>NC_086106.1:120651379-121883879 GCF_963921235.1 Mobula hypostoma
CTTCCACTTTCCTCACATTCATGTTCCTATCTTAATGTTTCTTAAATGTCCTGAATGTTTCTGCTTTGCCTGGGCAGGGCGAAAAGCATTATCACGGATGCATCTCACCCTAACCATGGACTTTTCACTCTCCTCCCATCCAGTAGGTGCTACAGGAGCCTCCGCTCCCGCACCAGCAGGCACAGGAAGAACTTCTTCCTGGAGGCTGTGACCCTGCTGAACCTCACATCACAGCGCTAAGCAGTATTGCACCCATATTGTACTGTCTCAGTACTTTTATATTTGTGTGCTGTAACACTTACTTTTTATTCGCAGTTATTTTGTAAATAACACCATTCTTTGCATTTCTGGTCAGATGCTAACTGCATTTCATTGGCTTTGTATCTGTACTCAGCACAATGACAATAAAGTTGAATCTAATCTAATCTAATCTAATTCCAGGCAGCACATTCCAGGCATCCACCACTTTGTGTATAAAACTTGCCCCTCACATCTCCTTTGAACTTATGTCCCTTCACACTTAAATGCATGCCCTCTGATATTAGATATTTCAACCCTGAGAAAGAAAGATATTGTCTGCTTGCTCTATCTATGCCTCTCATAATCCTATAAATCTCTACAGATCTCATCTCAGTCTCTGTTACTCCAGAGAAAACAATCCAAGTTTGTCCAGCCTCCCTAAGGCACACGCCCTGTAATCCAGGCAGCATTCTGCACCCGCTCCAGAGTCTTGATAATGCTGGGATAGAGAAAACAACCCTTCCTACAGTCTTTGGTTATCAGAATCCCGAGGCAACAAGCTGTTTCTGCTAACAGAGATGCTGAAAGCTATTTATCATAACATCAAGTTCATTTGATAGCAACCTCTTCTCGTTGCACCTTTAACTCCCGTTCTACAAAAACACCTGGCATAGACCTGGGCAATTAGGCAAGATTCGCTCAACTTCTGCCTACCAACTCTTTGCGTCATGGTCTCAATATTTATCGCTTATTTATTTATTATTAGTTATTTCTTTTGGTAGTTGCACTATTTGTTATCCTTTGTACACATGGTCTTTCATTCTGTTATGGTTATTATTCTATAGATTTATTCAGTATGCCGACAAGAAAATGAATCTGGGGGTTGTATATGGTGACATATATGTGCTTTGATAATAGTTTACTTTGAAATTTGAACTTTGTACTCTGTTAACCACCTCACAGTGTAGCAGTTAGTGTAATGCTTTACAGTGGCAGTGATCACAGCGAAGGCATTTAAATGTCCGAGTTAGTCAACAGATCGGGCAGCATCCAAACAGGAGTGGAAGTTCAGCTTGCAACTCCTAATGAAACATCATCAACCATTTGGCGCAGCACGGTAGCGAAGTGGTAGCTGAAAACTCTTACAGTACCACCATTGTCTGTGAGGATTTTGTATGTTCTCTCTGTGACTGCATCAGTTTCCACCCACATTCCAAAGACATCCGGTTGGTTATGGGCACGATATGTTTTTGCTGGAAACACAGAGACACTTGCAGGTTGCCCAGCAGAGTTCTGGCTGATTTGATGTGATGCATAATGACACATTTCACTGTACAATTGAAAAATAAAGCTAATCTTATCGTACCTTCATCTTAATAACCTCTCCTGGTTCCATCTGTCACTTGCCAATCCCTACCGCCCCCTTCCCTTTCAGCACTTTATACTAGCAGTCTCCCCCTGCACTATAAATCCTGTTGATCAGTGGGTCAGGCAAGCATCTGTGGAGCAAATGCTGGTGACACACGGAAGTTAGCATCAGTGGAACGACCTTAACTCTGTTTCTCTCTCTACAGAAGCTGCCTGACGCGCTGAGCGTTTCCAGTGCCTTCGTGTTTTTATTTTAAATATCCAGAATCTGCAGTTTTGTTTTGATTTTCATCTCTTTTGCCTTTCCTTTACCCCAAGGTAGGGAGAATGAATAAACCGTATTCTATTTTTAAAAAGGAGCAAATTCAGAAATTGGAGGTGCAAAGGGACTTGGGAGTCTTCGTGGAAGATTCCCTGCAGATTAACTTGTAGGTTGAGTCAGTGGCAAGGAAATGCTAAGATGACACTTTATGAGGCATGGGTTAGACTGCACGTGGTGTATTGTGAGCAGAAAGGATGTGCTGGCATTGGAGAGGATATGGAGGAGGCTCACAAGAATGATCCTGGGAATGAAAGGGGTAACTTATGAGGAGCATTTTATTTCTTTGGTCCTGTACTCGGAATTTAGAAGAATGAAGGGGGATCTCATTGAAATATATCAGATACTAAAAGGGCCAGATAGAGTGAATGATTCCAATATTACGGGAGTCTAGGACCAAGGGGTACAACCTCAGAATACAAGGACGTTGCTTTAGAATGGAGATGAGTAGGAATTTCTTTAGCCAGAAAGGGATGAATCTGTGGAATTCATTGCCACAGATGGCTGTGGAGGCCATGTCATCGGGTATAATTAAAGCAGAGATTGATAGCTTCTTGATTAGGACAGGCATCAAAGGTTCTGGGGAGAACGTAGGAGAATGGGGGTTGAGAGGGATAATAAATCAGCTGTGATCAAATGGTAGAACAGATTTGATGAGCCAAATTCTGCTCCTATGTCTTACCATCTTAACACTTTAGTGACCATGTATGAAACATATTTGATAGTCTAGGTTAAGTAGTTGAGATGTCTTTGGGTATGAACACAAGAATTGCATTCCAACAGTTCCCACAACATCTTTAATGGTATCATGGTAATTGACTTTAATCTATTAATTAACAAACTATCTGTATTTTATCTCTATTCTTCTCACATATTTCTGCGCTACAAGGCAAGTTATGGTGAGCTATTTGTGCTCATACTCCAATTAATTGAATAAGATATAAGTTAATGGTATAATGTTAGTAGGGAAGAATTCAAGAGAGCCCCTGGAACTTGATGTCTCGTAGCATTTGCACAGAAATACTTGCTCAGGGTATTCAACAACAACTTGTATTTACATAGTTGCCTGTCTGTTGAGGTAACATCACTGAACATGTGCAACCTCAGGTAGTCAGATCTCATACAGGGTCCGCATTCGTCATCGTCTGTGAGTCCTCAGTCAATACCGAAAATCAGCACCCAAATGTCAATCGGATAAGCGAGGCACGGATCAAAGCTGTAAGGTTGATTGGCAGTCCAGGTCAAAGATGGAAGGTCAATTGGATATCTAGATCAAAGCCTGATGGTCGATCAGAAATCTGGATCAAAGCCCAATGTTTGATCAGAGGCCCAGATCAAAGCCCAAAGGTCATTTGGAGATCCAACGGTCAAGGCCTGAAGGCGAATCTCTGTGAGTCCACTGCGGAAGTTGGGACCAGGAGCACATTGAAGGCTAGAGGTTAAAGACACCCTGTCCTGGGTTAGGGGGGCTATGTCTGTGCATGGGTGGGTGGATAGCAGAGAGGGAGGAACAGGGTTTGTTTCATTTTTGTTGCTTGGTATGTTGTGTTTTGTGTTCTGTGCTGTTCTGCTGAATATTATGGGTATGCTATGTTGCCACTGGAATGTATGCCGACATATGTGGGCTGTTTCCAGCACATTTTTGGGTGTGTTGGTTAGTAACTCAAACTTCACTGCATGTTTTGATGTCAATGTAACAAATAAATCTCAATCTGAACCTGAATAGAAGCTAGAACAGCTCCTTGAGAATTGGGCATGGCTTGAATGTTGAACATGGAACAGTATAGGACAAGAACAAGTCCTCCAGCCCACAATGTCTGTTCTAAACATAAAGCCTCATTAAATTAAATCATTTTTGCCTGTACATAATCTATGTCCCTACATTCTATGCATATTCATGAGTCTAACAGCTTTGTAAATACCACCATCATATTTGCCTCCAGCACTATTGCAAGCACCTGCCTCAGTGTGGACCACTCTGAGTAAAATATTTGCCCCACACATCTTCTTTAAACTTTCCTCTGCTCATTTTACATCAGAACCCATCAAACTCAAACTCCACGTCACAGTGAATTTTCCAGCCTCTTACCACAGGTAACACTCACATTTATATAGGCATCCGTTAGTCTCAAGAGACCACAGATTTGCGCCTTGGGAGGTTTCCAGGGCGCAGGCCTGGGCAAGGTTGTATGGAAGACCGGCAGTTGCCCATGCTGCAAGTCTCCCCTCTCCACGCCACCGATGTTGTCCAAGGGAAGGGCATCAGGACCCATACAGCTTGGCACCGGTGTCATTGCAGAGCAATGTGTGGTTAAGTGCCTTGCTCAAGGACACAACATGCTGCCTCAGCCAAGGCTCGAACTAGTGACCTTCAAATCACTAGACGAACACCTTAACCACTTGGCCACGTGCATATTATACACTCACATTATATCTGTGATAAATATAAAGATACTTTGCTAAAACCAGATACCAATGAGGGCTGAAGAAGCAGAGGTTAAGGAGAGCACCCTCTGCAGGAGCAGCTTATACTATGATGTGCAATAAACTGGAACAGAAAATTCACTGTCCTCTTTAAGGGTCTTGGCCCAAAACGTCTTGTCCATAGGTGCTGCCTGGCCTGCTAAGTTCCTCCAGCACTTTGTGTGTGTTGCCAGAAGATAGAAAAGGTTGCTAAACTGTGGGATTGGTTGTTAGCTCTACCAAATTCTACCCAGATCTACCTCTCTCCTGTGTACTTGATGTAGTTTACAGCCTCCAGAGTGGCACGGGAGTGTAGTGTTAGCACAGTACTTTACAGTACAGGTGTCCTGGGTTCAATTCTCACTGCTGTCTGTAAGCAGTTTGTAAACATTTTCCCTGTGACCAGCTGTGTTTCCTCTGGGTGCTCTGGTTTCATTCTACAGTCTAAAGATATTGGTAGGCTAATTGGTCATTGTAAATTGTCCCATGATTAAGCTAGGATGAAATTGGGCTATTGCTGGGTGACGTGGCTCGAAGGGCTGGAAAGGCCTGTTCTGTGCTGCATCTCAATAACTAAATAAAATACAAAATAATTCAGCCAAATACTGTAATGGGAGAGAAAAGACCGTGGGGAATCTTAGAAAGAAAATCCTGTGTGTGTCTGAAGAAATCCCAAATACTAATCAAGTAAATATGTTTTAAGTGTGATCAATGTCGTAATTCAGAGGAGCAGAACAAATTATGAGTCCATGCCAACCACTGGGTCTGTACCAAACATCAACCACACAGTGGCACGATAGTGTAACAGTTAGCGTAGCGTAACACTTCACAGCGCCAGTGAACCAGGTTGAATTCCCGCTGGTGCCTGTAAGGAGGCTGTACATTCTCCCCATGTCTGTGTGGGCTTCCTCTGGCGGCTCTCGTTTCTTCCCACATTCTCTGACGTAAGGGAAGTTCTGGACATCCTATGTTAGCGTTGGAAGTATGGTGACACTTGTGGGCTGTTACCAACACATCCTTGGAATGTAGGTGAGCAGAATGTTAATGGGATTGTAGTGATCACACTCTCTAAAAAGGGGGTCCCCTGTTGGGAATCCCTTTCTTAATGGTATTGGTCCATGGCACAAAAATGGTTGGGAACCCCTGATCTAATGCAATTGTCCCAATTCCAGGATTTAACAACCATATAAAAGATGGGTACACAGCAATCAAATGAGAACATGGGACATCATTACGTTCAACATAAATCTGAGAGAGATCAGTGAAACCATGAGGGACAGGCAAGGGAATGAGGGATAGTTTTCATCAATGTATTGTGCCAACTCTTTAAAATACTCCAGGGTCAATCTAAACCCTCCCTCCCACATAGCGCTATTTTTTTTCTTTCATCCATGTGCCTATCTAAGAGTCTCATAACTATCTATAATGTATCTTCTGGCCTTGTAAGCACAAGAGATTCTACAGACACTTGAAATCCAGAGCAACACACAAGAAATGTTTCTTGGTGGAGAAACTCAGCAGGTAAGGCAGCATCTATGGAGAGAGTCAATGTAAGAGTCCCAGTTTGAAATGTCAACTGTTTATTTCTTTTGATAGATGCTGCCTGATCTGCTGAGTTCCTCCAGCAATTCGTGTGACGTCTGATGCCATATAGCTCATGGGATTTATATTAACTTTTTCATTCATGGTGTTGATGGTGGGATCTCTGCGATGGCCGGTCCATTGCATGTTAAAGGTAGATTAATAGATTCCCACTTGTAGGAGAGAAAACTATCTCATGCAGCATAGTGAAACCATTCAGGAAATTGTGCTTATGCCAGTCAGTGAAGGCTCATTTTCCTCCACCTCTGTTTCCTTGTCAACCACACTCAGTGGCCAATTTAATAGGTACACCCATACACCTGCTCGTTAATGCAAATATCTAACCAGCCAATCACACACAGCAACTCAATGCATAAAAGCATGCAGACATGGTCAAGAGGATCAGTTGTTGTTCAGACCAAACATCAGAATGGGGGAAGGCATGTGTTCTAAGTGACTTTGACCATGGAATGATGAGGCCACATGGTGTGGTTTGAGTATCTCAGAAACCGCTGATCTCCTAGGATTTTCACACATGACAATCTGTAAAGTTTACAGAGAATGGTGTGAAAAACAGAAAAAAAACACCCAGTAAAGCAGCAGTTCTTTTGGCAAAAATGGCTTGTTAATGAAAGAGGTGAGAGGAGAATGGCCAGACTGGTTCAAGCTGACAGGAAGGTGACAGTAACTCAAACAGTGGATTGCAACAGCGATATGCAAATGGTCTCTGAACACACAACACGTCGGACCTGAAAGTAGATGAGCTACCACAGCAGAGGACCATGACCGTACTCTCAGTGACCACTGTGTGTATTTTTAAACATCAAATGCAAACAGGGCAGGGTGAACTCTTATGCACAAGAGATTCTGCAAATGCTGGAAATTCAGAGCAAAACACACAAAATGCTGGAGGAACTCAGCAGGTCAGGCAGCTTCTAGGGAGAGGAATAAACAGAATAAACAGTTGATCTTTTGGGCTGAGATCCTTCATCAGGACTGGAAAGGAAGGAGAATGAAGCCAGAATAAGGTGGCGGGGAGAGGGGAAGGAGTGCAGACTGGCAGGTGATAGATGAAGCTCGGTGAGGAGGAAGGTAGGTGGTGGGGTAGGGGGAATGGTGAGAAGCAGGGAGATGATAGGTAAAAAAAAATAACCTCTTCCTCTTTGTCAAAAAAAACCCAAAAGAGATGATTATCATCTCCAGGAGAACTCACAACCCTCTTTATATTGGTGGGACAGCAATGGAAATTGTGAGCTGTTCCAAACTCCTGGGTGTGTACGTCTTGCACAATCTCTCATGGTCCTAGAACACATCATACACAATCAGGAATGCTCACAATGCCTCTACTTTCTGAAAAGGCTGAAGAGAGCTGGTCTATGCACATCTATACTCACATCATTCTACAGATGCGTAAGAGACAGAATCCCAGCATGCTGCATCACTGCATGGTACGGGAGCTGCACTGTGATGGACAGAAAGGCTAGGTTAGTCAAAACTGCCGAGTACATCACCAGCACTAGCCTACCCACCATCAAGGACGTATATGTAGAAAGGTGATGGAAAAGGGCCAGTACCATCAGGAAAGATCTCATCCACCCTGAACATGGACTGTTTGTCCTACTCCCATCAGAGAGGAGGCTATGTAGCATCCACCACAGAACAACCAGTCTCCAAAATAGTTACTTTCCCAAAATAGTAAGGCTAATCAATAGCTCTGTCCACTACTTTCATTTTCATTTTTAAATCTTTTTATTAATTATTATTGAAAATCAACAACAGAGAAAAATACATCAAAATAATCAAGACAACATATCCATATGTAGAATAAGAGTTAAACTATCAACCAAACTGAACTTTGACCCTACTTTGTCACTTACTGTCAGTCAGCTTACTCTTGGACCTAGCATCACTTTATATAGATACAAACACTGTATATAAGCTATACTATATGTATTTATGTTCATTGTGTTTTTTTTATTATTGTGCTCTTTAACTTATTGTGTGTTTTTTTTGGCGCTGCATCGGAGCCAGAGTAACAAATATTTTGTTCTCCTTTACACTTTTGTACAGGAAATGCCATTATGCAATCTTGAATGCTGAAGAAGGAATCTGTTAGGAGAGGAGAGCGAACGAACAAAGAAAGGGAAGGAGCAGGGCACCAGAGTGAGCGGATACGCAGGCCAAGGAAAAGAAGGGGTGAGAAGGGAGCCAGAATGGAGAATGGAAAAAGATGAGGGAGGAGAGGTTTCTAAAAGTTTTATTTATGAGGACGAACTTGGAGGTGTAGAAACTCCTGTGGAGAGATTTCTCAGCTGGAATACATGCGGACATTGGAAAATGCACTCAGACTACAAATGGGATTATTCCAGTAGATGGAGACAAATACCACAGTTCAAATTCAGAGAGATGAGAAATACAAGGGGGCAAAGTGCTGAACATACCACAAGAGGTTGGAAGGTAAAAGAAATAAAGTATCCAGAACAAAGACAGCCACCAAAGTAGGAGAGCATTGCAAGATAAAGATAATAGGACAGACTCAGTACTTAATCCAGTGCCAAAGTGGGGATGTAAATGTGATTTAGATGCTGCCCGACCCGCTGAATTCCTCCAGCATTCTGTGTGCATTGATGTAACTGTGAGATTTATTTACTTATTGAGATACAGCACAGAAGAGGCCCTCCCGGCTCTCGACCCATGACACCTGACAACCCTTGATTTAACCCCAGCCTAATCATGGAACAATTGACAATGACCATCTAACCCACTAATTTGGACTGTGGGAGGAAGCCTGAGCTGAGCTGGAGAAACCCAATGCATTTCACCAGGAGGACGTACAGACTCCTTACAGATGATGTCGGATTTGAACTCTGAACTCCAAAATCCCAAGCTATAAGAGCACCACACTAACTGCTACGGTACCGTGTGGGATTTCAGCCAACTACATAAAAAATAGGATTGCACGATTATCTCAGGCAAAATTAGTAAATATGACGCACAGTTGCTTCATGGGCCAGCACGTATCAGAAGGTACGAGGAGTGGCTCTTTCCTCAGCTCAGAAATGGAAAGCAAACCCACTGCCTACAGAAAATACAGCTCTTGACACACTTGGGTAATTGCGATTACAGCTTCATGAAGTCGTAGATGATGTGCGATTTGGTGCAATGGAGACAACACCAAGGCCAGAAGGAAAGAGTTGAAATAGACAGAGGGAAATTATTTATTTATGTCTCAGTTGACGTTGTACAGCATAAATCAGCATGCATAGATTCAAATCCCTGATCCCAAATGGATCACCGCCACAGTTCAAAGGGAAATAAGGAAGATAAAGGAGCTTCACTGAGAGATAAGAATGAGGAATGTGAACAGTATCAGAAATAACGCACAAAAAAGATATTCAGTGTAGTAAACAGGGAATTGGAAACAGATGTATCTGTGAATGTTGACAGGTTTGAACAAACATCTAGCACCAGAACCTCAAGGATTAAGTTAATACTTGAGGAATACATCTTAAAATAAGATTAACTTTATTTGTAACATGCACATCAAAACATACAGCGAAATGCATTGTCTGCATCAAATCAAATCAAAGCAGATTGTGCCGGGCAGCCAGCAAGTGTGGCCCTGCCTCCAGTGCTAACATAGCGTGGCCTCAACTTACTAACACTAACCTGTACATCTTTGCAATGTGGGAAGAAACTGAGCACCCAGAGCAATCACAGGGAGAACGTACAAACTCCATTCACACAGGGGCAGGAATTGAACCCCAATATTAGAGCTGGCGCTGTGAAGCATTGCGCTAGCCATGACACTACCATGCATCTCTGAAGCAGTTTGGTCTACAGAGACGTACAAACCAACCTTTCACTCCTGGTGACTATGGGAATGAATTGCTAATGTAATTAACAATAAACCAATTCAGATTCTCTGTAAACTGCGGGGTCTCAACCCAAACCATCATCTATTCATTCATCCTCCTCAGATGGTGCTTGACTTACTGAATTACTAGTTACTTCAGCAGTTCACTGTAAACTCAGAACAGGCCCTTTGGCCCACACTGTTGTGCTGACCCTTCTAGCTGCTCCAGGATCAGTCTAACCCTTCCCTTTCACAGAGCAACACACATAAAAATTGCTGGTGAACGCAGCAGGCCAGGCAGCATCTCTAAGAATCTTCCTAGAGATGCTGCCTGGCCTGCTGCGTTCACCAGCAACTTTTATGTGTGTTGCTTGAAATTCCAGCAACTGCAGATTTCCTCGTGTTTGCCTTTCACATAGTTCTCTATTATTCCCCTCATCTAAGTGCCTATATAGGCATCCCTTAAATGTCCCTAATGTATCTGCCTCTACCATCACCTTGGTAAAAACCTACCTCTGACATCCCTCCCCTCTACAGACCTTAAAATGATGCCCCCTCCCCTTGTATTAGCATTTCTGCACCGGGGAGAAGTTTCAATCCAAGCCCTTATCATCTTATACACCTTCAGAGTCTAGCATCCACCAGTACTTATTTATTCAGCAATACAGTACAGAGTAGGCCCTTTTGGCCCTTCGAGCCATGCTGCCCCGCCGACCCCCAACAAACCTGATTAACCCTAACCTAATCACAGGGTAATTTATAATGACCAATTATCCTACCTGATAAGCCTTTGGACTGTGGGAGGAAATCAGAGCACCAGGGAAAAACCCACCGTTTCCATGGGGAGGACCTACAGAGACTTCATGTAGGTGATGCCAGAATTGAACTCTGAACTCTGAACTCTGATGCCCAACCTGTAATGGAGTTGTGCTAACCACTACACTAGCATGGTGCCCAATCTCTTCTGTTAACAACTTCTGATATTAGTACCTCAGATTCTCAAAGTCAAAGTTCAAAGTAAATTTATAATCAAAGTTCATGTGTGTCATCATATACAACCCTGAGATTCATTTTCTTGCAGGCAGTTGTAGTAGAACAAAGAAATACAATAGAATCAATGATAAACTACACACAAAGACTGACAAACAACCAATATGCAAAGGAAGTCAAACCATGTAAATACAATAAATAAATAACACCGAGAACTAGATAAATAATAGTGAGCTCTGGATATTTTCAAGTTTAAGTTCAAGTTTATCTGTCACTCAATGAATATATACCCATGGATACAGCCAAATGAAACAGCCTTACTCCAGAGCCGACACGTGAAACACAGTACAAACAGTCACACACAGCACAAGGCACGTATAAGGTAGTAATCACATATAAGATATCAGTAAATTACAGTCACACAAAAAAAATTATAGTCCAAGACTCTGAATCCATGAATGTCGCAGAAAGATGAAGTTGACCACACTACAGTGTGTCGTCTGCCATGTGAACACAGTGGGGGGGGGCTGTGCAGCACTGACTCTAGCCTAGACACTGCGCCAATCTGCCGCGGGTGGAATGCACGGACTCCAACGCTCCAACGTCTCTTTCCTGACACTGTGACTTGAGACCTAGTCCTTGCTAGCACCAAGGCCTTGCAGCTCCCCTACCCTTGTAAACCGCCAATAAATGAATGAATTGGCATCACAGCATTCTATATTAACGATATCCAACAGGGTCCTACCAACACAAGAAAAGGGTCCAGGACAAGGACATCAGAATGCAGTTCCCAGAATGGAAGGGATATCCTTGGATGTGCAGTGATGATGAATTAACTGTTGACACTGACAATGGATTTAGTGTCATCGGGATGGAAATTTGACCATCAGATGCACAAAGAGGTATCTGATACAGAAAAATCCAGTCTCTACAGTCTTTCACTGGGAAACTGAAGGACCCATTTGTCACCAGATAATGTGATGAAACCTTGGTGTGAAGAAACAGAATGTAAATAGCTTTACATTTGGAGGACCTGTTTTGTCCAAATGTTTTGTTTTATGAGCATGTAAAGAAGAATATTAGAAAAATAAATGCATGGACCAAAGTGACCTGATCAAAAATCCATGGAGCTTGGTCAAATTCTGCTTTCTTTCAGGTGTTGAAAATGTCCCTCAAAATGGTTGCTTCATGAACATTCAAAGATTCAAAGTACATTTGTTATCAAAGCATGTACGGTATGCAGTATACAACCGTTCAAAGAAAAGCATCAAACCCCCTCACCCATGCAAAAAAACTTGCGCAAACCCCAACAAAAGAGCAAGCAAAAACACAATATAAAATACAAAATCAAAAAGCGTATTTCAGTTCAGTTCAGCTCAATGTTCATTACCTGCAAGGCCATTCAGCCCATCAAGTCTGCTCTACCATTCCATTATGGCTGCTGTATGTCTCTTCGCCTCATTCTCCTCCTTCTCCCCATAACCTTTGATGCTCTTATGCTCTTTTGATGCAATTGTAGGAGGAGTGAGGCCCTTGTGGGGTGTCTACTGAGTTGAGTGCTTTAGCGAGCTGTGTTTGTGCCAGTTTTGACCCTTCAGCATGTCAGTTTTAAAAGCTCAATACATAATGGCCAAGTTTGTAAATGATAAGGAAGAACTTGAGAAATAGAAGCAGAGTTGGACGTATGGCCACATACAACATTAAGTATGATGCCTAATCAAGGGGCCAGCACGGTGGAGTAGTGGTTAGCGCATTCATGTTACAACACCAGATGTTAGATCAGGGTTCAATTCCTGCTGCTGCCTGTAAGGAGTTTGTACATCCTTCCCTGATCGTGTGAGTTTCCTCCAAATGCTCTAGTTTCCTCCCACATTACAGAGGTGTATGGTTAGGATTAGTGAGTTGTGAAAAGGTAATGGATGATGGGGGTGAAAGAATGGCAATACTTGAAAGCTGCCTCCAGCACATCGCAAGCAAAGATGCATATGCTGCCTTTCACTGTCTGTTCTGATGTTACGATGTACATCTGACAAACAAAGTTTATTTTTAAATCTTAATGTACCTTGTCCTTTTCTCACCCAATACCTTTAGTGTCCATGTAGCTGTCAATCTCAGTCTTGAAAATACTTTGAGTTTTTTCATTTCCCTGAGACAGTAAATTCCAATACACCAATCCTTTCTCTTTCACCAAGTTAAGAAATGTTTTCACCATTCCTAATTGGCTGACCCCATCTACTGAGTGTTCACCCCGTGTTCTACACTTCTGAAGCAGGGAAATAACGTTTAAGCTCCTACACCATGAATATTAGGGTTTAGAAAGCCCAACCTTCTCATTCTGAATGCTTAATAATAGGGATGTCAAAAAGAAAATTGCTAATACTGGCCATTTCCCAGCCAGAGAGAAATAGATTGCCTTCTGTTGAGAAAATGTGGTGGCAATTCTTTACAGCAAGGCTCAACAGCAGAAGGTGACGGATGCTAGAAATCTGAAAATTTGCTGTAAATACTGGTCAGGCATTTATGTTCTGGATGACTGGTCATTAACTTGAAACAGTGACTCTGCTTGTCCTTCTCTCCATTTCTCTCTGTTTCTGTGTGTGTTTCTCTCTGATTTTTCCTATGTCTCCCTGTCTCTGTTTCTTTATGTCTGTCTCTCCCTCTCTTTCACTGCTTCCTTCTGTCTTTCTCTCTCTCTCTCTCGTTTCCTTGTCTGTGTTTCTGTGTGTCTCTTTGTTTTGATGTGTGTGTGTGTGTGGGGGGGGAGGGGGTCTCTCGCTCTCTCTCTCTCTCTTTCCCTCTATTTCTTTCTCTGTGTTTGGGTGTGTGTGTGTCTCCCTTTGTTTCTTTCTCTGTCTCTGTTTCTCTGTCTCTCTCTCTCTTTCTTTCTGTGTGTGTGTGTGTTTGTCTCTCTCTTTGTTTCTTTCTCTGTGTGTGTTTGTCTCTCTCTCTCTCTCTGTTTTGTTCTTTGTGTGTGTCTCTCTTTCTCTCTTTGCTTCTTTCACTGTGTCTCTCCATCTCACTGTCTCTCCCTCTGTCTCTGACATAGACTTCCCAATTTCCAGAATATTTTCTGGTTTATTATTTGGCTGAACTATGATCATCACACACTGTGAGGAAGCTCTATAACTGAATTATTTGCCACTTCGAAAAGAAGGTGTAGAGAAGAATGAGTCCAGGGTTTAAGCAGCAACATCACTGGCTCTGTTCAACTTCCATTTGTACAGCAGTTAATGAACTTGGAAATATCCCCAACCTGATATGGTGATGAGCACATTCAGTCCCTCCAGTACATCCATTTGCTGGAAGCGTCTTCGGCTGATGAGGGAATAAACCTTGCCTTGCCCACTTCTATCCAGTAACCAGAGTCCATTCTCGGTGCCCACCAGCAGATTAACTCCTGCAAAGATCAAACACAGTTTATTACAGTATTTTATCCCATAGTTTCTCCACAACATGTTCAGAAAAGAATTTCAATAAACAAGTAGGGCAAAATAACATGGAGAACAAGAACCTCAAACTTGGAGCAAGGACACAGACTGCTGACAAATTTAGCAGGTCAGGCAGCATTTACTGAGGAAAATGGAGAGGCAACATTTTAGGTCAAAGCCCTTCATCTCGTCTGAAGGATAGTAGATAGGTAGCCAATATAAAGAGGGAGGGATGTTGCAAGAGCTGGTGAGTGATTGGATGACCCAGGTGATTGGCAGTCGGATGTGGGCAGAAAAGGGAGGTGACAAAAGGCAGCGGATGATGGAATCTGATAGGAAAGGGAGGTGGCACATGGAACCAAATAAGGGAGATGAGGTGGGCCGATGGGGACAGTATAGTGACGGGACCCATTGGAGGAGTTGATTGGTTATATCAATGAGTTATATAAAATAATATCCTTCAACTTTTAATTAATTGTAAAATAGAAAGGACTAAGAATTAAACAGTACTATACAAAAGTCTAAGGCACATGTAAAAAATTCTGTAAAGCAAAGATGCTTTGAAAAATAATGACCTGTAAAGTTTCTACATATCCAAAAAATTATACAGAGTAGTAAAGAGTAAAAAAAAACTAAATCAAATCAATATTTGGTGTGACTACCCTTTGCCTTTAAAACTGCATCAATGCTCGCAGGTACACAGTTGTGCATTTTTATAAGAAAACTGCCTGGTAGGTTGTTCCAAGCATCTTGGAGAACTTGCCACAGTTTTCTGCGGACTTTGGCTGTCTCGCTTGCTTCTGTCTCTCCAGGTTGTCCCAGACAATCTCAATGATGTTGAGGTCAGGGCTCAGTGAAGGCCATATCATCTGAAACAATATAAAAGATCTAGGGTGCCTAAGACTTTTGCACAGTACTGTATCTCCTCAGAGATTGTAATATCTCCTTGATGTTCCTAAATGCCCAATTCATGTTGGATCTCTTATTATGGGAACCAGCTATGGTAGACACATACACATCACTCAAGACTGAGCACCTATCCTTCTCTCTCTTTTCATATTTCTCAATATTTAAACAAGATGTAAACCTTCCTCTTTTCCTTCCTTTCAGTCATGTGGACTGTTTTCATTGGAGAGCAGGAGAATGAAGGTTGATCTTACACAGTTGTATAACATCATGAGGGACATAGAGCCAATGAACAGTATTTTTCTGAGGGCAGGAGAATCAAGAACTAGAGGGCACAGGTTTAAAGTGAGAGGAGGAGATTTAACAGGAATCTGAAGGGCAACTGTTTCACCTAGAGAGTGGTCAGTATATGGAATGAGCTGTCAATGGAAGTGGTCAAGGCAGGTGCATTAACAATATTTAAAAGGCATTTGGACAGGCACATGAATAGGAAAGGATTAAGGGGAATATGGGCCAAACACAGGCAAATGGAACCACTGTATATGGCAATCTTGATTGGCAAGGGCCAGTTGGGCCAATTGATCAGATTCCATGGGCATGACTCTATGTCATTGAAGTAACAGCTCATAGAAACTGCTTTGAGTACAGTAAACTGCTATTCTGATGGGGTTGAAAATCAGCCCGAGCTTTGTTTTCAAATTCACTTCAGCATTTATCACAGTTTCAATTCATCAGTGAAACAAGTGTCAGTGAATATATTTAATAAACACATTCTCATGGTTATAATTCACTAAACGTGTTAGGGAGTATTCTGGAGTTATGTGAACATAGATATTGATTCAAACAAGAACTAGTCTTCAGTTCTAATTGTAAACTGCAAGCAGTGAATTGAAGTTAAAAGCACAGTCTAACCCTAGGACTAAGAGATATGGTTTGCTAAATAGTGACTGGGAGATATTTGCATCTGCAGCAGCCAGGTATGAAGTCATTGGGGCTGTATTAATTGCCCTGCACCTCTCCAGGTAACTATGGGCTTAAAGTGATTTGCACCATTGTAAACAAGTTCAGGGAAGTGTCCCAGCAAAGTTATCTCACACTGTAGATATGCAATTAAAAGGAAACTAAAGTTTTGAAGTAAATAATGTTATTGTAACTATTGAAATTGTATTGAATCACTTATTAAGAGTATGAAAATGTGATGTACTTTTCAGTTTGTGATACTCTACTGAGAGGACCTGCAGAAGAATATCTGCTTGTTGTGATGAATAAAGACTTCAATATCCCAGATCCAGTGTCTCTGCAGTGACTTTGATCACAGCCACAACAACTTGTACCTAGGTTTTTACACAGAATCTCCAACCTCTGACGTCAAATCTTGTGTACTTCTCCAAACTAAGGAACCCATGTCTCATTTGCTGACCACACGTTTGCTAGTGATGTATTCATTTATTAAGCCTTGATACTTAGAAACTATTTTTTAAAGATTGGCTTTATTTGCCGCATGTACATGGAAACATACAGTGAGGATTGTGTTGACGCAGCCCACAAGTATTGCCATGCTTCGATGGTGCTTAACACTTTGTTACCATACCACCCTTGTTATTATTCTGCTTACAATACATTTGGTAGATAGTCTAAAATTAGAACTGTAAGATTTGAATCTCCTAAATTGGGCAGCTTTTTATGAAATTTGCAAGAATATGCATATATTCAAGATTTGTGCTATATACTGTGCATAGGCAAATCCACAGAAAGCTGCATTGTTCCTTTTTTGCGATGTAGATAACAATGATCAAAACTATGGTGCAATTTCTAATTTTGTAGGTGGTTTAAGTCTTTTCCTCTACTCTTTTATTTAAGCTCACCAACTCATGGTAGCTGAACTCCATTTCTAGAGGTCATTACCACCATGAAACATTCATGGTTTTTCAAGATTCAAGTACATTTGTCACAGGGACATTGAAATATACAGTGAAATGAGTCACTTGCATTAACAACCAACACACCCGAGGGTGTGCTGGAGACAGCCCAAGTATACCATGCCTGCAGTGTTCAGCAGAACAGCACAGAACAAAATAAGGAACAGAACAATAACAGAAAAACAAGCCCTGTACCTCCTTCCCATCCACGCACTAACCCAGTCCTCTAACCTGAAGGCAGTCTGTATACTTTGACCTCCAGCTTACAGCGGACCTGGATTCTGACTCGGATTCAGATGCAGACTATGGGCCTTTGACTACCCCATTGCTAAAATGATACACCGAGGCCTAACACTCCTCTAGGTCCCCAAAGGTATTCCCATGAACCCTAAAAAACTCCACTAAAAACAACTAAAACTGAGCCTCGACCTCAATGGTGGCCGCAGCCCAGTGCCATCTTGAGCATGTTTCCCTCCACGTTTTTTCTGATGAGGCAGAATCCACCATTAACAGTCTTTAAGCATTGCCTGAAATTATAGTCTATGGTCAGAAGCAACAGCAGTGAGCAAAAAGCAAAATAAAGTCTGAGGAAATTGTAAAATGATTGAAGAGAAGAAACTAAAAGGGCTCGTTGATAAGGACAAGTAAGTGGCAGTTAAGCAATTCACCAAAGAAATAGCCCAGGGATAATGAGGGAAATGGCTCCACTTCAGCGCCGTGACATTCCTGAATTTTGTGGAGCTGCAGAAACCTTTCTTCAAAAGTTATTCTCCAAATCATTTGATTTTCTTGTCACGGCAGTGTGCTCAAGGAACATGGAGAGCACCAAACCACGGAGAGCTGAAACAAGGCCTCAATAATCACATTTACATAAACTCGCATTAACAAAACATAATCCAATTGAAGGCCTCCAGGGAATGCCAGAATAATGGGATGATTCTTCTGCAGTTGATTTAACTACATTTATTCTTCTTTACAACTGAAATCAAACACTAAATTACTTGAACAAGTCTCTCTTACACGAACACCTTCAACCTATACCCAATGGCCACTTTATTAGGCACGGTATACTCTCGTCTGACCTGGAGAATGATGACTCTCTCCAGAGCAAATCGCTGCGGCTCATGAATAATCTTGTTGAGTGTTAGTAACTTGAGGAGCTAACTGTCATTATTTTTTGCTTCTAGCTGTTGAGCATATTAGAGTATAGGAACACGAGCCAGTAAGTTAGCCCTGCAAACCTGCCAAGATTTTCATTGTCGATCATAGCTTATTTCACCTCTCCTCTGCCAGTTCCTTTTACCCTAAGTTCCCTGGTCTTTCAACAATATTAACTTCTATTTAAATACACTCAAATGATCTAACTTCCACAACCTTATGGGGCAGAGCTTCACCATTCACTGGAAGAAGTTGTTCTTAATAAGTTCTTATGGTTTGACAGTATCCTGACCAGCAGCATCACCATCTGCTACGGGAATTGCAATGCATCAGATTGTGAGGCCCTGCAACGGATAGTTAAGGACGGTTGAAAACATCATTGAGGGTTCATTCCCATTCCCATTCCCATTCCCTCCCTTCCATTCAGGGCAATTCAGAAGTGTCTCCAGTATTGGTAAAGACCTCTCCCATCCTTCCAATGATCCAGACATTCCCAGCCTGGGTTCCACAGAGCCCTTGGTTAACGGTAAGGGTCCATGGCATTAAAAACATCAGGAACCCCTGCCTTTGATCTCCTGTTGCAGGTAGAAGCTACCGCAGCATAAGAATCAGAATTGTCAGGCTGGGTAACAGCTTCTCGCCACCCAAAGGCTGTTAGAATTCTTGCCACCCAGAACACATGTACACTCTGTCTGAATGCCCTGTCGCGCCCTTCTGCACTGTCTAATTCACAGACACGCTTTCATCCTGGTCTGGTCACTTTTCATCTTTTATTGCTGCTGTGTCACATATTTATACGACTGCTTGTTTTAATATAATAGTGCCAGTAACATGATACTGTCTTACTTAAACATGCACCTCACACTTTATGTCAACCTGTCAATCTCCAGGCCATGTCATTCAGGGACTTGTGCTAACATTATTCTTTGACTGTATGTTCTGGATCGTAACTATATGTGCTGTGTGTGACGATATGTATTGTACTTTTTGTACCTTGAACTTGAACTTGGAGTATCAGCAAAATCTTACCCCATAAAGCAGCACACAGTATCTCTGCGTTAAATTTCTTCTTGTACTTGCGGATTTCTGGTGTATCACTCTGCGGCCGTATATTGGTTGGGTTGACATTCACAACGGACCCTTTTCTCGTACTGTCTCTTTGAAGGGGCTCACACTTACCACTACCTGAATAGGACACAGACAGGGGTAAGTTTTATTTGACTGATATACACGAGGGAGTCTGCAGATGCTGGAAATCGAAAGCAACAGACGCAGAATGCTGGAGGAGATCAGCAGGTCAGGCAGCATCTCTGGAAATGTAGAGATAGTTGATGTTTTGGGCCAAGACCCTTCTTCAGGACTGAGTGTGAAGGGGAAAGATACCAGACTGAAAAGGTGGGGGGTAAGAGGCCAGCTGGAAGGTGAATAGATGAAGCCAGGTCGGTTGCAAAGGTCAAGGGCTGGAGAAGAAGGAATCTGATGGCAGAGAAGAGCAGACTACAGGGGAAAGGGAAGGAAGAGGGGACACAGGTGGAAGTAATAGGCAGGTGAGAAAAGGTAAAAGGTCAGCGTGGGGAATGGAGGAAGTGGGAAGGCCAAATTAGTTTACTGGAAGGAGAAATCAATATTTATGCCGTCAGGTTGGAGGCTACCCAGACAAAATATAAGGAGTTGCTCCTCCATCCTGAAGGTGGCCTCAACTTGGCACATAAGGAGGCCATGGACCGACATGTAAGTTACTCGACTGAGACTGCATTTAACAGTCCATTGCTGCTTTGCTGATCTGTACCTGGTGTTCCTGTAGGACTGGACGGAGATATTTGTAGGAGCCTGGGGTCGATAAACGATGTGAACGAAGAAGAAGATGAAGAAGAACTACCTTTAGGTTGTGGACTCTCCACCTGCTGACCCTGGAAATAAGAGGACATGAAGCCTAAGCCAACCGCTTATAAAAGAATTCCAATGGTCAGAATCAGGTTTATTATCACTGATATTTGTTGTGAAATGTGTCATTCTGGAGCAGAAGAACAGTGCAATACATAAAATTACCACAAGGAACAATATAAAATATATAAAGCATAAATATTTAACACAAGAGATTCTGCAGATGCTGGAAACCCAAAGTAACACACATAAGAAGCTGGAGGAACTCAGTCGGATAGTGCCAGCACTCAGTGATCGGGGTTTAATTCCTGCTTTTTTACTGAAATGAGCTTGTCTGCCCTCCTCATGACCATGTGGGTTTCCTCCAGGTGCTCCAGTTTCCTCCCACGTTCTAAATACATAATGCCAGTAAGTTGTTGGCATGCTATGTTGGTGCTGGAAGCATGGCGACCCTTGTGGGCTGTGGCAGCATGCCTTCAGTTTGGCGGTTGATGCATTTCACTGAATGTTTCAATATACATGTGACAAATAGAGCTAATCTATCCATGATAGCTCTGTTCATTGCCTGAGTTAGAATGTTGTGGCTCTCACTGATCTCGGACAAAAATCGACGATCAGCTGAAGGGGTGCTGCAATTTGCAGACTGTCTTTTAGATAAATAAAGGCTTTGCCTGACCTCTAAGGTGGAACTTCCCATGGTGTTAAAATAAAGAATAATCCTGCATTTTGCCTGCTTTTTCACTTGGCTAATTCCGCACAGAATTGTTCACATTTCCCTATATAAATATCAGTAGAGTCAGAATTTCCATGTGAATATAAGCATTCCAGAAATGTCCTAACTACTCAGAGATGCAACAATTCCGCAGAAGTTTTGCTGGAATATTTATTCAAGGAACCTGTGCCAAAGTGGATCTGGCAATGGAAATTTTCCATTGCTGATTTCAATGAAATGAGGTACTCGCAATGAATTAAATGACATGTCGGTATTCTTTAGATCTTTTTGATTGGGTGAGTTTAGAAGTTGTAAGACGTATTTTATTTTCCTTTGAAACAACCTTTTCATTGATTGATTAACTTTTAACAGGAATAAAATATTTTTGAACCTTTGTGGAATTAGGAGCATTTAAGGTATTTGATGGCTGACAGCTGGCAAAGCTGGAGTTGAGGATTAGTTAACATTCTTTGGATGGTTTTTCTGTGACAGGATTTATAAGGAAGGAGTTCCAAGATTTAGATCTGATGACAATAAAGTACACTTATCGATTGATTTAGCAATGTTCACTTTTGGCTATAACTCCAATGGCTCTTTGGTCTACTTTTCTGTGTTTTATGAAACTATATTTTGCCATAATGAATAGTGTCTCACTCTCTGTATATAACACATTGTATCAATATTGCTGCGGTGCATTTTATACAGCCCTTTTTGATTTACAAAATGTTGCTGAACTAGACGTTTTTCAGGAGTTCATCATTTTTGTGGCTCAGGGAACAGCAGTGAAGGTAATATATTTCTTCTCGGAAGATCATCACCTTGTGGCGATGGAGAGGCTTCTGAGTTCCTGAGATTCCAAGAGTGATGCTGTTTGGACCCATCTCCTGCTGCAGTCATCCATGGCGGTAAGGTCAAGGGGAGGTTTTAAGCATTGACCAATCCAACTGAGAACTCAGCGGAGGATCTGGTGAAAGGTGATGGCACATCACAACAGCAGCGAAGGCGGAGGAAGGCTGCAGCAAGGAAGGGTCCCCAGTTGTCAGCGGTGCACTGGTCCCTGACTCCAGTCCGTCAAGGACTGTGAGATAGCTGCCTGTGCAACAGCCTTCCCACGTTAAACAAAGACATGCACAGGTGTACTCTATTGAGGGAATATCTCCTTAGGAGAACATCGTACTCGAATCAAATTATTGCACTACCATTTCCAAGTAAAGATGGTTGCGCATCATGAAGTGCTCTGTACTGCAGAGTCACTGCTAGAGTGGGACTCACTACCCTCTATTACTGAGAATGCTACCCTTATTATCTTTGGCTCAGGCTCAAAATGCACAATTTAAATCCACATCCTTCTGACTCAGGCAAACTACTGAGCAATACTTGTCACTCTGTGTGAAATTAACTCTGGAATAAACTCAAGGGCACGTGAGAAAATGTGAATAGAGGTGAATGAAGTGGTTCACCATTGTCAACCAAGTGTTGAGCATTGGCGCCTGTCAACCAACTCCCTGCAGTGGCCTCATGGCCTTAGCACAGTTCCTAAGGTACTCATCGCCTTCCTGGCCTGGTTGTTCTCTGAGGCAGAGCAAATTAGCAATGGGGCTTGGTCAGCAGGTAGTGAGAGACCTGTTCCTGGCTTATACCGGAGACCTCCTAACAAGCTCATGTTGTTGAAGAACTTTACATTGCGTCCAAAAGTCTCTGTTGATTGGACACATTCAGAAACATTTTTAAAAGATGCAATCAATTTAAAGAAATAATTGAAACAAAAATTAAAAATAAATATAATGAATCCATTTATACTTACATAAATATGATAATATATCAAGTGTAAGAAACCAATATTGGTTAAAGTAAAGAAAAATAAATGCCCATTGTAATTTCCATCAATACACTTACAAAATGGAGAAGATAACAGCATCTGTTAATCATAAGTTGGAACAATTTGATTCATACTGGGAAAAATGGTTTAACTACATAACACCTCATAGGCCTGATTTTATTCTCACAAGCCAATGAATATGTTGTAAAAAAACAGATCACTCCCTACTCTGTACGTAGTTTTCTTCTTTCGATTGCTCTTTCTTTCCTCTCCTTTCTATAAGTGTATACCTCAGATAAATATTATGTGGAGATTTGTGACAAATATGAGTATATGATATATATGTACAGTATCTGAAATACATCTTATGGAAATGTTTGTTTGATGATGAACTTCAAATAAAAAATAAATTACAAAAAATAAAGAAAAATAAATGCCTTCAATCATCATAAGGTTAGCAACTGCATTTGAATACATTAGCATCACAATTGATGCATCTTCTATGCTGGTAGAAAAGTGAGGGGCCAGATATGAAGTGAATGAAGCCTTTTTATTCAGTAAGGTATGGACTGCTTATGGATTAGTGGTGAGAATAGAGGTACAGTGAGATGTCAGATGCACGTGAATTTGACCTCCAGTGTGCATGTACTGAAGCAGGTCTCTGCAACTACAGAACAATAGTGCCAGCTCCCCACTCCTTGTTACTTAACGCCTGTCCCATCACAGTTTGATGAAAATTGCTGTGTGGAAGTTGTGTCTTGTTTCCGATGTGACAACAGAGACATGTTTTTGGGACCTCAAAGGTATGAAAGGGAGTTAAGTACAAGCTGTGTTTTCTTCTTGTGAGAGTCCTAAGGCTGAGGTCAAACAATTTCACGCACATTAAGGACTAATATTAATCTGCAGTAGCTCACTTCTCGACCAAAGATCATACAGATGGAAAATAACAGCATTAGAGGTCATGGGTAACAACATTAGATGGCCAGCCAGAGACGTGGATGATTGTTCCAGTGATGTGAGTTCAAATCTCACCATGGCAGCTGGAGAATTTAAATTTAAATAAGTATATATTTTTTTAATTAAAACTTTTTTTTCAGTCATGGAAACAGATGAGATGCTAATGCTGGAACGTGGAGTAACATACAACAATCTGGAGGAACTCAACAGGTTAGACAGCATCTGAGGTAGGAAGTAGGCAGTGGACATTTCGGATTGATATCCTATATCTTGTGAAAAGATCGAGGGGAAATAATTTTTATCCTGGTTATCTCCACTCAATGTTTTATTCCCAATAAAAGGCCTAGGTCTGAACTATTAACTGTCCATTTCCCTCCACAGATGTGGCCTGATTTTCTAAATTCTTCCAGCTTTTTGTGTGTTGCATCTTGGTGATGGCGACTGTAAATCCATGGGATTATTGTAAAAACTCTTAGGGTTCACTCGCATTCTTCATGGCAGGAAATCAGTCATCTTATCCAGTCCAGCCTACATATGACTCCATATCCACCAATGTGGTTGATGTTTAACCCCCTCCTCAGTTTAGAAGCTGCTGTGAATGGGCAGTGACTGTCAGCATTACAGGTAACATGTGACTGAATATATTTCCAACTCCCAGCTTAAAATGTATTTATTTACTTTATTTAGAGATGCAGAGGGGAACGGACCTCCGGCACAATGAGCTACACTGCATCTATTTAACACTAACCTACTCACAGAACTATTTACAATGACCAATTACCCGACTAACTGGTATGACTTTGGAGTCTGGGACGAAACCGGAGCACCCGGATGAAACCCAAGTGGTTGCTCCTTGCGGACAGTGATGGAAATGAAATCTGAATTCCGATGAAATAGGGTTGTGCTAATCGCTATGCTACTGTAGCACACTACCTCTTTGTAGTGTTTTTTTTTTGGCTCTAAATGCATTTGAAAGGCTTCGATGACCTGGGAGCCATATTGGCTAGAGTCAGGCCCTTGTGCTTTGGATCTTGGTAGGGTCACCTATGCCTAACAAGTCAAAGGGTAGAGGTCAGGGTGGAGTGGTCTATCGGTCCTCCAGCTTCAGGGGTTCAGTTCAAGCCTAACAACCCTGACTGGTCAAAATAAATTGTAACAGAAACAGCAATGAAAAATCCTGCTACATCTGAGTGTGACGGTATTCCTGAGTCTCCACCCGGGATTTGCATGACTGACAGTAGTGAAAACCAAGAGGAAGCTACTGACACGATGGAGGAAGCCCTGAGCATTGCCAGCGATGGAGGACCTTCATTGCTGTCCTAAATGCCTGCAACGTAACGGGCAGTATGTAAGTAACTGCTTTGCCACTGTGGCACCTTACTCTTCACAGGGTGGATTTTTTTGGGTCTAAATACATTTGAAAGTGCAGCTTTCCTGCCCCGCACTTTGGAACATTGAAGACCACCCTAAAAGGAGCTGATTATTAGAAAAAGCCCTTGAATAATTTATCCCGATTATCAATCTACCACTTCAACTAAACTTTTACTGCACACGTCACCATATTATAACGGAAAAAGTTTAATTCCCAAAATACAGTATATTACTGCAAGTCCTGTTATTATAGGATCATATTTTTGACTGGTGCCTTTTATTTGATTGAATAGAGGATAGAAAGTCATGTTAGAGAGTTTTAACAAATGACAGCCATTAGATAGCAAAACAACACAAAGCCTTTTAAATCCCACTATCTCTTTAATCTGAGGTCACACAAGCAAGGAGTAACTTTAGAGAAGTTATGCACTCAGTGGCTACTTTATTAGCTACATGTGTGCTTCTGCTCGTTAAAGTAAATACCTAATCGGACAATCACATGGCAGCAATGCATAAAAACATGCAGAAATGGTCAAGAAGTGCAGTTGCTGTTCAGAGCAAACATCAGAATGGGGGAAGGGGGAGAAATGTGATTTCAGTGACTTTGATCATGGAATAATTGTTGGTGCTAGACCGGGTGGTGTGAGTATCTCAGAGGCTGCTTGCTGATCTCCTGGAATTTTCACACAAAACCATCTCCAGAGTTGACAAAAGATGGTGCAAGAAACAAAAAAAACATCCAGTGAGCAGTGGTTCTACGAACAACAATGCTTTGTTAATAGAGAGGCCAGAGGAGAATGGCAGGAAGGTGACAGTAACTCAAGTAACCACACATTACAATAGTGTTGTGCAGAATAGCTTCCCTGAGCACACAATAAATAAAACCTAGAATTGGATGGGCTACAGCAGCAGAAGACCACACCGGGTTCCCTTCCTGTACCTAATAAAGTGGCCACTGAGTGTATATTGCCATTTCAAATAAACCTATTGCATTATCAATGCTCAGGATATTTTTAAAATTTCTGTCTGCAGTGACTAATATTACACAGGACACTTGTGACTTTCTTTGCAAAACCTGCCTGGTTAGTTGTAATCTCGTTGTGGAGGGTCTGCCCCAATTCTTGCTGGTCAGCCGAGGTGCTGGTGTTGTGGCTTTGCTGCAGGATGTCTGGGAGATGCTGTATCGGACTGAGGACACCTGGACATTCATGCCTTCTCCTACCCTCCTGCCCTGCTACGCTCTGTCCAGAAACAACAAACAAAGACACACACACACACACACACACATCACAGGAGAAAGGAAAACGTTAGTGCCAACTGTTCTGCCAAGCAATTCATTTAAACTTGACAGCCGAACAGCGCATTATGAGCAGGGTAGGGGCTGGTGGCACCCAAAAAGATCAGTACAACCCTCTAGACATCAGGTCCTTCAGCATTTTCAAGCTAGGTGGCATTGGATCCAAATGTTTAATTGATATTTTCTCTGCAGTTTAACAACTAATTGTCTACTTGTATTTTATATTGTATTATTTATATACATGTAACTGCCTAGTATGTTTCTTAGTAGTCACAGTATGTGTATGTAATTGTTCAGTGCATCCTCCTAGTGGTTATATTGGTATAATTCGAGAAGGTTTTGGAAACTTTCCTTGATGCTGTATTATTTCAATAAGAGCCTTATCATTGGTTGATTTTTATCCATGAATTGGAATGGGATTTTCATTATTTATGTAGTATAAAAGAGCCGATCATGAAGCCAGCATCATCTTAGTCTCTTAGTTCTGTTCTATCTCCCTATCACTGTTTTCTCAATCTCTCTTTGTTCTATTAACACTCATGAAGCAACAGGTTCCATGCTTCTTTCCTGACTTCTGAAAGAATCTTGGATTAAAACATTAGAATCCAACACAGCAAAGCCAGAACTCAATACCCACCACCAATGGCAGCAGCGAGAAGAGAGCACAGCCTGGGTGGTGGGGATTCCTGATGATGGATACTGCTTTCCTATGACAACAGTTGTAGACAAGTGTGTCCCCACAAAATCATTCAGAGTCTTTCCCAACCTGGGTGAAACATAAGATCTGCAATGTGTATACTGACTGGTTGCATAATAGCTTGGTATGGAAACACCAACGCCCTTGGATACAGCTCAGTCCATCATGGGTAAAGCCCTCCACACCATTGAGCACATCTACATGAATAATTATTTTTCTAGAATTATTTTTCTAGTATTTTTTTTGTAGTTTAACTTTCCTATGCTTACTTATAATTTTTTACATAATCACCCATTGCTCAGTATTTTTTTTAGTAATTGTGGTTTCTAGAAACTTCTCAGTTTTTCTGCAGTAGGTGTCACACTCCTTGACTCAAGCAATTTCATAGGTTAATTGTTTTCAATGGAATGCACTTTTATTTCTAGTCTGAGTATGTCAACCATGTTTTTTTTTGTTCCTTGTCTGTTTTTTTTCTTCTTCCTTTGTTCTTTCAATGGCCATAACTATCAAGTTTTTTGCCTCATTCTTGACTCCCAAAGAACATCTGGATCATAAGATCCAAAAAAAGATGCATACTCAACATCTTAGGAACAGCTACTTCTCCTCTGCCATCAGATTTCTAAACTGTCCATGAACTCCTGAATACTACCTCACAATTCCTCCGATGCACTGTTTATTTATTTTAACTTTTATTGTAATTTTTAGCAATTTTTTTTGTCCTGCACTGTACTGCTTTAATTAATTGAATTGAATTGAATTCAATTATGCTGAATGATTTGGCCTCTACACGATTCATCGCCCCTTGTTCAAGAAATTCCTCCTCATCTCAGTTCTGAAGGGATGTCCTTCTATTCTGAGGCTATACCCTCTGGTCATAGAGTCTCCCACTATTGGAAACATCCTCTGCATGTCCACTCTATCTAGGCCTTTCAATATTTCACTGCACTTTACTGTATGTTTCATTATTTAGATGTACATGTCACAAATAAATCTGGTAGAGTTATAGAGCATTACAGCAAAGATGCAGGCTCTTTGGCCCATCTAGTCCATACCAAAGTATTATTCTGTCTAGTCCCATCATCCTACACTTGGACCATTGCCCCCCATACCCCTACATTCATGTACTTATCCAAACATCACTTCAATTTTGAAATCAAACCCACATCCAATCTTTTTACTGGCATCTCATTCCACACTGTCACCACCATCTGAGTGAAGAATCTCCCTCTGATGTTCACCTTCAACATTACACCTTTCACCCTGAAACCATGACCTTTTGTCTTGTCTCACCCAACCTTACTGGAAAAAGCCTACTTGTATTTACCCTATCTCTACCCCTCATAATCTTGCATAACTCTATCAAATTTCCCCTCAAACTTCTACACTCTAGTAAGGACCAGAATTTGATCTTTATCTTTACTTGTCAGGTTTCAATGCGAGCTCTCCTCAGAGATTTGTCACTTTTGTACTTTTCCCATAAAATCCACAATTAATGCCAAATTATATGGAAACACTGGTTCCTATATCAATTTCTATACTTTGCATACATGCTCTGGCTTACTTTTTACAATAGCAGAGGGAAAAGAAAGACTTGCATTTATTTAGAATCTATCCTTATGTTGCAAAGTGCTTTTCAGTAAGTGACATACATCGGAAACATTCACCTTCCCCTCCCCCATTTCTCCCCCCACCTGGTCTCACCTATCATCTGCCAGCTTGTACTCCTCCCCCTCCCCTCCCACTTTCTTCTGCCCCCTTCCTTTCCAATCCTGATGAAGAGTCTCGGCCCGAAATGTCGACTGTTTATTTCCCTCCATAGATGCTGTCCGAATTGCTGAATTCCTCCAACATTCTGAGTGTGTTGCTCATCTGTTATTGTTCCAGTGTCGGAAATAAAGCTGTCAACTTGCACACTACAACCACAGGCAAAATGGCAAAGTAGTATTGGCAAGGTAGATAGATTCTTTCTTGATAATATTGATTGAGGGCCAGGTATCGATTAGAATATTCAGAGTAAATTCTATGGTCCTGTTTTGAACATGGAAACTTTTGAGATTTGCTGAGGTAGTGGATGGGGTTTCCCTATAAAAAAAGATACAACTCTCCATTACTCCCGTCAACCATTGAACAATGTCTTCACTGGTTCTTAAAATAATCTGGTATTATCCTCATCACCAGAAGTATCAAATATAGGCATTAAAAACTAGTAACCTGTGATATGGACATATTTGCTTAAGCTGTCTAGTGTGTTCAGTGAACAACTCCCTTTTTTATACACTGTAGAGTGCACTAGTAGTCATTCAGTAATCTATTAATAATTATCTGTGCTATTATACCTTTGGTCTATTAGCATTCATGCTGTGATGACTGGAATAAAAACACAAGGATATAATGCTGAGTCTTTACAAGGCATTGGCAAGACCACACTTGGAGTATTGGGCTCCATATCTAAGAAAGGATGTGCTGGCATTGGAGAGGGTCCACAGGGGGCTTATGAGAATGATCCCAGAACTGAAAGGGTTAATGCAAGAGGAACATTTGGTGGCTCAGGGTTTGTACTCATTGTAGTTTATACAAATTAATGAGGGATCTCATTGAAATATACTGAATATTGAAAGGTCTAGTTGGAGTGTACAGGGAGAGGATGCTTCAAATTCTGGGAGAGTCCAGGATCAGAGGGCACAGCCTCTGAATAGAAGGACATCCCTTTAAAACAGAGATGAGGAGGATTTCTTTTAGCTAGAGGATGGTGAATCTGTGGAATTCATTGCCACAGATGGCTGAGGAGGTCAAGGCATAGAGTATATTTAAAGAAGAGATTGATAGATTCTTCATTATTAAGGACATCAAAGGTTATGGGGAGAAGGCAGGAGAATGGAGTTGAGGGGGAAAATAAATCAGCCTTGATTGAATTGTGGAGCAACCTCGATGGGCCAAATTGCCTAATTCTGCTCCTATGGTGTTAAGGCTTATGAATTTATTAGTAACCATCAGAAAATTGGTCCAGACCAGTTCTGATGTGTATCACCTTAATGAGTAGTACATTTTCTTGGTTTGAGATAAGCATCTAATATCATATTTTGCCATTGTGCATTCATCCTTAGAAATAAACAGCCTTTTTTTTCACTTTTTAGGGGGAACATGGCCATAGTTGGTTAGACCATTCATAACTGATCACTAACTGTATCTCTGAAGTCATACAAGCCATGAAGTCAAGAAAGATCTGGAGAAATAGAAGACTTCCTGCCTGAAGATCATTCTGCAAAATTTATGATCGTTATAAAACCTAGTTGCTGCTTAGGATTTCTTTGTTTCTAGATTATTAATTACATTGATATTCACAGCTGTCAAGGTGAAACCTGAAAGCACATCTCTTCACTGTTAGTCCGGTCTCTGGGGTTGCAGATTGATAATGTAACCACAGCAACACCACTGCAGTGAAAATACAACCCGTGACTTGTAATTTTATTTATTTATTTAGCAATGCAACAGGGGGTAGGCCCTTCTGGCCTTTCGAGCCATGCTACCCCAGCAACTCCTGACAAACCCGGTTAAACCTAACCTAATCATGGAATAATCTGCAATGACCAACTAACCTACCCAGTATATCTTTGTATTGTAGGAATAAACCAGAGGACCTGGAGAAAACCCAAGGATTCCACGGAGAGGACGTATAGAGGCTTCTTGTAGGACAGCACTGGAATTGAACTCCAAACTTTGCTAAGCCCTGAACGGTAATAGCATTGTGCTAACCGTTACGCTACCACGCCGGGAGAACTCAGTGTTCGGGCAGCGAAGAATTAAAGTGTCCCCCCAGGGATGTCAAAGATGTGTCCACTGTATTTGCATTGAACTCCCCTAATTGAAGGCAACAGTCCAGTAACACACACATCATGAACATGAATAAGGTGCTTTTGGATTGGTAATCTCGTGTTTTCTTTGTGAATAAATTAGAATTGTTTGAAAACCTCACTGCAGGCAAATTTTGAGTGTTACAGGAACTGCACACATAAAATGCAGGAAGAACTCAACAAGTCAGACAGCATCCATCAAATTCCTTCTTCTTTAGCCCTTTATCTCTTCCACCTATCAGCTCACACAACTTCCTACTTCAATCCCTTTCCCTACCCACTTGCCCTCTCACCTGGTTTCACCTATCACCTGTCAGCTTGTACTCCTTCCCTACTCCCCATCTTCTTTTCCTGGTTTCTTCCCCTTTTCCTTTCCAGTCCTGATGAAGGTTCTTGGATTGAAACATCGACTGTTTATTCCTCTCCATGGATGCTGCCTGACCTGCTGAGCTCCTCCAGTACTTTGTGTGTGTTGCTCAAGATTTCCAGCATTTGCAGAATCTCTTGTGTGCTCTAAGAGGGTTCTTAAGTTTTGAAAAGATTCTTAAAGGGAAATTGATAGAATTAAAGTGTTTTCCCACAACAAGCTGCCACTCTCAGTTCAGCAGCCATACCCGGCTCCATGACACATCTCCAATACTTTTATATAAACGAACATATAGTATCACTGAAAATAATGAATTAAACAATGATCTTCCCCATATGCTTTATCTCTGCTGTATCTTAGGGTGTATAGTTGTCCCGGGAGGGGTAGCGCCTCTGGTGAAGGTGCTTTTCATCTCCACTCCAGGGCAGCTCACTCACTTTTGGTCCTCACTGGACACTCAATACTCACCTGTGTGTCCAAGTAGCTGTTTACCTGGGACAATGGCCACACCCCTCTACACTGCTTCACCAGGTGGGCTAAAACTGCTGAGGGTAGTTGGCAGGCCACATACCCCGGTGAGAGAGAGATATGCCTGTCCTAACATGCAAAGGCAGCTCTGGCACACTGGGTGGATGAGATCAACCGCGAGATCCAACGCCTAGGAAGGCGGTTCTGCAACGCTTCATGGAGGGTGAAGGGCTTGACAAGATACAGAAAAAGTCGTGATCGCTCACAGCAACCAAAGAAGTGCCCAGCTTGTACTCGTACCACAGGACCTGGACTTCCAAGGTCAAGAGAGTGGAATTGCCCCAGTGCAATGGTGTTTCCACCTTAAAAATTCTCCAGCACAGGTTTCCTGTCATTATTGGATATGAAGGACAACCATAATTTTGGAAACTGATCTAACATTTGTGAAGGTGACAGGACAAGGATGATAAGTTGAAAATCCTCAGCTAAGACGTGGCTACTTCTGTTGGGATCTCCTGCTCAGACCTTAAGACCACAAGGCATATGAGTAGAATTAGGCCTTTTGACCCATCGAGTTTGCTCCACCATTTTATCATCGCTGATCCACGTTTCCTCTCAGCTCCAATCACCTGCCTTCCCTTCATATTCCTTCACACCCTGACCAATCAAGAATCTAATAACCTCTGCCTTAAATATACACAAAGACTTGGCCTCCACAGCTGCCTGTTGCAATAAATTCCAGTCTCATTACTCTCTGGTTAAAGGAATTCTTCCTCATTTTCATTTGAAAAGAATGCCACTCTATTCTGAGGCTGTCCATACCCTTTCCACATCCACTCTATCAAGGCCTTTCACCACATGGTGGGTTTCAATGAGGTCACCCCTCATTCTTCTGAATTCTAGTGAATATAGGAGCCATCAAACTGTCTTCATATGACAAGCCATTTAATCCTGGAATCATTTTCATTAACTTTCTTTGAACCGTCTCTAGTTTCAGCACATTTTTTCTCAGATAAGGGGTCCAAAGCTGCTCACAATACTTTGAGGCTTTGCCAGTGCCTTATAAAATCTCACCATTATATCCTCGCTTTTATATTCTAGTCCTCTTGAAATGAATGCTAACAGAAAATCCAAGTACACAACATCAACTGAATTCCCTTTGTCTATCCTGCTTGTTATTTTTTCAATGGATTTCAGTTGATGTTGTGTACTTGGATTTTCTGAAGGCCTTTGACAAGGTGCCACACATGAGGCTTCTTTACAAACTACAAGCTCCTGGTATTACAGGGCAGATTCCAGCATGGATAATGCAGTGGCTGATTGGCAGGAGGCAAAGAGTGGGAATAAGGGGGGCCTTTTCTGGTTGGCTGGCAGTGACTAGTGGTTTTCCACAGGGTTCTGTGTTGGGATCAATTCTTTTTATGTTATATGTCAATGATTTGGATGATGGAGTTGATGGCTTTGTTGCAATGTTTGCAGACGATAAGAAGATAGGTGGAGGGCAGGTAGTTTTGAGGAAGTAGAGAGGCTACAGAAGGGCGTAGACAGATCAGTGATTGAGCAAAGAAGTGGGAGATGGAATACCATGTCTGGAAGTGTATGGTCATGCACTTCAAAATCTGAGTTGCAAAGGGATTTGGGAGTACTTGTGCACGATTCCCTGAAGGCTAATTTGCAGGTTGAGTCTGTGGTGTGGTGAGGAAAGCAAATGCACTGTTAGCATTCATTTCAAGAGGACTAGAATATAAAAGCAAGGATATAATGGTGAGACTTTATAAGGCACTGGCAAAGCCTCAAAGTATTGTGAGCAGCTTTGGACCCCTTATCTGAGAAAAAATGTGCTGAAACTAGAGACGGTTCAAAGAAAGTTAATGAAAATGATTCCAGGATTAAATGGCTTGTCATACGAAGACAGTTTGATGGCTCCTATATTCACAGGATGGCTTTTTTAGAGCAGCTTGGGGATGAACCCACTACCTGCCCTCCACCTATCTTCTGGTCCAGGTGATTTATCTACGTTCAGACCTTTCAGTTTCTCAAGAACCTTCGCCCTAGTAATGGCAACTTCACACAGTTCATGACCCTTAACACCTGGAACTGCCATTTCCTTGTACCCCATTACTACCTCTCCAGCATTGTCTTCCCACAGTCTAATATCCACTCTCGCCTCTGAAGAAACTTTTGGTATCCTCTTTAATATTATTGGCTAGCTTCCTTTCATAGTCCATCTTGACCTTCTTAATGACTTTTTTAGTTGCCTTCTGTTAGTATCTAATTTCCCACTAATTTTTGCTCTATTATATGCCCTCTCTTTGGCTTTTATGTTGGCTTTGATCTCCCTTGTTAGCCGTGGTTGTGTCATCTTGCCTTTAGAATACTTCTTCCTCTTTGGGATGCATATATCCTGTGGCTTCTGAATTGCTTCCTGAAATTCCAGCCAATGCTGCTCTGCCATCATCCCTGCCAGTGTTCTTTTCCAATCAATTCTAGCCAACTCCTCTCTCGTGTCTCTGAAATTTCCTTTATTCCACTGTAATACTGATACATCTTATTTTAGCCTCTCCTTCTCAAATTTCTGGGTGAATTAAGCATATAAAGCATAAAGTATAAAGAATTTGATCATATTGTAATCACTTTCTCCTAAGGGTTCTTTTTTACCTTGAGCTCTCTAATCAATTCCAGTTCATTGCAGAACACGCGATCCAGAATAGCTGATCTCCCAGTGGGTTCATCCCCAAGCTGCTCTAAAAAAGCCATCCTGTAGGCATTCTAGAAATTCTCCCTCTTGGAATCCTGTATCAACCCGATTTTCCCAGTCTACCTGCATATTGAAATCCCCCATGAACATTGTAACATTGCTCTTTTGGCATGCATTTTCTATCTCCTTTTTTAAATTGTAGCCCACATCGTTATACTGTTTGGGGGTCTGTATGTAACTCCTGTCAGAGTATTTTTACCCTTGCAATTCTCAGCTTTATCTACAACCATTAACCCTATGTCACCTCTTTCTAATGATTTAAAGTTCTTTTTTTCACCAACAGAGTCACATCACCCCCTCTGCTTTCCAGCCCGTCCTTTCGATACAAAGTGTATTCTTGAACATGAAGCTCCCAGCTATAATCTTCTTTCAGCCATGATTCAGTGATGCCTACAGCATCATACTTGCCAATCCGTAACTGTGCTACAGGTTCATCGACCTTATTCTGTTTATTGCGCGCATTCAAATATGACACCTTTAGTCTTGTATTCAGCTTTACGATTTTGTCCACCTTTTACGTTGCAACTCATCCTGTTGCCTGCAATTGCACCCTATCATCAGCCTGTGCCTACGGTGCCTATAGTTCCAGAGAGGAGAATGGGGTTAAGAGGGATAATAAATCAGCCATGATTTATTACAGAGGAGACTCAATGGACCAAATAGCCTAATTCTGTTTCTTTGTTTTATGATCTTATAAAACAGAAAGGGATCAAAAACTAAGCAGGTCAGACAGCATCAGTGGAGGAAAAAATAATCTCAGTGATCTTCCATTACAACAGCTGTCAACTATCAAAAAAGCTCATCAACCTGAATCAAATCTCTCCACAAATGCTGAGTGCTTCTCATGGTTTCTCCTTTTATTTCAGACTTCCGGTATCTGCTTCAGGGCTGTCATCCTTGACCCTGATAAGAACCACAACACTGAAAGCAGAAGATTACTGAGTTCTTCGAGCACTACAGCACAGAAATAAGCCCTTCGGCCCATCTAGTCTGTGGCCAAACTATCCATCTGTCTAATTCCATTGTCTTGCAGCGGGACCATAACCCTCCGTACCCCATGCACTTACCAAACTTCTCTTAAATGTTGAAATTGAAACTGCATCCAGCACTTCTGCTGGCAGCTCATTCCACACTTGCACCACCCTCTGAATGAAGAGGTTCCCTCTGAGGATCCCCTTAAACATTTCACCTTTCACCCTTAACCCGTGACCTCCAATTCTAGTCTCACCTAACTTCAGCGGTGGTTGCATTTACGCTAGAGACAGCTAACCTGCAGTAAATAGTGTGGAAAAGAAAGGAGTAACAATGGCACTCTTTTTGAACTCTGCCAGGGAGAAGCTTCTCAAATATTTTACTACTGTGTGGCACTTATCAAATTGCACTTGCAGCTTATATCTAATTAGACTCGTAAATCTATCCTCTTAAAAGTAGCAAGTAAATTAATACCTGTTCTTCACTCAAGGTGGCATGTGGCTGCAGCTCGATGCCATCTGAAACCCTTGTGTTGGTGCACTGCATGTCACTGATGTTTAAAATGGCAGGTTGCCTGTGATTAAAAGGACAAGAATTTTAAATACATTTTTTTCAGGATCACTCACCTGGCCAGCATTTATTGCTCATTCGTAAATGCCTTTAAGAAGCAGGTGGTGAGTTGCAGTAATTCAGCATCATTAGCGTGGGAGTTCTGGGTTCCGGACATAGTGACTATGAGAGATAATGAGAGCTATTTCCAAGTATATAGTTTGGAAGGGAACCTGTGAGTGGTGGGGTTCACTTGCGCCCTTGTCCTTTACTATGATGGAGGCTAGAGGGTTGTGAGGTGTTTTCGGGATAGTCTGGGGGGTGTGTGGAGAAACAGCAGTGTACACGGTACCTACTGCAGGCATTAGCAGAGGGAGAGAAACGTTAGCATAATGGATGGGGTGCTGGCTGAGTGCTCTGCTCTACTTTGACTAGTGTCGAACTTCTTGCGAGTTACTCCAGCTGCACTCAGGTCAAAGAATTCCACTGCCGTCCTGGCCTGTGGCTTGTAAGTAACAGAATTCTGACACTGCCACCAGTGAGGCATGGATGAACATCAGTGACAACAGTCGATTGAACTTAACGATAATCTCTGTATGAGAGCAAATTTCAAAGGTCACCCCATGGAATAGGGAGACCTGCATTAATGGATTCAGATTTGTCTTGTCCACAGGAGGAAGAGCATGGCGGCGATGGAGTGTATTCTGCCTGGAGGCTGGTGACCAGTGGTCCTGGAGGGACCTTTTCTGAGACTCCTGATGTTTGTAATTTTTATAAATGACTTGGATGAAGAAGTGGAAGGTTGGGTTAGTAAGTTTGCAGATGATACGAAGTTTGGTGGTGTAGACAGTGTAAATAGTTGTCATAGGTTACAAAGGGACTTTGACAGGATGCAGAGCTAGGCTGAGAATTGGCAGATGGAGTTCAATCTGGTTAAACTTGAAGGCAAAATACAGACTTAATGGCAGGATTCTTAACAGTTTGGAGGAGGAATTGAACCCTGGGGTTCATGTCCTTCTATTCCTCAAATTGCAGTACAAGTTGATAGGATGGTTAAGAAGATTTATGGTTGGCCTTCATTAGTTGTGGGATTGAGTTCATGAGCCGAGAGGTGATGCTGCAGCTCTGAAAAACCTTGGTTAGGCCACACTTGAAGTATTGTGTTGAGTTCTGTTGCCTGATTATTGGAAGGATGTGCATGTGAAGCTTTAGAGAGGCTGCATAGGAGATTTATGTGGGTGCTGTCAGGATTAGAGAGCATGTCTTATGAGGATAGGTGGAGCGAGCTAAGGCTTTTCTCCGAGGAGAGAAGGAGGATGAAAGGTGGCTTGATAGAGGTGTACAAGTTAACAACAGGCAAAATAGAGTGGACAACCAGCTTCTTTTTCCCAGGGCTAATGCAAGGAAGCATAACTTTAAGGTGTTTGGAAGAAAGTATAGGAGGATACCAGAACTAGTTTTTTTTAAACACAGAGAACGGTAGGCGTGTGGAATGCCTAGTCAAGGGTCGTGGCAGAGTCAGATACATTAGGGACATTTAAGATACTCAGAAAGGCACATGGATGAAAGAAAAATGGAGGGCTTTATGGGAGGGAAAGGTTAGATTGATTATGAAATACGTAAGTTGAAGGAAGGTCAGCACAACGTTGTGGATCAAAGGGCTGTACGGTTCTTTGTTCCACGTATGTTCTGCTGGGAGACGAACTGTGGCAACTGAAACTTGGTGGAAAAATACCCAGCACTTAAACTTGGAAACAGGACAATGCAGACACCCTGAAGTAAACTAGCACAGATGAAATAGCCTTATATGCAGCAAACTGAAAATTATACGACTAGAAATTCTTCATTAGTCTCCTGTAAGTCTTGAGAAACTAACCACTTTCCCCTTCTATTCAGTGGAAGAATTTGCATGCTGCCAATATTCTGGAAAGCATCAATGACCAGAAGTGTAACAGGGATCAGAATCAGGTATCTTATCACTGTCATATATGAGAAACTTGTCATTTTCTGGCAGCATTATAGGGCAATAAATAAAAAAATACCATAGGTTACAATAAGAAATATAAAAAAATAAGCAAATAATGCAAAAAGAGAACAATATAGTGAGGTAGTGTTTGTGGTTTCATGAACTGTTCAGAAACCTGATGGTGGAGGAGAAAAAGCTACTTCTGAAAGATTGAACGCATTATTTCAGGATCCTATATCTCCTCCTTGTGGGTGGAGGGGACGAGATACCTCTCTGCCAAAGGAGGCGTAAAGTGCTCTTTCCCTCCGTTAGCCTGCAGGTCATCCTTGGGCAAGGTGTAACACCAGCTGCGCCCCCCGATCAGGGTCATGTAAAGTCATGGGAGCAGGTGGTGGATGGTCGTATGAGCAGCTGGTGCATATCACAAGTGGTGGTTACGCAACCATTGATGCCAGGCTGACAATCTCTGAAAAGTATTGATAATGGCTGGGGTCACCCGTCTTGTAAAGACACTGCCCAGAAGAATGCAATGGCAAACCACTTCTGTAGAAAAAAATACCAAGAACAATCATGGTCAAGACCATGATTGCCCATGTCATTTGACACAGCACATAACGATGATGAGTGACCTCCTCCCTTATGGCAGCAATGAGAAGGGGGCATGTCCTGAGTGATGAGGGTCCTTAATAATGGATGTCACCCTTTTTGAGGTATCGTCTACTGAAGGTGTCTTTCTTGCCAGGAAAGCAATTGCCCATGATGGAGCTGGATGAGTTTATGACTTCCTGCAGTTTTTCTGATTCTGTGCAGCAGCACCTCCATACCAGATGGATAACGTGGTCTGCTGCCAAACCTTGTTATATCTCTGCTGCCTCACTGTTGATGGGGTTAACTTGGGCCTGGGAACGGAATCACTGGGCTGAAGTGGAGGAGATAGAATTGTGGCAGTGTTTGTGGTTGAGAAACAACCTTTGCATGAATTGTACATCCTATTTTACTGCACAATGTTATATTATCATCAGCTCGAGCAAAGAACTATACCGTTAGACGTCAGTTTACTATTTTTGTCTGTAAAATGACAGGTTGTTTTCCAGTCGTCTTATGACAGACACATTATCATTCACAGCTCTTTTCGTGGGCATGTGACCACAGCAATTCTCTTAGGTTTGCTCTGTGGTTCTGACATGAGAAAAGAAAGAATTCATGTTTTGAATTAAGCCCAGGAAACTCTTGTCCTTTGATACTTCCACCTCAGTGATAGATGTGAGCTCTTTAGGGCTTTAGTTTCTTCTGCCAGGGGAGTATGTACTTTTGATGACCTGCTGTTCCTTTTCCCTCACATTTCATGACATCTTACTTTGAGAAAAGCTACATGAGAAGCTGCCATGAAGAAGACAACATGTATCATCAATGATATCCCCCCATCTGGGTCATGTCATTTTCTCACATCTTGCAGTTGGCAAGATGTACAGATGCTAATGGGCCAAATGCCCTTCATCTGTGTGTGAATAGGTAAAGAAAAGCTGGGATTGTGAAGCAGTCCCATTTGAACACTTGATTCAGGTCTCATATATTTTAGCAAACCCTTCATCATCCATTATGCTTCACTTTTTGCCACACTGGAGTTTATACAGTTCGTAGATTCAGTCATTTTGGTTCTTATCCCATTCTGTAGGCTGCCCCCACCACATCCTTGGGTGTGTTGGCTGTTAACGCAAATGATGCATTTCACTGCATGTTTCAATGTACATGTGATAAATAAATTTGAATCCGAATCAGAATTTCCTTCACAAGCTTCCTCTCCAGCCTATTTGGTACAACCTGAATGTCAAACTGTTCATGTTTCCTGCAAGTTTACTAAGCTGAAGGAGAAGATTGAACATTGATCTCGCAAGAAATGGGAAGATTGCCTCAAATTTGAAGACGTGGCCATTGTTCACATGATGCCAACTAAGCCTATGTGCATTGAGAGCTTTTCTGAATATCCACTTCTTGGTCAGTAACAAGAGACTGATGCCTGCTGTTGGTGTAATCAAGTTAGTTGATAAGAAAGAAATCTCTACAAAAGCCACCAAGGTCACCAGTAAAATACTAAACTAGAAATGAATATTACCAATGGTCACCAAGATCAAGCAAATCCTGTGACTGACACCAAAATGCATCATTAAAGTATTTAATTAGTTTGGCAGACTGTTTTGCCTGTGATCATATGGGAACTTCCAGTGTTGTTGAGCTTCCAAGTGACGTTTACAAAACTGGGAAAGCATTGAGGACTCACATTCAGTGGAACAAACCAACAATGGGTAAGTTTGAGCCTCTAGCTGGTGCCTCACTTGAGGATATCATGTTGAGCCAAGTCATTCATTTCTGAATGACAACAGCTGCCCAAAGCTTGCAGCTGGGAGCTGGGTTTATAATCACATCCTTTGAGCCTATGACCCAAGTTATGTCATGTTAGAGTTACATACCTGGATCTGCCTCGTAAGCAGTAAGAGTTACATACCTGGATCTGTTGTGATTCAGTTCATCATCTTCATCAGTACTGCCAATTTCATCACTTGATGAGGAGTAATCTGTTGCCTTGAAAAAGGGGGTGGGGCCCGACTTTCCTCTGCCTGATGCAATCTCCTCCTATCAATCCACAGATACATCATGTTAAGTCAATTTAGATAGGCTCATAAAATCTCTGCGGTTTCTTGCTGACCAGCTTATTCTCAATGGTATTCTAGTTGAAAACTCAGATCCCCACAAATTGGCTCCTACCCAAATAATAATCCATTATTGTTGTTTATTGACAGGACATATTTGGAGATGTGCTGTATAAATCTGGTAATACATCCTACACCTTATATCTTCGTGTGTTGTGGAAACCTCCTGTTTGCCAGACTGCTGGGACATCCCTCCCTTAGTTGTCCTGATATTCCCATTTCAACCCCTCCCCTTCCTTGGTGACCATTTACAATCACCTTATTTTCCTGCAGCATTAAACATTTTGACAGGTAATCTCCCCCACTTCCCTGTCCTTCTGACAACATGTATTTCCTTCCTTTCACCATCCCCAGTACCAATATCCTTTCACCAAACTTTTGGCCTCGAGATTGCGAGTTTAGCAGCTTTCCCCGTATACTTGCACAGTGTTTCTAACATTTCATGCAATTGTTTCTTATACTCTAGTCAGTCAGACTATCAAGTTCTCTTCATTTCTGAGGTTGGTGAGCAATGTGCCATAGTCTATTGATCTGAGCCAGCTACTGTGAAAGAACGAAGATTTATCTGTTCACTCAACAAAGGTATACAATGTGTATAAACCACTATCAGGGAAAGCAAGGCAATTGGCTTAAAGAGGAGGACAGTTACTTCAACAATATGTCAACCTTAAAAGAAATGATTTGGATTTTTATTGCACTTTTTTTTTAAACTTTCAAGATACATTCAGTGGCCACTTTATTAGGTACATCAGCTTGCTAACGCAAATATCTAATCAGTCAATCATGTGGCAGTAACTCAATGCATAAAAGCATGCAGACATGGTCAAGAGGTTCAGCTGTCGTTCAGACCAAACATCAGAATGGGGAAGAAATGTGACCTAAGTGATTGTTGGTACCAGAAGGGATGATTTGAGTATCTCAGAAACTGCTGATCTCCTGAGACTTTCACACACAACAGTCTCTTGAGTTTACAGAGAATGATATGAGAAACAAAGACATCCAGTAAGTAGCAGTTCTGTGGGCAAAAATGCTTTGTTAATGAGATAGGTCAGAGCAGACTGGTTCAATATGACAGGAAGGCAACTGTAACTCAGATAACCATGTTTTACCACAGTAATTTGCAGAAGAACGGCTCTGAACGCACAATACATTGAACCTTGAAGTGGATGGGCTGACGCAGCAGAAGACCACAATCATACACGGAGTGTATCCCATAATATTTTACATTCAACAGGGTGTTTTAAAAATTGTATTGTAAGACACACAATGACTATTTAGAGCACAGCAAATTCCCTTACACCATAAAGTTATAACACCAGACAATTTGGTCTTCGTGATTATCCAAGGGTGATTAGGATGGCTAAACACATCAGTGGGACTCATCTACTGGACCTGGAGACAATCTGCAACTCTCAATGCCTATGCCATGCTTGTAAAGTCATTAAAAACCCATCCAATCCCAGACACTGTCTGTTCAATCTCCTGCCATCTGGTAGGAGATACAGAAACACCCTAGCCGAGACAGTAAGACTGAAAAACAGCTTCTTTCTGAGGGTTGTTGAGCAGTTGAATAATGCTACACCCCGGCTTGCCAATGGCCTTCGAGTGTTCTGGACGATGGAAATCAGCATTGATTGAAAGCATGTAAATATGGGAACATTTTTTTAAATCAAGCAGTACCATATACATTGTAAATATCTGCTTGGCATGGTCTGGAGCAGCACCACAATCTCCTCTTGAGTAATAATGTTCTACTCTATTCTATCCATGGTTTAACTCAATAAGGAGCTGAATGGTTTCCATTATCTCCATACCCACGTTCATGTTGGAAGCTAGCAATCATGCATGGCGATCCAGAGCAGTCAGCTAGGAAAAGGTTCATGATACTAACTTTTACAAAAGGCCAAGTTTAAATGGTGTTCTTTGAACAAGACTTAAGAATTGATAAAATGCAAAACAATACGCGATGCTGTTGTTTAACTGCCCCCCAATAAGGCGACTCACCGTACGATGTCTAGAAATAGGGAAACTCCTTTTCTCTTCGTATCTCCTACTCTGCTGCTTGTAACTTGAGTTGGACGAACTTAGAACAGGTGCTGGAAGTCAAAGGGAAACACAGTTAACGTGGAGAGTTGTGTCAGATTTCGCCAAGTAAACAGCAGAGAAGCAGCCAAGGCTGGGCAAAGCCAAGTAGTCAAGAGCAGGAGGGAAGGTGTGCCGACACAGTCAGTCCAGCATGACTAACACTTCACTCTGATCTGCTTTCAAAAATAGGGCAGCTCAAAAACAACGTACAAAAAAACACTTGTGGAACGCCAAACCTTAATGATGTCAGTTCCATTGCTTGCTTAGCCGCAGGACCTTACATTAATACGAGTGGAACTGTAATGCAATTAATTTACATGGAGCCACCATCACCTCATGAAAAATGACAGCCCTGCTGCTGTGCAGATTGCTCATGAAACCAACGACAATGGCAACACGTTAAAGCCTTTGTGCCAAGAAAATGCTTAATATGAAGTGTGTAACCATGGAAACAAGGCCAACAAGGGAGTTTCATCTTATGGGTTCCTTTTAAAATCACTTAAGAACACTTAAGGTTAACTTTTCATTTGCCTCTGCAGCTCTACAAGGGAGAACTGTCTCCAAGTGCACTGGACTTTTTGATGTGAGTTTATTCATTTTATAATGCTGAGGCTTTATAAGGCATTGGTCAGACCGCACTTGGAGTATTGTGAGCAGCTTTGGGCCCATCATCTAAGAAAAGATGTGATGGCATTGGAGAGGATCCAGAGAAGATTCACAAGAATTATCCTGGGAATGAAAGGGTTAACATATGAACAGTGTTTGATGGCTTTGGGCCTGTTTTTGCTGGAGTTTAGAAAAATGAGGGGGGATCTCCTTGAACCCTATGGAATATAAAAAGACCTATGTACAATGGACATGGTGAGGATGTTTTCTATAGTGGGGGGGGGGCGGGAGTCTAGGACTTGAAGGCACAGCCTCAGAGTACAAGGGCATCCCTTTACAACAGAGATGTGGAGGAATTTATTTAGTTAGAAAGTGGCGAATCTGTGGAATTCATTCCCCTAGATGCCTGTTGAGGCCAGCCACTGGGTATATTTAAAGCATTGGTTGATAGGTTCTTGATTAATCAAGGCATCAAAAGTTATGGGGACAAGGGAGGAGAATATGGTTGAGAAGAGTAATTCATCAGCCATGATGAAATGACAGAGCAGACTGCTATGTCTATGGTCTAATTTATAATTAATTAATTCTGAATCCCGGTGAAGGTCTTTGCCTGAAACATCAAGTCTTTATTCTCCTCCATATTGAATTGTCAGCATGCTATGTTGTGTTGACACTTGTAGCTGCTCAAACACAATTCAGACCGTGTTAATCATTGACATAAATGATGCATTTCACTGTATGTTTCAATGTTTCCATGTTTCACATGCCAAATAAATCAAATTTTAAAATCTTCAATATTTGACAATCAGCGTGGACATGACAAATGGAAGAGTTTGCTTTATACTGCACGACTATCTGACTCTGTTACTCTAGAAAGGCAAATGTTGAGTTACACAGGTTTTTAATAAGATCTCAGTTGATGTACTATATGCAGACATAGGTTCCTTGCCTATGAAAGACGTTAAGTCTTTAAACAAGATTGAATACACGTTTACAATAATACACTTGCATAAGAAAATACAAGTAAGACAGCTTGAAATAATTGTTTTAAAAAATCATTTAAACAATACTGATGACAATGAGTTCTTTAATATTAGTGTAGAAAATTAGACCATGTTTCCAATAGTCAAGAGATCTAGAGGTATGCAGTATAACAAGTGGCAATCAGCTCTGTGGCGGACTGGAAGGCTCTATAACAGGTAGTCAAAACCGCCCAATGCATCACCAGCATCAGCCCACGCACCATCATGGACATAGATACAGGAAGGCACCGGAAAAGGGCCAGTTACATCGTGAAGGATCCCACCCATCTTGCTGATGGATTACTTATCCCACTTCCATCAGGGAGGAGGCTATGTAGCCTCAATGCCAGGACCACTAGACTCTCAAACAGTTACATTCCCCAAGCGGTAAGGCTGATCAACACCTACGCTCACTAATCCAACCCTCTGTACCCCCAACCACCACCACTTTGTCATTTCTGGTCAGTCACCTTATGTACAGAGACTCCCCTACCTAGTGTCAATTTGTGGACATAAAATCAATATGTATAAAAGTTATCTTATGTATTGAAATTTTCTGTTTTCTTTTTTTACTGGCTTTTTTGGTGCTGAATCAGATCCAGAGCAAGAATTATTTTTTTCTCCTTTACAGTTGTGCACTGGAAATTACATCAAACAATTTTGAAGCTTGAATCTTTTGTGCAGAATTAAATGTGGGTGTGTTGGGACACTTGGCATGTAAATCCTTACATTCTGAGGTTTGTGAAGCCGACTGTTAATGGTTGAGGGGATGCTATGTCAACAGTTGAAGATGAGATTAGATAGGCCGGTGGAGAGTTGGGAAATGAAGGGATATGGGAATACGCAGCATGGAACTAAACATCATCATGTCAAGCTTCCTGTGTCGTGTCCTAAGTTCCTTGCATTTCGATGTGGAGATAAACTCAGGGAATTAATTGGAGAACGTCCTAACCAACAGTCTGGGAACTTGGTGGCACACCCTGCAACTTCCCTTTTCAAATAAATCGGGCTTTTAATATGGTACCAAGAAAACTTGTGGAGAATATAACAAATAACTGGTGGATGTTACACCAGTTTCCAAACACAAGCAGCAATACACACTTAAAGCTCTTTCTCAAAGATGCCAACATTATGGACTCACCCGGTGTTGCCCTGGAACTAGATTGAAGTCCAGTCTGTGAACTGTTTCTGGGGGAATTGCCTGTTACATGCTTGGCTGGTGGGCACTCCACCCTCTCCCATCGGGACTGCATTTCAAAGCTGCCAAATAGAAACATAAATAATCTACAATCTGTGAACCATGTTACAGCAATTTCTCGTCAGCAATAGGCAAATGTTTCTTTCAGCAAGGAGTACAAACTAATTACCTCACAGGTGGACCATTTTTCACTAATTGAAATTCAAGCACAGACCCTAATAGTAGAGAAATATGTCCTTTGTCATCAGAGTCACAGTACTGTTCAAAAGCCTTAGGCACCCGGGATTTCTTTAACATGTTTTTAGATGGTATGACCTCCCCAGAACCCTGAGCTCAACATCGTCGAGGCTGTCTGGGATTACCTAGAGAGACAGAAGCAAGCGAGACAGCCAGAATCTGCAGAAGAACTGTGCCAAGTTCTCCAAGATCCTTGGAGTAACTTACCAGTCAGTGTACCTAAGGGAATTAGAGCAGTTTGAAGGGCTGGTCACACCAAATTTGATTTGATTTGGTTTTTTACTGCTTTTTGCTCTTTATGGTATTTTTTGATATTTAGAAACTTTTCATTTCATTATCTTTAAAACCATTTTTGTTTTACAGAATTTGTTTTACGTGTGCCTGACTTTTGTACAGTACTGTACAGTGTATGTGGGTGTGGCTATTGTGTCCAACACTACACCTTCGGTTTTGTGAATGTGGTAAACCAATGTGATTACAAGCAGCCGGTAAAAAGTTAAACAAATATTTAGTCGCAGTAAAATCATTCTGGCTGTTCACTCTATCCATGTTTCTTATGACAGTGTCTTGCACAATTCAATCAAGATACTCCAAACAGGAAAACCTTAACTCACTCAACCTATTCTCATAAAACGTGCTCTAATCCAGGCAGCATCCTGGTAAATTGCTGAACTTTCTCAGTGGGGAGATTTACTCATCAAGACTGACTTGCATGAGCTCAGAATATCTTCCAATGGCAATCAGAATTTACTGGAAGGTTATAACAAGACCTTGGGAATTTCTGCACTTTTCCTACAGGAATGCTAAAACGCGGCAGTGCAGAATGTCAGTCACAAATCTACAATCCTGTCTGGGTTCAGGAAGTTATAACAGGCACATCAGAGATGGCACAATCATGAGCATCTTCCTGAGAGGAGTGGAATGATGTCCATTGATCCTGTTTACACTTACTGTTCTATAGATTTGCTAAGTATGCCCGCAGAAAAAAGAACCTCAGGGTTGTACGTATGTGGTGATATTTATGTACTCTGACAATAAATTGAAATTTGAACCTTGAAGGCCACCTGTGGTGACTACAGAGTGGTCCTGAAGACCAGCACAGGAACAGATGGTGCCTGAATTCTCCTGTTTTTCTGACAGTGTGGCATCTACCCCTCAGATTAACTAAGCCCTCGGACATTAAGAGCAAATATTTATTTACATAAATGTTTGGAAGAAACTGTTGTGGCAATTCAATTCTCTCATAGTACATTTTTATCTATTTATTAATTCCTACAAAAGGCTGTGAGAACAGCCGATAGGAACATAGGGGTCCCTCTTACATGCACCAGCGACATTAATCTAGAGTGATGTGTACTCAGGTCCTTGGTATTATCAAAGATCCCACCCATCCATTCAGCATCCTGTTCGACTTTCTACCATCGGGCAGGAGACTCTGATGCATAAAAACAAGAACAGTTGGGATGCCATTAGGTTTCTGACTTCACTGCTGCATCGCATTCAAGTGTCACTGGTTAATTTGTTCTGTACCATACAATATTTTATTTATGTACTTTACTTTGTTTATTTATGCATATTAATTTGTAGATTTAATTCTTCTTTTCCTAAGGTATTGTGTGTTACATATGTGTTATGTGCTTTACACCCTGGTCAGGAGAACCGGTGTCTCAGTTGATGGCATACATGTATATAGTTACAAGACAATAAATTTGACTTGACTTGACTTTTAACAAGACCAGGATGAGCGCTATCACAAGAAAGTGGCATCTATCATCGAGGACCCGGGCAACCCAGACCATGCTGTCTTCTTGCTACTGCCATCAGGAAGGAGGTCAATGAGCCTTATGTCCCACACCACCACAATCAGGAACAGTTATTACCCTTCAACCATCAAGCTCTTGAACCAACATGAATAACTTTACATTCCTCAATACTGAACTGATTCCACAACCTATGGACTCACTTTTAAGGATGCTACAAGTCAAGTTTATTGTCTATTAACTATCTACGTGTATATAACATACAGTATATAACCATATAATAGATATATAAAAGAGACAATCTTTCTTCAAACCAGGGTGTAAGGCATAGTAGTACTTACAACACACATTACACGGGATAACTTATGAAGGTAAGGATAAAATCTACAGATGAATCAGATATAAATAACAAACTGAAGTGAATTAATATTAAATATTGTAAGATATGAAACAGATTAACCAGTGACTCTTCAAATATGGCGTGGCAGGGAATTCAGGAGCCTAATGACCTGGGGAAAGAAACTCTTTCTCATCCTGACTGTTCTTGTTTTTATGCATCGTAGTCTCCTACCTGATGGTAGAAAGTCAGAGAGGATGCTGGATGGATGGGTGGGATCCTTAGTAATAGTAAGGGCCCTGCCTACGCAGTGTTCCTGATACTTGCCCCAGTGGACGGTAGGGAGACCCCTATGAGCCTCTCAGTCCTTTGTAGGGACTTCCAGTCCAATACTCAGCTGCTCCCACACCAGATGGAGATGCAACTTGTCAGAAAAAATCATGCTTCCAGTTTTTATTTATGTGTTTATTTGGTTGTTTATTTACACATTGGTTGTTCGTCAGTATTTGTGTGTAGATTTTTATTGGCTCCACTAAATTTCTTTGTTCTACTGTGATTGGCCACAAGAAAATGAGTCTCAGGGTAGCACACGATGACATATACTTTGATAATAAATTTACTTTGAACCTTGGATTGACACTACAGAAAACAACACCAAAATACCATAATATCTGCAATGTAAGTACATTTTAACAAACTCAGGTACAGATCAGTTGAAAGTGATTCTAATTGGTGATGGGTTCATTTTCAGATACATTAATAAAGCTGCCACCCCAGATCAGATACTTCAAAGTGTACATTGAAAGGAGAATAAAGAAACAATTCCTACTACCACACTACAGTTCCTACTTTATTTTAATGGTTATTTCATTTTGCGATCATAGACATGAAATTTATGTAAACACGAACTGTAAATTATCAGTGCGATTTTTCAACTCCATTTGCGTGATGGTTCCAGATTTGTCTGAATTTGCTACTCAAACACAATACTTTAATTCACACTGCCAATGCTTTGGGTAACCAATCGCCCCAGTTAGACACATTCAACTCATGTGTGATGGACTGCACTGTCCCTTTGTGGATTAACTCAGATTGCTGATTATAGGAAACAACAACAGAATCAAGGACCCCTCCCATTCCAGCCATTCTCTTGTCTTCACCACTCTCAGAGTGATAGTGTATCGGTTAGTGAAACATTGTTACAGTACCAGCAACCCCGTTCAATTCTACCACTGTCCGCAAGGAGTTTGTATGTTCTCCCTGTTACCGCGTGGGCTTCCTCCAGGTGCTCTGGTCTCCTCCCACGTTCTAAAGAGGTACAGGTTGGGTGAGGGTGAGCATACCACGTTGACGCCGGAAGCATGGTGACACTTGTGGGCTGCCCCCAGCACATGGATTGTTGACGCCAATGATGCATTCCACTGTATACTTCAAAGTACATGTGACAAATAAACCAGAATCTTGAATCTTCAACGGACTGTATTGGTTGTTGACGCAAACTATGCATTTCACTGTATGTTTTGATATTTTAGTGTACACGTAATAACTAAAGCTAATCTATTCCATTGGGAAGAAGATAGAAAATCTTCAGAACAAATACCACCAAGCTTAGAACCAGCTTCTACCCACCTATCCTCTTGAACAGACCTCAGACCTCAAATACAATAAAGATGAAGACTAGAAGACGCAGTCTACCTTATCAAGGTCTTTCCACTTCTTTCTAAATGGACCACACCTTTTCTGTGACTGTAAAACTACACTCGGTATTTGTTTTCCTTTTCCTTTGCCTTACTTTGATTTATTTATGCATCTGTACAGATGGCAGGAAGCTTTTCACCATACCTCAGGAGGTGAGACTATAATGAACTATTACAGCTGCAAGGTAAATTTACTAGACTTTGTTCACTCACCTGAAAACACTGTTCTGACCAGCATGACTGTTTATATGTTCTTTGCTGTGGGATTTAGACACTGTTCTTTCAGGAACCTTGAGAATGAGAAATAGCAATTAAAAAAATACTCAGAAGATAACATTATTCTACAACACTGCAACAAGTTAAGTCCAATTCCATGCAAGAAGAGAATTATATTTCAGTACATTCATTTTAAACAAATATAGCAATCTGATTTCTGCCATATGCAATATGCAGAAATAGGATTGTATATCAGTTTAGAATGTACTGGAATATAAAGGTCATATAAAGGCATATCAAAAAGCAAAATTGGAAAATGAAAATGGTACCATAGACAAAATGCTGGAGAACTCAGCAGGTCAGACAGCATCCATGGAAATGAATAAACCGTTGACATTTTGATCCAAGACCCTTCATCAGGACTGAATAAGAAGGGGGGAGACACCGAATGAAAAAAGGTGAGCTGAGGGGAAGAAGGCTAGCTAGAAGATGATAGGTGAAGCCAAGTGAGTGAGAAAGGTAAAGGTAAAGAGGAAGGAATCTGATAGGAGAGGAGAGTGGACTACAGGAGAAGGGGACCCAGGTGAGAAGAGGTAAAAGGTCAGAGAGGGGAAAAGTAGAAGAGGGGAGGGTTTTTCTTTTTACCAGTATATAGGAATACCTGAAGACAAAATTAGGCTGTCTCAAGCAACACACACGGAATGCTGGATAAACTTAACACATCAGGCAGCATCTACAGAGAGGAATAATCAGTCTTCTGAACTGATAAAGGATCTCGGCCTGAGTCTCTTGTGTTTATGATTAGGTTATTACAGCATTGAGTCATAATTTGAAATTAATTAACCTGACATCTTGAAATTGAGGGACAGTAGACCATTTTGCACCATAAGCCTGTTTCGCTATTCAAGGAATTCTTGGCTTTCGTGTTGGTTAAACTTTAACGTTTTAATTTATGTTAGTTAAACTTGTCCTTGACTATTTTTATGAGGGAAAGTGTTGAAAGTGTGACCTAACTATGGCACGATAAGAAAAACAGTTGACTGAGGTTGTTGATGAAGCAGTGAAGATAGCTGGGCCTCCGACTCTACCCTGAGGAACACCTGCAATGATGCCCTTGGCTGGAACAATTAGCCTCCAGCAACCACAATTTCTTTCTTTTCATGAGATCTGGCTCCAACTACTGAAATATTTTCTTTTTGATAATCATTTTATCAGGGTTCTTAAATGTCACTTTGAGAGAAATGCTGCTTCAAAACACACCTTCTTTCTAATTTTAAGAATTACAGTAAATAGTCATCCTGTTTGTCTCTCCACAAATGCTGACTGACCTGTTGAGTATTTCCTGTTTTTCTGTTTAATTATCAATGTTAATGTAAATCATAGGTTAATATCGATAAGTATATAATACGGACGCCAAGGTAGCATAACTGTTAGTATGATGCTATTACAACAGAGTTCAACTCCGGTGCCATTCTGAGAGGAATCTGTATATGTCCTCCTCGCGGAATACATGGATTTTCCCCAGGTGATCTAGTTTCCGCCTACAGTCCAAAGTGGTTAATTGGTCATGGCAAAAATTGTCCCGTGATTAGGTTAGGTTAATCAGAGTTGTGGGCTTGCTGGGGTGGTGTGCCTCGAAGGACTACTCCCCCCCCCCACTGTATCGCTAAATACATCAATCAAATAAATAAATAAACATGGCAACTTTAGAAAGAAGAGGATTGCAGCTATGTTCTATCGCAAGGCAGAGTGGGCGGCTGTGTGCCTTGTGAGGGTACGTTCAGCAAGCTAGGCCCTTTCTCCATGGAACAAAGGAGAATGATAAGAGGCATAGCTTGAGTGGATGGCCAGAGACATTTTCCCCAGAGCAAAAATGGTTAAAACTATACAGGGGCATAATTTTAAGGTAATTGGAGGAAAGCATGGGGGCGAAGTCAGAGATAAAATGTTTTACACCGAGACTGGTAGCTATGTGAAGCGCCCTGCCAGGGGTGATGGTAGAGGCAGATACATCAGGGAATTTAAGAAACTCTTAGGCAAATAGATGATAGAAAAATGGAGAGAAAGGTTAAACTGATCTTAGAGTAGGTTAAAAGATCAGCACAACATTGTGTGCCAAAGGGCCTGTTCTGTGTGCAATGTTCTACGTTTCATGTTTATTTCTGAGTCATTCACTACTCTAACTGAGAATTATATCTTCATTCATTGTAACTGGGTCAAAATCGGAATTCAACTTCACTTGGAAACCTCAGTGGTTCAAAGAGGTGGCTCACTGTTATTTTCTCAGGTTTAGTAAGGGGTGGCCAGCCTAGCTCGCAGCTTCCACCTTTCCTGAGTCAGTGCACACACCTTAGGGACTTTACCTAAATCTTTTTAACGATGCTCTCTTCTAAATTACCACGAGGCTTATCCTTAGCAATTGAGTTGCCTGTAAATGTCAAAATTGATTCAGATTGTAGTGCAGCCTCCTGACAAAATGATGTTTACCTGGAAATAAATACAGTAATAAGGGACAAGGAAAAATATCCTGTTTTCAAATTAATGCCACTGACAATCTGCTTCATTTAATCACCAACAGCCGCCCCTATAATTTGTCAAATGAGCCATGGGTGAGAACATTGTTGATTACATATGTACGCATACATCATGCAGTCTTCCACACTGTCTAACCTTGAAGGGAAATGATTCTAAGTGAGCCTGAAATGAACCGCTCTTCTCCAAGGTACAGGGTAGTCAGATCTAATCATTGTTGAGCCACTGAGTAGGCTGTGTGCTACTAACCATACCTTGGGAGCTGGTGCTGTGTCCTCCCAAAACACATCATCTGGTTCAGGCGATGTTGGCATCAAACCCACATCAGTTAGCGAGAGGGCACTGAAGAGTTTGCTCCTGAACTCCTTCAGGTCCAAATCCTGTGGACATGACATTTTAGTATTAATTAGGATCATTGATTCAATGAAACATGAACAACTAAACATAAAAAAGATAAAATACCGTTATTAGTAAATATAAAGACGATGGGCATATTATCACTGAATTATGACTGAAACTTTGTAACTATTTAGCTGCACTTGAAAATGTACACTCAGTGACCTCTTTATTAGGTACACCAGTACACCTGCTTGTTAATGTAGATATTTAATCAGCTAATCATGCGGCAGCAACTTAATGTGTGGTTATTAAGGTTACTGTCAGTTTCCTGTCAGCTTGAACCAGTCTGGCCCACCTGCACTGACCTCTCTCAGTAACAACACATTTTTGCCACAGAACTGCTTCTCACTGGGTGTTTTTTTGGTTTTTTTGCACCATTCTCTTAAAACTCCAGACACTGTTGAGCATGAAAATCTCAGGAGATCACAAGGTTCTGAAATACTCAAACCACCCCATTTGGCACCAACAATCATTCCACGGTCAAAGTCACTTAGACATTCTTTTGTCTTCTCCCCATAACAATGATGCCCATACCAATCAACAATCTATTTATTAACGACCTGGATGTGGAGGTAGAGGGGTGGGTTGGCAAGTTTGCAGATGACACAAAGGTTGGTGGTGTTGTAGATAGTGTAGAGGATTGTCGAAGATTGCAGAGAGACATTGATAGGATGCAGAAGTGGGCTGAGAAGTGGCAGATGGAGTTCAACCCGGAGAAGTGTGAGGTGGTACACTTTGGAAGAATGAAGTCCCAAGGCAGAGTACAAAATAAAGGGCAGGATACTTGGTAGTGTGGAGGAGCAGAGGGATCTCGGGGTACATGTCCACAGATCCCTGAAAGTTGCCTCACAAGTGGATAGGGTAGTTAAGAAAGCTTATGGGGTGTTAGCTTTCATAAGTCGAGGGATTGAGTTTAAGAGTCGCGATGTAATGATGCAGCTCTATAAAACTCTGGTCAGGCCACACTTGGAGTACTGTGTCCAGTTCTGGTTGCCTCACTATAGGAAGGATGTGGAAGCATTGGAAAGGGTACAGAGGAGATTTACTAGGATGCTGCCTGGTTTAGAAAGTATGCATTATGATCAGAGATTAAGGGAGCTAGGGCTTTACTCTTTGGAGAGGAGGAGGATGAGAGGAGACATGATAGAGGTGTACAAGATAATAAGAGGAATAGATAGAGTGGATAGCCAGCGCCTCTTCCCCAGGGTGCCACTGCTCAATACAAGAGGACATGGCTTTAAGGTAAGGGGTGGGAAGTTCAAGGGGGATATTAGAGGAAGGTTTTTTACTCAGAGAGTGGTTGGTGCGTGGAATGCACTGCCTGATGCAGATACACTCGTGAAGTTTAAGAGACTACTAGACAGGTATATGGAGGAATTTAAGGTGGGGGGTTATATAGGAGGCAGGGTTTGAGGGTCAGCACAACATTGTGGGCTGAAGGGCCTGTAATGTGCTGTACTAGTCTATGTCTATGTTTAAACTTCTCTTTAAATATACCCAGTGACTGGGCTCCACTGCTGTCTGTGGGAATGAATTCCACAGATTCACCTCCCACTGGGTAAAGAAATTCCTCCTTGTCTCTGTTCTAAAGGACCATCCTTGTACTCTTAAGCTGTGTCCTAGATAGCCCTCACTATAGAAAACATCCTCTCCACATCCACTCTAACTAGGCTTTTCAATATTTCATAGATTTCAATGAGATTCCCTCATTTTTCTAAACTTCAGTAAATACAAGCCCAGAGCTACCAAACACTCCTCAAATGCCTTATATCCTAAAGTTGGTTTTTTTCAGTATATAAGAATATTTTGGGGAACTGGATATATATTTTAAAGCAAAAGAAAACTACGATTCTGGGGTAAGATTAAAAGTTCTGTTCTTTCAAATAGGTATTGTTGGCAGAATGGACCAAACAACACCACTTGGTTTTTGGTCATCCTCTACCATAGTGCTGCCTGGCTCTCCGTTTCAGAAACTGGCTTCATCCAGTCAAATAGAAGCAGCTATCAGAAATGGTTTTCCATTTACTGCCAGCACCCTAGGTAAGAAAAGAAACTGTTACAAATGGTCAGCAGGTCAGGCAGCATCTGTGGAGTCAAAGTTTCCAGGTCAATGAAACTTCACTCTGCAGTATGAAGCAGAAAATCAAGGTTTGGATCCAGGTAGTACAGAGTCTGACAAAATATAGGAGTACAGTCGCCACTTTCAAAGTTCAAAGGTCAATGCAAATTTATTACCCAGGTATCCATACTCAACAATTTAGTAAAAGCTTCTTCCCCTTTGCCATTCGATTTCCGAATGGACATCGAACCCATGAACACTACCTCACTACTTCTTTATTTCTATTTTTTCACTGCTTAGTTAATTTAACTATTTTATATATATATATACTTACTTGTAATTCATTTTTTTCTGTTATTATGTATTGCACTGTACGGCTGCTGTAAAGACAAGAAATTTCACGCTATATGCCAGTGATATTAAACCTGATTTTGATTCTGATATGTCTCCACAGTTTTCAGCTGTGGCTCCAAGTAACTGCTTGTGTGTGACAGCGGCCGTGCTCCCGTACACCCCATTGACAGTTGGGTTAAACCAGATGAGGGTAGCTCGTAGCCTCAAACCCTGGTGAGATAGCGACAGGCCTGTCCTAGCAAGCAAAATCAGCTCTGGCGGACTGGGCAGTTGATATCTACAGTGAGATCCAACGGTCAGAAAGGCTCTCTGGAGGGCTAAAGGCACGACAAGGCACAGAAGACGCCATGGTCATCCACTGCAAACAAGGAAGACCCCTGTTTGTGACGTTTGTTCGTATCACAGGACCTGGACTTCTGAGGTCGAGATAGTGGAACTTCTCCAGTACAGTGGCTTTTCCACTTTAAAAATTCTCCCACACAGGTTTCCTGCCATCGTCAGACATGATTGACAACCAGCTACCAACATGTCACCAAGGTTCCTTTTCTTGCATTCTCCATTCTACCAGAACTGAAGAGTTGAGAAAACAAGTATGCTTTGCATTCCAGTGAGGGGAAGGAATCAAGAGAAGAAGGTCTGTGATAGCAGGCAGACAGTATTTTCTGTTCCTATTGCAGAGGCCCAGTACCTGCAGCATTCATGTACAGTGCATACAACAGTGCAGGAAATTCTCATCCATTTTCCCATTGACAGAAGAATTCTGCAGACATTTGCTTCTAAGTCATATCACAGTCACAAAGTCATAGACAAATACAGCACAGAAAAACTCCCTTCGCTCCATCGAGTCAATGCTGAAGCCATTTAAACAGCCTGCTTCCATTGACCTGCACTGGGATCATACCCCTACCCTCCATTTCCCTATCCAAACTCTGCTTAACTGGTGAGATCGAGCTCGCATTCACCACTTGTGCTGGCAGCTCATTCCACACTCTCACCGCCTTCTGAGTGAAGAAGTTTCCTCTTGTGCTCTCCTTTAACTTCTCACCTTTCATCCTTAACCCATGACTTCTAGTTGCAGTCCCACCCAACTTCAGCGGAAAAAGCCTGCTTGCATTTACCTATCTATACCCCTCATAATTTTGTATATTCTTTTTCAACTCCTGTTCTGGCAGGGAAGAGTATCCAAGTTATTATTTCTCGAGATATTACCACAAATAGGATATCTCTGACACTTACTGTCAACAAGGGTTGGTGATTATCCGATTATTGGGACAATATCTTGCTAAGATTTTGCTTGTTAACTTTCACTATTTTCCTGACTGTCCATTGCTCCTGATGGATAATTAGAAAGATACTGAGCAGCACCAATCTGCGCCTCCAATATTGTTAACAACATCATTAATTCAGTGCTTCACAGCATGGCTTGGGAACATTGTACAGAGCACATGAAGAGGGAATTGAGAGTCTGATGAGTGGGAAGTAGATAACACAAAGAATAAAGTGATGTACTCTTCCATCTCCCTGTGAGTTACCTGCCTGTGGCTTTCCACACTGATATAATGAAGCCCGGCACAAAAGAACACCTCAAGCTGAGCACGCTGCAGCTTTTCGAACTCAGTTTTGAATTTTCCAATGTCAGATAACCTGCTTTCACAGTCTGTATGAGAACTGGCCATTTCTTCTGTCAACCTGTGATATTAGCTCAGTCTTTAATACTCCAGCAATGCAGTCTGACTCGCTGGGCATGTCTCAAGGCCCTGCTATTAGCAATACATAACAGGAAAAGAAGTATGATCACTCTCTAACTGCTACCATTAACCCATGGGGTCCGACCTCACCCCATCACAGATGTTTCTCTTGTCCTATCCATCCATCCTGTCACTTCTACTGCAACTTCAGAACACTTCTATAAAATTTCCCTTTTCTCAATTCTGGCCTGAAACTTTTGTAACACACATCAAAGTTGCTGGTGAACGCAGCAGGCCAGGCAGCATCTGTAGGAAGAGGTGCAGTCGACGTTTCAGGCCGAGACCCTTGTCAGGACTAACTGAAGGAAGAGTGAGTAAGGGATTTGAAAGTTGGAGGGGGAGGGGGAGATCCAAAATGATAGGAGAAGACAGGAGGGGGAGGGATGGAGCCAAGAGCTGGACAGGTGATAGGCAAAAGGGGATACGAGAGGATCATGGGACAGGAGGTCTGGGAAGAAAGACAAGGGAGGGGGGACCCAGAGGATGGGCAAGAGGTATATTCAGAGGGACAGAGGGAGAAAAAGGAGAGTGAGAGAAAGAATGTGTGCATAAAAATAAGTAACAGATGGGGTACAAGGGGGATGTGGGGCCTTAGCGGAAGTTAGAGAAGCCATCAGGTTGGAGGCTACCCAGACGGAATATAAGGTGTTGTTCCTCCAACCTGAGTGTGGCTTCATCTTTACTGTAGAGGAGGCCGTGGATAGACATGTCAGAATGGGAATGGGATGTGGAATTAAAATGTGTGGCCACTGGGAGATCCTGCTTTCTCTGGCGGACAGAGCGTAGATGTTCAGCAAAGCGGTCTCCCAGTCTGCGTCGGGTCTCACCAATATATAAAAGGCCACATCGGGAGCACCGGACGCAGTATATCACCCCAGTCGACTCACAGGTGAAGTGTTGCCTCACCTGGAAGGACTGTTTGGGGCCCTGAATGGTGGTAAGGGAGGAAGTGTAAGGGCATGTGTTGCACTTGTTCCGCTTACACGGATAAGCGCCAGGAGGGCCCTCGTACCCCATCTGTTACTCATTTTTATGCACACATTCTTTCTCTCACTCTCCTTTTTCTCCCTCTGTCCCTCTGAATATACCTCTTGCCCATCCTCTGGGTCACCCCCCCCCCCTTGTCTTTCTTCCCGGACCTCCTTTCCCATGATCCTCTCGTATCCCCTTTTGCCTATCACCTGTCCAGCTCTCGGCTCTATCCCTCCCCCTCCTGTCTTCTCCTATCATTTTGGATCTCCCCCTCCCCCTCCAACTTTCAAATTCCTTACTCACTCTTCCTTCAGTTAATCCTGACGAAGGGTCTCGGCCTGAAACGTCGACTGCACCTCTTCCTACAGATGCTGCCTGGCCTGCTGCGTTCACCAGCAACTTTGATGTGTGTTGCTTGAATTTCCAGCATCTGCAGAATTCCTGTTGTTTGCGCTGAAACTTTTGTTCTCTTTTTCCACAGATGTAGGTTGTTAATATAAAGAATAACACCAGCAAAGAAACAAACAAATTTGCCTGTGTTAATATTGGCCAGAATGATAGAAGAATTTGGCTTGATATTACTTATCCCTGCAAGCACCCTAAGTGCTACACCTGCTCATACACCTTCTCTCTCACAGGGCCCCGAACAGTCCTTCCAGGTAAGGCAACACGTAACCTGCCAATCTGCTGCGGTTGACTGTTGCGTCCAGCGTTCCTGATGCAGACTCCTCTACACTGGTGAGACCCTTCAGAAACTGGGGACTGCTTCGTTGAACAAATGCCCACCGTTCACCAGAAACGGGACTTCCCGGTGGCCAAACATTTTGATTCGGATTTTCATTTCAGTTCTGACAAGTTGGTCTACGGCCTCCCCTTGTGCCAAGATTAGGCTACCCTCAGGGTGGAGGAGCAACACCTTATGTTCCACCTGGGTAGCCTCCAACTTGATTGCATGATTATCAATTTCTCCTTCCAGTGAACAAATTCTCCCCCACCCCCTCTATTCCCCACACTGACCTTTTACTTCTTCCCTCCTACCTATTACTTTCACCTGGCTTCCCTCCTCCTTCTCTTTCTCCTATGGTCCAGTCTCCTCTCCTATCAGATGCTGTCTTACCCAGCCCTTGACCTTTGCTACACAACTGGCTTCATATATTACTTTCCAGCTAGCCTCCGGAATCTTATTCTGGAATTTTCGCCCTCCCTTCTCAGTGCTGAAGAAGGGTCTCAGCCTGAAATGTCGATTGTTTATTCTTTTCCATGGATGCTGCCTAAGCTACCAAGTTCCTCCAGCACATCGTGTGGTTTGCCATGATATTAAGGTTGTTTTTCCTTAATATCAAAACTATAGGATCAAAGATCAACTTTATTTTCCATATATATTTACATGTATTAGGAACTTCCTGTGGTGTGACATGCAACAAAAAACAACATTCAGTGATTGTAAAGAATAAGGGTTTAAATAAAAACAGTCAGAGGTTAAAGTACAGATATGGAATAAAACATACATAAATACCATCATGTACAGGGTATTTACAATGTAAACAGCATTAGAACCACAGTGTACAGCCTCAGAATAGAAGAACGTCCATTTGGAACAGAGGTGAGGAGGAATTCCCTTTGCCATATGGTGGGGAGTCGGTAGAATTCATTGCTACAAACGACTGCAGAGGCCAAGCCACTGGGTATATTTAAAGTGGAGGCTGATTAGTCAGGGTGTCAAAGGTAACAGGGAGAAGACAGGAGAATGGGGTTGAGAGGGGTAATAAATCAGCCATGATGGAATAGTGGAGCAGATTTGACAGACTAACTGGCCTAATTCTGCTCCAGTGTCTTATGGTTGAGCACCTCTGCTCCATCCACGAAAAGTGGATTTTCCCTGTGACCAACCATTTTACTTCTTAACCCCCTAATGCTATTCCAACATGCCAGTCTACGGTCTCCTCTTCTGCTACAATGAGGCCACTCTCAGGGTGGAGAAGCAACACATCATATTCTATTTAGGTAGCCTCTAACCTGATGACATGAAACACATATTAAAGTTGCTGGTGAACGCAGCAGGCCAGGCAGCATCTGTACCTCTTCCTAGAGATGCTGCCTGGCCTGCTGCGTTCACCAGCAACTTTGATGTGTGTTGCTTGAATTTCCAGCATCTGCAGAATTCCTCGTGTTTGCTGATGACATGAACATCGATTTCTCCTGGATATTTTTTTTTCCTCCTTTTTTTCTTTCTCCCGCCCTTTCTCTCTTCTTCCCTTCCCCACTTTGGCCTCTTACCTCTTCTCCTCAGGTGCCTATCACCTTCCCCCAGTGCCCCTCCTTCTTCCCTTTCTCCCATGGTCCACTCTCCCCTCTTACTTCTTCTCTATCCTTTCAACCTTCTCACCCACCTGAATACAGCTATCATTTTCTAGCTCAGGTCTTCCCAACTGGGGTCCACAGACCCTTTGGTTACTGGCAGGGGTACATGGCATAAAAAAGTTTGGGAACCCCTGTTCTAGCTTCCCCTTGCCCCAACTTTATATTTTGGCATCTTCCCCCTTCCTTTCCAGTCTGAAGAAGGATCTCAGCTCGAAACGTGGACTGCTCATTCATTTTCATAGAAACTGTCTGACCTGCTGAGTTCCTCCAGCATGTGTATGTTGCTCCGGATTTCCATCATCTGTGGAGTCTCTTGTGTTTATGATCTTATTATAAAAAGTGTTTTAAAGTGTTAACGGTGCCGTGCGTGACTGAGGTAATAGTGTTGGGGGGGGGGAGGGCTAACTAGAATGGTTGATCAGATCATCTGCCTGGGCTGAGAAACATTTAAGATGGCATTAAGTTTTTGTTTTAATAGCCCGACAGCACTTTCCAGAAGGGAGATTTTGGATAGTTTACCTACTTTTCTTACACAGCAGTTTAAAACATCATTGTACGTAATTGACATTTGAGCTTTAATTTACAAAACCAGTTGGCAGACTGGGACTGACAACAATGTGGAGATTGTATGCAGATACAGTATATGGGGTAGCACAATGGCACTGCAGCTAGTGTAACGTTATTACAGCACTAGTGGCCTGGGTTCAATTCCTGCCACGCCCTCGTGACCTTGTGAGTTTCCTCTGGGTGCTCTGGTTTCCTCCCATAGTCCAGGGTAATTGGTCACGTGGGTGTCATTGGGCAGTGTGGGCTTGTTGGGCTGGCGGGACTAGTTATCATGCTGTATCTCTAAAAATATAGACATACTTCAGCAACGGCAAGCAGCATGGATTTCACTGACTGCCTCCCAATCTTATTCATCTCACCCTATGTGCATTCATTATCCTGTGTGCTTAACTCCTGTTCAAATGCCCTTTGCTTGCTCTCTGAGCTACGGCGATCCATGAAGATATGTGTGGGTTTCTTCCGGGTACTCCGGTTTCCTCCACATTCCAAAGAGATACTGGCTAGTAGGTTAATTGGTCATTGTAAATTGTCCTGTGATTAGACAAGGATTAAATAGGTCAGTTGCTGGGTCTCATTGGGCTGGAAGGGCCTGTTTCATGCTGTATCCCTAAATAAAATCAATAAATACAATATTTTAACCACTGTCTGTGTAAAGACTTAGATCCTCACACACCCGAGAGATCTTGCTCATTGCAGTTGGTTGCAATTGAAGAGTCAATGATGGCTTCTCCAATCGAATGGAGTCTTGAGGAGAGAATTTCTCCTGTTACATATAAACTACATACACAATTGGTACTGCAATTGAAATCAACCCAGCTTCCAAACTACAGTCCGAGGTTTCAATTGCTGAGCGATCTGCACTCATGCGACTGAACCCTGTGTCGAGCTCCCAAAGCAGACATGCTGCTCTCTTAATTAGTCAGTGAAGGCATTTCCATATGTCAGCTATTGACAATACTCCTTCAGTGAAACATTACCAACCTCTGTCCTCACTAGGAAATTTTGCCTGCTGGAAAAAGCTGACAACTTTAGTTAGAAATGCGATCTTAATGAGGAGTTTAAAAGTAGACTGCGCAAAAGTAGATTGAAATTACAATCCTGGTTTATTATCATATCTCCTAATTCTGATTATAAATTTGAACTCATTAAATGTGGATGCAACAATTTTTCTTTAATACAAGGACACAATTTGCAGGTCGGGGTGAATTTTACATCTGCAGCTCGGCTCTCTGCGAAGGAGATTGCTACGCCCATTGGGAAAGTCCAAAGCTCATAGATCTAAGATTGTTACTAAATGAAGATGAGTTTTAACCGGAAAGTGGCAAAGTCACATTACCACCCAGGAAGATGAAGAGAATGATATAGATATGAGTGAGGGGAATCCTAATATAATGCATGGCAGAGAAAATAATCAGACCAATAAGATGGTATGAAGTTGAACTTGAAGCATCAATACTGGTATATACAAGTTAGGTTTAATGCCCTAGTTCTCTGCTATAAGAACTAGGTATGAAGCAAAACATTTAGCAGCACAAACTGTGATCATTTAACAAAATCTGTCCATGCTTGTCTTTTAATATGGCACAATCTACACTTAGTGGCCACTTTATTAAGTACCATCTGTACCTAATAAAGTGGCCACTGAGTGTATGTTCGTGGTCTTCAGCTGCTGTAGCCCGTCAACTTCAATGTGTTGTGCATTCAGTGATGCTCTTCTGCACATCACATGCAACGCATGGTTATTTGAGTTACTGTCAGCTTCCTGTCAGATTGAACTGCCAACCATTCCCCTCCGACCTCTCTCACTCACTCACAGAACTGCCACCCACTGGATTTTCTTTTTTGTTTTTTGCACCATTCTCTGTAAACTCTAGTGACTGTCGCGCATGAAAATCCCAGGAGATCAGCAGTTCCTGAGATTCTCAAACCACCCCTTCTGCCACCAACAATCATTCCATGGTCGAAGACACTTAGATCATATTTCTTCCCCATTCTGATATTTACTTTGACCAACAACTGAACCTCCTGACCATGTCTGCAAACTTTTAAGCTTTGAGTTGCTACCACATGATTGGCTGATTAGATATTGGCATTAATGATCAGGCTGTACAGGTGTACTAAATAAAGTGGCCACTGAATGGTTGTCCTGATTTTTCCCTTGATTCAACACCCACTACCCTTCAATGCCATCAGGGGGCAACAGTGAGTGACAGGGTCTCCACTTGACTGAGAACAATTGACTGATGAGCAACACACACAAAATGCCAAAGGAACTCAGTAAGTCAGGTGACGTCTATGGAGTGGTATAAACAGTCGTCATTTTGGTCCAAGACCCTTAATCAGGACTGGACAAGACCTGATGAAGGCTCTTGGCCCAAAACACCAACTGTTTGTTCTCCTCCGTACATGCTGCCTCATCTGTTGAGTTATTCCAGTATTTTGTGTGTGTTGTTCTGGATTTCCAGCATCTGCAGAATCTCTTGTATTTATAACCAACTAGTGAGACATTCCCCCCACTTTCATCTCAGCCACCACCTTCCATTCCTCTCTGTGCCTGCACAAAAGTCTGTCTATCTGCCCCAGTTAAACAGGTCCTGATTTGGTTCATCAAGTTCAGGTTGGGTCAGACATATCATACGACCATATGACATAGGAATAGAATTAGGTATTTGACCCTTTGAATCTGCTCTGTCATTCAATCGTGGCTAAATTATTTTTCCTCTCAACACCATTCTCCTATCCTCCCTGTAACCTTTGATTCCCTTATTAATCAAGAATCAATCCACCTCCACTTTTAATATACCCAGTAAGTAGCCTCCACAGGCTTTCATACATCCTGAAGTTACACAGATGTTCACATTGGGCGGGACTGGACTATATCAATTGAGTTCTGCATTAATATTTTACAGCAACAATTCCTCTTTCTGCTTTATGCCAATGCTTTCCTTAATTACTCTGGATTATACAAAATTACTCCAGGATAGCAGTATGCTTGAGATTGTTGTATTTTAGCGATGGGCAGGATGTGTAGAGTATCAACAATATCAGGAGTCCTTGGGCTCAGTTTGGCTTTTATACACCAACACACCACATGGCTCATGTACCGTAGATCAAAAAGGGAGTGTACATGGGGATGGTTCCCATTTGTGGATGTTTCAACAAATATTGGAAGCAGATCCAAGTGAGATGTGAGTTTTCTATTGAATGAGTGATTGCGGTCTTGAACCCACTGGTGAATTGGTTTATTATTGTCACCTGTACTGAGGTACAATGAAAAATTTTGTTTTGCATGCTGTCCAGACAGATCAGTTCATTGCACTGGTGTGTCAAGGTGGAACCAGGTAAAACAGTAAGACAATGCAGTCAATAAGCCGTAAGATCATGATGAGTTAGATTCTGAGGTGAAGAGTCCATCTTATTATACAAAAGTTCCCTTCAATAGTGTTATAAGAGCAGAGCAGAAGCTGTTCTTGAGCCTGGCGGTACTTGCTCTCTTGCTTTTTTATCTTCTGCCGGAGGGGAGGAGGGAGAGGAGAGAAAATACAGTACATACAGTATTTGTAGCTGGGATGACTAAGACTTCTGCACAGTACTGTATTTACTTGTCAACATGGAGTGGAGAGCAAGTCTGTAAATCTGACAGGAGCAAACGATGTTGGGAATGGTGAGGGTGGAACATCACGGGAGGTGTGTGGGACAAGCGGGAGAGAAGGTGGGGCCGGGGGGGTGGGGGTGGTTGGCACAGATGCAGACACACCCAGCCCTGAGACACCAGGCAAGGTCATTTGATTCCAAACAACTGGTTTATAGATCATTACGGAGTTTCCCTCTGGTGTTTCCTGCACCTTCCACTCTCCCTTCTCCTTTTCCCAACTATGATTCCCCTCTCCTTGCCCCCTTCAGTCCACAGTAGAAACTCATATCAGAATCAGGTTTATCATCACTCACATCTGCCATGAAATTTTTTTTTGTGGCAGCAGTATAGTGTAATACATAAAATGACTATAGTATTGTGCAAAAGTATTAGGAAAATATACAGAGCTAGGGTGCCTAAGATTTTTGCACAGTACTGTAGATAGTAGGTCAGTGCTAATCAGGACCTTTGAGGAGGAATAAGAGGGAATAATTCATAGGTCAAACTGGGGACTGCATGGGATTGGTCCTCGCTGAATAACAAAGAGAGATGGGCTGAATGGCCTGCTTCTGCATCTAACAATTCCAGCAACCTATAATTCGATACAAGGATGATTGAATAACAGAGCATGTTTTTATTACTGGCATCGTGAGAACATACTTACCTGTAAGTCCGTGGGACTTGTCAGAGCAGAGTTGTGATTTGCTCTGCCGCTGTTTGTGGAGTCACAGTGTGCAGGTACACGGGGGCCAAGACCCGTCTTGTCCAGTTTATTGTGTAATTGAGCTAAACCATCGTCTATTTTCTTTCGTCTTTCTGCTCCCTAAATAAAAAGCAGAGAAAAGCTTAGGCAAGAATAGGATGACCTCATTGAGGGTCAGCAACTTTAAATTCCTCGGTGAATTCATTTCCGAGGAGCTGTCCTGGGTCCAGCACATATAGTGCTTATAAAAAGTAATTAACCCCCCTACCCTCCCGGAAGTTTCCAGGTTTTATTGTTTTACAGCATTGAATCACAGTGGATTTAATTTAGCTTTTTTGACACTGATCAACAGAAAGGCACTTGCATGTCAAAGTGAAAATGGATCTCTACAAAGTGATCTATATTAACTACAAATATAAAGCACAAAATAATTGACTGAATAAGTATTGCCCCCCCCTCTTTAATAAGACACACCAAATCAAATCATCACTGGTGCAGCCAATTGGTTTTAGACATCACATAATTAGTTAAATTGCGATCTGTTTTTGGAGTCCTGTGCACAGTCAAGGAGTTTCAATTGATTGCAGTAAAAATACACCTGTATCTGGAAGGTCCAACTGCTGGTGAGTCAGAATCCTGGCAAAAACTACACCATGAAGACAAAACAACATTCTAAGCAACTCCACGAAAAGGTTATTGTAAAGTCAGGAGATGGATACAAGAAAATTTCCAAGTCACTGAATATCCCTTGGTGTAGAGATAAGTCAATCATCAAGAAATGGAAAGAATATGGCACAGCTGTAAATCTGCGTAGAGCAGGCTATCCTCATAAATTCTTAAATTGAGTGATCATGCAAGAAGTGGACTAGTGAGGAAGACCACCAAGAGACCTGGAGGGGTTACAAGCTTCAATGGCTGAGATGGGAGAGACTGCACATACAACAGCTGTTGCCTGGGTGCTTCACCAGTTGCAGCTTTATGGGAGAGTGGCAAAGAGAAAGACACTATTGAGAAAAACTCGTATGAAATCTCAGCTGGAGTTTGCCAGAAGGCATGTGGGAGACTCTGAGGTCAGCTGGAAGAAGGTTCTATGGTCTGATGAAACCAAAATTGAGCTTTTTGGCCATCAGACTAAACACTATGTTTAGAGTAAGCCAAAAACCGCACACACATCATCCCTACCGTGAAGCGTGGTGGTGGCTGCATCATGCTGTGGGGATACTTCACTGCAGCAGGCCATGGAAGGTTTGTAAATGTACAGGATAAAATGAATGCAGCAAAATACAGGGAAATTCTGGAGGAAAACCTAATGTAGTCTCCAATAGAAATGGGACTTGGGAGAAGATTTGTTGTCCAGCAAGACAATGACACCAAGCATAAAGCCAAAGCTATACAGGAAAGGCTTAAAAACAACAAAGTTAATGTATTGGTGTGGCCAAGTCAGAGTTCAGACCCTAATTCAATTGAGAATTTGTGGCTGGACTTGAAAAATGCTGTTCACTCATGATCCCCATGCAACCTGACAGAACTTGAGTAGTTTTGCAAAGAAGAATGGGGAAAACTTGCAGAGTGCAGATGTGCAAAGCTTATAGAAACCTATCCACACAGACTCAAGTCTGTAATTGCTGCCAAAGGTGCATCTACTAAATACTGACTTGAAGGGGTGAATACTTATGCAATCACTTACTTTGTGTTTGAAATTTGTAACTAATTTAAATTACTTTGTATAGATCTGTTTTCACTTTGACACGAAGAGTCTTTTTCTGTTGATCAGTATCAAAAAAGCTAAATTAAACCCATTGTGATTTGATGTAATAAGACTATAAAACATGAAAACTACCAAGGTGGGTGAATATTTTTTATAGCCACTGTAAGTGCAATTATGAAGAAAGTACAACAGCACCCTTGCTTTCTTAGAAGTTTGAGAAGAATCAGCATGTCATCTAAAACTTTGACAAACTTCTATTGATGTGTGGTAGAGAGTATATTGACTGGCTGCATCATAGCCTGGTATGGGAACAGCAATGCCCTTCAATGGAAAATCCTACATATAGTCCGGTCCATCACGGGTCAAGCTCTTCCCACCACTGAGTACATCTACCCGGAGTGCTGTTGCAGGAAATCAGCATCCATCATCAAGAAACTCCCACCATCTAGGTCAGGCTCTCTTCTCTCTGCTGCCATCAGGAGGAAGGTACAGGAGCTTTAGGATCCACACCACCAGGTTCTGGAACAGTTATTACACCTCACCCATCAGGCTCCTGATCCAGAGGGGTAACTTCACTCCATTCACCTCAGCTCTTAACTAATCCCACTGAATTGATCTCACTTTCAATGACTCTTAATCCCATTTTCTCAATATTTATTGCTTATTAATTATTATTATTTATTTTTTCTCAGCTCAAGCTGGTAAAACCTGAGTTACAGGCATAGCCAAATGCACTCATTTGTCAATTGCTAGGAACTTTTGAACTATTCTAATAGGGTTTGTATTGTGGCTTTATGAAGATTTACATAGACACTGTGTACCTCTAATTGTTTAATGCTACGATTATTGCTTCTTTTTGTACTTGCAGAGTTTGTTGCTTTTACTTTTGCACATTGGTTGCTGCCCGCCCTGTTCGGTGCAGTCTTTGATTGATTCTATTGTGTTTCTTGGATTTACTTTGATTACCCACAAGAAAATGAATCTCAGAGTTGTATGTAGTGACATTACTTTGAACCTCAGTTACAATAATGTTTAAAGTTCCACTTGGATAGATCAATCTCTATGTTACCAGAGTTTTTATGATTTCCAGGAATTCTGCTCAGCTGCTGACACTGCTAAATATCTTTAGCATATGTTTTTACCTATAACAACCTCTCTGAACTTTTTACTATTGCTGAGAAAACCTACTCAGGCAACTGGATTGACATGGGGTTAACTACACTTCTATTCAAAGGGAATACCTTTCAACTACTACTTTGATTGCATAATGTCAGATAAACTTTGAAGAATATAGTTTTCATCCCAGAACCTTGTCAAAAGGTATGGACACTGACATATAGGGATACATGTGGTCCTGCTATAGTTATTTGTCAGTCATTTTCTATGGACTTATTTTAAAGGATTCTACAACTCATGTTTTCGGTATTATCCATCTATCTATCTATGTGGGTATGTAGAATATCTATTTCTTTTACTTGTTCAGTTTATCTTCTTTTGCACATTGGTTGTTTGTCAGTCGTGTGCAGTTTTTCATTAATTCTATTGTATTTCTTTGTTCTACTGTGAATACTTGCAAGTAAAATGTATCTGAAGGGAATATATGGTGACATATATGTACTTCAATAGTACATTTATTTTGAACTTTGAATGTAGTTTTGCACATTGATTGCATGTTAGTCTTTTTTATGTACAGTTCTTTTACCTGCTATTTGTATTTCTTTATTCTCGAGTAATGGCTTTTGAGGAAATGAAGCTCAAAGAAGTATTTGGAAACGTATACTCAGTGGCCACTTTATCAGGTACACTGATACATTTGCTCATTAATGCAAGTACCTAAGCAGCCAAAATGTGGCAGCAACTCTATGCATAAAAGCATGTAGACATGGTCAAGAGGTTCAGTTGTTGTTCCAACCAAACGTCAGAATGGGGAAGAAATGTGATCTAAGTGACTTTGACTCTGGAATGATTGTTGATGCCAGAGGGAGGGGGGAGGCGTTTGAGTATCTCAGAAACTGCTGATCTCCTAGGATCTTCATGCACAACAGTCTCTAGAGTTTACAGAGAATGGTGTGGAAAACAAAACAACATCTAGTTGAGTGGCAGTTCTGTGGGCGTAAAATCTTTGCTAATGAGAGAGTTCAGGGGACAATGGCCAGACTGGTTCAAACTGTCAGGAAGGTGACAGTAACTCGAATAACCACAGGTTTCAACAGTATGAGGAAGATCATCCCTGAATACACAACACGTTGAACTTTGAAGTGGATGGGCTACAGCAGTAGCATACACTCAGTGCCTAATTTATTATGCAGGTATAGGAGGCCATTGAGTGTATGTGCCTGTGATAGTAAATTTTACTATGATCTTCACTTTGATGGACTGACTATCTTTCTTTAACCATAAGACAAAGGAGCAGAAGTCGGCCATTCGGCCCATCGAGTCTGCTCCACCATTTTATCATGAACTGATCCATTTTCTCCTATTTAGTCCCACTCCCCTGCCTTCTCACCATTACCTTTGATGCCCTGGCTACTCAGATACCTATCAATCTCTGCCTTAAATACACCCAATGACTTGGCCTCCACTGCTGCCCGTGGCAACAAATTCCACAGATTCACCACCCTCTGACCAAAAAAATTTCTTTGCATTTCTGTTCTGAAAGGGCGCCCTTCAATCCTTAAATCATGCCCTCTCGTACTAGACTCCCCCATCATGGGAAACAACTTTGCCACATCCACTCTGTCCATGCCTTTTAACATTCGAAATGTTTCTATGAGGTCTCCCCTCATTCTTCTAAACTCCAAGGAATACAGTCCAAGAGCGGACAAACGTTCCTCATATGTTAACCCTCTCATTCCCTGAATCATTCTAGTGAATCTTCTCTGTACCCTCTCCAACGTCAGCACATCCTTTCTTAAATAAGGAGACCAAAACTGCCCACAGTACTCCAAGTGAGGTCTCACCAGCGCCTTATAGAGCCTCAACATCACATCCCTGCTCCTATACTCTATTCCTCTAGAAATGAATGCCAACATTACATTCGCCTTCTTCACTACTGACTCAACCTGGAGGTTAACTTTAAGGGTATCCTGTACGAGGACTCCCAAGAGAACTTTGGGAACATCTCAGAACTTTGAATTCTTTCCCCATTTAAATAATAGTCTGCCAGTTTATTTTTTCTGCCAAAGTGCATAACCATACACTTTCCAACATTGTACTTCATTTGCCACTTCTCTGCCCATTCTTCCAATCTATCCAAGTCTCTCTGCAGACTCTCCGTTTCTTCAGCACTACCGGCCCCTCCACCTATCTTCGTATCATCAGCAAACTTAGCCACAAAGCCACCTATTCCATAATCTAAATCGTTGATGTACAATGTAAAAAGAAGCGGCCCCAACACTGATCCCTGCGGAACACCACTGGTAACCGGCAGCCAACCAGAATAGGATCCCTTTATTCCCACTCTCTGTTTCCTGCCAATCAGCCAACGCTCTGTCCACATATGTAACTTTCCCGTAATTCCATGGGCTCTTATCTTGTTAAGTAGCCTCATGTGTGGCACCTTGTCAAAGGCCTTCTGAAAATCCAAATATACAACATCCACTGCATCTCCCTTGTCTAGCCTACTGGTAATTTCCTCAGAAAATTGTAATAGGTTTGTCAAGCAGGATTTTCCTTTAAGGAATCCATGCTGAGTTCTGCCTATCTTGTCATATGCCTCCAGGTACTCTGTAACCTCATCCTTGACAATCAACTCCAACAACTTCCCAACCACGGATGTCAAGCTAACAGGTCTATAATTTCCTTTTTGCTTCCTTGCCACCTTCTTAAATAGCGGAGTGACATTTGCAATCTTCCAGTCCTCTGGAACCATGCCAGAATCTATCAACTTTTGAAAGATCATCGCTAATGCCTCCACAATCTCCACAGCTACTTCCTTCAGAACACGAGGGTGCATTCCATCTGGTCCAGGAGATTTATCTACCTTTAGCCTATTCAGCTTCCTGAGTACTTTCTCTGTCGTAATTGTGACTGCGCACGCTTCTCTTCCCTGCCACGCTTGAGTGTCCGGTATACTGCTGTCTTCCTCAGTGAAGACTGATGCAAAATACTTGTTCAGTTCCTCTGCCATCTCCTCATCTCCCATTACAATTTCTCCAGCATCATTTTCTATCGGTCCTATATCTACTGTCACCTGTCTTTTACTCTTTATATACTTGAAAAAGCTTTTAGTATCCTCTTCGATATTATTTGCTAGCTTCCTTTCATAGTTAATCTTTTCTCTCTTAATGACGTCTTGGTTTCCTTTTGTAAGGTTTTAAAAACTTCCCAGTCCTCTCTCTTCCCACTAATTTTTGCTTCCTTGTATGCCCTCTGCTCTGCTTTAACTTTGGCTTTGACTTCTCTTGTCAACCACGGTTGCATCCTTTTTCCACTCGATAATTTCTTCTTTTTTGGAATATACCTGTCTTGCACATTCCTCATTTCTCGCATAAACTCCAGCCACTGCTGCTCTGCTGTCTTTCCCGCCAGTGTCTCTTTCCAGTCAACTTTGGCCAGTTCCTCTCATGCCACTGTAATTTCCTTTACTCTACTGAAATACCGACACATCAGATTTCGGCTTCTCTTTTTCTAATTTCACAGTGAATTCAATCATGTTATGATCACTGCCTCCTAAGGGTTCCTTCACCTCAATCTCTCCAATCACCTCCGGTTCATTACACAATACCCAATCTAGTATAGCCGATCCCCTAGTAGGCTCAACAACAAGCTGTTCTAAAAAGCCATCTCGCAGACATTCTACAAATTCTTGAAAGTGCTGATTCTTCATCTCTCTCACTACCACAACCATGATCTTCTGTTCAAGTCCATGTTCTTCTTTTTATTTTATCTAATTCTTGATTCTCTTTATTGGCCATAAGAGCTTTAGAAAACAGGGAATATGCTTCATTCTCTGATGCTATATTGTTCCATCAGGCTTTTGCTTGCTTCATTCTCTGATGCTATATTGTTCCATCAGGCTTTTGCTTGCAAATCAGAATTAGAGTCACAGAGAGACTTGGCACAGAAACGGGTCCTTCAGCCCACCAACAGCACACACAAAATAACCATATAACAATTACAGCACGGAAGCAGGCCATCTCGGCCCTTCTAGTCCATGCCGAACTCTTATTCTCACCTAGTCCCACCGACCTGCACTCAGCCCATAACCCTCCATTCCTTTCCTGTCCATATATCTATCCAAAATGCTGGAGGAACTCAGTAGATTAGGCAACACCTTGGAGAGCAATAAACAGTTGGCCTACCCTGCTTCAGCACAGTTGCCAGTACCTAGCCTTATGTTAATTCTACTTTAACTTCATTCTCACCTTAATCCCACCAGTTCAGCCTACATTCTACCTCTCACCTGCAAGCTGGGGGCAATTTTCAGTGGCCAACTAATGTAGCAACTTTATCATGGACGATCCCAAGCAAAAGGAAGAGCATTGGGCATGGGGCTAGCAACCCCATCCTGTTACTGGAAATATCATCAGAAGCTCCAGACCTCATTCCTGGGAGAGAAAGGATTTTCGAAAGACCAAACCTTGAAAGTGTGGATGACTGGCCCAGGACAGAGGTTGGCAGCTTATGCTCCAGCAAGAGTGCTAGTTTTTAAAGAAGAAGAATAAGAATTAATATACCCCAAACTGAGGATTTTTGGGATGAGGGAGGAAATCGGAGTACCCAGAGGAAACAGAGTGGTTTCAGAGACAGCTGGAAAGAGCTCCTGAGGTCAGAATTGAACTGGAGCAGATGGGACAGCAGCTCTACCTGCTGCAACAGTGTTCCATCCGCAGTAAGAAGGGTTTTCTCCCATCCATGTGATGCCCTGCAATAGCAAAAGTACAAACAGTAGGGGGGCATTGCTAAAATCAGTAGTCAGTATTCCTGTACCTGCTGGTGAGGATGGTCCATTATTTTGGAGCTTTCATTCATCCAAGATTCTGGAAGACCATCTGCCTGTGAATAGGCAAAATGTACATCACATCAACTCAGAGACAATGGATGAACTAACTAATGCTTTGTGAAGGCAAGTTTAATTGCAGTAGGGAAAGTGTAGACTATCGATAGAACGTAGAACAGTGCAGCACAGTACAAGCCCTTTGGCTCACAGTGCTGTGCTGACCCTTTAAACTACTTCAAGATCAATGCAACCCTTCCCTCCCACAAAGCCCTTCATTTGTTTTTTTTTATTTAGAGATACAGCATGATATCTTTGGACTGTGGGAGGAAACTGGAGCACCCGGATGAAACCCATGTGGTCAAGGGGAGAACATACAAACTTCATACAGGCAGTGGTGGGGATTGAACCCGGGTCACTGGCGCTGTGATAGTGTTATAGGGTCACTGGGGCTGTGATAGTGTTATACTAACTGCCAGCAACACACACAAAATGCTGTCGGAATTCAGCAGATCAGGCAGCATCCATGGAAAGGAATAAACAGTCGATGTTTCAGGCTGAGACACCATTAGGACGGGGGAAGGTGCCAGCTGCGGATTGTGCTGGAGAACAGCCCACAGGTGTAACCAAGCTTCTACCACCAACATAGCATGCTCACAACTCACTAATCCTTAGTAAATCTTATAAAGAAAAAATATTATCTACCACAAAATACATATTCCATATTAAGTCTGCAAATCAGTGCCTTATTCTATGCAACTGTCCAATGACGTCAGGAGGATCTTATTGAAACCTATGGAATATCGAAACGCCTAGATAGAGTGGACACGGAGAAGATGCTTTCCATAGTGGGCAAGTCTAGTGCCAGAGATCTCAGATTAGAAAGATGTCTCTTTAGAACAGAGATGAGGAGGAATTTCTTTAGCCAGAGGGTGGTGAATTTGTGGAATTAATTGCCACAGGCAGCTGTGGAGGCCAAGTCATTGGATACATTTAAAGTGGGGGTTGATAAGTTCTTGATTAGTAAGGACATCAAAGGCAGGAGAATGAGTTTGAGAGGGATAATAAATCAGCCATGATGGAATGGTGTTGTGGACTCGATGAGCCAAATATCACTCAAAATTGTTGCACAGGTAGACTCTGTGGTTAAGAAGGCATACGGTGCATTGGCCTTCATCAATCGTGGGATTGAGTTTAGGAGCTGAGAGATAATGTTGCAGCTATATAGGACCCTGGTCAGACCTAACTTGGATACTGTGCTCAGTTCTGGTTGCCTCACTATAGGATGGATGTGGAAACAATAGAAGGGGTGCAGAGGATATTTACAAGGATATTGCTTGGATTGGGGAGCATGCCTTATGAGAATAGGTTGAGTGAACTCAGCCTTTTTTCCTTGGAGTGACAGAAGATGAGAGGTGACCTCATAGAGGTGTATAAGATGACGAGAGGCTTTGATCATATGGATAGACAGAGGCTTTTTCCCAGGGCTGAGATGGCTAGCACAAGAGGACCCAGTTTTAAGATGCTTTGAAGAAGGTACAGAGGAGATGTCAGGGGTAAGTTTTTTTATACAGAGAGTGGTGAGTGCGTGGAATAGGCTGCCGGCAACAGTGGTGGAGGTGGATACGATAGGGTCTTTACATTGGTCCCCAACTTCCAGGCCGCAGACTGATACTGGGCCGCAAAGCATGCAGGGGTGCAGCAGTAGCCGGAACGCACCCAGCATATCTTTAAGGAAAAAGCTGAAATAAACAAGCTAATTAATTAGGTGCTGCCCGGCACATAAATGTCAGCCCAGATCGGAGGTGATTGCCGATTTCACTTGCTCTACATGATGTTCACTCCTCCTTCCAGGGCGCTGGAGCCTTTAGCTGTTCCATCCTTTGGTCAATTTATACGCCAGCCCAGACAGGTTGAAAAGCAAGGCTGTCAGGATCGAGGTGACATGTTGAATCTGCACAAATTTCTAATAAAGTATAGGCGCTGCCGTGCTTTCTTTGTAACAACAGTTATGTGCTGGTCCCAGGACAGATCCTCTGACACCTTTCAGAGAGAGAAACGTCAATCCTTAATGCCAAAGAATTTGAAGTTATTGACCCTCTCCACCTCAGTTCCTCTAATGAATACTGGCTTCTGGGTGGCTCCTAATTAACTAGCTTGTTTATTTCAGCTTTTTTCTTAAAGATGTGCTGGGTGCGCTCCGGCTACCGCTGCACCCCTGCATGCTTCGCGGCCCGATATCGGTCTGCGGCCCGGAGGTTGGGGACCACTGTTTTAAGAGACTCTTGGACAGGTATATGGAGCTCAGAAAAATAGAGGACTATGGGTAACCTTAGGTAATTTCTAAGGTAAGGAGGTGTTCGGCACAGTTTTGTGGACAAAGGGCCTGTATTGTGCTGTAGGTTTTCTATGTTTCTATACCCTAATTTTCCTCCAATATCTTATGGTTGTAGGGGAGGAGATACAGGAGTGTGAAGAATGACCTTTTGATTTGGATATCAAATTTGGAAATCCTGAAAGTGATTTAGGCTGGCCAGTGGTGTAGTGGCATCCACACCAGACTTTGAGGTGGATGGTTCTGGGTTTGAATTGGGCCTCCAGTTGTACACTTTCCACTTTGCTGGGCTGAGCATCAAGCTAGCAACCTGGCCTCATAAAAAACAGACAAATACTAAAGAAATGGCAATGGCGAGAAGAACAACAAAAAAATTTAGGAACGGCTTCTTCCTCTCTGTCATCAAATTTTTGAATGTTCCAAAAGCCCATGAACGCTACATTATTATTCCTCTTTTTGCACGATTTGATTTTTGTAACTTATAGTAATTTTATATGTTTGCTATGTACTGCTGCTACAAAAACAACAAATTTTATGTCGTACAATTCAATGGTAATAAATCTAATTCTGATTCAGTTGATACCAGGGTGTTGCAGCCCTTTGCAATGTGGATTCCTAGCAAGGCCCAGCACGGAGTCAAGGAGTTCACTGTGGCTTCCATCTGCATTCAGCAGCCCATTCACTGAGCTGGCACATGCAACATTCTTCCCTTGTGTTTTCCTGGCAGCATATCCACCCGACACCAGTGATCCACCACCTCTGTACCCTGCCCGTATGTTGCCGAGTAATGTGCATTGTTAATACCAGAGATTCAAAGTTCAATGTTCAAAGTTAATTATTATTTATTGTCACCATATACAGCACTGTGCAAAAGTCTTTGGCACATACATATAGCTAGGGGGCCTAAGACTTTTGCACAATACTGTATTTGTCAACGTGGAGGGGAGAGTGGGTTTGTAGATCTGGTGGGAGCAAAGGATGTTGGGAATGTCAAGGTGGGCACTGTGGGAAGGGTGTGGGACAGGTGGCAGAGAAGGAGTGGCAGAGGTGGGGGGGGGGGTGTTGGCTCAGGTGCAGACACACCCAGCCCTGAGACACCAGGCAAGGTCATTTGATCCCAAACAATTAGTTTATTGATCATTACAGAATGTCTCCCTGGTGCTTCCTGCCCCCTCCCCTCTCCCTTCCCCTTTTCCTAACCATGATTCCCCTCTCCCTGTCCCCTTCCCACTCTCAGTCCACAATAGAGACCCACATCAGAATCAGGTTTATCATCACTCATATATGTCATGAATTTTGTTTGTATTTGCAGCAGTAGTACAGTGCAATACATAAAATTACTGCAGTACTGTGCAGTACATAAACTTCTTGCAGTACAGTGCAATACATAAAATTACTGCAGTACTGTGCAGTACATAAACTTCTTGCAGTACAGTGCAATACATAAAATTACTGCAGTACTGTGCAAAGGTCTTAAGCTATGTTTCTGTGCACATATGGTATATAGAGTGCCTAAGACTTTTATATAGTATTGTACTACTTTCAGGTTCATTTCCTTGCTGGGATTTACAGTAAAATAAAGAAATACAAAACAATTTATGAAGAACTATACATAACCAAAGGCTGACAAACAACCAATTATGCAAAAGAGAAACTGTGCAAATAAAATAATACTGAGAAAGTGAGTGGTAGAGTCCTTGAAAGTGAGTCTATAGGTGCTAGAATCAGCTCAGAGTTGAGGTAAGTGAAGTTATTCACAGCAGTTCGCAAGCCAGATGGTCGAAGGGCAATAGGTGTTCCTGATCCTGGTGATGTGGGACCGAAGGCTCCTGTACCTCCAGCCCGATGGTAGCAGTGAGAAGAGCGCATAGCCTGAATGGTGGGGGTCCTTGATGATGGATAAACAAAGGCCGACCAACAACAAATGTGCAAAAGAAGACAGCTTGCACAATAAATAAATAAACAAATAAATAGATAAAAACGTGCATATATACAGTACATCATTCTGAGAACATGAGCTGAACATGTTGGAGCAGTACTGCCAGGATAATCAAGGACATGACCCACCCAGCCAACACACTTTTCGTTCCTTTCCTCCGGGAGAAGGCTCAGGAGCTTGGAGACTCGTACGGCCAGATTTGGGAACAGCTTCTTTCCAACTATGATAAGACTGCTGAACGGATCCTGACCCGGATCTGGGCCGTACCCTCCAAATATCCAGACCTGCCTCTCATTTTTTTGCACTACCTTACTTTCCATTTTTATATTTTCTATTTATGATTTATAATTTAAATTTTTAATATTTACTATTGATTTGTAATCCAGGGAGCGGGAAGCGCAGAATCAAATATCGCTATGATAATTGTACGTTCTAGTATCAATTGTTTGGCAACAATAAAGTAGAAAGTATAAAGTATCAAGCCCTTGATAGTGACTCCGTAGGTCATGGAATTAGTTCGGAGTTGTGGTGAATATAGTTATCCATGCTGGTTCAGGAGCCTGACTGTTGTACCTTCAGTTCAGGTGTGTGGAATAGAAAGAGGGAAGGAAATGCTCGCCTACTCCATCAGCAGCTTGCCAATGAGAAGGGAGAGCAGTAGGTGGGGAGATGTGGTCATTGGTATTGCTACTGAACTCACCTCTGCTGCTGATAATATGGGATCCTGCTGTACCTAAAATGTGTTACCCAGATTTATAGGATAAGATTTAGATTAGCTTTATTTGTCACATGTACGTCGAATCATCAAATCGTACAGGTGGGCATGCTATGTTTGCACACGCAGGTGTAGCGACACACACATGTCAGTTTCAATTCCCATTCCCGTTCTGCCATGTCAGTCCATTGTCACCTCTTGTGCCAAGATGAGCCACCCTCAGGGTGGAGGAGCAACACCGTATATTCCACCCGAGTAGCCTCTCATCTGATGGCATGAATATCAGTTTCTCCTTCTGGTAGACGAATTTCCACAACCCCCAACCCTCGGCCTTCCTCTATCCCCATGTTGACCGTTTACCTCTTCTCACCTGCTTATCACTTCCCCCCCTTCCCTTTCTCCTATGGTCCAGTCTCCTCTCCTATCAGGTTCCTTCCTCTCCAGCCCTTTACTGTTCCCACCCGCCTGGCTTCACCTTTCACCTTCCAGGTATCCTCCTTTTTTCCCCCCACCTTTGTATTCTGGCAGCTTCCCCCTTCCTTCTCAGTTCTGTTGAAGGGTCTCAGCCCGAAACTCTGACGATGTGTACATTTCCATTGATGCTGCCTGATTTATTGACTTTGTCCAGCACTTTGTGTGTGTGTTGCTTTGGATTTTCAGCATCTGCAGACTTTCTTGTATTTATGATGCTTGCGGGCTGCCCCCAGCACGTCCCTAGATTGTTAGCACAAACTACACATTTCATTGTATGTTTTGATGCACATGTGATAAATAAATTAATCTGAATTTGAATCTGAAATAAATCTAAAACTGAATCTGAATGGGAAGATGCATACCTGCTTTATTTCAGCTTTCCTTTTCCCTTCCACTATTTTCCACCTCTCCTCCTCCGCCCACCTCATTTCTTCCTTTCCTTCTTTACTCCTCAGTTCCTTCCCGTGCCTCTCCTTCTGCTCTGCCTTCTTCACACTCTCCTGCTGCCTCCGCTGCTCCTCTTCCCTCTTGTGGTGCTGTGGGGAGGCAGCGGCAAAAATGACTCTTGTCCAAGATTATCACCTATTTTACCAGTCCACTTGTCGTTTTCGCTGGCAACCCAGCAGGCCAACACTTTGTGTAACTTCGGCACTGGCCAATATCGTTTCAGCTTTTATAAATCTCCCCATTTACTAAGAGAGGTGAGGACCAAGAAAGATTCATATCAGGCACTGTCCACTTTACATCCTCACCCAGAGGCTAGATTAGCTCAGGAATGATTGGTAGGTTAATCAGCCACTGTATATTGCCGCTAGTTAGTGGATGAGTGGGGAGTTTGACGAGAATGAAGGGAGAATAAACAAAGGGGTTAATGCAGGATAAGTGTAAATGGACGGTCGAGGTTTATATGCTGTAGCTTGTTATGACGCTATGAATGGTGGCTCCGTGTTAATAAAATGGCAGGACAGGCTCATAAACAAAAAACGAAAAGAACTTAACATAGAACAGTACAGGCCATTCAGTCCACAATACTGTGCAACCTTTTAACCTACTCCAATATCAATCTAACCCTACCCACCCAGAAAACCCTCCATTTTTATTTCATTCACGTGCCCATCCAAGAGTCCCTTAAACATCCCTAATGTATTTGCATCTACCACCACCCCGGCAGTACATTCCATCCACATATCACTTTCTGAGTGAAAAAACTAATTCTGACAACTTCCTTTATACTTTGCTCCAATCACCTTAAAATTATGCCTTTTGGGAAAAAGTCTCTGGCTGTCCACTCAACCCATGCCTCTTATCACCCTGTACACCACTATCAAGTCACCTCTCATCCTCCTTTGCTCCAAAGCCATGCTCTCTAATCCAGGCAGCATCCTGGTAAATATCTTCTGCACCCCCATTAAAGCTTCCACCCCTTTCCTACAGTGAGGTGACCAGAACAGATATAATATTCCAAGTGTGCTCTAACCAGGGTTTTATAGAGCTGCAGTATTACCTCGTGACTTTTGAATGCAGTCTCCCAATTAATGGTGGCCACCAACACATCATATGCCTTCTTAACAACCCTATCAACCTGTGTGGCAACTTTGTGGGACCTATGGACATGGACCCCAAGATCTCTGTTGCTCCACACTGCTAAGGATGCTAAGGATCCTGCCATTACCCCTGCAGAGTGCCTTCAAATTCCACTTTCCAAATCACTTTACACTTCCTGGATTGAACTCCATCTGCCATCTTGCCTGAGGAAAGTAGGTCACTGTAAACATTAGTCACTAGGAAAGCTGCACTTTTGGCAATAAAGTTACTGAAGCAAAGCAGATTTATTATTATTGTTCATGAAAAGTGAAAGAAGTTAAAGTGAAAGAACCCTCACCGTGTACCTGACACAACACCAATGAATAAATCACCTCTCAATCACAATAGAGGTCATGAGAACAAAGCCATCATGGTTGTTTAAGTTTTATGATTCTTAACCTGGCAAATGCAGGCTTCTGCATAGTTTTCTTTTAAAAGAGGCAAGTTATAAAATAGCAATTTTAAGAAAGAGACATAATTAGTTAAATTAACAATACAGAAATTACTTGAAATACTCATAAGATCAGTCAACATCTGTGGATAGAAAAGATGAGTTAAAATTTTGTTTTAATGATGTTTCATCAGTAAAAACTGTGATTAACAAGTGTAAAGTTGCAGAGAAAGGGGCAGGTCCTTGAAATAAAAAACATAAAGGAACAATAATTTTAATATTACCTTATGTTAGTTTGACAATACATCAAACACACATCATTGGTTGCAGCATGATTTGGGATACCTTTAAGAAAGATATGACTATGATATAAGCTGTGAGCTATGTTATAAAGGTAAATTTTGTTTGGAGAGCGTTTCAGTTTAATATCCAATGCACATACAGACAGAAAAAGTTACCATCAACTGCAAACAACAAATGCAGAGACCTCTCCAGCTTCTGATGCATTTGCAACACACACAAAATACTGGAGAAGCTCAACAAGTCAGGCAGCCTCTATTGAGGGGAATAAACAGTCGATGTCTCAGGCTAAGGCCCTTCAATCAGGACTGGAAAGGAGGTGGGCAGAAGCCAGCATAAGAAGGTGGGGGTGGGAAGGAGTACAAGCTGGCAGGTGATACGTGAGACCAGGTGAGTAGGAAAGTAGGTTGGAACGGGGGTGGGGGGGCAGATGGAGTTAGAAGCTGGGAGGTGATAGGTGGAAGAGGTAAAGGGCTGAAGAAGAAGGAATCTGATTGGGGAGAAGAGTGGTTCACGGGAGAAAGGGAAGGATGAGAGGAACCAGAGGGAGGTGATGAGCAGGTAAGGAGAAGAGAAGGGTAGACAGGGGTGCCAGAGTGGCAAGTGGAAAAGGAGAGAAGAGCGGACCCCCCCCCCCTTCACCCAACAACCAGCAACAACAATGTGAGCATCCACAAAATGCCGGAGGAACTCAGCAGGTCAAACAGCATCTACAGAAGGGACTAAACAGTCAACATTTTGGGTTGAGACCCTTCATCAGGACAATAGGGTGAAAGGAGAGCTCTTCCCAAAAGCATCGACACAAAGAACTGAAAGCAAAGCTTAAATTCTTACATCTTCCAGCCACCTTCTCTGCTCCTTCTGCTGGTCGATCCGCTTCTGACGCTCAGCCAGCAGGTTCTTCTTGTGCTGTTCCTGGTCGCGCATTTGCTGCTGTGACAGTCGCTGCTGCTGCTGCTGAGATGTCGGGCGGCTCGCACTCTCCTGTTGCAACCTCAGAAACTCCCGTCGCAGCGTTAACTCTCCAGGCTGGTTCACAATGGAACTGGGCAGACGGCAGACAACACGTTATCCAGATAGTGATCGAACGGAGTGGGTAACATTGCAGACATAATGAAGACATCGGGGGGGGTAGGGTGAGGTTGATAGAGAGTTAAGTACGACTAATGCTGGCTTTGGGTTTTGCAAAATGATCTAACAACTGGAGAGATCATTTAAATCATCAGGTATTTTAGTATATTTGAAAATTTACCCTCTGTGCTATGCAAGGAGGCGTAAATTTGTGTTATTGAGGTAATTCAGTGCCAGATGGGAGTTTGACCACGGACAGTAACAAACTAGGGCATTGGCTCTTCAGGCAAAACAGAACTGAAGTATTTCAACCAGAACAACTCTTACACAGAATGTAGAAGAAATGTTTGTTCATCCGTGGAAATTGTGGCTGTTCATGCACACTCAGTGGCCACTTTATTAGGTACACCAGTACACCTGCTGACTAATGCAATATCTAATCAGCCAATCATGTGGTAGTAAATCAATGCATAAAAGCATGCAGGAATGGTCAAGAGGTTCAGTTGTTGTTCAGACAAAACATCAGAATGGGGGTGAAATGTGACCTAAGTGATTTTGAATGTGAAGTGGTGGTTGGTGTCAGACAGGGTGGTTTGAATATCACAGATACTGCTGATCTCTTAGGATTTTCATGCTCATCTCTTGAATTTACATAGAATGGTGTGAAAAACAAAAAGAAGCATACAATGAGTAGCAGTTCTGTGGAAGAAAACACCTTGTCAATGAGAGAGGGCAGAAGAGAATGGCCAAACTGATTCAAACTGAGAGAAAGGTAACAGTAACTCATATAAACTTGTGTTACAGCTGTGATGTACAGAAGAACATCTCTGAACACCACAACATGTCCAACCTTGAAGTGGATGAGCTACAGGAACAGAAGAACACAAACATACAGGAGATACCTCATAAAGTGACCACTGAGTGCGTGGCATGGTATTTTCATTAAGCATTCTTTCACAATTTGTCTTCAACTCTCTGGTGACAAATTGGATTAGGAAGGGAATTAAAAATACTCATTCTTCCTCCCATTCCTAAAGATGTGGGTCAGAAGGTTAACTATCCCTCGTGTGAATGGTGGAATTTGCCGGAAAGTTGATGGGGTAGTAGGGAGAATAAAACGGATTGCGTGGGAAGAATGAACACCTGATCATTAGCACAGACTTGATGGCAAAAGGACATATTTCTGTACTGTATCTCTCTTACGGCTAGGAAAGGTTCAGAGGAACACAGGCTAGATGCAGCCAAGAGAAACTAGCTTAGAAACTAGCATCTTAGAAACTTGAAACTAGCATTTTGTGTGGTATGGTTAGGTTTCTACATTGGATGAGTCAAATTTCAAAACTTTCAACTGAATTTCCCCTTATCCTTCTTTCCACTAATGGAACTATTCCTTGCAATTCAGAATCATTATATTCATTATGAATAACCTGCGCGCAACAATATTGAAACGACAATCTCAGACACAGCCAACTTGTTTAGGAGAAAACCCTCAAGAAGATATGCTGGAGGTAACACTTCACCTGCGAGCCTGTTGGGGTTCTCTACTGTACCTGGTGCTCCCATTGTGGTGTCTTTTACATTAATGAGACCCAATGTAGACTGAAGGACTGTTTGGTCATTCGCCACAACGGGCGGGATTTCCCGGTGGCTACCCATTTTAATTCTAGTCCTCATTCCCATTTCAACTGCCACAGTGAGGCTAACTCCAGGTCAGAAGAGCAACATCTCATATTCTGTTGCGGTGGCCTCAACCTAATGGCATTTATGCTGATTTCTCTAACTTCTGGTAATTTCTTCCCCTCACCCCTTTCTTCCCCTTCTCTCTTTCCTCATTCTGGCTTCCTTCTACCTCTGGTTCCCTCCTCCTTCCCTTCCTTCCATGTTCCACTGACCTTTACTATCAGATTCCTTCTTCTTTTACCATTTGCCTTTTCTGTCTATTACCTATTAGCTTCCCAGTTCATGCCCCTCCCCCACTTTCCCCTTACCTGGTCTCAGCCTACCACGTGTGAGCTTGTACTCCTGCCCCACCCTCTAACTTCTTACTCTGACTTCCTCCCCCTTCCTTTCCAGTCCCGATGAGGGGTCTTGGCCTGAAATGTCGATTGCTTTTTCTCTTCCATTGATACTACCTGACCTGCTGAGTTCTTCCAACATTTTGTGTGTGTTGCTCTTGAGGAACAGTTCAGGCAGCATCTATGGAGTGGGAAAAAGGAATATCTCCAGCCTTCCATGTGTCTCTACTTAAAAGATAAAAGGACTTTCCCATTATTCATTCATTCGCTTACTGGCAAAGCTGATGTTTATTTGCTGTTCTCTAGACAGCCATTTTAAAGAGTAGTTAACAGTGAACCAAATTGCTAGTCTGGAGAAATACCACATGTCTACTAAAGGATGAGGACAGCTAATTCCTCTCCCACAAAATTGTTAGGGAAAAATACTTTAGCTGCATCTAATCATTTTTGTGATAACCATTACTGATGCTAGCTTTTTATCTTTAGGTTTATTTAATTACCTAGATTTATATTCCTAAACTGGCAAGGTGGGATTTGAACTTATGTCCCCAGATCAAGACAAGGTTTCAGAATATGAGTCCGAACCTAACCACAATGTTTGCTGTATCTCTTTCCATATTGAACCATTTCCTGTGTAATGTATTTCCTTTAAACGATTCTGAAGCATTAAATGATTTCATATGGAATTAATGTGAATATAATACACTTGAATTTTAGGAGCTTTCTTAATTTGTGCACTTATACCAGATCAAATTGCTTGGAAATAGATTTAATGATAATAGTCAGAATGGAATTGGATACAATTTTGAACAATACACAGTAAGTGAATAAACTACCTACCTTGGCTCTCCTTCATCTTCATTCATTCCGTCATCCTCTTCTTCACTTCCACTGTATTCATATTCTGTTTCATCTGAGATCACAGTAAAGATTAGAGTCATAGAGCACTCCAACACAGAACAGGCCCTTCAGTCCATCTAGTCTGTACCTAACTGTTATTCTGTCTAGTCCCACCAACCTGCACCTAGACCATCCGTGTACTTATCCAAACTTCTCTTAAATGTTGTAATCAAACCTGTATCCATTAGCAGCTTGTTCCACAATCTCACCACCCACAGAGTGAAGAGGATTCCCCCCCCCCCAGGTATCACCCTTCACCCTTTCACTTTCCACCCTCAACCTGTGACCTCTAGTTTGAGGTTCACCCAAGCCAAGTGGAAAATGTTCCCCTTAAATATTTCACCTTTCACCCTTAACCTATGACCTCTAGTTCTAATCTCATTCAACCTACCCTATTTATACCCCTCAAGATAGTGTATACCTCTATCAAATCTCCCCTCATTCTCCTACGATCCAGGGAATAAAGTCTGAACCTGTTCAACCTTTCCCTATAACCAGCAAACTGCTTGTAAATTTTCCCTGTACTCTTTCAATCCTATTGATATATTTCCTGATGGGTATGTCATGAAGCCTTTGTACTAGCGAGGGGTGCCAGGTAGCAGCAGGTCTCGATGCACCTGAACATCATTTATTTGACTTTATTAGAGTTGTTTAATGTCTGCTTTTTTCATTAAGCTGGCTCTGTGTTTTTCATGACGCTCATCATGTGAATACGGTTTCCCTATGCTTCTCGTTCTTAACTGATTAGTTTTTGATTTCAACTCGCATGGGATTCCTGTGTTTTATGTTCTATTTAAGGTTATTCTGGACCAGTGTTCCTCACTAAGTCCTGAATTTGAGTTCAGTGCGAACTATTGTTTTGCATGCTCAAATCCTGAGTAAGTGAGTTCTAAGTTTTGATTATTCCTTGCATTATTCTCTGAATAAATCTTCATTATTAATTTCTACTATTGATTCTGCACCTGGCTCCACTTGCCTGAGGATTGTTGCTGGGAAGGTGACCAGGATAGCACACAATACTCCAAATTTGGTTTCACCAGTTATACAACTTCAACAAGTGTCCCAACTCTTGCATTCAATAAACTTTGCTTTATGAAGACCAGTGTGCCCAAAGCTCTTATAATGGTCAGTATTAGGATACGGTAAATGTTCTTTTGGGCTAATCATTGCTTTAATTAAGTTTGGGTTGTATCAGTTATGTTGACTCTCTTCCATCAACATCGGCAGTCCTGTTCTTTGGTAAAGGTGACACATGTAAACTATAACTGAATACCAAAATAGGCAAAGTAATTTTGCAAAATAGGTAAAATAAAATTGAACTCTTACAGCATTCCCAAACCATCCTAAACCCCTTCAAAAGCCAATTTAACTATATTCTAAAGTGCTTGAATATAGGTAATTGCACAAAATAAGTCCCCCAACAGTAGGATGCTGGCAACCAGGTAAAGTCTTTTGGTAATATTGAATGCAAGTCAAGATTGCTCTGCCATTCCATCATGGCTGATTTATTTTCCCTCTCAACTCCACTCTTCTGCCTTCTTTCCTTAACCTTTAACAGCCTTACAAATCAAGAATCTATCAACCTCTAATTTAAATATATCCAATGACTTGACTTCCACAGGCATCTGTGGTGGAGAATTTCACAGATTCACCACTCTCTGACTAAAGAAATTGCTCCTTATCTCTGTTCTAAAGGGATGTCCTTCTATTCTGAGGCTGTGCTCTGTGGGTGGGTAGGGGGAAGATAGGAATTATCACCCGGTTGCTCTTCTTAACAGTGTCTTGTGAACCTTTATATCCACTTTGAACAGCAGATGGAGTCTCAGTGTAACATCTCATTTAAACAGCACATTTAACACCTATGATGTGGCACTTGGGTTGCTACGGAGTTGGAGGTAGGGACAAGATTAAAGATTAATTTTGTTTGTCACGGGTATATCGAAACATCGAAAACACAGTGAAATGTGTTGTCTTTCATCAATGACCAATGCATTCTGGTGATGTGCTGGGGGCATTCTGCAGTGTTGCTACACAACTGGGCCAATGCAGCATGGCCACAATTTACTAACCCGTACGCCCTTAGAATGTGGGTAGAAACCGCAGCGCTCGGAGGAAACCCACGTGGTCAAGGGGAGAACAAGCTCCTTACAGACAGAGGTGGGAATCGAGCCCAGATCACTGGCAACGTAAAGTGTTGTGCCAGCTGCCACGCTACCGTGTGGCCCTAGGAATCTCTGCAATTATCACCCTATTCTTCCGAATAGTGTCTTGTGGACCTTTAGGCCCATTTCAAAGAGCAGATAGAGCCTCAGGGTAACATCTCCATTAAACGGCAGTACTGCACTCCCTCAGTGTGGTACTAGATCTTTGTGCTTGGCTTGCTACAGAGTAGGTTTAAATCATAATCTGTTGATCCAAAGGCAAGAGAGCTAATCAATAACCAAACAGTGACACTGTAAAAGAACAACAGTGTGCAAATTAAATTCACCGAGGATTATTGCAGTGTTATTCAAAGGACAATAACAAAATCTTAAAACAGACTTATAAGTGCTGCTGGCACAGTGGAAGATGGCAATAGAAGAGGTATGGGGATTCGACAGTGCTGGCACTTACTCAGTGCAGAACAGCAATAAGCAATAGAACAGCTGAAGAGTCTAAAGATTAGATTTGTTTGCATTCTGTTCCCTTCCGAGCAATCTGTCTGCTTTTATCAATGCAGCACTGGGGGGCCATTCAATCCTGATGCATTGCAAAGAAGAAGCAAGCAGCTCAATTCCATACCAGAAGAAGGAAATACTAGCAAAACCATAGTCATACAGCATAGAAGCTGGCCCATTGGCCCATCTAGTTCATTCCAAACTTTTATTCTGCCTAGCTCCTTCGATGAATACCCGGATGAAACCCCTCTGTACATGTTCCATCTATGTACTTATCCAACATTCTCTTAAATGTTGCAATCCACAATTTCCTCCCATTCCACACTTGCACCACACCACAAAGTGTTCTTCCTCAAATTTCCTTTAAATAGTACATCTTTCGCTCTTAACCTATGACCACTAATTTTTGTTTCACCCGACCTCAGTGGAAAAAGCCTGCTTGAACTTACCCTATCTATACCAGTCATAATTTTGTATACCTCAATCAACCTTCCCTCATTCTCCTATACTCCAGTTAATAGAGCCCTGATGTATTCAATCTTTCTCTATAACTAACAACATTCTAACTTCCAAACTTGTGCAATTGAGCCTTGATAAATCATCTGTCACGTGTGTTCAGGGCAGTTAAACAGGGGACAAAATATCTATGAAGGTTCTTAGTCATCTGGGTCATTGTAGATCAAGCAATAGTAAATCAGGGCCTTTTAGACTGGGCAGTACTTATCAAAGAAAATGGACATTTAGATATTGAGGTTCACAGGAAACCAACTCACACAGATCAGTAACTTTCATCACCCAATAGAACATAAATTGGGGGTTCATCGCACCAAGAATGTGACCAACAACATTACAGCTAAAGACAAGGGGTGCAAGTATTTGAGAGAAACCTTGAAAGCTTGCAGCTACCCTGACAGGTCCTTCATTCAGACAGCAATGAAAACCAGCAGCGACCTCAGCCCAGCAGACAGAGGTAAGGAGCAAAGCAGAAAAGCATCGTCATCCCACATGTAGCTGGAGTTTCAAAGAAACTCAGAAGGATTTTCATCAGACACCAAACACTGTGTTTTTTAAACCTACAAACACACTCAGACAGAAACTTGTCCACCCCAAGGATCCTCCACCCAAACCTAAACAAAGCAATATTGTATAGGCTAACCAATGCAATGAGAACTGCACAGATCTGTATATCAGCGAGACAAAGCAGCCCCTTCACAAACGGATGGCCCAGCATAGGAGGTCTCACACCTCAGGTCAAGAATTGGCTGTATATCTACACCTAAAGGACAAGGGAAACTCCTTTGATGATAACAACATGCACACCTTGGACCGGGAGGACAGGTGGTTTGAAAGAGGGGTAAAGAAGCCATCTTTGTCAAACTGGAAAACCCATCCCTGAACAGAGGGACACCTATCAGATACTTACGATGCAGTTCTAACATCTCTACCCCAACGTCTCCACAACAGTTCCCACCTCCATTCATGCAAAGATAAAACTAATGACTCTCTCATTGCCTCTAATGACCCTTAAGTAATTGCTATACCTTTAAACAACTCACAGAGTTTATAAGCCAGAAAACTACCCACCATGGATCAGAATTGAAGCAGCCTCTTGGATGAGTGGTGAAATGTCTTCTAGACAACACAGCAAGTCCAGTTGCCTTGACTTACTATTGCTTGATAAACAGGGGGTAAAGTAAATCTAGAGCACTACAAGAGGACAGCAAGGTACCTACAGTGTCATAGACATAGAAGGAAGATTTTCAGTTTATTTAACCGATGCTCTTCCAAACACAATCCTGCTAGTGCAATTAATTGGTCTCTGCTTGCCTATCAACCCCACTGTGACTCCCCTCCCACCCACCTATAATTGAAGAAGTTTACAGGAGTCAACCTATCAACCTGCACTTGAAATAGAAACTCAAACTAAAGGCAAATTAGGGCTTCATGTCAACACCTTTTCTTCTTTCCGGGGTTTTGCAATTGTCATTGTATTCTTTGCAACACACACACAAAATGTTGGAGGAACTCAGCAGGTCAGGCAGCGCCGATGGAAATAAACAAAAAGGTGACATTTCGGGCTGAGGGCCAGGTGCGTGAGAAGGATGGACAAGAGAGGAAGAAATCTGATAGGAGAGGAGAGTGGACTGTACGAGAAAGGGAAGAAGGAGGTAGGCAGTGAGAAGAGGAAAGAGGCACAAGAAGAGAATAGAAGAGGAGGGAAAATTGTATTCATTGTTGTAATCTTATTGCTCTGTACAATGTTTACCCTGTGAGCTTCATTTCATCCCAATGTACAGTATGTGACAATCAACTAAACTAATGCAAATTAATTAGCGGCACATGGAAGGGTAATTTAAGACAGGCTACAGACCATAAGATCATATAACATAGGAGTAGAATTAGGCCATTTGGCCCATCACGTCTGCTCTGCCATTCCATAATGGCTGATGTAGTATCCCTCTCAACCCCATTCTCCTGACTTCTCCCTGTAACCTTTAATGATCTTACTAATTAAGAACTTATCAATGCCTGCTTTAAATGTACCCAATGACTTGGCTTCCATAGCCGTCTGTGGCAATAAATTGCACAGATTCACCACCCTCTGCTATAGAAATTCATCCCCCTCTTTGCGACATCCTTCTATTCTGTGTGGGAAGGGGGGGACAGGGAAATAAGACAGATAACTTGGGAAGAATAAGTTTCATGATATTTCAGGTATCTTTCCCCCCATTCTTCATTGTGTAATGAATGGAAACCAAAAGCTCCACCTTCTAGCATAGATCCCAATCACCCAGCTCCAGTTGTCAGAGTGAAATCAATTCCTAATATTCTAAACTTCGGAATGCTTTCTTTTTATCCCTCCACCTCATTCTTCAGTTTTAAAATCCTGCTTCAAATCCAGCTCTTTGGCAAAGCTAGTAATCACTCTCCAGGGATGTCGGTACGTGGTTGTGTCTTGACTGTGAGTTGATTTGCAATGCCTTGCACCTTCCTCTATGTTCAGTCAGGATGGCAAATCAATATAAATGATTGTTAACATGATTCTTCTAAATCCAAAGAAACTGTAAAAGCTCCAATCATTCATTCAACAAAGACATTTTAAATAGCGTGACTATTTATCTTGACGTTAGATAGCCTGCAGCTTTGCAATTTGCTGTTAGAAGCAAAATGATGAAAGCTGATGGATTGGTCCACCAATGAATTTAGTTGGTGATGCCAAGTGTTCCACCTGCAGAGTTTCTCCAGCATTTTGTGTGTGTTGCTCTGGACCTCCAACATCTGCAAAATCTCTTGTGTTTGTAATCAATAGGGTTAGGTTTGCAGATAGACTCAGATAACGAGGTTGGCCACATTGAGCTTGTAGTTGTGTTGTCTATCTGAAAATGACAATACAGTCGAGATTTCTCTTTAATTAAACTCCCATTATCGCAGATAGAAATGCTTTTGGAATCAACTGGAAGCTTTTGGGCACAGACATTAAAAAAGAAGAAAAAGGCCTTGACATGAGTATCAATCAATTCAACTGATGTGGGATTATTACAAAGAACAGTTACGTTCAACAAGGTACAAGAAGTGGGGTGCTGGAGAAACTCAGCAAGTCAGGCAGTATGTATGGAGAGAAATTGACTGTCAATGTTTGGGTTGAGAATATTCAACAGAAATGAATCTTGTCTTCATGCTGTTAATTCCTCTCCACTGATGCTGCCTGACCCATTGTGTTTCTCCTGCTGCTGGATTTTTACTCTGGATGTTTTCATCTGCAGTGCCTTATTTCTCGATTTTTATTAAGGTATCTGGTCTACAAGTTGTACAATGTGATTCTAAAATAGATTCAGGTCCATAAACTTGCTCTTCACACTTTATGTCAGCCTGTCAATCTTCAGACCATGTCACTCAGGGACTTGTGCTAATATTATTTTCTGAGTGTCTATACTGGATCATAACTATATGAGTAGCGTGTGACTATGCATACTGTGTTTTGCAACCAGATCCTACAGGAACAGTGTTTCATTTAGTTGTATATATGTGGATGGTTGAATGTCAATAAACTTCAATGGAAGACCTTTACTTCGAACTGATTTTGTTTGCTTTTCATTTACAGCATACGCAAGGGGCTGGACAATGCAAGGCAAGAATTGCAATGGGTAATCTAAGAACAAAAGTGTGTTACCTTTCTCATTCCTCTTCTTCCTGGTCCTGTCTATGTGGTCTTTCAGCATTATGCGGACTTGGCGTTCATTCTGTTGGTCGCGGATGAACGAATGTTTCAATAGGGTTTCAGTGGAGGGTCGATGCAAGTAGTTCTTAGCCAGGCAGGTTTCTACAAAGTTCATAAATCTTTTGGACCTGCAGTAAAGTACAGAAGCAAGGTTCTGTGAGTATCACCGGATTATATCAAATATACTGTTACATACAAATTTGAATTGCATTATAGAGACTGTGAAATTTCAGAGTTGGTTGAAAGGTTGGCAGAATCTCATGGGCTGAACATTCTCTGTTGTGCTGTACTGGTCTACACTTATTGGCCACTTGATTAGGTACCTTCTGTGGCCACCTCCTGTACCTAATGAAGTGGCACTGAATGTACATCTGAGGTCTTCTGCTTCCACAGCACATCCACTTCAAATTTCAACTCAGCAATGCTCTTCTGCACACCACTGTTGCAATGCGTAGTTACTGTTGCCTTCCTTTTTTTAATTTTATTTTTTATTGAAATTCATCATCAAACATTTTCATAAGATGTATTTCAGATACTGTACATATACATCATATAATCATGTTTGTCACAAATCTCCACATAATACTTATCTGAGTTATACACTTATAGAAAGGAGAGGAAAGAAAGAACAATCGAAAGAAGAAAACTATGTACAAAGTAGGGAGTGATCTTTTTTACAACATATTCATTAAACCATTTTTCCCAGTAGGAATCAAATTGTTCCAGCTTATGATTAACAGATGCTGTTATCTTCTCCTTTCTGTAAATGTCCATTAACTCTTTCCTGTTGGCTTGAACCATTCTGGCCATTTTCCTTTGACCTCTCTCATCAACAAGGTTTTTTTCACCCACAGAACTGCTGCTCACCCGATATTTTTTGTTTTTGCACTATTCTCTGTAAACTCTGGAGTTCGTGTGGCTGCTCTCTTCGTATGCTGATGGAAAGATGTTTTTGATATTCTGAGAGTTATGTGATTATTGAACTGTACTTTATATTGGTCTCCTTCAGTTTGTCGGTGTTTTCTTTCTTGTGGCTGATTGGCAGGTGGGTGATCTGTTAATTTTTTGTGTGTGAAACGCGGGTTGGGGCTTTTGATCTTATTGTCACTGTTCTTTTCTCTGAGTGAGGGGGTCGGAGATTGTTATTATTGCTGTTTTTTTCAGCGGGGAGGGGTTGGGAAATTGATGCTATTGTTGCTTGACTTTTCTGCGGGGGTAGGGTAAGGGATTTTAAGGTATGCAAGTTTTGTTTCTTTTTCTTTCTTGTGCTGGGGTGGGGGTTGATGTCTTCTCTGTATTTCATGGCTACCTGGAGAAGACGAATATCAGAGTTGTATTGTACATACGAGGGGTGATTGATAAGTCCGTGGCCTAAGGTAGAAGCAGTGAATTTTAGAAAACCTTGCACATTTATTTTTCAATATAGCCCCCTCCTACATTTACACACTTCGTCCAGCGGTCGTGGAGCATACGGATCTTGGACCTCCAGAAAGTGTCCACAGATGGGTGATTGATAAGTTCGTGGCCTAAGGTAGGCGGAGATGAGTTATACAACTCTCAATACGTGCACATGCAGGTCAACTCTTTCAGTGATTATGCAGAAATTTTGAAGTTAATAACTCATCTCCTTCTTATCAATCACCCCTCGTACATACTTTGACCACAAAATGAACCTTAGAACGTGAAAATCCCAGGAGATCAGCAGTTTCTGGCACTATCATTCCATGGTTAAAGTCATTTAGATCACATTTCTTCCCCATTCTGCACAACTGAATCTCTTGACCATGTCTATATGCTCTTTTGCATTGAGTTGCTCCCACATGATTGGCTGATTAGATATTTGCATTAACAAGTGTACACCCCACTGTTTGTATGTTCTATGTCTACATTCACTCCCATCAAGATAATCCCTAATTGAATTAATGCAGTACTCATTAATTAGTAGAGCCACTGCTTTACAATGCTGAAAGACCCAAGTTCAGTCCTGATCCTGGGTGCTGTCTGTGTGAAGTTTGCATATCCTCCCTGTGACCAAATCACCTGGTCATTAGGAACAATTCACACTGGCCATTTAACCTACTAATGTACAAGTCATTGGGATGTGGTAGGGAGCCCATTTGTTCATAGGGAGAACATGCAAACTCCACACATTCAGCAGGTCTGAATTCTCCCTTGAAATCTTTCCTCTTCCTTCCCTCTATCTCCCTAACTTAAGGTGCTCTTTAAAGTCTGACTCTTTTCCCAAGCATCTAGTTGCCTGTTTTAATACCTTCTGATCTGACTCAGTGCCAGATTTTATTTGGTAATGTTCCTGTGAAGTCCTGTATTGTTTACTCAGTTCGATGTGCTATTTAAATGCAAATTGTTACTTGGAAGAGCAATCAATGTGGGGAGACAAACTACTCCAGAAACACGCTTTCTCGTTTTTTTCTCCAACAATGTTGTTGTTATCAATGTGGTGCAGCCATATATTAGACACCAAACAAATAACGAGCCGGATTGCTCTGACAACATATTCAGGACTTCTGCTGGGTGTTGTGTAGAAGTAGAGAACACACTGGAATTCTTATGCAGGAACACTGTGCATTTCACACTGAGCTGAGGAGTAGTTGCAAAAGGTAAAGAGCTAGAATTGGAATTGGTTTATTATTGTCATACCTACATGATATATATAGCTAAGACTTTTGCATAGTACTGTATTTGTCAAAATAGAACGGAGAGTGAGCTTATAAATCTGGTGGGAGAAAATGATGTAGGGAACGGTGAGGGTGGAGTGCTGCGTGAGGGGTGTGGGACAGGTGGCAAAAGAGTGCCAGGACGGGGGTGGGGTGCGGGGTGTTGTTGTGTGGGTGCAGACACACCCAGCCCAGAGACACTGGGTAACGTCATTTGATTCCAAACGTGGTTTGTTAATCATTACAGAATGTCTCTCTGGTACTTTCCTCTCCCTCCCCCTTTTCCCAACTATGATTCCCCTCTCCCTGCCCCCTTCCCACTCTCAGTCCACAATAGACCCATATCTGAATCAGGTTTATCATCGCTCACATATGTCATGAAATTTTTTTTTGCAGCAGCAGTTCAGTGCAATACATAAAATAATTACTACAGTACAGGACAAAATCCTAAGGCATGCTAGATACAGCATATATACGCGCTTACGACTTTTGCACAGTACCGAATATTCACCACCATTTACGTGAAGGGTTTGCCCATTTAAAATAGTTCTCCTCTCACCTATACCATGCAGTTTTTAGTTCCCTTTATCTGGGAAAAAGATCAGATGCATTCACCCGATTTATAACTTTCATGATCTTATACACCTCTATAAGGTCAGCCCTCGTACTCTGACCTTCCGCGGAGTAAAGTCTAAGCCTGCTCAGCCTCTCCCAATAACTCAGGACCTTAAATCCTGCCAGCATGCTTGTAAAGACTGCCTGTGGGCAGCACAGTGGTGTAGCAGCTAAGGCTGATCTATACCTCTGCGTACGGGCTACGCCGTAGGCCTGATTTATACTTTTGCATAGCCCTACGCCATAGCGAGCATGTGTAGTTGTGTCTGCATTGCTCTGCAATTCACCGCCAAAATGCTAGTTGGCAGTGGGGTTTCTATGCCACTGTGTTGAGTTTCTTCATGAGAGACATGGACGAGGAAATGCATTTCAAATATTTTTGGATGTTGGCAGGTAGATTTGACGATTTGGTTCATTGTCTCCAACCATTTATTTCGCATCAGTGTACAGACATCGTGGCGAAAAGCAACCGGAAATGCGTAGGCGGAAATGCGATGCTACCAGGCGGACCAATCACAGTTGTTGTGGTCTGCGTCGCCGCAACGCATGAGTTACATTTTTGGGGAGGTGCGCGTCACCCTACGGCGTAGGGTACGCGATACCTACGGCGTACATTTGACGCAGAAGTATAAATTGGGCTTTAGTCTAATCACGTTATAGTGCCAGCAAACACCAATCAGGGTTCGAATCTGCCACTCTTGTGAGGAGTTTGCATATTCTTTCTCTAACGGTGTGAGTTCCCCCCTCCCCTGCTCCTGGGTACTCCAGTGAGTTGTGGGCATGCTATGTTGATGCTAGAAGAGTGGCGACACTTGCACACGTCCCTCAGCATAATCCTTAAACTATGTTGGTCGTTGAAAAGAAAAGATGCATTTCACTGTAAGTTTCAAAGTACATGTGCCAAATAATGTTAATATTAAATCTTAAATCTTCTTGAGGGCAATCTACATATAATACAGTGCAAAATTACACTGGACTTGATCTGTATTTTTTGGTCCAGTGCGATCTGCCCAGTATTACTATCCAACCCGTTATGAGGGGTATGCACAAAGTCATCATATTACATAGAATGAGGACTTTAGGTCCATTAAGTATATGACCAATCTCATCAATCCCATTGTCTCGTGCTGCCCACGTTAACAGAAGTTTCAGGGCACTATTCTAATGGTGCTGTCACTATATACAAGTAACCATGACTGGTATTTTTGCATAAAAAAACAAACCTATCTCTATCAGACACACTCTGCCATTCTAATGGAGAATTTGACTTTAAAAATGTCATTTTAAAATGGTGATTTGTTATGATATCTATCAGGATTAAGGTGATAAAAATCTCATGACACGATCCTGCAGATTTCATTATTATGTTGAGTTATCAGACAAGTGTTGCTATAGAAAAGTTTAATCTAGCTGCAAATGCAAGTCTAAGCCTCATATGAAGCATATGATTCACTTCATGTTTGTTACTGAAGTTACAAAGAAATACTGTACTGAAAAGAACAACACTACATAATTAATACAATAAATCTCCACATCATCATTAATTCTAAATTTAGATTAGGGCTTGCTCTAAAGTTTACTATGCATACAGCTACAGTAATTTTTAAAAATCATTATGAAAGATATACATGCAAAAGTATTTCCTTGAGGCAAACTATCTCTCTTAAATCACCATACTCTAATTACATTTTCAAAAGAGGAAGCATGGTTGGCTTGTGACTGAACATCTTTACAGAAGCTGGTAGTTTCAGTAGGGGTGGAATTCATTCACAGCCATAAAAGGAAATGTGAGTTAACCAAACAGAAATCTGCAATACCCATTAGCTAAAATGTACATTAATGTAGCACCCTTTAAGGAGTCCTATCGCCTTTCAGCAGTTTACAACCAGTTCTGTTATTTGTAATCACTGTGTAATGCAGGAAATCAAACTGAACACAGCAATCTCCCAAAAACTGAGACATGGCAAATCATACACCTGTATGCTAATGCAAATATGCATCCACGTGGAGTGTGGTCACAGAAAGCTGCATCCATCATTAGGGACTCCCACACAGGCCATGCTCTCCTCTCGCCGTTGCCATCAGGAACGAGGTTATTACCCCTCAACCATCAGCCTCTTAAAAACAGAGGGGATAACTTCACTTGCCCCATCACAGAACTGTTCCCACAACTTATGGGCTCACTTTCAAGGACTCTTCATCTCATGTTCTTGATATTTATTGTTTATTTATTTGTGTATTATTATTCCTATTATTATGTTTTCTTTCTTTTTGTGTTTGCACAGTTGGTTGTATTTTGCACACTGGTTGTTCACACAATTGGTGCAGTCTTTCATTGATTCTATTATGGTTACTGGATTTATTGAATATGCCCACAAGAAAATGAATCTCAGGAATGTATATGGTGGCATAAAGGTACATTGATAAAAATATACTTTCTGTAATACTTTATTCTGCCTTGTTACTGTTCTCCCTGGTACTATCTCAGTGCACTGATGTAATGTGATGATCTGTATGGATAGTATTCAGCACAAGCTTTTCATCGTAACTCAGGACATGTGACAAGGATAAATCAATTCTACCAATTTTTATTTTACCAGTGTTTACCTCTAACAGTGGGTCATCTCCACAGTACTGTACAGGTAATCGATCTAGATTTGAGTCTGTCGAGTGGCATTTGAAACAACCTTCTGAACCCGAAACATTATGTACTAGTATGGCAACAAACTAATTTAACAAGTAACTCCAGCATCTGCAAATTTCCCTGTGTTTGCGTAATTTAACAAGTGTGGTGTACATCAGTCAGAGCAATGAGTATAGAAGCTGGTATATTACTATGCAGTCGCACAAGATGTTGTTGAGGCCACACTTAGGGTGTGTTCACACTTAGGCTACGTCCCCAGTAGACCGGATAAATCCGTAACCAAAGCTTCTTCTCTTCGTTTTGACTCTCCATTCACATTGAAACAGCGATTTTCTCCACCGAAAACGGAGCTTTTCAGAAACGCTCTCCAGGGTGAATAAATCTGAAAACGCCTAATATCCGGTGTAGTGTGAACGGGTAACCGGCTATTTTTAAAACCGCTGTCATGACGTGCCGGAACAAATGGTGGTGGCAGCCCGGCATTTCATTGTTTTCTTGAACGCAACCTCCAACACCACAACAATATCCGACAACAGATGTGTAACAGCCTAATGTAACATTGTATGGAAATACAAGATAACACTGATGTAGACATGTTTTATACATTTAACAAGGTGCTTTTATTAATGTATTCCTTGTGTCAACATTCAATAGGTGCAATTGTCACTTTTGCCCAGTAACTCGTTTTATTGCGCATGTTAAATACAGCAAAATAATACACAAAGACATGGCAAAAGTAAAGGCAAACAAATGAGGTAACAGCAAATTTCACGTTTGCCCAGTAAAAAACCTTATTGCATTTAGCTGTAGCTGTTGTCCCTTTCATCAGAGAAGAAACTATGGCTGTAGGAAATGTTTCTGGACAAACGCTCACCAAGTCTTTCGTTTGGCAATTTCCTTTTAAGTTTTTCTAGTCTGCAACTGGACAAAGTATACTGTTTCCTCTTCGCTTGTTTTCTGTGTGTCCTGCACATGCTCAGTAGGAGGAGATTCGCCCAAATATCCGTTTTAATGTGGACAGAGGTATTTTCCAAAACGCCTGGTGTGGATGCCTGATGTTTTTTTGCAAAACCGGTGTTTTCAAAATTTTCCAGTCTAGTATGGACGTAGCCTTAGAGTATGTTGCTGTTTTTGGTCACCCTGCTATAGTAGAGATACATCTCTACCAAAGGAGGTGTAAGGTACTCCTTCTCTCTGCTGGACTGCAGGTCACCCTTGGGCAAAATGTAGCACATACTTAGCCCCCACGCTGCCCCCACCAGATCAGGGTCACGTGAAGCAAATTGGATGGTTATTACAAGCAGCAGGTGTATATTACAAGTCTTGGTTATGCAACCACTGACACCAGGCAGACAGTCTCTGAAGAGTATTGGTAATGGCTAGGAAGCCTTGCCTTCTAAAAACACTGCCCAAAAGAAGACAATGGCATAAAAAAATTTACCAAGAACAATCATAGTCATGGAAAGACCATGTTCCCACGAATGGAAGTGTCTGGAGTTTTTCTCCAGTCCTGCCAAAGAATCTCAGCCCAAAACATTGACTGTACTTTTTTTCATAGATGTTGCCTGGCTTGCTGAGTTCCTCCAGCATTTTGTGTGTGTTTCTCGGAAAGACCATAATCGCCCATGTCATACGACACAGCACATAATGATGATGTTGATGATGCTATAGCCAAAATGTTATTAAGCTGGAAGAAATGCAGAGAAGATGTACAAGGATAATGCCAGGTCTTGAGGGACCAGGTTATAGGATGATGTTGGGCAGACTAGTTCTTAATTCCTTGGAGCACAGGAGACAGAAGTCTAATCTTAGAAGGATGTATCGAATCATGAGGGATATCAATAGGGTGACTGCCTTCAGAATTTTTCACAGGATTGGGGAATTAAAAAACGAGAGGGCACAATTTAAGTTGAGCAGGGAGAGATTTAATAGGAACCTGAGAGGCAATAATTTCAAAAAATGTATGATTCATACATAAAACAAAGGATGGGGTTGAGGCAGGTACGATAACAACAGGTATTGTACAACAGACAGATACATGGATAGTAGGGGTATGGAGGGCTATAGTCTGGGTGCAGGTCGATGGGAGTAGGCAGCTTAAATGGTTTGGCATGGATTGAATGGGCCAAAGGGCTCGTTTCTGAGCTGTAATTTTCTATGATAACATTCAAAATTCATTTGAACAGATACAAGGTTTAGAGTGATATGGGTCAAACATGAGAAAAGAAGACTAGCTTAGCTCGGCACACAAGAGACTACAGACCTTCCTCTCTTTATTCCATGCTTCAGCTTTTTTTCCTATCAAATGTCGCTTCCGCCCATCAGCGCCCAGCTTTTGGCAACACTCCCACGCTCTACACCCATTGGCCCATCACCCCATCACCTATCACTTGCCAGTTCTTCCACCATACCTTCCCTCAACCTCTTCATAATGGTGATCTCCCCTCTGTCTTTCTGTCCAAAGGGAACGTCTTGACCTGAAACGTTGACTGTCCATTTCCTTCTACAGATGTTGTCTGACCCACTAAGTTCCTCCAGAACTTTGTAGGCATCTTGGTCAGTGTGATCGAGAGGGCAGAAAGGCCTGTTTACACGCGGTATAGATGAGGATTTGTAAGGCATTAGCCAGACTGCACTTGGAGTATTTTGAGCAGCTTTCAGCCCCTTATCTCAAAAAGGATGTGCTGGCATTGCCGAGGGTCCAGTAGGGGTTCACAGGAATGATTCGGGAATGAAGGGGTTAATGTATGAGGAATTTTTGATGGCTCTGCATCTATACTTGTTGAACAGAAGAATGAGGGGGAATCTCATTGGTCTACTAAGTATTGAAAGACCTAGATAGAGTTGAGATGCAGAGGATGTTTCCAAAAGTGGGGGAGTCTAGGACCGGAGGGGAGAGCCTCAGAATGCAAAGATATCCTTTAGAACAAAGATGAGAATAAATTTCTTTAGCTGGGGCGGGGTAGTGCATTTGTGGAATTAATTGTCTCAAATAGCCGTGGATGTCAAGTTATTGAGCATATTTAAAGCAGAGATTGATAGGTTCTTGATTAGTAAGGGCAACAAAGGTTACTGGGAGAAGACAGAGGAATGAATTTGAGGGGATAATAACTCAGCCATGGTAGAATGTTGAGGCACTCTTTAGGTCGAATGGCCTAATTCTGCTTCTATGTCTTCCGGCCTTATAACTCTATCATGCCTCTATTGACGGTGTACACTGTTATGCTCATTTAACCAAACCAGCACTTCAAAGAGATTAAATTGATGTTTCTTGCCTTAAGTGGTGCATCAGCTGGAAGAAATAAATGTTTTCAATGTGTTTGGAGATCATTGTTGGTTCTTGGTCGGGTTGTGACATTGCACATCAGAGATAAGCAATAGTTTATTCCTCATGTCCCAGTTCAAGTGCACCTCTTAATCACAAAGAGTTTTGCACCTCAAACAACATCCATTATTGTCTTCTTACTGAGAATGAATTTCGACTTGTCAACAGATGTGGCACCAGACTGTGAAATGTCAAATGGTGTGCAGAAATTAAAGGTGAGCACTGAGCAGTGACTAATCTTGCTGCATTTTTATTGTGGCACTGACGCATGGCTTACAATTGAGGAAGCTGAGATAGTCTCTGCCTTCCATAGCAGCCTGAACAAATAGCGCATCCCTGAACAAATTCTCCCCTTCAGATCCAGTGGCAGTGACCTTTTTTTAAGGTAAGTAATAGCTCAAAAGGACTATTAATTTAAGAAAACTCTCCCACAGCTGTTCTGGGAAAAATAAAGCATCGTAGTGCTAGGTTCGGATGATAGCAGCGTAAGAGACAAAAATGACTTCGAACTGCAGTTGTGTAACATCTACTTTACGTCCAGCTTCTGAAGCACAGAGAAATTGCTATACAAGTACCCCACCCATCCCAGACATTCTCTCTTCTCCCTTCTCCCATTGGGCAGAAGATACAAGTGTCTGAAAGCATGTACCGCCAGACTTAAGACAACTTCTATCCCACTGCTACCAGACCCTTGAACGGAACTCTTTAGAGACAGAATCAGCATCAGGTTTAACATCACTGACATACATTGTGAATTTTTTTGTTCTGCAGCAGCTGTATAGAGCAATATATTAAAACATCTATAAATTATGATAATAAATACTGTATATATTAAAAATTAGATTTAATAAGTAGTGCAAAAAGAGAACAAAATTAGGGAGGTGGTGTTCATGGACCATTCGGAAATCTGATGGCTGAGGGGAAGAAATTGTTCCTAAAATATTGAGATAAGATGTACAAGTAGATGGAACCTTAGCTGCACAATCAACCTCCTTATCATTTATCATTTACCAGCACTATACTTCCTCAGCGGCTTCGACACTTTATTCTGTCCTGTTATTGTGTCTACCTCAATGCACTGTGTAATGATTTGATCTGTATAAACAATATGCAAGACAAGCTTTCACTGTATTCTGGTACATGTGACATTAATAAACCAATTCCAATACAATTCCAAGGAATAAGAATATCTAATTATGCCAAGCAAGACTCCAGAGTATATGATGAACCTGATAATGTTATCTGGAGGCGGAAATATAACTCAGAGAGTAGACTATTCCCCCGGTGTTTTCTTGCAAAATGTTTCTACCTGGAGGATAGTTGGATTGGACCTCTGTTTAAGGTCTGCTCTAAGGGGTTTACTTTATCAGTTCAGATGTTTCCTTCATATCAATGACGTTCCAGGACCATACTAGGCGTGGTTTGCCTTCATTGGTTCGGGCATTGAGCATAAGAATCAAATAGTCATGTTGCAGCTGTATAAAACTTCAGTTAGGCTGCATTGAGAGTACTGTATATGGTGTTGGTGTCCCTATTACAGGCTATGGAGACTGTAGAGTGGGTGAAGAAGAGATTCACCAGGATGCTTCCTGGATTAGAGTTTAAGAGGACACTGGACGAACTTGGGTTGTTTTCTCTGGAACACCCAAAGCTGAGGGGAGACTTGACAGTAGTTTATAAAATTGAGAGGCATAACTGGGGTACATAGCAACACACATCAAAGTTGCTGGTGAACGCAGCAGGCCAGGCAGCATCTCTAGGAAGAGGTAGAGTCGACATTTCAGGCCGAGACCCTTCGTCAGGACTAACTGAAGGAAGGGTTAGTAAGAGATCTGAAAGTGGGTGGGGGAGGGGGAGATCCAAAATGATAGGAGAAGACAGGAGGGGGAGGGATGGAGCCAAGAGCTGGACAGGTGATTGGCAAAGGGGATATGAGAGGATCGTGGGACAGGACGCCCGGGGAGAAAGACGGGGGGGGGGCAAACCCAGAGGACGGACAAGGGGTATAGTCAGAGGGACAGAGGGAGAAAAAGGAGAGTGAGAGAAAGAATGTGTGTGTAAAAATAAATAACGGATGGGGTACGAGGGGGAGGTGGGGTATTAGCGGAAGTTAGAGAAGTCGATGTTCATGCCATCAGGTTGGAGGCTACCCAGATGGAATATAAAGTGTTGTTCCTCCAACCTGAGTGTGGCTTCATCTTTACAGTAGAGGAGGCCGTGGATAGACATGTCAGAATGGGAATGGAATGTGGTATTAAAATGTATGCCCACTGGGAGATCCTGCTTTCTCTGGTACATAGTCTTTTTTCCCATGGTAGAAATGTTAAGTACTGCAATACATACATTGAAGAGGGAGGGGGGAGGGAAATGATATCAAACTCTTGAATAGACTTCTCCTATGATGAAATGGAATCCTGGCCTCACAATCTATATTGTTATGATTTTACACTCTATCATTTACATGCACAACACTTTTTTGGTAGCTCTAAAATATATTTTCTACTTTCTTCTAGCTCAGATTTTCCCAACCTGGGGTCCATGGACCCCTTGCTTAATGGTATAGATCCATGGCATAAAAAAGATTGCGAATTCTTGTTCCAGCTCGTTGCATTGTGTAGAGATTTGATCTATTCTCCAGTAACCATGGATGCCTTGACTATTCAACAACCTATCAACCTCTGCCTTAAGTATGTTCAATGACTTGGCCTCTGCAGCTGCCTGTGGCAATGAATTCCACAGATTCACCACTCTCTAGCTAAAGAAATTCCTCTTCATCTCTCTTCTAAATGGATGTCCTTCTGTTCAGCAGTTGTGTTCTCAATTAACACCCTTTGATGAATGACTGGAAGTGGTAAGCACTCTGAATGTCATAGTAAATGAAAATTTTAAAAAAGCAACTACAGATATCGGAAAGCTAAAATAATGGACACGTGGTTAAATTATTTTTATGACTAAGTATATTGTGATAAAAAAATAAGTTAACCACGAGTTGACACCAGAAAAGCACATATGACAATGCTCAACAAATTTGGTAGAAACCTGCTTCCCAGTAATCTAGTGATGGTTGTACTTGGCAGCATGGCCTAGGGTAGCACAGTAGCTAAATGCTATTGCCTTACAAAACCAGTGACCTGGGTTCAATTCCTGCCACTGCCTGTAAAGAGTTTTGCATACTCTCCCCATGTCTGCATGGGTTTCCTCTGGGTGCTCCAATCCTCTCACAGTCCAAAGATGTACCAGTTTGTAGGCTAATTGATCATTGTAAATTGTCCTGCGATTAGGCTCAGGTTAAATTGGGGATTGCTGGGTGGTGCAGCTCGAATAGAGTTATAGAGTCATCGAGTTAAACAGCGTGGAGAAAGGCCCTTTGGCTCAACTGGCCCATGTCCCCCGTGAAGCCCCATCAGAATGAATCCTCTTTACCAGTGTTTGTTCATGAACAGTTATTACCCTGCAACCATTAGACTTCTGAACCAGTGGGGATAACTTCGCTCACCTCAACTTTGAACTGATTCCACAACCTATACCTCCTAGGACTCTACAGTTCATGTTCTAAGTATTATTTATTTTTTATTTGCTCACTTTGTCTTCTTTTGCACATTGGTTGGTTGTCATTCTTTGGTTATGTATAGTTTTTCATAAATTCTGTTTTTTTATTTTCCTGCAAATGCCTGCATGAAAATATATCTCAAGGTAGTATACAGTGACATATATGTACTTTGATAATAAATTTACTTTCACTTTGACATGACCTTTTAATCTTTCCAATTCATGCCCCTTTCCAACTGTCTATTAGAATTTATTATTATACAGGCCTCAACTACTTCCTCAGAAGGATATGGTAATTCAGCATGTCCCCAATGACTCTTACAAATATTTTATTGATGCACCCTAGAATGCATCCTATCCAGATGCACCTCAGCTTGGTATGGCAATTGCTCTGCCTAAGACCGCAAGAAATTGCAGAGTTGAGAATGGAGCCCAGTCCATCGTACAGGTGAAACTGCTCTCCACTGATTCGATCAACATTTTTTATTGCCTCGGGAAAGCAGCCAGCATAATCTGCTAGCCTGAGAATCCAGGAACATGGACTGGAGGACTGGAGGACTGGAGGTCTGGAGGCAGCCTGTCCTGGAGTTGGAGGTCTGCCTGAGTGTGTGAGGGGGTGGGTGGGTGGGTGGGATGATTTTGCTGTTTTTGTCTTTTTTTTGTTGCTGTGGCTGCTTTCATCATTCTGTGGAACATTGCCTGCACAGTATTTTGGTGCCAGAATGTGTGGAGCAAAACTTACAGACTGCCCCCAGCACATCCTTGGTGTACTAGTTGCTGTTGACACAAATGACATATTTCACCGCATGTTTTGATGCATACGTGATAAATAAATGACTCCTTCCACCCTGTCCTCATGCTTTTCCCTTCTACTCTTGGATGGAAGATACAAAATTCTGACAGCAAAAGCTACCAGGTTCAAGGACAGCTCGTGTCCCACTTTTATCGGGCTCTAGAACTATCATGCCATCAGCTAAAAGATGAACTCTTCACCTCCTTGTGGCCCTTGCACCTTATTTGTCTCCCTGTACTTTCTTTTCAGTGGCAGGGTGGAGATATGTCTCTGCCAAAGGAGGTGTAAGGCGCTCCTTCCCTCCACTAGCCAGCTGGTCACCCTTGGGCAAGGTGTAGCATCTGCTTAGCAGCTTCCGACCCACACCCCAGCCCCTCCGATTAGGGGCAAGTGTAGCCATGGGAGCAGGTGGTGGATGGTCATCTGAGAAGCCGGTGCATATCACAAGTCCTGGTTATGCGACCACTGACGCCAGGCAGACAACCTCAGAAGAATATATATAATGGCTGGGGTCACCCATCTTGTAAAGACACTGCCCAGAAGAAGGCAATGGCAAACCACTTCTGCGGAAAAATTTGCTAAGATCAATCATGGAAAGACCGTGATCGCCCACTTCGAATGACACGACACATGACGATGTCGACCCTTCCACACCTTCGGGACACTTTCTTCGCCGTCTGTAATGGTCCTACCCGCTATTTCATCCTCCGTCGGATCCACGCCTGCAATCGCCGTTTCTTTGACTTTGTCATGTTAGGCAAAGATCGCAAGATCTTACATCTACGGACTGCAGAGCCTGCCGGCCCCGACGCTAGCAGGCATGAACTTTCGGTTGCGGCCCCTGCTGTTGGTCTCGGCGGCTCCAACACCTCAGGACATATTCAAAACCCGGACTCCAGCAACGACCATGGAGACATTCAAAGCGATCGCGCAACCACCAACTGCGACTCCAGCCTTGAACTCCAGGCCGGGTCTTTATGTGCTGCTGTTGTGACTCCCGTCTCCCCTTCCCCCACCACCACTCCGCAGCCCCGTCTTCCTCAGATCCCACCGTCAACTCCTGGGCCCTCAGAGGCTACATCTTCCTCTCACCCCAACCCTCCCCTCTCCATTGACACCCCCAGCCTCCCCCCTCCCCCCTCTGATCCCAGCTCTCATCCGTGCCGGGTCTTTACCATCCTCTCCGACCTTCAACTGTCGGAGGCAGAACGCTCTGTCCTCAGTAAGGGCCTCACGTTTGTCCCCCTTCGCCCACACCTCAGCGAGTTCCGTGTTCGCCACGATGCGGAACTTTTCTTCCGCCGTCTCCGTCTCCGAGCCTACTTCTTCGGCGAGGACTCTTCCACCCCCACCGATGACCCCTTCTCCCGTCTTCATCCCTCCTCTTCTTCATGGACACCCCGCTCTGGTCTTCTGCCTGCTCTGGATCTCTTTATTGCCAACTGCCGACGGGACATCAACCGTCTCGACTTCACCGCACCTTGTCCCCATTCCAACCTCACTCCTTCGGAACGCTCTGCTCTCCACTCCCTCCGCACTAATCCTAACATTATTATTAAACCCGCTGATAAGGGGGGTGCTGTTGTAGTCTGGCGTACTGACCTCTACCTTGCCGAGGCACAGCGACAACTCGTGGATACCTCCTCTTATTTACCCCTCGATCGTGACCCCACTAAGGAGCACCAGGCCATTGTCTCCCACACTATCAACGACTTTATCCGCTCAGGGGATCTCCCATCCACTGCTACCAACCTTATAGTTCCCACACCCCGCACTTCCCGTTTCTACCTCCTACCCAAGATCCACAAACCTGCCTGTCCTGGCCGACCTATTGTCTCAGCTTGCTCCTGCCCCACCGAACTCGTTTCTGCATACCTCGACACTGTTTTATCACCCCTTGTTCAATCCCTTCCGACCTATGTTCGTGACACTTCTCACGCTCTTAAACTTTTCGATGATTTTAAGTTCCCTGGCCCCCACCGCTTTATTTTCACCATGGATGTCCAGTCCTTATATACTTCCATCCCCCATCAGGAAGGTCTCAAAGCTCTACGCTTCTTTTTGGATTCCAGACCTAATCAGTTCCCCTCTACCACCACTCTGCTCCGTCTAGCAGAATTAGTCCTTACTCTTAATAATTTCTCCTTTTGCTCCTCCCATTTCCTCCAAACTAAAGGTGTAGCTATGGGCACCCGTATGGGTCCTAGCTATGCCTGCCTTTTTGTTGGGTTTGTGGAACAATCTATGTTCCGTGCCTATTCTGGTATCTGTCCCCCACTTTTCCTTCGCTACATCGACGACTGCATTGGCGCTGCTTCCTGCACGCATGCAGAACTCGTTGACTTTATTAACTTTGCCTCCAACTTTCACCCTGCCCTCAAGTTTACCTGGTCCATTTCTGACACCTCCCTCCCCTTTCTAGATCTTTCTGTCTCTGTCTCTGGAGACAGCTTATCCACTGATGTCTACTATAAGCCTACTGACTCTCACAACTATCTGGACTATTCCTCTTCTCACCCTGTCTCTTGCAAAAACGCCATCCCCTTCTCGCAATTCCTCCGTCTCCGCCGCATCTGCTCTCAGGATGAGGCTTTTCATTCTAGGACGAGGGAGATGTCTTCATTTTTTAAAGAAAGGGGCTTCCCTTCCTCCACTATCAACTCTGCTCTTAAACGCATCTCCCCCATTTCACGTACATCTGCTCTCACTCCATCCTCCCACCACCCCACTAGGAATAGGGTTCCCCTGGTCCTCACCTACCACCCCACCAGCCTCCGGGTCCAACATATTATTCTCCGTAACTTCCGCCACCTCCAACGGGATCCCACCACTAAGCATATCTTTCCCTCCCCGCCTCTCTCTGCATTCCGCAGGGATCGCTCCCTACACAACTCCCTTGTCCATTCGTCCCCCCCATCCCTCCCCACTGATCTCCCTGCTGGCACTTATCCGTGTAAGCGGAACAAGTGCTACACATGCCCTTACACTTCCTCCCTTACCACCATTCAGGGCCCCAAACAGTCCTTCCAGGTGAGGCATCACTTCACCTGTGAGTCGACTGGGGTGATATACTGCGTCCGGTGCTCCCGATGTGGCCTTTTATATATTGGTGAGACCCGACGCAGACTGGGAGACCGCTTTGCTGAACATCTACGCTCTGTCCGCCAGAGAAAGCAGGATCTCCCAGTGGCCACACATTTTAATTCCACATCCCATTCCCATTCTGACATGTCTATCCACGGCCTCCTCTACTGTAAAGATGAAGCCACACTCAGGTTGGAGGAACAACACCTTATATTCCGTCTGGGTAGCCTCCAACCTGATGGCATGAACATTGACTTCTCTAACTTCCGCTAGGCCCCACCTCCCCCTCGTACCCCATCTGTTACTCTTTTTAATGCACACATTCTTTCTCTCGCTCTCCTTTTTCTCCCTCTGTCCCTCTGAATATACCTCTTGCCCATCCTCTGGGTCACCCCCCTCCGTCTTTCTTCCCGGACCTCCTGTCCCATGATCCTCTCGTATCCCCTTTTGCCTATCACCTGTCCAGCTCTCGGCTCCATCCCTCCCCCTCCTGTCTTCTCCTATCATTTTGCATCCCCCCCTCCCCCTCCAGCTTTCAAATCCCTTACTCACTCTTCCTTCAGTTAGTCCTGACAAAGGGTCTCGGCCTGAAACGTCGACTGTACCTCTTCCTATAGATGCTGCTTGGCCTGCTGCGTTCACCAGCAACTTTGATGTATGTTACATGACGATGTACTTTCTTTGTAACCGTAACACCATATTCTGTATTCAGATTTCTTTTTGCTGTCTCAATGTATTTATATACAGCACCATCTGCCAAACAGCAGATAAAACAAAAGCTTTTTTTCCCCACTGTATCTCAGTACGTTTACAAAGATCTTGCAGGGACTTGAGGACTTTGAGTTATAGGGAAAGGTTGAACAGGTTCGGACTTTATTCCCTGGAGCGTAGGAGAATGAGGGGAGATTTGATAGAGGTATATAATATTAGGAGGGGTATAGGTAGGATAAATCCAAGCAGACTTTTTCCACTGAGGTTGGGTGAGACTAGAACTAGAGACCATGGGTTAAAGGTGAAATGTTTGAGGGGGATCTTTTTCACTCACTCAGCACTGATAGTGTAGAATGATCTGCCAGTAGAAGAACTGGATGGGGTTTGGTTTCATCATTTAAGTTTGGATAATTACATGGATGGGAGGGGCATGGAGGGCTATGGGCCAGGTAGAGGTTGATGCGACCAGGCAGAGTAATAGTCGCTCATGGTCTAGGTGTGCTTGAAGGGCCTGTTTCTTGTGCTGTAGTATTCTCCGACTCTATACCTGACAATAATAGACAAATACCATATTCACTCTCCAATACATGATCTTACCATTTCCTTGACTTCAGTTTGGGGGGAGAGTTCCGTGGGATGAGGAAGAGTGCTCTCATGGGATGCATGTCACAGAGTGCTGGAAGACGAAAACGACGGAAGGGATGGATTTAATGAATGAAGCAAAAAACAAGCATAATTCATTACTTTTCTGGCTGACATATAATCCAATAATTACTACCCCTGTACACTGACATACAAATTGTTACCAGATTCCATCAGTGCCACTAAAAATAGATTTTATTACACATAAACAGGAACAAATTTCAAGGCATCAGGAACTAAGTACAGTGGATTTAACCAAACACCAATTATTGTCTTATACACCAGAGTGCAATGAAATTTCTTGCTCATGATAATCAGCAAAGAGCTGGTTATATCGACTACAGGAGGAAGAAGTCAGAGGTCCATGAGCCAGTCCTCATTAAGGGATCAGAGGCGGAGAGGCTCAATAACTTTAAATTCCTTGGTGTGATCATATCAGAGGATCTGTCCTGGGACCAGCACGTATGTGCCATCACAAAGGAGGCATGAAAATGCCTCTACTTTCTTAGAAGATTTCGTAGATTCAGCGTGTGATTTATCTGATGAAGGGTCTCAGCCTGTAACGTCAACGGTTTATTCCTTTCCATAGATGCTGCCTGACCTGCTGAGCTCCTCCAGCATTTGTATTGTTGTCACATCGTTTATTGTCAGTTATTACCCTAGAACCATCAAGCTCCTGAACTACTGTGGATAACTTCAATCACCATTACTCTGTTCTGATTCTATGACCTACACATTTACTTTCAAGAACTCTTTACAACTCATATTCTCAGCTTTCTTTTTCATTTGTAGTTTATCTTCTTTTATACACTGGTTGTTTGTCAGTCTTGAGTGATGTATAGTTTTTTCATAAATTCTACTGTATTTCTTTATTTTTCTGCAAACACTTGCAAATAAATGAATCTCAAGGTCATATGCAGTGATATATAGTGTATGTACCTTGATAATAAATTGACTTTGACTTGATGTGAAGCTCATATTATACACGGTAATAATAAAGACAACAATCTTCTTCAAGAAGGGGCCAATAAACAACGTGACCAGCAGCAACGTCCTGCAAACAGTTCGCAAGACTATTTCTTTTACTTTTTCTTCTTTTAAATATGATTCTACTACTAAGCTGTGTGTGATTGGAACCTGTGCTTTATCTTTTGATGGTATATTTTCTTGGGCTGATTGAGCAGTCTGCCACTTTGTGATCTCCGAGGGAGTTCGATGAGGTTTGGAGCGGGGTGGGTGCCACAGAAGCCAGCCAGGAAGCCAGGGGAGCATCATCAACTTCATCGCTTCTCTCCAATTGAGGCATTGAGAAAGGTCAAGGTTCATAAGGATGAGTGAAGGAGTCTTGGGATCCACATTGCAAGGATTGACTAGCAAGTCTGTGGACTCATTTTGGGGGACTTTGAGGTTCATGTTGCATGTGCTATTGGATTCCGGTTACTTTTTTTTTGCTAGTTTTTGAGAAGTTTGATCAGGGCAATCAATGAGTACCAGACACTGAACTGAACTAGAATGAATACTACTGGACAACTGGTTTGACATTTGATATTCTGTGTGTTGTTCGCTTGCTTTTTGTCATTTGCACAAATTGTTCTTTTTTTTGCACGTTGGGGTTTGATGTTTTCTTGAATGGGTTCCATGGTTTGAGTGTGCTTCAAGCTCCCTTGTTTTGTGGTTCCCTGTGGGAAGATGAATCTCAGAATTGTATTCTGTATACATACTTTGATAATAAATGTACTTTGAATCTTTGAATCAGTGTAGAACAACAGAATGGTTCAAAGATTGTCATGCAGTCTGAAGTAGTGCAAAAAGAAATGTCGATGTGAAAATGATGAAATAACAGGGAGATAGAATTATTTGTATGATAATGTGGCAGCATCACAAAAGGGGATGTGAAATAAAGGTTGTGGTGTGAAATTGCTTGAAATGAAGTAAGGAAACTTTGAAAAAGGCAGATAAAAACTACAGATACATTATCAATAAATCCAATAGAGAAGAATGGGAAAACTTTACTCAGGAGACTCAGACATCTCCAGCATCTCCAACATCTCCCCCCGATCAAGGACATTTTCAAAAGGCAGAGCCTCAAGAAGGCGGCATCTTTCATGAAGGACTCTCACCACATGGCCTCTTCTCATTGCCACTACCACGGAGGAGGAACAGGAGCTTGAATACACACTCAAAGTTTTATGGACAACTTATTCCCTTACGTCTTCTGAATGGTTCATGTTCAGAGTAGCAGCGATTGGAGTTATCCACGTCAGTTCAGGAGCCTGATGTTGGTAGGGTAATAACGGAAGAGAAATAACATGCCAAATCTATGCAGACTTCGAAGGAAGTAGAGGCAGTGTCATGCCTTTTCTGTAATTATGTGCTGGTCTCAGTTCTGATCCTCTGAAATGAGTCACCCCTTTCTTGCTCCCGATGACAGCATCAAATACTGCATTCCAGAAAAATGGAGAACATGCGTTCCTCATGCAGGAATTTGATGGGATGAACGCCTACTTTCCCCTGTAAGTTTCATGTACTTCAGTTACAGTGAAAGAAGAAAGAAGAAAGATCAGCTTTATTTGTCACACATACATCTAAGGATTGAAATATACAGGGAAATGAGTCATTTGCAGCAAATCAAATCAGCTAGGATTTTTTTATTTCAAAATATACTTCATTCAAAAATAAAATTATATACAAACAACCATTCAATGACTCTCAATCCTTTACATACGTTTCCCTGATGGTCTCTAGGTATCCATACTTCTGGCCACCCTCGTGGCAATCCGTTGGCTCACCTTACCACACTATTGTTGAGGGGTATAGTCCCCGTCACCGGACCCCTCCCACTCCCATGGGAGAAGCACCCTAAACCATGGTCCTTCCCCACCGGGCCCTTGCAGTGGCTGCACCGAGTTTCAGTGCGTGCCTCAGCACGTACTCCTGCAGCCGAGAATGTGCCAGCCAGCAGCATTCTGCCACGGACATCTCCATGTGCTGGAAGATCACCAAGTTTCGGGCCGACCAAAGCGCGTCTTTCACCGAGTTGATGATCTGCCAGCAGCACTGGATGTTGGTCTCCGTGTGCGTCCCCGGGAACAGCCCGTAGATCAGAGAGTCCTCTGTTACGCAGCTGCTGGGGATGAAACGTGACACTAGCCCGTCCATCCCACACTCTCTCTGCAAAATGACAGTGTGCAAAGAGGTGGGTCACAGACTCCTCCACACTGCAGTCCTCCCGTGGGCAGCGGGGTGTGGAGACGACGTTCCGGGCGTACAGGAGGGATCTGACTGGGAGGGCCCCTCTCACCGCCAGCCAGGCAAGGTCCTGGTGCCCATTGGTGAGGTCTGGCAATGAGGCATTTTGCCAGATGAACTGGACGGTCTGCTCAGGGAACCACCCCACTGTGTCCATCACGTCCTTCTGCTGCAGTGCCTGCAGGACATTACGTGTCGACCACTGCCTGATGGCAGCTGACTGGGGCGTTGCGCGGGAGTGGGGCCAGACCCATCCTTCGTAGCCAGGACGGCAGGTAGAACCTGGGCACGTTGTGGTACTTGGTGCCCACATACCTGGGTTCTACACATAACCTGATGCAGCCACACACGAAGCTGGCCATCAGGGTGAGGGCGACATTGGGGACGTTCTTGCTCCCGTTGTCCAGGGACTTGTGCATGAGGGTCCGAATCACCCGCTCCATCTTGGATCCCCAGACGAATCTGAAGACAGCTTGGGTGATTTCCGAGCTGTAGGAGTGGGGGACGGGCCAGACCTGCGCCAGGTACAGCAGCCCTGAGTGTTCTTGCCTGTTATCGATAGGAAGCGCCCTCCCCACAGTCCCAGTTTCTGTTTCACCTTGGCAGTCCTCTCCTGCCAGTTCTTGTTGCACGCCTCAGCCCCTCCGAACCAGATCCCCATCACCTTCACGTGGTCAGATCTGATGGTGAAGGGGACACTGGATCGGTCGGGCCAGTTGCCGAAGAGCATGGCTTCGCTCTTCGTGCGGTTGACCCTGGCGTCTGACGCTAGCTCGAATTGTTCGCAGATGCCAATCAACCTGCGAACTGACCTCGGATCAGAGCAGAAGACGGTGACGTCGTTCATGTACAGGGAGGTTTTCACTTGGGTCCTGCCACTGCCTGGCAGCGTCACCCCTCTTATTCCCTCATTCCTCCTGATGGCTTCAGCAAAGGGTTCAATGCAGCAGACAAACAAGACAGGGGAGAGGGGACAGCCTTGCCTGACTCCAGACCTGATGGGGAAGCTGTCTGTTTCCCACCCACTGCTACACTAATGAGCCACCCATGTGACCCTTAAATTGTCTGGAGGTGCTTCAGTAAACAATGAACAAAACTACTTACGAGGAGCTCCTTCTGCCATTTCAATTGCGGTGATTCCCAAAGACCACAGGTCACTCTGCGGGAAATGAAATAACATAATGAATGGGGAGTGAAACACCTTAATTACCAGCAAAATATCAGACAAACTGAGGATTTATTACAAAGCGACTATCACATCTCACCCTTGATTATGTAAACAGTCCAATATATGGACACCAAGGTGTCAGTAAAGCTTTGCTGTTAATAAAACCATAAACATAGGAGCAGAATTAGGCCAGTCAGCCCATCGAGTCTGCTCTGCCGTTCTATCGTGGTTGATTTATTATCCTTCTCAGCCCCATTATTCTGCCTTCTCTCCTTAACCTTTGACACCTTTACTATTCAGAGCTTACCAACCTCCAGTTTAACTATACCCAATGACATGGCCTTCACAACTGTCTGTGGCAATAAATTCCACAGATTCACCACCTTCTGGCTCAAGAACTTCCTCCTCATCTCTGTTCTAAAAGGACATCCTTCTATTCAGAGTCTGTGCCCTCTGATCCTAGATTCCTCCACTAGAACATCTTCTCCATATCTACTCCACTCTACTCTATCCAGGCCTTTCAATATTTGATAAGTTTCAATGAAACCACCCTCATTCTTCTAAACTCTGGTGAGTACAGGCCCAGAGCCATCAAATGCTTATCAAATGTTAACCCATTCATTCCTGGGCTCATTCACATGAACTTTCTCTGGACCCTCTCCAATGCTAGAACATCTTTTTAGTGTATTGCATAAAGATATAGCACAGAATAGGCCCTACTCGCATTTCGAGTCACGCCAGCCAGCAATCCCCCAGTTTAATCCTAGCCTCATCATGGATCCATTTACAATGACCAATTAACCTACTAACCGGTACATCTTTGGACTATGGGAAGAAACTGGAGCACCCGGAGGAAACCCACATGGTCACAGTGAAAACGTACAAACTCTTTTTGCCCCATTCTCTGTAAACTCTAGAAACTGTTGTGCATCAAAATCCTAGGAGATCAGCAGTTTTTGAAATGCTCAAACCACCCCGTCTGGCACTTAGATCGTATTTCTTCCCCATTTTGATGCTTGTTCTGAACAACGACTTGACCATGTCTGCATGCGCTTATTGAGTTGCTGTCACATGGTTGCCTGATTAGATATTTATATTATTGAGCGGTGTACAGGTGTACCTAATAAAGTGGCCACTGAGAGTAGCAACCATGTTCCTTTTTCATAAAATCGGATTCCCTGTATTCCAACATTTCAAACGTGTTGCCAGAGAAAGGTGTTTGCGTGAGACAGTCTCTTTCTCCCTCTCGCTTGCTGCTCCCAAAAGGAAAGTCCCTGCGTTCTCTGCCTCATTGCTTTCAGAGGATGGTACCCAAGTTCTGGGTCTGCGGTTTGTGGATTGGACTGCACTTTAATTAGACTTCTCTGATTTTGTGTGTTTATATTCTGCATTTTCGCTCGTTCTTTCTTGTTGCCCTTTGTGCAATTCATTTGTTTTTGCACCTGGGGAGGTGTTGATTTTTTCTTTGAACTGGTTACATGGTTTTCTTTGTTTCATGGCTGTCTGGAGAAGATGAATCCCAGGGTTGTGTACTGCATATATACTTCGATAATAAATGCACTTTAAGCTTTGTAGCTGTTTGTCAGAATTAATGCACTATGTTTCATAAATTCTATAGCATTCATTATTTTTCCTGTAAATGCCTGCAAGAGAATGAATCGTGATAGTATATGGTAACACTTATGTACTTTAATAATAAATTTACTTTGAAGTATTTTTCTTGTAAGTAAATAGCATACTTGCCCGAAAGGCTGATGGACGCAGATAAGTTACTTATTTTCGAAAGTGTTTGGATATATTCTCATAAATGACTAGAGGAAAAGAAGATAAGAAATGGGGCTAATTGGATCTGTCTTTCAAAGAGTCACCACAGGTAGGTGAATAGAATAGCCTCCCCGTGTGTTGTTTTGATGTTTTGCTCTGCTTTATTTACAGGCTATCATTCCCCAACTTCAGAGGCATTCATGATTGCAAGTTATGATATAAAAAAATTTCGGTAACAATTTAAATAATGCAAAATTGTTGTTACATAATTACAGGAAAACGTGTCTGTCTGCTAGACTGATTTCATCTTAAAATCAAACCACAAGGATGTACTGGCCTAAAGACAGTTGGTAAACAAGTTTCATTCTTACACCTAACTTCCTAATGTTCAAGATGCCGTTAACTTGTGGTAGCTCTTGAGTATCAAAATGACTTGCCGTCAAAATACTGAAAAAGAATATATATATTGGTGATACACTGTACATCGTGTGCTAGATGGGGGAAAAAACAGAAGTAATGTTTCAGACTAATGAACTTTCATTGGGTCCACATGAATATAAGACATTGGAGCAGAATTAGGTCCATCAGCCCATTGCGTCTGCTCCATCATTCGATCATGGCTGATTTATTTTCCCTCACAACCCCATTCTCCTGGATTTTCCCCGTAACCTTTCGCACCCTTACTAATCAAGCGTCTACCAATCTCTGCATTAAATATCTAGTTATCCACAGCCATCTGTGGCAATCCACAGATTCACCACTCTTTGAATAAAGAAATTTCTCTTCATTTCTGTTCTTCTATCTGAGGCTGTGCCCTCTGGTCCTAGACTCTCCAATTGTAGGAAACATCATCCCTACACCCAATCTATCAAGGGCTTTCAATATTTGGGATGTTTCACTGAGATTCTTGGTTCTGAGAAAATAGAATAGAATGATTGCGTTTGTTGCTATGATTGTGTCAGAGAATTCTGAAAGGTAATTTATTGAGAGTGGCAGAACCAAGTAACAAAATGCCTCGTATGTACTATACTATGTACTGGAAGTACACAAGGGTAAAAAACGTAAGCAATCTTGAATCTCGAATTTTGAAAATTAAACTGTACTTTCAATATTCAAAGTCAAAGTTCAAAATAAATTTCTTATCGAAGTACACAAGTCACCATACACTATTCATTTTCTTGTGGGCATTGACAGTAAATGCAAAGAAACACAATAGAATCAATGAGACATTGCACACAACAAAATGGACACATAACAAGATTAGATTATGAGGACGCTCAGTCAATTTCCCCAGGGATCAATAAAGTATGACTATGACTATGATGTTTATTGTCATTTAGAAATGCATGCATTAAAATATGATACAATGTTCCTCCAGAAAGATATCATAGAAACACAGGACAAACGAAGACTAAAACTGACAAAACCACATAATTATAACATATAGTTACAACAGGGCAAAGCAATACTGTAATTTGATAAAGAGCAGACCACGGGCACGGTAAAAAAAGGTCTCAAGTCCCTATTGCCCCATCATCTCATACAGACGGTAGAAAGGAGAAACTCTCCCTGCCATGAACCCCCAAGCGCCGCAAACTTGCCGATGCATTGGAAGCACCCGACCACAGCTGACTCTGAGTCCATCCGAAAACTTCGAGCCTCCGACACCGAGCACTGAGCACCATCTCTCCCGAGCGCTTCAACCCCGCCCCGACCACCAAACAACAAGCAAAGCCGAGGACTCGGGGCCTTCCCCTACGGAGATTCTGGATCACACAGTAGCAGCAGCAGCGAAGCAGGAATTTCAGAAGTTTCACAGATGTTCCTCCGTGCTCTCACATCTGTCTCCATCAAATCAGGATTGTGCACGGCACCCTACTTGACAGATAACAGATATCATTCACCGGAGTGGCCGCTGCGAGCTGCGTCGCGCCGCCGACGCAGATGGACATACAACTAATGTGCAAAAGATAACAAACTGTGCAAATACAAAAAGAAAAAAAAACAATAAATATCAATAACGTGTGATGAAAAATCCTTGAAAGTGAGTCCATAGGTTGTGGGATCTGTTTGGTGTTGGGGTGAGTGATGTTGAGTGAAGTTATCCCCTCTGGTTTAAGAGCCTGATGGTTGAAGGGCAATAACTGTTCCTGAACCTGGTGGTGCAGGCCTCGAGACTCCTGTACCTCTTTCCTGATAGCAGCGGTGAGAAGAGAGCATATCATGAGTGTCGAGTGTCCTTCATGAAAGATATGCTTTACTGCAACAGCACTCCTTGTAGATGTGTTTAATGGAGGGAAGGACTTTACCCTTAATGTGCCGTATCCACTGCTTTACATAGGCACTTCCATTCAAGAGAATAGGTGTTTCTATACCAGGCTGTGATGCATGTAATAATATAAGAAAAAGAGAGCATGTTTCGGCACTACATGAGGGACCGTTCAGGGTTAAAATGATACAATGGATTGTGAATCCTTGGGATTATCTCTGTCTTCTTAGGCAATCTCTCAGGATGAAGGGTGTAGTGTATGTAATACTTCAGTAATCTTTGAGTAATTTTGTAAATACCCGTATATTGTTTGATTGAGCATTCTTTGTTCACATAATTCATTATAGATTATATGTAAGAACTACAAGAATGGCATATGTCAGAATCAGAATCAGAATCAGGTTTATTATCACCGGCATGTGTCATGAAATGACATAATATAGAAGAAAATGAAATAAAATAATAATAATAATAAATAAGTATATCAATTACAGTAAAATTATATTGAATAGATTAAAAATCGTGCAAAAAACAGAAATAATATATATTAAAAAAGTGAGGTAGTGTTCATAGGTTCAATGTCCATTTAGGAATCGGATGGCAGAGGGGAAGAAGCTGTTCCTGACTCACTGAGTGTGTGCCTTCAGGCTTCTGTACCTCCTACCTGATTGTAACAGTGAGAAGAAGGCACCGAGTGTTGGAGGTCCTTAATAATGGACACTGCCTTTCTGAGACACTGCTCCTTGAAGATGTCCTGGGTACTTTGTAGGCCAGTACCCAAGATGGAGCTGACTAAATTTACAACCCTCTGCAGTGTCTTTCGGTCCTGTGCAGTAGCCCCCCCCCCCCCATACCTGACAGTGATACAGCCTGTCAAAATGCTCTCCACGGTACGTCTATAGAAGTTTTTGAGTGTATTTGTTGACATACCAAATCTCTTCAAACTCCTACTGAAGTACAAGTCATTGTCTTGCCTTCTTTATAACTGCATCGATATGTCGGGACCAGGTTAGGTCCTCAGAGATCTTGACACCCAGGAACTTGAAGCTGCTCACTCTCTCCACTTCTGATCCCCCTATGAGGATTGGTATGTGATCCTTCATCTTACCCGTCCTGAAGTCCACAATCAGCTCTTTCATCTTACTGTCATTGAGTGCCAGGTTGTTGCTGCGGCACCTCTCCACTAGTTGGCATATCTCACTCCTGTACGCCATCTCGTCTCCACCTGAGATTCTACCAATAATAGTTGTATCATTATAGATGGTATTTGAGCTATGCCTAGCCACACAGTCATGTGTATACAGAGAGTAGAGCCGTGGGCTAAGCACACACCCCTGAGGTGAGCCAGTGTTGATCATCAGTGAGGAGGATATGTTATCACCAATCCGCACAGATTGTGGATTTCCGGTTAGAAAGCCGAGAATCCAATTGCAGAGGGAAATACAGAGGCCCAGGTTCTGCAACTTCTCAATCAGGATTGTGGGAATGATGGTATTAAATGCTGAGCTATAGTCGATGAACAACATCCTGACATAGGTGTTTGTGTTCCCAGATGGTCTAAAGCTGTGTGAAGAGCCATTGAGTTTACATCTGCCGTTGACCTATTGTGGCAATAGGCAAATTGCAATGGGCCCAGGTCCTTGCTGAGGTAGAAGTTCAGTCTAGTCATGAACAACCTCTCAAAGCATTTCATCACTGTTGATGTGAGTGCTACCAGGCGATAGTCATTAAGGCAGCTCATATTATTCTCATAGCCAGTGGTATAATTGTTGCCTTTTTGAAGCAAGTGGGAACTTCCACCCATAGCAGTGACAGGTTGAAAATGTCCTTGAATACTCCCGTTAGTTGGTTGGCACAAGTTTCCAGAGCCTTACCAGGTATTCCATCGGGACCATCCACCGTGTAAGGGTTCACTCTCTTTAAAGACAGCCTAACATCAGCCTCTGAGACAGAGATCACAGGGTCATCAGGATTTTCACAGCTGTAGTTATATTCTCCCTTTCAAAGCGGGCATAGAAAGTGTTGAGTTCATCTGGTACTGAAGCATCGCTGTCGTTCATGCTATTGGGTTTCGCTTTGTAGGAAGCGAACTTCATAGTCACTATGGCACTGCGGCATATATAAGTGATGAGTGCCTCACTAAAAGTAAGCCTAAATATACCAGATCCCCAGGCTCCTGTTTTTAATTTTTGATTGGTTTCTGGAGCTACAAAATACAACAGAGGGTGAGTTGTTTCTGCTTCTGTGGGCGCCGAGGTAGCTGATGAGACCAGCGTATGAACTCAAAGTTCAGGGTAATTTTATTATCAAAGTATATACACATAGTATACAACTTGAGATTTGTCTTCTTACAGGCAGCCACAGAACAGAGAAACATAATAGAACTCATTCAAAGAAAAAACCCGTTCAACTGAAGAGAAGAACAATTGTGCAAACAATTAAAAGTAAACCTGTGATCATTAATCACAGAGTCCCCAAAAGTGAATCTTCAGTGTTGTGCAGATGGCCGCAAGCCAAAGCTTCACAGTTAGTTCAGCACTGAAGAGCCCTGATGAAATCATATAAATAATCAAAAAGAAATAAATTAAAAATATAAGGAACATGAACTTCAGAGTCCACGAATCAAATCCACAACTGCGGAGCGTGTTCAGCGCTGAGACAAGCCTGTCCAGATGTCTGATGGTTGCCAGGCAACAACTGTTCCTGAACCCAATGGCATAAGGGCCAAGACTCCTGTACCTTCTGGCCGCCGGCAACAGCGAGAGAGACCAGTCAAACGCGCTGAACACATATTCGTTTTCCACTCTTGTCATCAACAATTTTTATCTTGCTTGCCACATTAATTGGCACCAGGAAATCCAACAACAGGTTTATGCCCCGTCATTATGAATCGACATAGAATCTTATCCACGCAGAATCCCCCATGAGATTGCAGAGGCACCAAGTCGTTCAGACAGCCCAAAGCTACATTCTTAAAAGAGAAATTATAGGCTGCAATCGATCGCATTTCAGAAGAAGGAGTAGAAGTATATTTAGATGAAGAGTATCTAGTAGTTTTGTAAGCTGTCTGCAAGACATTGCCGTTGCTCTCTGGTGCCATCTTGCTGGAACTGCAGCTCTGGTTTTAAGCTGCATGTAACCCACCTTTTTGAAGTTCAGTCTCAGCATTCTCTGTAAGGAGACTGTACGTCCTCCCTGTGGAATGCGTGGGTTTCCTTCGAGTGCGCCAGTTTCCTCCCACAGTCTATGGACGTACCAGGTAGGTTAATTGGTCAATGTAAATTGTCCTGTGATTAGGTTAGCATTAAACCGGGGTTGTTGGGGGTTGTTGGTGATGCGGCTCAAAGGACCAGAAGGCCCTATTCCGTGCTGTATCTCTAAGTAAGTAAGTAAATAGTAAGTAAAATTGCTTGTACTCCCAACAATATCTACAATTCATACAAGTAGCTGAAAAATAACCTCCTATGATGAACTCATGGTTTTGCATGACAAGATGTTACACATTTATGTTTTTCATTCCATTGGATATTCTCCATTATAAAGTTACTTCTTTTCGCACCCAACACCTTGCACCAACACAGCACTGAGATGGGTTTATGATTTAAAATGGATACCTTGCCTATAACGTTGAGGAAGAGCTTGTCATGTGTGGCATCTACAAATACCGTTTGACCTACTGCAGTTTCCCCCTCTTCAATGGGAGATGCAGAATAAAGAACTGTTCCTAAAATATGTTAATCAGTTAGTCAAAAGTCATTTGAGGATCAGGGAAAGTGTGAAATGGAAGAAAAATCTCCCATTTTTCATGTTCTTTTCTCTACAGATTACCCATTGTCAATGATTGCAAACGGAACAGGCGAAATTTCCATTTAAGAAAGGCCATCTATTCACTGGAAGACCACTATTACCTAAATGTAAATTTCCCAATCCATAACCATTTCACAGTTTAGCATCCATTTTAATAGAATTGCACCAGAAAAATTGTAAATTCTAGAAGAAATATGTAGCTGAACAGCTCACAATAATACATTTTGGGGCCAGTCATAACTAAGCTTTGCCTGAAATCATTTTTTCTCCTAGATTTAATCAAAGAGTTCATCTATGAACCTCAATCCATTCTCTTTCTGACAGTGTATAAAATCAGACTTTGCTCTAACCCAATTATCCCATGAAGTATCCATATTTTAGCTTGTGTTTCTCTCATCAGAGATACCTTTGTCAGTCTTTGAATGTCCATCTGCATCGCAGATGAATTCCATTTTATTATTTATCTTCTTGAAGTAGAATTTCGTGAATCTGAGGCTGTTAAATTGATCAACAAAGCACAAAATTCTCTTCTCAAAAGTTATGACAGCAGTAACTACCTTCACATACAATATTAAACTGAGGTTCTGTCAGCCTCTTGCACACTGAAGTCCCAGGACAATATTCTGAAGATAAGAATGCTCTAGTCAATACTTATCTCTCAACATGATAAAAGAAAACAGATTATCTGGTTCTTTATCACATTACTGTTGTGGAGTCTGCTGTGTGAATTGCCTCTCACATTACAATAGTGGCAAAATGTCAAAGAATAATTAATTGACTTCATGGGACATCTGAGGTTTAAAAGGCGCTATGTAAACACACAATCTTACTTTGTTTATCCTTATTGCCCCAACGTTGGGGTGTACAGTGACACAGCTAGTAGAGCTGCTGCAAAACAGTTCCTAGAAACCAGACTTTGATCCTTCTAGCTGATGCTGTCTGTGCAGAATTTTTACATCCTCTCTCTGTGACAATGTGGGTTTCTCTTAGGTGCTCAGATCTCCTCCCACATACTAAGGATGAACTGGTTGGTAGGTTAATTTGGCTGACTTTATAGGAGGGCATAAAATCAACCCAACATAGGTGAGGTACATGCTGCTCTTTGTGTTATTTATAAATATCTTGGGCGAGGAAACGCAAAGATGGGTTAGTAAATTTGCAGATGGCACAAAGGTTAGTGGTGCTGTGGACGGCTTAGAAGGTAGTGGTGGGTTACAAGAATACATAGAGGCCTAGAAAAGCACAGCACAGAAACAGGCCATTTGGCCCATCTCGTCTGTGCTGAACCATTTAAACTGCTTACTCCCACATTGATAGGATGCAGAGCTGGGCATTTGGAGTCATTCCAGTGAAGTGTGAAGTGATACACTTTGGAATGTCGTACTTGAAGTGATACTCTTTGAAATGTCAGACTTGAAGGCAGAAACAGAAAGATCTTGGGATACACCGGTCTGTAGGTCTGTCAAAGTTGCCACACCGGCTGATTGCGTGGTTAAGGAGGCGTATGGTGTGTTGGCCTTCATTAGTCAGGTGCATGAGTTCAAGAGCCATGAGGTAATGCTACAGCTCTATAAAACCCTGGTCAGACCAGACTTTGAGTATTGTGTTCAGTTCTGGTCGCCTCATTATCGGAAAGGTGTGGAAGCTTTACAGAAGGTGCAGGATTCACCAGGAGGCTGCCTGGTGTAGAGAGTCTGTCTCATGAGGAAAGGCTGAGCAAGCTGGGGCAAAAGAGGATTAGAGATGATCTGATAAAGACATATAAGATAAGAAGAATGGATAGAGTGGACAGGTTGGACATGGATAATATGCAAGGACATAAGTTAAGGGTGATTGGCAAAAAGTACGGGAGGATTTTATTTTATTTATTGAGATACAGCGTGAAACAGGCCCTTCCAGCCCTTCAAGCCACACTGCTCAGGAACATCCCAGTTTAACCCTAGCCTAATCATGGGACAACTTACAATGACCAATTAACTTATTAGCAGGTAAGTCTTCGGACTGCGGGAGGACACACACATTCCACATACAGAACCCTCACAGAATTCAATTCATCAGAATTGAACTCTGAACTCTGACGTCCCAAGCTGTAATAGTATTACGCCAACTGCTACACCACCCATCCGTGGGGTGTCAGTATTAGGTTTTTTTCACACAGGGAGTGGTGGTTATGTGGAATACACTCCCGGGGTGGTAGTACAGGCAGATACAACAGAGATACAAGAGATGCTTGGGTGAATGAAAAATGGAGGACTATTTGGAAGGCAAGTGTTAGATTAATTTTGTAGAAGATTAAAGGCTCAGCACAACATCATGGACTGAAGTGCTTGTACTATTCCATGTTCTATATCTAACTGCATATCTTCTTTTTGCCCTGGAAAAGGGAATCTAAATCGCAAGAGCATAGGTTTAAGGAGAGAGCAGGAAGTGTTCTCTGAGGCAACTTCTTTATGCAGTGGGTGGTGCATTCCACAGATGAGCTGCCAGAGGAAGTAGCTGAGGCAGGTACAATAACAACACTTAAAAGACGATTGGACATCTAAACGCTTCCTATCCATGGATGGGAACGGCTTAGAAGGATGTGGGCCAAATATGGACAAATGGGTCGAGTTTAGATGGAAATCTTTGTCGGCATGTTTGAGTAGGGTATATTTCCATGGTCAGTAACTCAATGATTCCATCACTCAAAGTTGTTTGCAGTGTGTGGGGGGGGGGGGAGTGGTAGAATCTAAGGGATTGGGTTGAAATGGCTAAAGATTAAAAGGTACTAGTTTAGGTTTGGTGTAAATGGGGGTGGGTGGTCAGCAGGGACTCTTTGGGCTGAAGGGCCTGTTACAATGTTGCATGATTCTATGACCAATATGACTTATTACGACAACCACTCACTCGATGTCAATAAGACTAAGGAATTGATTGTAGACTTCAGGAGAGGGAAACCAGAGGTCCATGAGCCAGTAATCATCGGAGGATCAGAGGTGGAGAGGGTCAGTAACTTTAAATTCCTGTGTGTCACTATCTCAGAGGACCTGTGCTAGACCCATCATATGAATATAATTGTGAAGACAGCATGGCAGCACCTCTACTTCCTCAGGAGTCTGTGGAGATTCAGCGTGTCATCAAAATCCTTGGCAAACTTCCATTGATATGTGGTGGAAAACGTGCTGACTGGCTGCATTCTGGCCTGGCATGGGAACACCAATGCCATCCTACATAAGTTAGCAGATTCAGCCCAGGACATCACAGGTAAACCCTCCCAACCATTGAGTACATCTACATAAAACATTGCCATAGAAAAGCAGCCTCCATCATTAAAAATCGTCATCAGCCAGGCCAGGCTCTATTCTCGCTGCTCTCATCAGGTAGAAGGTACAGGTGCCTCGGACTCACACCACCAGATTTAGGGACAGTTACTACCCCTCAACCATCAGGCTCTTAAACAAAGGGGGATAACTACACTCATTTAAGGACGTTTTTATATTGTTATTTCATGCTTGTTATTTATTGCCACTTATTAAAATTTGCATTTGCACAATTTGTTGCCTATTGATACAGTTGCTGTTCTATAGATTTGCTAAGTACGAAAACAGAAAAACAATTTCAGAGTTGTATGTGGTGACATGTATGTACTCTGATAATAAATTTTATTTGAACTCTGAACTTTGACATTACTGATGTTCCATTCATTGGCTTCTGGAATTTTAAATCCTTGATTGTTGTCTACATTTGGGTTGCACTCCTTTTAGCCGTGCTTTTGTGGAGGGATGATACCCTAGCGGCTAGCGTAATGCTTTACAATGCAAGTGACCATGGGCCATCGTCCACCACTGTTTGTTAAGAGTTTGTACATTCTCCCTGTGACCGAGTAGGTTTTCTCTGGGTGCTCCGGTTTCATCCCACATTCCAAAGACACACAAATTAGTAGGTTAATTGGTCACATGGGTGTAAATGGGTGATGCAGATTCGTTGGACTGGAACGGCTTGCAGAAACTCTAAATAAGTAAATTATCAGTAATTTGTTTCTATGTGACCTCTGTTAATAAGACGTGTTTTAGGTGTACTGGAAAGTGGAATGGAAACCAGTCCATGGTGCTCTGGGCTGGGAGTGGGGGTGGTGGGGGGAGGCTGTCAGAAGGCCACACATATTCAGCAGTCAAGAGCAGCATTCCTCACATTCCTAACAATCGTTCCAGCTGGCAGCAGAAACTGGCCATCCATTTTCTATTGTTCCCAGAATCGGTGATTAGATCAGGAGCATTTCAACAGGAACTAAGAGTGTCTGATTTTATACTGGGTTAACTGTTGAGATATTGCTGGAATTGGCAGAAATGTTTTTTTATTGAAGTTTATTCTTCGGCAATGGGTATTGCTGGCAAACTGGTCTTCCTGAGGAAGTACTGAAGAGCTTACCCCTTGAGTAGGTACTGAATGGCAGTTGACCAGTTTAACCTTGGTTATATGGAAGTAGACTAGTAGGAGGGTCTCAGCCTGAAAGATTGCCTATTTACTCATTTCCATAGACGGCATTTGACCTATTGATTCCGCCAGCATTTTGGGATTGTTGCTCCTTCCCAAAGGGAAGTGTCTTGAGTTTCTTTACTACCGTCTGCTGATATAAGTGGATATAATGCTAATACTAGGGACACTTATTAGGATAATTGGAAGAAAGTATAGGGGGGACATCAGGGCTAAGTTTTTTTTTTACACAGAGACTGGTGGGTGCTTAGAACACACAGCCAGAGATGATGGTAGAGGAAAATACATTTGGGACATTTCAAAAAACTCTCAGATAAGCACATGGATAATAGAAAAATGCAGTGTTGTGTAACAGGGAATGGTTCGATTGATCTTTAGAGTAGGTTATAAAGTTGTCACAACATCATGGGCTGAAGGGCTTGTATTGTGCTGTCATTCTCTATGCTCTATGTCTTGACTGTTTGGTGCTGACATTTACTGATACCAGCAGACTGTTTTTGGACTTTTCATTGAGTATGAACTAAACATACATCTTCAAGCTAAGGTGGTGTGATGGTACCTCTCTCCAGTGCCCCTTCTCCTTCCCTTTCTCCCATGGTCTACTCTCCTCTCCAATCAGATACCTTCTTCTTCAGCACTTTATCTCTTCCACCTTCTCACTTCATACCCTCTTAGCCACCTATGCAGCTTCCCCCTCACCTGGCCTCACCTATTACCTGCCAGCTTGTACTCATCCCCTCCTCCCACCTTCTTGTTCTGGCTTCTTCACCCTTCATTTCCAACCCTGATGAAGGGCCTCAGTCCAAAACATCGACCGTTTAACCCGCCCCCCCCATAGATGCTGCCTGACCTGCTGAGTTCCTTTAGCATTTGTGCGTGTTGCAGTCTCTTGTGGTCTCCTATGAATTTGCAATTTTTTTTTATTTATGAAGTCTAAAATGTTTCTTAAGTTCCTGCATTTTCCTTTTTTATTTAATAATAAAGTACCTTGGCCAAAAACAGTCTGTTCACTTAATCACTGTTTATTTATACAAACAAGTGGGAGAAAAAGCAGTATCAACAGAGGATGTGGTATCAACGGGAAGTGTTACTCCCAAGCCAGCAATGGAGGCTTGATTCTAGACCGCAGCTTCGCCGTATGATGCTAACATTAAACAAAGTGGTAGGGAACACACAGGTGCTGGTGACAGATTCATCCGTAATCCCTTTTTCAAGGATTGGACATACACAGAGAGAAGACTCGAATAACATAGAACACTGCAACACATTACAGACCCTTCACCCCGCATTGTTGTGCCTTTTAACCTACTCTAGAATCAACCTAACCCTTCCCTCCTACATTTTTCTATCAACCATGTACCTATTTAAGAGCTTCTTAAAAGTTCATAATATATCTGCCTCTACCACCACCCTTAGCAGTGCATTTCACACATTCACCACTCTCTGTGAAAAGCTTATCTCTGACATCCCCACTATACCTTCCTCCAATCACCTTAAAATTATGCCTCCTCGCTAAAGCCATTTCCACTTTGCGAAAAAAATCTCTGGCTGTCTACTCGATCTATGCTTCTTATCATCTTGTATACTTCTGTTAAGCCCTCCTTCACTCCATAGAGAAAGGCCCTAACTTGTTCACCCTATCCTCAGAACAGGTGCTCTGTAATCCAGGCAGCAGCCTGGTAAATCTCCTCTGCACCCTCTCTAAGTTTTCCACATCCTTCCTATAGTAGAGTCAAAGAGAAGTACAGCACTGAAACTGGCCCTTCAGCCCATTTAGTCCATGCTGAAACTATTTGAACTACCTACTCTCATCGATCGGGACCATAGCCCTCCATACCCTTACTGTCTATATACCTAACAAAACTCTCATGCACCACTTGTACTGGCAGCTCATTCCACTCTCTCTCAACCCTCTGAGTGAAGAAGTTTCCTCTCATATTCCGTTTAAACTTCTCACCTTTCACTCTTAACCCATGACCTCTGGTTGTAGTCCCACTCAACCTCAGTGGAAAAAGCCTGCTTGCACTTTATCCTATCCGTGCCTCTCATAATTTTGTATGTCTTTATCAAACTCCTCTCGGTTTTCTATGTCCTAAAGAATAAAGTCCTAACCTGTTCACTCTTTCCATATAACTCAAGTCCCTTAGACCTGACAATAACCTGTGTACTTTTTCAGCCTTGTTTACATCTTTCCTGTAGGTAGGTGACCAAAACTGCACACAATACTCCAAGTCAGGCTGCATCAATATCTTATACAACTTCAACATAACATGCCATCTCCTGCGCTCAATACTTTGACTGACGAAGGCCAATGTGCCAAAAGCTGCCTTTGCAACCCTATCTCCCTGTGATGCCACTTTCAATGAATTAAGTACCTTATTCCCAGATCCCTTTGTTCTATCACACATCCTCAGTGCCCTTCCGTTCACTGTGTGAGACCTACCCAGGTTGGTCCTACCAAAGTGCAACACCTCACACTTGGCTGCATTAAATTCCATCTGCCATTTTTCAGCCATTTTTCCAGCCGAAGCAGATCCCTCTGCAAGCTATGATAGCCTTCTTCAAAGTCCACTAATGAGGCGATTCATGTAAGGAAACGTCTTTTTTAAATTTCTTATTTAGAAATAAAATGTGAAACAGACCATCCATCCTGGCCCAACTACCCACCCAGCAACCAACCTATTTTAACTAACCTACTCACGGGAGTTGCTCAATTAATCTACTACATAATATAAGAACATAAGAAATAGGAGCAGGAGTAGGCCATCTGGCCCATCGAGCCTGTCCCGCCATTCAATAAGATCATGGCTGATCTGTCTGTAAACTCAGCTTCATCTCCCTGCCTTTTCCCCATAAACGTTAATTCCCTTACTACGGAAAAACCTATCTAACTGTATCTTAAATATATTTAGTGAGGAAGCCTCAACTGCTTCCCCGGGCAGAGAATTCCACAGATTCACCACTCTCTGTGAAAAACAGTTTCTCCTCATCTCTGTCCTAAATCTTCTCCCCTGAATCTTGAGGCAATGTCCCCTAGTTCTAGTCTCACCTACCAATGGAAACAACTTCTCTACTTCTATCTTATCTATCCCTTTCAAAATTTTGTATGTTTCTGTAAGATCCCCTCTCATTCTTTTGAACTCCAGAGAGTATAGTCCCAGGCGACTCAATCTTTCCTCATAGGTTAACCCCTTCATCCCTGGAATCAACCTGGTGAATCTCCTCTGCACTGCCTCCAAAGCCAGTATATCCTTCCTCAAGTATGGAGACCAGAACTGCACACAGTACTCCAGGTGCGGCCTCACCAGTACCCTGTATAGTTGCAGCATGACCTCCCTGCTCTTGAATTCAATCCCTCTAGCAATGAAGGCCAACATTCCGTTCGCCTTCTTAATAACCTGTTGTACCTGCAAGCTAACTTTTTGCGATTCATGAACAAGCACTCCCAAGTCTTTCTGCACAACAGCATGCTGCAATCTTTCACCATTTACATAATAAACTAACTGGTACATCTCTGGAATGTGTGAGGAAACCCATGTGGTTCATGGGAGAACGTAAAAACTTCTTAACGACAGCGCAGGAATTGAATTCCAAACGTCAATGCCCTGAGCTGTAATAGTGTTGCACTAACCACTTTGCTACTGTTGTACCCACCGTTTTATGACCCTTGGATATCTTCTTGGTGATGGTAGAGGCTGATACAATAGAGACAATTAAAAGACTCCTAGATTGGCACATTGACATAAAAATAACTGTAAGTTATGTGGGCTGTATAAGAGGGAAGCTTTAGATTAATCTCGTGGTAGGTTTATATGGGTAGGCACAGCATCGTGGGCCGAAGGGCCATACTGTACTATGTTTTATATTCCACTCTAGCTCCCTTTTGAAGATTTAGATTCACAGAGTTACACAGCATGGAAACAGGCTCTTTCAAGCCAAGTTATCAATACCGCCCAGCTGTCTACCTGAGTTTGTCCTATTTTTTGGCTGTAGCAGACTGAAATGGAAGTATTTGATGGTATCCATCAGAGCTGCTCATACGAGTCGTCTTCTTGGTGGCACCCCAGAAGCAGAGTTGTCAGCTCCATCATGGGCACTAGCCTCTGTAGTATGCAGGACGTCATCAAGGAGCGATGCCGCAAAAGGTTGGTGTCCATCACTAAGGACGCTCATCACCCAGGGCACGCCCTCTTCTCATTGTTACCATTGGGAAGGAGCTACAGAAGCCTGAAGGGACACACTCAGTGATTCAGGAACAGCTTCTTCCCCTCTGCCATCTGATTTTTGAATGGACATTGAACCCATGAACACTACCTCATTACTCTTTTCATTTCCATTTTTTTGCATTACTTATTTAATTTAACTATTTAATAAACTAACAGATCTGAGTGTGCGAAATATCATTGACGTTGCATGGGATTATTCCATGTGGAAAGCCATGATCGCCCAAGCATGCAACGCACAAGGCACATGAAGAAGAGGATTTAATAAATATAAACACTGTGATTCACAGTTTTTTCTTTCATATTATGTATTGCATTGTACTGCTGCTGCAAAGTTAACAAATTTTATGACATATGGCAGTGATATCAAAACTTGATTCTGATTTAGCCATTATCTTTCTAAACCTTTTCTAAATCCAAGAACCCATCCAAGTGTCTTTTAAACATCGTATTTGCACCATTCCTACCACTTCTGCCAGCAGCTCGTTCCACCAGCGCAACACCCTCTATGAGAAAAACTTTAAACCTTTTGTCTCTCTCCTCAAACCCATGACCTTTAGCTTGGGACTTCCCCTACCCTGTCAGAAAGACTGTGACCATCCACCTCGTCTGTGATTTTTTCGCAGCAGTAATGATGCCTCCTTCAGCCTTGTTGGCTGTGCCTTCCAGATCATGGCTGGTGGGACCAGTTTCCCAGCTCATCTGCTTTCACAGCACTGTTGCGTTCAGTCCGGATACGTTTACCCGAGCAGTAATTTGTAAGGTGCCCTCATGCTTTCCTACTTTGCTTACTCTGTAATCATACGTGGAATCCGCATTTTCGTCACATGCAATCACTTCTGGTGCCATCCAGTAAGGTGTCCCGATGAAGGTATTCCGTTTCTCCATGGTTCTGTCCAGCTGCGCACTGACTCCAAAATCAACTGCAGAGAGACCATTAGACAGTCAGAGGGCATTGCCTTAAAATCTCATCACTCACACACACACAAGGAGTCAAGAACCCTTCTCCTTCAACACTCAGACGTCCTGATTTCTCTTAAAGGTTGTAGGGCCTACTTGGGTAAGAGAAATGAAAACATGGAGTATTCACACAATCATTCTAAGATGAAGTTTGAACAACAAGCTTGGTGCATGGATACAATAGGCAGGATAGAATCCATTTCTAATGCTCTTCATGTTACCCGAACTCGAGGTCTTATGTTGGACACTGCCTTCAGTTGAATGGTATGGCCAGTGCCTTATATCTTAAACTTTAATGAGCTCTAGCCCATTACTACATCTAATTTAACAAACAGTCATGGAAGGAAGTTTTTATTTTAACTTTATTTGGAGATATAGCACAGTTACAGGCCCTTCTGGCCCAGTGAGCGTATATTGTTCAATCACACCCATGTGACCAATTATCCTACTAACCCAAACTTATTTGGAATGAGCACCCGGTGGAAACCCATGTGGCTACGGGGAGAACAACAAACCCCTTATAGATAGCAGCAAGAAATCAATCTAAGCTGCTGGCGCTAAAATGTTGTTACACTAACGACTACACTACAATGCAATCCCAAGTTCTGTACAACAAGAACATAGAAGTTGGAGGCACAGTAGTCATAATGTCATACAGCATACATACAGACTTTTGGCTCAACTCATCCACACCAACTGTTTTGGCCAGTGAGGTAGTCCCATCAATCTTTATTTGGCCCTTAGCTATCTAAACCTCCCTTATCCATGAATTTATATAGACATATTTTAACAGTTGCTAATGTGCTTGCCCCAACCTTTGATCCTCGCAGTTCATTCCAAATATGAACCACCCTTTGTGTGAAGAAGCTGCCCTTCATATTTCTTTTCAGTCTCTTGTTTCTGATCTTAAATCTATACCTTCTTGGCTTTTGTACCTTCTCCATGGGAAAAAGACTGTGTGCTTTCACCCTGTCTATGCCTTTTATGATCTGATAAAGCTCTCTCACCTCCTCATCTCCTGCATTCTAGGGAATAAAATCCTAGTCTAGGCAAACTCTCCGTGTAACTCAGCTCTTCAAGGCCTCCAATGTCCTGGTAAATCTTTTCTACATGTGAGGCCTCACTGATATCTGAAGTAACTGCAGCATAACCTCCCAACTCCTATATTCAACGTCCCAACTGATGAACACAAGGCTGAGGGGGGGGGGAAACGGATCAGCCATGGTTGAGTGGCAGAGCAGACTTGATGGGCCAAGTGGGCTAAATCTGCTCCTATTCTTAAGGTCTTATGCCAAATGCCATATTCACCACCCTGGCTATCTGTGATGTTCCTTTCAGTGAATTAGAATACTGTGCAAAAGTCTTTGGCACATATATATATAGCCAGGATGCCTAAGACTTGCACAGTACAATATATACTTGCACTCCTAGGTCCCGCTATTCCGGAACAGTCACTCTTCAGGGCCCTACTCTTCACTGGGTAGCATGGTAGCGTCTCAGTTAGCACAATCACTTGACAGCGCCAACTTTTGGATGTGGGATGAAACCAGAGCACCCAGGAAAACACAGAGAGAATAAGAAAACCCTACACATGCAGGTGGAGTTTAGGATTGTTGCAGCTGTGGGACGCCAACCTTACTCGCTGAGCCACTTTGCTGCACAGACTATGCAAATTGCTGCACCATGTAGATTCACTTAGAATAATAGATATCTTTGTAGGAAGTAGGTTTTAAGCAAAATATATATTTCTGGGTGGCAGGACAGTGTGGCAGTCAGCATAGCTATAACAATGGCAGCATTCTGCGCTCAATTCCACCATTGTCCGTAAGGACTTTGTATATTCTCCCCACGACCACGTGGGTTGCCTCTAGGAGCTCCAGTTTCCTCCCACATTCCAATGACGTACAGGTTAGTTGGTCACAAGGATGTATTCTCACTGGAAGGGCCTGCATTTCAAAATAAAGAAGAGTAGGCTAACTGGAAAGACAGTTAATCCTCATGAACTATCTTTGAAGAGCCTGTCATATAGCATGTTTGCAGAATAGCTAAGAGCCTATTGAAATTGCAATTTATCATATCCTCACAGGGAGATGTACTAGATTCTTGTGTCAGATATCACCTCCCAGTTGATAGAAATCTCATGAAGATTCTAATTGTCCTGAGATGCTTACCAAGCTTAACTTCTGCATTCTCGGTCAATAACACGTTCTGTCCTTTGATGTCACGATGGATGACGTGGTGAGAGTGAAGATGAGCCAGTCCCTGCAGGTACAATTTAATGAAATGCAACAGTGTAAGTTACATGATGGACCACAAACATTGGCGGAGATGGTATTTACTTTGACTCTACACTGATCACAAATGTGCTTTAGATCATATGACAAGGAGACAAGAGCAACCGTTAACCGGGTACGCTGCATAAAAACAAAACAAACAGATTATTGCGTCAGGTTTTGTCGCCTCTTTATGGGAAGGCTGTGGAAGCTTTAGATAGGATCCAGAGGAGTTTTGCCAGGATGCTGCCTGGATTAGGGAGTATATCTTAAAAGGATAGGTAGAGTGAGCTAGTGCTTCTCTCTTTGGAGCAAAGAAGGATGAGAGGCGACTAGATAAAGGAGTACGAGATGATAAGAGGCATAGATTGAGTAGATACTCAAATAGTTTTTCCCAAGGCAGAAATAGCCAATATGAGGAGGCATATTTTTAAGGTGACTGGAGGAAAGTATTGGGGGGATGTCAGAGGTAGGTTTATCACACGGAGAGTGGTGGGTGCTTGAATCTACTGCCATGGGTGGTGGTAGAAGCAGATATGTTAGGGATATTTAAGAGACTCTTAGGCGGGCATATGGGTGAAAGAAAAAATGTAAGGCTATGGGAGGGAACGATTAGGTTGATCTTGAAGCAGGTTAAAATGTTGACACAACATCATGGGCCAAAGGGCCTGTACTGTACTGCAGTGTTTTATTTTTGAGATGCAGGAGTAGAAGGCACCAATGTCTGCAGCTGCTGAAATTTGGAGGAAAAATGAGAGTTGCTGGAGGAACTCAACAGGTCAGGCAGCATCTGTGAAGGAAACATTTTGGGCTGAGACCCATTATCTGGACTGAGCGATAGAGGGAGATCATCTATATGCAATGTTTGAAAACTCTTTCAGGCTTAAATCTCAGATAATTTACAAAGATTTCAAACTACAAGAGTGACCAGCTACTTTAAAATATTAAGAACCTTAACTCCCTTGAAACCCTCCCCCTTTAAATACTCTCAAGTTTATTCTAGTGCTAGCCCCAATCACCATTCAAGGCATTTATAACACTTCAGATATTTAACCCCACAGGTCTAAAATGGTTGGCTCGCCTAATCATCAGTTCAGTTATTTCAGCCTTAACATAAACATGCCTTTGAACCTTCTCCATCATTTAATACATTCATGGCTGACTCTCTTTCTCAGTGTCACGTTCCTGCTCTTGTACTCTTGATGTTTTACATTCAGAAATCAATCAACACCTCTAAATATGTTAACTGTCTTTCTGTGGTAGAGAATTCCACAGGCTAACTGCCCTCTGAATGTAGACATTTCTCATTTCAGTCCTAGCTTTATAGCCACATCCTGAGACCATGACCCTTGATCTAGAACCACCCCTTCCAACGCACCAAGCCAGAAGAAACATCCTACCAGAAAAAGCATCCAACTTGCATCCAATCCTATCTGAATTTTAGATTTCCACTCATTTTCTAAACTCAAGTGTATATTCTTCATTCTTAACACCATATTTTGCATTCTGTTATTGGTTTTCTCTGCAAATCCTGATGTGATTACAAGATCTATAGTATATGGTTGGCATGTATGGTTGGTTGCATGGACTTTCACTATACCTCAGTACAATAATAAACCAATTACAAGTCTACTTGACTCAATCTGCCTTTTCCCTTGTGACTTTGAGAGTCTGAGGCCAAGGAAAGTGGACTGTTCTGCACTGTTGTCACTGGAAAACGTGGCAGCACTTGTGGGCTGCCTCCAACACATCCTTGGGTGTGTTGGTTGTTAACACAAATGAGACATTTCATTAATACGTTTCCATGTACATGAGATGAATAAATCGGACCTCACATTCTGCAATGACAGAGCCCCTCCCACAAAAACTAGCCCTTTAATGCCCACCCTCCTTAATCACTGGGACCTCAACAACCACTTCAGGACTTAGTTCCTCAACATTCCCCAAATCCTCTTGTCATTGTTAAACGTCAGGTAGGAGGTACAGGAGCCTGAAGGCACAAGCTTAGCGATTCAGGAACTGCTTCTTCCCCTCTGCCCTCCGATTTTTGAATGGACATTAAACTCATGAACACTACCTCACCACTTTTTTAAAAATTTCTGTTTTTTCACTAGTTATTCTAACCTAACTATTCAATATATATATATATATACACACACACACATATATTATATATATATATATATATATATATATATACACACGCACACACATATATATATAATTACTATAATTCTTTTTTCTCTATATTTATCATGCATTGCATTGTACTGCTACTGCAAAGTTTACAAATTTCTCGACATATGCCGGTGATCTTAAACCTGATTCTGATTCATAACCCACTCAGCAAACCCCACCAAGCATTGTGTATACTTTCCCCACAAACACTCAGCTCTTCAATGACTAATCATTCACTGAGAAGTCAAAGGTCACAAGTCAGAGGTCATGAATCACAGGTCACATACCTCTGGAAGGGAGGTGGTGTATTTATCATTGGAATTGGAATAGAAATTGGCTTACTGATATTTCGTGTGCCAAGGTACAGTGATACACTTGTCTTGCATACTGTTCAGATAGATCAATTTCTTAGTGCATAAAAGTGGTACAAGGTAAAACAATAACAGAATGCAGAATAAAGTGCAACAGTTACAGAGAGAGTGCAGTGCAAGTAAACAATAAGGAGCAAGATCATAACGAGGTAGATTGTGAGGTCAAGAGTTCATCTTATCATACAAGGGAACCATTCAATCATCTTATAACAACGGAATAGAAGCTGTACTTGAATCTGGTGGTTCATGTTTTCAGGCTTTTGTATCTTCTGTCCAGTTGCAGAGGGGAGAGCGAAAAGAAGATGGTAGAGTGTAATTTAAGAGGAGAGCAGATAGGATTAAAATGTGATACCTGCCCCACATTGTAGCAAAGCATAATGATTGAAACATATTCTTTGAAAAATCTTCAGCCATTGCTTAAACTTCAGATCGTTGGACTGAATACACAATTTCACCTTGGAGGATACAGTTAATAAAAATCACAGGCTTTAAAGTTCAAAGTAAATTTATTTTCAAAATAATTCATAAGTCACCATATCCTACACTGAATAACTTTTCTTGAAGGCATTCACAGGAAAATAAGGAAATACAATAGCATCAATGAAAAAGTATACACAGTGACTGAGAAACGTTGATCACAAATGGTCCAGTGTAAAATCATTGAAGTAGCAATTTTATAGAACGAGTTTTCTAATTGCTATTCCAACTTACCCGTAGAACTTCCCGACAGATGTATGCTATCCAGTCCTCCTTCAAGCTGTTGCCTTTGGTTTTCTTGACCAGGTCAGTGACAGAGCCTGCTCCACAGAACTCCATTACCAGCTGTAAATAAAAGTAAAAAGAAACATGGGAAGATGAGTTTCCATTGTATAGCACATCCTTATGTTGTGTTGGTTGTTAACGCAAACAACACACTTCACTGTATGTTTCGATGTACATGTGATAAATAAATGAATTTGAATCTGAGTCAAATGTCCACAGCAAAGATCCTTGAGATTCGTTTTGCTTACAGGCAGTCACAAAACAAGGAACCCGAAGCAACAGAATTAAAAAAATAAGACCAACCCCTTCCAACAGGGAAAGAGCAAAAAAAAACCCCACAAAACAAATCATATAAGCAATAGAAGCAGGCAACAACGACAGCATTCCGAACCGAATTGAGTCCTTAGATCCAAATCCCTGGAGCAGGCCCAAAGCCTCGTTATTCGGTTCATCACAGTAGCGGGGCAAATCACCCACAAAGATTGCAGTCTCGAAGCACAGCAGCTGGGGGCAGTCCTTCAGCCTTAGCGTTGCGGCGAGAGAAGCCCCCAGACTATCAGCACCGGCATCTAACTTGTCTCAAACTTTGGTGTCTCTATGATTGACGACAAAGCTTTTAGAAAGAAAAGGGGATAGTAATTGGTGTAATGTGAATATGGTATTATTCCTCAGTACTTCCAGTTCACCATTCACAGATGAGTAACATACTACATCAATCTCATTTCCTCTGTTGTTTGGTCCAAAGACAATCAGATGGTATTGCTGTCATGAAAGATATGTTAAATTCACTTATAAAGATCCAGGACATTAGTCATACTGTGAAACAATCATTGTTTTGCTCCTTTACACTCATGTATTGAAGAATAACAATAAACAATCTTGAATCTTGAATCTACTGAGATTCTGTCTATTTATTTAGAGATACAGTGCAGAACAGGTCCTTCCAACCCAACGACCTGCACCGCCCAGCAACTCACCTGTTTAACCCTAGCCTAGTCACAGGACAACTTACAATGACCAATTAACCCACGAACAGTCTTGGGACTGTGGGAAGAAACTGGAGCACCCAGAGGTAACACACATGGTTCGAGTGGAGAACATATAGTTAAAAGCTCCTTACAGACAGTGTCAGAATTGACCTCCCTCCCCCGAACTGTAATAGCATCGCACTAACTGCTTCGCCACAGTGATGCCCCAATCCTTCAACCAAATAAGTGAGAAGACTTGGCCTTGGACTGCTCTGTAAGCAATACTAATGTGTTGAATGACTAGAAAGGCCTTTGCAAAAAGACAAGGTAACTATTCAAGATTTTCCAACTCTTGATGTGATCCAGCCTGCCGCAGTAACATGATATCCATTTAAGAAATTTAGTAAGTAACTGTGCACCTATAAAGAGGCTTTGTTACCTTGTAAAATTTAAACAAGCCCAGTTCCCGAGAAATCATGAAGCCTCAAATCGTAAGATATAGGAGCAGAATTAGGCCATTTGGTCCATCAAGTCGGCTCTGCCATTTCAACATGGCTGATCCAATTTTCCTCTCAGCTCCAATCTCCTGCCATCCCCACGTATTCCTTCCTGTCCTGACCAATCAAGAATCTATCAACTTCTGCATTAAATACACATAAAAACTTGGCCTCCACAGCTGCCTGTGGCAAAGAATTCCACAGATTCATCACTCTCTAGCTAAAGAAATTCCTCCTCATCTCCATTCTAAAAGGACCCTCTTCTATGTTGAAACTATGTCCTCAGGTCTTAGACTCTCCCATCAAGGGAAATACCCTCTCCATGTCCACGCTATTTATTAAGGCCTTTCACTATTCGGTAGGTTTCAATTAGACTACCGATCATTCTTCTGAATTCCAGTGAATACATGTTCAGAGCCATCAGACGCTCTTCATATGACAAAATATTCAATCCTGGAATCATCTCCATAAACTTCCTTCGAACCCTCTGCAGTTTGTCCACATTCTTTCTAAGACAAGGGGCCCAAACCTGCTCACAATATTTCAAGTGAAGCCAATCAGGAAACTATCAACTTCTGCCTTAAATATACCCACGGACTTGGCCTTCACCACAGTCTGTGGCAGAACATTCCACAGATTCACTACTCTCTGCCTAACAAGATTCCTCCTTAACTCTGTTCTAAAAAGTTGCCCCTCAATTATGAGTCTGTGCCTCTAGTTCTGGATACCTCCACCATAGGAAACATCCTCTTCACATCCACCCTATCTAGTCCTTTCAACATTTGGTAGGTTTCAATGAGCTCCCCCGCTCCTAGCATTCTTCTAAACTCCAGTGAGTACAGGCCCAAAACTGCCAAATGCTCCTCATATGTTAACACTTCTATTCCCAGAATTATCCTCGTGAACCTCCTCTGGACTCTTTCCAATACATCCTTTCTGAGATAAAGGGCCAAAAACTATTGACATTACTCCAAGTGTGGCCTGACCAGAGTCTTATAAAGGCTCAGCATATTGATTTCATATTCTTGAAATAAATGTCAACATTGCATTTGTCTTCTTTACCACAGACTCAACTTGTAAATTAACCTTCTGGGAATTTTGCATGAGGACTCCTAATTCCCTCTGATATTTGAACCTTCTCCCCATTTAGATAATAGTCCACACTATTGTTCCTTTTACCAAACGCATTTTCATAAATTTCCCAATACTGTATTCCATCTGCCACTTTTTTGCTCATTCTTCCAATTTATCTAAGTCCTGTTGTAATCACGTTGCATCTTCAGGACTATTTACCCCTCCACCTATCATTGTATCACTCACAAACTTTGGTCTAGGTGACTTATCCACCTTAAGACCTTTGAGTTTGCCTAGCACTTTTTCCTTTAATAGTAATGGCACCCACTCCTGCTCCCTGATTCTCACGGACCACTGGTATACAGCTAGTGTCTTCCACAGTGAAGACTGATGCAAAGTATTTATTAAGTTCATCTGCCATTTCTTTGTACCCCATTACTACCTCACTCCACCATTTTCCAGGGGTTCTATATCAATTCTCACTTCCCTTTTACTCTTTATATAACTGAAAAATCTTTCAGTTTCCTGCTTTATATTATTGGCTAGTTTTCCCTCATGTTTCATTTTTTCCCTTTTAGCTTATTTAGTTGCCTTTTGTTGGATTTTAAAAGCTTCCCAATTATCACACTTCCCACTCACTTTTTCTACTATATATGCCCTTTCCTTGGTTTTTATGCCATCCTTAACTTCCTTTGTCAGCCATGGTTGCCCCTGCCCTTTGCCTACTTCTTGTGTGGGACATATCTATCGTGCACCTTGTGAACTATTCCCAGAAACCTCAGCCACCTTTGCTCTGCTGGCACCCCCACCCGAATCCCCCTCCAATACACCTGGACATGCTCCTCTTTCATGCCTCTGTAATCCCCTTTATTCCATTGCAATACTGATACATGTGACTTATGCTCCTCCCTCACAAATTGGAGTATGAAATCACTAATATTATGATCACTGCCTCCTAAGGGTTCTTTTACATTAAGCTCACTGATATGATCTGGGTTATTACACAACACTCAATACAAGATAGCCTTCCCCTATGTAGACTCAAGCACAAGCTGCTCTAAAAAGCCATCTTGTAGGCATTCAACAAATTCCCTCTCTTGTGATCCAACACCAACCTGATTTTCCCAATCCACTTGCATATTGAAGTCTCCCATTCAAATGTGTCATTTATTACATTCCTTTTCCAGCTACCTTTGTGATCTCAACCCCATATATTGGCTACTATTTGGAGGCCTATTTGATTCCCATAATGTTGTTTTACCCTTGCAATTTCTGAACTCCACCCACAAAAAAATCACCGTTCTCTAACCCATGTAGTTCCATCTCCTACCAAAAGAACCACACCACTACCTATGCCATCTTGTCTGTCCTTTCAATACAAAGTTTATCCTTTGATGTTAAGCTCCCAACTATGGCCTTCTTTCCACCATGACTCAGTGATGCCCACAACGTCATATTGATCAATCTTCAATTGAGCCACAAGTTTGTTCACCTTATTCCAAATGCTTCATGCATTTAAATACAGCACCTTCAGTCCTGCATTCCTTGACTTTTTGAATTTTGCCTCTGTGGTACAATTTAACTCTGCTCTGTCTGCATTTGTACCTCATCATTGGTTTGTCCTTCCTTACATTCATGTTACACCCATCATGTACTTATAAACTTGTTGGCTCATCCTCAGCTCTATCATACTAGTTCCTATCCCCCTGCCATATTAGTTTAAACCACTCCCAACAACTCTAGTAGACTTGCCTGCAAGAATATTGGTCCCCCTCAGATTGAAGTGCAATCTGTCAACATCTCATTTTTTGTATTTTCTCTCCATTTAGAAAATAGTCAACCCTTTCATCACTTCTACCAAAGTGCAGGACCATACACCTCCTGACACTATATTCCATCTGCCACTTCATTGCCAATTCTCTTAATCTGTCTCAGTGCTTCCTTCTACTTCCTCAAACTACCTGCCCCTCCACCTATCTTCATATGATCTACAGACTTTGCAACAAAGCCATCAATTCTATTATCGAAATCATTGATATATACCATAAAGAGAATCGGTTCCAACACAGACCCCTATGGAAAACCACTAGTCACCAGCAGCCAACCAGAAAAGGTTCCTTTCATTACTGCACTTTGCCTCCTGCAATCAGCCACTGCTTTATGCATGCTAGAATCTTTCCCATAATACCATAGCTTGTTAAGTAGCCTCATCAACAGTCTTCTGAAAAACCAAGTACACATCAGCCAATTCCCTGTTGTCTATCCTGCTTATTACTTCTTCAAAAAAAATCCAACAGACTTGTCTGGCAAGATTTTTTCTTGAGGAAACCATGCTGACTATGGCCTATTTTATCATGTGCTTCCAAGTACCCTGAGACCTCATTCTTAACAATCGACTCCAACATCTTCCCAAACACTGACATCAGACTAACTGGCCTGTAATGTCATTTTTTTTCTGCATCACTCCTTTCTTGAAGAGTGGAGTGACATTTGCAATTTTTCAGTCTTCCAGAACCATTCCAGAATCTAGTGATTCTGGAAAGATCATTACTACTGCCTCCACAATCTCTTCAGCCATCTCTTTAAAACTCTGGAGTGTACACTATCTGGCCTTTCAGTTTCCCAAGAACCTTCTCTCTAGTAATGATAACTTTACACACTTCATGACCTCTGATACCTGGAACTTCCATCATACTGCTAGTATCTTCCAAATTGAAGACTGATACAATATACTTCTTCAGTTTGTTCGCCATTTTCTTGTCCCTATTACTACCTCTCTAGCATCATTTTCCTGTGGTCCAATATCTACTCTCTCCTTTCTTTTAGACTTCATGTATCTGAAGAAAATTTTGAAATCCTCTGTAATATTATTGGCTAGCTTACTTTCATATTCCATCTTTACCTTCTTAATGATGTTTTAGTTGCCTTCTGTTGGTTTTTAAAAGCTTCTCTATCCTCTAACTTTTGCTCTATTATATGCCTTCTCTTTGGCTTTTACGTTGGCTTTGACTTCCCTTGTTAGCCACAGTTGTGTCATCTTGTCTTTAGAATATGTTTTCCCTGTTGGGATGTATATATCCTGTGCCTTCTGAATTGCTTCCAGAAATCCCAGCCATTGCTGCTCTGCCATCATCCCTGCCAGTGTTCTTTGCCAGTCAGTTCTGGCCTACTCCTCTCTCATGCCTCTGTGAATCCCTTTACTCCACTCTAATACTGATACATCTGAATTTAGCTTCTCCTTCTCAAATTTCAGGGTGAATTCAATCATATGATAATCTTTCTCCTAAGGGATCACCTGCCCTCAGGGTACTTTTACCTTAAACTCTCTAATCAATTCAGATCCATTGCACAACACTCAATCCAGAATAGCTGATTCCCTTTTGGGCTCCACCACTAACTACTCTAAAAAGCCATCTTGTAGGCATTCTAGAAGCTCCCCCTCTTGGAATCCTGCACCAACCTGATTTTCCCAATTTACCAGCATATTGACATCACCCATGACCTTTGTAATATTGCCCTTTTGGCATGCATTTTCTATCTCCCGTTGTAATTTGGAGGCCACATCCGTACTGCTGTCTGGGGATCTGTATTTTACCCTTGCAGTTCCTAGCTCTATCCACAATGATTCAACACCTTCTGACCATAAGTCACCTCTTTCTAATGATTTGATTATATTTTTTACCAACAGAGCAATGCCACCCCCTCTGCCTTCCTGCCTGTCCTTTCGATACAATGTGTATCCTTGAATATTAAGCTCCCAACTACAATCTTCTTTCAGCCATGATTCAGTGATGCCTACAACATCATGGATAGCAATCTGTAACTGTGCTACAAGTTCATCTTCCTTATTCCATATACTGCGCACATCCAAATATAACATCTTCAATCCTTTATACCCTTTTCAATTTTGTCCACCTATCATGTGGCAACTCATCCTTGTTGACTGCAATTCTGCCTATCAACAGCTTCTCCTCACTACACATTGCCTCTGATAGTTAAACAACTACCTCATCTTCAGCGCCATCTCTCTGGTTCTCATCCCCCTGCCAAAAATCTGCAAATACGAAGAGGTTGTCAAGAAAATTGTGTGACAGCACGGAAGAAGATTACAGAAGTAGACACCTTCACAATATAATTCTTGTTAAGTATATCTGATATTTTGAAACACTGAAGCAAAGTCTTCCTAATCGTCTGTAATTGCTGCTGCAAACAATCTGGCTGTGATTTGGATAATACCATTAACAAACAGTGGCCACTTTATCAGGCACACTTGTACACCTGTTTGGTAATGCAAGTATCTAATCAGCCAATCATCTGGCAGCAACTCAATACATAAAAGCATACAGGCATGGTCAAGGGGTTCAATTGCTATTGAGACCATACATCCAAATGGGGAAGAAAGAAGTGACTACACCGTAGAATGATTGTTGGTACCAGACGGGATGCCTTGAGCATCTCAGAAACTGCGACATCCTGGGATTTTCATGCATTACATTCTCTAGAGTTTACAGAGAATGATGTGAAAGCAAAAAAAAAAATCCAGTGAATGGCAAAAATGCCTTATTAATAAGAGAGGTCAGAGGACAGTGGCCAGACTGGTTTCAGCTGACAGGAGCACAAGTAACCATGTGTTACAACTGTGATGTGCCCAAGGGCCTCTCTGATCGCACAGCACATTGAACCTTGATGTTGATGGGCTACAGCAGCGGAAGATCATGAACAAACACTCAGTGGACACTTTATCAGTTACAGGAGGTACATAATAAAGTGACCTGCTGTGTGTACATTGACTATCAATACAAACAGGACACAGGATGTCAGAAACACAACGGATTCTGCAGGTGCTGGAAATCCTGAGTGACACACACAAAATGCTGCAGGAATTCAGCAGGTCAGGCAGCACCAATGGAAAGGGATAAAATGTCGATGTTTCAGACCAAGACCCTTCATCAGGACTGGAAAAAGAAGGGAGGAGAATCCAGAACAAAAGGGTGAGAGGGGGGTAAGGAATACCAACTAGAAGGTGATAGGTGAAGCCAGGTCAGGGGGAAGGGGGGAAGGTGGGTAGGTGGGTGGGTGATGGAGGGATGAAGTAAGAAGCTTGGAGGTGATTGGTAGAAAAAGTGAAGGGCTGAAAGGTGAAGGAATCTTGAAAGGTGAAGGAATCTGATAGGAGAGGAAAATGGACGATGGGAGAAAGGAGGAGCCGCACACAAGTTATGATGTTCAGGGCAATAATGAACCTTAAGGAGTTGTGCCTATAAAGCTCCTTCTCCTCCACTTTCTCAGAAGAAAATCAATGAAGATCTGTCGATCCAATCAGCTGAATTAAATAAATGGCCACATTAAGCCTAATAAATAAAGTATGTCGTTCAACAACTAAGATGCAGTTTTGTGAAAAATGGACAATTAAGCCATTTAATACAAGCATTTCTTGAATGCTGGTTGACTGAAAAAAATAAGCTCTAATTTTGAAATGACCTTACAAAAATTCCTTTCATAGATTCAATGACATTCTGGTATCAAGATTCAGGGCACTACACAGCAACTACATTTGGAAAACGATTTCTTCTTAGAAACCTTAGAGGCAAGGTCAACTGGCCATTTTTCAGGGAGGCAACGGTGGTAGAAAAGTAATGATCAAGTATTCCAAACGTTAGGGGCAGACAGGGAAATGGAAGAGGCACTATTAATGACCCAAAGAATGGAAGGGAGGGTGAAGAGTGAACAGGGTAGGTTTCATTTTGCATCATAGACTAACGCAGTCCAAGGTGTGTTGTAGGAGTAGCCCGCAAGTGTTGCCCTGTTGGCAGCACCAACATAGTATGCCCACAAATTACTAACCATAAACTGTATCTCTTTGGAACATGGGAGGTCACGTGGATAATGTACAAACTTCTTACAGACAGCAACGGGGATTGGACGCTGATCTTACTCAGTGAATGGTTACACTAATTGCTATGGTACCCTGTTGCAACAATTTCCAAGCAGGCCTAGGTATTGCTGAGCAACTATCTAAACAGCATGGCGTAACAGAGATGCTCGGAGAAGATCTGTGATAATGATGAAAAACTGAATGCAACACAGGTCAATACTTCATTGCAGTTCCCATATTATTTGGGTATTTAAATATTATATTCTAGCAGCAGTGATATGACCAACCGCTTAGAATTTTGACAATCTATTAACATGGACGGCGAATTAGCTACCTAACAGAAAACAAAAACTGGGGACAAATAGGCCACTGTCAGATTCAGAAACTATAAACAAAGGGATTCTGCAGACAACAGGAATTCTACAGATGCTGGAAATTCAAGCAACACACATCAAAGTTGCTGGTGAACGCAGCAGGCCAGGCGGCATCTGTAGGAAGAGGTGAGTCGACGTTTCAGGCCGAGACCCTTCGTCAGGACTAACTGAAGGAAGAGTGAGTAAGGGATTTGAAAGTTGGAGGGGGAGGGGGAGATACAAAATGATAGGAGAAGACCTGAGGGGGAGGGATGGAGCCAAGAGCTGGACAGGTGATAGGCAAAAGGGGATACGAGAGGATCATGGGACAGGAGGCCTGGGAAGAAAGACAAGGGGGAGGGGACCCAGAGGATGGACAAGAGGTATATTTAGAGGGACAGAGGGAGAAAAAGGAGAGTGAGAGAAAGAATGTGTGCATAAAAATAAGTAACAGATGGGGTACGAGGGGGAGGTGGGGCCTTAGCGGAAGTTAGAGAAGTCGATGTTCATGCCATCAGGTTAGAGGCTACCCAGACAGAATATAAGGTGTTGTTCCTCCAACCTGAGTGTGGCTTCATCTTTACAGTAGGGGAGGCCGTGGATAGACATGTCAGAATGGGAATGGGATGTGGAATTAAAATGTGTGGCCACTGGGAGATCCTGCTTTCTCTGGCGGACAGAGCGTAGATGTTCAGCAAAGCGATCTCCCAGTCTGCGTCTGGTCTCGCCAATATATAAAAGGCCACATCGGGAGCACCGGACGCAGTATATCACCCCAGTCGACTCACAGGTGAAGTGTTGCCTCACCTGGAAGGATTCTTTGGGGCCCTGAATGGTGTTAAGGGAGGAGTGTAAGGGCATGTGTAGCACTTGTTCCGCTTACAGGGATAAGTGCCAGGAGGGAGATCAGCCACCTCCAACGGGATCCCACCACTAAGCACATCTTTCCCTCCCCCCCTCTCTCTGCATTCCGCAGGGATCGCTCCCTACGCAACTCCATTGTCCATTCATCCCCCCCATCCCTCCCCACTGATCTCCCTCCTGGCACGTAATTCCTCTAATGAAACACAGACTTTGTGACATCTTGCCAGAATATTTCTGCTTAGTCTGAAAATGTGATCCTGAGATTTCACTCACCTAACCAGTTAGTTCTTTTCCCCACTCTTCACAGTGCTGCTTGCTTTTAATCTCCTTACACTGATCATACTTTTCACATGTCTCATGAAGATCCACCAGCCGATAAAGCCTCTGTCTGTTATCAGAACATTCTGTTCAGTCATATTCTCCCAGTAATTTCTCCATCTCTTTTCTCACAATACCCATCAACTTGGGTTAGGGAATCTAGAACTAAATTTACAGCAGAGACTCCCAACCTGGGGTCCATGGATCCCATGGTTAATGGGTGGGTCCAGGGCATAAAAAAGGTTGGGAACCCCTGGTTTAGAGTGAGAGGGGAGAATTTAATAGGAGCCTGAGGGGCAACTTTTTCATACCTAGAGCAATCAGTATATATGGAATGAGCTGCCGGAGGCTGAAGTAGGTACATTAAAAATATTTCAAATGTACTTGGACAGGTATATAGATAGGGAAGTTTGAGAAGGAAATGGACTAAATATGAAAAGATATGGATCAGGGCTGCACATTAGTGTAGTGGTTAGCATAATGATTTATAGCCCAACTGTAACATTGGGGTTCAATTCCTACTACTGTATGTAAAGAGTTTGTTATTCTTCCTGTGAAAGTTTGGGCTTCCTCTGGGTGCTCCAGTCTTCTCTCACACTCTGGAAACATATGATTTAAGGTGAGTAAGTCGTGAGCATGCTATCTTGCTGTTGGAAGCATTGTGACACTAGCGGGCTTTGCCCGCACATCATTGATGGAAACCATGCATTTCACTGTATCTTTTGATATACATGTGACAAACAAAGCTACTCTATATTCTTTAAAAATACAGGCTGATGGGAAAAGCTTAGGTATAAATCTTGGTTGTTGTGGAGCAGCTGGACTATACGGCCCATTTCTATGACTTGATAACTTCCTCAATTCTCCTGCTACCCAGTTATAGTAGGGGAAATTTACAGTCACCAAATAATCTTCCCACGTCACTTCTGTGTGTGAGAGAAAACCAGAGTACGGGGGGAAACCCAAGAGGTCCCTGTTCAAGTATACAAACCGTGCAGCCCAAAGTAAACCATAACAAACATTACACCTCTTCTGTGGTCTGTATCGCCCTTGGGACTTAGCATTGAATTCCTCAACTTCAGGTAACCAGTTTTACTTCCTCTCCACATAGGTTACGGGACATTTCAGTTTCAATTGTGGCTCTTTGTTTCATTTCTCTCCTGACTCTGGTAGACGGTCTGCACCTGATCAGAGACATTCCCTCTGTACTTACCATACCTCCCCTTTTGAAACATAACAAGCTAATTTTCTTACTTTTCCAGTTCTGATAGACTAAAATATTAACATTCACATTCTCTCTCTTTATCCCCTCCTCTTCCTCTCTCCCACTGTTCTTCCTTCCCTCCCTCCCCTCTCCCTTCCTCTCTCTTTCCCTTCCTCCCTCCCTTTTCTGTCTCTCTTTTTCCCTCTCCCTCTCTCTCTCCTTCCTCCCTCCATCCCTCTCCCCCTACTGCTCCCTCTTCTCTCCCACCCCCCGCCACCATTGATGCTCTGAGAGCATGCCCAGTGCTTCTAGTACTCTCTCCTTATATTCTGATGGCTTAGAATGTTGTTAGGATGCCGTTACTTTAAACAAGCTTTCACGTTTCCCCATTTTAATTCAGTAGAAATGATTGATAATGATTCCAGTTCTTAGAATGTGGTACTGGAGATAATAGAGAATAACACTGACAGGAATGAGTGAGCAGAAATGAACCTGCTGCTCTTATAAAGATAAGATAAAGATTCAAATTTTAGTGAACAAGAATCTAGTGCTTTATTTTTCACAAGTATATCGAACATCAAAAATAAAATACATCGTTTCTGCATCAATGACCGACATAGTCCGAGGATCGTGCTGGGGTGCCAACTTGGCATGTCCACAATGTACTAACTCTAAATGTGCATCTTTGGAATGAGGGAGGAAACTGGAACACCGGGAGGAGACCCGCATGGTCACAAGGAGAACGTAAAAACTCCTTATAGACAGCTTGGAACATGGAGCATTGAACAGTATACTACAGGAGCAGAACCTTCAGCCCACACTGTTGTGCTGATCCATTTAAGTTAGTAATCAAATGGGCAACCTAACTAATCCCCTCTGCCTACACAATGTCCATATCCTTCCATTTTCCTCACATTCATGTGGCTATCTCAACATCTCTTAAAATTCCCTAATATAGCTACCTCTACCACCACTCTGGGCAGTGCATTCCAGTTACCCACCACTCTCTGTGAAAAAAAACTACCCTCTCATATTTCCTTTAAAATTACCTTCTCACCTTGAATGCATGCACTCTGGTGTTAGACAGTTCAACACTGGAGAAAAAAATACTGCCCGTCTCTCTATGCCTCTCATGATCTTATCAAATGCCATCAGATCTCCCCTCTGCCACCGCTGCTCCAGAGAAAACAGCTCAAGTTTGTCCAGCCTCTTGTCATAGCACATGCCCTCTATTCCAGGCAGCATCCTGGTAAAACTACTCTGCATCCTCCCAAAAGCCTTGACATCCTTTCCATAAAGGAGTGACCAAAGTGACCATGCAATACTCCAGATGTGGCCTAACTACAGTTTTATAAAGCTGCAATATAACTTCCTGACCTTTGAACTCCAAGATCCTTCTGCTCATCAATGTCTTGCCCTTAACGGTGTGCTGCCTCTTTATATCTGACCTACAAAGGTGCACGACCACATTCTCCTAGGACAAACTCCATTTGCTGTTTCTCCATCCATACCTGCAACTGATCTACATCCTGCTGTATTCTTTGCAAGTCTTCTACACTATCCACAACATTACCAATCACCTACGAATTTTCTAATCCACACATCTACATTTTTATCCAGGTCATTTACATCATAAACAGCAGAGGTACCAGTACAGGTCCTTGGGGAACACCACTATTTACAGACTTCCAGCTAGAATAAGTCCCTTCCACCTCCACCCTTTGTCTCCTATGGGCAAGCCAGTTCTGAATCCAAATGGCCAACTCACCATAGATTCCATGCATTTAAATCTCCTGAATGAGCCTCTCATGAGGGATGTTGTCAAACACCTTTCTAAAATCAGTAGGATGCTTAATAGCACATTGATCCCGATCGATGATCGCTGGTGCTGTAAAGCCAATGCGCTCGCCGCTACTTTACCGTGTCGCCCCAATAGCATTAATAACCATTAACACTGACAGCTTCAATGCCTTTCACTATTACGAATTCTGGCCCAGAGGACTACATGTGCTTGATCAGATGATCAAGTACGTTTAAGTTTATTGTCATTCAACCGTACACATGCACAGAACAAAACAATGTTCTTCAGAGGCCAAGGTACAAAACACCATACTTATGTTACATACAGCTCATAAAACAATGCTAACGCAATAATATTAACAGATAAAAACATACTCTGTAGATGTACAAGTTGACATAGAGTCATAAAGACATAAATACATATACAGTAGTTGTTACGAGGTTTACTCCTGTTGTGTTTCTGCAGCTTACGGTACACAAGTCTTACTGTTGTTACACACGGTTAAACGCAGGTAATCACTTACCCAGAGCTGATCTTCATGACTGGAAGGATTTGTTCTGATGAAAGCCCCATAATATGTTGCAATGTTCCTGTGATGTGAATACTTCTTCAGCATATTAATCTCCAGCTTAATTTCCATTTCTTCATCCTGTAAGAAGTAAATCAGTGTTCAGTAACCTGATTCTTTAAACAGAGCAGCTTGGCTCTTGCTATAACTTCTCCTTTTGCCAATTACCGACCCAGCTGAAGGTTATGAACACTAAGAGATGTTCAACCATTTCAAAACACGTTGCACCCATTGAAGAATTTCCAGACACGTTTACTCTCATGTGCACTAGTATGGTGAGGTACAGGTAAAATGAAAACCTTGCTTACAGCAGCATCACAGGTGCATACTCTCAGTTTGATGTTGCGGTGTTTGCTGAGCTTGGCAATTAGTTTGCAGATGTTTCATCACCAGTTGAGGTGACATCCTCAGTGCGGAGCTGTTGGAGTTTCTCTCTGGGAGTGCCCATGTTTATGTAGGCCTCATTCGCTTGCCTCGGTCCTGATTGGCTACCCCTTCAGTTGACCTTTGAATTCGACTAGGGGTAGCCAATATTCACCCCCATCCTAAACGTAAGCTCAGCGCCCACTTTATTAGGTACACCTGTACACCTGTATATTAATGCAAATATCTAATCAGCTAATCATGTGGCGTAAAAGCATGAAGACATGGTCAAGAAGTTCAGTTATTACTCAGGCCAAACCTCAAAATGGTGAAGAAATGTGACCCAATTGATTTTAATCATTGAGTCATAAAGAAATACTGCACCTTTGGCCCATCTAGTCCATGCTGAAGCCAATTAAACTGCCTATTCCCATCAACCTGCACCGGGAACATAGCCCTCCATATCCCTACTATCCATGTACCTATCCAAACTTCTCTTAAACATTGAAATCAAGCCTGTACTGACAGCTCATTCCACACTCTCACGAACCTCTGAGTAAAGAAGTTTCCCGTCATGTTCCCTTTAAACTTCTTACCTTTCACCCTTAACCCATGACCTCTAGTTGCAGTCCCACCCAACCTCAGTGGAAAAAGCCTGCTTACATTTACCCTTTATACCCCTCATAATGTTGTATCCCTCAAACTTTGACCATGGAATGATTGTTAGTGCCAGATAGGGTGATTTGAGTATCTCAGAAACTGCTGATCTACTGAGATTTTCATGTACTACAGTCTCTAGAGTTTACAGAGAATGGTGTGAAAGGCAAAACAAAATCCGATGACTGGCAGTTCCGAGAACAAAAATGCCTTGTTAATGAGAGACTCGTTCACGTTGACAGGAAGATGGCGGTAACTCAAATAACCATGCATTAGAACAGTGATGTGCAGTAGAGGCATCTCAAGGTTCAACACATAGCAGCAGAAGACCATGCTGAGTTCCACTCCTGTACTGATAAAATGCCCATTGAGTATAAGTTCAGCCAACACCCAGAAAATTAATTATATAAGACAGCTTAGAGAAAAATAGTCTTGAGTACAACAAGACATCAGTGCAAAGCAAAACACAATGGAGATGGGCCCATGGTAGTGTAAAAGTTGGTCCACTGCGTTCCATTGCCGAGGTTCAGGTTAGGGTTGTACAGAATGATTCAAGAACCCAATGGTTGTAGGAAAGTAGCTCCTCCTGAGCCTGGTGCTGTGGGGCTTCAGGCTTCTGTACCTCCTGCCTAGCAGTAGCAGTGAGAAGAGGGCATAACTCAAATGAAGGGTCAATGTGTTGAGTGTGGCCATTATTGTAGGACAGGGAATGTTTGTCAGCAAGCTCCCAGTGATATTAATGAGTCCAGAAAAGGATCTGTTTTAATCATGTTGGGTGAAGGTTCAGGATCAGAATCAGCTTTATTATCACTGATGTATGTCGTGAAATGTGTTATTTTGCAGTGCAATACATACAAAGAGGTTATTATAAGTCACAATAAGAAATATAATAAATATTAAATAATAAGAAATATAAGGTTAAGTACAAGATTGGAAAAGTTGAACTGAGACTGGCAAAATACATATAACTGCAGTCACTTTGCATAATGAGTGAAAATAATAATTTCCTCCACTCCATGGATGGCATAGGAATTTTAGGATATTTGTTTCCTGGCACAAAGTATGCTAACAAAATAGAAGCAGCTATTTGAAAAGTCAAAGGCAGCAAGATTAATCATTTTAAATTTTTAATCGAGTGGGAGTGTTTGCATTTTGCAAAGTCACCCAAGCACTAATAATTCATTCACTGAAGGAGATTTAGTTTACCCTCCTGAAGAAAAAGGAAAGCCGGAAGGGAAAGGGAAATATTATTGATGCTAAGCATTACTCGTTGTGTCTCCGACAAATATAAGAGCTAATTTATAGCTCTCAAATCTCCAGAAAGGTTCTTGATGTGAAAAACTAACTGTGCAGAGACTGTGGAACCTTCTGGATGTTTCTTGCATTTGCTAATTTTATTTTGGTGTTTCAGCATTTCAGAGTTTTACTTTCAAACTCACAGGATGACAACTTGGGTTCACAGTACATCAAACGCTCCTCACATATTAACTGGTTCATTTCCGGGATCATTCTTGTCAACCTCCTCTGGACCTCTCCAATGCCAGCACATCCTTTCTTGGATAAGGGACCTAAAACTGTTCTCAATACTCCCAGTGTGGTTTGACGAATGGCTATAAAGTTTCAACATTACATCCTTGCTTTTACATTCTGGTCCTCTTGAAAGGAATCCTAACCAAATACGTACCACCGACTAAACCTGCAAGTTAACCTTTTGGGAATCCTGCATGAGGACTTCCAAGTCCCTTTCCCTGTCTAAGTCCTTCTGCAGACTCACTGCTTCCTCAGCACTACCTGCCCTTCTACCTATCTTAGTATTGTCTGCAAACTTGGCCACAAAACTATTAATTCTGTCATCCAAATCATTGATATACAACATAAAAAGAAGTAGCTGCAACACCAATCCCTGTGGAACACCACTAGTCACCAGAAGCCACCAGAAAAGTACCCCTTTATTCACACTTTTTGCCTCCTGCCGGTCAGCCAATCCTTTATCCATGCTCCTGTAATACCATGGTCTCTTATCTTATTTAGCAGCCTCACGTGTGGCACCTTGTCAAAGGTCTTCTAAAAATCCAAATAAACAACATCCACTGCCTTTCCTTTGTCTATCTTGCTGGATATTTCTTCAAAGAATTGACAGAAAGAAGATAATATTTCAGGTCTGGGACATTTCACCAGATGGTTGACTATTTCTCTTTCTACTGGCGCTGCCAGATCTGCTGAGGAATTTCTCTTTTTGTTTCAGATTTCCTGCAATGTGTTTTTTTTAAATTCTGATTTTTATTGGGATTATATGATCAGTACGTGTTTGATGTTATGGACATCGTGGACGCAAGGGGCTTGTTCCATGGTGATGATCGTCATGGACTCCCCCTCACTCCCCCAGCATCCAGGACAATCTCTCTTTCAGCTGCTGCCATCAGGAAGGAGCTACTTGAGCCTAAGGACCCAGACCATCAGTTTCAGGAACAGTTATTACCCCTCAACCATCAGGCACTTGAATCAGAGGTGATTTCACTCACCCCATCACGAGACTGTTCCCACAACCTATGGACTCACTTTCAAGGACTCTTCCTCTCATGTTTTTGATATTTATTGCTTATTTATTTGTTTGTTTTTCATTTTGTATTTGCACAATTTATTTATCTTTTTTTTGTGTATGGTCTTCCATTAATTTTATTGTGTTTCTTTGTATTTACTGCAAATGCCCCTCAAGAAAACGAATTTCAGGGTTGTATATGGTGACATACATGTTCTTTGGTAATAAAATTACTTTGAATTTCGAATTTTAACCAAAGCTCAAACAGTATCACATGCAGCACTTCAGCAGTCAACTGGCTGAGTTTGTAATGGGTGTGTCATTATCACAAAGAACCCTTTCCCCTGTGAAAGTCATCCCATTGACTCAGCTGATTGCACTTGCAACTCAATAGGTAGATAATATTGCACTATCAGAGGTCGTCTCTGCCAGGCTACATAAGAGAAGCTGTTGTTGGATCTGGTGATATTGATCCAGAAGTTTTTTTGGAAATCAAGAATAAGGGATAAAACTTGGTAGTGATGGTTGTTTTATGAAGTTAGAAGAACAAAAGAATGAACAAAGGGACAAGGAAAAAGAAATCGTGATCACCTCATTCTCAGATTAGAGATAAAAGCACATTCCAGTGAGAACAATTAACTACTAAATAGCCAGATTCAAGCAGAATAACATCTGCTGCAGTGAAAAAAAATCTGAGAAGCTTCTGGAAAATACTGAATCAGCTAAAGATTTAGCTTTATTTGTCACACGTACATTGAAACATCGAAACCTGCAGTGAAATGCATCAAATCAGCAAAGATTGTGCCAAGGGTAGCTCATAAATGTCATTATACTTCTGGCAACAACATATCTTGCCCACATCTCACTAATCCTAACCCATACATTTTTGGAATGGGTGAGGAAAGCAGATCACCCAGAGCAGGGGTTCCCAACCTGGGATCCATGGACCCCTTGCTTAATGGCATTGGTCCATGGCATAAAAAAAAATTAAGAACCCCTGACCCAGAAGAAACCCGCATTTTGATGGGGAGAATGTACAAACTCTTTTCCACACAGTGACAGGACCTGAAGCCCGGAACCTGATCACTAGTGCTGTAAAGTGATTGTGCGAACCGCTACACTACTGTGCTGCCCTATACTATAATTATAGCTATACCACAGTTACTAGAAAAGCTACTGAACAGTTACATGCATATACTGTAGGCAATTATATAAAACTTATAAGCATAGGAGAGTTAAACTACAAGGAAAATGCTCAAAAATACACTCTAATCCAGCAAGGGTAATTCATCAACTATAATGTGTTCTGAGACATCCGCAGACCATCAAAAGGCTCTTACAACTGCACATTTTCTCCTGCATAATGTACTAACAGTGACTGCATGAATTCACTATAGTTTGATGGCTTTACAATCCTTAATACATTTCCAAGGATTAGATGCACCCTTGGAACAAGTGATGCATTGCCCTTTCTCATGTACACTGTCAAATGTCCTTCACAATAACCGATATGATGATTTTTAAGTGGAAAATCAGCCCAAAATTTTCAATTGGATAAGCACTTGATGTGCTGTAACCCACAAGGTTACTCAGATTTGGCTTCAGGATGGCTGGCTCTTTTCCAGTCAGCTTTGGAACACTAAACAAAATCCTCTTATTCTGGCTGTAATTGCAGAAATAATGAAAGGGAAAAAGATTCAGAAATGTGAAATTAAAGAAAAACTGTAGATGCTGGAAGTCTCAACTGAAAACAAAAACTGATGAATATACTCAACAGAACAGGTAGGATCATTCACGTCAACAACCTTTCAAACAGTAACACAAAATATTTCTCTCTCCATAGATGCCATCTGGTCTCCTGAGTGTTTCCAGAATTTTCTGTTTAAACACGCAGTGGCCACTTTATTAGGTACACCTGTACATCTGCTCATTAATGCAAATATCTAATCAGCCAATCATGTGGCAGCAACTCCATACATAAAAGCATGCAGACATGGTCAAGAGGTTCAGTTGATGTTCAGACCAAACATCAGGATGGAGAGAAAATATGATCTAACTTTGAGCATGAAATGATTGTTGGTGCCAGACAGGGTGTTTTGAGTATCTCAGAAAATGCTGATCTCCTGCAATTTTCACACTCCAGAGTTTACAGAAAATGGTGCAAAAAAAAACAAACAAAAAAAAACCATCCAGTGAGCAGCAATTCTGTAGATGAAAATGCCTTGTAAATGAAAGGAATGGAGGGTGATGGGCTGAGTGCAGGTTGGTGGGACTAGGTGAGAGTAAGAGTTCGGCATGGACTAGAAGGGCCAAGCTGGCCTGTTTCTGTGCTGTAATATGGTTATATGGTTATATATGAGAAAGGTCAGAGCAGAATAGCCAGGCTAATTTAAACTGACAGGAAGGCAACAGTAACACAGATAATGACTCATCGCAATACTGGTGTACAGATGAGCATTTACAAACACACAAAATAATGAAACTTAAAGTGGATGGGCTGCTGTAGCAGAAGGCACTGGACTTAACCAGTATCTTGTGGTGGGATCTCAATGAGCAATAGTGTGGTTGTGGTTCCCCGAATGCGACTGTCCTGCGGAGTGGAATGAGCAGTGAGCAGTGACCTGGAACTTCTCTGATGGACTTTTGGTAGTTTCCTGTGGAACTGTCCCTGGCTCAGTGAGTTGATGAGTAGTCAGAACTTCATGGAGGTATACTGGGAACAGGGTGCAGTTTGTGGATTGTTGAATAAAGACACAAAAAAATCTAACTGTTCACAGAAGACAGAAAAGAAACACAATCTTGATCTCTTTCTGATACAAATCACTGATTAACAACCATCAACCTCACCCCCAAATTTAAGCAGAGTGGTTAAAAAAATCAGTCCATTGTGCTACAATAACTATTTATTTTTAAAACATTTATAAAATAAGATTAGCTTCATTTATCACATGCACATTGAAATATACAGTGAAATGTGTCACTTCTTCCAGTCCGAGGATGTGCAGGTGGCAACCTGCAGGTTGCTAAAGTAGGTCTTTAGCTTGGCATTGTGCTCATTAACTCTGTGACATCAATGACACCCAGGGGAGGACGCTCAAACTCCCCACGGATAGGGGCAGGAGTTTAATCCTGGTCGATGATCGCTGGTGCTGTAAAGTTGTTATTAGGTTCTATCCAAAGGATGGCTGGTATGCAAAGCCATGTGGAATAAGGGTATAGTAACATTGCGACCACATTACAAGACAAGCAAATTAACGACGTAATGAAATGCAGGATTGGAATTTACATACTTAATGCCAGTATAGTGACCATTATTGCGTAAACCTAACTAGTTCTCTAAAACCTTTCAGGGAAAGAAACCAACTTTTCTAACCCAATCTGTCCTTCAAATGACCTCCAGCATGTGGCTAACTTTTTAAATGCCCTCTAAAACAGAACAGCAAATTGCTGTTATGTCAAATGGAAGAAACCTTGCCTATGGCATCCACAACCTGTGAAAGAGCTTGATATATATAAAAAAAGAGATCAATATATCAAAATAGCAATGATAAAGATTAAAATGTGTGACATGTCTTCACCACATCACTCAAAGACCTTATCAGATTATGGTCGAGCCTCTGGGTGTTGCTACCACACCCTCAGCACTTAAGTGCATATCCTGTTACAGAAATGTATGATCAATTCCCATTAATGGGTTGAGACTTCAAAAACATCTCACCTCTTTCAGCTGCTACCTGTTACCTTAATTAGAAGCTGACGCAACTGTTCGAAAGGGTAGAATGAAGAGGTTATGAGGAGCATTTGAAGGCTCTGAGCCTGTACTCGCTGGAGTTTAGAAGAATGAGGGTGAGAGATCTCCTTGAATATTGCAAGGCCTAGATAGAGAGGACGTGGTGAGGATGTTTCCAATAAAGGGAGAGTCTAACACCAGTGGGCACAGAATGTGAGCATGTCCCTTTCGAAAGAGATGAGGAGGAATTCCTTTAGCTAGAGGGTGTGGAATCTAGAATTCATTGCCACTAATGACTGTGGAGATCTTTGAGTATATTTAAAGTGGAGGCTGGTATGTTCTTGATTAGTAAGGGCATCAACGATTTTGGGGAAAATGCAGGAGAATAAAGTTGAGAGGGATAATAATCAGCCATGATGAAATTGTGGAGCAGGCTCAATGGAATGAATGGCCAAATTTAGCTCCTATATCTTATGGTCTTACGGGTTAGGCTAGCTTGCACTCTAAGTCTGTGCCCTTTGGTGCTGGACTCTTCCATGACTGGAAACATACTCACCACACCCACTCTATCTAGGCCTTTCAATATTCGATAGGCTTCAATGAAATCCCTCCCCCACCCCCTCATTCTTCTAAACTCCAGCGAGTACAGGCCCAGAGCCATAAAATGCTTCTCATATCCTTGTCATTCTTCACGTTCAAACAGATGCTTCAACTTCTAGTTAAACAGTTAGGTGTCATTGAAATGTGGATCTTGGCCTAAAATGTTACCTGTTTATTCCTCTCTATAGATGCTGCCTGACCTGCTGAGTTTTTCCAGCATTTTGTCAGTGTTACTCTGGATTTCCAGCTTTTGCAGAATCTCTTGTGTTTATAATGTACATATTTTATTTACAAATTTACTTTATTGTACAACAAAACAAAAACATGAATAAATTGTGTTACAGAGTTGTACAAAATTACAAGAAGGGACTCTGTCTTTTCTCCTATGCGCCCTCTGGGGTCACTCAGCAAAAACTTAATTTTGGAACTAGAGGCATAGGTTTAAGGCGGTGGGAAAAGATTTAATAAGAAGCTTAGGAAAAATTTTATTTTACTCAAAAGATTATATACATGTGGAATGAGAATCGAGAGGAAGTGGATGAGGTCGATACAATTCATTTGTTCATTATGTGCCATATCATGTGACATGAGCAATCATGCTTTTTCCATGCCCCTGATTGCTCTTGGCAAATTTTTCTACAGCAGTGGTTTGCCACTACCTTGTTTAGGGCAGTGTCTTTACAAGATGGGTGACCCCAGCCATATCATGCCTGGCATCAGTGGATGCATAACCAGGAATCTTGATATGCACCAGCTGCTCATACGACCATCCACCACCTGATCCCATGGTTTCACATGACCCTGATCAGGGGTGCTAAGCAAGCACTGCACTTTGCCCAAGGGTGACCTGCAGGCTAGTGGAGGGAAGGAGAGCCTTACACCTCCTTTGGTAGAGACGTATCTCCACCCTGCCACCCAATTACAACATTTTAAAGGTTTATAAGGTTATAGACTAAACACTGTGCAAAGGAACTAACTTAGATGGGACATTTTGATTGGCATGGATGAGATGAGTCAAGGGGCCTGTTTCTGTGCTCTATAATTCTATGAATTAATTTAATGCCCTTTATCCAAGATGCACTCCCTGGTTTACAGAAGTTTCAGGTGCATTGTCAGCGTTTATGCTCCCACTCCAGGGACACACAGCAAAAACCTAATTTTGTAAAGAGCAGGCACAAGAACATGTCGTCACTGGGAACTGGGGGCAACGCACACAAAATGTTGGAGGATCTCAGCAGGTCAGACAGCATCTGTGTGGAGAAATGAACAGTCAACAGTCAAGACCCTTCATCTGGACTCAGTATGGGTAGATGGATTTAGATCTGTGAATGGTCCCCTAGGCCAAATCCACGAATAGCTTGGTATGCCACCTCAAACTAAATCCTCCTTCCCAATGGTTCAGTCAAAGCTGGAAGGCTGTATATGTCACTAAGGCGATTTATGAAGGTATTGCCAGAATTGAAAAATTATGGACAATGAGGGGAGTCTTCATTGTCTGTTTCCATTATAACTAAAGCGATTTCATTGAACTGTGTAGAATTCTGAGAGACATGGACAGGGTAATCAAAAAGATCGTTTTTCCCTTCGCAGAAACAACCAGGGAACGTAAGTTGAAGTGAATTGGCACAACGATTAGAGAGAAATTGAGGAAAATATTTTCCCACTCAACAAATGCTGGGATCTGGAACTCACTTCCTGAGAAGGTGGTGGAGGTAGAAACGTTTACAGCATTTAAAAGGTATCTTGACAAACTCTTGAAGAGCGGTTGTGTACAAGGATGCTGACCAAAACAGGGAAGTTAATAAACATGGTTAAATTTTGATCAGTATGCACAGAATTCTTCTGCATCATATATTTTAATTTAGAGTTCTCAAGCTTTTTAAAATTGCAAGACCATTCAGTGAAGTTCTTAAACCTCCTAAGCCTGCAACTTCTGAGAGTGACTGGGTTAAATTGGTTAAATTGGTGTAAAACCACAGTGACACACTTCAACGGTGTTTTTGAATGTTGATTCAGTATTCGGTCCTTATCACTGTAAGGTGTAGTACCCAGAGTTTGTCTTTGGTGGACCACCAGTGACGTTTCCTAGAGGTAACCGCCTGTTACCTTTTTACATTTGAGTACTTTATAACGTTATTTCCACACGTCATCAGCTTTCTCTTTGCATTTTCTCTTCTAACTGTGAAAAGACTGCACAGAAATCCATCTAAAGTATTCAGTTGGGAATAATTCCATTTCTCTCCTTCGCCCTTGATTCCAGTACATTACTCTGATCAACAAACAGTTTCAAATGCGACAGTGGCACATTCTTAACCGTTCATGTTCTCAGTTTCAACTGAAGATTTGGTCAGGATATGCCAAAAGTAAAAATAATTAAATATAGAAATAATTTGCATTAGATATTCTACCCACTGTAAATTACTGAATTCTAGACACTTCCTCTACTCTTTTCTCATTTGCCCTCTCTCTCTATCTTTCTCCCCCCTTCAACTTCTCTTTCTCCCTTTCTCCCCCATTCTCCCACTTCCTTTCTCCCCTTCTCCCCTTCTCTTTCTCTCTGCCTCTCTCTTTCTTTCTCCCCTTATTCTTTCTCCCTCTCTCCCCTCTCTCTAACACACACTTTCCTCCTCTCTTTCTCCCCCCATACTGTCCCTCTCTCTTTCTTCTTCCCCTCTCTCCCCCACACTATCCCCCTTTTTTCTTTCTCCCCCCACCCTCATCTTTCTCTTTCCTACACTCTCCCTCTCTTAACCCCTTCACTCTTCCTCCTTTCTCTTTCCCACCACTCTCCTTCTCTTTATCTTCCTTTCTCACTTCCATGTTTTTCTATGTTCAAGTATACTACATTCCTTAAAACAAGTAAATGCAAACATCTTTCCTAAATTTCTTTCTCTATTTCCCTTTTCCTTTATTTCTCTTTCAAGAACAGTAATAGCGACAGTTTGCTCTTTGATAGCAACACTCTAGAGCATCTCAAGATTGACGAACATTTGGTAACTTCAAATGAAGTTTTATAACCAACTTCACCAATGTTTTCTTTACAGTCCCTTAGGGAAATACACCCTAGAAGTCTGTTGTAACTTTCATGGTTATAATGCAGAAATAAGTTTGGCAGAAGCAGGAGTTCCACTTCCTTTATTTTAGCTTTCTACAGAGGGAGCTGATGCCACATCAGGCAGGATTTCCCACTGGCAACCCATTTGAATTCTACTTCTCATTCCTATCCTGACATGTCATTCCAGGGTCTCCTCTACGCCATGAGGAGGCTATTCTTAGGGTTGATGGAGCAACACCTCATATTCTGCCTGGGTAGCCTCCAACCTGATGACATGACATTGATTTCTCCAATTCCAGTAATTTCTCCCCCTTCTCTCTTTTTCCATTCCCCCATTTTGGCTCCCCTCTTTCCCCTTCTCTTCTCCTCATCTGCCTATCACATTCCTCTGCTCACCCTTCTCTTTCCCTTTCTCCCACAGTCCACTTTCCTCTCATATTAGATTCCTTGTTCGCCAACCCTTTTGCTCTTCCACCAGTCACCTCCCAGCTTCACATCATTCTCCTCTCCCACCCACCCACCTTCTTCCTCACCTGGTTTCACCTATCACCTGCCGGCTTGTCCTACTTTCCCTCCCCCCCCTCCACCTTCTTATTCTGGCTTCCTCCCCCTTCCTTTCCAGTCCTGACAAAGGGTCTCAGCCAGAAACATCGACTGTTTATTCCTCTACACAGATGCTGCCTGACCTGCTGAGTTCCTCCAGCACCCTATGCGTGTTACTCTGGATTTCCAGCATCTGCAGAATCTCTTGTGCTTATGATGCCACTTTAGCTTTGATCAGGAGGGAGCACGTGGTTTCTCTTCCGTTTACACTTGTGCCTTGGGAGTACTTTTAAGAGGGTTGTGTTAATGGACTGCTGTGGGATGGATCTCCTTACATGACCTTGCTCTTAGTTTGTAGGAAGTGTGAGTATAATATGGCAGTGTTTTCAGGAAAAAGAAATCGTCAGTGAAAAACCAGCACTAAAAAGCAGCTGTGATGTTATCTGCAAATGGCAAAGAGTGGCGAGTAGTTTGCCTGCTTTCCTTCTCGGATGTACAACAATGGAGTTTCAGTGTTAAGTGAGACTGTTTGGCTCTGACTCATTGTGATTGTGTCTGAGAACCCAGACCATCTGTTATGTCGGGTAAAACAATAACAAGCAATTGACGCTCATAGGGCAGCTGAAGGGTGAAGGGTGACCTGGTCATGCATGTCACACTTCACGAGTTGGAGATACCGCATCACATGCTTGGGCGAAACACATTTAAATCATGGGGATTGGAATGTTTACCACATAGCAGAGATAATCTTAGATTAGTTCAGCTTTATTATTTGTCACATGAACATCAAAACATACAGTGAATTGTGCTGTCTGTGTCATCGTTTGCGATGTGCCTGGGGGCAGCCTGAGTGTCACCAAGCTTCTGGCACCAACCTAGCATGCCCACAACTTGCTAACCCTAATCTGTATGTCTTTGGAAAGCGCCCAGAGGAAACCAGATGTCTGTGGGGAGAATGTGCAAACTCCTTATAGGCAGTTATAGGAATTGAACACTGATCATCAATTGTTGGATCTGTAAAGTGATTCACTAATACTATGCTACTGTGTTGTACTCATAATTATAATAATGAATGCTGAATGGCAGGATTACAGAATATGTCACAGCTGAGGAAATGTAAATTAATGTTCCATGTCGGATAACAGAATTCAACTGCGAACCTGCTAGAGTAGTCTACTGTGTCCTGTGCTCCCAATGCAGCCCCCCCCCCACATTGGTGAGAAGCATCGTAAATTGGGGGACGTTTCAGCTAGCAAAAGCAGAACTTCCCGGTGGCCATCCACCCGCCAATGGCGGAACTCCCTGCCGGTGGCCATCCACCCGCCAATGGCGGAACTCCCTGCCGGTGGCCAAACGTTTTAATTCTGAATCCCATTCCTGCTCCTGGTCCATGGCCTCCTCTTGTGCCAAGATGAAGCCGCCCTCGGGGTGGAGAAGGAACACCCTATGTTCTCTTTGGGTGACCTCCAACCTGATGGTATGAATATCAATTTCTCCTTCTGGTAAAAAATAATCCCTCCCTCTCCCCTTTTCTTCTATTCCCCACTCTGGCTGCTTACCTCTTCTTACATACTTAACACCTCCCCGGGGTCCTCTCCTCCTTCCCTTTCTCCTATGGTCCACTCTTCTCTCCTGTCAGATTCCTTCCTCTCCAGCCATTTCTCACTCACTTCGCTTCACCTCTCACCTTCTAACTATCCTCTTTCCTCCTCCCTTCTGTCATCTTCCCCTTTCCTTTTCAGTCCTGAAGAATGGTCTCGGCCTGAAACAGCGACTGCTTATTCATTTCCATAGATGCTGCCTGGCCTGTTGAGTTCCTCCAGCATTTTGCATGTGTTGCTTAGAATGAATCCTTGCTGGCCATTGCAAGTAATTACACCAAAAGAATCAAAAATACAAATTGCAAGATACAAAATGTATACAACTTTATGTGGTGTATAGATGGGATAAATGCAAGCAGGCTTTTGAGACTGGATGGGACCAGAACTAGAACTCATGGGTTAATGGTGAAAGGTGAAACGTCTAACGGGAAGATGAGGAGATTTACTTCACTCAGATGGTGGTGAGAATACGGAACAAGCTGTCAGCAGAAGTGGTGGATTTCAACATTTCAGAGAAATTTGGGTAGGTACATGAAAAGGAGGGATATTGAGGGCTATGGTCCAGGTGCAGGTCGATGGGACTAAGTTGATGAAGAGTTTGGCACGGACTTGATGGGCTGAAGGGCCTGTTTCTGTGCTGGGGTACTTGGTAACCCCATGACTCTAAGAGCAGAAGAAGGTCAATCAATTTCTTCAGCCTACTTCACCATTCAATAAAATCACGATTGCTCCAATGCTGGACTCAGCACCCTTTGCTCACTCTCCCCCCACAGCCTTGGAATATTGTGCACAGTGTTGATTACCCTGCTCTAGGAAAAATTCAGCTGTAAAGAGGGCAGAGGGGGTTTAAGAGGATGATGCTGGACAACTTTTTCACCCAGAGTGAGGCCAGTACATGGATGACTGTGAGCTGTATGACTTTGTGATTCTCTTGGTGTTCAAATATCTGTTCATTACTACCTTGAATATGTTCAACATATTAATTTCTGCCCCTCTCTATTGTATAGGAATGCATAACCACAAGAAATTCCTTCTAACTTCCAGTGAATATAAGTGAGCCCTTACACTGAAACAATGCGCTTAGTTCTAGATACCATCTCTCAGAGAAGCTTCCCTGTTACTCCCCATGGAATATTAGCCATTTCAATAACACCTCTAGTATTTCTGACCACCATTGAATATAGGCCTGAACTGCTCAATATTTCTTTATGCACCTAAAAGTATCTCCTGTACCTAATAAAGTGGCCACTGAGTGTACTTCCATGGTCTTCTGCTGCTGTAGCCCATCCACTTCAAGATTCAAGGTGTTGTTTGTACAGAGCTGCTCTTTTGCACACGGCTGTTGTAACATGTGGTTATTTGAGTTACTGTCGCCTTCCTGTCAGTTTGAACTAGTCTGGCTATTCTCTTCTGACCTCTCTCATTAACAAGGCGTTTTCACCCACAGAACTGCCACTCACTGGATGCTTTTGTTTCTCACGCTATTCTCTATAAACTCCAGAGACCGCTGTGTGTGAAAATCCCAGGAGATCAGAATCAGGTTTAATATCACTGTCATATATCATGAAATTTGTTAACTTTATTGCAGCAGTACAATGAAATACATGATAAATAAATACAGAGTAAAAAACTGAATGACAGTATATATATATATACAGTATGTCGATTTAATAAGTAGCGAAAAAAACATATGAAAAGTAGTGAGATGGGTTTAATGTCCATTTAGAAATCAGACAGCAGAGGGGAAGAAGCTGTTCCTGAATTGCTGAGTATGTGCCTTCAGGTGTACCTAATAAAATGGCCACTGAGTGTGTATTAACCTATTGATCTAGGAAGCAGCTAGTGACCCTTCTCTGCCCTGTTTCGAATGCAAGTATAACTTTCAAAAGTTATGACAAAACTGTATGCAATACAGTTGCATACTGACAGTTGTGTGCACAAGAGCATTTCTGAATGCACAACACATTGAACATTGAAGTAGATGGGCTACAGCAGCAGAAAAGCACAAACATACGCTCAGTGTCCATTTTATTAGCTACAGGAGGCAGCTAATAAAGTGACAATTGAGTGTATGATATGCATGTGACAGATTCTCCTGGAAATCATATTCGGATTCAGGAGGCTTAGTCAACATTTAGAAATACCTTTGCAGAGGGCAGGAATAAATAATCTTGCATTAAAACCCTCTCATCCAAATCAATATTCCTGTCAATAAAGGAAGAGAAGTGAATTTAGATTCACAGATCACCTTTCATGTCTTCCCACAGAAAATCCCAAAGCATTTACAACCAATTGCAAAGTACACTTTGCTGCAGGCTAAACAACAGACCATTAGTAAACAACACGATTCTGCTGTTGGCAGAAGAACCATGTGCAAATTATCTGTCGGAGGTTGGGAAGTAACATTTGTCTAGATTTGCAGAAATCTCATCTGGTTCTTTTTGATAGAGATATAGCATTTTTTAGCCCTGTTGGAAAGGGCAGGTAGAAAGATGGGAGATGGACGCCATCAGACACAGAATTTATTATCATTGATGCATGTTGTGATATTTAAACACAAGATAATCTGAAGATACTTGTAATCTAGAGTAACGCACACAAAATGCTGGAGGAACTCAGCTGGTCAGGTATCATCCATGGAAAGGAATAAACAGTCGACGTTTCAGGCCAAGACTCTTTATCAGGACTATTTTGATCATTTGTTGTTTTTCAAAGTTCAAGGATCAACTTTATTCACCCGCTGCTGCCAATAAGGAGTTTGCACGTTCTCCCCATGACTGCGTGGTTTTCCTCTGAGTACTCTGGTTTCCTCCCACAGTTCTAAGGTGTTCCAGTTGGCAGGTTGATTGGTCATTGTAAATTGTCTCATGATTAGGCTAGGATTAAGTCAGGGGATTGCTGAGAGGTTTGGCTCGAAGGACAAGAAGGGCCTATTCCATAATGTATCTCAATAAATAAATAAAATGTATATATATTAGGTATTTAATGTGGAGTGTTGGTTAGAGTGAAAAATGCAAAAAGAAACAAAAACTTTCAATAGTTATAAAGCATACAGAATCATACAATAATAAAGTTAGAGGTTAAAGTACAGATATGGATAAATACAAATGGATAAAATAAAATATGTATAAATTCAAAAACAGCATTATTCATTTACCATGTAAACAATATTTCCCACGTTAATATAAAAATTGGCCTTTTCTCCTTGGAGCGACCAAGGATGAGAGGTGATTCGGTAGAGGTGTACCAGATGATGACAGGCATTGATCGTGTGGATAGTCAGAGGGTTTTTCCCAGGGCTGAAATGGCTAACACAAGGGGGCATAGTTTTAAGGTGCTTGGAAGAAGGTACAGAGGGGATGTCAGGGGTAAGTTTTTCCACACAGAGAGTGGTGGGTGTGTGGAATGCACTGCTGGTAAAGGTGGTGGAGGTGGATACAACAGGGTCTTTTAAGAGACTCTTAGATAGGAATATGGAGCTTAGAAAAATAGAGGGCTATGTGGTAGGGTAGTTCTAGGCAGTTTCTAGAGTAGGTTACATGGTCAGCACAACACTGTGGGCCAAAGGGCCTGTAATGAGCTGTAGATTTCTATGTTCTATTTTCTAACAGACTGCTTTTGGGACCAATAAGCCAAATCTGCATTGGCCCTTTCTTGAGACTAAGAACCATGAAACCAAAGAGTATTGGTGAGATTTGGTTCTACACACTTTGAATGTTCCTCCTGGATGCAGCAGTAAACCAAAACATCAGGCATAGTCAGGGAAAAGTCTTCAAAGCAGATTGAAGAAAAATATGCCATGCAACTGAAAGGTGAAGATTCAAGGATGGAGCTGCAGAGTCAGAGAGTCGTGGAGTTTTACAGCATAGCAAGAGGCCATTCAGCCCACACATCCATGCCAGCCCTTTTGCTCATCTGTTCTATGCCTTTTGCCTGCATGCACCTGGTGCCTTCTTTGCCTTGCCTTTCAAAGTGCCCATCTAAATGCCTCACAGTTCAAAGTAGATTTAATATCAAAGTACATATATATGACCATATACCATCCTGAGATTCATTTTCTTGTGGGCATCACAGTAGATACAAAGAAGCACATTAGAATCAATGAAATGCCTCCACACAAGGATGAGCAAACAAGCAATGTGCAGGAGATGACAAATTGTGCAAATACAAAAATTAAAACAAAACACAACCAAATAAATAAATAAATAAAGACAAAATGAGATGAAAGCGAATCCATAGATAATAGATTGTAGAGTCTATTGTAGGTTGTAGAGTCAGTTCAGTATTGGGGTGGGTGAAGTTATCCACTCCATTTCAGGAGCCTGATGGTTGAATGCCTTTTAAACATAATTATTGTGTTGGATTCCACCTCTGCCAAGTTTTAGAGATCAACCACTCTCCATATATAAAACTTCCCCCTCAAATCCGCTTTAAAACTACTTCTTTCCACCTTATGCCTATGTCCTGATTAACGGTCTTGGCACAAAATATCAACAGTTTATTCACTCCATAGATGCCGCCTGAACTGCTGAGTTCCTCCAGAATTGCATGTGTGTTGCTCAAGATTTCAAGCATCTGCAGACTCTCTTGTATTTGTGTGTATGTGCAGTATGCCCTCTAGTTTTTGACACACTTATCATGGGGACAAAGGATGCTGACTGAATATCTCATCCTATCTATACATCCTGCAATTTTATCTACCTCTGTCTCTTAACCCTGCAGCCCCCTTCACCCCAGGGAAAAGAAGTCCAGCCTATTCATAAACACAAGAGATTCTTCAGATGCTGGAAATCTAAAGCAACACGCACAACGTGCTGGAGGAACTCAGCAGGTCAGGCAGCATCTATGGAAATGAATATATAGTCAATGTTTCAGGCTGAGACCTTTCTTCAGGTCCCAAAACATTGACTGTTTATTAATTTCCTGACCTGCTGTGTTCCTCCAGCAGTTTCTGTGTGTTGCTCTGGCCTATCCAATTGCTCCCCATAGCAAAAGTCTTTCATTAGAAGCAACATGTGCAGAGTACCCTGACTGGTTGCACAGTGGAAAGTAACTTGACTTTTTGTATTATGGCCTGGTATATAAACACTAATGCCCAGGAATGGAAAAGTCTACAAAAAATGATGGACACAGCCCTGTCCATCACAGGCAAATCCTTCTCCACCACTGAGTACATTTACATGGAGCACTGCCACAAGAAAGTAGCGGCGTTCATCGAGGTCTGCCCCTTTACTGGTTCTACCTTCAGCCAGAAGGTCTAGAAGCCTTGGGTCCTACACCACCAGCTTCAAAAAGCAGCTATTATCCTTCAACCATCAGGCTCCTGAACCAGTGTGGATTACGCCACTCTCCTCAATTCTAAACTGATGATTCCATAACTTACAGGCGCACTTTGTTTTTAGATTATGAAGGCACGCAGTCTTCTTTTATTGTCATTTAGTAATGCATGTCTTAAGAAATGATACAATATTTCCTCCGGTGTGATATCACAAAACACAGGACAGACCAAGAGTGAAAAAACTGACAAAACCACTTAATTATAACATATAGTTACAACAGTGCAATAACACCATAACTTGATGAAGAAGTCCATGAGCACAGTAAAAAGTTCAAAGTCTCTCAAATGTCCCACCTCTCACGTAGACGGGAGAAGGAAGAAAGACTTTCCCTGCCATGCCGACCACAGTCCAACTCTGAGCCTTCCAAAAACTTCGAGCCTCCGATGAACTCTCCGACACTGAGTACTGAGCGCCACCTCTGTCTGAATGATTCGACCTCAATCTCGGTCGCCAACAGCAGGCAAAGCCGGGGATTTGGAGGCCTTCCCTCCGGAAGATTCCCGACCGCACAGTAACAACAGCAGCGAACTGGTGTTTCAGAAATTTCTCCAGGTGTTCCTCTGTGCTTTCACGTCTGTCTCCATCAAATCAGAATTGTCCACGGCCCCTATTTAATGGATACAATATCATTTTTCACCGGAGGGCTGCGTGCACACGGCGCGCTGCTCTCTCTCCTCCCGCCTTTCACTTTGAAAGAATCCACAACTCATCCTCAGAATCTACTTACTCATTTGCACAATTTTTCTTCTTTTGCACATTGATTTTTTTTGTCATTCTGTTTATGTATAGTTTTTCATATATTCTATTTTATTGCTCTGTTATCCTGTAAATGTCCTCAAGAAAACCAATCTCAAAGTAGTTTGTGGTAATATAACTATACTTTGATAATAAATTTACTTTGTCTTTGACTTTGAACATGGTGAATCTCTACTGAACGCTCTCCTGCACAACCACATCCTTCCTATAGTGCAGCAATAAGAACTGCACACTATGTTCTCAGTGCTTTAAAAGGTTGAAGAAAAAAGAATGTCATTCTGTGGTGGTGATTCTCGCCTTTATATATATTATTCATATTAAAACTGTTAAATAAAATCAAACCATATAGGCGCCAACAAGGCTTCATTCCCGATGAGCTCAATGTCTTCTATGCTCTCTTTGTCTATCAGAACATGGAGGAAACTTCATAAATTTCCACAGCCCCAGTGATCCTGTGACTTCAATCTCTGAGGCCAACGCAAGAGCATTCATCAGTTGGTGAACCCACGGAATGCATCTGGCCTAGACATGGTACCTGGCCAAGTATTAAAGACCTGTGCTGATCAACTGGCTGGAGTGTCCAACAATATCTTTAACCTTTCACATTGGCAGTCTGAGGTACCCATCTGCTTCCAGAAGGCTTTAATCATACTGATTCAAAGAAGAATGTGGTATCTTGCCTCAACAACTGTTGTCCAGTAGCACTTACATCTACTGTGATGAAGTGCTTTGAGAGATTGAAGATGAAGCATATCAGCCTGAGAAGCATCTTGCATCTGTTCCAATTTGCTTCATGTCATAACAAGTCCACAACAGGAGCTCTTCACTCAACCCTGGAACATCTGGATAATGAACATGCATACATCAAAATGCTCTTTATTGACTACAGCTCAGCATTCAATACTATCATCATCTCAAAACTAATTAATAAGCTTCAAGACTTTGCCTCAATACCATCCTGTGCAATTGAATCTTTGATTTCTAGACTTACAGACCCCAGTCTTTTTGAATAGACAATATCTCCTCCACAATCTTCATCAGCACAGGTGCACCACAAGGCTGTGCGATTACCCCCTGCTCTCACACTTATGACCATGTGGCTAAACACAACTCCAATGTCATATTTAAGTTTGCTGATGACACCACTGTCGTTGGCCAAATCAAAAGTGGTAATAAATCAGCATATAGAGGGAAATTGAAAATCTGGCTACATGGTGCCATAACAACAGCCTCTTACTCAATGTCAGCGTGACCAAGAAGCTGATTATTGACTTCAGGAGGAGGAAACCAGAGGTTCATGAGTCAATTTTCATCGGTGGATGATAGGTAGAGAGGGTCAGCAATGCTAAATTCTTCAGTGTTATTATTTCAGAGGATCTGCTCTAGGTCACCATGTAGGTGCCATCACAAAGAAAGCACAGCAGTGTCTCTACTTCTTGAGAAGATTGCGGAGATTCAGCACATCATCTAAAACTTTGACCAAGCTTTATGGATGTGTGATGGGGAGTATATTGACTGGTTGCAACACAGCCTGCTATGGAAGCACCAATGCCCTCGAGTGGAAAATCTTACAAAAAGTGATGAAAATGGCCCAGTCCTCGTGGGTACAGCCCTCCCCACCATTGAGCACGTCGACATGGAGTGCTATTGTAGGAAAGCAGCATCCATTGTCAAGGAGCTCCCCCATCCAGGCCGTGCTCACTTCTCCCTGCTGCCATCAGGAAAACGATACAGGGACCTCAGGACCCACACCACAGGCTCAGTAACAGTTATTACCTCTCAACCATCAGGCTTCTGAACCAGTGGGATAACTGCATTCAACTTCACTTGCCCCATCACTGAACTGTTTGTCTGTCCTGTTGGGTGGGGCTCTTCATTGATTCTCAAGTCAAGCCAAGTCAAGTCACTTTTTATTGTCATTTCAACCATAACTGCTGGTACAGAACATAGTAAGAACGAGACAACATTTTCCAGGACCATGGTGCTACATGAAACAATTCAAAAACTACACTGAACTACGTAAGAAAAAACACAAAAACTACACTAGACTACAGACCTATCCAGGACTGCATAAAGTGCACAAAACGGTGCAGGCTCTACAATAAATAATAAACAAGACAATAGGCACAGTAGAGGGTATAGTAGGTTGGTGTCAAGCCAGGCTCTGGGTATTGAGGAGTCTGATGGCTTGGGGGAAGAAACTATTACATAGTCTGGTCGTGAGAGCCTGAATGCTTCGGTGCCTTTTTCCAGATGGCAGGAGAGAGAACAATTTATATGAGGGGGTGCGTGGGGTCCTTCATAATGCTGTTTGCTTTGCAAATGTAGCGTGTCTGTGATGGGGGGAAGAGAGACCCCAATAGTCTTCTCAGCTGACCTCAGTATCCGCTGCAGGGTCTTGCGATCCGAGACGGTGCAATTTCCGAACCAGGCCGTGATGCAGCTGCTCAGGATGCTCTCAATACAACCTCTGTAGAATGTGGTGAGGATGGGGGGTGGGAGATGGACTTTTCTCAGCCCTCACAGAAAGTAGAGACGCTGCTGGGCTTTCTTTGCTATGGAGCTGGTGTTGAGGGACCAGGTGAGATTACACCAAGAAATTTGGTGCTCTTAGCTGTCTCTATGGAGGAGTTGTTGATGTTCAGCAGAGAGTGGTCGCTCCATGTCTATTGTGTTTTATTGTGTTTCCTGTACTTGTTGAGTATGCCCACAAGAAAACGAATCTCAGGGTTGTATATGGTGACATATATGTACTTTGGTAATAAATTTACTTTGAAATCTGAACATTAAATGGTCAGATTGGAATTTAGTCTATCCTAATGGTCCCTAATGCTTACATGCAACAGAGAAAGCGAAATGTTGCTTGTTCCTCGCGTCATAAGTGGAGAGCCCCACAAATCTAGTGAGTTTGAAAATAAAGAACTCATAATACATAATGATCTCATAACCACAATTTTGGTCTTAAGCCATTATCTTCTGGAACCAACCAAATGGGGGTTTTGATGTAAGTTATATCTGGAGTACGTCATGCAAATACACAAGTGTGTTTACAGAGATTTATCATCTTGGCCTCTTCCCAATAATCTAACTTGAGTTAGCAGTTAGTATCGAAGTATGCATACTCTATGCAACCTTGAGTTTAAACTCTTCCTTACAGGCAGCCACAAAACAAAGAAACCCAGTAGAACCCGTTAAAAAAAATGAAGACCATCAAACACCCAATGTGCAGAAAAAAAGTGTGCAAAATGTAAAAGTAAGTAAATAACATTCAGAACTGAAGTTCGTGAAAGTGATTCCACTGCCACGAAGCCAGTCATCACTGCAGCCGATTCAGGAGCCCACCAGTTGCAGGCCACAGCCTCAGCTCAGCACAGAGACAAGTAAATGTCACAGAGCAGCGAGATGAAACTACCTGTCCCTCACCTCTGGCTCCGACACCCTGATATTTTCAATCTGGCTCGGCGCATAAATCATTCAAAGCTCAGGTTGTCCCTCGCTCTTGGATCCACACTCAGCCACTTCAATCTGCTCTTGGGCCCGTGACTTGCCGCCATGATTCAACCCGTACCCAATATTTCCAATGTGGCCCAGGACTTAAATCAATCAAACCTCGATTCTGTCCTTGCTTCAGGGTCCAGGCTCAGACCCTGCTGCCCCAACCCTGCATCATCTCTGCTCGCTTCGCCTCGGGTCAGCCACATTGAATTGCCTCCAAGTCCGCTCCAGAAATGGCCCAAACAATGCCTCGTTGCCCGCTCTTATGCCCAGGCCAAACGCCATGATTTGGCCTGTGCACATCATGCCACAGCCATCCTGGACTTTAGCGACTTCAGTTCACACTGCAAAGATGCAAGGCTGTACAGCTCTACTCCAAGAGGAAAGTTACAGGCTATTGATTGCCATGATCGTATCTGAGAAAAGGTGTGATCAATATATTATATAAGATCCAAGTCTCCTCTGAATCAAAATGTGCATTCTTAAATATAATGTGAGTAAGGAATCATTCCTCTGTGCTTCCAATTAACCATTCACAGATGAGAAACGTATTATATTGATCTCATTGACCCTGTTTGGTCCTAAGACAATCACATAGTATTGCTCAAGTAAAAGCCATATTGTATTCAGATTCAAAGATTCAAAGTATCAAAATATGTATAAATTATACAACCTTGAGAGCTGTCTGCTTACAGGCAGCCAGAAAGCAAAACCCCGGAAAAAAAAAACAATAAAAAAAAGCCAATGTACGATGATGATGACGATGATGATGATGATAATCGGCTGGTCGGCTGGTAGTGCAGTAACATCAGCGCTGGACTCTGGAATGGAGGTTCCTGGGTTTGAATCCAGTCGGGCCATTCCCAAATACGCTTTCCATCTGGGTTGAGTGTTGAGATCACAACTCGACCTCGTAAAATAAAGAAAATACCGTACTGTGAAATGTCTGTGTGAGGAGAGGCGCCCCACTCAGTCTCTCGTCCCGCGCCTTGTAAGGCATGAAAATGCCCGACGCTGGCCTCTCAGGCCTGAGTCGACGTCATCATCATCATCGTCATCATGAGAGTTGTCTGCTTACAGGCAATCAGAAAGCAAAACCCTGGAAAAAAACAATTAAAAAAAGAACAGCCAATGTACAGTGAAAGTAAAAACAAAACATACACGATTCATGCAAACACTAGAAGCAAGCAACAGCACTCTGGAGCAGACAGAGCAGGCCCAAAGCCTTAGTCTCAAGTTCATCATTTAGCAGGGCAAGCCGACGCGAAGATCGCAGACACAAAGCATGTAGTAGTTGGATTAGAGTCATAGCCTCAGTGCCACGGAGAGAGGAGTAAACATCCATTCTTATATTCACTGATAAAGATTCATGACATAACTCATACTGCGCAACAATCATTTTAATCTCCTTTAGATTAGATTTAGATTATGAAAACACACAGTCCTCTTTTATTGTCATTTAGTAATGCATGCATTAAGAAATGATACAATGTTCCTCCGGTGTGATATCACAGAAACACAAGACTGACCAAGACTGAAAAACTGACAAAGACCACATAATTATAACATATAGTTACAACAGTGCAAGCAATACCGTAATTTCAAAGAAGAACAGACCATGGGCACGGTAAAAAAAAAAGTCTTGAAGTCTCTTGAAAGTCCCAACATCTCATGCAGATGGTAGAAGGGAAAAAACTCTCCCTGCCATGAGCTTCCAGCGCTGCAAACTTGCCGATGCAGCATCCTGGAAGCACCCGACCACAGTCCAACTCAGGGCCTTCACCTCCGGAGATTCTCGATCGCACAGTAGCAGCGGCAGCGAACCGGGCATTTCAGAAGTTTCTCCAGATGTTCCTCTGTGCTTCTCACGACTGTCTCCATCAAATCAGAATTGTGCACGGCATCCTACTTACAAATACGATATCATTTCACCAGAGAGGCCGCGCGTGCTGTGTCGCGTCATCTTCTCCCTCCTTTACACTCATGTGCTGAAGAATGACAATAAACAATCTTGAATCTACTGAGATTTTTGTTATTTATTTAGAGATGCACTGCAGAATAGGCAGTTCCTGCCCAACAACCACCTATTTAACCCTTCCCTAATCACAGGACCATTTACAATGACCAACTAACTTAACAACCGGTACATCTTTGGACAGTGGGAGGAAACCAGAGCTCCTGGAGGAAAACCAGGCAACTCTTGAGGAAGAAGTACAAAGTTCTTAAATTAGGTGCTAAAATTGAACTCTGGAACACCCTAAGCTGCAATAGTGTGGTTCTGATTGTTACACCACCATGGCACCCAGATTGCCATAACTTCTTTAACACATCAAATTAAATTATCCTAAACAACAGAGCCGACAAAATTGAAAAACTTTTTTAAAAATTGATTATTTTAACAATATCCCTGCAGAAATTGTAATGAGATTTAAAACTGACAGCTAAAGAGCACGAAAACTTTCAGGGAAATTCTATAGCTTTTTTTCAGTTTTCAGGGACTTTCAAAGTTCAGTTTTATTCCATCAGTAATTACCAGGGCTCTGAAAGTTTGAGAACAAGAAGTGGTTACATAAACTAGCTGTCATAATATTTTTTTTGTGTAAACTCGGTTGTATTCCATGGTGAACATGAATTTAAAGGGGTTTAGTAGGGTTTTCAGGATGTTTAATGAAGTTGGCAGGACCAATGGAAACTTCTCCTTTTGTTTGGGATGTTTTGGACTCGGATTCGTAATCTAAAAAAAAAATTAATGTCATGCTATTTTATAGAAAAACATAAAAGTGTTTCTTTCTGCAACAGGAGTATAAATGTCCTTCAACAAGAAATGGTTGATGTTATCTCAATTATGACATCAAGTGTGAGATTATCAAATTTCTGCTAAGTAATGGTGGTGGAGCAGAAACACATCTCTACAAAAGGAGGTGTAAGGTGTTCCTTCCCTCCACTAACCTGCTGGTCACCCTAGGCTGAGGTGTAGCACCTGCTTAGCCACACTCTCCCACCCACTCAGGGTCACGTGAAGTCGTGAGAGCAGGTAGTGGAAGGTGTAAGAGCAGCTGCTGAATATCACAAGTCCTGGTTATGTGACCACTGACACCAGGCAGACAATCTCTGAAGAGTTTTGCTAATTGCTGGGGTCACCTGTCTTGTAGAGGCACTGCTCAGAGGAAGGCAATGGCAAACCACTTGTGTAGAAAAATGTGCCAAGAACAATCGCGGTCATGGATAGACCATGACTGCCCAGGTCATACAAATGAACGAATGGTATACTGGAATGACGGGGATAGATAAAATCAGCAAACAGATCATCAATCATGTATGGAGTGTCTGTGGTTTTCATTTTTGTTACTACAAGTATCATCACTTACTCCTTCAACAAGAAACAGGATCTCCCTTAACAAAAACACCGATTCTCAAAGTGAACAGCAGTGAACTATAACAACAGGAATTCTGCAGATGCTGGAAATTCAAGCAACACACATCAAAGTTGCTGGTGAATGCAGCAGGCCAGGCAGCATCTGTAGGAAGAGGTGCAGTCGACGTTTCAGGCCGAGACCCTTCGTCAGGACTAACTGAAGGAAGAGTGAGGAAGGGATTTGAAAGTTGGAGGGGGAGGGGGAGATCCAAAATGATAGGAGAAGACAGGAGGAGGAGGGATAGAGCCAAGAGCTGGACAGGTGATAGGCAAAAGGGGATACGAGAGGATCATGGGACAGGAAGTCTCATGATATGATATATTTAGGTCTTAAAGGTACACTGTTCCTTGAACATGGACACTGAAAGAGGGGGCTAAATAACTTAGATCAGTTCCTATCATAAAATTCAGATTCAGATTTATCTATCACAAAGAACTTTGAAACATACAGTGAAAGGTGCTGTTTGTGGTAACAAGCAACACAACCTAAGGATGTGCTGGGGGCAGTCTGCAAGTGTTGCCACACATTCTGGTGCCAACATGACATGCCCACAGTGCTCCTCAGAACACAGAACATGGCAAAACAGGACATACAAAGCAACAAAGCAACTACAGTGAAACAAGTCTCATTCTTCCCTCCTTCCCACTTACACAAAAATGTTTGCAGTCCTCTAGCACCAGGCAGGCCGTTTTTCTGGCTCTGGGCTCAGGGCTCCAGTGGATTTGTGGATTTGCAGACACTGAGCCCACACTTCATTGAACATAGAATAGTACAGCACAGTACAGGCCCTTCGGCCCACAATGTTGTGCCGACCCTCAAACCCTGCCTCCCATTTCAGCCCCCACCTTAAATTCCTCCATATACCTGTCTAGTAGTCTCTTAAACTTCACTAGTGTATCTGCCTCCACCACTGACTCAGGCAGTGCATTCCACGCACCAACCACTCTGAGTAAAAAACCTTCCTCTAATATCCCCCTTGAACTTCCCACCCCTTACCTTAAAGCCATGTCCTCTTGTATTGAGCAGTAGTGTTCTGGGGAAGAGGCACTGGCTATAAACTTTATCTATTCCTCTTAATAAACTTTATCTATTCCTCTTAATATCTTGAATACCTTTATCATGTCTCCCCTCATCCTCCTTCTCTCCAAAGAGTAAAGCCCTAGCTCCCTTAATCTCTGATCATAATGCATACTCTCTAAACCAGGCAGCATCCTGGTAAATCTCCTCCGTACCCTTTCCAATGCTTCCACATCCTTCCCCAGTGAACTTGTCGATTTGCAAACACTGAGCCCAGGCATCCCCCAGTGGATTCACAGAGATATGTCGATCGGCGCCTGCCATCAGGCTTCAGAGTTCTGGACTTCCAGTCAAACTTCGGCTAAGACCTGAATCTCTGACTGACCTTCAGGCTTCGTTCTGGACCACCAATCGACTTGCAGGCTTTAACTTAGACCTCTGATTGCCCATCAGGTTTCAACCGGGTCCTTTGATTGGTGTTGCAACCAGTCAGTATACTCTTGAACACACATCTATAAAATTTTAATCAAAATTTTAGACGTCATGCCGAATCTTCACAAACTTCTAAGAAGGTTTGTCGTGCTTTCTTTGTTATTACAGTGGTCACCAGCAAGGCAGTGCTGCGCAAGACAGACACTCCTTCAGAACAACGGCACAGGGTAACACAGTGGTGCAGCTCCAGTGACCCAGGTTCAAGTACATTTATTATTAAAGAAGATGTAAATTATTCAACCTTAAGATTTGCTTGCTCACAGGTAGGTGTTATGTTACTTCTGTTTAAATGTACCATGGGTTAACAGTAAAGAATCATATTCTGGAAGAATTAGAGAACTTTTATTTACAATAATAAAGAAGCATGTCTTAACCCCGCCACGTGTTGAAACATTCTGACAAACCCCGCGCATGCTCAGTGCTCTCCAATCATGTACTGGCACATCATTGCACGTGATATCACCACATCTTCCCTTCCTTAAAAAGAAAAAAAAATAAATAACAACACTAACCAATAAACAAATCTATATCAGCTAACTGAATCTCTGAAGTTGGCTCTTCGCTATCTGAGCCATGACTCTTCTTCGGCTTCTTTTTCTTCTTCTTTTCCGCTTTAAGCTTTTCTTTATGTATTTCAACTAAACTTTTTGGTATACTCTCACATGGCTCCTGGTTAGAATGTGGAATTTCAGGTAAGCAGTTCATGCTATCCTCCTCAGCAATCTGCTTCCCTGCTTCTGTTTGGACTGTATCTTTCTTAAATCCTTCCACTTCCATTCGTAATTAAATAAGAATCTTCTATATGGCCCTTGTGGCTACGGGGGTCAGGGGGTATGGAGGGAAGGCTGGTGCAGGGTTCTGAGTTGGATGATCAGCCATGATCATAATAAATGGCAGTGCAGGCTCGAAGGGCCGAATGGCCTACTCCTGCACCTATTTTCTATGTTTTCTTTTCTTCATCTAATTCATTCATTAACTGTGTAATCGCTTTTTTATGCTGAATCATTGTCATTTCAATAAAACTTCTCAATTCTGTTACTTGTGCTTTTACTTCTTCCTTATACTGTGTCCACTGTGAGCGTTCTTGCTCTAGACGGTGACTGGACTGAATCTTATATTCTCTCAGTGTCTCTTTCATTATCGCTTGCATTGAAGCAACCTCCTCCTGCCATTGCTTTTTCACATCATCAATTGCCTCCTGTTTGGTCATCTCAGAAACTGCAGCTACTGCTTTTATTCTCTCCATGTCAGCATTTTCATAAAGCGCATAGAAACATAGAAAATAGGTCTATATAAAATAGCATCTATATAAAATTCCTCATGGTCATCTTCAATCACTGCATGTACTTTTTTCATTTCATTTTCCTTCTTTCTACTTCCCAACAGTGCAAAAAATGATTAATCTTAGCGCAGTTGTAGCAAAGTTTGCCATATGCAAAACACTGATTTGGGCGATGTTCCCGCGCACAGCGATCAGATGACTTTTTTCTTTCAAATGCCGTCTTGCTCTCCATCGGTGTTGTCAACATATTATTATATTTCTTGATATATTCGTGCTTTTTTAAAGCGTTTACATTACAGTTTTCAACAAAAAGCTCCTCAGCCTGTGACATTCTGGTCTCAGAAGCTTTGCAGAGCGTGAAAGCTTTTTCAAAATTTAAAACTTGCTCTCAACAGCCTTTCTCTCAGTGCATTATCTTGAATGCCACAAACCAGTCTATCTTTAATGAGAGAGTCTATGAGCAATCCAAACTCGCACGTTCTGCTACACTTTCTTAACTCAGTCACATACTAATCAATTGTTTCAGTAGCTCTCTGCGCACGTGTGAAGAATTTATATCGCTCATATGTTAAATTACGCTTAGGTATACAAAATACTTCAAATCTGTCCATTATCGACTTTAAATTGAAATTATCTCCATCTTCAAAGACAAAACTATCGTATACCTCCACTGCGTCATTTCCGATCACATGGAGCAGAATTACAACTTTGGTTTTGTCCGCTTTTCTATCAGCTTTGATCGCTGATAAATATATTTCAAACTGTTGCTTGAATATCCTCCAATTCTCAGCTACATTGCCAATCAGCTGTAACTTTGGTGGGGGTTGTAAACCTTCCATTTTACTGATTACCATTCAAACTTTTTTCTTCTTTTTGTCGATTATCTTCGATTCTCGATTCTCGCGTATTATTCTTCCAGAGCCACTTCTGACACCATGTTATGTTACTTCTGTTTAAACGTACCATGGGTTAACAGTAAAGAATCATATTCTGGAAGAATTAGAGAACTTTTATTTACAGTAATAAAGAAACCTGGCTTAACCCCGCCACTTGCGGAAACATTCTGACAAATCCTGCACATGCTCAGTGCTCTCCAATCATGTACTGGCACATCATTGCACATGATATCATTACAGTAGCCACAAAGCAAGAAATTGGCTCTTGCCTCCGATTTGGCCTGGCATTTAAATTTTGATCCTGACCTTCAATGCTGTCTATGCAGAGCCTACATGTTCTCTCTGTTACAAAAAGGCCAGAAGACCATAAGACGTTGAAGAAGAATTTGGCCATTCGGTCCATCAAGCCTCCTCTGCCATCATATATGATTTATTACCCTTCTTAACCCCATTCTCCTGCCTTCTCCCGTAACCTTTGATGTACTGCTTAATCAGGAACCTATCAACCTCGCTTTACCTATACCAACTATGACTTGACTATGACTTGGCCTCTGCAGCCATCTGTTGCAATGAATTCCACAGAATCACTATCCTCTGGCTAAAAAAGTTCCTCCTCATCTCTGTTCTAAAGTGACTCCTTTCTATTCTGAAGCTGTGCCCTCTGTTTCTGGACTTCCCAATGGTAGGAAGCATCCACTCTATCCAGCTCTTTCAATACTTGACCATAGGACATTGTAGCAGAATTAGGCCATTCAGCCCATTGAGTTTCCTCTGTCATTTCATCATGGCTGATCTATTTTCCTCTCAATGTCATTCTCTTGTCTTCTCCCCATATCCTTTCACACCCCGATTAATCAAGAACCTATTAACCTCCACCTTCAATACCCTTAGTGACCTGGTCTCCACTGCCACCTGTGGCAATGAATTCCACCGATTCACCACCATCTGGCTAACAAAATTTCTTCTCATCTCCTTTCTAAATGGACATCCCTCTACTCTGAGGCTGTGCTTTCTGGTCCTAGACTCACCTACCATAGGAAACATCCTCTACACATCCACAGGCCTTTCAACATTCAATACGTTTCAATGGGATCCCCTCTCATTCTTCTGAATTCCAGTGAGTAGAAGACCAGAGCCATCAATTGCTCTTCATACGATAAGTCTTTCATTCCCAAAGTCATTCTCGTGAACCTCCTCTGAACCCTCTCCAATGTCAGCACATCTTTTCTTAGATAAGGGCCCAAAACTGTTCACAATACCCCAAGTGAGGCCTCACCAGTGCCTTATAAACCTTAGCATTGCATTCTTGTTTTTATACATTCAAGTCCTCTCTAAATGAATGCTAATATTGCATTTGCCTTCCTCACCACTGACTCAATCCGCAAATTAACCTTTAGGGCATCCTGCACGAGGACAATTTGTTAGGTTTCAATGAGATCCGCGCTCATTTTTCAAAACTCCAGTGAGTATGGCCCCAGAGCGATCGAACACTCATATGTTAACACTTTAATTCCCGGGATTATTTTCGTGAACCTGCTCTAGACCCTCTTCAATACCAGCTCATCTTTTCTTGGATAGAGGACTCAAAACTACTCACAGTACTCCAAGCTAGGTTAAGTTCAAGTTCAGCTGCTGCCATGGACATGTACCAACAGGTTCAAGAACAGTTTAACACCCCTCAACCATCAGGCTCTTGAACAAAAGGAGATAACGACACTCATTTAAAGAGTCATTTATCTTGTTATTTCATGCTCGTTGTTTATTGCTATTTATTTACCATCTGCATTTGCACAGCTTGTTTATAGTTTACAGATCCTACTGTGCTCAGTTCTGGTCACCTCACTACAGGAAGGATGTGGAAACCATAGAAAGGGTGCAGAGGAGATTTACAAGGATGTTGCCTGGATTGGGGAGCATGCCTTATGAAAAGAGGTTGAGTGAACTCAGCCTTTTCTCCTTGGAGCGACAGTGGATGAGAGGTGACCTGATAGAGGTGTATAAGATGATGAGAGGCATTGATCGTGTGGATAGTCAAAGGCTTTTTCCCAGGTCTGAAAAAGAGGACACAGGTTTAAGGTGCGGGGGAGTAGGTACAGAAGAGATGTCAGGGGAAAGTTTTTTTATGCAGAGAGCGGTGAGTGCGTGGAATGGGCTGCTGGCAACGGTGGTGGAGGCGGATACGATAGGGTCTTTTAAGAGACTTTTGGATAGGTACATGGAGCTTAGAAAAATAAAGGGCTATGGATAAGCCTAGTAATTTCTAAGGTAGGGACACGTTCCATAGAACCATAGAACAATACAGCACAGAAACAGGCCTTTTGGCCCTTCTTGGCTGTGCCGAACCATTTTTCTGCCTAGTCCCACTGACCTGCACCTGGACCATATCCCTCCATACACCTCTCATCCATGTACCTGCCAAGTTTTTCTTAAATGTTAAAAGTGAGCCTGCATTTACCACTTCATCTGGCAGCTCATCCCACACTCCCACCACTCTCTGTGTGAGTAAGTCCCCCCCCATGTTCCCTTTAAACATTTCTCCCTTCACCCTTAACTCATGTTCTCTGTTTGTTTTTCTCTTCCCTAGCGTCAGTGGAAAAGAAACCTGCTTGCATTTTCTCTATATAGACCCATCATAATTTTATATACCTCTATCAAATCTCCCCTCATTCTTCTACGCTCCAGGGAATAAAGTCCTAACCTATTTAACCTTTCTCTGTAACTCAGTTTCTCAAGTCCTGGCAACATCCTTGTAAACCTTCTCTGCACCCTTTCAACCTTATTAATATCCTTCCTGTAATTTGGTGACCAAAACTGCACACAATACTCCAAATTCGGCTTCATCAATGCCTTATACAACCTCACCATAACATTCCAACTCCTATACTCAATACTTTGATTTATAAAGGCCAATGTACCGAAATGTTTGGCACAACTTTGTGGGCCGAAGGGCCTGTATTGTGCTGTAGGTTTTCTATGTTCTTCTATGTTTTCTACAGTTACTGTAGTATAGAATTGCTAAGTATGCCCGCAGAGAATGAGTCTCAGGGTTGTATGTGGTAACATGTATGTACTCTGATAATAAATTTTACTTTGAACTCTGAAGTTTAATTGTCACTCAACCATACATGAATACCTGTGAATACAGTCAAATGAAACAGTGTTACTCATGGGTCAAGGTACAAAACACTGTACCAACAGTCATATACAGTACAAGCCACATATAGCACATAAGATATCAGTAAAATGCAGTCATACGAAAAAATATAGTCCAAGAGTCTGATCCTATAATCTGACCAGCAATTTCTCTTCTATAAACACGCAAGAGTTCTCACAGGCTGTAATGAGTTGATTACTTGAAAGAATAAACATAATTAATGAATAATTGAGTACTGAAGGCTCTGCTCAATTTTACATGTTGCACCAGTCTTTAGCAGTGGCTCCCTTCTGGTTAGAATCAGAATCAGGTTTCATATCACCGGCATACATCATGAAATTTGTTGTTTTGAGGCAGCAGTACATTGCATTCTTAAATAATAAAACCTATAAATTACAATAGGTATATATAAAAAGAAAATTAAATCAATAGTGCAAAAAGAGAGGGGTAAAAATTCCGTAGTAAGTGTTGATGGATTCATTGTCCATTCAGAAATTTGACAGCAGAGGAGAAGAAACGGATTCATGTCTCTTCAGATTCCTGTACCTCTTCTGTGATGGTAGCAATGAGAAGAGGGCACGTCTTGGGTGATGAGGGTCCTTAACGATGGATGCTGCCTTTTTGAAGCTACCCTCAATGCGGGTAAGGCTAGTGCCCATGATGCAGCTGGCTGAGTTTACAACTTCCTGCAGCTTTTCCCAATCCTGTGCCCCTCATACTGGACAGTGATGCAACCAATTAAATGCTCCGCATGGTATATATTTAGAAATTTGTGAGCGACTTTGGTGACATGCCAGTTCTCCTGAAACTCCTAATAAGATATAGCCACTGTTATGCCTTCTTTGTAGCGGCATCAATATGTTGGGCCAAGATAGAGCCTCAGAGATGTTGCCACCCACGAACTTGAAACTGTTCACCCTTTCCCCTTCTGATCCCTCAATGAGAACTGGTGTGCGTTTCCTCGACTTCCCGTTCTGAGGTCCACAATCAATTCCTTGGTTTTACTGACATTGAGTGCAAGATTGTAGCTGTGTCTTTTAGAGCAATCTAATCCAGGTTCCCTGAAGCCAAAATCAGTGCTGATTTTGTACGAGTTGTAATAGCTGGCTGAGACTACTTGCAGTCAGTAATTCCACACTTTATTGTCTCATTCTTTGATATAAACAACTGATCCTTTCCAATTACAAAGTTAAGGCAGCACGGTAGTGTAGTGGTTAGCACAATGCCTTACAGTTCCAGTGACCTGGGTTCAATTCCTGCTGCTGCCTGCAAGGATTCTGTACATTCTCCCCATGAGTGCGTGGGTTTCCTCCGGGTGCTCTGGTTTCCACCCACAGTCCAAAATCGTACTGGTTGATAGGCTAATTGGTCATTGTAAGTTGTCCTATGATTAATAAAGGCATCCGTTAGTCTTGCGAGACCATGGATCTGTACCTGGAAAGTCTTCACTCTGCAGGGCACAGGCTTGGGCAAGGTTGTATGGAAGACCAGCAGTTGCCCATGCTGCAAGTCTCCCCTCTCCATGACACCAATGTTGTCCAAGGGAAGGGCATTAGGACCCATACAACTTGGCACCAGTGTCATCGCAGAGCAATGTGTGATTCAGTGCCTTGCTCTAGGACACAACACGTTCCCTCGGCTGGGGCTCGAACTCACGACCTTCAGGTCGCTAGTCCAATGCCTTAACCACTTGGCCATGTGCCCGCACTGTCCTATAATTAGGCTAGAATTTTTATTTTTATTTACAAACGTGGAGTAAGCCCTTCTAGCCCTTCAGGCTACACTGCCAGGTAACCCAATTTTTTAATTTTGTCCCATGATTAGGCTAGAATTAAAAAATTGGGTTACCTGTCAGCGTAGCCTGAAGGGCCAGAAGGGCTTATTCCATGTTTGTAAATAAAAATAAAAATAAAAATAAAAATAAAGAATGCAGCAAAGAAAGGATATGGAAAGAAGGGAGTAAAGTTGATGAACACAATGGGAGTAGAAGACTTGAAACCTTGAATCCCTCCTTGGCATTCAATAACAGTCAGAGCTGACCTGGCCAAGGCCTCATCAGATTCAGATTTATTTATCACATGTACATTGAAACTTAGTGAAATGTGTCATTTGCATTAACAACCAACATATCTGAGGATGGACCAGTTGGATTGAAGGTACTAGTTCTGTGCTTTATTACACCATGGCTCTATACCAACAGAGTTGCTGAATAATTTTTTTATATATACAGAGTTGTGTATATGAAAATCCCAGGAGCTCAACAGTTTCTGAGATACTCAAGTCACACAGTCTGGCACCAACAATCATTCCATGGTCAAAGTCACTTAGATCCCATTTCTTCCCCATTCTGATGTTTGGTCTGAACAACAAAAGAACCTCTTGACCGTGTCTGCATGCTTTTGTGCATTGAGTTGCTGCCACATGATTGGCTGATTAGATATTTGCATTAATGAGCAGGTGCACAGCCTGCTCCAGCCAGAGTTTTAGTTACAGCCAGACACGAACAGAACCCAGCACTTCCACTTGTTTCCTGCACGAGGAGGAGTTAAATGATTACCTTACAACCTTTGGTTTTGTCATGGTGGTCACATCTTATCTATCACAATGAATGTGACAGTCAGCCTGTAGCATAAGGCTTAGCTGCCACCTGCAATAGGTTTTGTCATTTGTACACAGGAATGTCAAAACCTCTGGGACTCCAGTCTTAACTCTTCACAATTTTGTATGTCAGTTTTTAGAATTTATTCATTGGTCATGCTCATTTGGAGAAGTTCTACATCTAGGAAAGATGTACTGGCACTGGAGAGGTTCCTGATCAGGGTTACGAGAATGATCCTGGGAATAAAAATCTAATGTATGAGGAGTGTTTGATGGCGCTGTGCCTGTACTCACTGGAGTTTAGAAGAATAAGAGGGGATCTACTTTAATTCTACTGAATACAGAAAGGCCAAGATAGTGTGTAAGTGGAGAAGATGATTCCCGTAGTGGGGAAGCTTCATACAAGAAGGACATTCCTTTAGAACAGAAATGAGGAGGAATTTTTTGAATCAGAGGGTGGTGAATGTGAATTTAATGTATTCACCACATACTTTAGTGTTCCCTTGCCTTCTCTCTGGCACTAGCCAAATGGTAACATATCGGAGTTAACACTTGAGTTCCTGCACTGTGTCCACCTTGGAAAAGTGAGCAAGGGCATGAAGACACAAGAAAAGGCACACCTACTGAAAGTGTTGCATCTGGTGGAGAATACAGGTACAGTACAGTGGAGTTTGACAGTGAATGCAGCAACAGAGTACAACCAGGTACTCTCATTCACCGACCTGGAAAGAGGAGCAACTGGACGGCAGCCCTGGTGATACTTTGGAGGTTTGAGGGTGCAAAGCAGTGGTAAAGCCAAGTGAGTATTTGAAAGTTAAAATAAATTGAGAGCAAGTTAAAATAGGTTCAATTTCAAAGAAAATTTATTACCAAAGTACATATATGTCACCAGATACAACCCATTTTCTTGTGGGTATACTTAATAAATCCAAAAACCATAATAGAATCAATGAAAGACCACACCAACAGGGTGGACAACCAGTGTGCAAAAGACAACAAACTGCAAATACAAAAAGAAAAAAAAACAAGAAATAATAATAATAAATAATAATAAGCAATAAATTTCGAGAACATGAGATGAATATTCTTGAGAGTGAGTCCATAGGTTGTGGGAACAGTTCAGTGATGAGGCAAGTAAATTTGAGTGAAGTTAAACCCTTTGGTTCAAGACCCTGATGGCTGAGGGGTGGTAGTTGTTCCTGAACTTGGTGGTGTGTGTTCTGAGACTCTTGTAACGTCCTTTTGATAGCAGCAGTGAAAAGAGAGCATGCCCGGATGATAGATGCTGATTTACTGGGAGGATGCTCCATGCAGATGTGCTCAATGGTGGGGAGCACTTTACCTGTGATGGACTGGGCTGTATCCACTACTTTTTGTAGCATTTCCTGCTCATGGCATTGGTGTTTCCATACTAGGCTGTGATACAACCAGTCAATATACTCTCTTCCACACATCTAGAGAAGTTTGTCAAAGTTTTAGATGTCATGCCAAAGCCTTGCAAACTTGTTTAAAAATATTGCCACTTGTACATTGCCGAAGGGGTCACTGGCAAGTCAGTACTTGCCATAGATCAATTTGATCTGCATGAGAACTGATCTTGCCTTCCCACAGCTGAGAGACAAGAAGCAACGAGACATTAAACAAGTATCTCGCTCAGCCCACATTTTTGTCGAGTTGAATGCTCACAAGCAGTTGGGGATGGATGCTGGGCTTGCAAGTGTCTGTACCACTTTCAAAAACAGGTGCTTCAAGTACCGTGGGTGGCTTTATGATTTTTTTTTGCTGGTAAGATCAACTTTTTGATCCAAGGACCAACCTTATCCACCATGTTCATTTACATGTATTAGGAAATTAGTGTGGTGTATTGGTCAGGGTGCGACTTGCAACAAAAAACAACGTTCAACAACTATAAAGAATAAAGAATTATATAAAATATGAACTGAAAGGTTAAAGTACAAATATAGAATAAAATATAAATACATAAATATCAGCATGTATTTACAAAGTAAATAGCAGTTTAAAGTGTTTATAATGCAATGCAGTGACTTAGGTAATTGATAGAGGGGGTTGGGGGTGGAGGGTTGATCAGATTAACTGCCTGGGGGAAGAAACTTTTAAGATGGCGTGAAGTTTTTATATTAATATCCTGTAGTTCTTTCCAGAAGGGAGCTTTTGGAAAAGGCGGTTTGTTGGGTGGGTTATGCCCACAATGATTTTCCTGCCCACTTCATTGCCCTGGACACATGAAAGTCCTGCAGAGATGGCAGAATGCAGCCAATGTCCTTTTCTGTTGACCCAACAGTTTACTACAGTGTGAGAAGATGCCGCACCAAATCAGACAGTAATGACTGAGTTACACACACAAAACGCTGGAGGTCAGGCAGCACCTATGGAGAGGAATAAAAATTCAATATATCAGCCGTGACCCTTCATCAGGACAGGACAGGAAAGGATGGGGGTTGAGGCCAGAATAAGAAGGTAAGGGCAGGGGAAGGACTGTATGTTGGAAGGTGAGAGGTGAAGCCAGGTGAGGGTAGGGGGGTGGGTGGGGGAGTCAGTATGAAATGAAAAGCTGGGAGGTGATAGGTGGAAAAGATAAACGACTGAAGAAGAAGGAATCTTATAGGAGAGGAGAGTGGACGATGGGAGTGAGGGAAGGAGATGGAGCACCAGAGGGAAGTGTTAGGCAGGTGAGGAGAAGAGAAGGGGTAAGAAGGGGGCCAGAATGTGGAATAGAAAAAAGTGTGAAGGGGGAGATGGGAGAAATTACTAGAAATTAGAGAAATTGAAGTTCATGCTATCAGGTTGGGAGCTACTCAAATGGGATATGAGGTGTTGCTCCTCCAACCTGAGAGTGGCCTCATGTGCGGATGCTTTCTATGACCGCAGTGTAGAATTGCACCAGTATTTACCAGAGAGAGAGAGAGAGAGAGAGAGAGAGAGAGAGAGAGAGAGAGAGGAAAATGTCCCAGACCCTCGTTTCCTGAGAAGGAGGGGAAGGATGCAATGTAAGTGACAGGAGCAATGTGCATTGCAATGTGCCTGTTGTCAAGAGGAAATGATGTGACACAGCAGGAACAGTCTGCTGCACCAGTCACTATGAGTCACTTTCATCTGTAAGTATATTCTGGGCAGAGCTGAGAAAAGAGGGATTTCTGCTGGTTGACTCCAGCTACCAACATGCTCACATGACATCTTTAAATTTCTTTAGCCAGAGGGTGGTGAATCTGTGGAACTCATTGCAACAGACCGCTGTGGAAGCCAAGTCATTGTGTACATTGAGCACACCACCACTGAGCATGGAATGGTGTCACAGGAAAGCAGCAACCATCATCACCCAGGACATGGCGTCTTCTCACTGCTGCCATCAGGAAGAAGGTACAAGACCCTTGGGACTTACACCATCAGATTCAGGAACTCTTGTTACTCCTAAACCATTAGGCTCTTGAACCAAAGGGGGTAACTTCACTTGCCCCATCACTGAAATGCTCCTACAACCTATCCACTCACTATCATCTTCATCTCGTGTTCTCAGTATTTATTGCTTATTTATTTATTATTATTATTTCTTTCTTTCTGTATTTGCTCAGTTTGTTGTTGTTTGCACACTGTTTGAACGCCCAAGTTAGTGCGGTCTTTCATTGATTCTTCATGGTTATTATTCCATAGATTTATTGAGTATGCCCACAAGAAAACATATCTCAGGGCTGTATATGGTGACGTATATGTACTTTGATAATAAATTTACTTCGAATTTGATTTTGAATTTATTTAAATCTTACATCCATCCCACAATGTGAGGCAGTAAAAATCTTTGTGTTACGATTCTGTCACAATGCACAGACATGAGAATTTATAAGTCTAATGGCTTGTAGAAAGAAGCTGTCCTGTAGCCTTCTGGTCCTGGCTTTGAAGTTTATTTAAAGCAGGTGTTGATACGTTTTCAATTAGTCAGGGTGTCAAAGGTTACAGGGAGAAGAATGGGGTTGAGAGGGATGATAAATTAGCCATGATGGAATGGTGGAGCAGATTCGATGGGCCAAATGGTCTAATTCTGCTCATACATTTTATGGGCTTCTGAGGTTAAAGTATGTACATCTTTAATAGGTAGGACTGTCCGTCCATCACCAAGACACCATGGCAGCAAGTGATCATTCTACTGCCACCAGGTAATTACCTTTTCTTCAGTTGACAGGTAACATTGATTGATGGCAAGGATTAGACTGTTTAAGTAACCAAACTACTGGCCTGCTGAACATTAACACAGTTAAATGATTGATGACACTATAACTACAGCCAATGGTAACATTACCATTTTGTGATGCACCCCTAATCCTACTTAGTGAAAAACAAAATACTTCAATACAGATTATTGACCATGGGTCAGCAACTTGTATGGTTAAACCACCTCTAAAAAAAGTCAGAAGTCAAAAGAAAGTTTATTATCAAATACAACCCTGACATTCATTTCCTTGTGGGTCATTCACAGTGTATACAGTACAAAGAAACACAATAGAATCAGTGAAAAACTACACACAAAGATGGACAAACAACCAATGTGCAAATGAAGACATATTGTACAAATACAAAAAGAAAAGCAAAATAATAATAATAGATCAATAAGTGATAAATAATATTGAGAACAGAAGCTGTAGTACCTTTGAAATCGAGTCCATAGGTTGTGGAATCAATTCATTGTTTAGGTGAGTGAAGTTGTCACACTGTACAAGGGCACTTGGTGAGGGACGGTACTGACGGAGGCATGATCAGGTCCCGAAGACCATCGCTGAAGCCGTCAGCGCAGGAGTTGAGTGGGCGAAACGGTCCCGACCCTCCAAGCAGACCATTGCCTTTGTCAGAGCTGGGGAGCAGCCAATACCCGCCAAAAGGACATCTGCAGGCATCCTGACCTCTGCAAGGGACTGGCAGCTGTTGCTGGACCTCGAACGGCAGCTGAAATTCCCCAGCCATATCGCAGCCACCACCCTGCGACCAGACATTGTCCTAGTTTCTGAGTCTACTAAGCAAGTGGTGCTGCTGGAGCTGACAGTCCCATGGGAAGATCGCTTGGAAAAGGCCTTTGAAAGGAAGCTCTCCAAGTACGCAGGACTGGTCAGCAACTGTCAGCAGGCTGGATGGAGAGCAAGGTGTCTCCCAGTGGAGGTTGGATGTAGGGGATTTGCAGCCCATTCTTTAGTTAGAGCCTTCAGCAATTTGGGCATCGAGAAAGAGAGGAAGAGCAGAGCCATCCGCAGTACCACCGATGCGGCAGAGAGGCCTCAAGATGGCTGTGGCTCAAAAGAGAGGAGCCATGGAGTCATAAGTAGCTAGCCATCTGGACACAAGCTGGGGTCTGATCAGCCCCGGCTGGGTCACCTGGAGGAGCGTGTATGATGCTGAAAGACCCGAAAAACCCAGTGATTCCAGGAACATCACTGAAGATGTGTCCAGAGGCATTAGTAGATGTATGTACACAAAAGCCCAGTTATTGAGGGGTAATAACTGTTTCTGAACATGATGGTTTGTGACCTAAGGCTCCAGCACCTCCATCCTGATGGTAGCTGCCATCATCTTCTATGTCTATTAGATGCACAAGAAATTCCCCATATTGTACTCTATCTAACCACTTAGGGCAAAATCTCTTATCATTTTTACTTTCATCTGTGGCAATTGAATCTGAAATAATCCAGCAGTTAACAGCATTCCTTCTTGTCACTATTTACTCGCCTGTTAGTGATTTAAAGAGAACATTATTTTCTAAGGAGCCTGCACTTATTTTCAACAAAACAGTTCCATAATAACTCAGGCAGTAAAACTGAAGAAGGATAAAAATTTGTTGTCAGTTATGTAATGATCCACTGTTTGGTGTTTTCTGTGACTGGAGTGTTTTCATCACCGTGCAGCTGAGCATCTCGGAACTGAGTGGGTCCCCACAAAATCATTTAGGGACTTTCACAGCCAGAAGCTCTGGATGAAACCCGAGGACCAGAATCTGCTGAGGGCAAGAACAGTGGTATTCACGTGTGGTGACCAAAAACATTACAAGAGACCCAGGTACAACCTCAGGCAGGTCATTTCAAGGGCAAAGTAGCAAATCCAGACAGAAGTCGAATCAACAAAGGATGCTCAACAGCTGCAGCAAGGTTTAAATGTTATCACCACTTACAAAGTGAAATCAAGCAACATGGGTGACAACAGAGCTTCGCTTCCAGATGAGCTCAATACCTTTTAGGCCCCCCCCTTGACCATCAAAACATGGAGGAATCATCACAATCTTCCACAGCTCCCGATGATCCTGTGATTTCAGTTTCAGGAGGGTGAACCCGTGGAAAACATCCAGCCCAAATGGGGTACATGGCCGTGTATCGAAGATCTGTGCTGATCAACTGGCTGGAGTGTTCACTGAGGGCTTTAACCTCTCGCTTCAGCAGTCTGAGGCACCCACTTGCTTTAAGCAGGCTTCAATTATATCGAAAGCTAAGCGGAACCTGGTAAGCTGCCACAATGACCATCATCCAGTGACACTTACATCCACTGTGATGAAGTGTTTTGAGAGGGTGGTGATGAAACGTATCAACTCTTGCCTGAGAAGCTCCAATTTGCCTACTGGCACAACAGGTCCACAGCAGATGCCAGTTCATTAGCTCTTCACTCAACCCTCGAACAGCTGGACAGCAAAGATGCATACATTAGGATGCACTTTATCGACTACAGCCCAGCATTCAGTACTATTACCCTCTCAAAACTAATCGATAAGCTTCAAGACCTTGGCCTCAATACCTCCTTTTACAACTGGATCCTTGAATTCCTCACTTGCAGACCTCAGTCAGTTCTGATTGCCATCAAACTCTCCTCCAGAATCTCCACCGGCACAGACGCACCATAAGGTTGTGTGATTAGCCCCCTGCTCTACTCACATTACATTTATGCCATTAGGAAGAAGGTACAGGAGCCTCAGGACTCATATCACCGGGTTCAGGAACAGGAATTACCTGTCAACCATCAGACTCCTAAATCAGAGGGGTTAACTTCACTCAACTTCACTTGCCCCATCACTGTAATGTTGCCACAACCTATGGACTCATGTTCAAGAACTTGTCATGTCATATTCTCTATATTTATTGCTTATTTATTCATTTTACTATTTCTTTTTAGATTTGCACAGTTTGTTAGATTTATTGAGTATGAATTTCAAGATTGTATAGTGACTTTTATGTATTTTGATAATAAATTTATTTTGAACGTTGAATTTATTTTTGTGTAGTACGTCTTTTGCACATTGATTTTTTGTCGATCTTTGCTTATGTATAATTCTCATAAATTCTATTGTGAATTTTTTCCCCTGTAAAACTCAACTTGTACAATTGGATCCTCGAATTGCTGTATGAAATTAATCTCAACATAGTATATGGTGATATATAGTATACATATTTTGATAATAAATTTACTTAGACCTTGAAATTACAAGCATTGGTTGACAGCTTCTCTCCCCCGTGATAAGACTACTGAATGGTCCTCTAGCATAACGAAATGGTCTCTTGACCTCACAATCAAACTTGTTATGGACTTGCACCTCACTGACTGCTTGCAATGCACTTTCCCTTTAATTGTAACATCTCATTCTATATTCTGCATGCAAAGTATCTGATTGTTTCAGTGCACTGAGATAGTAGAATAGAAAATAATGTAATATAGAATTTTCCTTGTACTACCTCAATACTAAATTTATTCTATCCTGACTTATGGAAGTGAATGCTGGACCATTTCTCCAGCAATGGAAAAGAGACTAGAAGCAGCTGAATTATGGTTCTACGGGAGAAGGTTAAAAGTATCATGGACCACACACACATCAAATGAAGAAGTTCTCAGAAGAGCTCAAGCAGTTCGATCACTCATACCAACAATAAAAGAAAGACAACTCAGATTCCTAGGACACATCATGCGGAAAAATGAACTAGAAAAACTCATACTCTCTGGCAAGATTGAGGGGAGTAAATCGAGAGGAAGACCTCGGCTTATGTACATCAAAAGCATAGCCAGGTGGCTACACATCGAGGAAATGGAAATCATCCAAAAAACAAAGGATGGATCTATATGGAAAACCATGGTCACCAAAGTCCGCATCGGATATGATATCTAGACAGACAGACTACCTCAATGCATTGATGTAATAATGTAATCTGTACGGATAACATACAGAATAAAGTTTTTCACTACATCTTGGTACTTCTAACAATAATAAAACAGCTTACCATTTTAATTTACTACATTGAAGGGGAAATTAGTCCATTTTGCCTTCGCAATGCCTGGGACTCAAGACTTGTGAGCTGCATATGCTGATCTCAAGGGCATGCTCTGGACATAACGGATTGTGGTGGCAACATTGAGATTGTAGAAGAGTGGATTCAAGGGTTATTTCTGGCCAGCACACACAAAAAGAACTCAGGGGCTAGGCAGCATCAATGGAGAGGAATAAACAGTTGATGTTTCAGGCCAAGACCCTTTCCTGATGAAAGGTCTTTGTCCAAAATGTTTATTCCTTTCCATGGATGCTGCCTAACCTGCTGAGTTCCTTCAAGTTTTTGTGCGTGATTCTCTGGATTTCCAGCATCTCTTGTGTTTATTATTTCTGTTTAATCCCTCTATCAGGTGATGTAAATTAGAAAAATGTGGAAGGTTCAGAATCATTTATTTATCACATGTACATCTAAACAAATAGTGAAATGCATACTTTGCATTAACAACCAACACAACCTAAGGATGTGCTGGGGGGTTGGGGGGAGGAGTAGCCTGCAAGTGTTGCCACACATTCTGGCATTAACACAGCATGCGCACCGTGTTCAGCAAAACCACACAAGCAACAACAACAGAACAACAACAAAACAACAGCAAAACAAGCCCCTTTCCTCTCTCCCACAGAACCAGCCATTCATACACACTGACAAGCCTCCAATAGCATGTCAGGCCATCTCTGGGCCTTCAGCTTCCAGATGACTCGTGGACTCACAGACATCAAGCCTCCAACTTCCATCATAAACCAAATCCCAACTTTTGATTTAAGTCTTCGATACTATTTGTTAGTAGTTACTACAAGAATAGCTGAACAGATCATTTTTATAGGCAAAGTGACTAGCAATAATGCAAAATAAAGAAAACAATTTTTTTAGAATTAAAATGATGACCCTCTGATGTGAAGCAATGTTGCAATTTGCTTTTCAATAACAAGTGAACTTAATCATTGCTTCAAGACAGACTGTTCACTGAAGTTTGAAGCAAAGCAGATGATTTTTTTTTACTATGTCTTCCCTCACCTCAAATTAGCTTGGAGCATTTTGGGCAAGATTTATGAAATATGAATGCAAAGGGAGCAATATTAATTGCAGGTCATTTTGGGAAGTAACTGTTATTTATCCAATTACACAACACACAAGAAATCAAATGAATCTCTATGGGTTTTAAATATATTCAATATGAAAATTTATCAACCGACAGCCTCATTAAAAATTACAAGCTTACCTCTGTGACATCCATGACCTTAATGGCTGCTAGCTGTCCTGTCTTCACATGACGCCCCTGTAATGAAAGCAAAGGAAAGACTGTTCATTGGAAGAATTTCAGTGGATCTTATTGATATGAATATTCATCCAATCTTAGCATTTCAAATAAATACTTTTGAAGTGCAATTTCTGATGTAATATGGGCAAATAAAATTATATAAATTTTGGTAAAATATGATTCTCCATTATCTTTAATGTGATTAGGTGTCTAGGTAGAGGCAATTTTTCCATTTAAAAGGGATAATATTAAATTGCAATTTCTTTGAAGCTATGAAGATCGTGGGTTGGAATAACTTAAGATGTTGAATATTGCAATGTGATTGTACTTGAAGAGATTACAGTGGCATGCAAAAGTTTGGGCACCCCCGGTCAAAATTTCTGTTGCTGTGAATAGCTAAATGAGTAAAAGATGAACTGATTTCCAAAAGGCATAAAGTTAAAGATGACACATTTCTTTAATATTTTATGCAAGAAAACTTTTTTTATTTCCATCTTTTACAGTTTCAAAATAACAAAAAAGGAAAAGGGCCCAAAGCAAAAGTTCAGGCACCCTGCATGGCAGCACTTAGTAACACCCCCTTTGGCAAGTATCACAGTTTGTAAACGCTTTTTGTAGCCAGTTAAGAGTCTTTCAATTCTTGTTTGGGGGATTTTCGCCCATTCTTCCTCGCAAAAGGCTTCTAGTTCTGTGAGATTCTTGGGCCGTCTTGCATGCATTGCTCTTTTGAGGTCTATCCACAGATTCTCAATGATGTTTAGGTCAGGGGACTGTGAGGGCCATGGCAAAACCTTCAGCTTGGGCCTCTTGAGGTAGTCCATTGTGGATTTTGAGGTGTGTTTAGGATCATTATCCTGTTGTAGAAGCCATCCTCTTTTCATCTTTGGCTTTTTTACGGACGGTGTGATGTTTACTTCCAGAATTTGCTGGTATTTAATTGAATTCGTTCTTCCCTCTACCAGTAAATGTTCCCCATGCCACTGGCTGCAACACAAGCCCAAAGCATGATCAATCCACCCCTGTGCTTAACAGTCAGGGTTTTTTTCATGAAATCCTGCATCCCTTTTTCTCCAAAAATACCTTTGCTCATTGCAGCCAGAAAGTTCTATTTTAATTTCATCAGTCCACAGGACTTGTTTCCAAAATGCATCAGGCTTGTTCAGATGTTCCTTTGAAACTTTTGAATGGAACTTTTTGGCTGCAATGAGCAAAGGTATATTTGGAGAAAAAGGGGTGCAGAATTCCATGAAAAGAACGCCTCTCCAACTGTTAAGCATGGGGGTGGATTGATCTTGCTTTGGGCTTGTGTGGCAGTCAGTCTACCATGCCCTTGCACTCCTGCCCTCCCTGTACATTATCAGTAACACTATATTCTGAATTCTGCTATTATTTTTCCCCTGAATTATCTCAATGCACTGATGTGATGAAATGATCTGTTTGGATTGGCATACAAAACAAAGTTCGTCATTCTACCTTGGTGCTTGTGACAATAATACAACAATTCAGAGTGAGAATCTGAATCAGGTTTACTATAGTGGCCTATGTCATGAAATTTGTTGTTTTGTGGCAGCAATACAGTAGAATACATAATAATAAAAATCTATGAATTATAATATATATATATATTTATATATAGCTTCGACATGTTCTGGTTATTCTAGCTATGCCACCTTCCTGTAGTTTGAACCAATCTGGCCATTCTCCTCTGACCTCTCTCATTAACAAGGCGTTGTTGCCCACAGAACTGCTGCTCACTGGATGCTTTTTGTTTTTTGCACCATCCTTCCTAAACTCTAGAAATTGTTGTCCATGAAAATCACAGGAGATCAACAGTTTCTGAGATAATCAACTATCATTCCATGATCAAAGTAACTTAAATCAAATTTCTTTCCCATTCTGATGTTTGGTCCGAACAACAACTGAACCTATTGACCATGTCAGCATGCTTTTACGCATCGAGTTGCTGCCACATTATTGGCTGCTTAGGTATGTATTTGCAATAACGAACAGGTGTTCAGTGGCCACTGAGTGAATTTCCTTTCTGTTTACCCCATTTCCATTGATGCATCCCTGTGATTAATGAGACCTGTCAATCTGCGCCTTGTAAGGCATGAAAATGTCTGACACAGGCCTGTCATGGTCTGAGTTGTTGTTCCCTTCCCCTCCCTACTTTGGTCTTAACATTAACCAAGGTCCCAGATGCCTTCTTGCACCTTTATCAACTTCAGCAATTTGCAGTACAACAGTAACTGAGTCCAAAGGACGAGGAAAGAGATCCATTCTGATAGCACTCCCTGTGACATGCCCACCTCCAGGAATTCCTGAGCCACACTCTGTCTCAGGAAACACATTGGTCCACAAGTCCAGAAGACTGCACTGTCAAGTGCCAGAAATCTACTGAAGAGCTGCCAAGTTTTCGAAAGCAAGTGATTACATTTTTTTATATGCAGATAACATTAAGAGGAAATAAGAATTCTGAGGGGAAGCTTAAAATACATAGACTTCCTAAACTACAGCCTTTAAATGAGTATGTTTCTATTTAAAGTCCAACAACATGTTTTTTTTATCATGTGAAATCCAACTGGAATAAACTTAAAGCCAATAAGCTCTCGCTACTACAGGTTGATTGTAAGTACTCCTTTCCTTCAATTGTGATCTGCACACAGACTTATTTTTGCAGGACATTCAACTTAAGTCTACTGTATAATAAGTAGAATAATGGAAAATACTTCTTTGTGATCAATGATGGAAAAGCCTTGAATTTATTATTTAGTGCCTTTATCATCGCCTTCAAACAAATCAAAAGTGCTATGCAAACAGGTAAGCAAATTTGACATGTGGTTACTTCTATAATGCAGGAAGAATGGTAACCAATCCTTACACTGCAATATCTTGCAATAAATTTGTGGTCTTGTGAAGTTAAACACGGAAGCCATTCACCATTAATTTCTGAAGTGTTACAATGACGTTCAGTGGCATTGAATCAGAATACATGCAGCAGCCGATACCTAGGCATTCATGAGGCACTATGTATTATCAACAGCAGCAGAATGGGCAGGCCAGTTGTGTAGAGGCCAGCACAACGCTTTACAACAGCAGCAATCCAAGTTCAATTCCTGCCACAGTCTGTAAGGAGATTGTACGTTCTCCCCATAACCACTCAGCCTTCCTCTAGGTGTTCTGTTTTCCTGCTGCATCCCAGAGATGTACAGGTTAGGGTTAGTAAATTATAGGCATGCTACTTTGGCTCTGGATGCATGGCAATGCTTGTGGGCTGCCCCCAGCACAACTTGGACTGGCTACGTCGCGGCCTGGTATGGAAACAGCCATGCCCTTGAATGGAAGATTCTACAGGAAGTACTGAATACGGCTCAAATGAGAGAAAATCTGCAGACGCTGGAAATCCAAGCAACACAGACAAAATGCTGGAGGACCTCAGCAGGCAAGGCAGCATCTATGGAAAAAAGTACAGTCGATGTTTTGGGCCAAAACCCGAAGGCAGGACTGTACGATCCAGTCCATCACAGGTAAAGCCCTCATAAACATTGAGCACATGTACATGAAATGCTGTCGCTGGAAAGCAGCATCCATCATCAGGGACTTGCACCACCATGTTTAGGAACACATACTACTACCCTTCAACCATCAGGCTCTTGGACAAAGGCGGTAACTTTACTCAATTTCACTTGCCCTATCATTGAAATGTTCCCGCAACCAATGGCTTCACTTTCAAGGCCTCTTCATCTCATGTTCTCAATATTTTTTACTTATTTATTTATTGCTATTGTTTCTTTTCTTTGTGCTTGCACAGTTTGTTGTCTTCTGCACTCAGGTTGAATGCCCTAGTTTGGCAATCATTCATCGATTCTGTTATAGTTACCATTCTATAGATTTTTTGCAGAGTATGCCCACAAGAAAATAAATCTCAGAGTTGTTTATGGTGACATATATGTAACTTTGATAATAAAATTTACTTTGAACTTTGTTGCTCGTTGATGGAAACAATGCTTTTCACTGTATTTTTGGATGTACATGTGACAAATAAAGTTGATCAAATCTTTAACTGCACCCCACTGTGATCAGCAATCTCATAGCTCTGCTTCACATCATAATGCAGGGAATCCTGGTTCAATGAGCAATACATGAGGACATGTACACTTTGATTATGGTGAAGGTTGAAGTTTATAGCTTATTAGTTCAAAGTACATTTATTATCAAATTACGTATACAATATACAAAATTGAGATTTGTCTCTTTATAGGCAGCCCTAAAACAAAGAAACCCAAAAGAACTCGTTAAAATACCCAATGTGTGTAGAGAGAGAAAAAAAACAAATTGTACATTTTGGAATCTTCTATTCAGAATCAGAATCAGGTTTAATAATCACTGGCATATGTCATGAAATTTGCTAACTTCGCAACAGCAGTAGAATGCAACACATTATATTACAGGGGAAAACTGTGAATTACAGTAAGTACGTATATGTATAACAAATAGTTAAATTAAATAAGTAGTGCAAATACAGAAATAAAAAAGTAGTAAAGCAATGTTCATAGTTTCAATGTCCGTTCAGAATTCTAACGGCAGAGGGGAAGAAGCTGTTCCCGAGTCGCTGACTGTGTGCCTTCAGTGTACCTCGTTCCTGCTGGTCTCAGTGAAAAGAGGGCATGTCCTGCGTGATGGGGAGTCCTTACGAATGGACACTGCCTTTTTGAGGCACTGCTCCTGAAGATGTCTTGGATACGACAGAGGCTAGTGCCCATTATAGAGCTGACAGCAGCTTACTTCGATCCTGTGCAGTAGGCCCCCCCCCACCCAATACCAGGTGGTGATGCAGCCAGTCTGAATGGTCTCCACAGTACATATGTAGAACTTTTGGAGTGTTTTAGGTGACATTCCAAATCTCCTCAAACTCCTAATGAAATATAGCCATTGTCTTGCCTTCTTTATAGCTGCATTGATATTCTGGGACCATGTTAGGTCCTCAGAGATATTAACACCCAGGAACTTGAAATTGCTCACTCTCTCCACCTCTGATCCCTTTATAAGGATTCATTCACAGTGTGAAACACATTAATTGCTCTAGCCACCTGTGAACCAGTAGTCTTATTCACCCTTTACAGAGGACAACAGAGAGTTTAGAGCCAAATAAAGGTCAAATTGAGCAAGGAAAATGGATCTCAGCAGTCAGGCAGCATCTAGAAAAGGAATAAGTGGTCAAGATAGCACCCATGTACAATGCTCCCATGTTCGACATCTTCTGTGTAGACCATGAAGCTACTTTGCTTCTTTTATGAGGGGTGATTGATAAGTTCGTGCCCTCATGTAGGAGTCAATTTTAGAAAACCTAGCAGAATTATTTTTCCTACATTTACACACTTAGTCCAGCGGTCATGGAGCATACGGAACCCTTCTTTGTAGAAGTCGGTGTCTTGGACCTCCAGAAAGTGGTCCACAGCAGGGGTGATTGATAAGTTCATAGCCTAAAGTAGAAGGAGATGGGGAGAAAATTCAAACTTTCTGCATTTTCACTCAAAGAGTCAAACTGCATGTGCATGTAAGGAGAGCTGTATAACTCATTGCCTTTTACCTTAGGCCACAAACTTATCAATCACCCCTTTTTCATCTTGAATGTGATCCTGGAACTGTTGGAGCTTGTGATGTGCAGTTTGGAGATCGTTTCGGTGATCCAGCACTCTGCAGTCACAGAGAGGATGCCAGGAGGCAAAGCAGAGAGAGTAAGCCACCAGCATTTTGTGCACGTTCCTCAGGATTTCCAGTTTCTGCAGAATCTTTTGTGATAATAATAGATCTCCTTTCCTATGGTTATTAGTGAACCAGGTATGTTTATAATGCAATTTGTGGTTTGATGGTCATCATTACCAAGTCTAGTCTTTAATTGTAGTTTTATGTATTAACAAGCTGCACTTAAGTTCTCCTACTGCAATGCCTCCAGATTTGTTAGTCTAGCCCTCAGGGTTACTGTCTGTAATTCCAAATAATTTCAATATAATATGCATGCCAGTTATTTCTGAATGCTGAGAGCTTCCTTCTTCACTTACATTTTCATCAGAGTAGAATTTGAGGGAATTGCCATTCGAAAAGAGCATAAGAAAGTTTGCAAGTAGTAAAATCTGTGGAATTCATTCCCACAGACAGCTGTGGAGGCTAAGATATTGAGTATACTTAAAGCGGAGGTTGGTAGGTTTATTTTAAGACCATAAGACCTAGGAGTAGAATTAGGACATTTGTCCCTTCGAATCTGCTCTGCCATTCAATCATGGCTGATATTTTTTCCCCTCCTCAGCCCCACTCCCTGGCCATCTCCCCATAACCTTTGATGCTGTGGCCAGTCAAGAACCAATCAATTTCCACATTAAATACACCCATCGACCTGGCCTCCACAGCTGCCTGTGGTAACAAATTCTGCAAATTCACCACCGTCTGGCTAAAGAAATTTCTCCGCATCGCTGTTTTAAATAGACCCTGAGGCTGTGCTCTCGTGTCCTAGAGTCTCCCACCATGAGAAACATCCTTTCCACATCTACTCTGTCAACCTCTTTCAACATTCCAAATGTTTCAATGAGATCCCCCTCATCCTTCTGAATTCCAGCAAGTACAGGCCCAAAGCCAGCAAATGCTCCTCATATGATAACACTTTCATTCCTGGAACTATCCTTGTGAACCTCGTGTGAACCACCTCCAATACTAGCGCATCTTTTCTCAGATAAGGAGCCCAAAACTGTTCACAATTCTCAAAGTGAGGCTTCACCAGTGCCTTATAAAGCCTCAACATCACATCCCTGCTCCTATATTCTAGGCCTCTCGAAATGAATGCTAACATTGCATTTGCCTTCCTCACCACTGACTCAACCTGCAATTTAACTTTTAGGTGTTCTGTACTAGGACTCCCAAGTTCCTCTGCACCTCAGATTCCTGGATTTTCTCCCCATTTAGAAAATAGTCTGCACACTTATATCTTCTACCAAAGTGCATGGCCATGCATTTTCCAACAATGTATTTCATTTGCCACTTTCTTGCTTATTCTCCTAATCTCTCTAAATCCTTCTGCAGCCTTCTTCTTTTCTCAACAATACCTGTCCCTCCGCCAGTCTTCATATCATCTGCACCTTGGCAACAAAGTCATCTAGTTCATCATCTAAATCATTGAGAAACAGCATTAAAAAATAGTCCCAACACCAACTCTTGGAGAACACCACTAGTCACTGGTTGCCAATCAGAAAAAGATCTTTTCATTCCCACTCGCTGCCTCCTGTCAAAAGCCAATGCTCTAACCATGCCAGTAATTTTCCTGTAATAAATACTATGGGTTCTTAACTTGGTAAGCAGCCTCATGTGTGGCACCTTGTCAAAAGCCTTCTGAAAATCCAAGTATACAACATCCACTATATCCCCTTTACCTATCTTATTTGTAATCTCATCAAAGAATTCCAGCATTTTCAGCAGGCAAGACATTCCCTTAAGGAAACCATATTGACTTTGTCCTATCTTGTCCTGTATCACCAAGTACTTCATAACCTTATCCTTAACAATTGACTCTAACATATTCCCACCCACTGAGGTCAGACTAACTAGTCTATAATTTCCTTTCTGCTGTCTCCCTCCTTTCTTAAAGAATGGAGTGATATTTGTAATTTTCCCATCCTCCAGAACCACGCCAGAGTCCAGTGATTCTTGAAAGATCATTACTAATGCCTCCATAATCTCTATCTGGTTCAGATGACTTACGCACCTTTAGGTCTTTCAGATCTTTGAGCACTTTCTCCCTTGTGATAGTTACTTCACTCTCTTCTCTTCCCTCACATCCTTCGACACATGGCACACTTCTAGTGTCTTCCACAGTGAAGACTAATGCAAAATACTCATTTAGTTCATTTTCCATCTCCTTGACCCTGTTATTATTTTTTAGGCCTCATTTTCTAGTGGTCCTATATCTACTCTTATCTCTCCTTTATCTTTTATATAGTTGAAAAGCTTTTTCTATCCACTTTGATATTATTTGCTAGCTTGTTTTCATTTTTCATCTCTTCCCTCTTAATAAATCTTTTAGCTGCTTTCTGTATGTTTTTAAAAACTTCCCAATTCTCTGCCTTCCCACTAATTTTTACTTTGTTGTATGCCCTCTCTTTTGTTTTTACAGTAGCTTTTATTTTCCTTGTCAGCCACTATTGTACAATTTTGCCATTTGAGTATTTCTGTGATTTTGGAATACATCTATTCTGCACTTTCCTCTTTTTTTCCAGAAATTCAAGCCATTACTGCTCTGCTGTCATTCCTGCCAGAATTTCCTTCCAATTTACTTTGGTCAACACATTTCTCATATCACTGTAATTTCCTATACTTCACTGATATACTGTTATGTCAGACTTTACTTTCTCCCTATTTAATTTCAAGTTGAACACTATCATATCGTGATCACTGTCTCCTAAGGGTTCCTTTACCTTAAGCTCCCTAATCGTCTCCAGTTCATTACATAACACCCAATCCAGTATAGTTGATCCCCTATAGGCTCAATGACAAACTGCTCTAAAAAGCTATATTGTAGGCATTCAACAAATTCACTCTCTTGAGATCCATTACCAACCTGATTTTCCCAATCTAAATTCATGTTAAAATCTTCCATAACTATCATAACATTACCCTTTTGACATGCCTTTTCTAGTTGCAATCTGTAGTCCACATCCTAGCTACTGCTGGGAGGTATGTACATAACTGGTTCCTTTTACCCTTGCAGCTTCTTAACTCAACCCACAAGGATTCAACATCTTCTGATCCTAGGTCACATCTTTCTAATGATTTGATGACATTCTTTACCAGCAGAGCCACTCCAGCCCCTCTGCCTACCTTCCTATCCCTCTGATACAATGTGTAACCTTGGGCATTCAGCTCCCAACTACAACCATCCTTCAGCCACGATTCAGTGATGGCCACAAAATTACACCCAACAGTGCAACAAGATCATCCATCGTGATCTTATACTCCGAGAATTGAGATCTAACACTTTGAGCACTGTGTTTGCTATTTTATTTTACTTAGAGATGCAACGTGGATCAGACCCTTAAGGCCCATTGAGTCACATCACCCAGCAACCCATGAATTTCACCCTTGCCTAATGACAGGACACTTTAAAGTCCATCTTTGGACTGTGGAAGGAAACTGGAGCACACGGAGGAAACCCATGTACCCACAGGAAGGATGCACAAACTACCTTACAGAGGGCACCGGAATTGAACTCTGGACTCTGGCGTCCTGAGCAATGACAGTGTCACGCTAACTACTACGCTACCATGGCACCCATGATTAGTCCGGGTGTCAAAGGTTATGGTGAAAAGGCAGGGCATTGGGTTTGAGAGGGAAAATAAATCAGCCATGATCCAATTGCAGAGAATGGCCTAATTCTGCTCCAATGTCTTATAGTCTTGTTTTGGTGAGCATTCCTTCCAATAGCAACATCAGTCTAATGGTTTAATTGCAATTCAGTAATTGTAGAGAAATTCACATCAGTACAAAATATCACTAGAATAAATCCAGGGCATCCTTTTATGGTTGAAGCGTTGATACTATGGTAACTGCAAATGGAGTGAGTGGTCAAAATCACTTTATTTCATTCACCCTGACAGGGCAGCACGCTAGCATAGCAGTTAGCCTAATGCCTTACAGCGCTAGTGACCCAGGTTCAATTCTTGCCGCTGTCTTTAGCAGTTTGTACATTCTCTCCGGTTTCTTCCAAGTGCTCCTGTTTCCTCCCACATTCCAAACACGTGCAGGTTAGTCACATGGGTATAACTGGGAAGCATGGGTCTGTTGGGTCAGACACCCAGAAGGCCCTGTTATCATGCAGTCGGAATCTAAATACAAATCTAAAAAATGCACTGTTAAATTCAAGTAAAGGATAGAGAGAAAAATAGCTCATCATCATAAGCAGTTTATGGTGACCATAATAAAGGGAATTAAATATTTGCAATACTTCAGAATGTGATACTAGAGTTCCTGAAGAAATTTTTAGCACACTATCCAGTTATTCTCCAGTGTAAGAGCATGATGTTGCTCCCACGATTTCCAGCAGCTCACTGCTACTAGGGATTTACGTCCAGGAAACACATTGACTAACAAAACACTGATGTGATCTTACAAAAAAATATGCTGATTGGGCTTTTTCACACACCCAGCAGTGTTTCCCAGCTGAGTCTGATTTCTCTAAGTGAATTTGTCAGGTTTCCAGTCCTTTTAGCTCTCAGTGTGTTGTCTTCATGGGTCTGATTCAGAGGTTTGCGGGATCAAGTCCCAGGAGAATAAAATCAAGGCTGAGAATCCCTTGCTGTAACAAGGATGTGCTGACTTTTGTTTGGACCGTCTCTCCAATAAAGTATTAAATCAGGCCTCTGTATGTCCTCTCAAGGGATTGCTCCTCAGCTCCGTTTAAAGATCATGGGAGCTCTGCCCAACATCTCACATCTCTACTTGTCTATACATTAAATAAAGAGGCCATTTGGCCCATCAACTCTTTGCTGGGCCTCAGAATAATCCCATTCCTTCACATTTTTTCCTTATAGTCTCTTCTTCTCATGATCTCATCAACTCCCCCCAGATTCTACCACTCACCAATACACAAAAATTAAAGGTGAGCTTTATTTGTCACTCATACATCGAAACATACAGTGAAATGTGTCATTCGTTTCAACAGGCAGCACAGTCCAAATATATGCAGAGGGCAGCCCACAAGTGTCACCATGCTTCTGGCTCTGATATAGCATGCACACAACTTACTAACCCTAACTCATTTGTCTTTGGAATGGGAGAGAAAAGCAAAGGCGGAATTGTACCCCCGAGAGTTGGCATTGTAATAGTGTCACATTAATTGCTGTGCCATCCTATCAGGGTCGATGAAGTAAAGTGGCCGATTAACCTACTAGCCCACACATCTTTGCGTTGGAGTTCCTGGAGGAATCTCCTGAGTCACAGTGGGAGCGTGGAAACACCAGACAGATTGCATTGAAGGTCAGGATCGAACCGGGGTCACTGGAGCTATCAGGCAGTAGCTCTACTTAGCCATACCACGGTGCTATCCATCTCGGCCATTGCTTAATCCTGAACACAATAATCTGATTTATATTGTTTAGTTTTGTTACATTGTTGTTTGTGCAATCCTATTGTGTGAGGCTGCATATCCTGCATAACAGCACTGCCGATGCAGTGGGGATTGGCTGTAAGGTGTTAGGCATGTCCTAAGTAATGAAAAGTGCTGTATAAATCTAACCCCCCTTTTTCGTTCATTGTATTTGCTTCCCAAGTCCAGAATCAACAACATCTTATGAAAGGAAATCACCAATTTCCTGATCTGACATTAAATTGTATTCAGATGAACGGGATCCTTCCCCTTCTGCCTTTCTGTTCCAGTGACATTCAACAATGAAGCAAGGCTTTTCCTTTTGTGCTTCACGCATTTGGTTTTGTTTCTAGTTTAAAGAGCGCGCCATAGGAATGTATAGGATTCAGATTTATTCATTTATTGCACATACATCGAAACATACAGTGAAATGTGTCATTTGCATTAACAACCAATACAACCCAAGCAGCCCACAAGTGTTGCTACACTTTCTGGAACCAACATAACATGCTCATAATGCTCAGCACCACAACAAAATGGAACAAAAATTCAAAGTTCAAAGCAATTTTATTATCAAGGTACATATATGTCTCCATATACTACCCAGAGATTCATTTACTTGCAGGCATTCACAGTAGAACAAAGAAATACAACAGAACCCATGAAAAACTACACACAAAGACTAATAAGCAACAACTGTACCAAAGAAGGCAAACTGAGCAAATATATAAAAAAAGAAAGAAAGAAAGACAGGTGAGAAATTCAATTGTAGAGTCCTCGAAATTATTTATTTGCACAACAAGCAACAAAAAACAAGCAGCAAAACAGGCTCCATTCCTCCCAACCACTCACCCACCCATTCATATACTGAGGAGCAATGAAAGAAAGTAATGCCCTCAGTCCTGGTAATGGGGTCAATAATGCCAGAAATAATTTAATCACATTTGGATTTTTTTGTTGCCTTTGGCTATTTTGGGACAGTCCATTATTCTAGATAACTAAGAGGTCTGTGCCTGCACACAACAAGAACTAGCAAGTGTACGAGCAGAAGCAAATAATTAGGGAATAACACTTGCATAGGAGATTTACCAGGATGCTGCCCGGATGAGAGAGCATGTCTTATGAGGATAGGTGGAGTGAGCTCAGGCTTGTCTCTTTAGATTGAAGAAGGATAAGACGTGACTTGACAGAGATGTATAAGATGATAAGTGGCATAGACCAAGTGGACAGCCAAAAAGTCCTGACGAGGGGTCTTGGCCTGAAACGTCGACTGTACCTCTTCCTGGAGATGCTGCCTGGCCTGCTGTGTTCACCAGCAACTTTTATGTGTGTTGCTTGAAATTCCAGCATCTGCAGATTTCCTCGTGTTTGCGAGCCAAAAACTAATATATATGGGCTTAATTTGAATGCCACTGGAAGAAAGTATAGGGAGAAAGTCAGAAGTAAGTGTTTTTTTAAACACAGAGAGTGGTGAGTGTGTTGAATGTGCTGCCAGAGGTGGCAGTAAAGGCAGATACATTAGGGACATTTAAGAGACTCTTAGATGGGCACATGGATGATAGAAAACTGGAGTGCTATGTAAGAGGGAAGGGTTAGGTTGACCTTCCAGTAGTTTAAAAGGTTAGCACAATATCATGGGCCGAAGGGCCTGTACTATGTTGTAGCATTCTATGTACTTTGTTCTATGTGCACTGAACAATGACAATTTCCCCTAAGAGTGATTCTAAACACCTCTCTCTGTCATTTAGTGCATCACTGAGATTCACCTGTCTGCAAGATATAAGTCAGGAGTGTGGTGGAATGCTCCCTAATGACTTGGATGTGTACAGTACTAACAATACTCAGGAACCTCAGCATCATGCAGTATAAAACACCCCACCCAGCTGTTTCCCCCATCCATCATTCCAAACAGTCACACCATGTTCGTGCAGGGACTATCATCTACAAGATATCCTATACCAACTCCTCTGACAGCACAACTAAATGGACAAGCCTGTTTGAGACACCATCACTTTTTGTCCTCCAAGTTTCATACTACTCTGACCTGGAAATATATCAATAAATACAAGAAATTCTGCAGACGCTGGAAATCTTGAGGAACACACTCACACAAAATGCTTATGGAGCTCAGCAGGCAACTGGACAGGAATAAACAGACTACATTTCGAGCCAAGACCCTGAAGAGGAAGGCGGAAGAAGCCAGAATAAGAAGGTGGGGGGAGGGGAAGGGGAGCAAACTGGCGGCAGAGATTACAGAGGGTGAGCAGTGAGAGATGGTCTCACTAAACACCTGCTGAAGTGAAGATTTAAACTTTTTCAGGTGAGGCATATCTTGAAGAGATTTTGCAGTGGAGCAGCAAAACGTAAACACAAGAGATTCTGCAGATGCGGAAAATTTTGAGGAAGACCTGCCATCTCATACTCCTCCCCCTCCCCCACCTTCTTATTCTGGTTTCTTCCCCCTTCGTTTCCGGTCCTGATGAGGGGTGAAACATCAACTGTCTATTCCCCTCTATAGATGCTGCCTGACCCGTTGCGTTCCTCCAGTATTTTGTGTGTTTGATCTTTGCTGTTTCATCTTTGTTGCTGGGTCTAGATCCTGGAAATCCTTCCCAATATTACGGAGGGAATGCCTTCACCACATGGACTGCTGCAATTCAGGAAGCCAGCTCCTCCCCCCCCACCCCCAACACCTTCCCTCTGGGATCATTCCGGCTGAGCAATACAAGCTGCCCTTGCCAACAACATCCACGTCTCATAAACCAACAGCATAAAAACAACAATTCTCTGCTGATTTATTGATTTACAGGCAGTTAACAAGCACACATTATATGCTGGGGCCACCGTAGTTCAGTTGTTTAGGTCTAGCCACTTAGACATCAATTCAGAACCCATTCTGATTTGCTGGAGCATTAAATTCAGCTAAATTAGCAATAAATTCAGTGGCCACTTTATTCGATATCTCCTGTACCTAATAAAGTGGCCACAGAGTGTATGTTCATGGTCTTCTGTTGCTGTAACCCTTCTACTTCAAGAAACGACATGTGCATTCAGAGGTGTTCTTCTGCACACCACTGTTGAAACACACGGTTATTTAAGTTACTATCGCCTTCCTGTCAGCTTGAACCAGTCTGGCCATTCTCCTCTGACCTCCCTCCTTAACAAGGCATTTTTCCCCCACAAAACTACCACTCACTGGATGTTTTTGTATTTTCCACCATTCTCCATAAACTCTAGAGACTATTGTGTTTGAAAATCCCAGGAGATCAGATGTTTGTGAGATACTCAAACCACCCTGTCTGGCACCAACAATCATTCCACAGTCAAAGTCACTTAGATCACATTTCTTGTTCTTTCTGATGTCTGGTCTGAAAAATAATGGAACCACTTGACCACGTCTGTATGTTTTTATGAATAGAGTTGCTGCCACATCTTTGGCCGATTAGACATTTGCATTAATGAGCAGGTGTACAGGTATACCTAATAAAGTGGCTGCTGAAGATATGTGGTTAAGGATATTGAAGTTCCTCCCTCTACACAGTCCACACTCTACCAATCAAATCCATTCCGACCTATTGTACCATTTCATGACTTGCTGAGTCATTAGAATCACCATCAGATGTCACAATAGACAACTAACCAACCCCTGAATACTACTTCATTATTTTACTCTCTTTTTGCACTTTTATTCAACTTATTTTTAAAATATACATTTCTTATTGTAATATATAACATTTTAATGCATTGCACTGTACTGCTACTGCAAAAGAACAAATTGTAATGATATATATCAGGGATATTAAATTTGATTCTAGTTCTGATTTGGGGCTTAAGATGTTGGAACTCTTACTTCTGATCAGAAGACTGTAGGATCAGGTCCTACATTTGAGACTTGATCACAAAAATCAAAACTATTCTTCTGGTGCAGGACAAAGGGAAAATCACCTCATCAGCGCTGTCAGCATTTATATTGTTTGATCCCTTGGACGAACGCAAATTACCCAACACGTTCTTTTCATAAAGAATGTACAATACTGCACAAAGGTCTCGGTTGCATATAAAAAGCTAGGGTGCAAAAGCCTTTTGCACAGTACTGTATCTATATATAATGTTTACCAGTATTAGTAAACATTTAAGACTCACAAATACCGCAAACAAGAGAAAATAAGCAGATGTTGGAAATCTAAGCAACACACACAAAACCCTGGAGGAAACGCAACAGGTCAGGCAGCATCTATGGAAAAGAGTAAACAGTTGATGTTTCTGGTTGAGATTCACCAGGACAATATCTTCACAGATATTGCTCTTTCAAGGGCAAGTAAAGAGAGGATGGAGATAGATGTTGTGGTAAAACATATATATATAAATATGTTGTAACTGGGTTAACTGTCTGGACACACCCCTCTGCTGACTGCCCCTGTGGCTCCTCCCACAGAGCCCTGTATAAAGGTGTTTTGCCTTGCCCCTCCCCCTCAGACCGGGGGCAGACACTCACCGTGGAGGTCGTATTGCACAGCGAATAAAAGCCTTTCAGTATTTTACCAAACCTCAGTCTTTTGGAGTTGTTGAAGGTGCTTCAGATGTCTTTCCACCATGTGCTTCAGATCAAATCAAAATTAACCCAAGAAATTACATTAAAAAACAGCTTACTGTACTGTGAAAAAGTTTTAGCCACCCTGACTATATCTATTTACCCAAGACTTTTGTACAGTACTGTAATTGTCCTGGATAATTGATATTACTCAACTCAAAATATTAACAAAGAGATAGTCTAGTCAGTATTTCATATGCTTTTTGTGGAGGTTTCCTGTATACAAAAAAACTATTGATCAACCCAGAATCAGAATCAGGTTTATTATCATTGATATATGTGGAGAAAATTGTTGTTTTGCAGCAGCAGCAGTACAGGGCAATACTTAAAGATTATTAACAGTGCAAAAAGCACAATAGTGAGGTATCATTCACAGACAATTCAGAAACCTGATTATGGAGGGGAAGAAGTTGTTCCTAAAGTATTGAGTGTGCAACGTCAGGCTCCTGTAGCTCCTCTTTGATGGTAGCAATGAGAAGAGGGTGTGCCCTGAATGGTGAGGGTCTTTCATGATGACTTACTCCATAATCAATCTAACCCTTGCCTCCTACATAACCCATAACCCTCCATTTTCCTTACATCCATGTGCCCGTCTAAGAAACTTAAATGTCCCCATTGCACTAACCTCTGCCACCATACCGAGCAGTGTGCTCCAGGCAATGATCACTCTCTGTGTGAAAAACCACTCTCTGTGACATCTCCTCTACACATTTATCTAATCACTGTAAAAGGATATCCTCCTGTATTATCCATTACTTCCCAAGGAAATAGCCCCTGGTTGTCCACTCTACCTGGGCCTTTTATAATCTTATGAACCTCTATCAAATAGCCTCTCATCTTCCTTCATTCCAAAGGTTCCTAGCTCACCTTTCAGAAAAACCCTAACTCACTCAACCATTGGGCAACAGATAAACTTCCTCTTCCCTTGGCAGTTTGCTTCATCTGAAACTAGTCTACTTCCTAAAATTATGGATCTGAATTGAACATGTATACACTGTTTCAGCACAAACATGAGACCATAAGACCCTACAATATAAGAACAGAATTAGGCCAATTGGCCCATTGAGTCTGTTCTGCCATTCCATCATGGTTGATTTATTATCCCTCTCAACCCCAGTCTCCTGTCTTCTCCCTGTAACCTTTAACACCCTTACTAATCAACTTCTGCTTTAAATATACCCAATGCTGGCCTCTACAGTTGTCTGTAGCAATGAGTTCCACAGATTCACAACCCTCTGGCTAAAAAAAATCTTCCTCATCTCTGTTCAACAGGAATATCCTTCTATTCTGAGTCTGTGCCCTCTGATTCTAGACTCTCCGCATCCACTCTATCTAGGTCAGTCAATATTTGGTAGATTTATAAACTCCAGTGAGTACAGGCCCAAAGCCAACAGACACTCTTTCTATGTTATCCCTTGCATTCCTGGGATCATTTAATAAACCATTCTACTCAGAGTTCTGCAGACCTGAACAAACTGTACACCAAAGTCAATTTTGTGCTCCCTACAAAGTTGATAGTTACTTTGAAGAGATACGTTGACTGTACTCTTTTCCATGGATGCTGCGTGGCCTGCTAAGTTTCTCCAGCATTTTATATGTGCTTCTTAGATTTCCAGCATCTGCAGATTTCCTCTTGTTTGAGAAATGGGTGCTTGATATTCATCATGGACTCATCATGGGTTGAAGGTTGACTCCAGCAATCTCTTCCAGCAGTCTGCATGCAAATCAACTATATCCTCTTTTAAAAAGCACTTTGGGATGTTAAAAATTCTACATTTAGACTTGTAATAGAACTTAGTGGACAAAGATCATGCATTTGTTAAATTGGGTCCTGCGAATAGAATGGTTTATGACCAAAGGTAGATCAGGTCACCGCCCAAAATGACGACTCCTTATTCATTTCCATAAATGCTGACTGACCTGCTGAGTTCCTCCAGCATTTTGTATGTGTTGCTCTGGATTTCCATTACCTCTTGTGTTTATTATTTTATGCCCCTCTTCATTTTCTGAGCATAGATTTTTCTCCTGTGGTTTAGTAAAAATTCTCTTTGTTTGCTTTCCCAGTTTCTGTTCTCAACCGTTCCTGGTTTTCCTGCAGATTAAATTACAAAGGCAAGTTGCCCAGTTTGAAATCCCTTAAGTTTGGAAGGTTAAAGGCTGAGTTAATTGAAGCATTTGAAACGTTTAAGGGGTGCGATGGGGCTGATACGAACAAACTATTTCCTCTGCCTCTCAAAATCCATCAATCCATCAATCCATCATGAAAATCTAGGATCTCACATATTCCTTGTGTGGGAAAAGTTAATTCTAATTTCACTTATCAATGACTCAGCTCAAATTTCAAAATTACTTCTTCCTTTTGGATTGTGTAAGCAGAGGAAAGGATTTCAATTTCCCTTTTTTTAAAATTCAAATTGAGACATTTTAAATGTTTCTGAAAACAGAGAGGGGTGTGTGAACATACTGGGACATTTAGAGATTGAGGATGAGTTATTGCTGGACTTCTTATGACATTCAGATAGATAAATTCCCAAGGCCTGATGGCAGTTATTCCAGAATATTGAAAGAAGCAAGTGAGGGAGATGACTGGGGATTTTACAAAGATCTCTGTGTCCTTGCTAGCAACAGGTGAGCCCTAGAGCACTGGAGAATAACAAATATGCCTTTGTTCAAGAAAGGAAATAGGGATCAAAGAGGATAATTAGTGATGGGGTAGGATTTATGTGCATTTGGAAAGACATGGCCTGCTTAAGGACATTCAGCAAGACTTTGTGCAGGGCGAGCCATGCCTTACAAACTTGATTTAGTTCCCTTGAGGAAGTGACGAATGTGCTTAATGAAAGCGAGGCAGTGGACATACATTTCATGTCTACTTTATTAGGTACACTTGTACCCTTGCTTGTTAATGCAAATTTCTAATCAGCCAATCACGTGGCCACGAATATACACTCAGTGGCCATATTATTAAGTACAGAACTGTACCTAATAAAGTGGCCACACTGTGCATCTCCAGGGGCTTTAGTAAGGCATTTGATAAGGTCTCTTATGATAGGTTGACCCGGAAGATATAATGTATGGGATCCAGCTGAATTGCAAGTTCAGATTTTGAACTGGCTTGCCCATAGAAGATGAGTAGGTTTGGAAGATTGTTACCCAGCCTGGAGGTCTGTGACCAGCGGTGTTCACGAGGATTGATGCTGAGACCTCGGTTGTTACCTGATATACTGTATATCAATGATTTAGATAACACGAAGACGGGCAGAGTTGTGGACATTATAAAGAACTATCGACAATATAGTGAGATACACATCAGTTACAGATATGGGTACAGTAGTGGCAGATGGAGTTTAATCCAGACAAGTGTGAGGTATTGCACTTTGGGAGGTCAAATGAAAGAAAAAATATACATTTAACGGCAAGCCCCTTCATAGCATTGAAGTATAGAGGGATCTTGGGGTCCAGGTCCATAATTCACTGAGAATGCTTGTTCAAGTAGATAAGGTAGTAAAGAAGCTATATTGGCATGTGTGCCTTTATTGGTAGGAGTGTTAAGTGTCAGAATAAGGAAATCGTAAAACTTCAGTCAGATCACCCTTGGAGTACTTTGTGTAGTTCTGGTTGCCCATTTCAGGAAGGATGTGTTGACTGTAGAAAATGTGGAGAATATGAAAAATGATCCAGTGCTTTCCCGGCATACATGACGAATAAACTCTTCTCGGGGTTTCCAAATGGGTACAGGAATCAATTTTAACTGACATTTTGATTAATAACTTTGCCACCTTCAGCAGGATGATGCCTGGGCAGTATATATACCCCCATTGTGTGTGCCTCCTGATTTGTTAGTCCTCATCCAATCAGGTTTCCGCTGTCCCGCCTTGTTTACAATCAAATTCCAGTTCTTACTCAGAGAAAGACTTCTGTCATTGTGCCACACCAATGGCTTTTGGGACCAATGGGTGAAGGAAGCCATTGGAATAAAACTAGAAAAAAGAATTTTAATAAAGATGAAGGTCTCACTCTAAGGAAGAACTGGAATTCAAGTGTAAAGAAGGTGGGTCAGTCGAAACCTGATTGGATGAGGACTAACCAATCAGGAGGGACAGATGACGGGGGTATATATAGCACCAAACTAGACATGCCCAGGCATCATCTCTGATGAAGATGGCAGAGTTTGTCATTGAAACGTCGGGTAAAATCGACACCTATACCTGGCCGGAAGCCCAAGGAGAGTTTATGTGAAGAAGAGGTTTACCAGGATGCTGCCTGGATTAGAGAGCATACGCTATAAGGAACAGTTGGACAAATTCAGGGTGCTCTCCCTAAAGTGCTGGAGACGGAACAGACACATGGATAGATGCGTGAATATAATGGGAATGGAAGTATGGGGATGATATAGAGGAAGTGACAGGACTGAGGTGAGGCAAGACGCGGGCCCATCGGAGGAAACCCCAAGGTTTGATCGATTTAAGTGCCTGGCCAAATCAGAAAGGTCAGGTACAGGCCAAATTGAGGTGGCGGAGTAGTTCGGGTCCCAGAGCATATCGAAGTGACTAAACCCAATGTTTTGGTGACGAATTAAGCTCCGTGCTGAATCGGAAAGGTTAGGTTGAATTGAGGCCATGGGGTCGAGGTTCCAGAGTGTATCAAGGCAACTGAACTAAATCGATAACAATTTATGCACCAGGCCAGATTGAAAAGTTCAGGGCGTTGAGACCTGAGGCAAGGGTCGGATCAGTTCAGCTCACTGCTCTGCTCTGCGCTGAACTGAGGGTCGGTGGACAGACACTCTTTGTGGACTTCAGTTCAGAACGCTATTTGCTTGCATTTATTGTTTGCAGGATTTGTTTTTTTTTCTTCTCTCTGCACATTGTGTCTTTGACAGTCTTTTTTTAAATGGGTTCTGTTGTGTTTCTTTGTTTTGTGACTGCCTGTTAGGAGACAAATCTCAAGCTTGTATAAGATCATTTGATAATAAAGGCACTTTGAAATTTTGAACTTTGAGGAGGATATTTAGTACAAACTGACATGAAGATGAACACAACATTGTAGGCCGAATAGCCTGCCCAGTGTTGTATTGGTCTATAATCAGGGGTCCCCAACCATTTTGATGCCGTGGATCTTTACCATTAACCAAAGGGTCTGTGGATCTCAGGTTAGGAACCTCTGGTTGATATTTTGTGTTTATTTATTTCTGGCTGCATGGTTGAGAGAAAGTTTAACCATGACTACCGCTTGAAGAAAGGGGTTATATTGCTTGCAAAGGTAACACGATGATGCCCAATAAATATTTGGGTTAGGTTAGGGTTGGTGAGTTGCAGGCATGCTATGTTGGTGCTAGATGTGCAGTGACACGTGCGGTCTGTCCCCAGCACAATCCTCAGACTGTGTTGGTCAAGATACAAAATGACGCATTTCATACATTTCAATGATTTGACTTTGATGTGACAAATAAAGCTAATATTTTAATCTTCTCTTTGCTCGGATGTGTCCGAGCTGCGGAGTGTTTCCAGCACTTTTTGCTTCAATAAAAAAAAATCTCGTTTCCTTCTTAACATCCAGTGAAGGAATTCCCAGTTGAGTAATTCCAGTTTGATATCCACTGTTGGATTCCACCTGGACTGTGGTGATGGAGCGAGGTGCCAACTACACAGTATTTCTCACGCCATATGTTCCAGACTTACAGCAGGTCTGTGTAACTTCCAGATTTACATCCCCAAGAGGAGCGGATCACTGCTAATTCTGAAGCATAGCCACTACAATCCCATTCATTGTTCATGAGATTGCAATAATGAAAGATGAGAAAGCAACACCAGGCAAATATATGCATTAATGAAGAGATGAGTAAACAAGCCTTCAGGATATCTAGATTTATTTACTTGCTTATGTATGATTACTTGATTTTTTTTTGTATCTGCACAGTTTGTCATCTTTTGCACACTGGTTTCTTGTCAGTAGTTGTTTGTGAGTATTTTTTCACTGATTCTATTGTATTTCTTTGTTCTATTCTGAACGCCTGTAAGAAAGTGAATCTCATATAGTACTTTGAAATTTGAATGTTTAGTTTACAGAAGCTGGCTTTCTTTGCTATATGGTGCACTTGCAACATTGACGTTAAGTGAATAGATGAGGAGTAGAAATGTTAGAAATGTACCCTCAACTTCTTCCCCTCAGCCAGCCGACTTCTGGGTGAACATGAAACCCATGAACACTACTTCACTATTTTTTGAAATTCTATTTTTGCTCTGCTTACTATATATATATTTACTGTAATTCACATTTTTTCCTATTATTATATATTACATTGTACCGCTGCTGCAAAGACACCAAATTTCACAACTTATGCCGGTGATATTAAATCCGATTCTTATTCTGATTCAGTGGCCATTTGTTTTTTAGATACAGAAGAGGAATCCAGTGTGGCCTTTTGCGGCTAAAACTCATCCGCTTTGGGGTTTAACTTGCTGTGCGTTTCAAGACGCTCTTCTGCAACACGCGGTTATTTGAGTTACTGTTGCTTTCCAGTCAGCTTGAACCAGTTTGGCCATTCTACTCTCACCTCTCTCATTAACAAGGTGGTTTTGCCCACAGAGCTGGAACTCACTGGATTTTTTTTTTTGTTTTTTGTACCACTCTATAAACTCCAGAGTCTGCTGTGTGTGAAAATCCTAGGTTTGGAGATATTCAAACCACCCTGAGTGCCACCAACAATTATTTCCACAGCCAAAATCACTTAGGGCACATTTCGTCCCCATGCTGATTTGGTCTGAACAACAACTAAACTCCTTGACCATGTCTTTTATGCATTGAGTTGCTGCCGCATGATTGGCTGATTAGTTATTTGCATTAATATGGTACGGGTGTACCCAATAAAGTGGCTATTGAGTGTATATTCACTCATAATGGTACTTGCAGGTGAACTGTCTAAATGTTACAAAAAGAATGTGTTCTTTGAACACAGCGACAATGATTCCATCAATTGCATCCTGCAATGGATATGGTCAGCGGTTCTTACCCCTGTGGAAAAAGCTTTAATCTTTTCTAAAATGAAGTACAGAAGATCAGTGTTACGCCAAATCTTCCAGTGAACAAAGCACGATCTGATTAGCATATTAGTGAGGAGCATCAGAACATCTCAGTCCAGTTAACATCCAGATCTGACTACCTCTTGAACCAACCTGAAAAACTCTAATTCTACTTTGGATTGTATTCCCTCACCTTGAGCTAATTTTGTGGCCTTTATATCCTGGGAATATATGCCCACAACAATAAACTTAAATGTGAACACAAGGAATTCTGCAGGTGCTGGAAATTCAAGCAACACACACAAAAATTGCTGGTGAACGCAGCAGGCCAGGAAGCATCTATAGGAAGAGGCACAGTTGACGTTTCAGGCCGAGACCCTTCGTCAGGACTAACTGAAACTTAAATGTGAACTTGTCTTTTTTGAAAGAGTTGGACACTTCACCTTTTTGGAAATTGTGAGTTTGCCCTGTTTCACCGGACTATAAACTGGAAGAGGCCCATTGCATTTGCTCTTCATAGACACTATCCAAGTAGTCCTATCTTCTCCAAATCTCAATTCAGGACTGAAATAGCTTCATTACATCGAAACTGAACATCCAATATGTTCTTTCTTGACACTGTTCCCCCAAGCTACTGTAACCTACCCTGGAATTCCTGGCTTCCAAAATTCTGCCCTCAGGAGTTTATGGAAAATCAGTAATCCATCTGCTGCACAGCAAAGAAATGATTCACCCTTTAAAAACCCAGTCTTGAAGGCTGGTTCAATGACTGCTGACTCCACCTGGCACTGATTTACATTTTGCCAAGCAGCCAAGCTCAAATGTCTGTCAATAAAACACTATTTAATAAAGATAGACAAACAACTTAAGAGCTGCTGTAGAGGCAGCCAAAAGTTTCAAGTTCCAAGGCATCCACAGCACCAGTAATATCACCTGGTTGGTCATGTGATTGCAGTTATCAAGAAAGTGTATTAGCATATGTACTACCTTAGGCATTTGAGAAGATTTGGCTTGTCTGCCAGGATTCTCTCTAACTTCTACAAACATTAGAGTGAATCCTATAGAAGGTATCATGTGAAAGTATCAAGTTGCATCTGATACAAAATGCTGGAGGAACAATTGGTTTATTGATCATTACAAAATGTGTCTCTGGTGCTTCCCTCTCCCTTCCCCTATTCCCAGTCATGATTCCCATCTCCCTGCCCCCTTCCCACACTCAGTCCACAATAGAGACCCATATCAGAACCAGGTTTATCATTACTCACATACGTCAGGAAATGTGTTTTTTTTGTGGCAGTACAGTGGAATACAAAATTATTACAGCACTGCAAAGATCCTAGGCACCCTAACTATATATATATTTGCCTAAGACACTTGCAGAGTACTGTACATGCAGAATGTTTCAGAGGGTAATAAACATTATGATCACAGGTTCTAGAGTTGTGCCTGCTGTTCCAGAATATAGAACGTAGAGCAGTACAGCACAGTACAGGCCCTGTAGCTCATGATGTTGCAAACTCTCAACCTACTCTAAGATTGACCAAATTCCTTGTTTCTACATGGCCTTCCATTTTTCTATCACCCATGTGCTTATCGAAGTGTTTTTATGTCTTAATGTCTCTGGCTTTACCACTATCCCTGGCAGCACACTCCACCCATCCACTACTCTCAATGTAGTAAATATACCTCTGAGATCCTCGTCACCCTTTCCACAAATCATCGTCAAATGATGCTCCCTCATAGTATCCATTTCCACCCTGGGGAAAAAGTCTCTGGGTGCCCACTTGATCTATGCCTCCTTTCATCTTGTACACCTCTCCTCTCCATTGCTCCAAAGAAGAAAGTCCCAGCTCGCTCAACCTATCGTCATAAAACATGCTCTCTAATCCAGGAATCCAAGAAAATTTCTAGGAAAACAATTATTGTATTTGCTAAATGTAGTGGTGAAGTTACTGTGGATATTCTGGTAGCATTTATAAAATTGCCTGATTTAGAGATTAGTTTCAGAGTGGACAGAGTGGATGTGGCAAAGTTGTTTCCCATGATGGGGGAGTCTAGTACGAGAGGGCATGACTAAGGATTGAAGGGCACCCATTCAGAACAGAAATGCGAAGAAATTTTTTTAGTCAGAGGGTGGTGAATCTATGGAATTTGTTGCCATGGTCAGCAGTGGAGGTCAAGTCATTGGGTGTATTTAAGGCAGAGATTGATATGTATCTGAGTAGCCAGGGCATCAAAGATTATGGTGAGAAGGTGGGGGAGTGGGACTAAATGGGAGAATGGATCAGCTCATGATAAAATGGTGGAGCAGACTCGATGGGCCGAATGGCCGACTTCTGCTCCTTTGTCTTATGGTCTTATGATTTTCATCTTGAACATTGATGGAACCAAGAATTGGATGACCTCGAGAACAGGCAGTTGTTTCTCAAGCTCTTAACACACATTGAAAATCTACAACATGATGCCAACATCAGTGCCTACCATTTTATTCCCAGCACCTACTCCATCTCCAGCTATTATCAGAAAAAGAGATACAAATTAAAATTGGGAAGCATGACACACACAAAATGCTGGAGGAACTCAGCAGGCCAGGCAGCATCTAATCCTGCTGAAGGGTCTCGGCCCAAAACATTGACTGTATTCTTTTCCATAGACACTGCCTGATCTGCTGAGTGCCTCCGGCATTTTGTGTGTGTTGCTTGGATTTCCAGCATCTGCAGATTTTCTTTCATTTGTGATTGGGAAGTACTGAGTAGATTTCATCCTTATGAGCTGCTGTATGTGGAATGTGATTGGCAGAAGTTCAAGTTCTGCGTTCCTTATTTCTTTATGAGATCAATCAATGGTTCAAGGATCGCAACCTAGGTCGATGGACCCCTTGGTAAGGGTCAATGGTATAAAAAATGTTGGGAACCCCGGAATGTTAGTTGTATGAAACATTTACCCCAGCATATTGAAATAAAGTTCTTGAATGTTTTTCTTCCTCCAAAGAAAAATTAAGTTATTCCTGCATAATTTTCTGCGGAATAAGAAAAATAAAAGTTGCCTGGATTTATAGAGCATCCAAAAGCCTCCCAAAATCACAGAAATGTTTTGGAACCTACGTAACCAGTGCATTGTACAGAGACGTAAATGGATGTAAAAGACCAGCTATTGACTGCAGTCTGCCACTGTTGTTATTGGGTATGTTTTCAATAAACCACCCTTGATGATAATCAATGCTTGACAGGGGAGTTTGCAAAACCAGAATTAATCTGCAAAATGCTATTCAAATTGGCACTCTCACAGCTGGAGACTTCGCTCAAAGTTAATTGGTCTTGAGTATGGAGTGCATGATAAACCTTACAATGCTTCGAGTTCTTAATAATGAACAGTTTTACATATTAAAACTATCTTACATTTCCTTGTTATTCTACATGGTGCTTTAATGTGTGACAGTGGTTTCTCAAAGCACTTTGAAAATAAATTCTTTTTTTCTGAAAATCCTTGGCATAACCACAAGCAAAATTCCACCATTAAATCACAAGTTAATAATGAAAGGCTCTTTCTTAGGCCCTGGAGAGTGTATCCCAAGTTTGGAATTGGCACTGAGTAAAATTAATCTTTATATTTCTTACTCCAAACAAGGAGGTATTTATGGAGGTATATATGCTGCAAGTTGCTTATTGCTCAGCATTTTACTTTAACTGTGGCCCCTCTATGTGCCTAGTTGCATCCACGGAGTCTCCTTCAACGAGGAGCAAATTATTGTATCCACTTTCCATCCTTTAGAACCCGACACATCCCTTTTGGTTTCTCTCAAAGTGCTTTATGGTCAATTTGCTCCATTGATGTAAAGTTTCTGGTGTAAAATAAAAAATACAGCAGTAGGTTTGCATTCATGATCTCACAGAGAGCAATGTGATAATAAGCTGGTAATATCTTTTGATTATTTTGATAGAGGGGTGATATTGGTTAGAACTCAATTCATAGCTGTGTGGAAGAACAAAGGGATCTTGGGGTCCACATCCACCTCCATAGATCTCTCAAGGTTGTTACGCAGGTGGCAATGGAGGCCAAGTCATTGGGTATATTTAAGGCCAAGGTTGATAGGTTCTTGATTAGTCAGGGCATAAAGCGATATGGGGAGAAGGCAGGAGATTGGGTCTGAGAGGAAAATGAATCAGCCATGATGAAATGGTGGAGCGGACTCAATGGGCCAAATAGACTAATTCTGCTCCTATATGCTATGGTCTTATGTTAAGGTGGTGTATGGTGCCCTGGACCTCATTAGTGCAGGTATTGAGTTCAAGAGCCGTGAGGTACTGATGCAGTTGTATAAACTTCTAGTTAGACCACACTTGGAATATTGTGTTCAGTTCTGGTTGTCTCATTATAGAAAGGATGTGGAAGCTTTAGAGAGGGTGCAGATGAGATTTACCACGATACTACTTGTCAGTCAACAGCACCTGAACTGAGCTGTATTCGTCTATGTTCTATGAGCTGTTGTGTCCTAGTAACCACATCTCTGTGATTTATTTACTATGGCAGAACTTCATCTCTGTAATACCCGAATCTAAACACACAACAAGATATTGGAAACACTCAGCAGGTGGAGCAACATCTGCAGGGAGAGGAAACAGTAACATTTCAAATCTGCCCTTCTGAGTCCTCTGTTGAAAGACTTTTGCTCAGAAGTGTTGACAGTTCCTTTCTCTACAGTTGCTGCCTGGCTTGCTGAGTATTTCCAGCATCTGCACTATTTTTTGTAATATTTCTTTGTTTGTGTTAGCTTACTGATGAGGAACTGAACAGACTCAGTAGCAACAATGCAATACAGCTATTTATTTGTAAGACTCTCTCCCCCCCCCCCCGCCCCCTCCACCGACTTGTTCCAATCCAGTGAGCCACCCATCATAGAACTTCATACTTACCTGGGACTACAACCTTAAAACAACGGCTACTTTTTACTGGCTGCCACTAAATACACAATCATTACCAAACCTGGGAGTAATGATTGGGCCAGCACATAGTGGTTAGCACAACGCTTGAAAGTACCAGCGACATGGTTCAATTCCTGCCACTCCCCGTGACCATGTGGGTTTCCTCCCACACTACGAAGACATACCGGTTGGCAGGTTAAGTGGTCATTGTAAATTGTCCTGTGATGAGGCTAGGATTAAATCCAGGGATTTCTGTGGCGGCACGGCTTGAAGGGCCCGAGGGCCTATTTCATGCTGTATCCCAGTAAATAAATAGATAAGCAAACACACCATCAATTCACAATACTTAGAGTCATGGAGTAATACAGCAAGCACTTGGTTCATGCTGACCAAGATTCCCATCTACGCTAGTCCTATTTGTCTGCACTTGGCCCATATTCCTCTAAACCTTTCCTGTCCATGTACCTGTTCAGGTACCTTTCAAATGTTGTTGATGGACCTACTCTGAGCACTTCCTTGGGAAGCTCACTCAATAAACTGAACACACACTGGATGAAAGAATTCCTATTAAATCTATCCCTCCGCACCCTAAAGCTCAGCTTATACACCGATTCATGGGAGCGTAAGTATGTAAGAAAGTGAAGCAGATATAGGTCTTTCAGCCCTTCAAGTTTGCTCCAACATTCAATAAGATCATGGCTGAACTTTGCTGTCAATATCCCTTGGTTCTATTGGTATGGAAAAGGGAGTTCAGACTATAATGCGGCAATCCAGGTCAGTTATGTCACTTCTAATAAGAGCATTTGAAATGGTGAAATGCAAATGGAAAAGTTCAGGTCATGGAGATCTGTTTAATATCATTCCCAGCAGACAAGTGTAAAGGGGAGCAAAATAATTGATCCAATTGTTACATCTGAATCCAGTGCAGCATATATTAAAAAAACACTAAGATAAAGAACACAGAAGGACTCATGGCACCAGCTTCAGAAGCAGTTATTACCCTACAACCATCAGGCTCCTTCACTCACTTCAACACTGAATTGATTCAACAACCTACTGACTTACTTCCAAGGATTCTAACTCACATTATCAGTAATACTTATGCACAGTACAGCACAAAAGTCTTAGGAACATATACTATATACAGCTAGGATGCCTAATACTTTTGCATACAGTATATTGGTTAAAAAAGGAAGATAGTTGGAAAACAGAAATAAGAGCACTTAGCTTTGATAGCTCAGTAGTAATAAGAATTATTTAGTAAATAGGAAGACATAATATACTGTACAAAAGTCTTAGGCACCTTAGCTATATACACACATTGCTTGTTTGTTGGTATTCATTTATAGTTTTTCATAAATTCTATTGCTTTTCTTTATTTTCCTATAGATGCCTGCAAGGAAATAAATCTCAGGGTAGTATATGGTGACATACAGTACTTTGATAATAAATTTACTTTGACCATAAAACATAGGAGTAGAATTAGGCCATTCAGCCCATCGAGTCTGCTCTGCTATTTCATCATGGCTGATCCCGGATTCCATTTGACCCCATACACCTGCCCTCTCACCATATCCGTTGATGCTCTGACCAGTCAGGAATCTATCAACTTCTGCTTTGAATATATCCACGGACTTGGCCTCCACAGCAGTCTATGGCAGAGCATTCAACAGATTTACCACTCAGTGGCTAAAAATATTCCTCCTGACCTTCTGTTCTATAAGGTTGCTCCTCAGTTCTGAGGTTGTGCTCTCTAGCTCTGGATAACCCCACCAGAGGAAACATCCGCTCTACATCCACCTTATCTAGTCCTTTCGACATTCTGTCGGTTTCAATGAGATCCCCACGCATTCTTCTAAATTCCAGTGAGTACAGGCTCAAAGATGCCAAACACTCCTCATATGTTAACCCCTTCATTCCCAGAATCATCCTTGTGAGCCTCCTTTGGACTCCCACCAATGACAATACATCACTTCTGAGATAAGGGGCCAAAAACTGTTAACAATACTCCAAGTGCGACCTGACTAGTGTCTTATAAAGCTTCAGCATTATGTCCTTGTTTTTAATTCTATTCCCTTTGAAATAAATGCCAGCATTGCATTTGCCTACTTTACCACAGACTCAACCTGTGAATTAACATTCTGGGAGTCTTGCACAAGGACTCATAACTTCCTTTGTATTTCTGATGTTTGAATTTTCAAGTAAATCACATCCAACACCTCTCATTTGTCCACCCTGCTTGTTACTTCCTTAAAGAGCTCTAACAGAATTGTCAGGCAGGATTTCCCTTTGCAGAAACCATGCTGACTTTGACTTAATTTATCATTAGTCTCCAAATACCTTGAAACCTCATCCTTAATTATAGACTCCAATACTTTCCCAACCATTGAGGTTAGGCTAACTAGTCTATAATTTCCTTTCTTTTGCCTTCTCCCTGCTTAAAGTGACATTTGCAATTTTCCAGTCCTCTGGAACCATGTCAGAATCAAGTGATTCTTGAAAGATCATGATCAATGCATCATTATCTCTTCAGCAACCTCTCTCAGGACTCTGGGATGTAGTCCATCTGGTCCAGGTGACTTATTCACCTTCAGACCTTTGAGTTTGCTTAGCAATTTTCCTTTGAAATCGCAATGGCGCTCATTCCTGCTCCCTGACATTCACAGGCCTCTGGCACACTGCTACTGTCTTCATCTGTGAAAACAGATGCGAAGTACTTATTAAGCTCATCTACCATTTTTTGTTGCCCATTACTACCTCACCGGCATAATATTCCAGGGTCCAATACCAACTCACACCTCCCTTTTACTCTTTACATAACTGGAAAAGAAAACTTTTAGTATCCCGCTTTCTATTATTGGCTGATTTGCCCTCATATTTCATCTTTTCTCCTCTTATAGCTTTTTTAGTTGCCTGTTAGATTTTAAAAGCTTCCCAATCATCCAACTTCCCACTCACTTTTGTTACCTTATATGCCCTTGCCTTGGCTTTTATGCAGTCCTTAACTTCCTTTGTCAAGTCAAATTAAGTCAAATTTATTTATAAAGCACATTTTAAAAACAACCCATGCTGACCAAAGTGCTGTACAAACCATAACAGGTAGCTAAAGTCACAGATACAAGAAACACAGATATGTCAGCCAGCAATGCCATTTAAGAACTACTTCTTCTGTGGGACACTCCATAATCAGATCGGGATTATTACACAGTACCCAATCTAAGATTGCCTTTCCCCTAGTAGGCCCATGCACAAATTGCTCTAAAAAGCCATCTCGTAGGCATTCAACTCATTCCCTCTCTTGCAATCCAACACCAACCTGATTTTTGCAATCCCTTTCCATATTGATGACCTCCATTACAATTATGGTATTACCCTTATTACATGCCTTTTCCAGCTCCCTTTCGAATCTCAACCCCACATTTTGGCTACTATTTGGAGGCCTATAACAAATATGATACCCATAACAATTTTTAACCTTGCAGTTTCTTAACTTCACCCACCAAGATTCAACATTCTTTGATCCTATGTCACCTCTTTCTAAAGATGTAATTCCATCTCTTACCAACACAGCCACACCACTGCCTATGCCTTCCTGCCTGTCCTTTCGATACAAAATATAACCTTTGATGTTAAGCTCCCAACTACAGCCCTCTTTCAGCCATGGCTCAGTGTTGCCAACATCATACCGACTAACCTCTAACTGCACCAGGGGTTTGTTCACCTCATTCTGAATGCTACGTGCATTTAAATACAATACCTTTAGTCCTCAATTCTTTGCCCTTTTGAATTTTGCCTCTGCAGTACAATTTAACACTTGCTCTTTCTACAATTGTGTCCAATTATTGGCCTGTCCTTCCTTACATTCATCTTACACCCATCATCTACTTGTAAACCTGCTAGCTCATCCTCAGCTCTATCACACTGGTTCCCATCCCCCTGCCATATTAGTTTAAATCACTCCCAACAGACCAGTAAAACCTGCCCACGAGAATATTGGTTGCCCTTGGATTTAAGTGCAACCCGTCCCTTTTGTACAGGTCCCACCTGCCCTAGAAGAGGTCCCAATGATCCAGGTGTCTGATTTCCTGCCCCCTGTTCCATTTCTTTTGCCACACATTTATCCAGCTCATTCTATTCCTATTCTCCCTGTCACATGACACAAGCAGCAATCCTGAGGTTACTACCTTTGAATCCTGCTACTCAGCTTCCTTCCTAGCTCCCTGTGTTCTGTTTTGAGGACTTCCACCATTTTTCTACCTACGCCATTGATGGCAATATGTATCACAGCTTCTAACTGCTCACCCTCCCTTTTCAGGATATTGTGGACGTGTTCAGAAACATTGCGGATCCTGGCACCTGGGAGGCAAACTACTATTTGTTTCTTTTTTACATCCACAGAATTGCTTATCAGTCCCCTAACTATGGAGTCCAATATTACTGCTACCATCCCCTTCAGTTTCCTGCCCTTCTGAGCCACAGGGTCAGGTGCACGTCCACTGTTGCTTCCCCTAGGTAGGCCATGCCCCTCAACAGTTTTCAAAATGGAGTACTTATTGTTGAGGGGGGCGACCACAGGGTTTTGACGTTGAAATAGAAACTGATCCTTTCTATATCTTAATAAGAGTAACCACAGTGAATCAGACGTGGTGTTCATGAATAAAATGTATCCCCTCAGCTTGTTTCTATTTCCTATTACTGTCTACTTATTAAAGTAACACTGCACAAGATTGCCAACACTGCTACTTCAAGCAATTCTGAATGATGAAATCTTGGTTCAACCCATTAAAGAGAATGGTCACAAAATCTCTCTATGTAACACATTTCCAGCTATTTTATTTCAAGAATGTTCTTAATTTGTGCACTTTACTACACAAATTATGGAAGTGCACCACTCCCACTGTAATTTGAGAAGGGAGTTTCGACATTGGCTTAAAGAGTTCATTATTTTGCTTCAAAAAAATGGTAGTGCAAGTCTTTTGAATCAATTTAAAGTTTTAAAAAAGCTATGTATTAAGGTAGAAGGAAATTGCCCTCCAGAAGGACCAAAACTTTGTTGTAGGATTTGGAGGTTTGCATACCTCAACGACCCCGAGAACTATATTGGCGGGAGTCAGGCAACACACACAAAATGCTGGGGGAATTCAGCAAGCCAGGCAGCATCTATGGAAAAGGGTACAGTTTCCTGCCAAGTCCCTTTATCAGGACTGGAAAGGTTTCTCAATGGATAGGTCAAATCAATATTTGGTGTGACCCCCTTTAAAACTGCATCAACTCTCTTAGGTACACAGTCGTGCAGTTTTACAAGAAAATGGATTTGTTGACGTGAATGTTAACAATGTTTTCCTTCCCCACAAAATGTTGTCAACTTTAAACTGATTCCACAACCTACAGACTTACTTTCAAGGACTCTAACTCACATTCTCAGTAATACTTATAATATACAGTACTGTGCAAAAGTCTTAGGAATAATATGATTGAGAAGTTGCAGAACCTGGGCCTCTGTACCTCCTTCTGCAATTGGATCCTTGACTTCCTAACCGGAAGACCACAGTCTGTGCTGATTGGTGATAACATATTCTCCTTGCTGACAATCAACACTGGCGCCCCTCAGGGGTGTGTGCTTAGCCCACTGCTCTAATCTCTGTATACACATGACTGTGTGGCTAGGCATAGCTCAAATACCATCTATAAATTTGTTGACGATACAACCAGTGTTGGTAGAATCTCAGCTGGTGATGAGAGGGCGTACAGGAGTGAGATATGCCAACTAGTGGAGTGGCGCTGCAGCAACAACCTGGCACTCAACGTCAGTAAGATGAAAGAGCTGATTGTGGGTTTCAGGAAGGGTAAGACGAAGAAACATATTACAATCCTCATAGAGGATCAGAAGTGGAGAGAGTGAGCAGCTTCAAATTCCTGGGCGTCAAGATCTGAGGATCTAACCTGGTCCCAACATATTGACGTAGTCATAAAGAAGGCAAGACAGTGGCTATACTTTATTAGGAGTTTGGGGAGATTTGGTATGTCAATAAATACACTCAAAAACTTCTATAGTTGTACCGTGGAGAGCATTCTGACAGGCTGCATCACGGTTTGGTATGGAGGGGCTACTACACAGGACTGAAAGAAGCTGCAAAAGATTGTGAATCTAGTCAGCTCCATCCTGGGCACTAGCCTACAAAGTACCCAGGACATCTTTAGGGAGCAGTGACTCAGAAAGGCAGCGTCCATTATTAAGGACCTCCAGCACCCAGAGCATGCCCTTTTCTCACTGTTACCATCAGGCAGGAGGTACAGAAGCCTGAAGGCACACACTGAGTGATTCAGGAACAGCTTCTTCCCCTCTGCCATCCGATTCCTAAATGGACATTGAAGCTTTGGACACTACCTCACTTCTTAAAAAAAATATACAGTATTTCTGTTTTTGCACATTAAAAAAAATCTATTCAATATACATAATTGATTTACTTATTTATTGTGTTGTATTTTATTTATTATTTTTTTTCCTCTCTGATAGATTATGTATTGCATTGAACTGCTGCTGCTAAGTTAACAAATTTCATGTCACATGCCAATGATAATAAACCTGATTCTGATTCTGACAAAAGGGTCAGCATGAACATGATGGGCTGAAGGGTCTTTTGCTCTACTTACATTTTTATTACTCTAATAAATGCCATCAGATAAAAAGTCAGAGGCATAGAAACAAAACAAAATTGACTTGGAAATCGTAATCATACTTTGCTGAGATTACATAATAAATGTTCTTGATAGAGACTTTTCCCTGGAGCACCAGTGAGTTCAAGAGTTGAAATTGTTCATTCCTGAGTTGTGGACAAAATAAAAATCAGATGACAATGAAGTCATTGTCGGGTCAGAATGCAGAAAAAATTTGTCACATGAAACTGACAATGTGATGCTCATTGAGGGTCATCAAACCTCATTATCAGACCTGAGGCTTTAGAAAATTCATTGGTCAGATCACATTTGGAACATTATCAGCAGCTCTGAGGCCTACTTCTCTAAGAAAAGATGTGTTGTCATTGGAGAGAATCCAGAGGAGGTTTACAAGAATGATCTCAGGAGTTAAAGGGTTAATGTATGAGGAGCATTTGATGGTTGTGGGCCTATACTCACGGGAGTTTAGATGAATGAGGGGGGAATCTCATTAAAACCTATCAGATACTGAAATGCTTAGATAGGGTGGATGTGGAGAGGATGTTTCCTATAGTGAAGTCAAGTCGGACCAAAAGGCATAGTCTCAAAATAGAAAGATGTCAATTTAGAACAGAGATGAGCAGGAATTTCTTTAGCCAGAGGGTGGTGAATCTGTGGAACTTATTGCCATAGACAGCTGTGGAAGCCAAATCATCAATAATATCTAAAGTAGAGGTTGATAGGTTCTTAATTAGTATGGGCATCAAAAATTATAGGGAGAAGGAAGGAGAAAGAGATTTGGAAGGACAATTACTCAGCCATGATGGAACGTGGTGTAGATTTGATGAGCCAAATGGCCTAATTCTGCTCCTTTGTTTTATAGTCTTATAACCTTGGCTCACCATCTATGTTCAGGCAACTAAAACTAATTTATTCCTAAGCTATTTATTCTATTGGATCAGAAGAACAACCAGGCCTCATTATCAATAATGGTATTGTCCTATTTAACAATTATTGATCATCATTCCACATGCAACTTCGGCCATTTTACAATGGACGGCAACACTTCAACAATATTCTGACTTTAGCTGGAATGGAAGGAACATCCTCCATGAACAGTACGAGGGGTAATAATAAGTTCGTGGCCTAAGGTAGAAGGAGTCAATTTTAGAAAACCTAGCACATTTATTTTTCAACATAGTCCCCTCCTACATTTACACACTTAGTCCAGCAGTTGTGGAGCATACGGATCCCTTCTTTGTAGAAGTGGTCCACAGCAGGGGTGATTGATAAGTTTGTGGCCGAAGGTAGAAGGAAATGAGTTATTAACTTCAAACTTTCTGCATTATCACTCAAAGAGTTGAACTGCACGTGCATGTAACGAGAGCGTCTTGGACCTCCAGGTGGTCCACAGCAGGGGTGATTGATAAGTTGGTGGCCTAAGGTAGAAGGAGATGAGTTATACAGCTCTCATTACATGCATGTGCAGTTCAACTCTTTGAATGAAAATGCATAAAATTTGAAATTAATAACTCATCTCCTTCTACCTTAGGCCATGAACTTATCCATCACCCCTGCTGTGGACCACTTTCTGAAGGTCTAAGATGCCAACCTCTACAAAGAAGGGATCCGTGTGCTCCATGACCACTGGACTAAGTATGTAAATGTAGGAAAAATAAATGTGCTAGGTTTTCTAAAATTGACTCGTATTGATAGTGGCAAAGGCAGTGAGACGTAAGCAAGAGAAACAAATTTAGCTCGGAAACAAACCAGAACAATATAGTTAAACTTCATGGAACTGCACACTTAGTAATAACAACAGAAGGTGCTGAAAAGACTCAGCAAGTCAGGCAGTATATGTGGAATTAAAAAATAGTTGATGTTGCAGGCCTGGAAAAGAGCAGAAGAGCGGACCTGAAACGTTAACTGTTTCTTTTTCCACAGATGCTGCCTGAACTGGGAAAGAAGACAACCAAAATGCTGCCGTTTCTGTTTCCTCAGATGCTGCCTGACCTGTTGAGATGTTCCAGAGTTTTACTTTAGATTTCCAGCAACTGCAGTCATTTTGATTTTCATTTTCTGTACGTTCTGAAGGTGTATTTTACTCTGAGATATAGTAAAACCACAATTAAATAGCAGAAGCACTTTTGCAGAGACACAGTGTAATGAAGCAGTGTAATGAAGCTTGAAGTTTTTCACTTTGTTGTGAACATCTTTCTTCGCATCATTAAGATGAAATGCTGTTTTGTCTTCAGACCTCCCATAGAAACCCAATAAAGGAAATGCATCTTCTAAATTGCACAAATTTTACTCTTTCAACTTGGTGTTAAACTGCTTCCTTTTATTACAGGAACATTAATCACATTACACTTTAAACAAAAACCTGTAAATTAAATTTTCCATTACTAAACTAATTTACCTTTGCAGTTTTCTTAATAGAAGTGAATTTGAAATTTATGACACCATAAAATGTTTTCCTTATTATTTTACAAACCTCTGTGACTTTGGTTTATTGAAGTTTTATATAATGCTTCCAAAAATAGGATTCGTGTCTTCCTGCTTATTGCTGAAATTTGTAAGACCTTTGTTATTTGAACTCAGCCAGCAGTAGTAAAAGAACTTTGCTAATCTGTGTAATCACTAATATATTGAGATATTAAACTGGTGAGAGAAATTTATCAGAAAATTATAGGCCTTAAATTAATTGTCAGCAATTATGGTTCTTGTTACCTCTATGTACTGGGAGCTGGTTGAAAGATTAATGGACGCTATTTAATACCAGAGAGTATATTATATATATAAATAAAAGTGCCACTCGGTATAGACCATGACTTGTTGAATCAATTGCAAGCATTGAGGAGAAATATTTCAACTTTTAAAAGGAATGAGTCAGCTGCAACACAACTCTGAAGGATTGCGAGAATAAGATTACGCAGTGGTCAGCTCAAAGGACTCATTAGTCAATGGGTCACATCTTGCAGATCTGAGAACACTAACCGTGACTTTTTGTAAGCAATTACTTGTGACGAAACAAGAAATAGATTTCTGTGAAGGAAAATTTAGAATAGACTTATACCAAAATATTTGCCGGATTTGGCAAGGCCAGTGATTTAACATCCATCCATAATTCCCCTTGAAATGAATGACTTATTAAGTCTCTTTAAAGGCAGTCTGCAGAAGAACCAAGAGGTAGAGCATTAGTGAACCAGATTAGCACGACGATTTGGTAGTTTTATGGTCCCTATGACCCTTAATGTTTTAATTCCTAAATGCCTTAATTAACTGAATCCCTCAGTAAATCTCTAGATGATTAGTCTGTGCTTTGGAAACTCATTGGAATTGTGGATCATAATGCTACCAATGCATTGGATGAAAAAAGAAATGAGCACTGGCCTGAAAATGCACCTTCCCAAAGACAGCAATGGCTGATATTTGGTCTCAGCCAAATCAATGATTTAGATTACAAATGGTCATTTAACTAATTTTTAAATTTGATTTAGAGTAACACACACAGAATGCCGGAGGAACTCAGAAGGTCAAGCAGCACCTATGGAAAAGAACAAAAGATGGATGTTTCAGGCTGATGAAGGGTCTCAACCTGAAACTGGCTGTTAATTGCTTTACGTAGATGCTGCCTGACTTTCAGCATTCCTCCAGCATTTTGTGTGTGCTACCCTGGGTTTCCAGCACCTGCAGAATCTCTTGCATGTTTAATTTAATGGAACTATTAAGGTAATGGTCACTTAATTAATCCACAGTATAACATCCCGAATTCCATGTGCTGTTACAGAGCACAATGTTCACTGGTCTCTCCATTTCTATTTGACTTGCCGCATCCACAAAAAAATCATTGGTGTTGGCACTAATTTCTTGTTGTGCAAACTTCATTCCCGAGTGTAAGGGAGAGGCTATCATCCCAGTACCACAAGTTGTCTATTTACCAACCTCTTACAAAAATGTATTTGGAATTCTTGTAGTGACTTTGTAAAAAGCTGAGATTAAAGATTAGCTTTGTTTGCCACACGTACATCAAAACATACAGAGAAATACATAAGTTGCATCAAATTAAATCCGCGAGGATCATGCCGGCGGCAGCCCGCCAGTGTCACCGTGCTTTTGGTGCCAACGTTAGCATGTCCACAACTCACTAACCCTAACCCATATGCCTTAAGACTGTAGGAAACTTATGTACACAGAGGAAACCCACACAGTCACGTTGAGTACTTGCCGCAGACAACAGCGGGATTTGTACCCTGATCAGCGATTGCTGGCGCTGTACAATGATTGCGCTAACCATAACCATACAGATCATATTAAGAATGAGATGACGTTTTCCAGGACCATGGTGCTACATGAAACAATACAAAAACTACACTGAACTATGTAAGAAAAAACACAAAAACAACATTAGATTACAGACCTATCCAGGACTGCATAAAGTGCACAAAACAGTGCAGGCACTACAATAAATAATAAACAAGACAGTAGGCACAGTAGAGGGCAGTAGGTTGGTGTCAAGCCGGGCTCTGGGTATTGAGGAGTCTGATGGCTTGCGGGAAGAAACTGTTACATAGTCTGGTCGTGAGAGCACAAATGCTTCAGTGCCTTTCTCCAGATGGCAGGAGGGAAAAAAGGTTATATAAGGGGTGCATGGGGCCCTTCATAATGCTGTTTGCTTTGCGGATGCAGTGTGTGGTATAAGTGTCTGTGTCGGTGGGAAGAGAGACCCCGATGATCTTCTGAGCTGACGTCACTATCCGCTGCAGGGTCTTGCGATCGGAGATCTGCAAAATGAAGTCTGCAAAGGGAACCCTTGCAGACACAGAGAGAATGGGTAAACTCCACACATACAGTTTCTAAGGTCAGGATTGAACCTGTGTCTTTGGCACTGAGCAGGTGAGCAGTAACATCGTGAGCAACGTGTCACCCCTCTTTAACTATTGGTCTTCATATCTTCTTACGTGACTCTGCCCAAGTCCTGTTTGACAACATTGGTGTGAAACACCTTGGAGAGTATTTGCCCTCTTCTCCAAGGTTTGTCACCTTGTCGTGATGCAGAGGCTTGTGTGTTCCCGAGATCCCAAGAGTGATGTTGACAGGAGCTTATATCCTGATAATGTCACCCATGACAGCAAGGTCAAGGCAGAGGTTCTAGACAATGAGCAATCCAACCAAGACATCAATGGTCGAGCTGGCAAAAGATGATGACAATTACGGTGAAGTCAGAGGAAATGCTGCAGCATTGAAGGGTCCCAAGTCATCTTGCATTCCATGCTACTGGATCCTGACCCTGATCTGTCAAGGACTGTATGGTGGCTGCCTGTGCATTAGCCTCCCCATGTTAAACAAAGTCACACACAGTCATTCTCCATTAAGAGAATCCAGCCTAATATAGGACCATAAGACAGAGGAGCAGAATTAGGCCATTCGGCCCTTCAAGTCTGCTCCGCCATTCCATCATGGCTGATTTATTATCCTTCTCCCCTTAACCTTTAACATCCTGACTAATCAAGAACCTATCAACCTCTGCTTTAAACATAAGACCATAAGACCATAAGATAAAGGAGCAGAAGTCGTCCATTCGGCCCATCGAGTCTGCTCCACCACTTTATCATGAGCTGATCCATTCTCCCATTTAGTCCCATTCCCCCACCTTCTCACCATAACCTTTGATGCCCTGGCTGCTCAGATACCTATCAATCTCTGCCTTAAATACACCAACTAAATACTCAGTGACTTGGACTCCACAGCCATCTGTAGCAATGAATTTCACAGATTCACTATCCTCGGGCAAAAGAAATTTCTCCTCATCTCTGTTCTAAATGGATGTTCCTCTATTCTAGGGCTGTACCTTCCGTTCCTAGATATTACGAATTAAATTCTGTGGTGATCAGCAAGTGATTAAATGTACAGGGTAGCGAGATATCTCAGATTGGCCTCCACAGCTAACTGAAGACCCACCAATAGACAACCACTTAGGAAAACCTCATACTGGATTCAGGTGATCAAAGTTCAAGGTACATTTATTATCAAAGTATGTATACATTATACAACCTTGAGATTTATCTCCTTACAGGCAGCTACAGAACAAAGAAACCCAAAATAACCTATTAAAAAGAACAACAAGAAGCACCCAATGTACAGAGAGAAAAAAAACCCAAATCATACAAACAATAAAAGTCAGCAAATAGCATTTAGAATTCAGACATGAAGCCCGGTGCAGGCCACAGCCTCACCCTCATCCTCAGGTCAGCGCACAGTACTGATCACACTTTTACTTGCATTTGCTCTGTTAAAAGTGCTGCATAGATGGACAATCTTGTTTGTCAGAACTTGCCACATAAAGGACTGTCCAAAAAAAAAAAAAAATCCAGAACGAGGGGTCACGGTTTGAGGATAAAGGCAAAGCCTTTTAGGACTGAGATTAGGAAAAACTTCTTCACACAGAGAGTGGTGAATCTGTGGAATTCTCTGCCACAGGAAACAGTTGAGGCCAGTTCATTGGCTATATTTAAGAGGGAGTTAGATATGGCCCTTGTGGCTAGGGGGATCAGAGGGTATGGAGGGAAGGCTTTTGCAGGGTTCTGAGTTGGATGATCAGCCATGATCATAATAAATGGAGGTGCAGGCTCGAAGGGCTGAATGGCCTACTCCTGCACCTATTTTCTATGTTTCTAACCAGGACTGGTAGCCTCTGTGTGCCAAAGTCATTTAAGTGTACACAATGGAATGTTAGGTCATTCGGATCATAATTTGCAAGAGAAATTTAGACAGACACATGAACAGGGGACTGAGGGATATAAACTGGCGGCGGTTTGAATTGACATCTTGGTTGGCACAGACTTTGTGGGCTCATGGGCCTTGCCCTGATGAATGGTCTTGCCCTGAAACATTGACCTTTTATTCCCCTTCGTAAATGATGCCTGACTTGCTTAGTTTCTCCAGCATTGTGTGTGTGTGTGTATTTCCTTTGCTGTATTGTTCTATCTTCCATGACAGCCTTGGCTGCTCAAGCCTTCAAATAAAGTACAAAGCATGCTTAAAAAAATGAGCAGACTTTCAAGCATGAAAATCATCAGTCTAGCTTAAATTCCAAACACGAAAAAAATCGGCAGATGCTGGAAATCCAAAGCAATGCATATAAAATGCTGGAGGTGCTCAGCAGGCCAGGCAGCATCAATGGAAAAGAGTAAACAGTCAACATTTTGGGCCAAGACTCTTCGGTGGGACTCAGGAATTGGAAACATCGGCCCTTCAGTAGAACTCAGGAGTCTGAAACATCGACTGTTAAAATATGCATTACGGATTTCACTATCAACCACAGACACTGAATTAATGCTCAGCTCCATACTGGCGCTCTGTTCAGTCCATTTCATAATGAAACTAAGTGGCAGCATGCCAACACAATATTCCTATTGCATTATGCTTTGGCTGCTAAAGTAGCAACTATTCAAAGTGCCAATTGCAAAGATTCAAAACATCAAATTTCAAAGTAAAATTATCAGAGTATATACATGTCACCAAACAGTAACTGTAAACAGGATCAATGAACAACAAACTGTGCAAATATAAATATAAATAAATAGCAGTAAAGAACAAGAGTGTGAAATAACAAGATAAAGAGTTCTTAAAGTGAGACCATTGCTTGTGGGAATAGCATAAATAGAATGTGTGTGGTTATCCCCTTTTGTTCAAGAGTCTGATGGTTGAGGGGTAGTAACTGTTCTTGAACCTGATGGTATGAGTCCTGGGGCACTTGTACCTTCTACCTGATGGCAGCACAGAGAAAAGAGTATGACCTTTGTGGTGAGGAGCTTTGACGATGGATGCTGCTTTTCTATGGCAACATTTCATGTAGATGTGCTCAATGGTTGGGTGGGCTTTACCTGTGATGTCCTGGGCTGAATCCACTACCTTTTGTAGGAATATCCACACAAAGGCATTGGTGTTCCCGTATCAGGCTGTAATGCAACCAGTCAACTCTTTCCACCACACATCTCTAGACATTCGTCAAAGTTTTTGATGGCATGTCGAACTTCTTCAGACTCCTCAGGAACTAACGGTACTGTTGTGTTTTCTTTACAATTACATTTACATGATGGGTCCAGGATAGTTCCTCTGAGATAATGACACTCAGGAATTTAAAGTCGCTGACCCTCTCCACCACTGATATCCGATGATTACTGGCTTATTGACCTCTGGTTTCCCTCTCCTGAAGTCTACAATCAGTTCCTTGGTCGTGTTGACAATGAGTGGGAGGTTGTTGTTATTACACCACTTAAACAAATTTTCAATCTCCCTCCTGTACGTTGATTCATTACCACCTTCGATGCGGCGCACAACTCTAACTAAACCACATTTCAAAGTTATAATAATCAAAGTCAAAGTAAATTTATTATTTTACTTTGTTTTTACAGAGCCGCGCGGCAGCAGAACACTGTTACAACTACAACCTTGGTCGAATTCCTGCTGCTGTCTGTAAGGAGTTTGCACGTTCTCCCCATGACTGTGTGAGCTTCCTCTGGGTGCTCCTGCTTCCTCCCACAGTGGAAAGACCTGCCATTTTGTTGGTTAATTGGTGGCTCAAAGGACCAGAAGGGACTATTCTGCATTGCGTCTCAAAAAATAAATAAACACATCCCAAATTGTCACATGGGTGTAATTGGGTGGCACAGGCTTATTGGGCCGGAGGGGCTTGTTACAGTGTAGTATCTCTAAGTAAATCACCAACATATGTATATATCACCGTACGCTTCTTTGCAATTCATTTTCTTGTAGTCATGGAAGGAGCTCTGCCACAAGAAAGCAGCATCCATCATCAAGGACCTCCACCATCCACCCAGACCATGCTCTCTTTTCGTAGCTGCCATTGGGAAGGAGACACAGGAGCCATAGGTCCCAAACCACCAGGTTCAGGAACAGTTATTACCCTTCAATCACCAGGCTCCTGAACCAAATTGGGTAACTTCACTCACTACAGCACTGAACTGATTTCACAGCCATTGGGCTCGCTTTCAAGGACTTGACAACTCATACTATCAGTATTGTTTATTTATTTATTATTTTGTGTATTTTCACATATTTGTCTTCTTTTGCACATTGGCTGTTTGTCAGTTTCTATTTGGGTGTAGTTTTTCCATCAATTCTATTGACATTTTTGGTTCTACTGTGAACACCTGCAAGATAATGAATCTCATGGCAATATACACATACTTTGATAATAAATTTACTTTGAACTTTGAGGCACTTACAGGAAAACAAGGAAATGCAACAGAATTGTATTAAACATTTGTGGAATCTACAAGTTTGCCCACCCCCTGCCGTACATATGGAAAGTTCAGATGACAATAAATTGTAAATTGGCCTATGGTTAGTTTAGGGTTAAATCGGGGTTCTCAGGGGTTGCTGGGGTGTGTGGCTCAAAGAGCTGGAAGGGCCTATACTGCACAGTATCGCTAAATAAAATAGATAACTTGAATTTCATTCTCGGAAAATCACACGTAAATAAGGACAACTGATATGCAAAAATGGAGAAAAACTGTGAAAATTAAAATAAATAAATAATATTGAGAAAATGAATTGTAGGGTCTTTGAAAGTGAGTCTGTAGGTCATGGAATTAGTTCACACTTGAGGTGAGGTGAGTGAAGTTCTCCACACCAGTTCAGAAACCTGATGGTTGAAGGGTACTTCTCCATGGATTGTCACCTTGTCGTGGTGGAGAAGCTTGTGTGGTCCTGAGATCCTGAGAGCAATGCCGTCTGGAGCTATGCTCCTGGTAGGGTTACCCATGGCGGTAAGGTCGAGGGTGAGGTCCCTGACAAAGAACAATCCAACCAGGACCTCGACGGTGGAACAGGCGGACGAAGTTACTTCGAACTCAACGGCTCTGAAGGCGGATGAAGGCTGCAGCAAATCCATCAGCTCCAATCGTCGTGGTTTCCATGCCATTGGAATCAGTTGGTTGATTTGTGAAGTATCGTGTGCTTCTGGAGTGCAACATCAAGTACACATTAAACAAATACACACACAGGCGTCTTCGCTCTGTGGGCCTCTTCTTCAGAACGAAGACCATCATCCTTGACCTCGAGGGATAGCTACGACGGTTGAAGGGTAATAACTGTTTCTGAACTTGATAGCATGCGACCTAAGGCTCCTGTAATCGCTGGCTGATGGTAGTAGCAAGAAGAGTGCATAACCTGGATGGTGGGGTCCTTGATGGATGCTTACGTATGGCGTGTAGCACATAAGTAAATACAGACTCAAACTGAATGTTCTCAACTCTGGGAAACGGACAATTGCGTTGTATTTGGAAGTTATAGATCAGCAATGATATTCAGCTTCAGCAGCAATGTTTTTTGTTGTATTACACTGCCAAACTGCACTGTTCCTCAAGTCTGGACATTGTAATTATCAGGAATCCAAAAGCAAAGTGTGGAAGTAGTTTAGTTTTTTGAATATATGAACAAGTATTTCTTCAGACTGAGAGAGCAAGCGACAGAATTTGTGGGGATGCTAAAGAAAGTGATTTTAAAGTAATTATAATAACTAAAGCTGTAGCAGTCAACATAGTAATAATTAGTGTTATACCATCAATTACATCAACAAGCTAAGTGGCACCTTATGGAATAGAGGAGCCTGCGATATAATGCATTCTTTTCAGCATGATATTACATTGAGAACAGGGATGATTTCGATGGAAGAATTTGCATGTGGGTTTTACTTTCATAAGTTACACTAAAAACAAAGGTTGTACACAGTTAATAGACATCTATTGAAGTCTTTACTTTCCAGAAACTCACCATGCCTTAGTTATGCAAAACACATTCCTGAATACTGGCAAAGAGGTAAAGAGCCTATGGACCTACTCAGATTACGTCGATTGAGAAATAACTGCAGGTTGGAATATTGGAAGACCTTCCATTTTTTAAATTTACTGGCCAAATGTCTATAATTTTAAGGTATTTGGGGGAAAGTATAGGGGAGATGTCAGAGGAAGGTTCTTTACATAGAGTGTGATGGGTGTATGGAACAGCCTGCCAGGAGTGGTGGAGGTACTTACATTAGGGACATTTAAGAAACTCTTAGATAAGCAAATAGATGATAGAAAAATGGAGATATATGTTGGAGGGAAGTATTATATTGTTCTTGGAGTAGGTTAAAAGGACAGCACAACATCATGGACCGAAGGGCCTCTACTGCGCTGTACTGTTCCATGTTCTATTATAATTGATAATTTTCAGACAGTAAGATCCTCGTTCATTATGTGCCATGTTGTATGACGTGGGTGATCATGGTCTTTCCATGGCCATGACTGCTCTTGACAAATTTTTCTACGGAAGTGGTTTGCCATTGCCTCCTTCCGGGCAGTGTCTTTACAAGACGGGTGACCCCAGCCATTATCAATACCCTTTAGACATTGTCAGCCTGGCATCAGTTGTCACATAACCAGCACCTGTGATATGCACCATCTCCCACGGCTCCAGGTGTCCCTGATCTGGGGGCTAAGCAGGTGCTACACATTGCACAAGGGTGACCTGCAGGCCAGTGGAGAGAAGGAGTGCCTTACACCTCCTTTGGCAGAGACATTTCTCCACACCAACACCTAAGTGCTATGATAGCATGTTTATTTTTCTGTGTTTCAGTCCCAGCTAAGAATACTTTACTTTTCCATAGCATGTTATCCTTAGCTTAATTTCAAATTCCAGGAGGATGTGAGGTAACTTGATAGAGGTGTACGAGATAATAAGAGGCATTGATAGAGTAGAGAGCCAGAGACTTTTTCCAAGGGCAGAAATGGCGATTATGAGAGGGCATAATTTTAAGGTGACTGAAGGAAAGTACGAGGGGGATGGCAAAGAATGATGGGTGCAGGGAATGCACTGCCAGTGGTGGTGGTAGAGGCAGATATATTAGAGGAATTTATGAAACTCTTAGATAGGGACATGCACGATAGAAAAATGAAAGGCTATGTCGAAGGGAAGGGTTAGATTGAACTTTGAGCAGGTTAAAGGGTTATTTGCTATATATAATCAACTGTATGTTTTATGAATCTGTAACTCTTTTTCCAGAAGATTCTTTGAGGCATGGCCAACCGGAGGTCCGAAGCATGAGAAGACGTAGTTCTCTCAGGTTCGCTGATTGAATACAGAAGGGCCCGTTTCTGTCTGTACTTTTCTATGACTCTTTTCCTCCACTATCTCCAAGTTTTCCCACATTCCCAGCTATAGGGACAAATTAGACTTCAAGGTTTAAACTACAAGATTAAAAGTAGGGAGGATTTCTTAAAGACTGAAAACTAATTTATTTTCAATTTCAGGTGTAGATAGAGAGAAGTTTATGATTCGGTATCTAAGGAATGGCTAGGAACCCACGAGTTAATAGCCTTATTTCATGAGTGGTTAGGGAACAGTCCAACATATCCACAAGAGATTCTGCAGATGCTGGAAATCCAAAGTAATGCACACAAAATGCTGGAGCAAGTCAGCAGGTCAGGCCAAAACCCTTCTCTGATGAAGAGTCCTCATGAAAGGTCTTGGCCCAAAACATTGACTGTTTATTCCTCTCCATTGATGCTGCCTGACCTGCTGAGTTCCTCCAGCATTTTGTGTGTTGCTCTACAACATACTAGTAATCATGTACTCACCATTGGTGCATTATCTGCAGTTAGTCACCTCGACAGCTCCTCTCAAACCAGCTCCTCTACCAAGAAAGATAAGGGCAGCAAGCATTTGGGAACAACAGCTACAGCTTCCTCTCCAACCTGCCCACCATGCTGACTTGAAAATATATAGCCATTCCTTCATAGTCACCTGGAGCTGCCTGCCCAACAGCACTGGGCATGTTTAAATACCAAAGGAGAATGCCGTGATTCAAGAAGGCAGCTCAAAGATTTAAAGATAACAACTAGATTTTTTTTTAGATTATGAGGACACGCAGTCCTCTTTTATTGTCATTTAGTAATGCATGTATTAAGAAATGATACAATGTTCCTCCAGTGTGATATCACAGAAACACAAGACAGACCAAGACTGAAAAACTGACAAAAACCACATTATTATAACATATAGTTACAACAGTGCAAGCAATACCGTAACTTGATGAAGAACAGACCACGGGCACGGTAAAAAAAAGTCTCAAAGTCTCCCAAAAGTCCCATCATCTCACGCAGATGGTAGAAGGGAGAAACTCTCCCTGCCATGAGCTTCCAGCGCCGCAATCTTGCCGATGCAGCATCCTGGAAGCACCCGACCACAGTCCGACTCTGAGTCGTCCGAAAAATTAGAGCCTCCGGCCAGCCCTCTGACATCGAGCACCATCTCTGCTGAGCGCTTCGACCCCAGCCCTGGCCGCCAGCAACAGGCAAAGCCGAGGATTTGGGGCCTTCTCCTCTGGAGATTCTCAATCACACAGTAGCAACGGCAGCAAACTAGGCATTTCAGAAGTTTCTCCAGATGTTCCTCTATGCTTCTCACGTCTGTCTCCATCAAATCAGAATTGTGCACGGCATCCTACTTACAAATACCAATATCATTCACCGGAGAGGCCGTGCGCGTTGCGTCGCGCCACCATCTTCTCCTCTCCCCTGGGCACGCTTTCCATCCGTGCCGGGATGAGGGTTGAGCTCGCTACTTGGCCTCATAAAAAATTAGCTTTATTTGTCAAATGTACTTCAAAACATGTACAATGGTTAGTATAAAGCTTTACAGCACTAGTGAGACAGGTTCGATTCCCACCATTATTTGTAAGGAGTTTGTACATTCCACCCATGACTGCACCTGTTTCCTCTGGTGGTTCAGTTTCCTCCCACAGTCCAATGAAAGTAAGTTGTGGACATTTTATATTGGCGCTGGAAGCAAGGTGACACTTACAGGCTGTCTCCAGCACATCCTTGGACTGTGTTGGTTGTTGATACAAACAACACATTTCACTGTATGCTTTGATGTTTTGGGTGCAGCATAGTAGCATTCGCCAGCTGGTGGCGCAGTGACATCAGCGCCGGACTCCGGAGCGAAGGTTCCTGAGTTCGAAACCAGTCGGGCCGCTCCCGGACACGCTTTCCATCTGTGCCGGGTTGAGCGTCGAGCTCGTAACTCAGCCTCATTAAAAAAACTGCGCTGTGAGAAGGACGCGGGGGACCACTCGCAGAATCTTTCCTCCAAGACAACCAGTTGAGAAGTGGTCGTCGAGGCTCAGGCAGAGTATGTCACACAAAAAAATAGTAGCATATCGGTTAGTGTATCACTAATATAGCACCAGTGATATAGGTTCAATTCCCACTGCTGTCTCTAAGGAATTTGTACATTCCCCACGTGACCGGCCACTCGTTTCCTCTCTCATCCCAAAGACATAGGTTAACTAGTGACATGGGTGTAGCTGGGCTGTGCAGGCTTGCTGGGCCGGAAGGGCCTGTTCTGTGATATATCTCGAAATAAAAAATAAAACAACATTGCATGCCCACCCACAACTTGCGAACACTAACCCATATGTCTCTGGAAAGTGGGAGGAGACCAGCGAAACCAGAGGAAATTCACACCGTCTCAGGGAGAATGTACAATCTCCTTACAGACAATGGTGGGAACTGTATTCTCATCTTCTGATCGCTGGTGCTGTAAAGCCTTTACGATAACATCCAAACTACTGTGCTCATCACGTTTTTCTCAAGGGCAGCTAGAGATGGGCAACAAATATTGTATTTTCAGCAACACCAGGAAGGCTACGGTACTGGCAAAGTCAAAGTCAAGTTTATTGCCATATTCACTAATGCATGCATGCACAGGTGCAACAAAAATCTTACCTGGGGCAGCACAGACACACATTGTCAGATAAGCAGCACTCAAGGAAAATATAAACATACATGTCACATAATTTCTTACAAGAAAGCAATTAGAATAAAATAAGCACCAATACAGTGCAAATACATCAGGATAGTCATACTATTGTAGATGTGAAGTGATGGGAAGAAGATGACCAGACTTGCAATTTTCCCTCAGATTCCAAGTATTACTGCTATCTCAACAGTAATAAAATATCTCTTTACACCCAGTGATTTTTGAACAAAAATACAAGGTTACATATATTTTTTCAATTGTTCTCTATGTTTTTTCTGCATAATAGTCAGCTCCCCTTCCCCAGATCCGTGCCTGGAGCAAGGCAGAAACAATTTACCTCACTGGAATATCATTCAAGACACTAATCAAACCCCTATTCCAGGTGTAAGGAATTCCATCTCCAAGGTTAGCTGTCAGGACATTTAAGAACTGAATCAGTACTTGTAAAGTGTCAAGAGCTACAGGGAAGGGACAGGGGAATGGGACAGGAAGCCAGTGATGATTTGAAGGGTAGATTGGTGTCCTTCTCTGCTGTTGTACATTGCATACTTACTTTGATAATGTACTTTGAATCTTTGTCAATTTCCATGATTCTATAATTTTTTCTGCAAGGGTTGATCAGTTTTTCTGTAAGGGGTTTCCAAACTTCCACCACCCTCTGTGATAAAAATTGTTTCCTTACTTCTGCACTAAACATTCTGGCTCTAATTTTTTACAATATATCCACAAAACCACAACTAAAGACTTTTAAACGCAAACAACAGGAATTCTGCAGATGCTGGAAATTCAAGCAACACACATCAAAGTTGCTGGTGAACGCAGCAGGCCAAGCAGCATCTATAGGAAGAGGCGCAGTCGACGTTTCAGGCCGAGACCCTTCGTCAGGACTAACTGAAGGAAGAGTGAGTAAGGGATTTGAAAGCTGGAGGGGGAGGGGGAGATGCAAAATGATAGGAGAAGACAGGAGGGGAAGGGATGGAGCCGAGAGCTGGACAGGTGATAGGCAAAAGGGGATACGAGAGGATCATGGGACAGGAGGCCTAGGGAGAAAGACGGGGGGGGGTGACCCAGAGGATGGGCAAGAGGTATATTCAGAGGGACAGAGGGAGAAAAAGGAGAGTGAGAGAAAGAATGTGTGCATAAAAATGAGTAACAGCTGGGGTACGAGGGGGAGGTGGGGCCTAGTGGAAGTTAGAGAAGTCAATGTTCATGCCATCAGGTTGGAGGCTACCCAGACGGAATATAAGGTGTTGTTCCTCCAACCTGAGTGTGGCTTCATCTTTACAGTAGAGGAGGCCGTGGATAGACATGTCAGAATGGGAATGGGATGTGGAATTAAAATGTGTGGCCGGATCTTTATGTGCTGCTGTTGTGACTCCCGTCTCCCCTTCCCCCACCACCACTCTGCAACCCCGTCTCCCTCAGATCCCACCGTCAACTCCTGGGCCCTCAGAGGCTCCATCTTCCTCTCACCCCAACCCTCCCCTCTCCATTGACACCCCCAGCCTCCCCCCTCCCCCCTCTGATCCCAGCTCTCATCCGTGCTGGGTCTTTACCATCCCCTCCGACCTTCAACTGTCGGAGGCAGAACGCTCTGTTCTCAGTAAGGGCCTCACGTTTGTCCCCCTTCGCCCACACCTCAGCGAGTTCCGTGTTCGCCACGATGCGGAACTTTTCTTCCGCCGTCTCCGTCTCCGAGCCTACTTCTTCGGCAAGGACTCTTCCACCTCCACCGATGACCCCTTCTCCCGTCTTCAACCCTCCTCTTCTTCATGGACACCCCGCTCTGGTCTTCTGCCTGCTCTGGATCTCTTTATTGCCAACTGCCGACGGGACATCAACCGTCTCGACTTCACCGCACCTTGTCCCCATTCCAACCTCACTCCTTCGGAACGCTCTGCTCTCCACTCCCTCCGCACTAATCCTAACCTTATTATTAAACCCGCTGATAAAGGGGGTGCTGTTGTAGTCTGGCGTACTGACCTCTACCTGGCCGAGGCACAGCGACAACTCGCGGATACCTCCTCTTATTTACCCCTCGATCGTGACCCCACCAAGGAGCACCAGGCCATTGTCTCCCACACTATCAACGACTTTATCCGCTCAGGGGATCTCCCATCCACTGCTACCAACCTTATAGTTCCCACACCCCGCACTTCCCGTTTCTACCTCCTACCCAAGATCCACAAACCTGCCTGTCCTGGCCGACCTATTGTCTCAGCTTGCTCCTGCCCCACCGAACTCGTTTCTGCATACCTCGACACTATTTTATCACCCCTTGTTCAATCCCTTCCGACCTATGTTCGTGACACTTCTCACGCTCTTAAACTTTTCGATGATTTTAAGTTCCCTGGCCTCCACCGCTTTATTTTCACCATGGATGTCCAGTCCTTATATACTTCCATCCCCCATCAGGAAGGTCTCAAAGCTCTACGCTTCTTTTTGGATTCCAGACCTAATCAGTTCCCCTCTACCACCACTCTGCTCCGTCTAGCGGAATTAGTCCTTACTCTTAATAATTTCTCCTTTTGCTCCTCCCATTTCCTCCAAACTAAAGGTGTAGCTATGGGCACCCGTATGGGTCCTAGCTATGCCTGCCTTTTTGTTGGGTTTGTGGAACAATCTATGTTCCGTGTCTATTCTGGTATCTGTCCCCCACTTTTCCTTCGCTATATCGACGACTGCATTGGCGCTGCTTCCTGCACGCATGCAGAACTCGTTGACTTTATTAACTTTGCCTCCAACTTTCACCCTGCCCTCAAGTTTACCTGGTCTATTTCCGACACCTCCCTCCCCTTTCTAGATCTTTCTGTCTCTGTCTCTGGAGACAGCTTATCCACTGATATCTACTATAAGCCTACTGACTCTCACAGCTATCTGGACTATTCCTCTTCTCACCCTGTCTCTTGCAAAAACGCCATCCCCTTCTCGCAATTCCTCCGTCTCCGCCGCATCTGCTCTCAGGATGAGGCTTTTCATTCTAGGACGAGGGAGATGTCTTCATTTTTTAAAGAAAGGGGCTTCCCTTCCTCCACTATCAACTCTGCTCTTAAACGCATCTCCTCCATTTCACGTACATCTGCTCTCACTCCATCCTCCCACCACCCCACTAGGAATAGGGTTCCCCTGGTCCTCACCTACCACCCCACCAGCCTCCGGGTCCAACATATTATTCTCCATAACTTCCGCCACCTCCAACGGGATCCCACCACTAAGCACATCTTTCCCTCCCCGCCTCTCTCTGCATTCCGCAGGGATCGCTCCCTACACAACTCCCTTGTCCATTCGTCCCCCCCATCCCTCCCCACTGATCTCCCTCCTGGCACTTATCCGTGTAAGAGGAACAAGTGCTACACATGCCCTTACACTTCCTCCCTTACCACCATTCAGGGCCCCAAACAGTCCTTCCAGGTGCGGCATCACTTCACCTGTGAGTCGACTGGGGTGATATACTGCGTCCGGTGCTCCCGATGTGGCCTTTTATATATTGGTGAGACCCGACGCAGACTGGGAGACCGCTTTGCTGAACATCTACGCTCTGTCCGCCAGAGAAAGCAGGATCTCCCAGTGGCCACACATTTTAATTCCACATCCCATTCCCATTCTGACATGTCTATCCACGGCCTCCTCTACTGTAAAGATGAAGCCACACTCAGGTTGGAGGAACAACACCTTATATTCCGTCTGGGTAGCCTCCAACCTGATGGCATGAACATTGACTTCTCTAACTTCCGCTAGGCCTCACCTCCCCCTCGTACCCCAGCTGTTACTCATTTTTATGCACACATTCTTTCTCTCACTCTCCTTTTTCTCCCTCTGTCCCTCTGAATATACCTCTTGCCCATCCTCTGGGTCCCCCCCCCCTTGTCTTTCTTCCCAGACCTCCTGTCCCATGATCCTCTCGTATCCCCTTCTGCCTATCACCTGTCCAGCTCTCGGCTCTATCCCTCCCCCTCCTGTCTTCTCCTATCATTTTGCATCTCCCCCTCCCCCTCCAGCTTTCAAATCCCTTACTCACTCTTCCTTCAGTTAGTCCTGACGAAGGGTCTCGGCCTGAAACGTCGACTGCGCCTCTTCCTATAGATGCTGCTTGGCCTGCTGCGTTCACCAGCAACTTTGATGTATGTTACTAAAGACTTTTATTTCATTTGGGCATTGGTTCCACTATCAGAGAACTGTCAGCAATCTAAGTACCAAAAACATGAGAAGATCTGCTTACGCTGAAAATTGAAAGCACACACACAAAATGCTGGAGAAACTCAAGAGGTCAGGCAGCATCCATGGAAATGAATAGACAGTCGACATTTCAGACTGAGGTCTTTTTTCAGGACTGAGAAGGAAGGGGGAAGATGCCAGAGTAAAATGGTGGGGTAGGGGAAGGAGGCTAGCTGGAAGGTGATCGGTGAAGCCTAGTGGGAAAGGTCATGGACTGAAGAAGGTGGAATCTGATAGGAGAAGAGAGTGGACCATAGGAGAAAGAGAAGGAGGAGGGGACCCAGGGGGAAGTAATAGGCAGGTGAGAAAAGATAAAAGGTTAGAGAGTGGGGAATAGAGGTGGGGGGGGGGTTGAGGAAATTTATTTACCAGAAGGAGAGATCAATATTCATGCCAACAAGTTGGAGGGTAACCAGACAGAATATAAGGTGTTGCTCCTCCACCCATCCGGAAGTCTTGCTTGTGGCGGATGGAACAGAGGTGCTCGATGAAGCAGACCCCAATTTATAATAGGTCTCACCAATGTAGAGGAGGCCACATCAAGAGCACCGGACACAATAGAAGACCCCAGCAGATACACAGGTGAAGTGTTGCCTTACCCGGTAGGACAGACTGGGGCCCAGAATGGAGGTGAAGGAAGAGGGGTATGGGCAGGTGGAGCATTTAGATCACTTCCAGGGGTAGGGGCCAGGAGGGAGGGACAAATGGGTAATGGAATCGCAGAGGAAGCAATTCCTGTAGAAGGGGGCGGCGTAAATAGTGGAGAGAAGGAAACCCTGTTTTTTAAAGAAGGGGAAAATTGGTAGGTTTATAAAAGATGTTGGTCGACAGTTTGTCTCCAGAGATGGAGACAGAGATTGAGAAAGGAGAGGCAGGTGTCAGAGATAGAGCAAGTGAACTTAAGAGCAGGGTGGAAGTTAGAGGCAAAGTTGAAAAAATTGACAACTCAGCATGGGTGCATTAATGAGCGCCAATGCAGCCATCAATGTGGCGGAGTATTACCGGGGAAAGCTTCAAACATGGACTGTTCTATGTAGCCAAAGAAGAGGCAGGCATAGCTGGGGCCCATGAGAGTACCCATGGCGAGTACATCTGTAAGTGCTTGTCTAAGACACCAGAATTCCTGGTTTCATTAATCAATAATCACTACATTCCACTTTGTGTCATAGTTTGACCATCTCATAGAATATAAAACAGTTCAGCATAAGACAGGCCATCTGGCCTACTACGTTATGCTAATCTTGAGAATCGACCCTGATCTTTCTAATTGGTTGATTCTCAGCTGTATAATGAAGCCTTCAATGTATCTGTTTTTAGTCTCTGCTGGGAAGGCCAACATTTCTTGCCCATCCTTAACTGTGCTTGAAAAGGTAGCTGCAACATCGATTTGCAGGAGCTCTATGAGAGGCTGTGTGAAGAATCTAGCTCTTGAGGTGGTCGGGAGTCACATGTAAGCCAGACAAGGTAAGTGTGGGACTTCTCCCTGCCAACCACCCTCCACATCAATGGGCATCTGGGAACCCAGGTGTGTTTTATTATGAAGGGTTTTTGACCTGAAATATCAACTCGTTTCTCTTTTGGCCAATCTTGACTTGCTGAGTAATTCCAACATTTTCTGTTTTTATTTTATGACAACATGATATCTGCCATGACAATTCTTCTTGTTTCAAATGGCTATTTAAATTTAAGTTCAAGTCAAGTTCGAGTTTTCTGTCATATGTAGAAGATAGGTGAGGTACAAGTGCAATGACAAACTTGCTTGTAACTGAATCATAACTAAACACGCTCAGTGGCCACTTTATTAGGTACAGGAAGTATCTAATAAAATGGCCACTCAGACAATACCTCCATTATACACAACAGTGAAGTAAAGAACACTATACGAAGCAAAATATTAGCTTAACCTACAGAGACAAGTCCCTGGTAATACAGGAAGTGTTCTGTAGTGTTCTGTTACTAAGGTAGGGTAAGAGTTGTGCAGGTTGGTTCAAGGACCTCATGGTTGCAGATAAGTAGCTGTTCCTGAACCAGGTGATATGGGATCTTAGTTCCATAGTGGCACTCAGATTCCTTTGCTGCCTAGCTGAGACTTGAGCTCAAGACTTTGGACTGTTAGTGCAGTCCGTTGGATTACCTGTCCAGGAACCCAATAACAGCACTACTACTGTACCTGAGCACTTTTCATAAACCAAGCCGAACCAAGCTGTGCCATGGACAGTCCAAAGCCCAGCTCAGAAAGGAAGAGGGTTGGGCATGGGGTTAGCAATCCCATTCCATAAAACCAGAGCTGAAGATCCGAAGATCTCATGCCTGGGCCAGAAAAGATCTTAGAAGATGGACTATACCTGGGGACAACATGAAAGAGTGGCCCAGGCTGAAGGACTCTGATGAGCTGCTGTTGGTGGCCCATGCCCCAGTAGGGGTGATGGGCTTAAGTATGCCAAAGTAAGTACATATTCGTTCTTGCGTTAATCAACTGCCTATTAGCACATTCAGGCTATAGATTCTGTCTCTATCCATTGTTTGGATGAATTATCTTTTTATCTGAACTATCTCCACTTTGAAGTACAACCATTTATCTCTTTAAAAACTTGGATATGACAGCTACTGAGTAGAACAGACCTGCACTCTCTCATATGATCATAACATTACCAATTATACAGTGTTTCTCACACTACTTTTTAACATCAGCATCACAAATAAAGCTGGTTGATGCATGACTTGTTTCCTAATCTAGTGGCCAAATTAAACTTCTCACCCTTTTGTTTCTACAGCCACCACGGTGACCAGCAGCTAACCCCTTGTTTCCTGTTCATCTGAGTTTAAAGAAAGTCACGCCAGACATGTTGAAGGAGCAATGACGGCTTAGCTTAAGAGCATCAACCAAAGGGTTGCATCAGAGGGAAAGGTGCTTGCCAACACAAATCATTGCCATCAACTAATGCAAACAATATGGATCTGCGAGACATTTCAAACTATTGAGCCGTGTCCTGTAATATTTAAGAAAATAGCTGAGGTTCTGGCTAACATATTACTCAACTGCATAAACACAGGTGCAACTCCAGAGCTCTTGCAGTGAACTACAATAATGACAAAGGTCTGTGGTGCATACCAGATAAATACACATTACTTAGACTAATATTTCCATCGGAAGGAATGCTCATCAAAATGCAGCCAACAGGCAGTTCTTCAGATCAGAATCAGAAACAGGTTTGTTATCACTGATATACACACAGTAGCTTCTTTATTAGGTACACCTGCTTATTAATGGAAATATCTAATCAGCCAATCATGTGGCAGCAACACAATGCATAAAAGCATGCGGACATGATCAATGGGTTCACTTGTTGTCCAGACCAAACATCAGAATAGGGAAGAAATGTGGTCTAAGTGATTTTGGCAGTGGAATAATTGTTGGTGCCAGACAGGGTAGTTTGAGTATCTCAGAAACTGGTAATCTTCTGGGATTTTTATACACAACAGTCTCTAGAGCAGGTGTTGCTAACTTTTTTTTTATGCTATGGACCCCTATCATTAACCAAGAGATCTATGGACCCCAGGTTGGGAACCCCTGCTCTTGAGTTTACAGCGAATGGTGTGAAAAACAAAAAAAAAAATCAGTGATTGGTAGTTCAGTGGGCAAAATCACCTTGTTAATGAGAGAGTTCAGAGGAGAATGGCCAGACTGGTTCAAGCTGGCAGGAAGGTGATAATAACTCAGATAACCGTGTGTTACAACAGTGGTGTGCAGAAGAGCATCTCTGAATGCACTACGTTACATACTGTACATGCACATAAAATAAATAGTACAAAAAGAGAGAAGAATAATGAGATAGAGGTCATGGGTTCATGGACTGTTCATAAATCTGATGGTAGCTGGGATGAAGCAATTCCTAAAACACTGAGTCTGTGTTTTCAGGTCTTGTACCTTCTCCCTGATAGTAGTAATGAGAAGACAATGGTGAGGGTCCTTCATGATGGATGCCACTTCCCTGAGGCACCACCTTTTGAAGAAGTCCTCGATCGCATAGGGAGGTTGATGCTCATGATGGAGCTGGCAGATTCTACAAGCCCTCTGCAGCTTTTTTCGATCTTGTGCATTGGTATCACTTTACCAGATGGTAATGCAACCAAATAGAACGCTCTCCACCACATATCTGTACAGCGTTTGGTGACATACCAAATCTTTCAATGAAATGTGGCCACTAGTGTGCCCTCATCATAATTGCATAATATGCTGGGACCAAGTTAAATCCTCAGATGTCCACATCCAGGATCATCCTATCAACTGCCGATCCCTTGATAAGGACTGGTGTGAATTCTATGGATTTCCCCTTCAAAGAGTCTACAATCAATTCCTTGGTCTTACTGATGTTGAGTGCCAAGTTATTGATCCATCAGCATTCAACCAACCTGTCTATCTCACTCCTGTATGTGTAATTTTCATCAACTGAAATTCTTCGAACAGTTTTGTCATCAGTGAATTTATAGATGGCGTTTGAACTGTTGGCAGAGGCAGACCTTCAAGGAATATGAACTCTGGAACTCTCAGCCTAAATGACTAAAGTGTAGTTTAGGAACAGTGTTCACATACACCCCCTTTCCTGCAGATTCTAATTCATACTGGAAACCTTTCCTCATGCACTAACTCTGACCCTTTTTTATTTTTGAGATTATTGTGTGAGAGAGGACAGGAGAACTGGGGACAACCTTAGAGCAAAAAAGGCAACAGTGGAATGTAAGGTAGGGTAGGAGAGTTAGGCTGTTCATGTTCCCAGACAGTTTAAGGATCAGGGGGCATGAGGTTAGACTGAAGATTAAAAACAGGATGTAATGAAAAACTTATTTTTAAACAAAGTATGGTGGGAACAGAGTTACATGAGGCTTTCAAGTATGGATTGGAAGAGCATTTGGGGGAAAATAATTTGCAGTACTGTAGGGAAAGAGCGAGGTAATGAGATGGAGGGGATTTCTCTCTGAGGAGCTGGCAAAATGCTAGTGGGCAGAATGGCCGCTTTCTACACAATAACAATTCTATGGTTCTTTGGCACTTCAGCCAAAATTCACTCTACGGTCAGCTGCCTGCGAACATTCGTCCAGACCGCAGAGACTGCAGAGAGTCATGGCTGCATTCCAATCCATCAGAGGCACTACCCTCTGCAGCACTAACATCATCAACAGAAGGCACTCCCTAAAGAAGGTGACATCTATCATCAAGAATCCCCACCATCTGTGTCATTGGCTTATGCCCTCTTCTCGCTACTACCATCAGGCAAGGAGGATAGAAACCTGAAGTCACACACCACCCTGTATAATTAAAATATAATTTATATGCTGGGCTGTAGTGCTCCATATTCAAAATGCAATACCACAACAGATTCCCTAGGTGTGCTACTGAGGGTTTTCTAGAGGACTTGATAATGTCATGTGGAAACCATTAGAGACATCAGTCTAATATGCAGCAATTATGGACGTGTGAGGATTGTGCTATGCTTAATATGAACAAGCTTCTTCACGATTATAGAAAAGAGACTTTTCTCATTTCTTGTTAAAGTTAACAGCTACAGGTTTTTTTTTTGTCTGGAGATCAAGATGACAAGTGCACTCCGAGCAATATCACAATACTACAAAACACCCAAGCAGATGCTGATTATAAACACAAGAAAATCTGCAGATGGTGAAAATCCAAAGCAACACACACAAAATGCTGGAGGAACTTAGCAGGTCAGGCAGCATCTACGGAAATGAATAAGCAGTCGATGTTTGGAGCAGAGAGCATACTTCAGGACTGGAAAGAATGGGGAAGGATGCCAGAATGAAAAGGTTGAGCGGGGTGGAAGGATAGCTAAAAGATGTTAGGTGAAACCAGGTGGGTTGGAAAGATGAGCAACACACACAAAATGCTGGTGAACGCAGCAGGCCAGGCAGCATCTCTAGGAAGAGGTACCGTCGATGTCTCGACCCAAAACGTCGACTGTACCTCTTCCTAGAGATGCTGCCTGGCCTGCTGCATTCACCAGCATTTTGTGTGTGCTGCTTGAATTTCCAGCATCTGCAGATTTCCTCAGGTTGGAAAAATAAAGGGCTGGAGAAAAAGGAATCTGATGAGAGAGGACCATAGGAGAAAGGGAAGTAGAAGGGAACTCGGGGAGGTGATAGGCAGGTGAGAAGCGGTGAGAGACTAGAATAGAAGGAGAGGGAAGGGGAAGGAAATTTTTTTTTAAACTGGAAGGTGAGATCAATATTCATGCCATCAGGCTGGAGGCTAAACAGACAGGATACAAGGCTTTTCTCCTCCAACCTGGGAGTGGCCTCATCTTGGCATAATAGGAGATCATGGACCAATATTTCGGAATGGAAATAGGAATGGGAATTAAAATGTTTGGCCACTGGAAATTTCTGCTTTTGGTCGATGGAGTGGAGGTGCTCAACGAAGTGGTCCCCCAGTGAGACCCAATTTACAACTGGTTTCACCAATGTAGAGGTGGCTATGTCAGGAGCACCGGACATGATAGATGACCCCAGCTGTCTATTGGAAAGACTGTTTGGGGCCCTGAATGGAGGTGAAGGAGGAGGTGAATGTAGCACCTAGGCTGCATGCAGAGATCGGTGCTGGGAGGGAGATTAGCGGGGAGGGATGAATGGACAAGGGAATCATATAGGGAACAACCACTATGGAAAGCGGAGAGAGGGAGGAGGTAAAGATACGTTCAGTGGTAGAACCCCTGTGAAGATAACGGAGATTGCGAAGAATGATGTTTTGGATGTGGAGGCACATGGCGCTGTAGGTAAGGACAAGAGGAACTATCACTGTTAAGGTAGCGGGAAGATGGGGTGAGCACAGATATTCAGGAAATGGGGACGTGGGTGAGGGCAGCATCAGTAGTGGAGGAAGGGAACTCCCTCCCCCCCCCCCATTCTTTGGGCACCGTCTTCAAATGTGAATTATATTGCTGATGGGAGACTTTAAGAGAATTTGAACCAGAGCAGTCACCTGGAATTTGGTTGCATGAACACATTCTTGCATTCAAGTTCCTCTGACAACTGGGAGTGGATGGGTGATTGGTTTTGGAACTTTCTGCTGATGCTCTGTTGTGCTAAAATAGTAAACCAGTTTTGAATGTGGATGATGTGGGTCTGGATAACAGAGAGAAAAATTCATAGCGATGTGGACAGAAATTTGGTTGGCTAACTGGAAAGAGCTTGTGCAGAAATAGATCTTACTCTGCTCAATAAATTGTTACAAGCAAAGCACAGCATCGGTCAATACTGGTGCCTTAAATTTCTCAAGTTTCTAAAAATGGAGAAGGGATTTCTGCTAAATTGGCAATGACGTAAAAAGACCAAAAGCAAATTTTGAAGAAGGCTTAAAGAGGATACAAAGGGTTATGGATAGGTTAAGTGAGTAGGCAAAGATTGGTAAATGGGGCAGAATGTGGGAAAATGTGAAATGGTTCATTTTGACAAGAAAAAATATTATTTGAACAAGGACAGATTACAGCATTCTGATTTGCAAATGATCTCAATGGCGCATTGCACATTTCATAAAAGGCTAGGATACAAATATGGTAAATAATTAGCAAAACTAATAGAATATTATTGATCAGTGCATGAAGAATTGAATGCAAATTTAAGAGGTTATACATCACTTACACTGGCTTTGGTCAGAGCACACGAGGAAAGTTGTACAGAGTATTGTTTTCCTTACTTAAGAAAGGATGTAAAAGCTTTAGAACTAGTTTAGACGTTTGCCAAACAAATACAATACATTCCAGTCAATTGGGACACAATGGGACCAGTACATTTTGGGTCAATTTAAGCAGTTGTGCCAATTAGCCAAAGTTTCATGCAAATAGTTAAAAAGGTATGTATAAAAAAACAAACTACTGTTTAACTGATTAACAAATTATATATTTAAATGAAATATAGAGCAAATTAGAACATTATCAATACTACTATAAAACTGTGTATCAGCTCCTCGTAGTTATCGATGAAGGAATTCATCTAGTGTTTATTGAAGAAGAGATGGACGGACTGGGCTTGCAGCTACTGAATTTTAGATAAATGAGAGGAGATTTGATTGAAACATATGAGGTCCAGAGTAGATGGATGTGGTCAAGAAATTTTCTGTTGAGGGAGAATCTAGAATGAGGTGTGGTTGTTTAGGATAAGACAGAAATGAGATGAAAGATTTTCTCACAGAGGGTTGTGAGTCTTAAGTATTCTCTACAGAGAGAACACCACAATACGGGACCTTCAGCCCATGATGTCATGCCAGTTTTTTAAACCTACTCCAAATCAGATCAACCCTTACATCCTGCAAAACCCTCCATTTTTCTTTCATCTATGTGCCTATCTAAGACTCTCTTGAATGTGCCTAATGTATCTAACTACACCACCACCTTTGGCAGTGCATTCCACTCGGAAAACAAAAATTACTTTGAAGGACAGTCAAAAAGAACCTTTGAAAGTTTTTAATACCAAAGTAGATTGATTTTTCTTTGTGACAGTTCTTCGTATTACGGTGGGAAGCAAAGTAAATCTGTGATCCCAATCATTTGAGAGGTGGAGCAGGTTTGAGGAGCCAAGTGACCGCGTTCTTTCCTATCATGTATGACTGCATTATGTTCTCCATTTACAGCAAGCTGCGTTGTTCAGCACTTTTAATCATTGCCTCTGGCACTGTCTCAACTCAAGTCCAATGGGAAATGATCTAGGGCCTTTGGAATTAGTTGCCTCTGGAACAGAGTATTAAACAATGCCATGTTATTGTTCATCCAAACCTCAGTGTGCAACATGGAAAATCCAGTCGCCCACCCAGGCAGTTTAGGATTGGTGACTCACTTTGAGCCAAACTGACAAATGATTCCTGGAGATGTGATCCAAAACTTGGAGGTTCTGTTCATTCTCACTCACGTCCTGCAAGTTATTCAGGTCCAAGTTAGTCGCATCTAACGAATTCACTCCCACTGCAGAAACACAAATGAACACTGAACATCGACCACAGTACAGGCCATTCAGCCACAACATTGTGCCAACCTTTTAACTTACTCCAAGATCAATCGCGTGGATCTCTCTCACAAATCCCTTCGTTTTTCTTTTATCTATGTGCCTATCTAAGAGCTCCTCAAATGTCCCTAATATATCTGCCTTTATCACCACCGCTGGCAGCATGTTTCTGCACATCCACCACTCTCTGTGCAAAATAACCTACTTCTGATATCCTCCCCTATATGTTCTGCCAATCACCTTAAAATTATGGCCCTCTTCGTATTAACCATTTCCACCCTCTAGGGAAAAGTTTCTGGCTGCTCACTTTAAGTATGCCTCCTTTCATCTTATACACCACAGTCAAATCACCTCTCATCCTCCTTCACTCCAAGGAGAAAAGCCTTAGCTCTCTCAATCTTTCCTCATAAGACACACTCTCAAATCCAGGCAGCATCTTGGTAAATCTTCTCTGCACCCTCAACCCTCAATATCCTTCCTACAATGAAGCAACCAGAATTTGACAAAATAAAAACCAGTTGATATTGACAATGCTAAACTTAAAACTTTAAATAACTCTTTCCTTTACTTAGAAAGGTGGAACAAATATGCTAATATAAAAATCTTTTTACTGAAGCATATAATTGCTTTGTTATTTCAGCATGAACTTGTTTTTACTGAAGAATACTTATTCTGTTGATTTACAAATAAGGATTATTACTGGTCAAATTTGGGAAGAACCTTCTTCCACAATACTATATTCTGGCAGAATATATTATTAATGGTAAGACTCTTGGCAGTGTGGAGGATCAGAGGGATCTTGGGGTCTGAGTCCGTAGGACGCTCAAAGCAGCTGTGCAGGGTGACTCTGTGGTTAAGAAGGCATACAGTGTATTGGCGTTCATCAATCGTGGAATTGAATTTAGGAGCAGAGAGGTAATGTTGCAGCTATATAGGACACTGGTCTGACCCCAATTGGAGTACTGTGCTCAGTTCTGGTCACCTCACTACAGGAAGGATGTGGAAACTATAGAAAGCATGCAGAGGAGATTTACAAGGATGTTGCCTGGATTGGGGAGAATGCCTTAAGAAAACAGGTTGAGTGAACTCGGCCTTTTCTCCTTGGAGCGACGGAGGATGAGAGGTGACCTGTTAGAGGTATATAAGATGATGAGAGGCATTGATCGTGTGGATAGTCAGAGGCTTTTTCCCAGGGCTGAAATGGTTGCCATAAGAGGACACAGGTTTAAGGTGCTTGGAAGTAGATGCAGAGGAGATGTCAGGGGTAAGTTTTTTTTTTATAAACACAGAGAGTAGTGAGTGCGTGGAATGGGCTTCCAGCAACGGTGGTGGAGGTGAATACGATAGGATCTTTTAAGAGACTTTTGGATAGGTGCATGGAGCTTAGAAAAATAGCGGGCTATGGGTAAGACTAGTAATTTCTAAGGTAGGGACATGTTCGGCACAACTTTGTGGGCCAAAGGGCCTGTATTGTGCTGTAGGTTTTTCTATGTTTCTATGTTTCTAATTATTAGTTTGAATTCAGGCAGATGGAGCTCATCAGCTGTGGCTGGCAGCTTATCTAGGAGAAGCAAAACCCTGATCTCAAATTTCTGCTACCATTGAGCTAGATCCTCTCATGGGGAAGGCTTCAGGAGTAAACTGTGAGGAAAAATCCAGAGATGGAGTCCCTAAGGCAGTCCTACGTAGAGTTGAATGCTGACTTCAACTCCTGCAATGCTGCTGGCACCAAACTATTGGTCTCTACCATTCCTTTGGATCCATCAGCTGTGCAGAGAGAGGGAGCCTGCTGCATGGGCAACAGCTTGCTCTCCATTTTGTGCTGTCCTGCCTTCCATACTGGCAACGTAGACAGCTAGGGTGCAACATACTTGGTCAACCCCGACCAAAGTATAGGCTTTGTCATGAGGTTAGATCTGGGCTAGTATCCACTCATCCTCATCTCCCGAGTCATAACTCCATTAAAAAATTCCTCTTCCAACATGGTTTCTAAGTGGAGACACAAGCGACTGCAGACACTGAAATATGGTGCAATAAATAATCTGCAAGAAGAAATCAGCAGGGCAAGCAGCATCTGTGGGAGGAAAGGAATTGTTGATGTTACGGGTCGAAACCCTGCATTAAGACCCAACTATGTTCTTTCAGCAGACTATTTGTTCATATAGTGCCTTCATTTCCTCTCAGTTTTATCAAAAAGAAAACAATTCTTTCTCCCTTTCCTCAATGCCGATAACACTTTGCTTGAATTGTTTTACTCTAGCTCAGGACACCCTCTTACATGAGCTCACAAATATTTCATAAGATCACTTGCAGATATGAATCGCAGGTTTGGCTGACAGCTTGTGATGGAAATTCAAACTGAACAGAGTAACAGCACTAAACTTTACTCGAGGCAAACTCAGGAAGGAGAGCAAAGACCCCGGGACACAACAATCGGTCGAATGGAAAAGGAAACAGCAATCTGTGTAAACAATCGAGCAAAGTGTAATTGAATTGTATTCCAACCACTGCATCTGGTTTAAAATTAGGACTGGGGAGAAAATACAAGGTTGTTGCATAATCAACTGTAAAGCAATGGGGAGGAGAAATAAGCATCGAACATAGAATACTAGAGCACAGTACAGACCCTTCGGCCCACAATGTTGTGCCGTCCTTATAACCTATTCTTGCCTTGCCTTGCACTCTTACTCCTGGTGGAGTCATCGGGGTGCCGTCATGACAAGCTTCGCACCAGTCTGTTCCACCTGTCGTGGTTGTGTGCCAGAGCTTGGGTCACTGCAAATGTTTTCCCTGCCCATTCTTTAATGTTGTCCGGCCATCTTTTCCTCATCTACCTCTCCTTCTTTTCCCCTCGACAGTTCCTTGTAGAAGGATCTTTGCAAGGCCTCTAGATCTTGTTACGTGGCCGTACCATCTCAGCTTTCTTTTCTTCACTGCTGTGAGAAGGTCTTCACGGGGGCCAATGTGGTGCTGGATGGTCTTGCGGACCTGCTCGTTTGTGATGTGGTCCAAGTATGAGATGCCCAAGATGTTTGATTGCATCTCATTTCCAATGCCTGTATCTTCCTCTGTAGCTCTGCTGTGAGGGTCCGTGTCTCACAGGAAGATGGAGAGTACCAATGCACGCAGGAGTCTGATCTTCTACTTCATGGTGATGTTGCTGTCCCTCCATATTGTCTTGAGTTTGGATAGTGCAGTCATTGTCTGTGCGGTTCTTGCCAGGACTTCTGGTCTCGATCCTTCATTACTGATGATTGCCCCCAGGTATTTGAACTGCTGCACTGTCTCAAGTTTCTGACCATGGACTAAGATGTCTGTTGTGATGGCACCGTTGGCATTTGCCATGAGCTTGGTTTTGTCAGCACTTATTTCCAAACCTAAGATTTGCTGACAACATTGATGGACTTGCAGGAAAAAAGGATGAACTGGCCAACATGGTCAGCCATCTTGACAGAGCCTCCACAAAGTTTGGAATGGAAATAAGTGCCGATCAAACCTATTCTATGATCAAGCTAACCCTTCCCCTTCATTTTTCTGTCATCCATGTGCCTATCTAAGAATCTCTTAAATGTCCCTAATGTATCTGCCTCTACCACCATCCTGGTAGTGCATTCAACTCACCTACCACTCTCTGAGCAAGAAGAAAACTTACCTCTCACATTTCCCACCCCCCCATACTTTCCTCCAATCACCTTAAAATTAAGCCCCTTTGTATATTTAAAGTTAGTAATGAAATCTGAATTACCTAGAGCTCCAGGCCCTTTGACCTTTCGAGTCTTCACCAGCCATCAAACATCCATGTACACTGATTTCATTTTGTTCTTTCCCATGTTTCTCCTTTGTCTCCCTACCCCATACACATTAAGGGAAGCTTACAGCCATCGACTAACATAATAACGTGCTCACCTTTGGAAAGTGGGAGAAAACTGGAGCACCACATGGAAGAATGCACAACGTCCATATAGACAACATCAGAGATCAGGATTACTGGATCTGTGAGGAAGCAGCTTAACGAACCCTGTCGAAGTGCTGCCTCTTGGCTTCCCAAGCTGTGTGGCTGGAGTTTCAGTTAGTTCCTGGGTGGAGGAGAATTTTGGAAGGGCTGGGAGCATGATCTACATTTAAGGATGGAATGCTTATCGTCAGGCATAATGGATCAGGTAGCATTTGGTTTGAGGGGAAATTCAGAGGCAGGTGAATTAACTTACATTTTTAACTTATATTTGACAGCATATATTTGAAGCAGAGGTTGATAGGTACCTAAATAGTAGGGGTGGCAAATGTTATAGGGGAAGGTAGCAGAATGAGGTTGAGAGGAGGAATAAATCAGCCATGATCAAATGGTGGAGCAGACTTGAAGGCCGAATGGACTAATCCAGCTCTTGTTAATTTTATTGAGGTGCAGTGTAGAATAGGCCCTTCCAGCCCTTTCAGCAGCCTAATCACAGAACAATTTACAACCACCAATTAACCTACTAACTAGTATGTCTTTGAACTGTGGGAGGAAAACCACACCATCGCAAGGAGAACATATAACCTCCTTACAGACAGCGGTGAGAATTGAACCTGGGTCACTGGTACTATAAAGCATTGTGCTAACCACTATGCTTTAGTGCCGCCCCACGGTAGCACAGTGGTTGGAACAACACTAATATCTTATGGCCTTTTGTTTGCATTGTGAAGGCACCTTAGTACACCCAAACATGTGCTCCATGCCAACAAACTGATAAAAGGTTTCGATCTGAAACATTGTCTATTCATTTCCCTCTAACAATGCTGCCTGACCTGCTGAATTCCTCCAGCACTTTTGCATTTTGCTCCAGATTTCCATCATCTGTGTTCTTTTGTCTCCCTAGTGACTCCAGGAAAATGTATGGAATACGTACCAAGGAAGTGGCAGGAAAATTAGTAGACTGTGAAGACAGAGCAATTGTTTGTTTATTTATTTACTTATGTGCTGGCGCATGGCCAAGTGGTTAAGGCATCAGTCTAGTGATCTGAAGGTCGTGAGTTCAAGCCTCAGCTGAGGCAGCATGTTGTGTCCTTGAGCAAGGCACTTAACCACACATTGCTCTGCGACGACACCAGTGCCAAGCTGTATGGGTCCTAATGCCCTTCCCTTGGACAACATTGGTGACGTGGAGAGGGGAGACTTGCAGCATGGGCAACTGCTGGTCTTCCATACAACCTTGCCCAGGCCTGCGCCCTGGAAACTTTCCAAGGCGCAAATCCATGGTCTCACGAGACTAACAGGTGCCTATTATTATTATTATTGAGATAAAGCATGGAATCATCAACTCTTGCAATCCTTTGAGCTGCGCCCCCCCCCCCCAGCAATCTACCAATTTAACCCTAGCCTAATCATGGAACAATTTACAAGGACCAAATAACCTACTAACCGTTTTGTCTTTGGACTGTGGGAGGAAACCGTAGCACCCGGAGGAAACCCATGCAGTCACGGGGAGAATGTACAAACTCTTTACAGACAACACTCCATTTTACTTATGACAGAATATTTTCACCATAATAGCAGTGCTGATGTTACACTATAGAATAGAATTTCTTATTTGGATCACTCCACAGCTCTCAGTCCTACATAAGGGTGTTGTTTTAAACCTGCTTCTACTTTCATGTTAATGGTGAATCAGTTCATTATTACCTGCACTGAAGTACAGAAGAACATCTTCTTTTGCACGTCCTCCTTGCACAGATCATTTCATCACATTGAGGTAGTAAAAGGGAAAAGCAGTAACAGAACGCAGAGAGAGGTCAGCGCAGTCAGACAATGAAATGTGAGGGGACAATTAAAGCCTACAAGTTCTAATGTCCCCTCCTATTCACTGTTAACTTTCATTCAAGTCTGATTATGTTTTGGCACCGTATCATAGTGGTTAGCACAATGCTGTACAGTACAAGCGCCTGGGGTTCAATTCTCACTGTAAGGAGTTTGTACGTTCTCCCCATGACCTTGTGGGTTTCCTCCCCACAGTCCAAAAACGTACCAGTTAGCAGGTTAATTGGTCATTGTAAATTGTCTCGTGACTAGGGTTAAATCGGGTGACTGCTGGGCGATGTGGCTCGAAGGACCAGAAAGTCCTATTCCACAATGTATCTCAATAAAGACAGAAAGAAAGAAGGAAAATGTTTCAGTTTCTTGAGGCATTTTACAATATTAACTCTACTATCTAAAGGTAACTAGTTGTTAAGCTATGATCATATCCTTTGCTTGCCCTTTTCTCTGTAGCTAGCAGCACAGAACTTTTTATTCTAGCTTCTTCCTCCGTCCTTTCCAGTCTCGATGAAGGGACTTGGCCCAAAACCTTCTCATAGAAGCTGCTTGATCTGCTGAGCTCCTCCAGCATTTTGTATTGTTACTCTGGCAGCATAAAACTGAGCAGCTAGTGTTGAAAAAGCACATTACGTAACCAGCGTGCTCATTAGCGCATATGCAATAGTGCGAGAAACTCATGAGCCCCTCACAGGTACCATCAGCATACCTGCCCACAAGAGGGAGATGTTGAGCAAATAAACCACCTGGGATTAAGAAACAGACAAAATATTGGAGAAACCCAGCAGGTTAAGCGGCAACCATGGAAATGAATAAACAGTCAACGTTTCTTCAGGATTGAAATGGAAAGGGGAAGACACCAGAATTAAAAGGTGGGGGGAGGGGAAGGAGGATAGCCAGAAGGTGATGGGTGAAGCCAGGTGGGTGGAAAAGAGAAAGGACTAGAGAGGAAGGACTCTGATAGGAGAGGAGAGTGGACCATAGAGAAAGGGAAAGGGTAGGGGATAGGCAATAGGCAGGTGAGAAGAGTTAAGATGCCAGAGTGGGTAATAGAAGAAGAGAGGAATGGGAGGGAAATTTGTTTTTTTAAAACCAGAAGGAGAAAACTGATATTCATGTCATCAGGTTGGAGCATGTTCATGTCATCTTGGGCTGTATTCCCTAGCATTCAAGAGAATGGTGGCGGGGGGGGGGGGGGTTCACAGCAACATTCCAAATGTTAAAATGCTTGAACAGATTAGATATGGCAAAGTTATTTCCCATGATAGGGGAGTCTGGGACAAGAGGGCACGATTTCAGAATTGAAGGACGTCCATTTAGAACAGAGATGCGGAGAAATTGCTTTAGTCAGAGGGTGGTAAATCTGTAGAATTTGTTGCCACAAGAGGCTGTGGAGGCCAAGTCATTGGGTGTATTTAAGGCAGAGATAAATAGGTTCTTGATTAGCCAGGGCATCAAAGAGTATGGGGAGAAGGCAGGGGAGTGGGGATGACTAGAAGAATTGGATCAGCCCATGATTGAATGGCGGATAATACTCAATGGGCCAAAAGGCCTACTTCTGCTCCTATACTGTATCTTATGGTAACATAAACCTGAAAGGGCAATCTACAAGGATGGGGTAAGGATGACTGAACAAATGCAGGGTGAGAAATGTGGAGCATAACTAACTTGCTTCTGCAATAAAAAAAACAATTCCAGTATTACCAATCCATAGAAATGAAGTACTGTATCGAAATATTTGAGAGATTTCCTGGAGAATAAAGTGATAAAGCAACTTAATAAAATAAGGACCTGCGTTTATGAAGCATCTCTCATAACATCCTCTATACATGTGATCAGTGAACTACTTCTTCGCTGTCATAACATACAGTAGCTCTCAACTTAGGCAGAGCAATACAACTGGTAAAGGGAAAGGGCTGGCTACAGTCCCGTCCACCACAGGCAAAAACCTCCACCATTGAATACATTTACATGGAGCACTGCAACAGGAAAGCAACATCCATCATTAAAATGCCACGATCCAGGCTACGCTCTCTTCTCACTACCGCCATCAGGCAGAAGGTACGGAAGTCGTAGGTCTATCCCACTCGGTTCAGGAACAGGAATTAACCTGCAACCATCAGGCTCCAGGACCAGCCTGAATAACTTCATTCACCTCTACTTTGAACTGATTCCACATCCTACTGACTCACTTTCACGGACTCTTTACAGCTCATATTCTCAGTGTTATTTTTATTGCACAGTTTGTCTTCTTTTGCACATTGGTTGTTTGTCAGTCTTTGTTTCTATAAATAGTTGTTTAATATAAATTCTATTTTTTTTAGGTGAATGGCTGCAAGAAAACGTATCTTAATGCTGTATATGGTAACATATACATACATACTTTGAAAATGAATCTAATCAGCACTTTGAGCGCTCCACAGAGAAGGGAGCATTTATATAGGTGAATCTGTAAGCAGAACAAATTTCAAGGTGTATAATTTATACATTCTTTGATAATAAATGATCTTTGAATCTTTGAATCCACTTAGTTTGTCTTGCATACTGTTTATACTCCTCCAAGTGGACCACAACCTCATTGTGGTTTGGAGTCCTGCATAGCTCAATGTCCCAGAGAACTATGTTGGCTGGTGTCATGGCTTTCTGCATTGTCTCTTGGAAGGGTCACCCATGCCAAATAGGTCAAAGAGTAGAGTACAGAATAACAATTGTCCACTGGCCCTCCATGTTCAAGGGCTCAGCTCAGGGCTAACGACCCTGACTGGTAAAACAAAATTATGACGGAAACAGCAATGAAGGATCCTTCTACGTCTGAGTGCGATGGTATTCCTGAGTCTCCGCCCAGGACTTGCATGACTGACAGTAGTGAAAACTGAGAGGAAGCTACTGACACAATGAAGGAAGCCCTGAAATGGAGGACCTTTGTTGCTGTCCTAAACACCAGCAGTGTAACAGGCACAACAAAAAAAAGCTGTTCATACAGATCAAATCATTACACAGCATATTGAGGTAGAGCACAGCAAAACGATAACGGGATGTGGAATAACATGCACAGGTAAACATTAAGGTGCAAGAGCACCATGAGGTAGATTGTGAGATCAAGAACCCTACGAGGGAACTATTCAACTGTATTCCAACAGGGTTGAAGCTGTCCTCGAGCCTGGTGGTATGTGCTTTCAGGCTCCAGTGGAAGAGCAGAGAAGCGAGAATGTCCAGTGAGGGAGTGGTGCTTGATCATGCTGGCTGTTTTACTGAGGCAGATTCCGCGGAGCAGAGCCTGGTTTCCGTGATTTGCTGAACTGCACATAGGTGTCATATGTGGCACATGAGGGAATAGCAGTACACATTGAGACAAAATGTCGATCAGCTTGCAGACAGAGTCATAAAGCATTACAGCATAGAAGCAGGCCTTCGGCCCATCTAGTCCATGCCCAACTATTATTTGGGATACTATGCCGCTTAATTGGGACAGGAGACCGTTGCCAAACAGGTCCTACCTAGCGTCAGTCACACGCACTTTTGTGGCTATTAGTTATTACACAATACGTAGAGCAAATAGATTATAAATAACGTCAGTTATGTGTGCTTGTGTTCAAAACAAAACCACAGTGATTTTTGTCACTGGTAGTTGATGAGAAGTAAGCAGTAAGACAATTCAGAACTGTCTTGCTCACTGCGGTTTCAAGCATTCAGGCTTGGAGATGCCACAAACAGCCAGGAGTGTAAATGAAATTATTTCACTATTTCAACAAGTTAGGAACTATGAAGGAATTGAAGGTATCAACAATCATCTTGAATATTACAACAAAACTGAAGAGTTGGAGGATGCAACCATTGCATTGTATGAAGGCAGTCCATTATCTTCATTAGGTGTCTATGCCGATTTTGTTCAGTGTGTACACTGGATGAATTCTTCCGTCAATAACTGTTGGGAACTAATCCAAACATGAGAAAATCTGCACAGCTGGAAATCCAAAGCAAACACACACAAAATGCAGGAGGAATTCAGCAGAAGGTCCGAAGCATCGACTGTTACCCTTTTTCATGGATGCTGCCTGACCTGCTGAGTTTCTCTAGCATTTTGTGTGTGTTGCATTGGGAACTAATACACAGTTTTATAGTACAGTAGTACTATTAATAATGTTCTAAGTTGTTTGTATTTTATGTAAATACAGCACACAATTTGTTACTCAGTTTGTCTTTTTAACTACCTCCATGAAACTTCAGCTAATTGGGGCAAAATGTTCTTGTTCCAGTGTTTCCCAACTAACTGGAATCTGCTGAACTCCAAATTAGGCTTCACCAACATCTTAAACAACTTCAGCATATCATCCCAACTCTTGTACTCAATACTTTGATTTCAGAAGGCCAATGCACCAAAAGCTCTCTTTATGACCCTATCTACCCATGATGCCACCTACAAGAAATTATGGATCTATATTCCGATATCTATGGATCTATATCTACTGCACTCCTCAGTGCCCTAACAATCACCATATAATATTTGCTTCACAGAGCTCTGTGGCAACCTGGGATCCAGGCTCCTCTGTACAATTGACCCCAGGTCAACAAAATGGTCAAGGGCAACTGCACAGCCAGAGACAACGGAAGCCCCATTCTCCTCCTCCCATTACAAGGATTTCAAACATATTTTGATGTGTTCAAACCCCACCCATCAGTTCTACACCCTTCCAGTGGTAATGCCCCTCAAGACTGATGTCATTTCCTTATCCACCCAGAACTCCTGCACAGAAGGCATCCAATGACCTGCGATGTAATGGCAAATGAAATAATTTAGGAGTGAAGGATAATTGTGATGAATAACTGTGTCCACCCAGAGAAATGATCTCAGTCTGACTGGATCTGGGTTTCCAACTTTTCAACAATGCACAACTGGGAAACAAATTTTCTTCTTATAGAGACAGAGTTTCACAGTGCAGAAACACACCCTGTGGCCCAACTTGTCCATGCCAACTTCCAAGTACCCATCTGCACCATCAGATTGAGGGACCACTTTGTTGATCTCTGGCTCTTTCTGATAGAATCTCCCAGGGGCCACCCATTTCAGTTTGATTTCCCCTTTCCATTCTGACATGCCCATGGTCCATGGTCTCTATTACTGCCACAATGAGGCCAAACTCAGGTTGTAGAAGCAACACCTCATATTCCATCTGGGTAGCCTCCAATCCATTGGCATAAGCATTGATTTCTCTAACTTTCAGTAATATCTCCCTCCTCTTCCTTCTCTCTTTTTTTCCCCACTCCCTATGCTGGTTAACCTTGCACTCTTCTCACCTGCCTATTATTTCTTTTCCCCTCCTGCTTCCTTTTCTTTCATGGGCCTCTCTTATCAGATGCTTTCTTCTTCTGCCCTTTACTTCTTCTATTTATCACCTTCCTGATTCACAGTCCCCCTTCTCCCACTCACTCACCTTTCCCTCACTTGGTCTCATTTTTCACCTGGCAGCCGTTACTCCTTCCCTTCCCTCCACCTTCTTATTCGGGCTTCTTTTCCAGTCTTGAGAAAAGACCTCGCCCAAGGCATCGACTGTTTATTTCCCTCCATAGAGGCTGCCCGACTTTGAAGTCCTCCAGCATTTTCTGCATGTAATCTGCATGCATCTGTAATAATCCCTTTTATCAGCACTTGGTATCGACTTTCATACCTTGGAAAAGGAACTGGAATACGGTGGCATTATCTGCAAACTTATAGATGGAATTAGAGTAGAATCCAGCTGTGCATTAATGAGTGTTCAGGGAGTAGGGTAGGGACCAAGGACACAAGCCTGGGCTCGTTTACATCTTGTGAGAGTTCCTGCTGCTACCACCACACTCTGATACTTGAGATACAATTCCAAGTAACTCATGGAAGTCATGTAAATAATGTTTGCTTTTCTCATTAAACACATCTATTTATTTGAATGGACGATGTACCCAAGAACACCTCCTCAGTATTAGTCCCTCTCTTTTTATTTGTACTACTTACTTAATTTAGTTTTTATACAAGTACTTTTTACGTAATTTATTACTATTACTATGTATGGCAATGTACTGTTGTCACGAAACAACCAATTTCATGACATATGATGGTGATATTAATCCTGATTCAGTTTCTGAATCTTGATTGCTGGTGCTTTTCAAAGCGCTATGCTAACCACTACTGTGCGTGACAACCTACAAAAATATGCCCAATCTCAAATATCCTTGTGGTAGTTGAGGTGGCAGGGATTGAAACAACATATCCTGCTTCACACAAGAAACCCTCCAGACTGAACCATACAAGGACAAAATGTATAAATGGGTAAAACAGATAATTTATGAATGGACACATTATATGAGAATCTGCCACATTACATTGATCAAACTCAAACAATTTCACTCAGCAGAGTTTCTGTGAATTAAAACGATTCTAACCTTGTAGACTTGGCCATAGGTCCCATTGCCGACCACTTCAACCAGCTCAAATATCCCTGCAGGATCCTGAGGGAAGAAAACCACGCTTAATAAATAATGGAACTGTTCATTCACCAACCTTTGAAGAGATGCATAATTCCAAATCAAATTGATTATAAAATCCATACACACACATCTGCTTCCCCATACGGCAATAAATTAAAAAGAGGGTACTGTGGAGTGGTGGTTCAGATAATCGGTTTATTATTGTCACAGAGTCATGGAGCAATACAGCAGAAACTCAGGGCCTTTGGCCCAATACGTCTACTGTAAAAAGCTTTTATGTGTCATCCAGACTAATCACTCCGATCCTATGTGCATTGAGTTGGTAAGACGAAAACAGAATGCAGAATATTGTGTTACATTTACAGAGGAAGCGTAGTCCTGCTGCACGGGGCCAAAACAAGGAAGATTGTCAGTCTGAGTATCTTCTAATTGTTGTCCTTGAGCTTGGTGGTATGCATTCTCAAGCTCTTCTATCACTAGGCGATGGTGGGGGGGGGGGTGGAGAAGAAAGAATGAAAGGGGTGGGAGAGGTCCTTGATAAAGTTGGCTGCGTCCCCAGGGTAGTGGGAAGTATTGAGCGGAGGCTGGTTTGTGTGATAGACAGGGCTATATTCACAATTTTCTGCTATTTCTTGGGCAGAGCAGTTGCCATACCAATGTATCCAGCCAGAATGCTTTCTCTAGTACATCTGTAAAAATTGGTAAGGTTCACCAATACCTGCCAAATATCAGTACTCCAAGGAAGTCGCGGTGCCGATGTGCTTTTTACAGGGCTCGAGCCACAGTTCTGAAGAATTGGAATTAAAATGATTGACCACACCAGGAACTATTTCTGGGGCGCCCAATGCGGCCTCCTCCACATTGATAAGACCCAACATATAGTTGGGACTGCTTTGTTGATCACTTTCGCTCCATCCGCAAAAAGCAAGATTTCCCAGTGGCTAACCATTTTAATTCCAATCCCCATTTCCATTCCAACGTATTGGACCATGGCCTCCTCTACCGCCACAATGATGCTACTTTCAGCTTATGTTATGTCTCCAACCTGCTAGCATGAATATCGATTTCTTCAGCTTCTGGTAAATTATTCTCCTCACCCTCCCTCTTCTTCTATTCCCCACTTTGAACCCCTCCCCCCTTCCTTCCTCACTGGCCTATTGCCTTCCCTTTGTGCCTTTCCTCCTTCCCTTTCTCCCATGGTCCCTTCTCCACTCCTATCAGATTCCTTCTTCTTCAGTCCTTTACTTTTTCCACCTATCACCTCCTAGCTTCTTACCTCATGCCCCCTCTCCAACCCACCTGGCTTCACCAATTGCCTTCCAGCCTTTTCTCCTTTCAACCCCCCATTTTCTTATTCTTTTCCTTTCCTTGCTTCCTTTCCAGTTCTGATGAAGCTTCACAGCCCAAAATATCAACTGTTTATTTGTTTCCATAGATACTGTTATAAGGAAATTGGGGAGGGGGTAGAGGGGAAAAGCTCCCAATGTTGTGTATCTCAAATAGCCTCTGCTGACCAAGTCTATGTCCTGGCCTTCATGTGTGGCTTAGTTGCTAAGCCCAGAAGAACAATCACTAGACAGGAGAAGGGGCAAAGTTGCATTACTGATGACTTAAACCCATCACTTCAGGCATATGGGGCTAGTCATCTGTGGCTGGCAGCTCATCTAGGGGAAGCAAAACTCTTATCTCAAACCTCTGCTCTCTTTTGGCTATACCCTCTCATGGCGAAGGCTTCGGGAGTAAACGCCGATGAAAAATCCAGAGCTGGAGTTTTATGTTGTGTTCAACACTGATTGGCAACTCCTGCGATGCCACTGTTGCCAAACTGTATTGGTCTTTGCCGTTCCTTTGGATTCATCAGCTGTGTGGCGAGGAGGAGGCTGCGACATGGGTAACATCTTGCTCTCCATATTGTACTGCCCCAGCTTGCGTATCACATAGACAGCTAAGAAGTGACATCCATGGTTGACTTTGAACAACAGAGGCCTCAATAGATGCTGCCTGACTGCTGAATTCCTCCAGCATGTTGTGGGTGTACCTCCTATCCTGCCTCACTTCACTCAACCTTTCCTCATTAGACATGCCCTCTAATCTAGGACGGAGAACTTGGTGTTTCAGGGAAAATATGTGGAGAATGGGACTGATATGACCGCTGGTCTGGACTTGATTGGCTCAATGGCCTGCTAAGAAAACATTGATATCCTTCAAGAAAGAAACTCAACTATCTTCACTCTGTCTGACACAGGATTCAAGAGGCACTTGTGTGATTGGCTCAACTTGAAGGACTCATAGGAATTGTTACAGAAAAGATTATTTGACCCAACTCTTCTAAGCAGACCAGCATGCCAATCTGAACTAGTGTAATTTGCCCATGTTTTCCCCAAATGCTGAATCTTTTCTATTCATATTCAAGATGTCTTTTAAATATGATTATTGTAATCGCCTCAGACACTTTTCTCAGGGAGCCCGTTGTTTTCCCTCTCATTTAGAACCTCTGGTTCATGATTCCCAATCCTGGGGGAAAACCCCATCTACTCCCTCATGGTTTTACACGTGGAACGGGATTAAAGTGACGTCGCTGACATCAGTTGCCAGAGAATGAACGCTGGTCCCGTCCCTCAAATGGTTTTAATCTTAGGCAGAAGCGCAAAAGCGTGGCAATTTGCTGAAGCAACAAGACGCTCAATCAATAACTGTAAGTAGGAAATCAGAAACACAAGAGATCCCGCAGATGCTGGAAATCCAGACTAACACACAAAAATTGCTGGAGGAACACAGCAAGTCAGACAACATTTATGAACCTCTGATGAAAGGTTTCGGCCCGAAACGTCGACTGTAAGTAGCAAGCAACCTCATAACGGAGAGGAGTGACGGAGCACTCTCTGCCCAGAAAGCTCTCCACCAATAGATGAAAGACTAATTTTTAAACGCCGGTCTGATCCTACGCACTGGGTTTGAGAGGTTGCATCTCTACAGATCTCATTACCCTGGCCTGAGCGTGATCAAATAGCATTGACATTCACCAGAAAAAAAGACTTGTGTTAATTCACCTCAGAGTTTCAGAAATCTGCAGCCCAAATCTCCACAGCGCACACGCGTTAAACGCAACTTACCCGCAAGCAGGACAGATCAATGTTATCGAGGCTCTTGGCTGGAAAGTCTCGAGCCATCTTTGGGCCACTTTGAACCTTCGAGTCGAGTGAAAAGTTGTTCAAATCCTCAACACCCCCCCCCCCTTACCCCCGCCCCACACTTGGGCGAGTAGTTAGAGGGTCACCTCGGCGCTGTCAGTTCATGGTGAATCTCTCTCTCTCTCTCTCTCTCTCTCTCTCTCTCTCTCTCTCTCTGCCCCAGTCTAACTGACAAACACAGGAAGCATCGACATCCACAGAGAGGCAGAACCCGGAAAACACAGCCAGAGGAAATGAACCAGAGGGCCGGCAAAGAAATCTTATTACAGGAACAGAAAGAACACCCAAAACTTAGTGACATTTCCCGAAGAAAGGCAAGGAACTGACGTAGAGTATCTCTGCGGAGCTGCTCTCTCGGCTGGCGAACTCCCAGTCCCTTCCCAGTTGCAAACTCAACGAGCTACTCGCAAGAGAGCTGGTAAAGTACAGTATACAGGTCTGGACTCGGACCACATTTCCCCGGTGCTTGATAAGCCAATACAACCCCTGTTCGTGACTGAATGCAGCAACTTTAAGGCACACAACCACTAATTGCAGTGCATTCATACGGTTGTTTTACCTCCTACTACCTCAGTGCTGAATTTATCTGTATGAACAGCCTTGGTTCATGTGACAATCATCTCACCGTCAGTGACACAGCACCGAGTCCCAGCGACCCCCCCCCCCCCGTAACATAACCAGAAAAAGGATTGCACCTATTTTTTGGTGTGGTGGGCGCACTCCACATATTATAAACACAAAATAATCTGCAGATGCTGGGGTCAAAGCAACACTCACAACAAGCTGGAGGAACTCAGCAGGTCGGGCAGCATCCGTGGAAAAGATCGGTCGACGTCTTGGGCAGGAACCCTTCGTCAGGACTGCTTTATCTTTCCCCTTACTGGTTTTCACCTGGAACCTACCAGCCTTCTCCTTCCCACCCTCCCCCCCACCTTCTTTATAGTGCCTCTACCCCTTCCCCCTACAGTCCTGATGAAGGGTTCCGTCCCGAAACGTCGACCGATCTTTTCCACGGATGCCGCCTGACCTGCTGAGTTCCTCCAGCGTGTTGTGACTCCACATATTGCATTGATATCACTTTGGGCACCACCAAAACAATCTGTATAATTGGGACATGATTGCTTTTAAGAAATTATCTTTTGCACTTCCTATTGCTATAACAAATGAGGGGTAACTGAATAGAGATACGTAAGGTTATTTGGGGCAGAGACAGGGTGAAAGTCTTACTTAAGTCAAGAGGACATGGGTTTAAACAGAGGCAAGAGATTTAAAAAGCAAAGGGACGTCACTCTAGAACAGAGATGAGAAGGAGTTTCTTTAGCCAGAGTCTTGCGAATCTGTGAAATTCATTTGCATGAATGGCTGTGGAAGTCAAGTCATTGAGCATATTTAAAGTGGAGGTTGATCATTTCTTGATTAATAGATGTGCCAAAGGTTACAGGGAGAAGGCAGGAGAATGGGGTTGAGAGGGATAATAAATCAGCCAGGATGGAATGGCAGAGGAGACTCATTGATCCATATGGCCTATTTCTGCGCCTATATCTTCTGCTCCTATGGTCTTATGGAGATCAGTCACCGCTTCTTTACTCAAGTGATGCCTGTTTGGAATGAACTGTCATAAATTGTGGTTGAGGCAGGCAGATTAGTAAAATTTAAAAGCAATCTTGATAAGTACATAGTTAGGAGAGGCATACAGGGCTGTGGGTCAAACACAAATAGATGGGACCAATGTGCTGGGCCCCTTGTGCATGGGTTTTCTCCAGATCCTCTGGTTTCCCCCCCATAGGTCCCTTAACGAGGAAAAGATGAGAGGGTCCAGAGGAAGTTCTCAAGAATAATCCCAGGAATAGAAGTGTTAACATATGAGAAGCATTTGATGGCTCTGGGCCTGTAATCACTGGAGTTTAGAAGAATGAGGGGAGTAGGATCTCATTGAAACCTATTGAAAGGCCTAGAGAGAGTGGAAGTGGACAGAATGTTTTCTACAGTGGGGGAGGCTAGGACCAGAAGGCACAGCTTCAGAATAGAAGGACCTTCCTTCAGAACAGCGATGAGAAGGAATTTATTTAGTGAGAGGGTGGTGAATCTGTGGAACTAATTGCCATAAATGGCTATCGAGGTCAAGTCATTGGGTATACTTAAAGTGGAGGTTGATAGGTTCTTGATTAGTAGGGACATAAAAGGTCACAGAGAGAAAGCAGGTGAATGATGTTGAGAGCAATAACAAATCAGCCATGATAGAAATGGAATGGTGGAGCAGACTTGATGGGCAGACTGGCCTAATTCTGCTCCTATGTCTTAATGTATTACATATATATATTGTATACACAGAATATATATCAACAGTGGTGTGCTGAAGTAACAGACCTCCAAAGTGGGATTTGAACTCACAGCATTTATTAAGACAGCTGACAAACTGGAAAGTGCAACGGTGGTCATATCTTGAGAATATGGCAAGATATAGCTGGTATTGGTTAATCAGATCTGTGGTTGTTGTGTAATATTTGTTATGACAGAACTGTACTGATTTCCTTTCAAATGAAAAATGACTGAAGCAGCAATTATGATACAAGCATTAGCCACTGTGTCGGGGGGGCGGGGGGGTGTATTTGTGCTCACCTTTGAGAGGTTCTTAAGAAGGATGGGACACCCAGCAAAAAAATTATTTTCCTCCTTAGGTGCTGCCTGACTTGCTAAGTTCCTCCAGCACGTGTGTGTGTGTGTGTGTGTGTGTGTGTGTGTGTTGCTAGAGGTAGCCCCCTCATTTGTGCTTTAACATAAAGCCTTGGAATCTTTAATAGCTAAGTGTGAGGGAGATGGGTTTCAAGACCACACCTCCAATACTACACAGCAGTGTATTGGCTAACATGACAGCTCAAGGCGTCAGAGTTTGGAACTTCATTTCTGGTGTCATCTGTAAGGAGTTTGTTCATCCTTCCTGTGCGATGCATGGGTTTTCTCCAGGTGCTCTAGTTTCCTCCCACAGTCCAAAGACATACTGGTTGGTAGATCAATTATAAATTGTCCCATGATTAGGCTGGGGTTCAACTGGGGGTTGCTTGGTGGCACAGCTGCAAGGGACAGATTCTGTGCTTTAGCTCAATAAATAAATACAACGTTCCCTCCCTGGTGTGTCATAGAACTCAGAGCACTTCAGCTCAAGAACAGGCTCTTCAATCCACCTTCTCTGGCTAAGGTTTCGAAAAGTAGATAAGATTTGAGTCACGTGCCTCTGAGAAGCAACAGCTGTTTCTTTTTCTTGGTTACTCTTTTCTGTCCTTTCTTATGACATCCAACCTGGGAGGGCGGAAAAGGCTTTGATACAATATGTTGTCAAAGGTTGGGGAACGATAGGACAGTTACACAAGGAAAGCTGGCAGCCTGGAGGCTGAGTCAGGATTCAGGTCAGGGTACGAGGGGCCGAGATAGGGTAAATGCAAGCAGGCTTCTCCCACTGAGGTTGGATCGAACTAAAACTGGAGGTCATAGGTTAAGGGGTGAAAGCTGAAATATTTCAGGGTAACTTCTTCACTCAGACAGTGGTGGGAGTGTAAAACGAGCTGCCAGTGGAAGTGGTGGATACGGGTTTGATGTCAACACAAGAGAAGTTTGGATAAGTGCATGGATGGGAGGGGTATGGAAGGCTATGGCTCAGACACCGGCCAATGAGACTAGGCACACGTTGAAATTGGTGTGGACTAGATGGGTAGAAGGGCTTTTTTTTCTGTGCTGTAGTGTTCTATGACTCCATGAAAGCTGATAAGCCAGCTGATGATGTAGTGGTATCAGCACTGGACTTCAAGGTGAATGGTCCTGAGTTTGAACCTGGCTGGCTCCTTGCAACGCTTTCCATCCACGCTGGGTTGAGCGTCAAGCTAGCAACTCGGTCTCGTAAAAAAAAACAGTCAAATGCTATGGAAATGGCAAAAAAGGCTGTCCGATGTGCCACCAGGCGTGAAAAGGAACAACAACAATGAAAGCAGATGAAATTCAGTTCGGAATAGAGAAAACATTACAGAGTGAGGAAGGACAGGACAGAAAATAGAAACCGTGGGACAGAAAATAGAAACCGTGAAACAGAAACAGCTGTTGTATCTGAGTCAGGAGAATGTGACTCAAATCTTATCCACTGCTCAAAACCTTGGCCAGAGATAGGGGAATTGAAGGGCCTGTTCCTGTGGTTTACACTTCTGCCTTCTATGACACACCAGGGAGGGAACGCTGTGGTGTTGGACTTGCTGTCTTTAAACCCATCTCCCTCACACTTAGATACGGAAGATCCCAGAGCCTTGGATTACAAGACAACTTGGGGGGGGGGGGGTTACCTCTAGTAACACCCATAAAGTGCCGGAGGAACTCAGCAAGTCAGGAAGCATCTAGAAGTGTCTCCGTCAATTTCTGTCATTTAATGTCACAAGAAGCCTCTGGGATTTGAACCCATGATAGTTTAATTTGGAGCCAAGGGTGGGATCTTGCTGTGTGCACATGGGAAAAATGTTCAAGAGCCAAAAGATTTAGCTGCTACAAAGTAAGAAAAGTAAAAAGGATGCAGGTTGGGGGGTTGGGGGTGGAAGTAAAGACTCTACTACTGCAGAAAAAGAAGGAGATAAATATTTAAAAGAGAATAAAGTAAACTCGGCTCTACTTAAGATGAAAAAGCTCCTGAAATAAATCAGTCTGGTACTATTAATGGAAGGAATAAAGAAAGTTGAAAAAGAGATTGAGAGGCTTAGATCATTAAAATTATTTTTTTCATTGTAGGGGTATCAAAAGCAAGAGGGCATTAGGTTCAATGTGAGAAGATGGAGTTTTAAAGGGACTTTATGGAGTAGATTTTTGCAAAGTGAGTGGGCGAAATCTCAAATTCATTTATTTATTTATTGAGATACAACTGGAAATAGGTCATTTGAGCCATGCCACCCATTAATCCCCTGATTTAATCCTAGCCTAGTCACGGGACAACGTGAAATGGCCAATTAACCTACCAGCTGGTACGTTTTTGGACTGTGGGAGGAAACTGAGCACCTGAAGGAAACCACATGATCATGGGGAAAACATCCAATTTCCTTACAGGCAGTGGCAAGAATTTACTGCCAGAAGAGTTAGTGGAGTCAGGTACAAGCACCAAGTTAAAAGCAAAAATTATTTAAAAGGACATTTAAATAGGGAGGACACCGAAGGCAATATGACATGGAGAGCCAAAGCCTATTTCTGAGCTGCATGGCTATATGATTCTATCGCTGTAATTATTCTAGGAACAGACAATTAGAACATTTAAAAGATAGAACAGTTCAGACTCTTCAGCCCTCAATGATCTGCGAACCTTATAATCTATTTTAATATCAATCTAATCCTTCCCTCCTACATAGCCCTCCATTTTTCTGTCCTCTATGTGCCTATCTAACAGGTTCTTAAATGTCTCTAATGTATGTGACTCTACCGTCATCCCTGGCAGTCTGTTCCATGCACCCGCCATGCTATGTTTAAAAAAAAGCAACTTATCGCTGACATCCCTGCTATATTTTCCTGCAGTCATCTTAAAATTATGCCCGTTTGTATTAGCCATCCCTGCACTGGGGAAAAGACTATGCCTGTCCACTGTGACAGGACAGGGTGAACTTAATGAAAAGACAGATTTGAGCCTAAGGGGAACTGTAGGAACCATACGAACAGGAAAGTTTCACAGTAGTAGTGGTTTTTGGAAGTAATGCATTGGGAGGAAACAGCAATTACACCAATACCCACATTTATCACGTCACTTCTACACAAAATGGCAAAGTTCACAGTCACCCTGAGTATTGGCCACAGGATTAAGGGGAACAATTGGTCAATGCATCTTTGACATTGCACTCAGATGAGAGAATTGCTGTTCTCCTTTTTTGCGTAATGTTACTGAGCTTGAGAGCGAAAGGGAATTAGTCCCAAAAATGCAACAGAAACCATGCACATCTTGTCAGGCATGGTGTGTATGTATATTATTAGCATTGCTTTTTGTCAGTCAGGAAGGGGTATCAGATGGGAAGATTGGATTTCTGGATCTAATGCAGAGTATACACTCAGCGGCCACTTTATTAGTTATGCCCTTGGCCTAATTAAGTGCCCACTGAGTGTACGTTCATGGTCTTTGCTGCTGTACCATCCATTTCAAGGTTCGATGTGTTGTACATTCAGAGATTCTCTTCTGCACACGACTGTTGTTACCTCTGTGGTTATCCTGTCAGCTTGAACCAGTCTGGCCATTCTCCTTTGACCTCTCTCATTTACAAGGCATATTCGCCTACAGAAATGTCACTCACTGGGACTGGATGCTTTTTTGTTTTTCGCGTATTTTTTCTGTAAACGCTAGAGACTTTTTTGCATGGAAACCCCAGGTGATCAGCAGTTTCTGAGTTACTCGAACAACTATGGCTGACACTAACATCATTCCACAGTCAAAGATGATTCACGGAGGGCAGTGCTGAGGATGACGGCACCTGACGGTGACTCCTTTGCTTACATCTTCGGTAACAGCTCTATTTCTATCTTTAATATCTCTTTTTTTTTTCCCCTTTTCAGGGTTCTTTTGAAGACCGAGACCTAGAGTTACACATTGACTTCGGTCCTTTGTGGAAATGGGACCCGCTCTCAGGGCCTCACAACCGGCCGCTTTTCGATATTCTAAGGACACGGCCTGGAAGACCAGCGCACCTTCAGGGTTCCAGATTTTCGTGGCTCTGGAGGTGGGCCGAATCGAGGTCGGTGCCGCCACTGCCTGATGCATTGTGGGAGTGCACAGAACATTGAAAGTAGTGAGCTGGCTGCTGGCTGTGTGCCCAGAGGCCTGAGTTCTTTGGGCAAAGAGCTTGGAAAAAGACTCTTAACACCATAAATCAGCGAGTTATTTTTTTGTTATATTTCCCCTCTCGCTGTGAAATGGGGACATCACTTTTTCCCTTAAAAGAGAGAGAGAGAGCTCGTGGTATGTCAAATTCCCTGGTGAATGAGTAGTCTTTGGGGTACTGCAAGTCTGTGTCTTTATTGATGCTTTGCTGCATGCTTGAGTGCTCGGTGGGGGTGCCGATACCGTTTTACTGCTGGGGGAGGTGGGGTTGTTGCTTTGCTGCTGCTTGTGCATGGGGGGGGGAGCTGGGGGGGGGCTTTGGGGTTCTAACATTTAACTGTCATTCATTCTTTGGGGCACTCTGTTTTCATGGATGTTTGCAAAGTAAAAGAATTTCAGGTTGTATATTGTATGCATTTCTCTGACATTAAATGTACCTATTGAATTGAAGTGACTTAGATTATATTTCCTCCCCATTCTGATGTTTGGTCTGAACAACAACTGAACCTCCTGACTATGTTGAACCTCTCAACACATTTGCGCCACAGACTTTAGTGATCAAACTCCTACTCCTCGGTTTCAATCCGCCACTGTGCAACTGAGTGTTGGACTTCCTACCCAACGGACCTCAGATAGTCAGGAGGCATGCCCACTCTTCCCTCCCCATCATCCCCAGCCTGTGCGCCAAGCCCATTGCTGTACGCTCTGCTCACACATAACTGCACAACCAAACACCCGAGTAATCACATTGTCAATTTCGCCGATAATCTGACAGTGGTGCGGCTCATCACCGAGAATGATAAGGCGCCCTAAAGAGAGAAGCTGGAGAAGCTCAAGGCCCAGTGCGAAGCAAATAACCTCTTCCTCACTGTCAACAGGACAAAAGGAGGTTATAGTCGACCTCAGGAAAGCTTGCGCTGCTTATACCTCTCTTTAAATCAGTGCCATAGCAATGGAAATTGCGAGCAGTTTCAAACTCCTGGGGGTGCACATTTCACACAACCACCCGTAGTCCAAGGACATCTTGCGCGTAATCAGGAAGGTTCAGCAGTGGTTCTGAGGGGGCTGAAGAGAGATGGACCACGCACACTTACACCCAGGTAATTCTGCAGATGCGCTGTAGAGAGCACCCTAACAAACTGCGTTACTGCACGGTATAAAAAGTGCACTACAGCGGACAAGAATGCTCTAGTCAAAACTGCCCAATACATCATCGGTACCAGCCTACCTGCCTTCAAGGATGCACATATCGAAAGGTGCCTGTAAAGGATCCCATCTACCCTGCCCATGGACTGTCTGCCCAACTCCAATCAGGGAGAAGGCTATGTAGCGTCCATGCCAGGACTACCAGACTCAAAAGCCGTTAATTGCCCCAAGCAGTAAAGCTGCTTAACACCTCCACCCACGAACCCATCCTTCCACAGCTCCAACCACCAGTACTTTATCATTTCCTGTCAATCACCTTACGTACATACATTCCTGTGCCTCGCTTCACTTTATGTACATAAGCTAGCTTACATATTTATATTTGTTGTTTTTTATTGTTATTGTGTTTTTGTGCTGTTTTGGATCTGGAGTAACAATTATTTCATTCTCCTTTACGCTTGTGTACTGGAAAAGACATTAAACCATCTTCATCTTCTTGTGATGTTTCATGGCGGTTGGCAGACCAACATAAGACACATCACCGCCACCTACTGAGTTGGAGTGTGGAGCAAAGGGACAGGAAGTATACCCACTAAATTCCACACCCCCCTCCAAAAAAAACTCAAATAACATCAAAAAGTCTATTGCTTTTCAGAAAATCAAACATGAACTTATATACATTATGCTTGCAGTGATATCCTAATAAACTTTCAATGCTAAATTCTGTCTGTCCCAAAGATCTCAATTTTGCATTTAAATGTGTCCTTTACACCTGATAGGAACTGCATTCAAACAATATATGCTGCACTATTTCTTGACGAGTGCACTCCCTACAGACAATACACACAAAATGCTGGAGGAACTCAAGAAGCTAGGCAGCAACTATGTCGACATTTCGGACCCAGACCCTTCCTCAGGACACTCCCTACAGATGTCAGTATCATGCATATTAATTCTGAATGGGGATTATGCTCAATACATAAAGTTGTGAATATAATTTCTTTTCTCCTTTTGTACCCATCTACCACTTGAGTTCCCACCATGCTTTGAATGTTATATAAATGTCATCCTTTATTTTCCTTATCGCAACTGCACAATCTTGAATCTTGAATGTTCGCATACCTTTGTGCATTAGGTTGCTGCCACGTAATTGACTGATTAGATATTTGTACAGATGTACTTAACAAAGTGGCCACTGAGTGTATCTTATTGATGTACATTTGAAATAAAGAGCCCAGTGAAGCAACAAAGCCAATATTCAAGTCTGGAAATTTAAGTTTAAACTTACCTCCTCACCACTCATGCCCTGCAAATTAACACAGTTCAAAACTCTGCAATCAGAGATGGATTACAACTTTTCATATCGCTGATAATGAAACTCCTTTAACAAATATAGACACACAGAGCTGCTCTCACACCAGGTCATTCGCAATTCCCTCAATATTTACTCTTCGAGATTCTCTCTGAAAATGTAGCTTCTCTGGATAAAGTTCCCTGATAAACCACAATTGGAGCATGTTAGATTGGTGAGAAATTAATGTGGCCAATTATGAGGGATTAGGTGGAGGATTTGACAGGTGAATTTAATGGATTGAGACAGATTACACTTGCAAACATAAAACTTAGACCAAAATTTTCTTAAACTGCATGCTGTATCCTGGAGTGTAGAGCTGCATGAGACTAACTGTGCCGCAGGTCGATTTGTCTAATTAACATTACATAAGCCATTGGATTTTTTGAAAAGAAGTATGAGGCATTTAGAACTGAAATGCTGCTGAGCTTCAAGCCATTTTGCTTTCACCTGTCACTTACCTCCTTGTACTTCTTCCTTCCCTCCCACCATCTTCTTACTCTGACCTCTCATCTTTTCCTTTCGGTCCAGGTGAAGGATCTCGGCCCAACGCGTCGACTCTTTATTTCTTTCCATAGATGCTGCCTGGCCTGCTGAGTTCCTCCAGCATTGTGTGTGTGTGTGTGTGTGTGTGTGTGTGTGTGTGTGTGTGTTGCTGTGGATTATAGGATTGCATGTGAACCAGGGTAGGTTACCAGAGTTTGCAAGTTCTGAATGTTCAAAAAATTTCAAAGTTCAAAATAAATTTTATCAAAGTACAAATGTACAATATATATTACCATATATAAGCCTGAGATTCATTTTCTTGTGGGCATACTCAATTAATCTATAGAATAATAGCCATAACAGTGTCAATGAAAGACTGCCCAGTTAGGGTGTTCAACCAGCGTGCAGAAGACAACAAACAGTGCAAGTACAACAATAAGAAATAATAATAAAAAATAAATAAGCAATAATTATCAAAAACATGAGATGAAGAATCCTTGAAAACAAGTCCATTGGTTGTGGGAACACTTCAGTGATGGGGTAAGTGAAGTTGATGTGGAAGGTGAGATACCAACCAGGTGACAACAAAAGATGCAGCAGATATTTGCAAGAGAAATGGAGTTCAGTGGAAGTGCAAATAAACAAGTAGATGTCTTGGTGATAGAATAGACATATGATTGGGAGCTCATCATGTTATGCCTCAGGTAGTTGTCAGGAAGCAGGATGGAGTTGGAGAATTGGGAATGGAATTTTTCACATGCATTGAGACAACAATTGGAAGGAATTTCTGTTCATCCATTCCTTGATATAGGACAAAATATGTGCCAAAATCAAAGTAAGAAAGGGTAGAATTTGAAGATGACATATAGATTGGCTGCAATGTGGATAGTGTAGAAGATTGCAGAATTATACAGCAGAATATGGATCAGTTGCAGATGTGGGCAAAGGAATGGCAGACAGAGTTTAATCTGGGCAATTGTGAGGTGTTGCACTTTGAGAGATCAAACGTAAAGGGAAAGCACACAGTTCATCCAAGACCCTTAACAGCATTAAAATATAATGGGTTTCTTGGGATCCAAGTCCATAACTCCCAAAAAGTACCTGTATAGGTTGACGGGGTGGAAAAGAAGGTTTGTGGTATTTATGTTTTTATTACTCAAGGCACAGAGTTCACATTTCAGGAAATTAATCTGCAGCTTAATGAAACTCTGGTAAGGCTGCATTTGGACTGTCACATTTAATTCTAGTCACCCAGTAATAGGAAGGATGTGAAAGTTTTGGAGTGGGTGCAAGAGAGGTTTACCAGGATACCTCCTGGACTGGAGGGCGTATGCTATAAGGAGAAGTCTGAGTAAAATTTGAGAGTTGATAGTCAGCCTCAGGAACATCTGTACATCTCACGGGGTAATGCTTTTAACATATGATATTGATGTAATAGCTTAAGTGGCATGTGATGTCGAAGGTTTGTTGTGGTCATGAGCTCTGTCCAAGTGGTGTTACAGAGGGGCCTCCATAAAAGCTCATGCAACACACACAAAATGCTGGAGGAACTCAGCAGACCAGGCAGCATCAATGGAAAAGAGTACAGTCGACGTTTCAGGCCGAGACCTTTCAGCAGAACTGGAGAGAGAAAAAAATTCCATTCCATTCTTTTTCTCCAGTCCTGCTGAAGGGTCTTGGCTCCAAACGTCAACTGTACTCTTTTCCATAGATGCCTCCTGGCCTGCTGAGTTCCACCGTCATTTTGTGTGTGTTGCTTGGATATCCAGCATCGGCTGATTTTCTCTTGTTTGCTATAAAAGCTCATGACTACTTGTTGGGAAACCCTTTATTACTGAAGCCTGTTTAAATAAGGAATGATACTTCTATTTTACTCAACCCAGTCGCCATTATTGCTTATCTTTAATGACAAGGATGCATGCCTAATAAATATAAGATAATTTACAAAATGCAAGGGGAAAATATGCATCTAAAACAACATTTCACCATTTAATAACCTCAATGTATCATTCTGTTACAATGCTGAAAATAAATTATTTAAATGTGAAACAAATAAACCATTGATCTCAGTGGCCACTTTATTAGGTACACCTGTACACCTGCTCATTAATGCAAATATCTAATTAGCCAATCATGTGGCAGTAACTCAATGCATAAAACCATGCAGACATGGTCCAGGGGTTCAGTTGTTGTTCAGACCAATCATCAGAATGGAGGAAGAAATATGATCTGAGTGACTTTGACTGTGGAGTAATCATTGGCGCCAATAGCATTGGTTGGAGTATCTCAGAAACTGCTAATCTGCTGTTTTTTTCCATGCACAATAGTCTCTAGAGCAGGGGTTCCCAACTCCTTTTATGCAATGGACACCTACTATTAACCTAAGGGTCTGTGGACACCAGGTTGGGAACATCTGCTCTAGAGTTTGCAGAGAATGAAGCAGCAGTTCTGTAGGTGAAAATGCCTTGTTAATGAGACAGGTAAGAGGAGAATGGCCAGACTGGTCCAAGCTAACAGGAAGGTGACAGTAATTCAAATAACGACATGTTACATCAGTGGAGTGCAGAGCGCCATTTCTAAATGCACAACACATTGAACCTTGAAGTGGATGGGCTACAGCAGCAGAAGATTATGAACTTACACTCAGTGGCCACTTTATTAAGTTCAAGAGTAGCTAATTAATTTGCCATTTAGTGTATTCACAGTGAAAGCTTGCAGAAGCTTAAAACAAAGTCTTTGATGATGAACCCCAGTGCAGCAGCTGAGAGCAACCACATACCAACAACTACCACTGTGAGTTGTGGCAAGGAATTCAATAAATCTGATTGCATTTATTGTTAAAACGTGTCCCCTGGCATTGATCAGAAGAATAAATTTAGCCAAGTGGACACATTTTAAGGAGATCCATTCTGATAGGTGAAAAGTTCAAGGAGGAAATTCCTGACGTAGAGCATTGACAGAAGCTCTGATGATGGACTGAAGAGGATGGAAGATGGACTGGAGGCTGAAATCAGAAAGTGAAGGAGATTCCTTGGAGTGTAGGAGATTGAGGGGAGATTTGACAGATGTATACAGAATTATGATGGATATAGGTATAGTTAATGTAAGCAGTCTTTTTCCACTGAGGTTGGGTGAGACTATAACTAGAGCAGATAGTTTAAGAGTGAAAGGTGAAATGCTCAAGGTGAACTTGAGAGGGAACTTCATCTCTCAGTGGGTGGTGACAGTGTGGAACAAGCTGCCAGAGGAAGTGGCGAATGTGGTTTCCATTTCAACATTTAAGAGAAATTTGTATAGGTACTTGGATGGGAGGGATATAAAGGTCTATGCTCCAGGTGCAGGTCAATGGAACTAAGTAGAATTACAGTTCTGCACAGACTAGATGACTGAAAAGCCTGTTTCTGTGATGTCGTGCTCTATGATTATATATCTGTGCAGTGAAGTGATGGTTGAACGTGACTTAGCATACAATGGGATACAACAGTGGGAAGAAGTTTATGGAGGATGGAATTTGGCTGTCTGACCAAAAATTGATACAGCTGAGCTGATAAGTGACAAAAGAAAGCAAAGATTTTGCCAGTAAACTAGCTGAGATGGGAAGTTGATAAATAGTTGGTAGGCTAAAGAAATTTGGCATGTACCTGTTGACCGTTACCAATGTTTATCAGTGCACCATAGAAAGAATCAAATCTGGATGCATAACAGCTTGATACAGCAACTGCTCTGCACATGACCACAAGAAACTGGGGGCAGTTGTGTACACAGCTCAGCACATCATGGGAACTAGCCTCCCCCTCTATAGACTCTGTCAATACTTCTCACTGCCTCAGGAATACAGCCAGCATAATCAAAAATGAACAGGAGAAAATCTGCAGATGCTGGAAATCTGAGCAACACACACAAAATGCTGGAGGAACTCAGCAGGCCAGGCACCATCTATGGAAAAAAGCACAGTCGACGTTTCAGGCTGAAACCCTTCCTAATCAAAGACTCCAGTCATCAGAGACCTTCTCTCATCTCCACTCTGCAATTGGGCAGAAGATACAAAAGCTTGAAAACACATACCATTAGGTTCAAGGACCGCTTCTGTCCCACCCTTATCAGACTCTTGAATGTATGTCTTGAACAATAAGATGGACTCTTGACCTCACAACCTATCTCATTATAAGCATTCACCTTTTCATTTACCTGCACTGCATTTTTGGTAGCTTTTACCCTTAATTCTGTGTTGTTAATGTTTTACCTTATTCTAGCTCAATGCACTGTGTAATGATCTGATCTGTATAAACAGTATGCAAGGCAAGCTTTTCATTATCATCATTATGTGCCGAGTCATATGACGTAGGTGATCACCGTCTCTTGACCATGATTGTTCCTGGCAAATTTTTCCACAGAAGTGGTTTGCCATTGTCTTCTAGGCAGTGTTTTTACAGAATGGGTGACCCCAACTATTACAAGTACTCTTCGGAGTTTGTCTGCCTGGCATCAGTGGTCGCATAACCAGCACTTGTGATATGCACCAGATGCTCAAATGACCATCCACCACCTTCTCCCATGGTTCATGACATCCTGATCAGGGGGGGCTAAGCAGGTGCTACACCTTGTCCAAGAGTGAACCACAAGCTAGTGGAGGGAAGGACTGTATTATACTTCCTTTGGTAGATACGTTTCTCCCTTCTGCCACCCTGTATCTTGGTATATGTGACAATAATAAATCAAAACCAATACCCAAACAACATCAGTAGGTGGTTGCAAGCAACGTAATCTGATATGTTTATTTCCTTCAAACGGGGAATCCTATATACAGTATGTGCCTGTAATTCCTGTCTAGTGTTGTTGACACTTAGTGACTTTAGGGCAACTTGTTGTTTCACCAGAAGGATGAACTCCAAATGTCTCTGCTAGTCAAATTGTTTGAGGGTCCACTGATGAAACAACATCCTAACAGATCACCATTCAGGCCTCTTCTCCTCCATTATGCAACAGAGCAGAAAATCTGTCTTCAATTTTCAACAGCTGTGATGACACATCAAATCTTTAGCTTCATCAAGCCTAACAGCCATTGGCCTGCCCTACAGTAAAATATATACAGTAGTTAAGTTGTAAGCACAAGATTTTCTGCAGATATTGGAAATCCAGAGAAACATAGTCAAAATTCTGGAGGAAATCAGCAGATCAGATGGCATCTATGGAAAGGAATAAACAGTCAACGTTTCGTGCCTGAACCTTTCATCAGTTTCTGATGATGGTCTTGTCTCAAAACATCTGCTCTTTTTTCCTTTCCATAGATGTGGCTTGACCTGTTGAGTTCCACCAACATTTTTGGTGTGTTACAATGGTTAACTTGGATGTGTTGGGACATGCTGCAGTATGGGCTCCTCACGAATGAACTTTACTAAGACTAAAATTGTGTTTTTGTTTTCCTGTTTCCTCATATTCAGCTTATTAAAAAGGGGAAGGAATCATCACAGCAATATTCGTCAAACTGTTTAGCAATAACATTATGTCCTTTTTTAAAAATCCCTCCTTAGTTTTCTTTCTAAAATTATCGAAGTGGGGGAAATATAACCATTGAATATTCTACCATTCTCACATTTCCAGAACAAGGGGGCATGATCTGAAGGTGATTGAGGAAAGTAGGGAAGGTTTATCAGAAGTAGATTTTTTACACAGAATGGTGTGTCTGGGTGAAATGCAATGCAAGGGCGATGGTAGAGGCAGATACATTAATGACACTTAAGAGACTCTTAGGTAAGTAAATGGATGATAGAAAAATGAAGGGCTATGTGGGTGGGAAGGGTTAGATTGATCCTGGTTTTTGTTAAATGGTTGGGACAACATTATGGGCTTAAATGCCCATACTGTTCTCTGTTCTATATTTTAGGGGCTTATTAAAGACAAAATTTCCCATTTGCCAGGGAGTGCTTGAGATAAAGATCGCTCAAATCAATGAAGATAGTGATAGCCAATATATCCGAACATAGATCTGACATCATTAAGTGTTTTGCAAGTGTCCTTCAGTCAAAATCGATGTTTCCTTGTGCTTGATATGAACCCTACCAGCAGTACAGTGACACAGCAGGTTGTGCTTCTGTCTCCCAGTTCTCACAGCCCCAGAAAACAGGGTTCAATCCTGACTTCCGGTGCTGTCTGTGTGGAGTTTACAGTTTCCCCCTGTGACTATATGAGTTTTCTCCAGGTGCTCTGGTATCCTCCCACGTCCCAGTGACATGCGGGCTAGCAGTTAAATTGATGTCATAAGTTGTTTGCAGTGTGTAGGTGAGTGACTGAATCTTGGGGGGGGGGGTTGGTTTGATGTGAGTGTGGAAAAAATAAAAGTGGGATTAACATAGCATTAGTGTAGGTAGGTGTTTAGACTATAGACATTTATGAGGATCACCCCTTAGTAAAAATGGTCAGTAAGGCACAGAGAGAATCTGTAGTTACCAAAAAGTACCTTTATTGTCTGAATGGAAGAACATGTGAATTTACACAACCAAGTACCTGTGTGCACACCAAGTTTTCCTGATTTTCCATGAACAGTCAAAGAATGGAAAAGGTAATGCCTGGAAAAGGAGAATATGTTGGGCATTTGTTCCTCATGGTCCCACTCCGATCTCCATGTGTCCATGGGGTCCTCCAAATCCACAATAACTCTGGAGAGAGTTATCGCTATTTTTGAATTTGAAGTCTCTTTTTTTAATATTCATTCCTTAACAGTTACATTTCAGTGCTATTGGCTATGGGTCATGTGACTGACCTCTAACAGCTTCTTATTGGCTGTGATCCAAGCCAGCCCTCCCTCTGCAAGTGACCATTGACCATTTATGACTCTTTGTTCTAAATCAGTTACCAAACCAATAACCAGCTCAACTTACTCAGGGCAAACACAGACCCCATCATTCATAAGTCTGCATGCTATAGCTAACCAAAGAACACTTCGCAAATAACTTCTTAGTTGGAAATGATCTCTCGTCCAGCAGATTACCTGGAGCATCACTGTGCCTACTTTAAAATACTAATTCAGCCAATCAGCTTCAGTTCACAAAATAGAGGATGCAGAGCAGCTTCACAAAATGACAGCCTCCATTCCTTTGACCTCATTGCAACAACAAAGGCAGTTGATCTGTCTGCCTCCACTGACTGATTCATTCAAATTTACTGATTTGTAGACTGTAGTGCTTTCTGGCCAACAAGATTATAAGACCTAGGAATAAATTAGCCCATTCAGCCCAGCAAGTCTGGCCGCCATTCCATTATGGTTGATTTATTATCTCTCTCAACCCTATTCTCCTCCTTTCTCCCCATAACCTTTGACACCCTTCAACCTCTGTTTTAAAGATACCAATAAATTGGCCCCCACAGCTAAGTAAAGAATTTCCACAGATTCACCAACTTCTGATTAATGAAATTCTTCCTCATCTCAGTTCTGAAGGAATGACCTTCTATTCTGAGGCTGTGCCCTCTGATCATAGACTCCCCCACCATAGGAAACATCCACTGTGGTGTTTGGCATGGACTCGACGGGCTGAAGGATATGTTTCCATGGCGACTCTGTAGCTCTGAAGAGACAAGCAACTATTCTAAGGCAGTCAACTATTCTATATCCAGCATCAGTATTGTTAAACCTTGTCTGCTGCAGATCTAAGGTAGGCCTAGTTCCAAGCCAAGGCACAAAAAGAGGAATGTAAAAGGAAGATCTCAAATATCAAGACAAAATATGACATCTTTGATAAGACAGAATATGACACCAAAGACACTGAACAAAGCTTTGTTCAGAGGCTCAAGTATGAAGTGACGAGTGGCTGGTGTCAGATCTGGCACAAGCAGGGAGAGTTCTGGTGGAGAGAAGTTCCTTATTGCCACCAAGGAATATTGTTGTAGGAGTTCCTCCAGGAAAAAGGTTTAGGGCAGAGGTTCCCAACATGAGGTCCATGGACCCCTTGCCGAATGGTATTGCTCCATGGCATAGAAAAGGTGGGGAAGCCTTGATTTAGGGTAAGTTTTAACAATGCCATTGCAGCCTCAGTGCAAAACTGAACTATCTATCTTGCATTAACTGCATAAAACAGCTTTGTATTAAGTATTTCCATATTTCCATATCACATGGATGAAGGCTATCTTAAGTTTAAATTCGTTTAATTGTCATTCAACTATACACATGTATCGTTGTCGTAGCTATCCCTCGAGGTCGAAGATGATGGTCTTCGTTCTATTAGTCATAGTCATAGTCATACTTTATTGATCTACTTATGGACTCTCAAGTGGCTTACGAGTCCAGTCTTGGCTTTGAAAGTTCTTCTGCATTCGGGACAGGTAGTTCCAGATGGCAGATCGGGCTTTGGTTGTTGCTGCCTCTCTTTCCATTGTCTTCTCTTTTCTTCTAATTCTGCACATCTGTTGGCTTCAAAAGTTGCTGATCCTTCTCAGATGATGGCTTGCCTGAGTTTCTTGTCCTTGGCATTGGTTTTCCAATTGTTGATGTCGATGTTACAATTGTTGATGTTGATGTCACAAGGCGGTGGTAATCCCAACGCTCCTGTATGCATCAGAAACCTGGACAACATACCGACGACATCTGAAGGCACTTGAAAAGTTCCATCAAAGCTGTCTTCAAAACATCTTAAATATCAGCTGGGAAGATAGAAGAACCAACGTCAGTGTGCTAAATGAAGCAAAAGCATCAAGCATTGAAGCCTACGTCATCAAGAACCAACTAAGATGGAGTGGTCATGTTGTTCGGATGAAAGACGAACGTCTGTCGAAATAAATCTTCTACTCCCAGCTTAAAGAAGGCAAACGTGAAGGAGGCGGACAACAGAAGAGATTCAAAGACGTCTTAAAAGCCAACATAAAGAAATGCAACACATGTATACAGCTAAATGAAACAGTGTTCCTCCAGGGTCAAAGTGCAAAACACAGTACAGATAGTCACAGACCGGCAATATTGCAATGATGGCACATACCGTCACAGAAAATAATATTAGCATAAGTGGCATGGCCTGAAGGTTGATGGCGTATAGGATGTTGTCCTGGATCCAGGGTTTTGCAAGGACAAGTATGCAGCCTTTTCTCACCTCGCATTTCTTCAGCAGACAAAGTCAAATCAGCTTGTCTCGTACTGGGTCAGTTGCAGATGAAAGCAATCCAGCTTGACTTCCAGAGAGCCAACACTGGACAGCAGCACCGATGGGAGAGGCAGCCTGCAGGGGCCAGCCCCCAACCCAGTACTGATTCCAGAAGGCTCATCGCAACTCTGTTGGTTCATTGAATCCACATTGTTTAACAGAGCAATCTCTTTTCCTACTACTTTTCCGTGTCCACCATTCTCCCCATGTTTCCAACAATTATCAATTTATCCCCAAACCTCCCTCCCGGATTCTACATTGGAAGCAATTTACAATGTCCAGTTAAGCCACCAACCTAGACCTCTCTGATGTGGGAGGAAACTGGATCATCCAAAGGAGACCTATAGGGTCATGGGGAGAAAGTACAAACTCCACACAAATGGTGAATGAAATAAAGATGAAAGATCTTGATTAAAGAAAACTGGGTCAATGGAGCTGTGAAACAGTAACTCAATTAGTTTGTGCTACAGTGCTGTCTGTAAGTATGGGTGCAACATACGAGGGGTGATTCATAAGTTCGTGGTCTAAGGTAAAAAGAGTCAATTTTAGAAAACCTAGCTCACTTATTTTTCAACATAGTCCCCTCCTACATTTACACACTTAATCCAACGGTGGTGGAGCATACGGATCTTGGACCTGCAGAAAGTGCCCACAGCAGGGGTGATTGATAATTTCGTGGCCTAGGGTAGAAGGAGATGAGTTATGCAGCTCTTGTTACATGCACATGCAGTTCAACTCTTTCAATGATTATGCAGAAAGTTTGAAGTTAATAACTCATCTCCTTCTACCTTAGGCAGTGAACTTATCAATCACCCCTGATGAGTTATTAACTTCAAATTTTCTGCATAATCACTCAAAGAGTTGAACTGCATGTGCATGTAACGAGAGCTGTATAACTCATCTCCTTCTACCTGAGGCCACAAACGTATCAATCACCCCTGCTGTGGACACCTTCTGGAGGTCCAAGATCCGTATGCTCCACGACCGCTGGACTAAGTGTGTAAATATAGGAGGGGACTATGTTGAAAAATAAATGTGCTAGGTTTTCTAAAATTGACTCCTTCTACCTTAGGTCATGAACTTATCAATCACCCCTCGTACTCCCCTAGGCTGCTAAGAATAATATTATTAGTAAGAGGAGATCTAAGAGAGGTTTGTAAGATTATGAGAAGAATAGATAGAGTAGACAGACAATAGCTTGTTCCAAAGGTTGAAATGTCAAATGCATGCCCTCTAGTAATTCCAAATGAGATGTGAGGGACAATTTTTTTTAAACAGAGAATGCTAGGTGCCTGGAATATGCTGCCTTGGGTGGTGGTGAGGCAAATACATTAGAAACTTTTAAGAAATAATTAGATAGGCACATCATGTGAGGAAAATGGAAGAATATGTCTATTGTGTAGGCAGAAGAGATTGGTTTAGTTAGCATTTTGATTTCTAATTTAATTGGTTTGGCACAATATTTTTGGCCGAAGGCCCTGTTCTTTGCTATGCTGTTCCACCAAGATGGAATTCAAATTTCATGGTGGGATTTTAACTCAGATCATAGAGTTAGTTGTCTAGGTCACCAAGTTACTAGTGTGGTAACTTCTCCATTATAAAACCACCTTCCCAGCAAAATCAGCTCGCCCACAACCTCAATTACCTGCAGACAAAAGGGAAGTCATTCTCCCATGGAAGGGAGTGAACATTCTGGTCACCAACCGTCGACGTGATTGAGTTACCTTGGTTCAAATAAATTATTTTACATGAAATTGGAATCAGCTAGCATAGAACGTGGCAATTTTTCTTTTCAGGCCTTTATAAGATCTTTGAAAGAATGACACCTTCACCTCCATCCAAGTGTATAGTATTTATTTATTTTTATTTAGCGATTAAGCACAGTAACAGGCCCTTCAGACGCAATGAGCCTGCACCATCCAAATATACCCAAGTGACCAATTAACCTACTAACCTGTACATCCTTGGGACGTGGAAGGAAATAGGACCACCCAGAGAAAACCCATGTGTTCACGGAGAGAAGGTACAAATTTCTTAATGACAGTGGTGGCGATTTAACCCGATCTCTGCCACTGTAAATCTTTATGCTACCATACTGCCCCAAATAGTTATCCAAGTTGCTTTAAAACAAAAACATGAATTCTTCCTCATCTCCATTTCAGGGAGATGGCTCCAGGGGTTTAATAAAATGTTCTCATCATTCCTTTGATTCTTTTGTAAATTATCTTTCAAGAAATTAATTAAAATTGGAAGACCTTAGTTAGACCCCACTTGGAGTACTGTGCTCCGTTCTGGTCACCTCATTACGGAAGGGATGTGGATGCTATAGAAAGAGTGCAGAGGAGATTTACAAGGATATTGCCTGGATTGGAGAGTGTGCCTTATGAGAATAGGTTGAATGAACTTGTTTTTTTCTCCCTGAAGTGATGGAGGAAGAGAGGTGACCCAATAAAGGTGTATAAGATAATAAGAGGCATTGATCATGTGGATAGCCAAAGGTTTTTTCCCAGGGCTGAAATGGTTAACATAAGAGGACATAGTTTTAAGGTGGTTTGAAGTAGGTACTAAAGGGATATCAGAGGTTATTTTTTCACACAGAGTAGTAGTTGTGTGGAATGCACTGCCAGCGGAAGTGGTAAAGGTGGATACAATAGGGTCTTTTAAGAGACTCTTAGATAGGTACATGGAGCTTAGAAAGATAGAGGGCTATGCTGTAAGGAACTTCTAGGCAGTTTCTAGCGTAGGTTACCTGGTCGGCACAACATTGTGGGCCGAAGGGCCTGTAATATACTGCAGATTTCTATGTTTCGATGGTTTTATATTTCAACAACAACTTGTATTGTACCCTCAGTGAAAGAAAACATCATAAGGTTCTTCCCAAGAAAATTACAAAAGAAATTCTAACACTGCACATGTGGGAAAGGTCATAATACCCTGATCAAAGAGGTTGGTTCGGAGGAGAACATTAACAGGGATGAGAAAGTAAAGGAGGTGAAAAAATTTTGGGAAGGACTTCAACAGCTTATGTCCTTTGCAAGCAATGAAATGGCCACCAGTGATTAATGTCAAACATTTTCAGAAATTGTGAAAGAATTATAAAAGAAATAAAATAACTTTGGATGGTAGTAAGTGAGAAAGAAATTACAGATAAGGAGAACAAAGGAACATTTGAAACTAAAGGAGTCAGGTAGGAGTTCCCAACTTTTTTATGCCATTAACCAAGGGGTCCATGGACCCCAGGTTGGGAATCTCTGGAATGGTGTATTCACCTACTTAGTCTCTCCATAATAACATGACAAACTTGTATCTTGCTTCCACCTTTCTGCACTAATCCAGTATCCATTACCTCACATCTAAACATCTAAAAATCTCCAGTTTTTGCTGTGAATTATGGTCATCAGTCACAGCACTCTTGGACAAAGTATTCCAATATTGAGTGTGAGTGGATTTGTTGAAGTTGTACAAAATGTTGGTGAGGGCCTAATTTGGAGTATTATGCGCAGCTGTGGTCTCCAACCTATAAAAAAAGGATTTTAATAAGATTGAAAGCATACGAAGGGAATTTATAGGGATATTGCCAGGACTGGAGTACATGAGTTAAAGGGAAAGGTTGGACAGGTTAGGACTTTATTTCCTGGAGGGTAGGAGAATGAGGGAAGATTTGATAGGGGTAACTAAAATTATGAGAGATATACATAGATAGTGTAAGTTGGGTGGGACTACAACTAGAGGTCATGGGTTCAAGGGTGAAAGGTGAAATGTTTAGAGGGAACGGGGAGGAGCTTCTACATTCAGAGGGTGGTGACAGTGTGCAATGAGCTGCAGTGGAAGTGGTGGATGCAGGTTTGATTTTAGCATTTAACAGAAAATTTGGACATGTACATGGATGGGAGCAATATGGAGGGCTATGTTCAGGTTGATAGGACTCAGCAGGGTAAAGCTCTCAGATTAGATGGGGCGAAGGGCCTTTTTATTGTGCTGTGGTGCTCTATGATTCTAAGATAGTTCTTCACATTTCTATCTAGAATGACCTAACCTTTGAGACCACAATGTCAGGTTCTATACACTCCTAACACTGGAAGCATCAACTCTGCATTTACCCTGTCACATCGCATGTATATTCACTACTTGAGGCTATAGAGGGATTTGGAAACAAGTTGAGATAGTTAAAATCCAGCTGAAGTGAGGTCCAATTCAGATCCTCAAGAACAGGCTGGATTAACAAGCATCATGTATACCAGAGTTTGGAATTGTCTCACGTCTACAGAGTGCTGAGTGAGAAATAGTATTCAAAGCGACAAGATATTCTGCAGAAGCTGGAAGTCTTGAGCAACACAGCCAAGGTCTCATCCCTGAAACATCATGTGTTTGTTTGCCTCCATAGGTACTGCCTGACCTATTGGGTTCCTCCAGAGCTTTGTTTGTGTTGCAGGAGAGTGTTCAGGCTGCCAAGTGCTTCAAAGTCCTGAAGATCAATGTAAACTTATTATCAAAGTATATGTATATGTCATCCGGAGATTCTATTTTTTTTTTTGCAGGAATTCACAGAAGAACAAAGAAAAAAAAAGGTTCACTGAAAAACTACACCCAGAGGACTGATAAACAACCAACATTCAAATGAAGACAAACTGTGCAAATACAAAAAAAGAAACAAGTAACAATGAGTGCAGAGAGAAAAAGCATAAATAAAGTTTCAGGAAAGCCAGGGGTAGATTCAGACAGCATAGACATAGTGGAAATGAGCATTTGGATATAAAGACATTTAATACAAAACTTTCTGTAAAATATCTTCTCAGTTCACTCCAATACATCAGGAAGACTTTCTGGAAAACATCAATCTCATGGAGCAAATAAAGGAACTTTAGAGAAAGGCAGAGGCTGGCAGGGTCCAATAATCCTTTGAAGAATATAACCATCATCTTTCCAATACCATTGATACAAGTAATGAGGAAATTTATGATGGTTGAAAATATTGACACTTACTATACTTTCAAATTAATATAAATGATCATTTTCGCAAGAGCTAGCAGATAAATCAATTAGGTATGAGACTAGATTTTTAACTTAGTTTGGCATTTCAAAACAGAGTCTATGCTACATCAGTTGCCTTTTGAATTATGAATGATTTATTACTGAGGAGATCTTGGCTGGAAGCATAGGTCCAGGGTTCAGGTTTTTGTTTGATTGTAGACATTTGTCACTGCAATATACTCACCCAGGACCATATCCTTCAATAGTGTTAACTTTGATGGAAAGTTAAACCTGTGTAAAAAAGTCGCAATGGTTCTGAGGTGAGAGGTCTTATTTGTTATCTGGTACTCTGATACCTTCTGAAAGCATAATCAAGACACCATGTTAGATTATTTTCAGGTGCTATTTTATAGCAGACTCAGATATATGATTCATTCAAGCCTCAAAGAACCACTTAATGATGCATATTGGATTCATTTATCACACGTATATTGGAGCATACAGCGGAATGCGTTATTTGCGTTAGCAACCAGCACAATCTAAGAATGTGCTGGGGGCAGCCACAAGGTTCACCACACATTCTGGTACCAACATAGCATATCCACAATGTTCAGTTCACAACATTACTGAACAGAAGACAACAAGCAACAAACTAACAATATCAAAAACAAACCCCTTCTCTCCCTACCACCCACTCATTCAACCACACAAACAGTCATCCAAACTGCAAGACTGTGGAGCCTCCAAAGGACATCCAGATAACAGGTCTTCTAACTTACCCAGTGGACTACAGGCTTGTAGGCACAGGGCTACACCATTGGGCTTCGACTTCCAGACTTCTGACTGACCATCAATATTGACTCCAGGACTAGCCAATGGCAGGACACCAAACTCTAGGTCATGACCTCGGAATCCACCAATTCGCATACTTTGGTGGGGGGTGGGGAGGTCACTGGCTCTTATGTTCCCCTGCCCGTATATACATCCGATCTCAGGACCCACTGACCTGGGGGACTCGCTGATCCAGTGAATTTTCCAGTGAAATTATTGATGTTACAGATATCAAAAAATTGACTGAAAAGCTCCCAAATAAGAGGTCAAACCTAAAGTCAAAATTCAAATTTATTGTCAAATGCACAAGTACAGATGCAATGAAAAGCTTACTTGCTACCACATCACAGGCACAGAGTGTCAAATGCATACTATTCAGAAGAGAAACATAAATTATACAAGAAAGAACACAGAGCAAACCAACAAAGGAAGTCCGCTGTAATGTGTGTTGATCATAATGTTGCTGAACTGAGGAAGTGATTAGGATTGTGCAGGTTGGTTCAAGATCGAATGGTTGAAAAGAAGTGCTATGCTGAATTCTGGTTGCTTCACTGCAGGAAGGACGTGGAAACCATAGAAAGGGTCCAGAGGAGATTTATAGGGATGTTGCCTGGATTTGGGAGCATGCTTTATGAGAATAGGTTGAGTGAAGTCAGCCTTTTCTCCTTGGAGTGACGGAGGATGCGAGGTGACCTGATAGAGGTGTACAAGATAATGAGAGGTATTGATCATGTGGATAGTCAGAGGCTTTTTCCCAGGGCTGAAATGGCTAGCACGAGAGGGCATAGTTTTAAGGTGCTTAGAAGAAGGTGCAGAGGAGATGTCAGGGGTAAGTTTTTTATGCAGAGAGTGGTGAGTGCATGGAATGGGCTGCCGGGGGCCGTGGTGGAGGCGAAAACGATAGGGTCTTTTAAGAGACTCCTGGATGGATACATGGAGCTTAGAAAAATAGAGGGCTATGGGTAGCCTAGGTAGTTCTAAGGGAAGGACATGTTCAGCACAGCTTTGTGGGCTGAAGGGCCTGTATTGTGCTGTAGGTTTTCTATGTTTCTATGTTTCTAAGTAGCTGTGTTTGAATTTGATGGTGAGGGACTCCATGCTTCTAGTTGACAAAAAACTGAAGGATCACACAGCTAATATTTGGAAATGGCCTGGTTTTAAACAAGTAAGTTCATAATTCACACAAGATGCTGGAGGAACTCAGCAGGTCAGGCAGCAACTATGGAAATGAATAAACAGTCAATGTTTTGGGCTGAAACCCTTCTTCGGGGCTGGAAAGGAAGGGGGAAGATGCCAGAATAAAAATATGGGGGTACTTTAATAAAAAGCTGGATGGCTGAACTAAAACCTGAAAACTCTTAGCAGGTTGGTGAGATTTGTTAAATGAGAGGCAGTTACTATTTCTTGTCAAAAACATTTTGTCATAAAATTGTTAGTCCTTGTTGTATAACCACAACCTTAAGCATGACAGGGGTACAGATGTTATGGCATAAATTAGACCAGAATTTGGAAGCAGATACGTATATTTAATTTTGTGTGGAAGGTCTCGTGTGATGACAGAGAAGTAGCACATCACTGATAGAAACATAGAAACATAGAAAACCTACAGCACAATATAAGTCCTTCGGCCCACAAAGCTGTGCCAAATATGTCCCTACCTTAGAACTACCTAGGCTTTACCCATTGCCCTCTATTTATCTAAGCTCCATGTAGCCATCCAGGAGTCTCTTAAAAGACCCTATCATATCTGCCTCCACCACTGTTGCTAGCAGCCCATTCCACGCACTCCCCACTGTCTGCATAAAAAACTTACCCCTAACATCTCCTCTGTACCTACTTCCAAGCACCTTAAAACTATGCCCTCTCGTGCTAGCCATTTCAACCCTGGGGAAAAGCCTCTGACTATCCACACGTTCAATGCCTCTCATCATCTTGTACACTTCTACCAGGTCACTTCTCATCCTCCGTCGCTCCAAGGAGAAAAAGCCGAGTTCACTCAATTTATTCTCATAAGGCATGCTCCCCAATCCAGGCAACATCCTTGTAAATCTCCTCTGCACCCTTTCTATGGTTTCCACGTCTTTTCGGTAGTGAGGCGACCAGAATTGAGCACAGTACTCCAAGTGGGGTCTGACCAGGGTCCTATATAGCTGCAACATTACCTCTCAGCTCTTAAACCCAAACCTACGATTGATGAAGGCCAATGTACCATATGCCTTCTTAACCACAGAGTCAACCTGCGTGGCAGCTTTGAGTGTCCTATGTACTCGGACCCCAAGATCCTCTGATCCTCCACACTTCCTAGAGTCTTACCATCATATTTGACCTACCAAAACGAACCACCTCATACTTATCTGGGTTGTCTGATCACTACATCACAGCAACACTATGACCATTTTGAATACTTCATATTACCTGCCTGTTTGTCTGTCTATTTATCTATTTATGTAGGTTATCATAATTTAATATATTTGCACTGTACTGTTGTCATAAATGTCATAGAGTCTTAAAGCATTACAGCATAGAAAAAGGCCCTTCAGTCCATCTCGTCCATTGCAAACAGTTATTCTGCCTAGTGGCATTAACCCACACCTGGACCATACTCCTCCATACCCCTCCCATTCATGTTCTCATCCAAACTTCTCCTAAATGTTGCAATTGAACCCACATCCACCACTTCCTCACTTGCACCAGTCTCTGAGTGGAGAAATTTCCTTTCAGGTCCTATTAAATATGTTTCCTTTCACTCTTTGCCTTCGACCTCTAGCTCTTGTCACACCTGACTTAAGTGGGAAAAGCTTATTTGCATTTACTCTATCTATTCCCCTCATAATTTTATATACCTCTATCAAATCTCCCCTCATTCTCCTATGCTGCAGGGAAAATTGTCCTAACATATTCAACTTTTTCCTATTGTACATGTCCTCAAGTCCTGACAACATTTTTGTAATTTTTCTCTGTACTCTTTCAATCTTATTAATGTCTTTCCTGTGGGAAGGTGACCCAGAAATGCACGCAATACTCTAAACTTTGTTTCAACAACGTCTTGTACAACTTCAGCATAGCATCCCTGCTTTTGTACCCAATGAAGGTCAGTGTGCCAAAAGCTTGCTTTGCATCCTATAATGCTACTTTCAAGGAATTAATAAATAAGTCAATATGAATAAATCTAAATCTGATTTTGATTCTAAACAGACCTTGTTTTCTTTGCTCTATTTGCGTTCTCCCTTCTAAAAAAATTGTGAAAAATTTATGTTTTCATTTACTTACATGCTGTTGTTATGTCACTGGTATTTAGGGCAGCAATGAAGGTCTTCCATCTATGTCGGTGTCCAGAGCTTCCTTTATTGTTTCAGTAGCTCCCTCTCACTTTTCAGTACTGTTAGTCATGCAAATCCTGGGTGGAGACTGAGGAATACCAATGTTCTTCATTGCTGCTTCTGGAACAATTTTGTTTAACCAGTCATGGTCGTTAATCCTGAGCAAGCTACCAGACGTGAGTTAGATAGCACGCAGTATAAGGTGAGGTTGGATAAACATGGGTCAGTTTTCTCTGGAATGGCAGAGACTGAGAGGAGATCTGATAAAGTTTATAAAATTTTGAGAGACATAGACAGAGGTATCTTTTTCTAAGTGTCAAAGTGCCCAATTTTAAAAGGCAGGCACTTAAGCTGAAAGAGAGTAAATTCAATGGAGATGTACAGAGTCTGCTTGTTAAAATGGTGGGTGCCTGGGATATGCTGCCGGGGGGAGGGGGTGGTGGATGCAGATATGATAGAGGTGTTTAAGAGGTTCTTAGAGACACATTTGAATATACGGTGACTGGGTGGATTTGGGGATTGTGTAGGCAGAAGGGATTAGTTGAGTTAGGGGTTTAATTACCCCACTTTCCCTATGCGACATTGATCACTGCATTGGTGCTGCTTCCTGCACCCATGCTGAGCTCATCGACTTCATCAACTTTGCCTCCAACTACCATCCTGCCCTCAAATTTACCTGCTCCATTTCTGACACCTCCCTCCCCTTTCTCGATCTCACTGTCTCTGTCTCTGGGGAGAGCTTATCTACTGATGACTATGATAAACCCACAGACTCTCACAGCTACCTACACTATACCTCTTCTCACCCAGTTACTTATCAAAATGCCATCCCCTTCTCTCAATCCCTCCATCACTGCTGCATCTACTCTCAGGATGAGACTTTTCATTCAAGAACAAAGGAGATATCCTCCTTCTTCAAAGAAAGGGACTTTTCTGCTCCCACCATCAATGGTACCCTCAACTGCATCTCTTCCATTTCGTGCATATCTGATCTCATCCACCTACCACCCTACCAGGGATGGGATTCCTCTTATCCTCACCTACCACCCCTACCAGCCTCCATGTCCAGCTCATAATTCTGGGTCACTTCTGTTATCTCCAATGGGATCCCTCCACCAAGCACATCTTTCCTTCCCCCTACTTTCTGCTTTCCACCGGGATCACTCCCTATGTGACTCCCTTGTCCATTTGTCCTTCCCACTGGTCTCCTCCTGGCACTTATAAGCGGAACAAGTGCTACACCTGACCCTACGCCTCCTCCCTCACGACCATTCAGGGCCCCGAACAGTCTTTCCAGGTGAAGTGACACTTCACCTATGAGTCTGTTGGGGTCATATACTTTGTCCAGTGCTCCCGGTGTGGCCTCCTGTATATCGGTGAGACCTGATGTAGATTGGGAGACTGCTTCGCTGAACACCTTTGCTCTGTCCACCAGAAAAAGTGGGATTTCCCAGCGGCCACACATTTTAATTCCACTTCCCGTTCCCATTCCGACATGTCCATGGCCTCCCCTACTGTTGCGATGAGGCCACACTCAGGATGGAAGAGCAACACCTTATATTCCGTCTGTGTAGCCTCCAATCTGATAGTATACCTGATAGGGTGCAGGTCTCGGACAATCTCACCTGGTCCAGGAACACCACTGGGATTGTGAAACGGGCCCAGCAGAGATTGCACTTTCTGAGGAAGCTTAAACAAGCATCACTCCCCACTAACATCTTAACTACATTCTACAGAGGCGTGGTTGAGAGTGTGCTGACCTTTTGCATCACAACCTGGTACTCCAGCTGCAGTGCTGTCGACAAAAAAGCCTTGCAGAGGGTGGTTAGGGGGGCAGAGAAGGTTATTGGGGTCTCCCTACCTTCTGTCCAAGACCTCTTTCAGAGTCGATGCCTCCAGAAGACACGGTACATCGTTAAAGACCCCTCACACCCTCTTCATGAATTGTTTGTTCTTCTGCCATCAGGCAAACATTACAGGAGCATCAAAACTAAAACCACAAGGCTACTAAACAGCTTCCTCCCACAGGCAGTCAGACTGCTAAATAGCTGCTCTACCTGACTCTGCTTTGGACACTTTCAGCTTGATTTTAACTGACATGTGGCTGTTGTGTTTTACTATTTATTGTTATGTTTATTATTTAGTGTTGCGTTTGTTATGTTATGATTGCACTGCTTCTGGGAAACGCTGTCTCATTCTGCCCTGCAGAGCTGATGTACGGTTAGAATAGCAAAAAAGTTTTTTGAATCTTTGAATCTAAACTTTGATTTCTCGAACTTCCAGTAATGGCACTCCACCTTCCCTCCTCCACCATTCCCTGTTCCCTTTTCCTTTTCTCACCTTATCACCTTGCCTGCCTATTGCCTCCCCCTGGAGCTCATTCCCCTTTTCTTTCTGTCCTCTCCTATCAGATTCCCCCTTCTCCAGCCCTGTTATTTTTTCCACCAGTCAACTTCCTAGCTGTTTGCTTCACCCTTCCCTCTCTCCTGGTTTCACCTATCACCTTGTGTCTCTCCCTCCCATCCCCCTACCTCATCTTTTTTTCCTCAGTCCAGCTGAAGGGTTCGGCCCGAAATGTCAACTGTACTCTTTTCTGTAGATCGTGCCTGGCCTACTGAGTTCCTCATAATTTTGTGCGTGTTGCTTTTTGCGTTAGGGGTTTAATTAGTTCAACATAACTCTATGGGCTGAAGGGGCTGTTCCTGTGCTGTACACTCCCATGCTCTATGTTGTAAGTACTTTGTGGACAGTAACAGTGATTTGAAAGTTACTACATGTGTAACTGACGAAAACAGAATCATTCAGGACTTTCAAAAGTGAACTAGATACACACTAAATAGGGGAAATATCCTGCAGGTCTCTGAAATAGAGCACAGCATTAGAACTGAACAGAATGGCTTACAGGGAGTGATGATGTTCTTGGGCGGATGGCTTTCGTTTTGTCTGTAACACTCTCCAATTCACTGATGTAAAATCCCATTGAGATAAGTCAACTTTCTGTTTTGCACTGCTATTCCACTCCAAACCATTCTCTTCCCTCAACCCAACACACTGAAATTGGATTGTTATGTAGAGGTTTGGGACTGTTTGTTTCAGAGTTATACACAGATCTCTAGAGTTAATTGCCAGACAATTGAACCTACGCACCAGGAATAGGATGTGAATTCCACTTAAGAATTCCATGATTTATTTGACACTGAGACTTAGTAAAGAGGGAACAGACTGCGCCATGGCTTCCTCAACTGCAGAGCCAAGTGTTCTCCTTAAAGTATAAAAGTATGAAAGTGCAGCAGCAATAACTAGCAGAGGTGGTGAATGTTTGAGAGAAAAGGAATCTGTTGATGCCTCCCCCAAATCCTGGCCAAACTGGGGAATCCTAGAAAGCCAATGCCTTTGGATCCTGATTGTGCTTCCTTTGGGATCCATCCACGACCAGGTTTCAGTAGCCAGCCTTTACAGTGAGTTCCTTTTTCTCTTAATTCCCCAGGCAGTTAGGATATCTGTGTTGAAGTTTTTTACCCTGTCAGAAAGAGATCCAGGCAACAGATGAATAATGTGAGAAGAGGGTGGAAATGAAACTGCAGTTTTCAGTCTCAGACCAACAGACGGAAAGAAAACTAATCCATAAATAATTATTGCTGTGAGTGATTAGGAATTGGCTGCATTACCTTCCAGAATGCTAAACAAGTTCACACTGAATTATAATATATTACTGTAGAGCCTATGATTTCTCCCTTTCTTTATTGACCTTGATGTATTAAAGATAAGAGCATGGCTGTAAACGCCACCATCGAAGACAGCTTCAAAAGGCAATGCCTTATGTAGGTGGCATCCATCTTTCAAGACCCTTACCACCAGTACATGCCCTCTACTCATGGCTCTCATCAGGGAGAAGATAGAGTAGCCTAAAGACACACATTCAATGTTTTAAGAACAGTTTGTTCTCCTCTACCATCAGATTACTGAACAGTCCATAAACTCATGATTACTACCTCAGGATTTTGCTCTCTCTTTGCACTACTTTTTTAATGTATTTCTTATTGTAATTTATAGGAATTTTTAATGTATTGCACTGTACTGCTACCAGAAGACAACATAGATCATGGCATAGGTCAGTGATAATAAACCTGATTCCGATTATGAGTTTATCCAGCGTTCTGTATTTCATTGAAGAGAACAAAAATATAGAATGTTATTCACATTTGTGGACATGATAAAAGTGGGAGAAGTGGGTGGTGCAAGGTGGGGGTAATATCAGTTAGAGTCCGGGCTGTGGTGGAAAGATCTTCTGATGTGATGAGATCTGTAGCACTCTGGAGCACAGTGGCCTGCTGTTCAGTACTGGGAGGCCACAGTCCATGGGAAGATTCTGATTCTGAACCATACGTGGAATGTTATAACCATAAGCAAAAATCCATCCTGATGGTACGTCATTGATTTTGATTAATTACATTCCACCAGAATTGACCAGAGTAATTCAATGTTTCACTCAGAAACTATTCACTTAGATTTTTAGATCTCACCCCAACAGTTTCGGAGTTGTGCCAATTTTCAGTGAATATTTTAAATCATTATTGATGCTGAAATCCATTCCCCTGAGCTACTCAACACAGCAGCAAAATTTGTGGAGAGATAGAGGAGATTTTCCTATCACAGCAGATATTTGTATCAGAATTGAAGAGATTCCCATGCTAGGTATATATATCAGGTATCAGAAGAATATCCTTAATGTGAAATGCTGGAGATCTTCCAACTGAGCAACTGCAGAGCTCCACAGCTGGTGAGCTCACTTTCTTAGACACACAGCTCATATTCTCAATATTACTTACTTACTTTTTAAAATTATTTACCCGATTTTTCCTCTTTTGTACTTTGGATGCTTGTTGGTCTTTGTTACATACGGTTTTTCATGGATTCTATTGTATTTCTTCATTTTCTTGTGGATGCCTGTGAGAAGATGAATCTCAAGGCTATATGTGATATACATACTCTGATAATAACTTTACTTTGAAGTTTGAACTGCTGTTCTTTCAAATGATCTTGAAAGAGTGCAGAGAAAATTTGCAAGGACTTTGCCAGGATGTGAGGACCTGAGTTAGAGGAAATGGTTGAACAAGGTTAGGACGTTATTCCTTGCAATACAGGAGAATGAAGGGAGATCTTACCAGTGGTGTACAAAATTATGAGGGGTATAGATAGGATGAATGCATGCAGGATAAGGATACGAGCAGCTGGTATGAGAAAGTATTTAATTGTGGATGGCTAATTCGGAACATAAATTGAAAACAGATGTTCTCAGGGAAATGTTGCAGTGGAAATGTGGAGATTGTTTCGGGAGCATTTGCATTGAGTTCTGGATAGATTTGGCCGTTGAGGCAGAAAAGGCATGGTAGGGCTGAGAAGAGAGGTGGAACATTTAGTCAAGAGGAAGAAGGAAACATATGAGATTCAGAGAGCAAAGAACTGACAGGGCTCTTGAGAGTTACAAGGTAGCTAGGAAAGAACATAAGAAGGGACTAGAGCAGCATATGAGAACATCTTGGCAAGTAGGATTTAGAAAACTCCAAGGCTGGTAAGCAGATACTTGATGATAAGGCCATAAGATGATAAGATATAGGAGAAGAATTAGGCCATTCGGCCCATTGAGTCTGCTCCACCATTTCATCATGGCTGATTTCCCGTCCCATTCTCCTGCTTTCTCTCCTTAACCTTTGATGCCCTTGCTAATCAAGAGCCTAACAACCTTCACCTTAAATATACCTGATGACTTGGCCTCAACAGCCATCTGTGACAATAAATTCCACAGATTCATCATGCACTAAAGAAATTCCTCATCACCTTGATTCTAAAAAGACATCCTTCTATTCTGCGGCCATGCCTTCTGGTCCTAGACTGCACCACTATAGGAAACATCCTCATCATGTGCATTCTATCTCGGCCTTTCAATATTCGATAGGTTTCAATGAGATCTCCCCTCGTAAGTTAATGAATGTGAGAAGGTACAAATCCATCTCTGTTGTTGTGACAATAAAAAAGTTTTGGATTGGGATAACAAATGGATTTGACTGAGCTCTTTAACTTTTCCTTAAGATACTTGCCATTTATTTTCAGAATCAATTCAACAGTTGAAGTCAAAGACAGATGAGATGTTACATGAATTTGCGAGGCAGATCAATTCTATCATATGACATGATAAACCAATTTATCAACTTACATTTATACTTACCTGAAGGAATCACTTTTGAAAAGGACCCTTGACACTTTCCGGAAAATATTACAATGCAAAGGAAGACAGTATTCCATCTGGGTGGCCTCCAACCTGATGGCAGGAACATCAATTTCTCTCACTTCTGGTATCTCCCCTCCCTCTTCTCTCATTTTCCATTCCCCAGTCTGACTCCCTTTTACCCCTTTTCTTCTCCTCAACTGCCCATCACTTTCCTTTGGTGCCCTTCCTCTTTCCCTTTTCCCATGGTCTATTGCCTATGCAATCAGATTCCTTCTTCTTCAGACCTTTACCTCTTCCACCTATCACCTCCCAGCTTTTTACTTCAACTCCCCTCCCCCACTCAAACCTATCTCCAGCACCTTCCCATCACTCCACCTTCTTATTCTGGCTTCTTCCCCTTTCTTTTCCAGTACTGATGAAGGGCCTCTGCCTGAAACATTGATTACTTATTCCCTTCCATAGATGCTGCCTGAGCTGCTGAGCTCCCCCAGTGTTTTTGGGTCTTGCTTTGGATTTCCAGTATCTGCAGAATCCCGTGGTTATAATCTTCTGACTTTGTTGTCCATAATTTTAAGAACTAGCAGGCACGTGGATGAAAAAAAAGGACTTAACGATGTTGCAATAAACACCACAGATTCTTTCTCAGTCTTGTATTTTATTGTGTTTGATAAATAATTGCTCCGCATCAACAAATATTGAGTTTTTTTCATTATAAATACAGTACAAGGTTGTTGGTAGCAAAGGTGGCATAAGTTAAAAGTAAAATAGAGATTTTGTTAAAGAGGAGAGCTAAAAGGAACATTCACTATCGCAGACTGATCACACAGTGACCTGGACAGGATTGTAGATGCAAATCTCAAGCGTTATCTGGCAGATTTGAAACTCGGGAACCATAGCACTTGAAGTTGCAATCAGAGGATTATAAAGCACCTTACCACACTTTGCCAGGCCATCAATTAATGCTTTGCAAATTTCTTTCTCAACATAAAAAAGTCCCATTTCATTTTCATGCAGTTTTTTTTTATTGTTTTGTGTTACATAACAATTTGCATTTAGGATATATTAACACAATGTTGTAAGTGAGAAGACAGCATCGTGAAATACTATACAAAATTGGCAAATAACTAACTCAGTGATTCGCTTCCTGAAATAACTTGTATACCAAAGGTGGCGAAATCGCCCCCTTTAAATACAAAAATATTTATGTACAAGTAGTAAAATTTTTTTCCAACAGCTAACTGGTACTTTACAAGGAATCCAAAAAATTTATTTTTCTCAAGAGGGTTGTGCTGTGATAAGTGTGGGATACTGGATGTTCTGTGCTCATAAAATCTAACGAATGCTTCTGTGGAAACATCTTCATTGCAGCTGCTTTCCGAATGCTAATGAACCTCTGATGGCCTTTTCGAGGACTGGGAAGTTAGGGAAGAATCTTGAAGCTAGCCCACCTGTTGAGTTGACCATCGTACTTGTGGACATTGCAGGAAAGTGCAATTGCTGAGATAATCTAGCTACTCTACGTCTTTGCAGCTCCGAGCTTCAGTGTTTTTGAAATGTGTACTGCCGCCTGAAAAGATGGACGGCAGAAATACATTTTCATTTCAATGATTTTTGTTATTTACATTGGGTCTGGGAAAATAATGGTCAGTTGAATAACTCTGGTTAGTAATAGGGGACAGCAGATCTTACCTGACGCCATGGAGACAGCATTCGGTTGTATCAAAAAAGCAGTGCCTGACTATTGAATGGGCATATTACCCTGGTATAAGTGTCACATGTGGTTCATGCTTTGCTATTGACAGTAGTCATATAAGCAGGTGAAATGACCCTTCAAGTGGACATGCTTGCTCAGAAATAATTGAGCAGCCCTTAAGTCAATAAATTTCATGTTTTCTCCAGTACAATTGTAAAATCACACACGAAGAAACTATTGGGCCTGTCCTATCAACACATTCAAGTATATATCTAGTTTCTCTTTTGTAAGTTATTTCTGAATCTCTTTCCTTCACTGTTCCAGACCTTAATAGCATACTTTGTTCAAAAAAAACCTCTCCTTATGTTCCCTCTAATTCTTTTTAGTATTATCCCGATATATCTGAACCGACAATAAATCCATGAACACTAACTCACTACTTTTGCCCTCTTTTTGCACTACATATTTAATTTAATTTTGATGTACTTACTATTGTAAATTTTAGTACTTTTTATGTATTACACTGTACTGTTGCCGCAAAAACAACAAATTTCACAACATATGTCCGTGATAATAAATCTGACACTGAAATTCTGATTCCATCCTCTGGCTTTTGCCTGGCAGCAGAAGCAACCCCTTTGATAATCTCGAACACCTCCCCACAACCTCAATGCTCCAAGGAATAACCCCAGCTAATCAGCCTCTCCACTTCACTTGTCCCTGGAGTTAAAATCCTGTCTGTACCCTTCCCAAGGCTAAATCCATGCTGTTTGTTGGTCGCCATCCATTTGGTCAGATGCTCTTCAATGGAATGGAAGATATATATTTGAAAAACTTACTTGCTGGATTGGGATATTGAAAGATTAGTTTTATTTGTCACATGTACATTGAAACATAAAGTGAAATGCATTGTTTTGCATCAACAACCGTATACTGGAGGCAGCCTGCAAGAGTCACATGCTCCCAGCGCCAACGTACGATATTCCCCCGAACCTGTACATCTTTGGAATGTGGGAGGAAACCAGAGCATTGGCAGGAAATGCTCGAGGTCATGATGAGAACATACAAACACCTTACACACAGCAGCAGGATGGGAACCCCAGTCACTCTACACTGTGCTACACCTTCAACCCACCCCATGGTATATTGTCTTGTTGGACAAAACAGTAACATAGTGGTTAGCACAACGCTTTACAGAACAGGCAACTCGGATTCAATTCCCGCTGCTCCCTGTAAGGAGATTGTAGCTTCTCCCCATGACCACATGAGTTTCCTCTGGGTGCTCTGGTTTCCTCCCACAGTCCAAAGATGTACCAGTTGTTAGGTTAATAGATCATTGAAAATCACCCGTGACTAGGCTAGGGTTAAATCGGGATTGATCAGTGGCACGGCTTGAGGAGCTGGAGAGGCCTATTCCAAGCTGTATCTCAATAAATAAATAAAAATGAATATTATTTGTAATGGACACCCTGCTTTATCAATGGAGTTAATGCTGAAATATTCACATGCAGGAGTGCATTACATCATGGTAAGTATAGATATATTTTATAAACATTGATAAATTATTTCAAAAGTCCTCGGAAATTGTTTGTCTGTGTTATCACCAACTTGGACAGGGAGGGGAAGTGATTCTGCCACATTCAATTTAGTTTCTGTTTATTTCAGAAGCAGATTCCCTCCTCTAAGTTGTTGTCAGTGCCTTGGGGTCCTATTCAAACAGGACAGGCAGGCAGACATTGGCAATCAGAACCAAGGGTATAATGTGTCACCAGTGGCATGAAAGAGTGGACCATTAATCCTCACCCTCACCACACTCAATTTTCCGTCTGTATGAATTTAGAAAATGGGGGAAGGCAAGGAAGTCACCCCTCCCTCATATAGTCATAGAACACTACAACACAGAAACAGAACAACTATCTCATGTCAAACTGTAATTCTGCCTAGTCCCAGGAATCACATGGGCCACATACCCCTCCCATTCATCACTGTTAACTATCCAATCTTCTAAATATGTAATCAAATCCGCATCTACCACTTCCGCTGGCAGCTCTGACCACACTCTCATCACCCTCTGAGTGAAGTAGTTCCTCATCAGGTTCCTCTTAAATGTTTCATACTTCATCCTTAACCTCTGACCTCTAGTTCTATTCTCACCCAACCACAGTGGAAAAAAAACACTTGCATTAACCCTTTCTAAACTCCTTATAATTTTATATGCCGAACAAATCTCTCCTCAATCTCCTGCGCTCCAGGGAATAAACCTTCCCTATAACTGAGATCCTCAGGTCTTGGCACACTCCACTAAGCTTTTCCATTTACCAGTTGACACAACTCAGGAGTGTGATGGAATGCTTCCCACTGCCTGGATAAGATCAGCTCCAGAAACAGTCAAGAAGTTCAACATTATCCAAGATCAATCCACTACCTGAGCGCTACTTTTTCCACATCTCTGAACATTAATCTCTGCCACGAACGTTGATCATGCCATTCTCAATATCCAGTTATTCTCTTAGGTTATTCTGAACACACTTCTCCATTAAAGAGTTCGGATACACAGGAGCAACACCACCTGTCGGTTCCTCTCAAAGTCAGGCATCATCCTACCTTGGAAATATACTACCCTCTTCTCATTGCTACCATCAGGGAAGAAGTACAGGAGCCTGAAGATGCACACACAACATTTTAGGAACAACTTCTTCCCCTCCTCTATCAGATTTTGAACAGACCATAAACATGTGGACGTTACCTCATTTTTCTTTGCTTTTTTCCCTACTTACTTATTTTTACACTCTTATTGTAACTCATAGTACTGAAATTTTTTTAATGCATTGCTCTGTACTGTAAATTACATGACATACACTCAGTGGCCACTTTATTAGGTACCTCCTGTGTAATGTTCGTGGTCTTCTGTGTCTGCAACCTATTCACTTCAAAGTTCGACATGTTGTGTCTTCAGAGATGCTCTTCTGCTCACTACTGTTATAATGTGGTTATTTGAGTTACTGTCGCCTTTCTGTCAGCTTGAACCAGTATGGCCATTCTCCTCTGACCTCTGTCATTAACAAGGCATTTTCACCCAACGAACTGCCACTCACTGGATCTTATTTGTTTTTTGCATCATTCTCTGTAAACTCCGGAGACTGTCGCATGTGAAAATCGCAGGAGATCAACAGTTTCTGAGATACTCAAACCACCCTTGCTGGCACCAACAATCATCCCATGGTCAAAGTGACTTAGATCACATTTCTTCCTCATTCTGATGTTTAGTCTGAGCAACAACTGAACCTCTTGACCATGTCTGCATGCTTCTATGTGTTGAGTTGCTGTCACATGATTGGCTGAGTAAATATCTGCATTAATGGCCAGGTGCACAGGTGTACCTAAAATTATAGTCACTGAATTTACTGTTTATCAGTGATAATAAACCTGATTCCAATTCTCTACTCTTACTGGGTCGAATTCCTGGAGCTTCTCATCTCATGACATCAGGTCTGTATCTTTATTGGAAGATCAGAATCAAACAGCAGAGAAAGATTGTCCCACCACATCCATATTGACTGATCAAGTACCTATCCAGGCTTGTTCCACTTTTCAGTACTTGGGCTGTAGCTTTCTCTGCTTTAGCAATTCAAGAGCTCATTAAGATACTTTTTAACTGTGGTGAGATTTACTACCACTCAGGCAGGTCTGAGAAGTTCGGAAAGATAGTTCACCTCCATCTCCTTGAGGTAAATCAGGATGGACAATAAAGGGCTTACTAGTGCTGTCCACTTCCCCCAAAAAATACCAAATAATACCAAAGGGCCCTATAACAAATAGTGTCATTAATTAACAGTTGATTCTTGCATTTCACAGTGGTTACTTCGTAATGAACGTCACTGCCATGCATGACCCACTCAAAGATGCTGGTTAATTTTACTTAAATTCTTCTCCTGAAGTGATTTAATGGATTAATAAACCAAAACATGAAAGACTAGGTATCTGTGGGTCTTGGATCTCAGCTGGAGTTTGCCCTCTAAGAGATCTTCCATGTTCCCCACCCTTGACTGTTTGTTACTAGTTCATCTTGCAAGTTGAGGACATTGGGTCATATGGCTTCCAAGATCCAACATCCTGCTGTTATGAACTATGAAAAAACTTATGGGTGGCACGTTAGCGTAGTGGTTAGCGCATTGCTTTGCAGCGGCAGCGATCACTGAGTAGCGTTAAATTCCTCCTGCTCCCCATAGGGCTTCGTATGTTCTCCCTGTGACTGCGTGAGCTTCTTTGGGGGCTTCAGTTCCCTTCCACACTTATGGTTAGGGTTAGTGGGTTATAGGCATGTGCCCGCAGCATGGCAACACTTGTGGGCTACCCAGCACAATCCTCACTGATTTGATGTGAAACAAACAACATATTTCACTCAATGTTTCGATGTACATGTACCAACTTAATTATCTTTAATCTTTCATCTATAAGACATAAAATCACAAGATATAGGAACGGAATTAGACCATTTGGCCCATTGAGTCTTCTCCACCATTTGATCATGCTGATCCATTTCCTTCTCAACTCCATTCTCCTACCTTCCATGCGCTGACTTACCAAGAATCTATCATCCTCAACTTTAAATACACTCAAAGACCAGGCCTCCACAGACTCCTGTGGCAACAAATTCCACAGATTAATCACCTTCTGGCTAAAGAAATTCTTCCTCATCTCCGTTATAAATGGACATCCCTCAATTCTGAGGATGTACCTTCTGGTCCTAGACTCACCTATTACAGGAAACATTCTCTCCACACCCACTCCATCTGGACCTTCCAACATTTGATAGGCTTCAATGAGATTCCACCCCCCCCCCATTAATCTTTGAAAGATTCGAATCCCTTTGAAAGATTTATGTTTTCCCTGAACATTTTGCAATCCATAGATATCTCAAGTACCTGAGAGGTGCACAGATCAATATACCACAAGAGAAGTGTCTATCAAAGTGCACACAGCAACCTTCTTAAATGCCACCATGATAAAGGCCAAATTACATGCACTACAGAGCCAGTGTGGATAACTTCACTCACCTCAGTTCTGAACTGAGTCTACAACCTATAGACTCACTTTCAAGGACTCTACAATGCAGCATTATTTATTTACTTTTTTTTTGTTTTTTTGCTTGATACTTCTCCTTTTGCACATTGGTTGTCAGTCTTTGTTATGTATAGTTTTTCATAAATCCTACTTTATTTCTTTAGTTTCTTGAAAATGCCTGCAAGGAAATGAATCTCAGGGTAGTATATGGTGACGTACTGTACACATACTTTGATAACAAATTTATGTTGAACTTTGATATTGGTGAAGAAATACATGCCGAAGAATTCTGTGCTTTTCTTCAGGAGTATACCATTGACATCTGAAACTGTAAACCAGTCGTCAAAGCTACCAAGTTTATCTGGGGAACATTAAGTGAATTGTTTGAATGGATAGAGGGCATCCGATGGATTTTTAAGTGAACTAATTTGGTAATTAATTGTACCTTGTGTGTAGGTGAGTGTTACAATCTGGATGGAGTTTATGGGAAGGTGGGGAGAATATAATGGGATTACTGAATGTATGGTAGTTGTCTGGAACTTTTTGCTCAACTGTAACTTTCAGATGACAGAAAAAGAGGTGGGAAGAAGGAGTAATCTAAATGGCCAGCAAACCTGAAAGATCTGAATTACTGCTTTCAATGGACAGGTTTCTAGGGCACTGTGAATAGTCATAGATCATCTGATAAACTGGATTAGAGAATGTATTTGCCAACACAGAACAACTGGCTAGGAACCATTCCTATGGTTAGCGCACAATTCAACACTCTCCCCCAGCCGGGCCTTCACTGCACAACACCAAAATTATATTATAGGAATCTACTTTGGTTCTCAGTGGCACTTACAATGAACATGAGTTTGTTTGCTAAATCTGATATGAAATAGATGGTGGTGGGCAGGTGATGATTTTGCTGACCTCACTGTCTGCCCTCTTCTGGGGTTACATCCATGCCCATATGTCCTTGGAGAAGGAGCACACAGTGTCCATGGGTACACACGGGCCTTTCCGGGATGTGGCTTAAGTACATTGTGGATGGTGACGACTGGGTTATAATTTGGAACAATTGACTAAATAGGGTGAATCATGGAATTCTGTAGTTTTGTAATGATGCGATACTGTGATCACTGAATAAATCTCCTTTGAAAATTTAAAACAAAAGGACAGAAAAAAATAACACTTTGAAATAGCTTGCCTTTTCTGTGATGAAGTTTGAAACAATTACATTGACAAATCTGTGCAGTTTTGGCTAAATTAAAAATAAAACTTCTTTAAGATCTCAAGTCACAGGAGTATAATAATTTCGCATCTTTGTGGACAATTGTTTAAAAATATATGAGCGAGTCCAAGGAATTCTTCCAGCTTGAGCGATTTTATGGAGGTAAGTGCAGCATTTATTTAATTTTAAACAGGAAAAATAGTTTCAATAAAAATGATTTATGCATATCCCCTGGTGCAGAACCAATATAAAGCTTCTAATCACACTTTTGCCAGATGGAAAATGACAGTCTCTTGCACAGGTTGTTTCTTCACTGAACATACACTCGAAATCTGAACTTATCTCTTCTGCTCTCTTTAAGTACCATGGGGAGCTAGTAGTGCCAGTGAAGTCCATTGGAGGAAGGGAAGAAGTGCTAATCTGTTATTGACTATCAAGAGGCCAATCCATATTCTACCTCGGAGACATGAGAGACGGTGGATGCTGAATCTGGAGCAACAGAAAATCTGCTGTGTCCTGATGGATGGTTTCAGCCCGAAATGTTCTCCTCCCTCCTCCCCCCATCGATGCTGTTCAACTTGCAGAGTTCCTACAGAAGACTGCAAGTTTCTCCAGATTTTACCTTATGTGGTTTATGTTCACTGTCCTCAGGCTTTGCTGTGCAAGCCTATCAGGACTGGTCCAATCGTGGCACGCAGTTGTGGTACGATATAGAGTATTGGTAAGGAGCAGAGCTATGGTTTAAGGCAGTCAAATGTATAAAGTAGACCGTGATATATAGTGGAGAGCCTTGGTATGTAGTGGAGAGCAGTGTACTGTATATACTGTAAATCCATTGTATATATTGTAGAGACATGGTACATAGTGGAGAGATGCAGTATTCTACATCATTCATCAGTGAGTTCAGTCTATCTCCTTCAGTATAGCATCAATACAAGTGCCAATTACAGACCTAATTTTTACTCGTTGTTTTAAATCTAGGATTAGACACTCAAGTGCATAGTTGCCAACAATATATTCTCACCAGCGTGGTGCTGAGGCCGCAGTGCTTTGTCAGTTTTCAGGCACAATGCTGAGCCTGGGTTAGGGTTGCGTCCCATGATATAAATCTTCCTTGGCATGTTTTCAAAGAAGAGCAGGGAAACTTTTCCCTGGTCAATATACAACTTCAGTCCATGTACTAAATCAAATTACATCTCTGTCATACTGCTGTTTGTGGTAGCTTAGTGGGCTCACACTGACTGTCGCATTTCCAAAATCATAAGCATTTTTCTGCCTCAAGATGGCTTTGGAGCGAAGGAGGATGAGAGGTGGCTGGATAGAGGTCTACAAGATGGTAGGGGCATAAATCAAGTGGACACCCAGAGATTTTTCCAGAGGGCAGAAATGGCTATTGCAAAGGAGCACAAGCTGATTGGAGGAAAGTATAGGGGAGATATCAGAAGCAAGTTGTTTATTACGAAGAGTGTGGTGGGTGCGTGGAACGTGCTGCCAGGGGACGTGACAAAGGCAGATACATTAAGAACATTTAAGAAACTCTTAGATAGGCAGATGGACGGTAGAAAAATGGAGGGATATGTAGGAGGGATGGGCCAGATTTATTTCAGAGATCAAAAGAGACTGTACTATACTGAAGTGCTCTATATTCTATGTTCAGCAGCTATCGAGTACTTAAAAAGTCCTAAAGTTGGGTCAGGTCATAGGGGGCAACTGTTCAACTTCAGGGATGGCTAAATTTCCAGACTGAAATGCAGAGGACCAAATTGACCCGCAGACCCTTAAGAACCCTCACCATCCAGGACATGCTCTCTTCTCATTATTACCATCAAGGAGCCTAAAGACACATACTTAATGTTTTCAGAACAGCTTCCTTCAGATTCCTGAATGGTTCACGAACCCATTAATACTGCCTCACTACTCTTCTTTCGTACTACAGTATTTGTTTATTTATTTATTGCAACTAATAGTAATTTTTATGTCTTGCACTATACTACTGCGATAAAATAAATTCCATGACATACAGTATGTCAGTGATAATAAACCTGATTCTGAGATCAGATGAGGTGAGTCAGGATGCTCTGGTGGGACAGGGCATGGGGTATACTACCCGAGATGAACTCTCTGCTCTGTCCATTAAGATGCCCATCCTTTGCTACTCTACATCCGGAAAAGAAATAAGGCCCAGATGGGGAGGCACAGCCAGCAGAGAGCTCTGCTCCTTGGCCCCGGTTGGTTTGGCCCAACGATACAAGCCTTTCATTCCATGTCCAATCCACGCCCTGCAGTCTCCAGGGAACTGTCGTTCAACTAGTTGAAATGGAGTCTAAGAAAAAACAACTGGAAGTGGTTATAAACACAGGAGGTTCTGCAGGTGCTGGAAATCCAGATAAACATGCACAAAATGGTGGAGGAATTCAGCAGGTCAGGCAGCATCTATGGAGAGGAATAAACAGTCAACGTTTCAGTCTGAGATCCTTCATCAGGACCGGAAAGGAAAAGGGAAGAATCCAGAATTAGATGGGGGGAGGGGAAGGAGTACAAGCTAGAAGGTGATAGGTGAAGCTAGAAGGGTGAAATGAGAAGCTGGTGGGTGATAGTGGAAGAGGTAAAGGGCTGAAGATAAGGAATCTGATAGGAGAGGAGAGTGGTCCATGGGAGAAAGGGCTGGAGGAGGAGCATCAGAGGGAGGTGATAGGCAGGCGAGGCGAAGAGAAGAGTTAAGAAGGGAGCCAGAGTGGGGAATGGAAGAAGATGGAAGGGGGAGAGGGCAGAATTACTGAAAGTTAGAGAAGTCTAGGCTCATGCCATCAGGTTGGACAGTAACCAGACAGAATATAAGGTGTTGCTCCTCCATCCTGAGAGTGGCCTCATCATGGCAGTGAAAGAGGTCATGAACCAACATGATGGAATGGGAATAGGGATTTGGAATTAAAATGGTAGTATCAATAACCACTTCTGGTTCATGTAGCCAAGGAGGGATACATCACAGAAAACAATCCTAGCCGTCAACCAGCCATTTATGCTAATCCTGCTTTATTCCCCTCATATTTCTCACAAACCACCCTTCCCCCAATCCCCGCACCACCAGCTTCCATCGCTTACCTGCACACTGCGGACAACATGCAGTGGCCAGGTCGCCTGCCACCCTGCACACCTTTGGGGTGCGGGAGGAATGCAGATCGCTCAGAGGAACACCATGCCACCAGCACCCAACCAGGATTGAACCTGGGTTGCTGACACTGTGAAGCAGTGTCACAACTGTCTCTGCTTCCGCACGTAGAACTAAAGTTAAACTTATCTACTGCCCAGTGAAGAAATACCATCTCTGAACATGACGGCTTAACATTTATTTATATAGAGATACAGTCCACCAGGACCTTCTGACTCAATAAACCCACCCTGCCCAATGTTCCCTCCAAGGTATGCACGTGTGTGTGCACACACATCTTTTGCTACTAGTACACAAAGTAATTTAACCTGCGCACATGTTATCACCCTCTACCTCGTTGGCATGTTAAGTGTATTTCACGATCATACACAATCACATTTTCTTTTCTAGTTTCTGATGCAGACTGCGTTGACAACATGGAGTTTGCCATGATTTGTCTGCAGCTGTTAGAACTGGCTTATTTATACTGTTTCTATTGAAGAAATTATTTAGTACGCGCCTGTTGTTGTCACTGGGCAAAAAATTGCACAGCACAAGATTTTTGTACACACTGGTCATTACAAATTAGTGGGACCGTTGACCCTGCCCAATTACACATACCTAATCTACTAACCCGTATGTCTATGAAATGCAATGCCCGGAAGAAACTCAAGGGGAGAATGTACAAACTCCTTACAGACAGCAGTGGAACTGAACCTGGGTCACTGGGCTGCAATAGCACTGCACCAACCACTATGCTACTGGCATGCTTAAAGAAAAACATTTGTACCACTGAGCAATCTTCCTTGCAAATGTGGTTTAAAAAGGACGATGATCTGCTTCTTAACGCAAGCAGCAGTCATTGTCATCACCACTGAGCCAGAGCATCTGTGATAACCAAATAGATTGTGATAAGGGAGTGTCTGACTTGCAAGCTCTTCACGGCGCAGCTAATTCCTCACCTGGCTTGCAAGACTCCATATGGCCAGAACTTATAATATTTAAAATAATTTCTCAAATAGGACAGACAACCAGGATTAGAGAAATCTGGCATAATGTGGAAAACAGTTTACCCAACAATGTTTATTTCCTTGCTGTAGGAGATTTGTATCACATGTGAGATACACCATAACTTAATAGTCTAAATTGCATCTATTGCAAACTTGAAACGAACTCTGCATTGTCAGTAGCAGAGGAGGCATTATTTATTCAATATGCTTTGTGTAAAAATGGGTGGATCTGGTGAAAATACTGTCGATGTAGTTCTTTATATGTGCGTCCATTGGGAACTGAGCACACAGCTTTCTTTGATGGTATGGCTGAGACACCATCATCCTATTCTGCTGACTTGTTGAATTTCCTGTGCAATATCTCACATCCTACTTCTAAGAAACGAGTGGAGATGTGGGCAGAAAAGAGGACTGAGGGTGAAACAATATTATGCATGTTGTAAATAGTATTAAAGAAAATCCATTTCACTCTTAATTGATAATAATCGATCAATAAATACTGGGCTGCAGCAGTGTTGAGTAAGAGAGCAGACTGTATTAATGTTGAGACTGATGTATGTTTGAAACTCATTGCAGTGAAAGAAATTAATCCCGAGGGGAAAAAGGAACATAAACAGTGATAGAACATTTCAGGTCATTGTGCAAAGTACCGGAGCCCTCCTCAGTAAAATTCTGACAGTACCATGCACAGCTGTGTCCTGTGTACTGTATTTAATCATTCTGTCTGCTTTCATCTTGCAAGATTTAGCTGTGTGTGTTTTTTTTAAATCTGGTTAGTATTCATGGCTGCTTCAGGCTCCCCATTGCTTCCTGTGATATTGTTGTATCTTGCTGGAGTCAATGTCTTTAAGACATAAGAGTAGAAGTAGGCCACTCGGCCCATTGATTCTGCTCTGCCATATCATCATGGCTGATTTATTTCCCTCTTAACCTCATTCTCCTGCCTTCTCCTGATGCCCTGACTTATCAAGAAACTATCGAGCTCTGCTTTAAATATACCCAATGACTTGGCCTCCACAGCCATCTGTAGTAACGAATTCCACAGATTCACGACCTTCTAGCTAAAGAAATCTCTGTTCCAAAGAGATGTCCTTGTCTTCTGAGGCATTGTCTTCTGGTCCTATTGTCTCCCACTATAGGAAACATCCTCTTCATGTCCACTGTATCTAGGCCTTTCAATATTTGATAGGTTTCAATGAGATTCCCCCCCTGCCAATTCTTCTAAAATCCAGTGAGTACAGGTCCAGAGCCATGAAAGACTCCTCATACGTTAAACCTTTCACTCGCAGAATTTACATTGTGTGAAGTACATAGTTGTGGAGTACAAATGGAAGCAAAATTATGAATTTCTAATGTCCTCACTTCTAACAATGGATGTCAAGTATATGTAAGCGATGAGGCGAAGAACATACAAAAGGAGCGTACATAGAAAGAAGCCATTTGGGCCCTAGAACATTTTCCCACATTTGATTAAATCATGGGTTGGCTCCCTCAACATCCTTTGGTTCCTTCTGTAACTCTTAAGTGACCTAGACTAACAAAATAAGTTCATTAGAGTATCAAAAGTTTCAATCAATACCCCATCTTTTTAGGGAGGGAGGGGGACAAGAGTTCCAATAATTGCTTCCTACCGACCGTGAAGACATAGTGACCCACTCAAAACAACATCTGCTATCATCAGCTGTTTCAGATTTAGCAACTTCGTTCAGGAAAGGGTTAAAGCCAATCTATAGCACAGGCTGACAAGTCTTCTTAGAATTCAAACTAAAATATACAAGCTCACACATACAATGTCTAAAAGATAACATTATTCTAGGATATTGCATGGCTGATGAAGTGTTCACAGCTCATGAGTTTAATGTTAGGTTTCTTTTCCTGTGAGCCTTGAAATGTGGAGAGACAAGGGAACTGGGTCCTTCTGCCCAACCCTTACCAGATATCGCTGGTGATACCGATCTCTCGTGAGGACATTGGCAGGCATTCGTTGCTCATGGGGGTGTCCCGAAGGGAAGGATCTCTGGTGATAATGATCTGCGGAACCTGTCCATTAATGAGGGTCATTGGAATATTGCCGTAGGTGTGTTGATTGCTAATCGAGGTAATGGGCACTGTTGCGGGCGGGAAGTCGTACTCGTAAGTTCGACAGTAATGCCTCATTTGCATATGATCTGCTTTGTGAAAGTTTGGTGGCAGCTCTACCGGGGGAGGTCCAAGCGTGGCGGAGTTTGCTGCCATGGAAACAGTTGAGACAGCTTGCAGTTCTCCAAAAATACCCTGTTCACCAGAATCCAGAACCTGGCCACGTGCAACTGGCTCCTTCTTCCTGATAGGCATCTCGTACCGGACTTTCTTCCAAAACTTGGAATTCAGTTTGTTGCAATCAGGTCCACACCACTTGATAACAGATAAAAGTTTTATATTGTCTTTTAAGGCTTCGATTTCATGATAGTTCATTATCCCTTTCACATTAGGGCATTCAATCAAAATAACTTTGATTTCTCCAGTCACAAGCATGTTGTGCAGTCTGTTTTCCAGCTGGAATATGCTCCATCCACGTCTGATGACATAGTCTGGAGTCAGCACAATAATTAGCCTTCGACTCTGATCGACGCCCCTTGCCAAGTCTTCAATGTAAGCTGCAGTTTCAACAAGAGAAGATGTAGGTTATTTGCTGAGAATATGAAAAGAAACTTAATAACAAAAATATCCTACTCATCATTGTGTTATTCAATGTAAATCTGGTTCCTCAATGATATCACAAAGACTGATCCTGAGGTTAAGAGCATTACAGTTTAATGTAGACAGGCTTGGCTAGTACAGAATACAATCCACGACTACTCACCAGTACCTTTCCTGACATCTGTTACTCCATCAACAGTCATCCCCAACACAAGTGTAGAATTCTCATGTAAGGGAAAAGGGCTTGGAATTGCCGAAACCTCTCAACTTCTATCTGGAGATGTTTCAAACTGCTATGCAGGCAAGGATATATGACTATACAAAATAGGAGCAGAATTAGGCCATTTAGCCTACCAATTTTGCTCCGCTATTCTATCATGGCTGATAATTGTAACCTCACTTTTCTTCCATGAACTCCTTACCAATCAAGAAACTATCAACCTCTGCCCTAAATACACCCAATGACCTGCTCTCCAGAGCTCTCTGCAGCAATGAATTCCACAAATTCTGCCTGAAGAAATTCTTTGTCTTAGATTTAAAGAGATGTCACTTTATTCTGAGGCTTGCACTCTGGTCCTAGACTCTCCAACTAATGGAAACATTCTTTCAACATCCACTCTATCCGGGCCTTTCAGATCTGATAGGTTTCAAGGAGATTCCCCTTATCCTTCTGAACTCCATCAAGTACTGCCTCAGCGATATCAAACACTCTTCACAGGTTAATCTTTTCAATCTTGAGATAATTCTTGTTCTGTACTCTTGAACTGTAGTCACTTTTGCCCTGTAAAGAATGTGAGAGCCAATGTACATTCAGCAGCCACTTTATTAGGTACACTAGTACACCTGTTTGTTAATGCAAATATCTAATCAACCAATCATGTGGCAGCACCTCAATGTATAACAGCATGCAGGCATTGTCGAGCAGTTCAATTGTTGCTCGGACCAAACATCAGAAAGGGGGAAGAAATCTGATCTAAGTGACTTTGGATGTGGAATTATTGTTGGTGTCAGCCTGGCCTTGGTATCTCAGAAACTGCTGACCTCCTATGATGTTCATGCACAACAGTCTCGAGAGTTTACAGAGAATGGTGCCAAAAAAACCCCAGAGAAAACATCCACTGAATGGCAGTTCTGTGGGCAAAAATGCCTTGTTAATGAGAGAATCTGCTGGCAAGAAGGTGAATCTTTGGGTTTGTATGGAGGCATGTATATACTTTGATAATAAATTTACTTTTAATGTTGAAATTTGAGACTAAAGGACTGGTTCAAGCTAACAGTAACTTTAATAACCATATGTTACAACAGTGGTGTGCAGAAGAGAATCTTGATGAGTTTGGGCTACAACAGCAGAAAACCACAAACATACATTCAGTGGTTACTATATTAAGAGCAAGAGGTATCTAAGAAAGTGGCCACTGAGTGTAGTTCAGACAAAATTAATATTGCTTCCTGTTTTGCTCAGGTTTTGTACCTTTACCACAAAGGAAGCACCAACAGCAGGTAGACTGCAACGTTTTCATGGCAGCAGAGTGTTTCGATCTGTTATCTTGCAGTTGCTGAATGCAACGTTTTATTGGCTCAGGATTGGTGGACTAATTTGAACTCCACCAGCCCACCTCACCCAAGCTGAGGTGTGCTCCATTTGAAGGTCCCTTGCCAGTGCTGTCATGTTAAGTTCCAGATTTGTAACACAGTGAAATAATGAGCACAGGTTGTGTCAACTTGTTTTCCAGAAGGTTAAAAGATGTTTTCAAAAGAGGTGTTTACGATACTTAAAGGAAGGGATGAGCACAGGTTGTGTCAACTTGTTTTCCAGAAGGTTAAAAGATGTTTTCAATAGAGGTGTTTACGATACTTAAAGGAAGGGATCAAGAAGCTATTGAGTTGTGGAGGTATAGCAGTTCCATTACAGTACTTGCTGTCCACAGCCGTTGCCTAGTGATGTGAAACACAGGTGCAGAATACTTGAACATTTCTCATTTGCATCAGAAGTTGAAGTAGAAAAGAGTCAAAACTTTAACTTGAATGCATTTCTGAAGGAATTCTGCTTACCACCTCCCCTTCCGTGACTCTGGTCTATACTTCTCACTGCTTTGAGAAAGGAGTCAGCATAATCAAAGACCCCACTCACCCCAGGTATTCTCTCTTCTCTCCCTTGTTTATCAAGCAGAACATACAAAGCTCCAAGAGAACATACCACCAGGCTCAAGGACAGCTTCTATCCCACTGTTATAAGACTACAGAATGGATCCTTAGAACGATATTTCATAACTGTCTCACTTGAACTTTCTCCGTAACTGTGACACTTTATTCTGCATCCTGTTACTGATTTTCCCTTTTCTACCTCAAAGCACACATGTAGTGAAATGATCTATATGGATGACATGCAGCACATGTTATTGGCTGTACCTTGATACATGTGACAATAATAAATGACTTTATGAATTAACCTGATGAGCAGCCATCTGCTTTTGGAGGGAGCCCTCCAGCTAAAAAAAAATTCTCCTAGTCTCTAGTCTAAAGGGACATTCTCAAGCAGGTTGTAGTGGCTGTTTCTCATAGACTGCTGCAGCCCTTGATCCAACTGTTATTCATGAGTTTTATTTGAGAATCAATGAAGAACCACCATACAGGAAAGCACCTGGCTGGTAAGGTTAAGCAGGGGGTTAAGGCAACATTCAAACATGTCCTTTCTAGTTCTGTTTTACACTTTAAGGGCCTGCTTTATGTTATTTTGATACTGAGCTGAAATCAGTCCTTTAGCAGCCATGATCTGGATCCAATGGAATGCCAATAGTGAACAGTTTACATTGCAACCTTGGGACGGTTGGAAGTTCTCTACTTCCGGTGCTTTCTGACCGCTCCCCCATCTATCTTTTTTCCATTTCCCATTCTGGCTCCACTCTTACCCTTCTTTTCTCTTCACCTACCTATCACCATCCTCTGGTGACCCTCCTCCTTCCCTTTCTCCCACGGTCCACTCTCCTCTGCTATTCAATTCCCTCTCCAGCCCCTCACCTTTTCCCCCGAGTCCTCCAGGTTTTTCACTCTATTCTGCTTTTCCTACCCACTTACCTTCCCCATCATCAGGCTCTGCCCAACACTTACCTGCTTGTACTTCTTCCCTCCCCCACCTTCTAACCCTGGCTTCTTCCCCCTTCCTCTCCAGTCCTGACGAAGGACCTCGGCCTGAAATGTTGACTCTCTCTCCAGAGATGCTGCCTGATCTGCTGAGTTCCTCCCAGCATTTTGTGGTGGTTTATACTATAATAAAAACAATCTTTTCTTGTCAGTCCTGGATCACAAACGATCTGAAACAAATTTGAATATTTTTATCCAACATAATCATTTAAAGGACTTACATCCAATTTAATAGACGTAATTTCCTTCAATTGTTAGTGAAGAGAGTGTAACAAGTCAAGCAAAACTGAACTAATAGTCTCCATCTCTGGGACAAGGCACATTCCAGGATTATATCAATCTGAACAACGTTGTCTGACTAACTTGACCCATAGATGATTTGACAAACAAATAAAGCAGCAAGGAGCAACATCTGAGCATAATCATACCTTCTTCACCTTCCTGCTTGCCTAAATACAAACCATAGCTCCAAATTCTGACTAGTGGGTAGCAATTCTCCTTTGTACGTGCTAAATGTAATACGTAGTGATTGGATAGGGGAGAAGACCCAATGTCCCCAGGGTGGATGGAGTCTTTGATTATGTTGGCTGCCTTAGCAACGCAGCAAGGCTTGTATACAGAGTCTTTGGAGGGGAGAGTGGTTTCTGTGATGTGCCATGCTGTGTCCACAACTCTCTGCAGTTTCATAGTCATAATCATAGTCGTACTTTATCGATCCCAGGGGAAATTGGACCATAAATAGTTAAATAGTAATATGTAAATTATGCCAGGAAATAAGTCCAGGACCAACCTATTGGGTCAGGGTGTCTGATTCTCCAAGGGAGGAGTTGTAAAGTTTGATGGCCACAGGCAGGAATGACTTCCTATGACGCTCTGTGTTGCATCTCGGTGGAATGAGTCTCTGGCTGAATGTACTCCTGTGTCCACCCAGTACATTATGTAGTGGATGGGAGATATTGTCCAAGATGGCATGCAACTTGGACAGCATCCTCTTTTCAGACACCACTGTCAGAGAGTCTAGTTCCATCCTCACAACATCACTGGCCTTACGGATGAGTTTGTTGATTCTGTTGGTGTCTGCTATACTCAGCCTGCTGCCCCAACACACAACAGCAAACATAATAGCATTGGCCACCACAGACTTGTAGAACATCCTCAGCATTGTCCGGCAGATGTTAAAGGACCTCAGTCTTCTCAGGAAATAGAGATGGCTCTAACCCTTCTTGTAGACAGCCTCAGTGTTCTTTGACCAGTCCAGTTTATTGTCAATTTGTATCCCCAGGTATTTGTAATCCTCCATCATGTCCACCCTGACCCCCTGGACGGAAACAGGGGTCACCGGTACCTTAGCTCTCCTCAGGTCTACCACCAGCTCCTTACTCTTTTTCACATTAAGCTGCAGATAATTCTGCTCACACCATGTGACAAAGTTTCCTACCATAGCCTTGTGGTCATAGGCAAAGCAGTTGTCATACCAAGCTGTGGTGTATCTAGATGGGGATGCTTTGTATCATTCACAGATAGAAATTGATATTATCAGAGCTTCTTATAAATACTGTTCATTTATAGATGTAGAATGAATCAATTAGGTCAAAACTTGGTGGACTGCCTTTTCAGAAAGTAGTTAAAAGTTTGTAATGCTGGACTGTTTGAAATAACTAGCAGTACTGACTGGATAAAGAGGCAGTTTCTCTTCCCTGATGAATATTACTGAACTGGAATGCCTTTGATACCAATTCAATGGTTCTGCAATCAACATAACTGACACTAGTTGTTATTCAAGATTTATTTAATTACCTGAATTTATATTTCCCAGCAGCTGCAGCAAGATATGAACTCTTAGCTTTGGATCAATAGAGAAGACCTTGCGAGTCATGACACTACTTCAGTAACTAACCACTCTATAAATGCAGCAAGAAATCATTATTTTTACTGCAATATACTTCCAATAAAGCCCAACATGCAATGTTAATTTTCTGTGATTTATGTACAAGGACATTCAAATCCCTTCAAATATCAACATTTCCCAACCTCTCGCCTTCAACAAAATATTCTTGGTTTCTTTTTATCCCTTCTTCATGAATAATTTCACCAGTCCTACGGCCTCAAAATGTCTCAACCTGCTCAAATACTTAACCTCCCACCTACCTCTTTACCTGGAGTCATACAGTTATACAGGAGAAATAGGCCCCTTTGGCCCAACTCGACCATGACAACCACGGTGACTTCCTGAGCTAGCCCTATCTGCCTGTATTGGCCCACAGAGGTTGGACAAACTTGATTCGTTTTCTCTGGAGAGTCAGAGACTGAGAGGATTGCAAGGTTATGAGAGGCATAGATAGAGTAGACAGACAGTATCTTTCTCCCAGGGTTGAAATGTCTAATACCAGCGGGCATGCATTTCAGCTGAGAGGGAGTAATTTCAAAGGAGATGCGAGGGGCAAGTTTTTTTTTTCGAAACGCAGAGGTTGGTGGTGACTGGAATGCACTGTCTGGGTTACACATGCAAAAATACTGGAGGAACACAGCAAGCCAGGCAGCATCGATTGAAATGAGTAACCTGCTCGATGTTTCCCGGTGAGACTTTTCATCAGGATTGGAAAAAAAAGATGAGAAGTTTGAGCATGAAGTTGGGGGATGGGAGGAAGAAGTACAAGGTGGTAGGTGATAGGTGAAGCTGGGAGAGATGGTGCAAGTTATGGAGAACCAAACACATTTTTTCCCTCCCCACAATTTCCACTTTCTGCAGGAACCATCACATAATTCCCTGTAACTTCTCCCATCTCCAATGGGATCCCACCATGAAGCATACCTTTCCCTCTCCTCCCCCTCCCCCAACTTTCTGCTTTCTGTCAGGATCACTTCCTATGAGACTCCCTTGTCCATTTGTCCCTCCCTACTGATCTCTTTCCTAGTACTTATCTTTGCAAGCGGAACAGGTGCCACACCTGTCCCTACAGCTCTTCTCTCGCTACCATTCTGAGCCCCAAACAGTCCTTCCAGGAGAGGTGACACTTCACCCATGAGGCTGTTGGGGTCATCTACTGTATCTGGTGTTCCTGGTGTGGCCTCCTGTATACCGGTGAGACCCAACGTAGATTAGGAGACTGCTTCGCTGAGTATCTTTGTTTGCCAGAAAAGGCGGAATTTCAATTCTACTTCCCATTCCAATGTGTCATTCCATGGCCTCCTCTACTGCCACAATGAAGCCACATCAGGTTGGAGGAGCAACACCTGATATTCCATCTGGGTAGCCTCCAACCTCATGGCAAAAACGTTGATTTCTTGAACTTCCAACTGTTACTCTTTTCCATAAATGCTGCCTGGCCTGTTGTGTTCCTCTAGCATTTTGTGTGTGTTACTCAGATTTCCAGCATTTGCAGATTTTCTCGTGTCTACATTTTCTGGGTTGTGGTAGTGGCACAAACATTGGGAAATTTTAAGAGACGTTTAGATAGGTATTTGAATGTGAGGAAAATGGAAGGATATGGACATTGTGTAGGCGAAAGAGATTAGATTAGCTGGCCATTTCAGTACTATCCTAACAAACCTGTTCATATTCTATACCTTCACAGTATGGTCCGGGTCAATTTTGACCCAGCCCAAGAATCCCCTCATAACAAGTGTCCGTACCAAATTTTGAACCATAGATCTATTTAGAATGTATATCAGCCTATCTGACATTAATAAATGTGCATTAATCCTTAATTAATGTTTCAGAGATCTAAAATCCATTTCAATAGATATGGGTTAAATTTGACCCGGAACAGCCTCAATGTACAAAAATTTGAAGCACCTGTACAAAAGTATAAAATTTTTTAATATTTTTATTTTTGTGCATTTTGGGTCACTTTAGGAAAAGTCATCAAACTTCGGCTAAAAAAATGGCATTTAGGGTGTTTTTACTGCTGTCAAGAGTCAAAATGGGTCAAATTTGACCTAAACAGTATATAAGGGCTAACTTCACTGTTTTGGGCCAAATGACATGTTCCTTTGCTGTACTGGTCTAATTTCTATGTTTTATATCCCTAAACCTTTCCTAACCCTACTACCCCTCAACCACCAGGCTCTTAAATAAAAGAGGATAAGCACACTCATCTATTGAGCTCTTCCCACAGCTAATGATTTCGTTTTAAGGACTCTTCGTCTTGTTATTTTGTGTTCTCATTAATTATTATTGCTATTATTTATATTTGCATTTGCACAGTTTATTGTCTGCTTATGCTCTTTCATTGATCCTGCTTACAATTACCTTTCTATTGATTTACTGAGTATGCCCTTAGAAAAAAGGAATCTCGGGGTTCTATTTCAGAATCAGAATCAGGTTTATTATCACTGGCATGTGTTGTGAAATTTGTTAACAGCAGCAGCAGAAGCAAAAAAGCAAACTAAAATAATAATAATAATAAATAAATACATAAATCAATTACAGTATACGTATTAGATTAGATTATGAGGATATGCAGTCCTCTTTTATTGTCATTTAATAATTATTAAGCATTATTAAATATATTAAATGTATATGTTTGACCTGAATATTAATGTATATTAAATATATTAAAAATCTTGCACAAAATAGAAATAATATATATATTTAAAAAACTGAGGTAGTGTCCAAGGATTCAATGTCATTTTGGAATTGGATGGCAGAGGGGAAGAAGCTGTTCCTGAATCACTGAGTGTGTGCCTTCAGGCTTCTGTACCTCCTACCTGATGGTAACAGTGAGAAAAGGGCATGCCCTGGGTGCTGGGGGTCCTTAATAATGGACGCTGCCTTTCTGAGACACCGTTCCTTGAAGATGATCTGGGTACTTTGTAGACTAGTACCCAAGATGGAGCCGACTAAATTTACAATCCTCTGCAGCTTCTTTTGGTCCTGTGCAGTAGACCCACCCATACCGGACAGTGATGCAGCCTGTCAGAACGCTCTCCGTGGTACATCTATAGAAGTTATTGAGTGTATTTGTTGACATACCAAATCTCTTTAAATTCCTAATGAAGTATAGCCACTGTCTTGCCTTCTTTGTAACTGCATCGATAAGTTGGGACCAGGTTAGATCCTCAGAGATCTTGAAACCCAGGAATTTGAAACTGCTCACTCTCTCCACTTCTGATCCCTCTGAGGATTGATAGTTGTTCCTTCATCTTACCCTTCCTGAAGTCCATATCAGCTCTTTCGTCTTACTGATATTGAGTGCCAGGTTGTGACACCACTCCACTAGTTGGCTTATCTCGCTCCAGTATGCCCTCTCGTCACCACCTGAGATACTACCAACAATGATTGTATCATCAGTACATTTATAGATGGTATTTGAGCTATGCCTAGCCACACAGTCATGTGTATATAGAGAGTAGAGCAGTGGGCTAAGCTCACACCTCTGAGATGCACCAGTGTTGATCGTCAGCGAGGAGGTGACAATTTTGTACTCTGATCATAATTTTTTTAAACGTTTACTTGGACTTTACTTCACCTTCTGTGTGGATAAACTTGCCTCTCAGCTCCCCTTTAAATCTTTGCCCTCTCATTTTCAAACTATGCCCTGTAGTTTTGGGCTCTCCTTCCCTGGGAAAAAGACTGTGACGATCTATGTGCCTCATGAATTTATCAACACAAGCCTCTTTGCTTCCTCCTCACACTTCACTTTCTCACCCAGCTGATGTGTCATTCACAAGCATGAATGAATTACATTTGGCCTTCTCATCAAGTTATTGATGTGAATTGTAAATATCTGAGTCCCAAGTACTGATTGTAAAGGCATTCGATTGATTACACCACTTTCCTGGTATGAACAGATTATTCTTAATCTCCACATTTGTTCCATTAACCAAATCTTCAATCCTGATATAATGCTAACTGTATTTCCTCTTGGTAATGAACGATTTATGAAATGTCATTTGGAAATTCAAATATACAAATAGCTAGAAATATATATTGTATGTACATCCATTAATCTCCCATTCTCACAATCATACGCTCAGAAAAATCTATACTGTATTGCATTTAGAAACAGAGTTAATACAGCACAGAAACAGGCCTTTTGAATCAATGTCAATGTCAATCAAGATGCCCATATTTATTAATCCTGATGACTTGAATTCCGTGTGTTTTCGAACTCTTTAGTTTCCAGTAATTTTTTCCCTCCCACCTCCTCTCTTTTACAATTCCCATTTTGGCTCCCCTCTCACCTACCTATCATTTTCCTCCGGTTCCCCTCCCCTTTCCCTTTCTGCCATGGACGATTGTCCTCTCCTATCAGATTCCCTCTTCTTCAGCCCATGCCTTCCTCCACCTATCACCTCCCAGCTTCTCACTTCATCCCTCACCCCCCACCTGCTCACTTTCCCCTTCACCTGGCTTCACATTCTATCTTGTACTCCTTCTCTTCGTCCCACCTTCTAATCCTGGCTTCTTCCCCATTCCTTTCTAGTCCTTATGAAGAGTCTGTGCCCAAAATGCCCACTTTTCCTCTCCATAGATGCTACCTGATCTGCTGAGTTCCTCCAGCTCTTTGTGTATGTTACTCTGGATATCCAGCATCAGTAGAATCCTTTGTTTATCATTCCATGTTTTCATGTTTTCTTACAACAAAGGACATTTTGGAAAATTGTGTTTATGCTACCTTATATAGAACATAGAAATTTACAGCAACTTACAGGCCCTTCGGCCCACAATGTTGTGCCGACCATGTAACCTACTTGCAGTGCAATTCCAGGAAGAAGAAAGTATGGCAGTGCCTCTACTTGCTTGGAAGTTTGCAAAAATTTGGCATGACATCCAAACCTTTGACAAACTTCTGTAGATGTGTGGTGGAGAATATATTGATTGGTTGCACCAAGTCTGGTATGGAAACACCAATGCCCTTGAACAGAAAATCCTACCAGTCTGTCATGGGTAAAAGCCTTCCCCACCATTGAGCACATCTACACAAAACGCTGTCACAGAAAAGCAGCAGTCAGCATCAAGGATCTCCACCATCCAGGTCATTCTCTCTTTTCGCTAATGCCATAAGGAAGGTGGTACGGGAGCCTCAGGACACACACCACCAGGTTCAGGAACAGTTATTACCCTCTCAACCATCAGACTCTTGAACCAGTGGGGATAACTTCACTCAGCTTCAGTTACCACACACTGAGGTGTTTCCACAACCTATGGACTCACTTTCAAGGACTCTTCATCTCATGCTCTCAATATTTACTGCTTATTTATTTATTATTAATATCTATTTTTTCTTTTGTATTTGCACTGTTTGCTGTCCCTTGCACATTGGTTGTTTGTCCATCCTTTTGGGTGTGGTCTTTCATTGATTCTATCATGGTTCCTGGATTTAATGAGTATGCCAGCAAGAAAATGACTCTCACTGTTGTATACGGTGACATAGATGTACTTCGATGCCTCTTAAAATTAAACCCCACATCCCCGTGTAAGGGATTTCTTCTTTTATGTTACTGCGTAGTCTAATTAAAATGGCTTCTTTGTTATGTTAACTGCTGAGAAAGTCCTCCCACTAGCAGTTTGTTTAGATCATGTTACTGATAAGAGGGTGAACAAACCAATTGGGATAGATGTTATTCTTTCTGTGTGTCTGTAAGTTAGTGTGATGCGTGGGTTTTTGGCAGAAGGTGGGAGAGAGAGACAGAGGATGGACCAGGTGCTGTGAGTCCGCTAACGGGGTCAGACCCTGAGCAGGAGTCCGAGGTTCAGGGTGTGCGGCGAGGAGAGGATACGGAGACGGACTCGTGTGGAGCGTCTGGTCGACCACTGTTGTTGGTCCCAGGCGGCAGGTCGAGGTGGTCCGAGGGGTCGCAGGGTGAAGAAGGAGGGTCCTGAGCTCCAACTGCATGTGCACGAAGAGATTAAACTTTGATAAATTTATTTTCCTTTTATATTTTATTCTCTATTAATTATATAGTTCCAGTAATATCTATAAACTGTAAATCATTTAATCGTATCTGGTGTATTGTCTGTTATTTGGACGGGGTGGGGTACATCACACAGCATCCACACAAACTATTACCCAGTTTGGCGGGGCCAAGGGCTATTTCCCTATACAACAGCGAGCTGAGCGACCCTGAGGCTGGCCAGGGGGGCTACACCCATTATGAGAAGTGGAAATGGGTAAGGCTGGTTAATAGGGCTCTGGAGAAGCTGTATAGGCTAATCCCCCTGTACAGTGGATACAATGGACACTAGACACATTGAAGAACTCCAAGCATATTATCGACTTCGTGAGGACAATGGAGAGGGAAGGTTATCAATGGCCTATGCTTCACCTTGGAGCTAAGGGTTCAAAGCATATGCACTTTGATGATAAACTTACTTTGAACTTTTACTTTTCCCAGTAACTCTTTTCCCCCAGATTGTACCTGAGGACCTTTACCATCAAGGATATGCCCTCTTCTCGTTACAACCATCAGGAAGGAGATACAGGAGCCTGAAGACCCACACTTAATGGTTTAGAAGCATCTTCTTCCCCTTCCATTAGATTAGATTCCCATGAACACTACCTTGCCATCCTTTTATACAGCTCTTTTTACTTTTGTAATATATAGTTATTCTATATCTTTGCACTGTACTGCTGCCATAAAATAACAAATCTCACTATACACAAGTCAGTGATAATAAATCGGTTTCTGATACTACTCTCTGGGGGATTTACAGCAAACAATAATTACCAATTCACATGCCTTTGGGACATGGAGGAAACTGGAACACATGAAGGAAACCCACATGGTCCCACAGGGAGAACATGCAAACTCCATTCAAACCAGGTCAATGGTCAATATTGAATCCAGTTTGTTGATGCTACAAAGCAGCAGACGCCATGAGGTGCATCAGCCTGATCACCAAAACACAATTCCTTTTTCGTAGAATTACACCCTTCCACTCCTGTCAAGATGGCACCAAGCTGGAGTCTCTGTTGAGATCATCGCTCAGATTTAGTCGTTTTCTTAATGTTTGCAGGGATGGTTTTGGGGACAGAGAGGGAGTAAGGAGCAGGGTTGTAGTTTATGTACAGGGAGGCGGGGCTAATAGAGATCAGGCCAGAGTTGAGGCTTCCACTCCGTGTTTGAAGTCCAATGATTTGGATGGGTGATTAAGGACAACCAGGGACAAGGTATTCACTCTGCTCTTGAAGATCATCGATATTGACATGGGGATGAAGCACACCTGGGGTCTAGGCCTCCACTCTGCACTTGAAGGCCAGCAACACAGGCGGGTGATGAAGGACATCCGTGGATGTTTGGCTGTTCCAGCTCAGTGGGCCTCAGGATTTGATGTTCATGTGAGCAGAAGGTCGGATCAGTCGGTGAACATGGAGTTTGAGGCTGGAGCCTGAAGACTAGCCCTGTCTTTGGCAAGTCTGGGGGTTGATACTGGAGATCAAAGTCCAAAAATCGATCAGAAATGTAGAAGTCAAAGCCCGATGGCTGAAGCCTGGAAACTGGAGCCTGGAGGCCTATCCAGGAGTTGGAAAACTGCCCATGAGTGTGGATGGGAGGGAGGTAAGAGGCTTATTTTGCTGTTGTTGTTCTGTTGCTTGTTGCATTCTGTTTGACTGTTGTCTGTGTTGCATTACTGTGCATTGTGAGCATGCTTTGTTGATGCTGGAAAATGCGGCACAATTTGCAGGTGGCCCCCAACATATCATTAGTCATAGTCATAGTCATACTTTATTGATCCCAGGGGGAAATTGGTTTTCATTGACCCCAGGGGGAAAGTGGTTTTCGTTACAGTTGCACCATAAATAACAAATAGTAATAGAACCATAAATAGTTAAATAGTAATATGTAAATTATGCCAGTAAATTATGAAATAAATCCAGGACCAGCCTATCGGCACAGGGTATCTGACCCTCCAAGGGAGGAGTTGTAAAGTTTGATGGCCACAGGCAGGAATGACTTCCTATGACGCTCTGTGCTGCATCTTGGAGAAATGAGTCTCTGGCTGAATGTACTCCTGTGCGCACCCAGTACATTATGTAGTACATTAGGTGCGTTAGTTGATAAACATATGACACATTTCACTGCTTGTTTCCATGTACATCTGATAAATAAATCAAAATCTGAATCGAATGTACGGTTGGAGTCAGAAGTTTACATACATCTTAGCCAAATATATTTAAACTCAGTTTTTCACGATTCTTGACGTTTAATCCTAGAAAACATTCCCAGTCTTAGGTCAGTTAGGATCTCTACTTTATTTTAAGAATGTGAAATGTCAGAATAATAGTAGAGAGAATGATTTATTTCAGCTTTTATTTCTTTCATCACTTTCCCAGTGGGTCAGAGGTTTACATACACTTTGTTAGTATTTGGTAGCATTGCCTTTAAATTGTTTAATTTGGGTCAAACATTTTGGGTAGCCTTCCACAAACTTCTCACAGTAAGTTGCTGGAATCTTGTTCCATTCCTCCAGACAGAATTGGTGTAACTGAGTCAGGTTTGTAGGCCTCCTTGCTCGCACACGCTTTTTCAGTTCTGCCCACAAATTTTCTATTGGATTGAGGTCAGAAAATGATGTCAAGTCTAGTTCATCCTTGGGAGCAATTTCCGAATGCCTGAAGGTACCACGTTCATCTGTACAAACAATAGTACGCAAGTATAAACGCCATGGGACCACGCAGCCGTCATACCGCTCAGGAAGGAGACGCATTCTGTCTCCTAGAGATGAACGTACTTTGGCGCGAAAAGTGAAAATCAATTCCAGAACAACAGCAAAGGACCTTGTGAAGATGCTGGAGGAAACAGGTAGACAAGTATCTATATCCACAGTAAAACGAGTCCTATATCAACATAACCTGAAAGGCTGCTCAGCAAGGAAGAAGCCATTGCTCCAAAACCACCATTAAAAAGCCAGACTACAGTTTGCATGTGCACAAGGGGACAAAGATCTTACTTTTTGGAGAACTGTCCCCTGATCTGATGAAACAAAAATTGAACTGTTTGGCCATAATGACCATCGTTATGTTTGGAGCAAAAAGGGTGAGGCTTGCAAGCTGAAGAACACCATCCCAACAATGAAGCATGGGGGTGGCAGCATCATGTTGTGGGGGTGCTTTGCTGCAGGAGGGACTGGTGCACTTCACAAAATAGATGGCTTCATGAGGAAGGAAAATTATGTGGATATATTGAAGCAACATCTCAAGACATCAGCCAGGAAGTTAAAGCTGGGTCGCAAATGGGTCTTCCAAGTGGACATTGACCCTAAGCATACCTCCAAAATTGTGGTAAAATTGCTTAAGGACAACAAAGTCAAGGTAGTGGAGTGGCCATCAGAAAGCCCTGACCTCAATCCGATAGAAAATTTGTGGGCAGAACTGAAAAAGCGTGTGTGAGCAAGGAGGCCTACAAACCTGACTCAGTTACACCAGTTCTGTCTGGAGGAATAGAACAAAATTCCAGCAACTTACCGTGAGAAGCTCGTGGAAGGCCACCCAAAACGTTTGACCCAAGTTAAACAATTTAAAGGCAATGCTACTAAATACTAACAAAGTGTATGTAAACTTATGACCCAGTGGGAAATTGATGAAAGAAATAAAAGCTGAAATGAATCATTATCTCTACTATTATTCTGACATTTCACATTCTTAAAATAGAGATCCTAACTGACCTAAGACAGGGAATGTTTTCTAGGATTAAATTTCAGGAATTGTGAAAAACTGAGTTTAAAAATATGTGGCTAAGGTGCATGTAAACTTCTGACTTTAACTGTAATATCACTTTCCACATGCACCACTATGACATCCACAATAATAATTTCAGATAACTGGTACTTTGTTCCTTGTACTCAATCTGTCTTGAACGGTGAGATTGTATTTGCTGCTTTCCATTCCATGGAGACCGAGAATTAGAGAATTCTGGAAGTTCAAACAGAATATGTTGATTGTCTCTGGAGAAATGGAGACTATGGACATTGGAACCTGGAGCATGAAACAAACTGCTGGAGGAACTCAGTGGGTCAGGTAGCATATGTAGAGAGAAATGGACACTTGACATTTTGGGCCAAGCCCTTCATCTTTACAATACAGGACATTGACTAGCTCTGATGCGTCTGCTTAAAACCTTTAACGAGATCATTGTCCACTGTAAGACCTATCACTCTCAGAGTTCATTGCAATCCCAGGATATTATTTTGTGTGGAATTGGCAATGGTAATGCCATTGAATGTCAAGGATAAGTAGACAGATTCTCTTTTACTGGAGATACTAATCGCCTAGCTTTTTTTTTGATACAGTTGTTACTTGCCGCACATCGACCCATGCATGGGTGTTGTCTAGGTCTTGATCCTTTGTTGAAGATTTGCAAACAGAATAGTGAAACCATCACTATATCTGACTGTAGGAGCCATGTCTCTATTTTTGGCCTGTATTGTATTTTGTATTGCACGTTCTATTTTGGGTTATGGTAATTTGTCATATGGGTTTGGGCGCAGTAAAAGTAAATGAGTCTTTTCACATATACGCCTTTTGTGTTGTTAGTTTAGTTAGACATGGTCTGAGTAGAGGATGGATGGTTTCTATTGACCACTAATTTTGCTGTTGCTTTGCTAATTCTGTGGGTTTTTATTGCTATTCTTGATCATTCCTCTTTGCTAGCTTCATAATAAATATTGAATGTACTTTCTCGACTTGGACTGCAGTTGTTTGGAAGTGCTAATTTCTTCCTTCAGTCTCTCAGTGGTTTGTTCTTCAAGTAGCCACTACACTGACTTCATAGTAAGATGGTCTTTGAAGAAGTAAATGAAGATGGTTGGGCTGAGGATATTGCTCTGAGGAACTCCTGCAGTGTTGCTCAGGAACTGAGATGATTAACAAAATCTTCCTTTGTGCATTGCAAGAATCTTGAAGCAGATGCCATCTCTCTGGCCCTACATTCCTCCTTAGAACATGTGGAGAATAAAGACGCATACGTAAGGCTCCCTTTCATTGACTACAGCTCTGCCATTAATACCATCATTCCAAATAAACTGATTCCTAAGCTCCGGAACCTGGGCCTTAGCACTCAGATCTGCAGCTGGATCTTCAACTTCCTCACAGACAGGGCCCAGGCAGTAAAAATAGGGGACAAGCTCTCCTCGACAATCACTCTGAGCACCGGTGCCCCACAAGGCTGTGTACTCAACCCCCTGCTGTACTCACTGTACACGCATGATTGTGTAGCCAAGTTTCCATCAAACTCAATATACAAGTTTGCTGATGACATGACAATTGTAGGCCGTATCTCAGGTAATGATGAATTTGAGTACAGAGAGGAAATTAAGAACCTGGTGGCATGGTGCGAAGACAATAACCTATCCCTCAACGTCAGCAAGATGAAGGAATTGGTTGTTGACTTCAGAAGGAGTAGCGGACCTCATGACCCAATTTACATCGGTGGTGCGCAAGTGGAACAGGTCAAAAGCTTTAAGTTCCTCGGGGTCAATATCACAAATGACTAGACTTGGTCCAACCAAGCAGAGTTCACTGCCAAGAAGGCCCACCAGCGCCTTTACTTCCTGAGAAAACTAAAGAAATTTGGCCTGTCCCCTAAAACCCTCACTAATTTTTATAGATGCACTGTAGAAAGCATTCTCCTGGTATGGAAGTTGCCCTGTCCAAGACCAAAAGAAGCTGCAGAAGATCATGAACACGGTGCAGCACATCACACAAACCAACCTTCTGTCCGTGGACTCACTTTACACCGCACGCTGTTGGAGCAGTGCTGCCAGGATAATCAAGGACACGACCCACCCAGCCAACACACTTTTCGTCCCTCTTCCGTCTGGGAGAAGGCTCTGGAGCTTGAAGACTCATACAGCCGGATTTGGGAACAGCTTCTTTCCAACTGTGATAAGATTGCTGAATGGATCCTGACCTGGATCTGGGCCGTACCCTCCAAATATCCGGACCTGCCTCTCAGTTTTTTTGCATCACCTTACTTCCCATTTTTCTATTTTCTATTTATGATTTATAATTTAAATTTTTTATATTTACTAATTTTTACTATTTTTAATATTTTAAATATTTAATATTTGTAATCCACGGAGTGGGAAGCGCAGAATCAAATATCGCTGTGATGATTGTACGTTCTAGTACCAATTGTTTGGCGACAATAAAGTATAAAGTATTAGAACATTCTCCTTCTGATGCATCTTCATTTCAGGTTTTCTCAGGCATCACTGGTTCTCCACCTGGGGTCTATGGAGCCCTCAGTTAATGATAGGGGTCCATGGAATAAAAAAGGATGGGAAACCCAGCTGGACATGGTTAAGTGCTGTCCTGATGTTGTGCACAGCTGCTGTCACTACACCTCTTGAATTCAGCTCTTTGCTCCATGTTTGAACCAAGATTATAATGAGGTGAGGAGCTGTAGTTCTGCTGAAACCCACATTGGACATCACTGAACAGGTGACTTGATTAAAATTACATTCCCTCCACTTAGGTACCAGTATTGTCAAGGACAGTTTCTGTTATTTTACTAAGAATTAAAAGTAAAGTAAGTGAATAGAATTTAATCAAACTAGATTTCTCCTCTTTTTTTGTGTGGAAAGGACATAACTTAGCACCTTCTCAGGTAGACACCAGTGTAGTGCAATTGAAGAGAATGGTGAGACAGCGCAGCTAATGCCAGAGACTAGGACTTCAGCTTTCAACCTCTCAAAATGGCTGCAATCATCACATGAGCTCCAATTTGCATGTCAATACAATTTCCCTTCCCAGTCCCACACTCACTTGTTCATCCTAAACCTTCTTCACTCCAAAGGTGAGGATGTGCAAACTAGAGGGACAACACTTCATATTCCATCTGAATAGTTTACAACCCAATGGCATGAACATTGATGTTTCCAATTTTAAGTAATCCTCCCCTCCAGTGGGTTCTTTCCCCCTTTACCCTTCCTTCCCTCACCATCTGATCCCCCTCTGGTCCTCCCATTGTTGTCCCCTATCCCTCAAACACCCACCACACAATGCAACGTACAGTCTCATCTTGCTCCCCTCCCGCTTCTGGTCCCATCTACCCACTGCGCACACACGCACACTCAGTCACTCACTCACACATGCTTCCTCTCTCTCCCCTCTCCCCAACCTCCATCTAATCCTGGTTCTACTTGCCACTCATCATAGAACACAGAACAGAGCGTAGAACAAAGACCATTAAACAGTACGGAGCAACAAGGGGCCCTTTGCCTCACAATGTTGTACCAACCTCTTAACCAGCTCCACAATCAATCCAGCACCAATAGCCCTTTGCATTTCTCCTTTTCTTCCCCCACTAGTTGTCTACAACTATCACCCTCCCTTCCCCCGTCTTGCTGCACCTGCCTCCTTTCTTTATTTCTGTCCCTCTCCCTTCTTTGTCTGCCTCTGTCTATCATTCACCTACTTCTGTCTCCCAATTCCAAACTCTCACCTTCCCATCTGGCACAACCTACCCATTACCCATTATCCTTCACCTCTCCTCAGTCAATCAATCACCTCGAACTCCTGTCTCACCATTTCCCCTCCCCCCACTTCTCTTTACATTGGCCATCTTGCCTCCACACTCTCAGTCCTGATGCAGGGCTTTGACACAGACCATCAACAATTCCTTTCCTTTCAAAAGTGCTGCTCGATCTGCTGAGTTCCTTCAGAGAACTGCTCTTCAGATTCCAGCACCAACACTGTCAGTGCCCCCCGCCTCATAAAGTTCCACTTCTCACACCGTCTATGCCTCAATCTGTCTCAGTAACCGAACACCAAGGAAATCAATCTGAGGTCACGGAAGGTAACAGAGGAATGGAACTTTTTCTTTTCTCTTGGATCAGAACACCGAATCATTTTTCAGAAATTATAATTCAAGAACATAAGAATATAAGAAGTGGGAGCAGAGCAGGAGTCGGCTATCTGGTCTGTCAAGCCTGCTCTGCCATTCAATAAGAGCATAGATATCTGGCCATGAACTCAGCTCCACCTACCTGCCTTTTCCCCATAACCCTCAATTCCCCTTCTATGGAAAAATTTATCTAACTGTGCCTTGCATGTATTTAATAAGGTAGCCTCCACTGCTTCCCAGGACAGAGAATTCCATAGCTTCTCTACTCTCTGGGAAAAGCAGTTGTCCTTATCTCCATCCTAAATCCATTCAAGGTTTCAAAGGTCCAATTTAATGTCAGAGAAATGTATACAATATACATCCTGAAATGCTTTTTCTTTGCAAACGTCCACGAAAACAGAGGAGTGCCCCAAAAAATGAATGACAGTTAAACGTAAGAACCCCAAAGTCCCCCACCCAGCTCCCCTCCTTCCCACGTGTAAACGGCAGCGAGCAACGACCCCCCCTCCGCCCACCGGCAAAAACATTGGCACCGCCGCCGGACAGTCAAGCATGAGCAAAGCAATCTTGAGTATATGTCCTCAAGTTCTAGTCTCATGTAGCAGTGGAAACACCTTCCTTTTCTATCCCTTTCATATCTTTATGTATTTTTATAAGATCCCCTCTCCTTCCTCTGAATTTCAGCAAGTTTTGATCCACATATAACAGATACTGTTTTTCTTGGTTCATCTGGGGTTGACAGAGCAACACCTATCCATGTGCCAGTCATTCATGGCTATTGTTTCTTTTAAAAAAATGCCTTACATCCTGCACATTTATTTCTTTCTGCAAAAAATATCTCACAATCCCTTTGTCAGGAGGGAAGTTAGATGTTCTGCTGAGGAAGCACTGTGATCAATATGATTGGAGAGTGTTCCTGAACTGGATGCTGTGGTGCTCAAGTTCAAAGTAAATTTATCATTGAAGTATGTATATGTCATCATATACTACTCTGAGATTCTTGTGGAGATTCACAGAAGTTTATTCAGAAGTGAATCAAAAATATCCAGTCACCTGCCCCAAAATTGAGGGCTCTTTTCATTGAGCTATGAATGCTATGCAAAAGTTCTGCATTTAAAAGTAATAAATGAATATTTTTATCATTAAACAGTGTTAAAAATTATGTGCAACAATACTCAGGAAGTCAGGCAGCAGCTACACATGGAGAAACGTTGGGGGTATGCAGGAGAGGCAGCTTTGCTTCCCATTGGAAATCACTGCAGCATCTCTCAACAAATTGTCCAGGAAACTCATTGCAAGATAATTTGACAGCAATAAGCTGTGTCATGAAACTCCATGTTATAATTCATAGTATGTTATGCTCCTTACATGATCCAAATGTCTGCTGCAATTGCACAGTGTGAGTCCAATACTCTGAAGTAACGAGGAAGGAGGACTTGTTTATTTTTTGAGATACAGTGCAGAATAGGCCCTGCTGGCCCTTTGAGCTGTGTCACCCAGCATCCCTGATTTAACCCTAATTAAGGGACAATTTAAAGTGACCAATTATCCTACCAACCAGTACATCATTGGACTGTGGGAGGAAATGGGATCACCTGAAGGTAACCCCTGTGGTCATGGGGAGAACATACAAACTCCTTACAGTTGGCAACAGGAAACAAGCACTAAAAACTTGCATAGTGCCTCCCATAAACACATCTTATATTAAAGTGCATTGTCACCAATAAAGTCCTTTGGAAGTGAAATTAAGATGTAAGATGCCAATTTACACACAGAAAGCTCCCATAAATAGTAACAAGACATTAACAGGGCACTGGTTGAGGAGTAAAGATTGACCTTATCATCTGAGGGGTGGCGCGTGGCCAAGTGGTTAGGGCGTTGGACTAGCGATCTGAAGGTTGTGAGTTCGAGCCTCAGCTGAGGCTGTGTGTTGTGTCCTTGAGCAAGGCACTTAACCACACAGTGCTCCAGTCCAGGCCTGAGAAGCCTACAAGGCTCGGGACAGAATTTAACTTTAACTAATTTTTATCATCTGAGAGAGCATTGCTGCATTTCATTGACGATGGATCTGTGTACTTGACTAGAAATTAGTTCAGCATTCTCTTAGTGTTGAATTGGATTGCTATAGTGCTCAAGTCTTAGAATAAACCATAAATGTCCAGCTATCTAACTCACAAGCAAGAGCTCTTTCCACTGAGCTGTGAACAACATGCAAACAATATGTGTCTAAAAGGAATAAATCTATATTTATATCATTTAGTTAAGCTGAAGGTTGGACAAAGAAAGAAAAGGCAAAAATACAAATTGCTGGAGGAAAAGTTAGGAAGCAACTGTGGAGGGAAATGGACAGTTGTTCTGTTAGGTGAGACCCTTCATCTGTTGAGTCCAAGGTCTGCAGTTTGTGTCTTCAGAAAAAAGCCTAAGATACTCAACAGCCATGGATGATAATCAATTAACGTTGCAGGTTGATGGATCTCATCAAAATTGTTAACAACCTGTAATTTTTGTCAGCGCACAGGTGCTACTTGACAGTTTGAATATTTACAGCATTGGTTGCTTCATTCCAAATACCTAATGTCTATGGCATTTTGGATCTGAAGAGTGGATAAATTCTGAATGAGAAAAATCTCCAATGAGGAATATCGGATAAGTTAGTGTGTGAGCAATGGCTAAAGCATTAGCAACAAAAGCACATAAGTTTCGAGTCTCGAGGCAGAACCATCTGTCAACCTTAATCTGCAAAAGTGAACACAAACAAGAACTAACCTAGAGACTTTTATCCTTTCTACAGTAATGGATCATATGGTCTTGTAGCAATGTCAACCAAAGCAAAAATCACTTGCTGAGAGGCAGATCAGGCAGATATTAATTATTTCATTTAAAAAGTCAAAAGAATAAAAATTAAAGTGTCAAGATTTCAATTGCCTCTATTAATAATCGATTGTATAGGATTCTGCAATTTTAATCATCTGTATTCAGCCAGGGTGCTGTCATCCTATGGTGGATGTCATTCATTCTTCATAAGTGTCCATAAATAAATAAACTTCTACTCCTTTTGAATGTTCTCCCGTAATATTCTGCAACTCAGCTAAGAGCTGTTATTCATTGTTGAAGTGAATGCAACGGGTGATTGACATTCATCGCTGCGTGCCCCAGCAATGACATTGAAGTCTGTATTAATGTCTGACTTTCCTGTGTCCTTACACACTTTTAGTATTTCCTTTAGAAATGCGGCTACCTTTATCTTGCTGGTTCAGCTGTCCAGGGAAAGGACACTAACCAGTGGAGATGTCTTGGCTGCAAAATAAAGATTGCACTGTACAAAAATGAAGAGGGTGCATAGTGCAGGCTCTTTATCTTCTAAAGTGATTGGGTATGTGTTCTCACTCACAATCCATCATACAATAAAGAGTCTGATTGTATCTAACTGTCTTGAAAGAGGTGCAAGTCAAGGAAAAATCTCCTCCATGACAGGGAGGTCAATAGCATCAAGGACAAGCCAATGTTAGTGGTTCGCCAGCAGAACTGTAGAGACCTGGGAGTGGGTCACCTTCACATCACTGTCACCCAAGCCTGCCCTCCCCAACAACCCTGTGACCGCTTGTCAAAGAAGAAAGCTGGGAGGTTTTTCTTCTCTCAGCAAGATAAATATAGCCACATTTCTAAAGGAAATATTGAACATTTGTAAGGAGTTCCTTTCATTTTATGCGAGACAGATAGCCTCTAATTTGTCTGTTCTCCAAGCTGTCAACTACGCTTTTTTTCTTGTGTAGATTTTTATTTATCAATTTGAGACTTCCGTTATTTGACCTTTTCCCCTAATTTCACAGAAAAAAGTGGGAAATGGGTTGATCGGAACATCATAAATCTATCCAGAGACTACACATTAGTTAACTTAATTACCTTATAAATTTAGTAAATGTATAAAATCGGGCACAGAGGACATAATTACAAAGGCACGTGAAACATAACTTGGCTGGAATGAGAGACATTCCAGAGATAAATAATGTTTTATGTTACATCAGCACTGGAAACAATAGCTTATTACTTGACAAGACCGAAGCAACAGCTAGTAATTATTAACATCTGCCTGGAGTGAAACATTGTGATAGTACTCACAATTGTCAACATCGGACTATTAACAAGAAGTTTGGAGTGAATTAATAAAAGCTAATTAAATGACTGTTGCAAACATTTGTAAAAGTCAAGGGAGAAGGAACAAACATCTGATGGATGAATGAAAGCAAGCTTTCTCTGAGGAAACAACACACAATAGAATCTTCAGAACAAGCCGCTGCCAGCAGCTCTTCTGATAATGATTGATTATAAATCTTCCCATTTTCCTTGAAGGAGCCTTTGAAATTGAATTACTGCAATATTACATTAAATCTTCATGTTGGGTAACCACGTTGATTAGAATTGATCGGTGCACTTCAAATGAAGTATTGCAAAGCTTGTTGACTATACTTTTTGAAGTAGTTCTCCCCTTCCTCCCCATCCATCATAGGTGAGGCAGCAACTATGGGGGGAAATAAACAGTCAACATTTTGGGCCGAGACTCTTCATCAGGAGTGGAAAGGAAGGGGGAAGAGGCAAGAACTATAAGGTGGGGGGGGGAGGTGATAGGTGAGGGCAGGTGAGGTGGAGGATGGGGGAATGGGGGAGGGGGTGGAAGTGAGAAGCTTGGAAGTGATAAAGGGCTGAAGAAGGATTTGGACAGGAATGGAGAGTGGCCATGGGAGAAAGGGAAGGAAGAGGGGTTTCAGAGGGAGGTGATAGACTTGTGAGCAGAAGGGAAAGTGTGAGAGGGGAACCAGAACGGGGAATAGAAACAGAAAGGAGGGGGAGTGGGTGGAGATTACTGGAAGATAGAGAAATTGATGTTCATGTCATCAGCATGGAGGCTACCCAGATGTGTTGCTCCTGCAACCTGAGAGTGGCATAGCCATGGCAGCAGAGGAGGCCATGGGTCTCCAGTGGGATTGGGAGTGGGCGGTGGAATTAAAATGGCTGGCCACCATGAAATCCTGCTTGGTGCAGATGGAGTGAAGGTGCTCGAGAGCATTGTTCCTCCATTACTGATTAGTCCTTGCATAGGCAGTCTGATGAAGTGTGGGGATGAGGCACGGTAGAATCAGCAGTAGCTCTTATAATGAAGTAAACTTCGGTCAAGGAATTACAAGTATACATGGGAAAGAATGGGGAAGTGGTTCTAAAGATTGAGAAATATAGCCCATGGACTATTTTGTAAATTAGAGCAAGGCCTCAGAGTTGTGATCTAAATTCAGAACCACCCTGAGTTCCTTCTCCATAATTGGCAGTGGGTGCAGAGTCAATAGGTCCAGGTGCAGGTCGAGGCGACTAGGCAGAATAAAAGTTCAAAATTGACTAGAGGGGCCAAAAGGCCTGGTTATATTCTGCAGTGCTCAATGACTCTAGAATATAAATATTTATTTTAAAACCAAAATTGATAGATTCCTCTCTTGACCCACTTTGGGTCCAATGTTGGCTCCACTTTGGGGCAGCACAGAGCTGTCGTGATTAGTGAAATGTTGTTACAGCGCCTCTGTGACCTGGGCTCAATTCCTGCTGCTGTCTGTAAGGAGACTGTACGTTCTCCTTGTGACTATGTGGGTTTCTCCGGGTGCTCCGGTTTCCTCCCACATGGGTGTAACTGGGCGCTGTGGACTCATTGGACCGGAAGTGCCTATTACCACACTGTATCTCTAAATGAGTATAAAAAAGATATTTAAAAAAAAGAAGCCACTGACCTCAGGATATAAGACGTTTCTTGAGGTCCAATGAGTATGAAATAGTTACAAAATACAAGATACTTATACAGAGAAGAGTTTGAAGTCTTTGCCTGCACCCAGAAATTTTTACTGTGCCATTCAAAGCATTTATACATTGACCATACTGTGAATAAGTTATAAATATGACATGAAACTCAGTGCATGGCAATGAGTTGTGATTATTAATAATTCGGTTTGAACTCACTACAGTAATAGATCGGATGAAACTGTAAGACCCAAGGAGGATTTGTTTTTAACTCAGCAAACGAACAAAGACTTTAATTTGCTAAAGTAATCACCAGTGCAACAAATTACCCTCACGGCAATCATGGCACTGCAGATAAGAAAATCTTTTGTAGAAATATCTGGTGTGGTGTCATCGATTATTTCTCTTGTTCCCTGAGCGATATCAATGGATGTCAATGGAGATGATCATGACTTCACTGCCCACAGATTGGTGACAAAACACACTTCAGGATGTACATTCCCTGGTGTTGCCAGGGAGTGACACCATCACTTGGCCCATGGGAACTATGTACCTCCTGGAAGTGATGGCCCCATGAGATAATTCACTTCACTGCTGACTGAGGGAATGCTGCCCCTGGAGCATCATCAACAACATGAGCTCATGTTTAGAACTTGGATTGGAGGCCATAAATGGACGGTGCATTAAGAGTTAACGCAGTGACAATAAACCACTATTACAGCTTGAGGCGTCCGAGTTCGGAGTTCAATTCTGATGTCCTCTATAAGGAGTTTGTACATCTTCCCTGTGAGCACATGGGTTTCCTCCAGGTGCTCCGGTTTCCTCTCACAGTCCAAAGACATAATGGGTGGTAGCTTAATTGGTGATTGTAAATTGTCCTGTGAGTAGACTAGGGTTAAATAGGTGGGTTGCTGGATAGTAGAGCTCGTTGGTCCAGAAGAGCCTGTTCTGTGCTGCATCTCTAAATAAAACCATGTAGTAGGACTTCCTTATTTTAAGGATTTGTTTGAAGGAAGGTAATAGATGACCTGGGCATTTCAGAGACGATATTTGGATTCTTACCCATAAGAAGGATCTCTCCATGGTCGTCATGGAGATCAGTGGGAATCAGATATGGGGAAGGGAACTGTGTGGTGCAGATTACCTACACTTCATGCATTTCCTTCATGATCTTAAAGTCTGCTGTGGAGTTTTTCCTTTTGCCTCTTTGTGAAATAAGGGACACACTGAAAGGTTCTACAATCCATTGGCACTATTACTGATGTCTATCCTGACTTATTTACAGGCCTCTTGAAGGGGAAGTACTGCAGAAGCAAAGGCAAATTGTTTTGTTCTTGTCTGGAACTCCCCTTCCACAAGAACAGCATGTTCACATTGTAGAGAAGGTCACCATTTATTAAATAAAGAGCATTACAGTACAGTGTGGTCCCTTCAGCCCACAAAATAGCGATAGTTTTTTGACTTAGTCTAATGTCAATCTAACCTTCCCCTCCTACATCCTGCAGCTTTCTATTTTCTATCATCTATGTGCCTATCTAAGAGGCTCTTAAATGTCCCCAATGTACCTTCCTCTACCACCACCCCTGGCAGACCATTCCATACACCAATCACTCTCTGCATAAAGAACCTCCTCTGACATCTCCCCTATACTTTCCTCTAATCACCTTAAAGTTATGCCCCCTGATATTAGTCATTCATTGTTCCAATTTTCTTATTGTCCTTGTGAAAGGACAGGGGAAGTGTTTCCATGAACTGCTCCAACCCACGTGAGAACAATCCACAGTGTCCTGAGTTAGAGTTTGGTCCAGTGATGGTGGTATATTTCCAAGTCAGGTTGATGAGTGACTTGAGGGGACCTGCAGGCAGTAGTAGCCAGGGAAGGTGAGGGTGGGAAAGCATAGGTTTACAACCTTGGTGGTTTCTTTTGACCTCCTTCTTTCCATATCAGATCTGAATTGATTAATTTTGTTGCTTTTTAAAATGACAACATTGATTGATTATTTATCCATTGTATGATAGACAGTTTGAAACCTGTGTGTGGGAGAGAAATTAAAGTGGAAAAACGATTACACTGAGACAGTTCCACTCTCTCAATCTCAGAAGTCCAGGTCCAGTGGTACAAGTAGTTGTCACAGAACTGGGGTCTTCCTTGGTTGCAGTGGATGACTATGACTTCTTCTGTGCTTTGTCATGCCCGTTGCTCCTTATGAACTGTTGCAGAACTGTCTTACATCTACTCATCTACTCAGTCTGCCAGAGCTGACCTCATCCCAGGACAAGTATGTCTCTATTTCACCAGGATATGAGGCCTGCTGGGTACCTTCACTTGGTGTAGCCTGCATATCAAAGCAGTGTACTAGAATGCTGCCAGTGTCACTTGCAAACAGCCACTTGGAGCCAAGGAGAGAGTTGACTATCTGGTGAGGACCAAAGATGAGTGAACTGCCCCAGAACGGACAAGAAAAGCGGAGGTGCCACCGTCTCTGGAGACCCCATACACTGAATTGACTCAACACGCAATATGTAACAATGGCAGCATTACCCCTCAAGAAAAGAAGGCAACTTGGAGGAAAATCAGGATTGCAATACAATTGGCTTGCCTCTGCTTAACAATATATCCTGAGGACTGGATTCTTAGCATGATTTAATTTCCCATCCATTTTCTTGGAACATTGAACATTACTGAGGAGGCAACAAAAGCATCAAACAAATTTAACCTAATAAAATGAATGAAACTGTTAATAACAAAAGCAAGTGACAACATCCTTTACATACTTGATCTTTTTCATTCATATATTCAATCAGCTTGTATCTTTCCAGTCATAATTTGCTAAGGCTAAAAGAGTATCAACATATTCTAGCTGTGAAATAAATTGTAAGGCTTTTTGTAATATTAAAAAAACATGTGAATAAATTATGTTTACTTACTTCCACTTGGCATTAAATCCCTGTCAGGAATAAATAATTTGTACCCATAATGTTTCTCCAGTACATCTGGTAGAATTTCCAATGCGAACTGTTCTTCCTTCCTGTTGTCCTGGGTGAGTGAATCCGGGTCGATTTTGGTATATGACAGATATGCATCATATTCCTTATTATCTAGAGAGATTGTAAAGGAGGAGTTGACGTGACAATTAGGTCCACAAACCATTCCTGCACCCTTCCAGTATTAAATCAGAAGAACATTGTTTACGAGTTTAATTGAGATTAATTGAACCTCTTGACTGCTAAATAAACTCCTCTTGGGCTCCCGGCCCCGTACAGGTATCAATTTTAACTGATGTTTCGATGACAAACTCTGCCATCTTCATCAGGGATGATGCCTGGGCATGTCTAGTCCAGAGGAATATAAACCCCATACCCCTGTCGTCCATCTCTCCTGAATGGTTAGTCCTCATCCAATCAGGTTTCCACTTTGCCACCTTGTTTATAATCGAATTCTAGTTCTTACTTCGAGTGAGACCTTCGTCTTCCTTAAAATTCCTTTCCTCTGGTTTTAGTTCAATGGCTTCCTTTATCAGGTGGTCCCAAAGGCCACTGGCGCAGCACAGTAGCTTTGTGCCATTGAAGTCAATCCGATGGCCATTGCGAATGCTCAAATCACAGTTCAAGTGGGTTAAAGATGACCTGGGACTCAGGACGGCTGGCATTTACTGGGTTCTCTCTGTGAAAGCAGAGCAGCAACATTGCCCATACAGGATGCTTGGTAGAAACCCACATCAAAGAGCCCAGGAGCTTTATCCATTTGGGTAACCCAGAGAAATCAGCAGTAGCAGAACACAAATAAAGGCAACTGACGCTATTTAAAAACTGTTCATTCTAAGCATGGTGTAGTGTCTAATGGCAGCACAAGTGCTTGCGAGTGATGCTACTTAGAATCTGTTGGGCAGCAGTCTCCTACTCTAATTAAGCGGCACAGTGTCCCAAATAAACAAAGGGAATCCCGGCAATTTTCTTGATCAGTTTCTGTTCTTTAAGAGCTGTCCCAAGTAAGTGGCTGCTCTGATTAACCAATAGCCCAGTTAACCAGAATTCAGAGTCCACTGTTTTTATATACTGTATATGTATACTGTATATTGTATGTATTGCACTGTACTGCTGCAGGAAAGCAACAAATTTTATGACATATGTCAGTATTAATAACCATGATTCTAATTCTGCCAGTCACCTCTTCTGGAATGCTCAAAACCTCATTGTAAACATCCAAGCAACACTGCTATCCAAGATAAATCCTAAATCCCATAACAGGTGGGAGAGGTCAGTTACTGTGCCTGGGAGCAGCTGAGATTCTGTGGGAGGAAAGGCATTCTCTGATCGTGTAGAAAGAGTTTTGACTGACAATTGACAGCAAGTGCGATAAGAAGCAGGAGCGGAATCTCTGCCACTTATCCACATTCCACAGTGGGTGGACATAGGTGCATGGTTACCAGACGCGGTTAGGAAGCACTCTAAAAGCTTGTCCATTGGGAGCTCATACTGTGAAGAAGAAATTATTTAATATTCAATGTTTAAACCCATCTAAAGTCATTTAAATAAAATGAAACAAAAATTGATTAATTGTAAATCCATCTTTCTCTTTCATATGTATTTATTGATCAATTGAGATGCAACGTGGAATAGAGCCTTCCGGCCCTTTGAGCCACGCCACCCAGCAATCCCACGATTTAATCCTAGCCTCATCATGGAATCAGTTTACAATGAGCAATTAACCCATCAACCAGTACGTCTTTGGATCGCGGGAGGAAACTATAGCACTTGGAGGAAACCTACACGGTCATGGGAAGAAAATTCACACTCCTTACAGGCAGCAGTGGGAATTGTACCCAGGCTGCCTGTACTGTAAAGCATTGTGCTAACTACTATGTTACCATGTCACCCATAAACATTATTGAGACTTACACTCAGTGGCCAGTTTATTGGGTAGACCTGTGCACCTGCTCATTAATGGCAAATATTTAATCAGCCAGTCATATTGTTCAAACCCAACAAGTACCTAATATACAACACACATAAAAGTTGCTGGTGAATACAGCAGGCCAAGCAGCATCTCTAGGAAGAGGTACAGTCGACATTTCAGGCCGAGACCCTTCCTCAGGACCCTTCGGGTCACAGCCCGAAACGTCGGGTGTACCTCTTCCTAGAGATGCTGCCTGGCCTGCTGCATTCACCAGCAACTTTTATGTGTGTTGCTTGAAATTCCAGCATCTGCAGATTTCCTCGTGTTTGCAAAGTACCTAATAAAGTAGCTACTGAGTGTATTTCAAATATCCTTGATTCTTTTTAGCTTTACTATACACACAATGGGACTTGATAAAACAAGCCTCGTTCATTCTGGAAAAAGCAAACAGTTTACTGTACTGAGTGCTAACCACTTCTGTGTCTTGACTGTCACTGTTCTGCTAAATTCATGAAGTACTCTATTCTACTCTTAAAGTAGAGAACATTAGGTTTATCCCAAGAGATTTGGGTTTATGCTGATGTTAAGGAATATACACTTGGAGCTAGGCAAATAAAACTCTTGTGAGCATTTGCGATCTCCAAAGTAAGTATAGGTCATGCATTAAATTGACTATCACAGACTCTCAAAAGCATTGAATTGCTTTACATTTACTAAGAGGCACAGATATAAAGAGAAAATAAAAAGGCATTCTAAGGGACAGGATATATACGTATTTAGATAGACTGAGCCTGATCAGGAATCGCCAACATAGCTTTGTGTGTGGTAGGTTGTGCCTAAGGAAACTTATAGTCTTTTTGAGCAGCATACCAGGAAAGTTGATGAAGGAAAGGCAGGGGACATTGTCCACTGGGAGAGCTTTTGGCACATTGGCCTTCATAAATCAGAACAGTGAGTGCAGGGGTTGGGATGTCAGGTATAAGAGAAGGGACTATATATTTCAAGAATATCTTTCTTGTATAACTGTAGCCCAATCAAAGGACAATTTATAATGACAAGAATATATTTCTTGTATAAGAAATCGCTGAGGCCAAATTTGGAGTATTGTGTGCTGGTCTGGCCACATACCTGCAGGAAAGTTGTCAATAGAATTGAAAAAGTACATGGCAAATTTACAAGAATGTTGCTGGTATTTGACCTGAGTTATAGGGAAAGGTTGAATACTTAGGGGTTTATTACTTGGGGTGTAGAAGAATGATGGGAGATTTGACTGAGGTACGCAAAATTATGAGGCGTATAGCTAGGGTAAATGTAAGCAGGTTTTTTCTACCCACTGAGGTTGCGCTAACCTAGAGGCCATAATTTATGGGCGAAAGGTGAAATATTTACGAGGAACCTGAGGGAGAGTTCCTTCACATAGAGGGTGGTGCAAGTGTGGAATCAGCTGCCAGTGTAAGTGTTGGATGCAGGTTTGATTGCAACACTTAAGAGAAGTTTGTAGGACTACATGGATGGGACGGATCTGAGGACCACGGTCCAGGTGCAGGTCAGTGGGAATAGTTAGAACAACAGTTCTGCACTGACTGGGACAAAGGCCTATTTCTAGTCTGTTGTGCTGTATGATCCCATGATTCTAATCCTATAATAACTACAACAGAGAAAGAGGACATTTGGTCCATGAAGTTCATGCCTACTGTCTGTAGAGAAACCTAATCAGTCCTGTTTCCCCCTTTCTTTTCATATCGTCCTTCAAATGATTTCTCCTTGAGTCCCTATTCATATCCCTTGTGAAGGTCTTATTGATTATATTTTCACAAATTTTCCAGGCACTACATTCCAGAAGCTAATCACCTCCAAGTAACAGATTTCTCTGAACTACTTCTACGTCTTTTGCCCTTTATTGTTCCTCTCCGCACCTTGGCCTGTGAATCAGTTGCTCCTGAACACTTTCTCAGTAATTCCCCATGTGATCCCGATCTCTGGTGCATTTATAGATACTTCAAATTCAGCCCCCTCCCCTCCCTCAACATTCAGGACTTCTAACAGCCAAAAATGAATTTCTGAAGCAAGAGCACATCAGTAATGGTGTTGTTGTGGATAAGTTACCAGAAATGAAACTCAGTGGCCTAGATTAACAGACCTGAGATGTGAGTTCAAATCCCATCACAACATTTATTTATATATTTAAAGACAGAGAGTGGAAAGGTCCCCTCTGACCCAACAGACCACATGACCCAGCAACCCAGCTACTTAACCATAGCCCAATCAAAGGACAATTTACAATGACCAATGAATCTACTAACTGGTACGTCTTTGGAATCAGGGAGGAAACTTGGGCACCTGGGAAAAACCTATGCATTAATGGAGAGGAGGTACAAACTCCTTACAAACAGTGTCAGAATTGAAATCTGATGCCACAAGCTGTAATAGCTCACACTAACCAGCACATTACTATGGTGCCTGGACATAAATTTGTGGACTTTAAAACAATTTTAGTGTTAAAGTCTTCCTTGACAGTGAGGTATGTCAAGAGGGACGTAGCCTCAATAAGCTTCCAAATGTAGCATTGTCACACTGGTGGGCACACCATTTCCTGTTTTATTGCTCATGACAGAATGGACAGCCAGAGACTACTTCCCAGGGAGGAGATGACTGATATGGGGAGACATCAATTTAAGGTGATTGGTGGAAAGTATAGGGGGATGTCAGAAGTAAGTTGTTTGATGCAGAAAGTGGAGGATGCATGGAATGTGCTGGTAGAGGCAGCTACATTAGGGACATTTAAGAGACTCTTAGATGGGCACATGGACAATAGAAAAGTGAAGGCTATGTGGGAGGGAAGGATTAGATTAATCTTGGAGTTGATTAAAAGGTCAACACAACACTGTGGGCTAAAGGGCCTGTACTGTGCTGTACTGTTTGAAGTTCTACCTTCTGTGAAGTACTCTTGATGACCAGGTGGGAGTTGGCTTCTGGTAGGATCCACTCAAGGTGAGTCCAGACTTGACACTTAGGGGTCCCACAAGTCTAGTTGATCCCCACTACTTGGAAATACCAAGCCAATATTCACACAGCTATTTGAGGGACCTTATTTTATGCAAATTGTCTGTGTAATGTTTGTTTATTGGGAAGACAAAATGCTGGAATCTAGAAAATAAAACAAAACACTGGAAAAATTCAGTGGATCAAGCAGCATTTGTGGTGGGAGAAGGTGTAGGTTATTGTTTTGAGTCAAGGCTCTGTTTCAGGGTTACGTGGAAAGATGAAAGATTACCAGTACATAGCAATAGATAGGGAGGAGTGAAATAGGGGCTGGAGGGCGATGGGTGGAACTGGATGGGGAGGGAATGAGGGGCAGTTAGAACTAAATGGAACTCAGCAGCCTCTAGCTTTTGTCCCACCGTCACCATTTTATTCCATGTATCATCTACCAGAGTCCATACATCCCTACATACTGTCAATACACTGGCTCTCCATCATCAAAGACCTCCAGCATCCAAGCCATACTCTCTTCTTGCTGCTGACATTGTGTAGAATCGGGGTTCCCAACCTTTTACATGCCATGGACACTAACAATTAACTGAGGGATCAGTAGATCACAGTTTGGGAACCACAGGTGTAGGAGGTATTGGACTACCATGTTCAGGAACAGTTATTACCCTACAACCATCAGGCTCCTGAACCAGTGTGCTAACTTCACTCACCTCAACTCTGAACTGATTCCGCAACCTACTGACTCATTTTCAAGGATTTTCCAACTCATGTTCTCAGTATTATTTAATTATTTTTTTATAAACACAATTTGTCTTCTTTTATACATTAGTTATTTGTTAGACTTTATGTATGGTTTTTCATAAATTCTATTGTATTTCTTATTTTCTTGTAAATGCCTGCAAGAAAATCATTCTCATTGTACTATATGGTGAAATATACAGACTTCAATAATAAATTTACTTTGACTTTGACTTTTATCTTTCCTCTCTCATTCATTGACCTGGAACATTAATTCACAACTTTTGCCTCCACAGATGCTGCTTAACCTGCTGAGTTCTTCCCGTTTTAACATCAGACTTTGACATTGCAATCAGCGAGTTGTTTTTTTTCCTGTTAGTCTCCCTCTCACTGCATGACACCTCTCTGCCCTTTATTAGGGAGAGAGAGCCTGTGGTATGTCGAATTGTCAGGTAAATGATTCGTTTTTGCTGTACTGCAGATCATGGTCTTTCTTGGGGGCTTTGCTATTGCTTGCTTGGTGGGTAAAGGGTGCTGACGTAAATGGGGAAGGGAGGGGAAGGTCAATGCTTTGCTGTTGCTTGTGTATGGGGGGTGGAATGGGGGGGCTTTGGGGTCCCTTCTGTTTTTGTGGATATCTGCGAAGAGCAAGAATTTCAGGTTGTATATTGTATACCTTCTGTAATATTAAATAGAACTATTGAACTATTTATTGGGAAGTTGGTATCACCAGTGAGATCAGCACTTACTGCCTTTCGTAAATTGTTCTGAACCATGCTGGTCCACTTCAGGATTTTGAGTTGTGCTAATGAATGGCAGGAATACACTCAGTGGCCACTTTATTAGATACACCTGTACACCTGCTCGTTAATACAAATCTGTAATTAGCCAAACATGCGACAGCAATTTAATGCATAAACCATGCAGACATGGTCAAGAGGTTCAGTTGTTGTTCAGATTAAACATCAGCATGGGAAAGAAATGTATTTTAGTGACTTTAATTGTTGGTGCCAGATGGGATGGTTTGAGTATCTGAGAAACTGCTGATCAACTGAGATTTTCAAACACAACAGTCTCAATCATTTACAGAGAATGGTGCAAAAATAAACAAAATTTAAAAAGAAAATCCTGTGAGCAACTGTACTGTGGGTGAAAGGAGAGAACTCAGAGGAGATCAGCCAGACTGCTTCACGCTGACAGGAAAGCAGGAGTAACTCAAGTAACCATGCATTACAACAGTGGTGTGCAGAAGAGCATCTCTGAATCCCCACACATCGAACCTTGAAGTGGATGGGCTACAGCAGCGGAAGACCATGAACCTACAGTCAGTGGCTACTTTGTACCTAATGAAGTGGCCACTGAGTACATATCACCAACAGCACGATGTGCCAGAGGGAAGATCAACTACCGAAGCATCCAATGTTTGTAATCTCCTTGGCAGTAGGGGTCACAGTTTTGGCATGTGTTCTGAGCTTTAGATAAAAGTATTACTCTGAAAATTAAAATAAATTAATTGCTTTCCCAGTAGACTTTCATGAATGTTAGAGAAAATGAACCTTATGAACGAGAGGGAGACAATAGACTTCTCTGAAATTCAGTGGTGTCTGCGACGTGTTGAGTTCACAATCACACACGCTCAAACATATAATTGCACAGATAAACGGAGCATGCATGCACACACACACACACACACACACACACACACACACACACACACAAATAGGATAAAAGAGCTGCATTTTAAACACTCATCTTCTCCACACAACTAACTGACTTCTGGTTGGGATAACACGATGTAATGCAATACAGAAATTGCCTCGGTGTGTGAATGGTAATACAAATTACCTGACAATCACACTTAGTTGGACATTTTATTAAGTTTACAAAATATACAGCTCAGTTAGCCTGTCATCCATATTGAGTAATATATTTTATCTCACTTATACTTTCTGATGACAAATGGTTACATCAACGCCTTGTGACACCCTGGGTTTGCAGAAAAATAAAACCACTAATGCAATATGTAATACCCACTCCTCCTCCAAATGAACAATGAGTTAAAATTCGTGATTTGCTGCTGAACATCAGAGAAGTGCGACTTTGTTTGAATGCTTACCATCTTCTGTTTCGTCACTTCCAAAATGGCTCCGGTAAAAGAGCATCATTTCGATATTGTAGCATTTGTAAATGATTACAAGGAAGGTGATAAGGAGAAGGATTGCTCCCAAACCACCTGCGAGCTCCACTCTGTACATTAGATCTGGAATAAATTAGAGGGTAATGGTGTCACAAAATACTTATTTGCTGCAAAACACTGGCACAATTCAACAACAGCAATAGCAAAAAGATATTCTGCAAACTATTAAACAGCAGGTCTTCGTGGTTAATGTGATTAAAGACTTACAGACCATGACACAAGATTCAGTAACCAGGCTTAAAGGTCATGGTAATGGTATGAAAATTGGAGATGAGGTAAGGATCTTGCTTTACACAACATCTTGCTGTGCACTGGAACATGCTGCCTCATCTGAAGTTCGAATTTCAAAGTAAATTTTTCATCAAAGTATACATCACCATATACATTGAGATTCAATTTCTTGAGAACATTCACAGCAAAACAAAGAAATACACCAGAATCAATAAAAAAACTACAAAGACTGACAAAAAAACAATGTGCAAAAGAAAACTGTGCAAATACACAAAAACAAATAATAATTATAAAAAAGTAAATAAATAATACTGAGAACATGAGATGTAGAGTTTTTGAGAGAGAGTCCATAAGTTATGAAATCAATTCAGTGTTGAGGTGAGTGAAGTTATCCACACTGGTTCAGGAGCCTGATGTTTTAGGGTAATAACTGTTCCTGAACCTGATGGTGTGAGATCTAAGGCTCCTGTATCTTCTTCCCGATGGCAGCAGTGAGAAGGAAATGGCCTGGATGGCAGAGTCCTTGAGGATGGATGATGATTTTGTGTGGCAGCTCAATACGTTTACTTTTAGTAAGGAATGGGATCAGTACTTGAAGGGGTAACTATTATGGAGAAAATGGAGCAACAAACATTCTGCTAGAGTAACTTAACAGGTTGAACAGCATCTGAGGGGGGAAAGGAATTTGGGATCAAAACCCTGCATTAGGGTTTTATATTGAAGTTGTAAAAGACATTGCTGAGGTCTAGTTTGGAGTAATGTGTGCCGGTTTGGTCACCTGCCAACAGGAAATGCCGGCCGGAGGTATGATGGCATCAGCGCCATACTCCGAGGCAAGTAGCCCTGAGTTGGAATCCCGCCGGCTCCTTGCACGCTTTCCATCCGTGCTGGTTTGAGCACCGAGCTAGCAACCTGACCTCATAAAAAAGTCAAATGCTACGGAAATGGTAAAAAAATGCTGCCCAGTGTGCCACGAGGCGTGAAGAGGAACACAATGGCAGGAAATATATCAATAAGTTTGAAAGAGTACAGAGGAAATTTAGAGATATTTCCAGGACGTGAAGGCCTGAGCTACAAGAAAAGGTTGAATGGGTTCGGACTTTATTCTGTGACGCATAGGAGAGTGAGATGAGATTTGACAGAGGTATACAAAGTTATGAGGGGCATAGATAACATAAATGCAAGCAGGCTTTTTCCACTGAGAAACACACACAAAATGCTGGAGGAACTCAGCAGATCAGGTAGCATCTGTGGAGAAGTCAATGTTTTGGGCCGAGACCCTTCATCAGTGTTTGGGTAAGACTAGAACTAGAGATTAAGGGTTTATGGTGAAAGGTGAAATGGTTAAGAAGACCAGCAAGGGGAACTTCTTCTTTCAGAAGATGTTGAGAGTGTGGACTGAGCTGCCAGCAGGGGTGATGGATGTGGATTCGATTTCAGCATTTAAGAAAAGATTGGATAAGTACATGGATGAAGTACGGAGGGCTAGGTTTCAGTGCAGCTCGATGTAACTGGACAGAATAGCTGCTTGTCATGGACTAGGTGGGCTGAATGCCGTGCTTCTGTGCTGTAGTGCTCTATGTCTCAATGACTCTATGACTATCAGAGCTTCCTTTCTTTTTCAAACCCTCCTTCAGTCCTGATGCGAGGATTAAACGACAATTGTTCAATCACAGTCACAGCCTTCCCCCCACCCCCAGCATGGAGGACATCTTCAAAAGACATTCCCAGAACAAAGTGACATCCATCAGTGAAGGCGTTCACAACCCTGAACATGCCTCTTCTCATTACTACCGTCAGGGAAGAGGTATAGAAGATGGAAGACACACAATCAGTGTTTTAGGAACAGCTTCCTCCCTCCTTTTGTCAGACTTCTGAATGGAGCCCATGTACACTACGTCTCTTTTGTGCAATTTATTTACTTTTTATTACAACTTATAGTAATTAATTTTTATGTCATGCACTGTAGTGCTGCCACAAAACGACACATTTCATGACATAGGTTAGTGGTGATAAGCCTGATTCTGATCCTATATTATGTACCTTTCTAAAAGCTTCTGAATTGCTGGTCATTGCAAATTAGTCTGGGATTGCTGGGCAGCATGACTCAAAGGGGCGGAAGGGCCTGTTCTGCGCTGTATCTCAATCAATAACTAAAAAAATAAACATTTGCCTTCACTACCTCACTTGGCATTCCAGGTACCCACCACACTTTGTGTAAAGCATCCTGCCCGACACGTCTTCCCCCTTCCTTCTCAATCCTGAAAAAGGGTCTTGGCCCAAAACGTTAACTGTTATTCATTTCCACAGATGCTGCCTGACCTGCAGATTTCCTCCAGCATTTTGCCTGTGTTGCTCTAGATTTCCAGCATCTGCAGACCTTCCTGTGTTTACGATTTGCTCCCCTACGCTTCTCCTTTGTAGCTACCCCAACAACCCCATCTTAGATGCATGTCCTCTTGTATTCGATGTATTCAACCCTGGTAAAAGATATCAGCTGTTTACCCAATCTCTTACAGTTTTATAGACCTCTATTTGGTCTCTTTTCAGCTTGTGAATCTGCAGAGAAAATAACCCTCTTCTGTTAAACCTCTGCTTACAGCACATGCCCTCTAATCCTGGCAGTAACCAGGTAAACCCCTTCTGCAGCCTCTCCAGAGCCATAGAACAGAGAATTGGATTACAACATTGGTGTGCACAGGGGCAGGTAGATAGAAAGTTATTTTTGATCATTTTAGCTAAAACGGTAATGGCTGTGTTTTATATTGAAGTCAGAAATTTCATTCTATTGCAACCAACAGAACCAAATTTTTGAAGCACAGCACAACGTACAGCTGCCACTGTATTCTGCCTAGAGCTCGAATGATCAAGGACTTATTTTTAAATTTGATGCATTCAAATAAATTTTAACTAGCAAGTCAATAAATATTTTATAGAGAATGCCAATGCAATTTTTTAATTATGTGTTGCTTTGAAAAGGATTTTCTTGGTTTCTCTCATAATATTTATTCTCAGTTTTTTTTTCTGAGTGTATGCCAGTACAGATTAGTGCTCTGGCTTTGGGGAATAGCCTGTAAGCTTAAAATTCTTTATGGTACTAATGTTCTTCTTGCCTGCTCTAAGGTCATTGGCCTCATTATTTTTAAACCTTTATCACCTCCAGTAAACCTTAGACTGATTGTAAAGTCATAGAGCTCGCAGTTTATTCAGTTAATGTGTATTGCATTTATTCTAAACAACTTTGAATCCGAGGGATAAGGCAGACGCTTTTAGGATCACTCTGGCCAATCGAAAGTTGACTAGGGTTCAATTCAATCATACTTCAACAGCAGTGGAAGCTATTTTCTAGTGTGATACCGGTGTTGTGAGGACAGATTGGAAATGGTAGGATGTTGGGAAAACTCATCTCCTTCAAGCTAAAAGGTCAGGAAGGGATTTGGTAGAGGTGCTCACAACTGCAAATCCTTTTCATAAAGGAAATAGAGTTTGTGGTTGCAAGCCACAGGGTTGGGGTGATTCATTTAATAATCAGGGGTAACTGTGTATATTATACAGAGGCTGGAAACTGGAACCTACTGTCCGAAAGGTCAATGAAAAAAGATTCTAATATTAACCTCCTAAAGGGGATATCTGATGCTTGAAGGAACATGTACAAGGTAACAAGGTAACAGCAGGAGAGAGGGATTTATTAAATAATTCTAGTAAAACTCCAATATATTGATGGGCAATATATGCCCTCTGGTGCACTATTTTGTGATAAGCAGAATGTGTCCAATTGTTTGGCATTTAGCAATTTCAAGGACCCTACAACTCAAATTCTCTGTATTATTCATTTATTTGTTTGTTTGTTTTGCACAGTTTGTCTTCTTTTGTTTGTCAGTCTTTGCAACTCATTTTTCCTCGATTCTATTGTATTCTACTCTGATTGCCTGGAAGAAAACGAATCTCAGGCCAGTATACGCTGACATATACCTTTACTTTGAACTTCCATTGATCCTTTGTTTTGTTTGTGCAAACTCTTAATAAAGTTTTTGACAGTAAATCTCTTCCTGAATCTAATTTAGATCTCAACCCTTGCTTTGTGCATATCTTGAAAATCTTCTCAGCACAGCCACATCCAGCATTCTGGCTTGTGCTGTTTTAGAATGTGATCGCATTTCACAGCTGATGGATTAGAATGGTGTTGTGTATTTGATATTTCAGTAATATTTAAGTAATCTTGTACAAAGAGTATATATATTTAATTAAACTTTCCTGATATGCCTTGCCTGAAGTAAAACACAAATGTAGACCTGCATTTCAACTCTGGTGTCCAGGTGATTTATAATGGGTCTAATCAGGAAGGATCTTTTTAATGATCAACATTAACACATGCCTCAATATGAAAGCAGCTATCATAGAACTGGTGAAGTAGGAACAAGAAATTCCCTGTGTGTCGATAGACATTCTTAAAGCAGTATCACCATTGGTATTCCAAAATCTCCAGGGATTTAATTTTGACCGTAAGTCCACAAGACATAGGAGCAGAATTAGACCATTTGGCTCAATCATCTGCTCTTCCATTCCATCATGGCTGATTTATGAACCCTCTCAACCGCATTTTCCTACCTTCTCTCCATAAACTTGGATTGGAGAGTTGCAGATGTTGTTCCCTTATTCAAGAAAGAGAGTAGAAATAGTCCAGGAAATTATAGACCAGTGAGTCTTACTTCAGGGGTTGGTAAGTTGATGGAAAAGGTCCTGAGAGGCAGGATTTATGAACATTTAGAAATAATAATATAATTAGGAATAGTCAGCGTGGCTTTGTCAAAGGTACGTCATGCCATACGAGCCTAATTGAATTTTTTGAGGTTGTGACTAAACAAATTGATGAAGGTAGAGCAGTAAATGTAGTGCATATGAATTTCAACAAGGCTTTTGATAAGGTACCCCATGCAAGGCTTATTGCGTAAGTAGGAGGCATGGGATCCAAGGGGATCTTGCTTTGTGGATCCAGAATTGGCCTGCGCACAGGAGGCAACGAGTGGTTGTAGATGGGTCATGTTCTGGATGGGGGTTGGTGACCAGAAGTTTGCCTCAGGGATCTGTTCTGGGATCCCTTCTCTTTGTGATTTTTATAAATGACCTGGATGAGGAAGTGGAGGGATGGGTTAGTAAATTTGCTGACGACACAAATGTTGGGGGTGTTGTGGATAGTCTGGAGGGCTATCAGAGGTTACAGCAGGACATTGATAGGATGCAAAACTGGGCTGAGAAGTGGCAGATGGAGTTCAACCCAGATATGTGTGAGGTGCTTCATTTTGGCAGGTCAAATAGGATGGCAGAATATAGCATTAATGGTAAGACACTTGGCAGTGTGGGGAATCAGCGGGATCTTGGGGTCTGAGTCCGTAGGACACCCAAAGCTGCTGCACAGGTTGACTCTGTGGTTAAGAAGGCATACGGAGCATTGGCTTTCATCAACCGTGGGATTGAGCTCAAGAGCTGAGAGGTAATGTTACAGTTATATACACCCTGGTCAGATCCCACTTGGAGTACAGCACTCAGTTCTGGTCACCTCACTACAGGAAGAATGTGGAAACTGTAGAAAGGGTGCAGAGGAGATTTACAAGGATGTTGCCCGGATTGGGGGGCATGCCTTATGAGAATAGTTTGAGTGAACTCGGCCTTTTCTCCTAGGAGCAGCGGAGGATGAGAGGTGACCTGGTAGAAGTGTATAAGATGATGAGAGGCATTGATCATGTGGATAGTCAGAGGCTTTTTCCCAGGGCTGAAATGGCTAACATGAGAGGGCACAGTTTTAATGTGCTTGGAAGTTGGTCCAGAGGAGATGTCAGGGGTAAGTTTTTTTAAGCAGAGAGTGGTGAGTGCGTGGAATGGGCTGCTGGCAACGGTGGTAGAGACAGATACGACAGGGTCTTTTAAGAGACTCCTGGAATATAGGTATATGGATCTTAGAAAAATAGAGGGCTATGGGTAACCCTAGGTAATTTCTAAAGTATGTACATTTTGGGCACAGCATTGTGGGCTGAAGGGCCTGTATTGTGCTGTAGGCTTTCTATGTTTCTATGTTTCTAACCTAACAACCTCTGCTATAAAGATATACACTGACCTGGCCTCCAGAGCCATCCGTAAATTTACTGACCATACTAATTGACCTAATTTCATATTTTCCTCTGTTTTAGATTCATGTAAAAACAGTGAGGGGGAATCAGATGGAGGACACATCTCCAACAAGAGAGCTAAGTTAACAAGAGCAAAGCATGGAATCCAGAAATTCTGCAACAACGAAGTATTTAAATTAAACACTGCGAAGTAACTACTGCTGCAGTTAAAATGGAGTAATAATCATATTATAATAAGGATCCTCCAAGAGGACTGTAAGCTGACCATAGGGTTTGGAAGCTCAAAGACCCAGAGAGCTATGTTGGTTAGAGTCGGGGCCTTGTGCTTTGGCTCTTGGTAGGGTCACCCATGCCAAACAAGTCAAAGGACAGAGGCCAGACAAAGAGTGATCCACTGGTCCTGCAGGTTCAGAGGTTCAGCTCAGCACTTGACTGGTCAAAATCTAAACTGTTATTCCAACAGCAATGAAAAATACTTCTATATCTGTGTGCGACGGCATGGACAGACAGAGATGTAGGACCTTCATTGCGGCCCTAAACGCCGGCTGCGTAACGGACAGTAAGTAAGTATAATAAATCTAATGGTGGAGGAAAATTCTAAAGTGTTGAGTGTGGGTCTTCAGGCTTGTGTACCTTCTCCCTGATGGTGTTAATGAGAAGGGGGCATGTCCTGATGGTGTGGGTTTTTAATGATGAACGCCACCTTCTTACGCACCACCTCTTGATGATGTCTTCAAATGGTGGAGCTTACTACCCAAAGGTGGATGACAGTTCATGATGAGGAGAGCGGTGCCCATGATGGAACGGAATTTTCATTATATTGGCCTAATCGCTTGTGTCGCTGCAATCCAGTGAAAGTCATCCCTTGAGCCAAACTTTTGTTGGTCGATAGATCCTTTAGTGGGGAGGGGTTAGCGTGCCCTATCGCACTCTTCTCCAGCGGTTGCTTTCTCTAAATCACGCCTGCCGCACCCTCACAAAGGGACCAATGGTCCTGACCTTGCCCTCTCACCACCCTCATGCCTGGCCAAAGCCTCTGGCAGCGGTCAGGCCGAAGGCTTGAACTTGGGCTGGAGTGTCAGGTCAGGTGGCCCGGTGGCACATCTGGGGAGGACCACAGAGGAAGAGCAGTAGGATGCTGCCCTTCTCAATGGCAGGGTGCTTAGCCACAACGGACACACCAGCCCCCTCCCCTACCTCCCCCCAAGAAACTTGGTAGGTACAGCTCTGGCTCATCACTCCTCTTCTCTCCTCAGAGAATGTGTGGCCGGAACAATATTCTACCAATAAACATGGTGCTCTTGACTTGGTTAGACTGAGGAACCACCGCTGTGTGTTAATCACTCTTCAACATCTTGTTGCTGAACACTTTATGTGAAACTGTAGTTTCAGTGCTTACAATAGCTACCTTTTCTTTAAGGCTTCTGAATTATTCCAAACCAAATCAAAGGCATTTACTTATTGACTTTTATTTAGAGACACAGTATAGTAACAGGCCCTTCCAGTCAAACGAGCACACACTGCCTAATTACACCCATGAGACCAATTAACCCACTAAACCATATGTCTTTGGAATGTGGGAGGAAACTGGAGCACCCAGAGGAAACCCACATGGTCATGGGGAGAACGTACAAACTCCTTTCAGACAGCAGCGGGAACTGAACCCAAATCGCTGGTGCTGTAATAGCATTAAGCTGAACTGCTACATTACCACGCCACCCCTAAATAATATGCAACATAGATTTCACAGTAAGAGTTATTAGTGAGGCTGAAGAATCTCTATAATCTTATGATACAATCTTTCTAAATAACTGTGACATGTTTGCCAAAGTTGAACTACATGGATTGGGGAAAGATCATCACAGAATGAAAAAAAAAGTCTACAGCCAGAGGAAAAAGTGCAGAGCAGGTAGAGAATTGGATCCGAGATTATAACAAGGTAGATTGCAAGGTCAAGAGCCCATCTTAATTGTACTGGGGAGCTATTCAACAGTCTTATTACACTGGTATAGAAGCTATCCTTGAGCCTGGTGGTACATGCTTTGAGGCTTTTGTATCTTCTGCCTGATGGGAGATAGGAAGAGAGAGAATGTACAGGATGGGTAGAGTCTTTGATAATCCAGCCTGCTTTATTGAGGCAGTGAGAAGTATAGACAGCGTTCATGGAGGGAGATTGGTTTCTATGACACTGAGTGGTGTGCACAACTCTCTGCAGTTTCCTGCAGTCAAAGGCAGATTAGTTGCCATATTTGTAGTGGAACTGGTTTATTATTGCCATTGTACCAAGATACAGTGAAAATCTGGTCTCACATACTACTTATACAGATCAAATCACTACACAGTGCATTGTGGCTTCATAACATAAACTAATAACACACAAAATAAAGGTAAAAGCTACAGAGAAAATGCAGTGCAGGTAAACAATTAAGTACAAGATCATAATGAGATATATTGTGAGGCCAAGTGTCCATATTATCATACAAGAGGCCCATTTAAAGGTCTGCTAAGAGTGGGATCGAAGCTGTCATTGAGCTTGATGGCACGGAGCCTGATGTATGATGTATGCAAATAGCATATGAATATGGAACGCTTTACTAATTTGCGTGCCATCCTTGTGCAAGGGTCATGCTAATCTGCTCAGTATCAGTCCATTTTTAATATAGTGTATAAGTTGCTGAAGCAAGTACATATACTGCTCTCTCACATGTGCTCACTAACTTCCTCCAGTTTCTCTTTCTGACCCCCCCCACTGGAGATAAATTACACTCATTAATTAAACCATCAACCAGTCAATCATTGAGATGTGGAAGGAAACCAGATCACCTCGACGGAACACTCACAGTCATAGGAAGGAGGTGCCTACCCACCATCCAGGGCATATATATACAGAAAAGTGCCTGAAAAGGGCCTGTAACATCGTGAAGGATCCCACCCACCCTGCTCATGGACTGTGTTTCCCAACTTCAAAGATTAAAGATTAGTTTTATTTGTCACACGTACATCGGCACATTGAAGCATACGGTGAAATGCGTCGTTTGTATCAACAACCAACACAGTCCGAGGTGGTGCCAGGGGCAGCCTGCAGGCGTCTCCGTGTTTCAGGCAGTGACATAGCATGCTCACAGCTCACTAACCAGCATGTCTTTGGAATGTGGGAGACAACCAGAGTACCTGGAGGAAACCCACGTGGTCACATCTCGTTACATTCTGCGGTCGGAATTGAACCCCGATCACCGATTTCTGTAAATTGTTATGTAGTCCACTATTCTACCACAAGCATTAAGCAGCACGGTTGCATTGTGATTATCATTACATGCATATGCATGCATGACTGAGCTGTAACTAAACCAGGTTGGTTACTCACGCATAAATCTAGTAGGGTGTTGTTTCTCCAGTTATTAAGGTGCTTACTTCATTGACGCTTTCATTTAATTTATACACTTGACTGCTAAATTTCTGTGGCCAGTGTCCTCAGAGCCAGATATCTCATGCGGCCCTTCACAACGCTGTTCAATACTACTGAGCACCTCCCCATGCCCAACCCCTCACTCCCACCGTTACTTTCTGTAGCACACAGCGTTAATAGAAAATACATCAGACTCCACATTCACTGCCTCTGGACCCTGCTGACAAATCCATCTCCTAATGATCCATTTTGTTCATAAATCTCAAGCCCATTAGAGTTACAAGCATGCCAATTTGTCATGTTTGTGTTCCTACTGGCTACCTCCAAGCATTACAGCATGATTAAGGAGACCAAATTGTGGAAAAAATAAATGATGAATTTGGCCTACTTTTTGAAACCCAAGAGAACTAAGTACTCCAACACCTCCCCTTTCATCTCAAGGAAAAGAACCTAGAGTTGGTTCTAATTTAAAGCAAAAATTACATCTTTAGCTCACAATCACTTTATTTTGCACTTTGGCTTTCAATGGGAAACTCTATTTTATGAGGCAACTAGAATATGAATCTTTTTTTATGCTGAAGAATTACCTTCCTATCATTCTTATTAATGGATCTTGCAAGTCCCACTTGTAAAATTTCAGTACTAAAATTGAAGAAAAATACCAGGGATTTGAACTCCAGTTGCAAGAAATATTAATAAGCTTTGACAGAAAAAGTATGGTGCATCAGCATTGTGTGTTATGAAGCAAGGAGAGGGCATTGTCACCAGAATTACAGTAGGATTGGATTTTTTCCTTATTTTAACAATCAAAGCACATACCATAAAACCATAAGGCACAGTAGCAGAATTAGGCTATTCCACCCATTAAGTCATTTCTATCATTCATTTCTCACTGTTTTATTTTCCCTCTAAACCCCATGCTCATGCCTTCCCCCCTGCCAGCTTTGACCCCTTTACTAATCACAAAAACTATCAACTTTCACTTTAAATACACCCAATGACTTGGCCTCAAAAGCCATCTGTGGCAATGAATTCCACAGATTTACCATCCCTTGGTGACAAAAATTCCTCCTTAACTCTGTTCTAAAGGGACGTCCTTCAATTTTGAAGTTGTGACCTCTGGTCCCAAACTAGACCATAAGTCCATAAGATACGAGAGCAGAGTTAGGGCATTTGACCCATCAAGTTTAGTTCAATATTTGATCATGTCTGATTTATTACCTCACTTAATACCGTTCTCTTGCCTTCTACCATAACCTTTGATGCCTTTACTAATAAATAACCTATCAAACTCAATTTTAAGTATTCCCAATAACTTCACCTCTATTAGAAACAATCTCTCCACATCCCGTCTAGCTAGGCTTTTCAATATACAGCAGGTATCAATAAGATTCCACCCCCTACACCCCAGCCACCCAATTCTTCTAAACTCCAGCAAGTACAGACCCAGACCCCAGCAAATGCTCCTCATATATTAACCTTTTCATTCCTGGGATCATTTTCATGAGTCTTCTTTGAACCCTCTCCAACATCCTTTCTTAAATAAAGGGCCTAAAATTGCTCACGATATTCCAGGTTTGTTCTGACCAATGCCATTTAGAACCTTAGCATTACATCCTTGCTTTTAAATGCTATTCCTTTCAAGATAAATGCAAACATTGCCATACATGAGAATATTTATTAAACATTCATCAAATCACTGCACTGGAATATTGTGTACATTTGCAGCTTATTCCAAATACTGTACATTAAAATCAAAATAGACATTTTCTTTATCAGAGAGATATATTAGGTATAGGAGAAGACAGCAGAGGGCACTCCAATCACACACTCCAGCTGGGACGCTGAAGTAGTTGTCTTTATAAATACAACAGCAACAATGCTTCCTAATTATGTACTTCCTGTAATGTTGTGAAGCTTGATATAGACACCTTGCTAAAGGTTAACTAATATCTGCTCAAGTTCAGGGATGTGAAGGAAGTTGGCAATAGGGACAGTCTTGCAAGGAGGAGAGGATGGCAATGAAATTCAGGCAGGAAACTGCAAAGTTTCATCCGAGTTGTGAAGTGAAATGTAACAGGGTTAAACTGGAAAGCTGCAGGAATCTCTCGGAGGATAGAGGCCAGGAAGGTTTTGCAGGATTGTCAAAGCCCTGGGGTGAAATGGAAAAGACAGATGGGAAGAATTGGTAGAATAAGATTCATCAAAGATCTAAAGAAGCCCTGGTAATGGGTGAACCAGAGACATTTAGAATCAAGGCAGCAGAATTTGACTGAGTGACAAGTGACGTAGGAAAGGAAAAAATAGGAAAGGAAAGAGTAGGAAAGAAACAAGACGGCATAGAAGATAGAACATAGAAATCTACAGCACATTACAGGCCTTTCAGCCCACAATGTTGTGCTAACCATGTAACTATTCTACAAATGTAGAAACAGCCTAGAATTTCCCTACCACAAAGCCCTCTACCTTTATAAGCTCCATGTACCTCTCCAAGAGTTTCTTAAAAGACCCTATTGTATCCGTCTCTGCCACTGTTGCTGGCAGCGCATTCCACGCACCCACCACTCTCTGTGTGGAAAACAGAACAGTGGAATTGACAAGCTGAGGTCAAGGCAATTGAGCAGTAAGCTCACAACAAGCCAAGGGTTACTGCCTTCTACTTCATACTGGCTCATAGCCAACACACAGAAACAAAAATATCACAAGAAACCAAATTGTTATGTCAAAGCACATTACCTTGCAGGCACTTACCTTTCCTCTGGAGCAGGATGCTGGCTTGAGTGCGTCCAATCCGATTTTCCACAATGCAGGTGTAGTTCCCCAAGTCAGCCTCCTTCACCCAATCAAATAGCAGCGATAATTCCACTTCCTTCTCTCCAAGATGCTCACTTAGAACCCTGTGGGTGAGACAAAGGTGACATAATTATTGCTTCAGGCTGATGGAGTGATAGAAACAAAGCCAGTGAATTCTGCATAGACTTAGAGTCACAGAGTCATAGAATACTACGGTTTAGAGACAGGCTCTCGGTGGGTCTGGTGGCTCCTGTAGAAAAGGGAATGTGTTTAAGTTCAAGTTCAAGTTTATTGTCATCTGACTGTGCATGTATACAACTAAATGAAACAACATTCTTCTGGACCACAATGCACCCGCAATGCATACATCACACACTGCACATAGAAACATAATATTACCACAAATAAGTTTATAAAATATAATTCAAAATGCATGTGAAGCACAAGTAAACAGTAAACAGTACAGTAAGCAGTTCACTATCCTAGTGACGAGACCTTGGTAGTGGCAGAGTACTCATTAGTCTCACAGTCTGAGGGAAGAAATTGTTACCCAGTCTGGCAGGCTCAGTCCTGATGCTCCTTTACCTCCTTCCTGACAGTAGTGGATCAAAGAGATTGTGGGATGGGTGGTAGGGATCCTCAATAATGCTTTGAGTTATCCACATACAACGCCCCTGGTAAATGTCACACATAGGAGAGAGAGAGAGAGACTCTCAGTGGATTTACTATCTTTTGTAGGGGCTTGTGGTCCAATGCCTTGCAGCTTCCATACCACACAATGATGCAGCCAGACAGGGCACTCTTGATGGTGCTCCTGTGAAAAGTAGTTAGAACGGGGGTGCAGTGTCCTTCACGCCTCATTCTCCTCAGAAGGTATTGATGCTGCTGTGCCTTCTTGACTAATGAGGAGGTATTGTGGGTCCAGGTTAGAGCATTCGTTATATGTTCACACCAAGGAACTGTGCTCTCCACTCTCTCCATGGTGGAGCCATTGATGTTTCAGGTCTGAGACTCTTCATCAGAACTTTGATAAGAATGGGAGAAACACGTTAGCTAAGGTAGAAGAGAAGCTGGGAGAGAGCGATGGATGGAGCAGAGGGAACTTCTCTGGTAGGGTCAAGTCCTGTGACTTTACCTGGGTACTGTAAGCATGTGTAATGTTGTATAGTCTGAACTGCTGAAAAATACCCAGTTAACTCCTGCTATTTCCACAGGCAAAATTCTATTCATCCAGATGAAGGCTCTTCACCCAAAACTCCGCTTCAACAAAAATTACCTGATCCGCTGGAACTGAAATCGGAATTGGTTTATTGCTGTCAAATGTACCAAGATACAGTGAAATACATATCTTGGAGCAGCACATTAGCATAGTGGTTAGTGTGGTGCTTTAAAATGCCAGCAATCGGAGTACAAATCCGCCACTGTCTGTAAAAAGTTTTGAAAATTCTCCTCTTGACCTGGTGGTTTTCAACAGGGTACTTTTCTTTCCTCCAACATTCCAAAAGCTTACATGTAAGTTGTGTGCATGCTATGTAGATGCTAGAAGCATGGAGACACTTGCTGGCTGCCCCCAGCGCACATTTGGACTGTGTTGGTCAGTGACGCAAACAACACAATTCGCTGTATGTTTTGATGTATAAAGCTAATGTTTTATCTACATAGACTACACCTCGTTCGACCCTACTACTTGTAAAAATGCCATCCCCTTATCTCAATTCCTCCGTCTCCACCACATCTGCTCTCAGGATGAGGCTTTTCATTCTAGAGCGAAGGAGATGTCCTCCTTTTTCAAAGAAGGGGGCTTCCCTTTCAGTGCTGACCTCAATGCTGCCCTCAACCACATCCTCCATTTCATGCACGTCTGCTCTTACCCCATCCTTCTGCTGCCCTACCAGCAATAGGATTCCACTTCTCCTTACCTACCACCGCACCAGACTCCGTGTCCAGCACATAATTCTGCAAAACTTCTGCCACGTCCAATGGGATCCCACCACCAAGCAGATCCTTCCTTCTCCCTACTTTCTGCTTTCCACAGGGATTGCTCCCTATGTGACCCCCTTGTCCATTCGGCCCTCCCCACTGTTCTCCCTCCTGGCACTTATCCTTGCAAGCTTAACAAGTGCTATACCTGCCCCTACACCTCCTCACACATCAAAGTTGCTGGTGAACACAGCAGGTCAGGCAGCGTCTCTAGGAAGAGGTACAGTTGACGTTTCAGGCCGGGACCCTGAGTCCTGACGAAGGATCCCGGCCTGAAACATCGACTGTACCTCTTCCTAGAGATGCTGCCTGACCTGCTGCGTTCACCAGCAACTTTGATGTGTGTTGCTTGAATTTCCAGCATCTGCAGAATTCCTCGTGTTTGCCTACACCACCTCGCTCACTACCATCCAGGGCCCTAAACAGCCCTTCCAGGAGAGGCGACACTTTATCTGTGAGTCTATTGGGGGTCACTTACAGTGTTCGGTGCTCCCGGTGTGACCTCCTGTTCATCAGTGAGACCCAATGTAGATTGGGACACTGCTTCGCCGAGCACCTGCGCTTCATCCGCCAGAACAAGTGGGATCTCCCAGTGGCCACCCACTTTAATTCCATTTACCATTCCCATTCCAATATATCCGTCCATGGCGTCCTCCACTGTTGTGATGAGGCCACACTTAGGTTGGAGGAGCAACACCTTATATTCCGTTTGGGTCGCCGCGAATCTGATTGCATGAGCATCGATCTCTCAAATTTCCGATAATGCCCCCAATCCCCCTCCCCCATTTCTCCATTTCCCATTCCCTTTTCCCTCTCTCAACTCATCTCCTTACCTGCCTATTGCCTCCTTCTGGTGCTCCTTCCCCCTTTTTCCTTCTTCCATGGCTTTCTGTCTCTTTCACCAATCAACTTCCCAGCTCTTTACTTCATCCCTCCCTCTCCAGTTTTCACCTATTGCCTGGTGGTTCTCTCTCCCCTCCCCTCAAGTTTCAAATCTAATCCTCAACTTCTTTTCTCCAGTCCTGCTGAAGAGTTTTGGACTGAAACTTCTTTTCCATAGATGCTGCCTGGCCTGCTGAGTTCCTCCAGCATTTTGTGTGTGTTGCTTGGATTTTCAGCATCTGCAGATTTTGTCTTGCTAATGTTTAATCTTATCTTTTGGATACTGTTCATACAGATCAGGTCATTGCACAGTGCATTGAAGCAGAACCAGGTAAGGCAATACCAATGTGGAAGAAAGTACCACAGCTACTGCAAGTGTAGTGCAGGGAAACACTAAGGTGTAAAATCATAATAAGATATATTGTAAGGCCCATCTTATTGAACTAGAGAATCAATTGCCCTCCAGTAGATTTTTTTGTTTTTCCAGATTCCAACAACATTTTAATTGAAAGATACAGTGCAGACCAGGCCCATTGAACCTTACCATCTTGCAACCCATCGATTTAACCTTACATGGCCTCTTCTACTGCCATGATGAGGCTAAACTCAGGTTGGAGGAGCAACGCCTCATATAATTCTCTAACTGCCGGTATTTCCCTCCCCCTCCCTTCCCCCATCCCATTTCACTCTGCCCCCTCCTCCAGCTGCCTATCCCCTCCCTGCTTGCCCTCCCCCACCCCTTTATCTTTCCCCTTACTGGTTTTTCACCTGGTACCTACCGGCCTTCTCCTTCCCACCCTCCCCCCACCTTCTTTATAGGGCCTCTGCCCCTTCCCTCTACAGTCCTGATGAAGGGTTCCGGCCCGAAACGTTGACTGATCACTTCCACGGATGCTGTCCAACCTACTGAGTTCCTCCAGCGTGTTGTGAGTGTTGATTTAACCTTACCCTAGTCACAGGGAAATTGACAGGACAATTTACAACGACCAAGTTAGCTACTAACTGATATGTGTTTGGAACGTGGGAGGAAACTGGAGCAACAGGAGGAAACCCGTGCACACACAGAACATACAGTGGACGCCGGATTTGAACTCTGAACTCTGATGCCCCCAGCTGTAATAGCATTCCACTAACTGCTACACTACCGTGGCATACTACAGTCTGCAGTCTTTCTACAGATGCTCCCTGACTCACTCAGCTTTTCCAAAATTTTCTGCTTTTGTTGCAGATTTCCAGCATCTGCAGTTTTTTTTATTTACTTTCATTCACCTCTGCCTCTCTTGATTTTTATTAACAAAATGGCTGTGATTTTAGGTTTGTACACAGTAGTGACTAGGGCTCGAGTTAGAGGGTGTGGTGGTGCAACTATAACCCAGCTGCTGAGTGACAGAGTGTGAGGGAAGTAGAATAGGTGGGAGGAAGCAAACTTTGCACTGGATTATAAAACTGATATCTCAGTAAACCCTATTTAGCCCAGTGGTAGAAGCAGAGAAAATCACCCTCTAATCTTGAGGATGTCTGGAATTTCTTTTCTCCACAATTGTGTAGAGTGCCAATGAACAGACCAAGCACAACAGTTTTTGTAACGTAAATTTGTAAGAAGGTTTTTTTTTATTGTTGGGTACTGTATACTGATGTACTTGGCTTGCATCTCATCCAGACAGACCATTTGAGACCAGACAGACTTGTGCATTGAGACAGTACAAGGGAAAACAACAAAAAAAAATGCAGAATTCTGAATATAGTGTTACAGGTGAGGTGAAGAGACCAAAATGTTCTTTGCAAAAGTCTTAGGCACACACAGTATACAGTATATAGCTATGGTGCATAAATCTTTTGCAGAATACTCTATTTGTCAACGTGGAGCAGAGAGTGAGTTTGTAAATCTGGCGGGAGCAAAAGACGTTGGGAATGGTGAGGGTGGAGTGCCATAGGAGGGGTGTGGAACAGGTGACAGAGGAGCGCGAGGGGAAGGGGGTAGTGTGGGTGCAGCCACACCCAGCCCTGAGGCACCAGGCAAGGTCACTTGATTACAATTAGTTTGTTGATCATGATCGAATATCTCTTTGGTTCTCCCTTCCCCTTTTCCCAACTATGATTCCCCTCTCCCTGTTGCCATCCCATTCTCAATCCACAACAGAGACTGATATCAGAATTAGGTTGCTCATCACTCACTTATGTCATGAAATTTGATTTATTTTGTGGCAGCAGTACAGTGTAATATATAAAATTACTACAGTATTGTGCAAAGGTGTGTTAGACATCCTAGCTATATATATTTGCCTAAGACTTTAACTGTATGTGGGGGAATTAGAGGTCAGGCTGGACTTTAAGTTACTGCTCCATACTTAAAGGACAGAACTGCTTAGCATTCATTTCAAGATGTCTAGAATACAAGAGCAAGGATTTGATGCTGAGGCTTTATAAGGCACTGCTGAGGCCTCACTTTGAGTATATTGAACAGTTTTGGGCCCTCAACTTAGAAAAGATACATTGGCATTGGAGAAGGTCCAGAGGAGGTTCACAAGGATGATTCCAGGAATGAAAGGGTTATCATATGAGGAACGTTTGATGGCTCTGGGTCTGCGGTCGCTGGAATTCAGAAGGATGAGGGAGGATCTCATTGAAACCTGGGACAGGCTGAGACAGAGTAGATGTGGAAAGGGTGCTTCCATGATGGGAGAATCTAGGACAAGAGGGCACAGCCTCAGGATAGAGGAGCACCCTTTCAAAACAGATGAGGAGAAATTTCTTTAGCCAAAGGGTGGTGAATTTGTTAAACTTGTTGCCACATGCAGCTGTGAAGGCCAGGTCACTGGTGCACTTAAGGCAGAGATTGATAGGTTCTTGATTGGAGGAAGAAAAAAAAGGATCCGCCATGATTGAGTGGTGGAGCAGATGGCCTAATGATGGGCCAGATGGCCTAATTCTGCTGCTATGTCTTTTATCTGTGTCTGTCTCTCCATTGATGAAGAGGGGAATGTCCTAGAGGTTTCCTCATCTTTTGCTGACCCACTGACCTTTGACTTTCGTGACACAGCAACAATGCTGAGGGTTCTTAGGGACATAGAAACAGAGAAACATAGAAAAACATACAGCACAATACAGGCCTTTCAGCCTACAAAGCTGTGCCGAACATGTCCCTACCTTAGAACTACCTAGGCTTTACCCATAGCCCTCTATTTTTCTAAGCTCCATGTAGCCATTCAGGAGTCTCTTAAAAGACCCTATCGTTTCCACCTCCACCACTGCTGCTGGCAGCCCATTCCACACACTCACTACTCTCTGCATAATAAAACTTACCCCCAACATCTCCTCTGTACCTGCTTCCAAGCACCTTAAAATTATGCCCTCTTGTGCTAGTTAGTTCAGCCCTGGGGAAAAGCCTCTGACTATCCACACGATCAATACCTCAATCATTTTCTTCTTGACTGTTTACTACTATGTAAGGAAAGGCTAGTCCCAGGGTTGCTTCGGATGAGCTTGTGAGCTTGGCTGAAGGACAGGAGAGTGCAGAATGAAAGTCTGTCCTGGAATTGGAGGTGGGTGGGTAGGTGTGTGTGTGTGTGTGTGTGTGTGTGTGTGTGTGTGTGTGTGTGTGTGTGTATAAGTGGTTGATTTGCTGTTGTTATTTTGTTGTTTGTTATGTTCTTAACACAAATGGTGCATTTCACTTTATGTTTCAATGTACATGTAATAAATAAATGAATCTGAATCTGGCTGTTTGCAATAATCATAGTTACTTATGTACTGTATTTAATAATGTTTGAGTAATATTGTAAATACATTGTTTCATAAGCATTCATTGTTCATTTAAGTAGTTACAGGTTACATGTAAGAAGTATGTTAATGTCATGCGTCATTACACCACCACGTCCATGCGCATCTCACTAAAGTAAAACAAATTTATCCTAGGCTCTCATGTTTTTCTTTCAATTTAAGCTTTGGAGTTTCAAAAACTGGTGATGAGGAAGTTTTAAAATTAAATTGAGATGACTACATACCTGGTGAAGCGCAGAAAATTTTTCTATGCCGGGGAGAGAGATGTTTGAGTTAAAAAAATGCAGAAAATGAACGGAATTTAGGGGGTTCATAAAGAGTGAATACCGGGTGATAACAATAATAAATTTCAAAAAATCAAAAATGACTGGTTACATCAGAATGATAGATGTGTTTGATTGCAAAATAGATAACTTAGTTGTATATTGAATGAATTGAGCAGTATTTTGAAGCAAATGAAATTTCCAAGCAAAGCGATAGACAGTCTTGCTGAATGCAATTGGTGCAACAGCATACAAATTCCTTTGAAGTTTGACTACTTCAATTAAATCAGCCAGAATGAGCTTTGCTGATATTGTGAACATAATGCAGGAACATTTAGAGCTGAAGCTATTGTTGATTGAAGAATCCTTTAGGTTTCACAAGCGGCATCAAAAGGAAGGGGAGTCCATTCCAACGTACATAGCTGAATAGAAGAAATTCTCTGAGGATTACCAGTACAGTGATACTTTAATGATACATAGAGAGATCATTTAGTTTGTGGAATGTTGCAAGAAAGCATTCAAAAGTGGCTCCTAATTGAGGTTCAACTCATATTTAAAAGAGCAGTTGAAAAGGCAGCCAGCGACACAGAGAGTTGCAGTCAGGAATGAAAGTGAGTGTGAACAAAATTGCAACATCCAAACAGAAACCAGCCTGGCTGAACAAATGTGTTAGAACTGAGGCAGGGGTTCACATACACCAGACCAATGTAAGCTTAAAGGTGAAACTTGCATAAAATGCAGCTTAGTAGGACACATACAAAGAGCATGTTGAGCAGACAAAAATGGACTGCACAGGGCAGGGAAAAAGATAAAATGTCAGGTTTCAGTTTCAAAAGGAGCTCAGATCTACATGCTGTTGATGAAAAATATGATACTGATGAGGGTGGCACAGGATTGGATATCCTTGAGATTTACAAAGTGAAAATTAACAGGAGGCAAGCAATATGGCTGCCCCCAGAAGTGAGCAGCAACTTAATTAAAATGGAAATGGACACTGGCTCGGTTGTTTCAGTCACTTCACAAAATGTTTAAACAGCATTTTGAAGATACTGAACTGAAGCCTGCAGATATCCAACTAAGAATTTATAGTGGGGGATAAAAGATAACTCCTGTGGCAATAACATTTATAACAGTGAAATACAGTAACCAACAAGCCACCTTGGGTTTGTACGTGGTCAAAACAGGAGGGCTGGCATTGAGGAGTTATAATTGGCTGAGACAACTACAACTTGATTGGAGATCCATTCACCATTTGCACGGCCCATCCCTGCAATACAGTCAACTGAAAGCAAATTAAGAAAGGTACTGGATGATGCCACAGTAGTGTTCAAGGATGGCAGTGGAAAACTCAAACATATCAAGGGAAAATAGCGTTAAGTGAAAATGCAAGGTTTAACAAAGCCCGTCCAGTTCCTTATACTATTTATAATAAAGTAGTCAGTGAGCTAGAGAGACTGAAAGAATTATTTCCAAGTTTGAGTGGAGCCCATGGGCAACACCAATCATTGCAGTAGCCAAGAAGAATGGGTCTATTATGATCTCTGGTGACCTTAAGGTCACCATCAACTCAGTATCAAAAGAAGATGAATACTCTCTGCTCAAGATAAGGGATATCTTTGTAAACCGTTCTGGAAGAAAACACTTCAGCAAAGTGAATTTAGCTGAGGCCGACCTACAGATGGAGATGAAATTCGAGTCCAAAGTGTTTCTCACCATAAACACTCACAAATGGCTTTAGGCTTATTTTTCGAATAGCCTTTGCACCTGCACTCTGGCAGGAGGTTATGGACAGTGTACTGCAAGGCTGCCCAGGCACTCTGTGTTACCTGCGTGAAATCATTGTGATTGATGAGCGTGACCAGGAACATCTCAAAATCTCAAGAGAGTGTTAAAAAGATTAGAAGATTATGAGCTCAGATCATAAAACAACAAGTGTGAATTCTTTAAACCAAGCATCATTGTCTGTGGTCACATCATCGGCACATAAGAATTACACAAGTGTGCTGAGAAAATTCAGGCAGTGATGAATAACCCAATGCCAAAGGATGTGTCACCATTGCAGTCCTTTTTAGGATTTGTCAATTACTATAACAAGTCCCTGCCAAACCTGGCTACACGCTCCAGCCCTTGAACTCATTAGTACAGATCAGGAAGAAATGGCAATGGACAAACCAGTATGAGGTGGCTTTCCAAATGACAAAGGAAACGGTGACACCATACACTGTATTCACACATTATTATCCACATTGTCCAGTGAAACTTGTTTGTGGTGCCTTGCCTTACGGTTTAGGTGCAGTCATGTCTCATGTTACGAGTGATGGAAGTGAATGCTCCATAGACTCAAACACGAGGAAATCTGCAGATGCCGGAATTTCAAGCAACACACATAAAAGTTGCTCCATAGCCTGTTCCCTTCCTGCTGCAAAGACAGTTTATGTACAGATTGACAGAGAGGCCTTGATTCTGGTCTGGGGTGTAAAACATTTCAACCAGTACTTGCATGGGAGAGAGTTTATCCTCATTACTGATCATCAACCATTGGCATCCATTTTCAATCCACAGAAGGGTGTTTCACTAACAGCAGCAGTCTGAATGCAGAGATGGGCTCTGATTCTTGGATGACACAATTACAAGATCGAATTCAAGAAGATACCTAATCATTCAAATGCTGATGGATTATCCCATTAACCCTTAGAAAAAGGAAATAACTGGAAAATTTACAAAAGAGGACACTCCTCGACGTATTCTCACTATTACAAAATGCACGTTTCCCTATTACGGCAGAGATGATTCAAAAGGAAACCAGAAAAGATTCCACCCTCTCTCAGTTCTATATTGCAACCTAAAATGCCTGGAATGTGCAGCAGAAATTCCAGTTCCTCCATTTTTACCAGCACCAGGATGGGATCGCCTTATGTGGGAATTGAGAATTTTTGTACCATCCAAGCTGAGAGCTAAAGTGTTGGAGGATCTACATGGTGGTCATCAAGGCGTGGTCTAAATGAAAGCATTGGCTCGAAGCTTTGTCTGCTGGAATGGGACAGATCAGCAGATCAAGCATCTTGCCATTCACTGTTTGGGAAGCTAACACAACCAGAAGATGACAAGAGCAGCGCCTCCCCATCCCTGGGAACGGCATGCACTGCCCTAGCAGAGGAATCCTGTGGATCCTGCTGGACTATTCATCCACACAAATTTCTTGGTGGTAGTGCATGCAGCTAGAAAGTGGCCAGAAGTGTTCCCAATAGCCTCAACTACTGTCTTGTCCAATGTTGATGTGTTGAGAATCCTCTTCTCAAGGACGTGTATTCCAGAACAATTTATCAGTGACAATGGACCACAGTTTGTTGTGGAGCAGTTTCAGTCATTCCTGAAAATGAATGGAATAAGACATATTACATATGCACCGTACCACCCAGCTACAACTGGCTTGGCAGTAAGGTTCATCCGGAGTCTAAAGGATGCACTGCAAGCAATGTCAGCAGAACACACGACACTGACACTGAATCAGAAGCTCACCAATTTCATCCCTGCGTACAGCACTGCAGCACACTCCACAACCGACTCTCCAGTGATGCTGTTCCTGGGCCATCCCTTGCTCTCACACTTGATCTCCTCAAACCCACACTCAGAAGGAGTATGCAGCACTACAGCGGAGATGAATTGAGAGCTCCTCAAACACTGAGGTCTGATGTTTCACTGTTGGACAAGCAGTCCTGGTGAGGGACTGCAGAGGTGATCAAAAGTGGGTATCGAAAGATTACGGACAGAGCTGAACCACTCTCCTACACAGTGAAGATTGCATCTGATGTCATCTGGAGACGACACATCAATCAGTTGAGGAGGGCAGAGTCAGTTATCAGCGAAGAAACGTGCCCAGAACTACTTCCTCCAGTCCCAGCGTTAACTCCTACAACCACCACCTTCGAGGACGTCTCAGAAACTGAGGTTGTTTCACAGCCACGTCTCACCACCCAAGACGGGTGATTCACCTTGTCAGGAAAGACGTTATCCCACAAGAGTAAGAAATCTTCCACAGAGATTAAGTCTTTAGGCCTGAATGGGACAACTTTAAAATTTACTAAGCTGCGTATAGAGCAGTTGTATTATATAGTACAGTAGTATTACATGTACAGTAGATAGATAACTAGAGAGCAATATGTTACATATTTGAATTGAGATGCATTCTATATATAGTTTACAGCTAAGGAGGGAGGAGTGTAGGGTGTTTAATATTTGAATAATATTGTGCATATATTGTCTGATTAAGCATTTGTTGTTTGTTTACGTAATTACATAATTGGACTATATGCAAGAAGTACATGACTGGCATACATCATTACAGCATCGGATCATTTGTGCGTGCCCCACTAAAGTAAAACAAAGTCGAGCTGTTATCCCGGCTCCTGTGTTCTTCTTTCAATTAACTTTTGGAGTTAAAAAACGTAACACTTAATTTATCGAATTTAAATTCCTGGGCTGCCAAAATTGGATGATGAGCTCATGTTCGCAGATCATTACTCCGCAGCTCTGGATAAGGACTCCAACAATGTAACAATTACACTACCATACTACATCTTAGCAAAGCAGTTCCTCTAAACAGCCGTGAGCCTCCACAAGCTCGTAAACTCGAGTTAGAATTCAGAGCAAATCTCTGATAAAGATTTAGACATAGATAAAGATACTACAACACAATATGTATTTGACACATGGAATTAATGAAATACTGAGAGGTTTGACAAAAAAGGACATCATTCAGAAGTGTCATTTTATATCTAAAAATTAAGGAACCCTAGTGATCTGACAGAAGGATATGCAGTAAGTATATTTTGTACGACGTGGCAAATTGAAGGAATAATTTAGCGTGCCGAGTGGAGAGAGCACTTGGTGAAAGATATCAGCAGGGAGCTGTCAAGGTGAAAGAAGTCACATGTTAGGGGTTATTGATGGTGTCAGACAGTACGGCTTATTAAAATTTAATTGGCTTTAGAGGTTGATGGTAGGAGGACCCTGCATGTTAATTGTCCAACTCTATTTCTGTAAACTTAGTGACTGCAGGGTGTGAGTGGACACAAGGAGTAACCAGACGGGATGATTTACAGAACACACACACAGCACAGATATCTGTGGGCATAAAGAATCGGGATTTGAGTTCCAGTGCCTTAATTAGACTTCTCCTACAGCTGAAGGCACGAGGCACAGTGGTTATACTCCAGCATGCAGGTAGGGAATGCATATGATTCACACAAGCATACAAAAGCTCACAGAGACACAGATTTATGTACACATGCATGCGTACATATGTGCACACATATACACACATGCATACGCACACTGATACATAGACACACATGTTCGGACCCCTCAAACGTACACACACACAGAGTTCAAAGTTCAAAGTAAATATTATTATCAAAATACACATATATCACCACATATGGCTCAGAGATTCATTTTCTTGCGGGCATGCTCAGCAAATCTATAAAACAGTAATTATAACAGGATCAATGAAAGATCAACCAGAGTGCAGAAGACAACAAACTGTGCATATGCAAATATTAAAAACATAATAAATGATGAGAACATGAGATAATGAGATAAAAGAATCCTTGAAAATGAGATCTTTGGTTGTGGGAACATTTCAGTGATGAGTGTAGTTATCCCCTTTCATTCAAGAATAAAATTGAATTGAAATGACTTTATTACTTACATCCTTCATATACATGAGGAGTAAATATCTTTACGTTACGTCTACGTCTAAATGTGCAATTATAGTAATTTATAATAATTATGTACAACAATATAACATAGAAATACAGTTGCATCAGCATGAATTAAGCAGTCTGATGTCCTGGTGGAAGAAGTTGTCCCAAAACCTGTTGATATTGGTTTTTACGCTGCGGTACCGTTTCCCGGATGGTAGCAGCTGGAACAGTTTGTGGTTGGGGTGACTCAGGTCTCTAATGATCCTTCAGGCCCTTTTTACACACCTGTCTTTATAAATGTCCTGAATAGTGTGAAGTTCACATCTACGGGTGCGTTGGGCTGTCCGCACCACTCTCTGCAGAGTTCTGTGATTGAAGGAAGCACAGTTCCCATACCAGGCAGTGATGCAGCCAGTCAGGATGCTCTCAATTATGCCCCTGTAGAAAGTTCTTAGAATTTGGGGACCCATACCAGACTTCTTCAACTGTCTGGGGTGAAAGGGACGCTGTTGTGCTCTTGTCACCATATAGCCAGTATGTATAGGCCATGTTAGATCCTGGGTGATGTTTTTGCCAAGGAACTTACAGCTGCTAACCCTCAGCCATAGATCCATTGATGTCAATAGGGTTTAGCCTGTCTCCATTCCACCTGTAGTCCACAACCAGCTCCTTTGTTTTTGTGACGTTGCGGGAGAGGTTGTTTTCTTGACACCGCTGTATCAAGCTGATGATTTCTTCTCTGTAGGCTGCCTCATTATTATTTGAGATTAGGCCAATCAGTGTTGTGTCATCACTAAATTTAATTAGTAGATTGGAGTTGTGGGTGGTGACACAGTCATGGGTATACAGAGAGTAAAGGAGGGGACTTAGTACACAGCCCTGAGGTGCTCCTGCGTTGTGGGTCAAGGGGCAGAGGTGAGGGAGCCCACTCTTACCACCTGCCGGCAATCTGACAGCAAGGCCAAGATCCAGCTACACAAGGCAGGGTGAAGACCGAGGTCTCTGAACTTATTGTCGAGCCTGGTAGGAATTATGGTGTTCATTGCTGAACTGTAGTCCAAGAACAGCATGCTCACATAACCATCCCTCTTCTCCAGATGTGTAAGGACAGTGTGTAGAGATGTGGCTTTTGCATCATCTGTCGATCGGTTGTGGCAGTAGGCAAATTGCAAGTGCCTGATGGTTGAGGGGTAGTAACTGTTCTTGAACCTGGTTGTGTGATCCTGAGGCTTTTGTACTTTCTACCTGATGTCAGCAGTGAGAGGAGAGTACGACCTGGATGGTGGAGATCTCTGATGATGGATGCTGCTTTCTATGATAGTGTTTCATGTAGATATGCTCAACGGTTGGGAGGGCTTTACCCGTGATGTACTGGGCCGAATTCACTACCTTCTGTAGGATTTTCCATTCAAAGGTATTGGCGATTCCATCTCAGGCTGTGATGCAGCCATTCAATATACTTTCTACTACAGATCTATAGAAGTTTCTATTCTCCTCAGCCAGAAACAGACTACGGAGCCATGCTAATGACCGTTTCTCCAGAGGGTACAGAGGTGTTTCACTACAATGACTACAAGGTAAAGAAAGTGAGTTACTTTCCTTTGGAGAAAGGAGATCAATGAGAGATTTGAAAGAAGTAACTGAGAATCTAATAGGCTTAACTAAAGTAGACGAAGGAAGTCTTTCCTACTTGCTGGTGGTGCATGAATGTGAGTATACAGATAGATTGTGGGTGAAAAATATAGACAGGATGTGATGAAGGATACTGTGGTGCTCCAGAGGTGGGTGAGGGGGTGGTGTGGTTGACAGTCCACCTCACCATTCCTAATGACCAGAGCTATTTATAGTTCTTGTGTTAAAATACTTTCCTGGGATAATGGTGGGATGTTCAAGTTCATTTATTGTTCCACTTCAGTTTGGATTATACAGATATTCGCATGTGTGCTTGCAGGTCACCCTGACTGTAACCGGGGTGCGTGATCATCACCTTCCCTGTCTGTAAGAGACTAAATTGTTCCCTCCCCGGGTCATAGCACCAGCTCTGGTTTTGTGTTTACCACGATAAAAAAGGCTGCTGAGTTAAACGAGCTCACTCGTCTGTCATTATGGACCAAATGCTCACCACATTGGTATCAGCAGTGGGATTAGAAATTGATGGCGAGATTGAAGAGCTGTCACATTGGATGGAGGACCGTAAAACTTGGGGAATAAGTTGCGGGACCGAGCAGTATACCTCTCTCACATTCCGGTGCCAGGCCCCCAAAGACTCAGAGGGAGACCTGGAAACTGAGCATCTTGTCTTCCCAGGGAACCCTGATGGGGCGAGCATACCCAGGCTCCCCAACCTGGGGACAATGAAGAGTGCATCACCCACCTCCTCTGTTGCCTGCACCAGGGAACGCAAGACGTCACAGCCATGGGAGGATGGGCACCACAGCGGGCACCGCCGATGCTGCTGGAGCAAGATGAAGACTCGACGGGCTTCAGCAATTCATGCCACAAGGTTCACCCTGAAGCTCTCCGGATACAATGGTGCCAGCCACTTGGGGCCTTACTTGGTAAAACTTGTCAAACTTGCCACATGGCACCATGGGTGGAGCCTCACCAAGATGGCGGTGCACCTTGCCTTGGCATTGGTGGGGATACCTTGCGGACCTTCTTTGACCTAATGTTAGCTGAGCAGTGCAGCTACAGCGCCCTCATAGCAGTGCTGGAATGGTATTTCAAGCAGAGGCCATCAGAGGAACCAATGAGGAAAGAACTGGGCAGCAGGCAGTGCTGGATGGGAGAAAGTCTGGGGGTGTTTGTAGCAGATCTCTGCCACTGTGCTTGGCATGGCCACCCCCAGTTCCCTTCCGCGGCGTAGGAAGAGCTTGCCCTCCATGTCTTAATAAAGGTGCTGACGCTGGAACACCTTTGGCGGCACGTTCACCTGACATCCCCATCATCGCTGGCAGAGGTGGAGAGTGCAGCAACAATCTTAGCGATGCCCCCCCCCCCACCATTGATCCAGCAATGCCTGAGATCTCCAGCAGAATTCCTCTGTTGTCACCTTCCTGCGTGGGCCATTTGGGTGAAGAGCAAGGCTTTTACGTGGGACTGTGTGGTGGAGGGATTCAAGTGCCATGCGTTGGTGGACACAGGGTCAACCATCACCATCATCCGTCTGAGTGTCCTCTCCTACACGGACCAGCCTGGGAAGACAACAACAATGGTCCATCTGGCTACGGTCACCAGTGACTGTGCAGCGATGAGAGGGAAGAGGAAGCTGTGCAGTGGAGCGTGAGGTGTGGCTCGCCGACATCCGGGACTCATGCATCATTGGCCTGGACCCGCTGTCCCACTGGGGGCCCCGTGTGGATGTGACGCGGGCAACACTCTACCTCGACACTGAAACCATGGCTCTCTGGCAGGGCATCTCCAGGTGCGGCAACAACCACCTGCAGTCACCCTAGTACCCTGAGCCCCTGTCATCAGCAACCGCATCGACGCAGCATGACAGCATTGGCAGCAGTACAACGGCATCCTCCAGCGAGACTGTGCAGGTAGTGCGAGGGCCGTGGCAGCAAAGCAGTGAGACCTTGGATCAGGACCCCCTAGACCAGCTCCTCGACACCTTCACAGCCAGAGATGAGGACTGCAGATGCATGGGGCTTGTCCAACACCACATTAACACTGGGGACGGCCAGCCTGCCCGTCTGCAGCCCCATCGCCTGGGCCTCGCCAATCACTAGGTAGTGGAGCAGCGCATCAAAGGGATGGCAGGAGCTGGCATCATTGGGCCCTCCAACAGCCCGTGGGCAGCCCCAGCAGTGTTGCTCAGGAAGAAAGAAGTGTTGTGGCAGTTCTGCGTTGTCTATGCAGTCTCAATGCCGTGAGCCAGAAGGACTCTTCCCTGTTGCCCTGAACTGATGATGCCATGGACTGTATAGTGGGCTGGACTAGTTTGGCTCTCTCCATCTCTGCAGTGGCTACTGGTCCAAGAGGTCTGGCCCAGGACTGCCTTCACCATTGGTCAAGGGTGGTGGCATTCTGGGTAATGGCGTTTGGCCTGTGCAATGCCCTGACCATATTCGAGAGACTGATAGAGAGGGTGCTGGCACACATCCCGTGGCGTTGCTGTGTCATCTATTTGGACATTCTCCCGATGCACGGCACCATTTTGGATAATGTCTTGTGGAATTTGGAAGAGGTCTTCACTGCCACCCGCCTGTAGAACTCCGCAAAATGCTGCCTGCTGCGTGGCCAGACGAAGTTCCTGGGGCATTGGTGAGTGCAGATAGAGCGGTGACGGACCCTAAGAAGGTGGCAGTGGCCAAGGAATGGCCCAGCCCTCGCGATGTCTCTGAGTTTCACGGCTTCCTGGGGCTGGCATCATACTACCGCTGGTTTATTAAGGACTTTGCCACCATCGCCATTTCCCTGCACCAGCTCACCGAGCAGGGCAGCCTTTCGCCTGGACTCACGCCTGCGCTACCGCCTTCGACAAGCTGCGAGATGCGCTCACCCGGGCCCCGGTGCTGGTGTACCCCGATCCAGCACACCCCTTCGTTGTTGACACAGACGCCAGCAACTGAAGTCCCAGTGCAGTGCTGTCACAGGAGGGGTCCGAGGAGAACACGTTGTGGCGACCTTCAGCCACACCCTGAGCCGCACTGAATGCAACTATTGTGTCACCCGCTGGGACCTCTTAGCTGTGGTCCAGGCCTTCCGCCACTTCCGCCCCTTCCCCTTTGGCCAATGGTTCCTGCTTCGCACGGACCACGCACGCTGACCTGGTTGTTGAGCTTTCACAGTCCCCGGGGGCAGCTGGCATGGTGGCTGGAGCCACCGAGTGTCACTACTGTCGCTGCTTTGAGGAGCGGAGCCAGGGGCAAGCAGTGGTGGCGGGACTTCAGGTGATAGCCAGCGGCGACCCCCACGCCCCCATGGTCCACCAGCAGGTGCGCAGCGAGCTTGTGTGTTTGTGGGTCACCCTGACTGTAACCAAGGTGTGTGGTAATCACCCCACCACTCTGTTTGTATGAGATTGAGTGGTTCTCTCCCCGGGTCATAGCGCCCGGTCTGTTTTTGTGTTTATCACAATAAAAACAGTTGCTGGGGCTCAACAAGCTTCCTTGTCTGTCATTATGGACCAAATGCTCACCAGAATATATTTTTTCAATTGAGGCTGATGACTTAATACTCCCCCCACTCACTATACTCAATATTATTGTGTCTGCTGTGGAGACCTTCAGGTTTCTGGGTGTCACAATCTCCCAGGACCTGAAGTGGACACCCAATGCGGACATTCTTATCAAAAAAGGTTCAGCAGAGGTTGTATTTCCTACGTCAACTCAGGAAGAACAACCTGCCTCAGGAGCTGCTGATTCAATTCTATTCAGGAATAATCCAGTCTGCTCTCTGTTCGTCCATCACCGTCTGGTTTGGATCAGCTACCAAACAAGACAAGAATAGACTCCAAAGAACCATCAGGGCTGCAGAAAGGATTATTGGTGTGAAGCTGCCCTCGATCCAGGACATATATGCATCTAGAGTCAGGAAGTGAGCAAGCAGCATCATTGTAGACCCATCACACCCTGGACATCACCTGTTCCAACTCCTTCCTTTCGGTAGGCGCTTTAGATCACTGTATGCCAGGACAAATAGGTACAAGAACAGTTTCTTTCCGTATACCATCAGTCTTATGAACACTTGAATTTTAGTCTATCATAAACCAAGTCCACCTGTACATATACAGGTACACCTCATTGTATATAGTTCACGATTATTTTCACTATTGTTTTGTTTGCTTTTTGATTCTGTACAGCGAGAGCTCAGGGAAACTGGCATTAAATTCCCTGTATGTGTCCACATACTTGGCGATAATAAAGGGTTCTGATGCTGATTACCCTACAGAGATGGTGGAAAGGGAGTGATTCGTAATTTAAAAATTGGATAGACACTTGACGGAACTGGAACTGGAATTGGTTTATTATTGTCACATGTATTGAGATACAGTGAAAAGCTTGTCTTGCATACTGTTCATACAGATCAATTATTTATAGCAGCGCTTTGAGGCATTATAGGTTAAAACATTAGCAGGGTGTAGGATATGGTGTAACAGTTGCAGAGGAAGTGAGGTGCAGGGAGACAATAAAGAGTAAGATCATAATAAAAAAGATTGTACCCAAACTGTCAACAACTCATTTCCCCCCAGGGATGGTGCTGTACCTGCTGAGTCCCTCTATCAAATTGTTAGCTGTCTACAATCTGCTATGGAGGAGCCACTGCAAAGGATCAGAAGAAGCTGGAGGGGTTTGCTACTCAACCAGCTCCATAATGGGCACCAGCCCCCACATCATCAAGGACATCTTCAAAAGACAAAATGGTAGCATCCATCATTAAGGAACTCCCCCATCACCCAAGACATGCCCTCCTCTTCTTACTACTATCAGGGAGGAGGTATAGAAGCCTAAACACACACACTCAATGCCTTAGGATCAGCTGCTTTCTCTCCACCATCAGATTTCTGAACAGACAATGAACCAATGAACACTACCTCACTATTTTTCGAACACTACTCCAATTTTTGCTTTCATTTTGCACTACATACTTAATTAGATTACATATATTTCTTATTGTAATTTATAGTATTTTTTATGTATTGCACTGTACTGTTGCTGCAAAACATCAAATTTCACTACAAACAGTATGTCAGTGATGATGAACCTGATTTGATACAGTCCAGCATCTGCAGTCACTTGTGACTCCAGCTTTATTGAGGGATGATTTCCAAATAGCATTTATGCAGAGAACCTTCCGGTAAATCTGGATTTCTTCAAGTTTTTCTTTACTTCCTGACTTACATATGTCTTATGCAGAAGGAGATTATTTTTAGAATCACTCTGCTTAGACCATAAGACATAGAAGCAGAATTGGGCTACTCAGCCCATTGAGTCTACTCTGCCATTCCATGGTGGCTGATTTATTATCCCTTTCAACCCTATTCTCCTGCCTTCTCCCTGTAACATTTGATGCTCTTGCTATTCAAGTTCAAGTTTAATTGTCATTCAACCACATACATGAACAAAACAGCATTCCCCTAGGACCAGGGTACAAAACACAATACCAACAGTCATACACAGTACAAGCCACGCAAATAATATAGCTGATGTCACTGAATGTCATGGCTTGCAGATTGATGGTGCATGGTCACATTTCTGCAGCGAAGAACTTATCAACTTCAGCTTTAAATACACCCAATGATTTAGCCTCCAAAACTTTTGTGGAAATGAATTCCACTGATTCACCACCACCTCTGACTAATGAAATTCCTCCTTATCTCTGTTCTAAAGGGGCATCCCCTGTTTTGAAGCTATGCCCTCTGGTCCGACACTTCCCCAATATAAGAAGCATCCTCTTCATATCCACTCTATCTAGTCCTTTCAATATTTGATAGCTTCAATGAGCTCCCCCCTTCATTCTTCTAAACTCCCAGCAAATACAGCCCCAGAGTCATCAAACGCTCCTCTTATGTTAACCCTTACATTCCTGAGCTCATTCATGTGAACCTCCTCTGGACCCTCACCAGTGCCAGCACCTCCTTTCTTAGATAAGGGGGCACAAAACTGCTCACAATGCTCCAAATGTGGTCTGACCAATGCCTTATAAGGCCTCAGCTTGGAGATATGCCCTCTTTTGTAGAGAAGCCATCAATAGCTGAAGAGATGACTGCTGAGCAGACTGATTGATGACAGTTTGCACGAAGTCAGAATCTTCACTGTGATCAAATGGGTGCAATTGGAAAACCAACAAATTTCCACTTTAATCAATGGGTGATGTACAATAATCAACTCCACACACACTGTGCACACTTCAGCTTGAGTGACAGTTTACCAGCACGGAAGATTTAGGAGTTAGGAAGAGGATGTCAGGTATTTTCCTGAATAAGGGATCAGTTCAGTTTATTCCCATCACTCAGTAGGCCATGTTTATTTTATTGACATGAAATTTTAATGAATGCTATTTTGATTTGAGAATGGTGCAATGCAGTCAAATAAACGCTTACATATTTGTACACCGGAACCATCGTGAACAAATAGGTAAGCATCTGCTACTTGACTCTGCATTTGATGTCTTTTTCAGATTCTCAGCATGAGGAGGCTGCAAGATGCTGATATAATCCCCAAAAGCAGGATATCTTCTAGACTTGTTCGTGCACCAAGTTATCATTTTAATAACACCAATGATTCTGCAGATGCTGGAAATCTGAGCAACGCACGCAAAATGCTGGAGGAGCTCAGCAGGTCAGAGAACATCGGCGAAAGGGGATAAACTGTCGACCTTTGGTCTTAGCCAAAATGTCAACGGTTAATACCCCTCGCGTGATCCTGTCTGACCTACTGAGTTCCTCCAGAATTTCGGGTGTGTTGCTCAAGATTTCCAGCATTTACAGAGTCTCTTTAGAACAGAGATGTAGTGAATCTGTGGAGCATCTTCAGGCTCTTGTATATTCTCTCTGACGGTAGCAATGAGAAGCGGGCATGTCTTGGGATGTGGGCCTGAGGACATGCACTCAATATTTCAGGAACAGCTTCTTCCCCGCTGTCATCAGATTTCTGAACAGTCCATGAACCCATGAACACCACCTTACTATTTCGCTTTCCTTTTGCTCTACTTATTTATATATTTTGTATTTTATAACTTATAGATTTTTGTAATTTTTGCTGCTGCAGAACAATAAATTTCAGAGTGTAAGTCAGGGATATTAAACCTGATTCTGATTCTGACTGCAGTTTCTCTGTTCAAAGGGGAGTGCTTTAATCCAGTTAGCTAACAGGTCACTGTCTCATTACACTCAAAGAGCGGGACTATAGAGGCACAACAGAAAAATAAACATAAATAATTGCATTGTAGCCAGTGTAATGATATAATGAGATTAGCAAATTAGTGTCATGGGGATAAATTGTCCTGCACCTGAGCTACTTAGAGAGCTGATAATGCAGGATAATTAAGGTGGACAGAGAAAATGGCCATTGCTTCTTCCTTCTTCCTTTTCAGTTCTCGTGAATAGTCTTGGCCCGAAATGTTGACTGGTTACTTCTCTCCATAGATGCTGCCTGGCATGCTGAATTCCTACAGCATTTTGTGTGAATGGCCATTGGAAATCTTGTCCAATTACTCTCCATGAATGGACGGAAAGTAAAGCTTGCTTTCTGACAAGTGGGCACGGCACCTAAGTTGGTTTTCCAATATTGCAACAGTCAAGTGATACATTCCACAGATTTAAGATTGAGATGAACCACACACATCAATCTGTGGGGATACTGGTAACTTAGCACAGGCATAGTAGGATGTCAAATTAATTCAAAAAAAAATCAAATTTTCTGAAATCTGTTCTTAATGCTGCATTAGAATGCAATATCATAACACAAAGGCGTCTACTTCATTACTGTGTCTGTGTTCATATGTATGTGTGTGTGCATGTGTCTTGATTATATGTGCTTACCTGTTTGTGTATGTATTTGCATGTGTTTCCATATACTGTATATCTATTTGCATGCATGTGTATACCTGTATATGTGTGTGTGTGTGTGTGTGTGTGTGTGTGTGTGTGTGTGCGCGCGCGCGCGCGCGTGCATTTTGACTTTTTCTAAAATTGCTCAAATGCAGTTGATTGCCATTAATTGGGCCATTGGCTAATCGAAGCAATCACTTAACTGGGACAACACTTAAAGAACAAAAACTAATAGAGAAAATAGCTGGGATTTCTTTTGTTTATTTGGGACACTATGCTGCTTAAATGGGACAGGGGACTGCTGCCAAACAGTTTCTAAGTAACTTCAGTCGTGTGCAAATGTGTGGCCGTTAAACATTACATTGTGCATAAAGCAGAGATATTAAATGGAGTCAGTTACATGACTGTGTTAAAAACAGTGATTTTTTTGTCACTGATAGTTGCTGAGAAATAAGCAGTATGTCAATTCTGAACCGTTTTGTTCACTGCAGTTTCAAGCATTCAGGCTTGGAAAGGCCAGAAACGGCTAGGTCCAAAATTGAAATGATTTCACTGCTTCAACAAGTTAGAAACTACAAAGAATTGATTCGACCAAACTACAATTGAATAGGAAGACCAATACCCCCAGAGTCTCCCGGGGGGGGGGGGCGGGGGAGGATGAGAGACGCAACGGGACGGTCATGGTAATGGCCAGGACAGGAAACACAACTACGAGGAAGCTAAAGCAAACAACACTGACCGGAGAGGAATTGCGAAAAATTGTGGAAAAGTCTGCAAAAACATCAGAGGGCTCAAGATACACCAGAGCAAATCCAGATGTGGATCATTGGTGACCCAAGTGCAGCACATGGACTTAGTGTCCAGTGAGACGAAGGAGAATTCCAGCCAGGAAGCACCCCACAGAGCTGAAGATCTCTTTGCCTCAGCACCAAACAATAGACCAAGTGAGTTCCTCTTCGGCTACCCCAGTCCATTCGTCGAGGAAAGACAGGATCAAATAGCCTGGATCATCAGACAACGTCGCCTGGATGTAGTTCGATGATGATGAAGACGGCATCCTGGAAGTTGCCTTAACAGGTCCAGTACACAGAAAAATCGACTCACTCACAGCCATAGTGTATAATCTAGTGAAGGAACGATTTGGCCCAATGGAGTGGAGAAGCCAACCCGAGTTACCATGGCAACCAAATAGGAGGGAAAGGGAGGGTCGTCGCTTGAGAGGTGAATTAAAGATTCTCAACAAGAGGTTTAAAACCAGCTCACCAGCTGAAAAAGAAGGTATCAAGGACTTAACCAGTATGCTGCGGAAAAAGCTGAGCGAACTCCGGAGGGCGGAACATCTACGACAGCAAAGAAGGAAGAAAGAGAAACGGCGAGCGCAGTTTGTGAGAGATCCATTCAGCTTCATCAGGACTTTTCTCAGCCAACAAAAACCTGGTATACTATCCAGCTCGAAGCCAGAGGTAGAGGAGTTCCTGCGGGAGGCACACAGTGACCCATGGAGGGGTCAGGGACTGGGAACCAATTGGGCTGTGCGTAGACTGGAAAAACCATCAACTGAGCTGAATGTGAAGGAGCCTACATGACAGGAAATCCAGGACATCATCCGGAAAGCTAAAGCATCAGCTGCCCCAGGCCCAAGTGGCATACCTTATAAGGTGTATAAGAAATGACCAAAACTTCTTCGGAGGCTGTGGAAGGTCATGAGAAAGATCTGGGCCAAAGGTACTATTCCATCAAGTTGGAAATTGGTAGAGGGATGCTTTATTCTGAAGGAAGAGGATTCTTCCACAATTGCCCAGTCCAGGACAATTTCTCTCCTGGAGGTGGAATGTAAAATTTTCTTTTCTGTGCTTGCAAGAAGGCTGTCTTCTTACATGACGCAGAACTGCTATATCAACACATCCATCCAGAAAGGCAGTATTCCAGGCTTTTCGGGGTGTCTGGAACACACCTCAATGATTAGCTATTTGATCTGTGAGGCCAAGCAGAAAAAGGGCGACCTAACAGTTTTCTGGTTAGACCTCGCGAACGCCTATGGGTCTATACCACATGACCTCATCCTAGAAGTACTTGACCACTACTACCTCCCAGTGGGCTATTGGAGACCAGCTACCTAGGAGGATTCAAACTCAGATTTACATCAGCCCATTTCACAACTAGTTGGCAGGACCTCCAGAAGGGGATTCCAACAGGGTGCACCATCTCCCCCATCCTATTTATTATGGGAATGAACCTCCTATTATCAGCAGCAGAAGATGTAACCCGCGGCCCGACGCTGGAGTCGGGCATTATTCAGCTGGCTCTATGAGGGTTTATGGATGACATCACGATAACAACTGTGTCACATGTCCAAGCAAGATGGGTATTGGAAACCTTGGACAATGTAGCCACTTGGGCAAAGATGTCCTTCAAGGCCAAGAAGTCCAGGTGTATGGTGATCAGAAAGGGCAAAGTTACTAGCAAGTTTAGCCTCCAGGTTCAGGGTGAAGTCATCCCTTCCATCGAAGGTCACCCGATAAAATGCTTGGGGAAGTGGTTTAATGCAGCGGTCCCCAACCACTGGGCCGTGGACTGTTACTGGGCCACAAAGCATGTGCTACTGGGCCGCGAGGAAACGATGTGAGTCAGCTGCACCTTTCCTCATTCCCTGTCATGCACTGTTGAACTTGAACATGGGGTTGCCAACTGTCTCGTATTTGCTGGGACATCCCGTATAATGGGCTAAATTGTTTTGTCCCATATGGGACTGCCCTTGTCCCATACTTCCCCCGCTAAGGTAGAGCATTCCTATGAAACCTTTTATGCCGAAATGGTGTGAAGCGAAGAAGCAACTACCATTAATTTATACGGGAAAAATTTTTGAGCATTCCCAGACCCAAAAAAAACCTACCAAATCATACCAAATAACACATAAAACTGAAAATAAGTAAAACTAACATATAGTAAAAGCAGGAATGATATGATAAATACACAGCCTATATAAACTAGAAATAATGTATGTACAGTGTAGTCGGGAAGATAAAGGCAAAACCGATTTGTGGGGAAAAAACATTGGCACGTACATGCATGCGCACATCACATGTGCAAGTCACGCATGTGCACACAGGTGCCCGCGCAAGGCTTCATGGTCATGGTAGTCTTTCCTGGGGTAAAGTGTCCCGGGATTTGACTGCAACTTTTGTCCCTTATTTGGGAGTGAGAAAGTTGGCAACGCTAACTGTAAAAGACATGTTGAGGTGAGTTTAACCCTACTTGAACACCCCGCCCCGATCGGCAGGTCCGCAAGAATATTGCCAATATTAAACTGGTCTGCGGTGCAAAAAAGGTTGGGGACCCCTGGTTTAAAGTGTCACTGACAGATGGGGCCAATGTCACCAATGCTGTGAAGCAGACAGACGAATGGCTGAAGAAGATTGACAAATCCGGACTTCCCGGTAAATTCAAGACCTAGCTGTACCAATACGGCCTCCTGCCCAGGCTTCTCTGGCTCTTCACACTCTATGAGTTCCCCATGACTGCCGTAGAGGGTATTGAGAGGAAAACCAACAAGCACCTGCAGAGATGGTTGGGAGTTCCTCCAAGCTTCTCTTCAGTGGGCCTCTACATTCCACCTGGGCAACTGCAGGTTGCCCTGTCATCTGTAGTGGAGGAATTCAAGGTGGCAAAATGCAGAGTCTTATTAAGCTTGAGAGATTCCAATGACGTCTTGGTAAAGCAAGCAGGCATTACAACCAGATCTGGGTGTAAGTGGGCAGCCAACGCAGCTGTGAAGCAGGCAATGTGTTCTCTGAAGCTGTGAGATATTATTGGCAACCCCTGCGTCAGGTGGCAAGGCCTCGGCTCAGTTCACTTCCAGCAGTGGGGAAACGCAAGTGTAACGAACAGGTGAGACATGGTACAGGCAGAAGTACGGATCCGTGAGGAAGAGAAATGGATGTCAAAGGCAGTGGAACAAGGGTCCCAGGGTGCCTGGACAAAATGCTCAAGATCTCATGGGCAGAGCTATGGAGACTGGAGCCCTTCCGTACTTCCTTCCTCTTGCGATTCATGTGTGACACCCTTCCTTCGCCATTACATCTGTATGCATGGGGGCTGAGAGAGGACCCGAACTGTAAGCCCTGTGTTCAAAAGGGGACACTGGCTCTTATACTGTCTGGGTGTAAAACAGCTCTAACTCAAGAACGGTATAGGTGGAGCCATGATAAGGTGCTTCTGGCTCTTGCTGACACACGAGAGCGAGAGAGATGCAAGAAGAGTACGGCTGGCACAGATTTGGGGAAGGCCATCACCTTCATCAAAGAGGGAGCCAGGCCTTTCGTAACCAAACACCCAAAGCCTAATCTGCTGCTAACGGCCAGGTCCTGGGAGATGAGGGTCGATGTGGGAAGAAGGTTGCAGTTCCTGGATGTGGTGCACATAACCCTACGCCCAGACATTGTACTGTGGTCAACTGAAGACAGGAAAATAATTCTGGTTGAGCTGACTGTGCTGTGGGAGGAGGGATGGGAAGAGGCTCACGAGAGAAAGGCCTTAAAGTACCAGCCCTTAGTGCAGGAGTGCAAAGACAAGGGATGGCAGGCATGGTTGTTCCCTGTGGAGATCGGCTGCAGAGGTTCCCCAGCCAAATCAGCAATGGCGTTTGTTGTCAGCTCTGGGCCTGGACAAAAGGAGCAAAAAACAAGCAGCTCGTAGGATGGAGGAAGAGGCAGAACGAGCTTCTTGTTGGATTTGGAGTAGGCGAGAGGAGGGAAGCTGGAAGCCAGGAGCAGATGGGCAGTGATTTGGCCACCACCGCCAGCCCACCAACTGGAGAGTGTCGTGGTTAAGGGTCGAAACACTCTGTGAAGGTTGGGAACCACCCGATGACATCTGCTCCTGGCTGAAGGCTACGGTTACCTTATAAGGTGTCTGGAGAATGCACCCTAACAGGTGTATGTAACAAGTAACAAGTGAAAGTATCAACAATCAGCTCAAATATTACAACGAAAATGAACATTTGGAAGATTTGGAGATCTAAAACATTGTATGAAGGAAGTCCATTATCTGCACCAGGTGCATGCACTGATTTTGTTCATTTACAATCAATCAAAATACAGTTTGTAATATACAGCAAAAATATGGCAGCATATAATTCCTCCATCAATAACTATTAGGAATTATGGTTTTATAGTACTGTAGTAGTATTGTTAATGTTCTAAATTGTTTGTATTTCATGTAAATACATTATTTGTTACTCAGTTAAATGGTTGTTTGTCTTTTTTATATGCTTTTTAACTATTTCCATAAAACTTTATACTTTATTGTCGCCAAACAATTGATACTAGAACGTACAATCATCACAATGATATTTGATTCCACGCTTCCCGCTCCCTGGAGTACAAATCGATAGTAAATATTAAAAATTTAAATTATAAATCATAAATAGAAAATAGAAAATGGAAAGAAAGATGGAGAAAAAACCGAGAGGCAGGTCCGGATATTTGGAGGGTACGGCCCAGATCCGGGTCAGGATCCGTTCAGCAGTCTTATCACAATTGGAAAGAAGCTGTTCCCAAATCTGGCAGTACGAGTCTTCAAGCTCCTGAGCCTTCTCCCTGAGGGAAAAGGGATGAACAGTGTGTTGGCTGGGTGGGTCGTGTCCTTGATTATCCTGGCAGATAATCCTTGATTATCCTTGAAAACTATGGCTAATTGGAGCCCAAATGAATTGGTTCTGATGTGTCCCAATTAACTGGAGTCCATTGGATTAAAAATGCCCTTTTCCTCCCTCATAGCACTAGAATGCTTTTCCATTCAAGTACAGTATCTATCTAATTCCTTGCTGGAAGTTGTTAATTAACCTGGTTCGATGACTTTTTCAAGCAGTTGTGGGGAGAGAGTCGTTGTTTCCTGGCTTCTTATAGATTTCAGAATTTTCATGCAGAGACCACTGATCAATTCTCACTGGCAGTGCTTGAAATTGTAATGAAATAATACCATGTTCTTGATTTAATGGGAATATTATACAACACTGGTGTGACAAGCATATATCTGACAGATCTGTAATTGAAACTAAGTCTGTGAGACAAGCCGAGCACCTTCCTAGTGGGCACCCATTTTAATTCCATTTCCCATTCCCATTCTGACATGTCAGTCCATGGATTCATGTACTGTTGCGATGAGGCCATACTTAGGTTGGAGGAGCAACACCTTATATTCCGTCTGGGTAGCCTCCAATCTGATGGTGTGATCATCGATTTTTCAAACTTCCAGTAATGCCCCACTTTCACCATTCCCCATTCCCATTTCCCTCTCTCACCTTATCTCCTTACCTGCCCATCTCTTCCCTCTGGTGCTCCTCCCCCCTTTCTTTCTTCCATGGCTTTCTGTCCTCTCCTATCAGATTCCCCCTTCTCCAGCCCTGTATCTCTTTCACTAAATAACTGCCTGGCCTGCTGAGTTCTTCCAGCACTTTGTGTATGTTGCTTGGATTTCGAGCATCTGCAGATTTTCTCTTGTTTAAAATCCATGAGCTGGGAGCAGGGTAGTACCTTTGTTTTCGAATCAGATATACTGTTAATAGATATCCATGCAGCACAGGGTAAACTTTCCAGAACTTGCTGCAGGCCATGCATGGATTTGGAAGTGTAAGAGTTGTGTTATTGGAGAAGTAATTCAGTCTTGAATATTAATCTGCAGACATGAGATCAAATTCCCACCACAGCATCTGGGTAGTAAGATGAATCTGGAATGAAGCCAGTTTCAGTAATGGAGATTGTTAAATTAATAGATTTTTATAAATGTCCTTTTGGGAAGAAAACTTGCCCTCCCTGTCTGCTGTCATCCACAGCAATAAGTTTAACTCTTGACTGTCCTCTGAAAGGCTGTCAATCCCAAGGTTTGACTTCATTCAGCTTAAGGTTCTGAGTTTACTGCCAGATATTGCTTGTCTGCCAAGTGACACTGTAAATTCAATATTGAAATGACAGTAATAGGATTTGTAACAGCAAACTTTGTCGTCCACTCTCAGCCACTTACATTGCATTGATATACATGCTGAAGGATGAACTACTGATGAAGTGGAGTGTTTGCCTCTTTCTGAACTAGTGGCAAATAAATCTCATATCTCAGGTACAACAAAGGTCAGTCACAACACAACATTTCTTCTGCTTTATCTTATTTCAATATAGCTTCGCCTAAAACTAGCAACAGCTATGTATACATATCTTCATTACCCCAAATGTGTACCCTTTCTTAACTGGTGTTTGGCTTCCATCAGCGGGTCCTTAAGTTTGATCATGAAGACACAAGAGATTTTTACGCTGCTGAAAATCTTAAGTAACATACACACACACAAACACTTCAGGAACTCAGCAAGTCAGGCAGCACCTCTGAAGGGAATTGAACCCTCGACATTTCAGAGTGAGATACTTCATCAGCATTTGTTCATTTCCCTCCATAGACACTGCCAGACCTGCTGAATTCCTCCAGCATTTTGTTTGAATTGTTCACAATTTAATCCTGTGCCCTAGTAAATTTCAAAGCTGCAAATGTGAAATACGAAATATGAAACGCAATAGCTGTCATTTTATGTCACTCCTGAAATTCAACAACTCACTGTTTGGTATTTATGAACTGACACATTTAATATTCCCACATTAGATACAGACCAAATTCCAATGCTCCTTTTGACCACTGAGTGCATTACTAGACCATGTTGTCCTGAGGGTGAGTGTTGCTGGGCACCCCTGGAACTGCAACATTTTCATGAAGCAGCATCACGCTGGCAAATCCTGAACCTCAGCATCATCTTGTTGAACAAGGCGAACCCAAACGCAGGCACGGAGATTGAGTTAGGATGCAGATGCGGGCGTGAGCGTTGAACGGCAAACAGGAGGGCGTGCAGGAAAGCAGGAGGCAGGCAGAACCTATCTTGACATGAAGAAATTGAGTTTCACAGGTAAATCTCGGTACTGAAGCAACACTTAGAAGCACAACCTTAAGCGGCCGGGAAACGTTAATCACCAAACTGGCAAAACCAATGATTTGGCAACTAGTGGGTGTAAAGCTGGGGTTCTTATGCTGCAGGTCTTGATGAAAACCAGGTGTGCCGCCATCAAAGGAAATTAGGAGAAAATGGGGAATTAACAGTTGGCACCACGGCACAATCAAAGGGAATTAGGAGAAAATGGGGAATTAATGGTCGGGACCATGACACATCTTTTAACTCTTCCTCCTTCCATCCAACATACCAGAGTATTTCCTCTAAGTAAAGTCCTGATACACACATGCACACAAGCGCATGCATGCATGCACTTACACACACACACAGATACACACGTACACCCACATGCACGCACACGCACACACAATCACACACACATATACACATACAGAGACGGACACACACATACACATAGAGAGAGAGAGAGAAAGAGACATACAGAGCCATATTTACATATTTTCATTACCCTGACTATATTTTCAATATTTTCATTTCCAAATGTGTAGCTTTTCTTAATTGGTGTTTGGTTTCCACGGTTGGGGGCGGGGGGAGGGGTTGTTAGCCATAAATTCAAACATGTAAGCCAAGAGATTCTGCAGATGCCAGAAATCTTAAGCAACATACACAAAGTGCTGGAGGAACTCAGCAAGTTAGGCAGCATAATTATACATTCTGTGTCAGATATTCAATGCTAATCTATTCCTCCTTCTTGGAGACACCATGGAAAAGAAACATAGCAATGTTTGCCCAAAACCAAACTGCCCTGTCCGACATCTTAAAGATAAAGATCTTTAAAGATTCCAATATCTTAAAGATCTTCAGGGATAAGCTTTACTTATCAAGGATCAAAATATCGAAACATAGTGAAAGATGTCATTTGCGTCAATGAACAACACAGTCCAAGGATTGTGCTGAGTGCAGCCCCAATTGTCACCATGCTCTGGTGCCAATATAGCATGCCCACATGTTGTCCTGCATACTTGCCTTTAGTGGTTGAGGATCGTTCAAGAAAATTAGAAACTGAATTATTTCAGGCCCGTCAACTGGAATAGGATTGTTAAAGGCACAAACAAATAAATAAATAAACAAGGTTAATAAGACCATAAGACCATGTCATGTGTGACACCAAGCAGAGTTACCGGATGGATGATGCTAATGAGAGAGATAACGGAAGACAATGGAGAAACATTCAAAATGCTAATGAGAGCAAAGGGAGAGATTAACGAGAAAGAAACACATTGACAGACCGGTTGCTTTGAACCTGAATTGTTTGAAGTTTGATGGACAGTTGATACCCCAGCGGGGGGATAAAAAGAGCAGGTTTGCTAAGGCACGCAACACACCACGAGACCACAAGTCCCTGGAAAGAGAAGTGTACCCCCACAAGTGGTGGGAGTTTGGAGGTCCGGTTCGTGGGAACCGACCAGAGGCTCACAGGGTGTAAAGGTACGATCAGTGGGAACCTGGGGTGTGTTTCTGCCCTTGCCTGGGTGCCGGGTTCACCGTGGAAGAACCATCGTATCCGGAACAGAGGGGTCACAGTCGGTGAGCACAGCGGGGATTAGAAGACATAAAAGGTTCTGCCTGAAACCAACTGCGAAGACATCAAAGGTCTGCCTGAACCAAATTGCATCTCTCTCTCTCTCTCTCCCCAACGGTACGACAACAGCGATTACTGCGAACTGCACTAAACTGAACTGAACTCTGCTTCACTTAAGACTGATCATTTTACCCCTGGACTGCGATAGAGCTTGGTTGATTCCTATTACCATAGTTCTGTGTATACGTGTGTATTATCATTGCTAACCTGTTACATTTATATCCTTACTATTAGTGTACTATATTACTTATTTCTTTAATAAAACTTTATTAGTTCCTAGTAATCCAGACTCCAACAAGCGTTCCATTTCTGCTGGTTTGGCAACTGAGTTACGGGGTACGTAACAACCATAAGACAAAGGAGCAGAAGTTGGCCAATCGGCCCATCGAGTCTGCTCTGCCATTTTATCGTGAGCTGATCCATTCTCCCATTTAGTCCCACTCCCCTGCCTTCTCACCATAACCTTTGGTGCCCTGGCTACTCAGATACCTATCAATCTCAGCCTTAAATACACCCAATGACTTGGCCTCCACTGCCGCCCATGGCAAAAAATTCCACAGATTCACCACCCTCTGGCTAAAAAAATTTCTTCGCATCTCTGTTCTGAATGGGCGCCCTTCAATCGTTAAGTCATGCCCTCTCGTACTAGACTCCCCCATCATGGGAAACAACTTTGCCACATCCACTCTGTCCATGCCTTTCAACATTCGAAATGTTTCTATGAGGTCCCCCCTCATTCTTTTAAACTCCAAGGAATACAGTCCAAAAGCAGACAAATGTTCCTCATATGTTAACCCTCTCATTCCCGGAATCATTCTAATGAATCTTCTCTGTACCCTCTCCAAAGTCAGCACATCCTTTCTTAAATAAGGAGCCCAAAACTGCCCACAGTACTCCAAGTGAGGTCTTACCAGTGCCTTACAGAGCCTCAACATCACACCCCTGCTCCTATATTCTATCCCTCTAAAAATGAATGCCAACATTGCATTCGCCTTCTTCACCACTGACTCAACCTGGAGGTTAACCTTAAGGGTATCCTGCACGAGGTCTCCCAAGTCCCGTTGCATCTCAGAACTTTGAATTCTCTCCCTATTTAAATAATAGTCTGCCCATTTATTTCTTCTGCCAAAGTGCATAACCATACACTTTCCAACATTGTATTTCATTTGCCACTTCTTTGCCCATTCTTCCAATCTATCCAAGCCTCTCTGCAGACTCTCTGTTTCCTCAGCACTACCGGCCTCTCCACCTATCTTCGTATCATCAGCAAACTTAGCCACAAAGCCATCTATTCCATAATCCAAATCGTTGGTGTACAATGTAAAAAGAAGCGGTCCCAACACAGACCCCTGTGGAACACCACTGGTAACCAGAAGCCAACGAGAATAGGATCCCTTTATTCCCACTCTCTGTTTCCTGCCAATTAGCCAATGTCCTATCCACGTATGTAACTTTCCCGTAATTCCATGGGCTCTTATCTTGTTAAGCAACCTCATGTGTGGCACCTTGTCAAAGGCCTTCTGAAAATCCAAATATACAACATCCACTGCATCTCCCTTGTCTAGCCTACTTGTAATTTCCTCAAAAAATTGTAATACGTTTGTCAGGCAGGATTTTCCTTTAAGGAAACCATGCTGAGTTCTGCCTATCTTGTCATATGCCTCCAGGTACTCCGTAACCTCATCCTTGACAATCGACTCCAACAACTTCCCAACCACCGATGTCAAGCTAACAGGTCTATAACTTCCTTTTTGCTTCCTTGTCCCCTTTTTAAAAAGCAGAGTGACATTTGCAATCTTCCAGTCCTCCAGAACCATGCCAGAATCTATCGACTTTTGAAAGATCAGCGCTAATGCCTCCGGAATCTCCACAGCTACTTCCTTCAGAACGCAAGGGTGCATTCCATCTGGTCCGAGAGATTTATCTACCCTTAGACTATTCAGCTTCCTGAGTACTTTCTCTGTCATAATTGTGACTGCGCACACTTCTCTTCTCTGCCACCCTTGAGTGTCCAGTATACTGCTGATGTCTTCCTCAGTGAAGACTGATGCAAAATACTCATTCAGTTCCTCCTTATCTCCTTATCTCCCATTACAATTTCTCCAGCATCATTTTCTATTGGTCCTATATCTACTCTCACCTGTCTTTTACTCTTTATATACTTGAAAAAGCTTTTAGTATCCACTTTGATATTATTTGCTAGCTTCCTTTCATCGTTCGTCTTTTCCCTCTTAATGACCTTCTTAGTTTCCTTTTGTAAGCTTTTAAGAACTTCCCAATCCTCTGTCTTCCTACTAATTTTTGCTTCTTTGTATGCCCTCTCCTTTGCTTTAACTTTGTCTTTAACTTCTCTTGTCAGTCATGGTTGCATCCTTCTTCCATTCGAAAATTTCTTTTTTTTTGGAATATATCTGTCTTACACCTTCCTCACTTCTCGCATAAACTCCAGCCACTGCTGCTTTGCCGTCCTTACCGCTAGTGTCCCTTTCCAGTCAACTTTGGCCAGTTCCTCTCTCATGCCACTGTAATTTCCTTTACTCCACTGAAATACTGACACATGGGATTTTGGCTTCTTTTTTTTCAAATTTCACAGCGAACTCAGTCATGTTATGATCACTGCCTCCTAAGGGTTCCTTCACCTCAATCTCTCTAATCACCTCCTGTTCATTACACAATACCCAATCCAGTACAGCTGATACCCTAGTGGGCTCAACAACAAGCTGTTCTAAAAAGCCATCTCGCAGACATTCTACAAATTCTCTCTCTTGAGATCCAGTGCCGACTTAATTTTCCCAATCCACTCACATGTTAAAATCCCCCACAATTATCATAACACTGCCCTTCTGACAAGCCTTTTCTATTTCCTGTTGTAATTTGTAGCCCACATCACTGCAGCTGTTTGGAGGCCTGTATATAACTGCCATCAGGGTCCTTTTACCCCTGCAATTTCTTAGCTCAACCCATAAAGATTCTGCACCTTTGATCCTATGTCACCTCTTTCTAATGATTTAAAATTATTTCTTACCAATAAAGCCACACCACCCCCTCTGTCTATCTGCCTATCCTTCCGATACACCGTGTATCCTTGGATGTTCAGCTCCCAGAGACTTGCATCCTTTAGCCACGTCTCACTGATCGCCAAGATCATCCAACTTATTCCTTATGCTGCGTGCATTTAAGTGTAACACCTTAAGACCAGTAGTTGGTACTTTTTGCTTTGATTGCACTGCAAATCATTCCAATGGCTACAAATCTGCCCCATCACCTGCCTGTCTTTCCTGACATCTTTACTGCTTACTATCTTAGATTTATTTCTGTTTTCCCCTTCCTCCGCTCTATCATTCCAGTTCCCATCCCCCCCTGCCAAATTAGTTCAAACCCTAAATTAGTTAATATGAAGGAGCACAAAGTAAATATTTTTTTCTGAACCATGGGGTGGGGGGCAAGAGAAATGTGATTTATAATCAACAATTCTACTTATGTCAGATCTATCACAAATAGGTACTGTGTTATCCCTTAACAATAACCATTGAAGACAAGGATTGATATGTTCCATTTAATCATTTTGGACCAATTTAAAGAAAATCTTACATTGTAAAATCACTTCACAGGGAATCCCATTTCATTATCATTAAATGATTGAAATCTCAGCTGGTATTAAAAGAAAACACATTATACAAATGCATGGGATTCTGGAGATGCTGGAAATCCAGAGGAACACACATAAAATGCCGGAGGTACTCAGCAGGTCAGGCACCATCTATGAAAAGGAATAAAGAGTTGAGACCCTTCATCAGGACTGGAAAGGAAAGGGGAAGAAGCCAGAATAAGAAGGTGGGGGTGGGGACGGAGTGCTATCTAGAAGGTGAGAGGTAAGACCAGGTGAGGTAGAAGGTAGGTGGGTGGGGAAGGTGTTGAAGTGAAAAACTGGGATGCAAGGGGCTAAGAAGAAGGAATCTGATACGAGAGGAGAGTGGATCATGGGAAAAAGGGAAGGAGGAAGGACACCAGAGAGAGCTTATAGGCAGGTACGAAAAAGAGAAAAGGCGAGAGAAGAGCCAGAACTGGGTATGGCAGAGAGAAAGTGAGGGCTAGAGAAGATACCAGACATTAGAGAAATCAACGTTCATGCTGTTAGGTTTGGATGCTACGCAGATGGAATATGAGGTATAGATAAAACAGATTATATTGTTTCATTTTCAGTAACAATCCGTGTAAAATAAGCCATACCTGATTTCACTCTCCTTAATCTGATTGTCCTCCAGTTCCTCCATGTATTTATCACCTTTCATCCAGTAAATGATGGGATTAACTGAGCTGTACCCAAAGAATGCCCGGCAGACGAGGGCGGCTGGATGGCCTAGCAACACACAAAGGAGAAATTACAGATGACAACAAACCCTGCGTTGAATACTCACTGAATATTCTGGGGGGTGAGGAGCAGGAGAGAGCAAGCTATCAACTCACACACAAAATGCTGGAGGAACTCAGCAAGTCACGCAGTAGCTATGGAGGGGAATAAACGGTTGACGTTTTGGGCCAAAACCCATTAACAGGTCTGGAAAGGAAGGGGGAATGAACCAGAATGAGAACATGGGGGAAGGGGAAGTGGTACAAGCTGACAGGTGATAGGTGAAGCCAGGTGAGGAGGAAGGTGGGTGGGGCTAGGAGTGATGAATTGAGAAGCTAGGACGTGATAGGTCGAAAAGTAAAGGGCTGAATGAGAAAGAATCTGATAGGAGAGAAGAGTGGATCATGATAGAAATGGAAGGAGGATGAGCACCAGAGGGAGGGGATAGGCACGTGAGGAGAAAAGAAGGGGACGAGAGTGGAGAAGAGAAAAGGAGAGAAGAGGGAGGGGGGGAGAAATTACAGGAAGTTGGAAAAACTCCCCTATTTTGAGAACGGAGAAGCCCTATTCTGGTCACTATCATTACCAATGTGCTGCCATTTACAAGATGTGCTGCCTAAGCTGTTCTGAAGGCTCCTCATTGAAGTGTGACCTCCAGCACCAAGAAGTGATGCCAATGCCTTCAGCTTTCCCTCTAGGTTGCACACCAGCTGGGATAACATTTACGCTGCTTTTCAGTCCTGGAACACTGTCTCCCAGCAGCAGTGTATAATCACACAGCACAGAAATAGGCCCCGTAGCCAAACTCATTCATGCCTAAGGGGAGAATAATTTTAAGGTGATTGGAGCAAAGTATAGTGGGGATATCAGAGGTAGTTTTTTTCCACACAGAGTGGTGGGTGCTGGGAATGCACTGCTAGGGGTGTTGGTAGAGACAGATATATTAAGAGACTCAGGTAGACACATGGATGAAATAATACTTATTTTAAAATTTATTTTATTTACTGAGATACAGCACAGAATAGACCCTTCTGGCCCTCGGAGCTGTGCTACCCTGCAATCTCCCAATTTAAACTTCGCTAATCCTGGGACAATTTACAATGACCAATTAACCTATCAGCCGGTACATCTTTGGAATGTGGGAGGAAACCGGAGTACCCAGAGGAAATCCATGTAGTCAATGGGAGAATGTACAAATTCCTTACAGGTAGCGGCAAGAGAGAGGGCTATGTGGGAGGGAAAAGTATATTTATCGTAGAGTAGGTTTAAAGGTCAGCACAGCATTGAGGGCCAAAGGGCCTGTACTGTGCTGTACAGTTCTTTATTCAATCAAGATGCCCAATTCAGCTAGCCTAAGCTAATGCTAACCATACTTGCCAACATCTGACCCATATCTTTCTAAACCTTTCCAATCTATATACTTGGTTAAACACCTTTTAAATGTAAATGCCTCAACCAATTCCTCTGGCAGCTACACTCTCTGCATGAAGAAATTGCCCCCCCTCAAATCACTTTTAAATCTTTCACCTCTGCCTTAAGTCAAAGCTCCTTGATTTTTGATTTCCTTGCCCTGGGGAATAAAGGCTGTCTACATTCACCCTATCTTTGCCCCACGCGGTTTTATTCACCTCTTTCAGGTCACCCTTCAGTCTCCTATAATGAAAGAATAAAGTCCTAGCTTTCCAAACCTCTCACTATAACTCAGCCTGTTGGGTCCCAGCAACATTATTGTAATCTTTGTACTCTTTCCAGTTGAATAATATCTTTCCTATACAAGCTGACCAAAACCGTACACAATATTCCCTGTTTGAGCTCGCCGATACCTCTTACAACTGCATCATAATGTGACAACAACCAAACTCAATGTGAACACAAGAGATTCTGCAGATGCTGGAAATCCAGAGTAACTCGTGCAAAATGCTGGAGGAACTCAGCAGGTCAGGCAGCAGCTATGGAGAGGAATGAATTCTCTTCTTGACGAAGGGTCTCAGCCCGAAACTTCGATGTTCATTCCTTTCCACAGATGCTGCCCGACCTGCAGTAACTATCAGGTTTAAAACAGGGAAAAAATAGTTTGTTGGACATTTGCAAAAATGTGGTAACTTAGTTTATTCCTGCCACATTGAAAATCTTTGCTACGCATGCCATCTATATTGATTATTTCACCGCATTAGTACATTGAGGTAACAGTACAGAATAAAGTGTTACCGATATGGAGAAAGTGCAGTGGAAGTAGGCACCAAGGTGCAAGGCCATTGCAAGGAAGGTTGGAAAATTAAACATCCATCTTATCATATAAGATTCAATACTTTCTATTTTGAATTCAATAGTTTATAGTCAGTAGATTTTTATCTGGAGGGGAGGCTGGCTTTTGTGGTGTGCTGAGCTGTGCGCACAACTCTCTGCAGTTCTGGGCAGAGCAGTTACCATACCAGGTTGTGGTGCATCCGGATAGGATCCTTTGTATGGTGCATCTCTAAAAATTCCTGAGGAAGTAGAGGCTGTGTTTCACTCTCATGGTCATGATGGCTATGTGGTTGGACAAGGACGCACTACTGGCCTATTTATATCAAAATAAATTAATGTTGTTTCCCTTCTCCCGTGGAGGTCAGTGGATGCATAATCGCTGCATAATTTAGACCTGTCCTTCACCCTGAGATGTATTGTCAAGGGCAATGCCCAACAGTTAGAGCATTGTTTTGGAGAGCCTTGGGAAATCAGGTCCACATTATAGTGTAGTCTATCTTCTTACGCTGTCTTTAAATCAACACCGGACAATTTATGATGATGTCATGTGGATCACTATGTCAACCCCTACTACACTAATCCTCACAATACTGAATTTGCACCCATGAAAAACTCAAACGTTGTTTTCCAATCTTCATTCAATCACACCACATTAAGATATCGAAGGCTTCGTAGAAGTGTGAAACACTGCATCTGGTGAGGTGAATGTTATTCGATAAGGAATTTACATTTTGGTTTTTGATTATGTCATATTTCTATTTGAAAATTGTCAGTTACTGTTTGGAGCAACAACTTTTAAAAGCTAGTTGTGCCGGTACAGGGAGAGGAAAGGTTCTGAAGGTTATGGGCCAGACACTTAAAAAAAAAGACTAGCTGAATGGGAATCTTGGCTAGCCTGGATCAGTTGGGCACAAGTGCCTGTTTCCATGCTGATTGACGCAATGACTCCACTCTAATAATTGACAATCATAAAAAAATAGATGGTACCTTTGGGATTAGTACATCAGAGGATCTGTCCTGGGACCAGCATGCAAGTGTCACATCAGCATTTCTACTTTATTAGAAGTTTTTGTATCTTTGGCACATCAACAAAAAACTTTGATATATTTATGCAGACACAGGGAGAACGTACAAATGACTTACAGACACTGGGAGGAATTGAACTCCAATTTTCAAATTGTTTGCACTTTAGAGCATTATGCTACTGAGCCACCATTATTTCACAGTTGGTATCATTGCCTCAGCTGCTAAAGTCTCTAAGCTTTATATTTTCATCCTTACAATTTTATATCTTCCTTTCCTCCTCTACAACGTACTTGAAACACTTCCTTTCTCTAAGATGTTAATCATATCACTAATATGTTTTTATGTGTCTTGGCATGAAGTATTTTGTTCATTAATGTTCAGTGAGTTGAAGTGCTTTTGTTATGTTAACAGCAGTAAATGAATAGAAATCATTGTGGTGATAGGTCTGCTAAATTGGTAATTTACAGTAAAATGGTGTCAAGATTAGATTAGATTATGAAGACACGCAGTCCTCTTTTATTGTCATTTAGTAATGCATGTATTAAGAAATGATACAATATTTCCTCTGGTGTGATATCACAAAACACAGGACAGACCAAGACTGAAAAAACTGACAAAACCACATAAATATAACATACAGTTACAACAGTGCAACAATACCATAACTTGATGAAGAAGTCCATGAGCACAGTAGAAATTCAAAGTCTCTCAAATGTCCCACATCTCACGCAAACGGGAGAAGCAAGAAAAGCTCTCCCTGCCACACCCAACCATAATCCATCTCTGAGTCATCCGAAAACCTCAAGCCTCTGAATCAGCTCTCCGACATCGAGTACTGAGCGCCATCTCTATCCAAACGATTCGACCTCAATCTCGGTTGCCAACAGCAGGCAAAGCCGGGGATTTTGAGGCCTACCCTCCGGAAGATTCCCAACCACGCAGTAACGACAGCAGCGAACGAGCGTTTCAGAAATTTCTCCAGATGTTCCTCTGTGCTTTCACGTCCCTCTCCATCAAATCAGAATTGTCCACAGCCCCTATTTAACAGGTACGATATCATTTTTCACCGGAGGGCTGCGCACGCGCGTTGTGCTGCTCTCCTCCTGCCGATGGAGCCTCTGTTGAGGTTGTCGCTCAGACTGAGTTTTTTTTAGGATTGTATAGATGTTTTGGGAGAATAGTGGGAATTTAAGAATCAGGTTAGGGTTTAGGGACAGGTATAGTACGGTGTAAAAGTGTTAGACATGCATGCTATATCTAGCCAGGGTTCCTAAAACAATCCTTCTCCGTGGATTGTCACCTTGTCGTGGTGGAGAAGCTTGTATGGTCCTGTGATCCCCAGATCAATGCCGTCTGGAGCTATGCTCCTGGTAGAGTCACTCATGGTGGTAAGGTCGAGGGTGTGGTCCCTGACAAAGAACAATCCAACCAAGACCTTAACGGTGGAACAGGCGGACAAAGTTACTTTGAACTCAACGGCTGTGAAGGCGGATGAAGGCTGCAACAAATCCATCAGCTCCAATCGTCGTGGTTTCCATGCCATTGGAATCAGTTGATTGATTTGTGAAGTATCGTGTGCTTCTGGAGTGCAACATAAAGTACACGTTAAACAAATACACGCACAGGCATCTTCACTCTGTGGGCCACTTCTTCAGAATAAAGACCATCATCCTCAACCTCGAGGGATAGCCACGACGTTGACCCAAGACTTTTGCATAGTATTGTATTTGTCAAGAGTGAGTATATAAATCTGGCGGGAGCAGAGGATGTTGGGAATGGTGAGGTTAGAGCGCTGTGGGAGGGGTGTGGGACAGATGGCAGAGAAGGAGTGCCAGGAGCGGAGGGGTGGCATGGGTGCAGACATATCCAGCCCTGAGACACCAGGCAAGGTTATCTGATTCCAAACAATTGGTTTATTGATCATTACAGAATGTCTCTATGGTGTTTCCCACTCCCTCCCCTCTCCCTTCCACTTTTCCCAACCGTGATTCCCCTTTCCCTGCCCCCTTCCTACTCAGTCCACAATATAAAGTCATGTTTATCATCACTCACAATCAAGTTCTGCTGAAGTGTCTCAGCCTGAAATGTCAACTGTACTTTTTTCTATAGATGCTGGGTGACCTGCTAAGTTCCTTTGGCATTTTGTGTGTGTTGCTTATCGTCACTCACATATGTCATGAAATTTATTTTTGTAGCAATACAGTGCAATACATAAAATTACCACAGTACTGTGCCAAAGTCTGAGGTACCCTCACTATATATATATATGTGCCTCAGACTTTAGCACAATACTGTATGCGGGGGAATCAGAGGTCAGGCTAGAGCTTAAGCCTCTGCTCCACATTTGAAGGGCAGTGATGTGGACATGTGACACCAATAGATGGATGTTGGGCTGGACGAGTTGAGTGGATGAGGGCTGGTGGCCCCACCCCCTTGGTTCATTTCCATGCAGGCAGGAGTCACAAAGGCCAAAGAACCCTTATGTATGTAAATCAGCACGATCGGAGTTTAAACCCTAGTGGTTGATGATTGGCGAGTCCTGGGATTGATACCGAAGATCAAAGCCCATACATCGATCGGAAGTTGAGACATCGAAGCCCAATTGCTGAAGCCCCTAATCTGCTAAACTTTGCTGGCTTGCTGGAAAAGTTGAAGGGGCTCGATGTCAGTGAATCCAAGCCCTCTGGAGGTCGGAGGGTGAAGACGGCCTGCCCTGGGTTTGGAGGGCCGTGTGTGGGTGAGTGGCTGGGAGGGAGAAAAGGGGCTTGTTTTGCTCTTGTTGTTCTGTCACTTGTTGTGTCCTGTTTTTGTTTTGCCGAGCATTGTGGGTAAACTATATTGACGCCACACCAGGTTTTGTGGTGACACTTCTCAGAACATCCTTGGGTGTGTTGGTTGTATGTGCAAATGAAGCATTTCACTTTATGTTTCAATGTAAATAGAGTACTACAGCACAGAAACAGGCCTCTTGGCCCACCTAGTTTATGTCGAACTATTACTCTGCCTAATCGCACAGCCCTCCAAACCTGTTCCATCCATATACCTATCCAAAATTCTCTTAAATGTTGAAATTGAACCTGTATCCACCACTTCAGTTAGCATCTTGTCCCACACTCTCACCACAGTCTGAGTGAAGGAGGTACCCCTCACATTCCACTTTTCACCCTTAACCCTTGACCTCTGGTTCTAGTCTCACCCAACCTCAGTGGAAAAACCCTGCTTGCATTTACACTGTCTATGTTCCTCATGATTTTATATGCCTCATATCAAAACTCCTGTCATTCTCTGATGCGCCTAGCAAATTCTTTGTAACTTGTCTCTACACTCCTTCAATATTATTGATAGCACCACACAGATATTATTGATATCACTCCTGTAGGTAGGTGATGAGAACTGGACACATACTCCAACTGAGACCACTCTAACATCTTATAGAATTTCAATATAACATCCCAACTCCTGTACTCATTACTTTAATTTATGAACACCAATGTGCCTGAAGTGTTTTTTATGGCTCTGACTGTGACACCACTTTCAAGGAATTATGGATCTGTATTCCCAGATCCCTGTGTCCTACTGCACTACTCAATGTCCTACTGCTCACCATGTAAGTCTTACCCTGGTTTCTGCCCCCAAAGTGCAACACCTTACTCTTGTCTGCATTAAATTCCTTCAGCCATTTTTTGGCTGATTTTTCCAGCTGGTCCAGATCCAGGCTTTCATAGCCTTCCTTGCTGTTCACTATGCCCCCAATCTTGGTGTTATCCACAAATTTGCTGTTCAAGTTTATGACATTATCATCCAGGTCATTGATAAAGATGATGAACAACAATGGACCGAGCACCAATCCCTGTGGCACACCACTAATCACAGGCCTCCAGATCAATAAATCTGAATCCGACTCTGAAATTCTATAGTGCTTCCACTTCTATGGCCCTTAGCTTCTCCAAAACATGGAGAATTAGAACTGCTTGCAGTGGAGAATGAACAATGAGTACCATCACTTTAAGCAGATCACCATAGTGATGCTCATCGTTAATTCCTGGTCTGGGTTCAAACCATCCAATGGCGAAGAAATGTATCTTAATCACTGATGCCAGATGGACTCAAAATGCAGGACTTTTAAATTACTTTCTCCTATTATTAATTAGAGTTATTTCGAAATAATTTTCCTGTTATGGCTCTGGGCAGTCTAATCACCTTTTCTAATGGAATCCAGGTGCATCACTCTGATTTAAAAAGGATCTTAAATCATTATAATGCCCAACCTTCACCCACTGTATGATGGTGACTGTTAAATAAACCATTAGTGAAATGATTAACTTATAAGGAAGATAAAATTTTGTCAGAGTAATCTAGGACTGGCTAATGAAATGGTGGGGTGTAAATGACACTGACATGTGCTCCAATCTAATTAACAAAACACTTACTAAGGTATTTGTTTTTCATTATTCCAAAGTGAAAACATTGGTGGATCACTAATTAACTTAATTCACTTTATTATGCTTTTAACTTTTTTAGCCAAAGGTTATTTTACCTTCACTTATACAGAAGATTTCCTTTAATCTCACAAATTTTGATTAAAACTAAATTAACAGTTTCAAACACTGCAAACACTATGAATGTTCATGCCTGATTTATCAGTTTACTGTTTGCCAATATGGACCAATTAACTAGAGGAAGGAAGGGAGGAAGTGTACTTTCCACCCCTGGCAAAAGTACAGCTGGCAGTGGAGGCGCTGAGCACCGTGACCAAAATCCACGAGACAGCACACTTTGATGCATTCCTGACCTTTGCTGGGGAAAGGCTGAAAAGGTCGCCAAAAATATACTACCAACATATCACCTGTGGAACCAGAGGAGCCAACACTCCTGACCACTGTTATACCATCATCAAGAATGCTTCGAGTTTCTGGAATAGCTTCAAGTTCCTGGGCATCAACGTTTCATCCTGGGGCCAACATACTGATGCAATCATGAATAAGACAGAAGCTATACTTCAGAGGGAATTTAAGAATATTTGGTATGTCACCAAAGATTTTAGCAAATTTCTACAGTTGGACAATGGACAGCATTTGGACTGGTTGCATCATCTTCTGGTAAGGAGGCTCCAAGGCTCAGTTTAGAAAGAGGCTGCAGAGAGTTGTAGAGTCAGCCAGCTTCATCAAGGTCACAACCTTCCCCACCGTCGAGGACATCTTCAATAGGCAATGCCTTAGGAATGCAGGATCCATCACGAAGAACCACTACTAAGACATGCTCTCCTCTCATTACTGATATACCACGCATTCTGTCCTGCACAGTTCCAGCATTGCTCCTTTCTCCCCTCTATTCTCTCCTTGTAAAAGTTCGATTTACTAGGATGCCGTGAGGGCTCCGCGGCCTGAGTTACTGGGAGAAGAACAGGAGCCTGAGTACACACATTCAACATTTTAGAGAAACTTGGATAGGTACATTGATGGAGTATGATGTGCCAGGTGTAGGTTGATGCGACTTGGCAGATTAAGACCTGTTTCTGTGCTGTAGTGTTTTATGACTCCATAAATCTTGAAGTACATTAATGAAAGAAGAGTTTAAAGTATTTAACCCTCTATCCACTCTCCAATGAATGACTTCAGCTATTACTTTGTCCACACTCAGTTGTCACTTCATTAGGTACATCTGTAAACTTGCTCATTAATTCAAATATCTAATCAGCCAATCATGCGGCAGCAATTCAATGCACAAACCCATGCAGCCATGGTCAAGGGGTCAGTTATTGTTCAGACCAAACATCAGAATGGGGAAGAAATGTAATTTTGATGACTTTGACTGCAGAATTTTTGTTGGTGCCAGTGGGATGTTTTGAGTATCTCAGAAACTGCTGATCTCCTGGGATTTTCATGCACGACTGTATCCAGAGTTTACAGAGGTGGTGTGAAAAACAAATGAAAAAAATCCGGTGCGTGTCAGTTCTGGTGTTAATGAGAGAGGTCAGGGAAGAACGGACAGACTGGTTCAAGCTGACAGGAAAGTGACTAACTCAGATAACCATGCATTACGACAGTGGTGTGCAGGAGAGCATCTCTGAATGCACAACATGTCAAACTTTGAAGTGGATGGGCTACAGCAGCAGAAGGCTACAAACATACAGTTAGTGACCATTTTATTAGGTATCAGAGGCACTTTATAAAATGGCCACTGAATGTATAATCCCCACCGATATAATAGCGACATCTTACTCCAGCCAACCAAATGTGGAGCGACCCAAGGGAAACCAACATGGTCACAGACAGAGCATGGCAACTCCTTATAGACGGTGCCAGAGGTCACAGGAACTGTGAGGGAGCAGCTCCATTCGCTGTACCACTGGGCGTCATACCTGGGCTCCCCCAGTGCTGGTTTGCTGCCCCACTCCCATTTTGGTGCTTTGTTGCCTGCCAGTGGTGTCTGCATCTTCAGGAGCTAATGTTCTAAGATTCATCAGGAACAAGATACACAATGGCAAGAGGATCTTCATCCCAAGTTGTCCATGCCAACTACAGTGCCTACTAACCCAATCCCTTTTGAAATCATTCCACTGATGTGAAGATATTAAATTTCAAAGGCAGGGTATAATAAACTAGAGGGTCATAAACACAAGAGATTCTGCAGATGTTGGAAATCCATATCAACACACACAAGATTCTGGAGTGGAAAAGCAGTCAATGTTTTTGACCAAGATCCTTCAGCAGGACTGGAACGGATGAGGGAAGAAGCCAACTTGAGTCAATATGAAGGGCCCTAGCTCATGGAAAGGTGGGTGTGTAGCCTTGTCATTGTCCAGAGAACAAATTATGCAAGATACTTTGTCTCATCAACAATGATCATTATCTGTCCTACTAAACCCAGGAGACAAATGTGACAGAAAAATCAATTTCTGTAGAAGAGGTAAGGTGAAAAGGATGACACAAAGTATATTTAAGGTGGAGGGAGGGGAAAGAGTAGAAGCTGGCAGGTGATTAAGTGTGAAGAGTCAGAGAGCATAAGAGATCACAGTGGTGGAGCAGTGAGAGAGAGTCTCATTGAACACAATTCCTTTCCATCCACAGATGCTGCTCAATCCACTGAGTTCCAGATTCCAGCATCTGCCATCTGTCGCATTTCTTTTCTTTCTCAACAATATTTTTATTGTTTTTTTTAAATAAAGAGACCATAGTATAAAGGAGATCTGTGCAGTGAATAACAAATGTATCAAATGTAAAATTCACATTTATAAAAGAGATGCACCCATAGTACAATCATGCTTTGATTATCTCCTCACCCCTCCCAGTCCCCAACTCCAAGCCATCATTGCATTAGCAAATAGAGTTAAACAGAACCTTTGTCCCCACAGAGCTGCATTGGTATAGAGAAGGTGTATTTTCCTAATACATACACTGTTGTATGTTTACTAGTCTGAGTCCATAGAATTTTACCGAAAAATGCTGGAGGTCAGGGATTCATGTACTGAGGCAAGGAAGAAAGGATCGACCTTCAGTCTGGCTGGGAATTCTGAAAGTATTCGAGAAAGGGTCCCCACACCTTTTGGAACTTTATGTCCGAGTTGATAATTGAATAATGGATCTTCTCAAGATGTAGACTAGACATGATGTCCCTGAGCCACTGAGCGTGGGTGGGCGGAGCAGCATCCCTCCCCTTGAGCAAGACTGCACGCCTGGCCAAAAGAGAGGCAAAAGACAGTGTACGATGTTTGTCAGGACTTAGGTGCGCGTCCCCCTCTCCGGAGATGGTGAAAAGAGCAATCAAAGGATTAGGTTCCAAATTGTAATTAAGTATCTGGGACAGAGTTTGGAAAACATCTTTGCAGTATTTATCCAAGCTAGGGCATATCCAGTACATATGAATAAGGGAAGCCTTGCCCCTTTTGCATCTGTCGCAACAGAGATTAACATCTGGGTAAATGCTAAATAATTTAGTTTTAGACACGTAGGTCCCGTGTACCACCTTGAACTGTAACAGGCAGTGGCGGGCACATAAAGAGGTTGAGTTAACCAACTTGAGAGTTGCATCCCATACCTCACTTGACAGTGAGGAATTTAAATCTTGCTCCCAGGCGGTTTTAGCTTTGTCAAGGAGGTCTCACCTCAGAGCCGCTAGCTTGTCACTGATAGTAGATATTAGACCTTTGCGCAATGGATTCATGCAGAGAAACATATCAACGACGTTTGTATTGGGTGTCTCAGGGAAGTTTGGTATCAGAGGGCTGATAAAATGTCTAATTTGCAAATACCTGAAGAAATGAGTGTTGGGTAGGTTAAACTTTGCAGACTGTTGTTCAAATTATGCAAAGCAGTTGTCTATAAAAAGATCTTTAAAGCGCCTGATGCCCTTTCTGTGCCAGTCTTGAAATGTTGGATCATGTATAGAAGGCTGGAAGAGATGATTATATAGAATAGGACTTGAAAGGGAGAAGCCATAGAGACCACTATGCTATTTGAACTGAGTCCATACTCTCAGGGTGTGCCTGATAACAGGATTAGCAATTGGTTTAGGTGTAAGAAAAGGGAATTCAGATCCAAGAAGTGCAGAGATGGAGACATTCTTAATAAAGTTCAGCTCCATTGGCACCCATATTGGGCAGTCGGATTGGTTGCGAAAATGAGACCAAAAGATGAGACTGCATATGTTAGCTGCTCAGTAATATAAGCGGAAGTTGGGCAGAGCCATGCCCTCATCTCTTTTAGATTTTTGAAAATGGACTTTATTCAGTCGGGGTTGCTTGTAGGACGATATGACTGAGTCTGGCAAGTCAAAGAAGGTTTTAGGAATGAAAATTGATATGGATTGAAAAAGGTATAAGAATTTAGGAAGGATGATCATTTTGACAACATTGATTCAGCCCATCAGGGACATGACAGGGGTGACCACTGTGCTAGGCTCTGTTTTGTATGATTTAACAAATTAATGAACTTTCTCCAAAAAGACACTTATATTTCCTTGTTACTGTAATGCTAAGGTAAGTAAATTGGTTATTCACTACCTTAAAAGGGAGGTTCTGGAACTCTGATGTTTGTGCTTCTCTATTTATTGGGAAAAGTTCACTCTTGTGTAAGTTAAGTTTGTATCCTGAAAACTGGCTAAATTTGTTAAAAAGTGAGAACATGGGGGGTAAGGAGGTGACTGGGATTGATATAAAAAGTAAAAGATCGTCAGTATAAAGGGAGACTTTGTGCTCAACTCCCTCCCTCTAAATCCCCGTCGGGTTCGCAGAACTACAGAACGCAATCACCAGTAGCTCCATGGCCAGATCGAAAAGTAAAGAGCTTAAAGGGCACCCTTGGCGGGTTCCACATTTAAGGTTGAAAAGTTGGGATTGCTGAGAATTGGTCAAAACAGAGGCAGTGGGACGCGAATATAACAGTTTAATCCACATGATAAAACTTGGTCTAAAATCAAATTTTTCTAAAACAGCAAAGAGGTAATTCCATTCCACATGGTCGAACGCTTTCTCTGTGTCTAAAGAAATTACACATTCGGAGATCCCAACTGAAGGTGAGTATAAAATATTTAAGAGGCAGCGTATGTTAACAAAAGGGGAGGCGGTTTTTGACAAAGCCGGTTTGGTCTTCAGAAATAATTGAGGGTAGGATGTTCTCCAATCTATGGGCCAAAACTTTAGCTAAAATTTTGACATCGATATTTAACAGGGAGATTGGCCTGTATGAGGAGCACTCTGTTGGATCTTTGCCTCCCTTCGCTAAAAGAATGATGCATGCCTCATTAACTGATGCTGGCGGTTTACCTTGTTTAAACAAATCAGGTAGAACCAAGGTTAGTTGAGGTAAAAGCAGTGATGAAAATGATTTAAAGAATTCAACAGGGAACCCATCAGGTCCTGGAGATTTAACAGTCTGCTGTAACAAGATGGCTGAGGATATTTCCTCTAATGATATTGGCTTATTCAGTCTCATTTTGAGATCAGGAGACAGCGTGGGGATATTTAAACTGTTTAAAAAATTCTCAACCAAAATGTTATCATTTGGGGATTCAGAAGTGTAAAGTCAGGAGTAGAAATTCCTGAACGTGTCATTGATTTCAGAATAATTCGAGGTGAAGCTTCTGTTTTCCATTCAAATTTTTGTGATGTGTTGTTTGGCTTTGAGGCCCCTTAATTGGTTGGGTAAAAATTTGCCAGATTTGTCACCATGGATATAGAATCGGCTCTTGCTCTTCAAAAGTTGGCGTTCAATTGGGTGAGTGGAAATAAGGTCAAATTTATTTTGGAGTTCCACTCGTTTTTTGTACAGCTCAGGATTTTTAATTTGAGCATATTGTTGGTTTATCTCTTTAATTTGATTGGCCAGATCTAGTCATTCTTTATGGCTCTTTCTTTTCATATTCGCAGTGTAGGAAATTATTGACCCCTGAGGTATGCTTTCATAGCGTCCCAAACAACTAGGCTTGAGGTTTTTGTATTAAGGAAAAAATTACCTGGTCCTCCATAAATTTTACAAAATCATTATCTGACAGTAAAGTTGAATTAAAATGCCAATGCTTATTTATTTGAGGAAGGCCAGGAAGAATTATAGACAGGACAACCGGAGTGTGGTCTGATATCATTATGTTGTGATAAACACAGGAACAGACTGATGGAATCAGCTGATTATCAATTATAAAGTAGTCAATTCTAGAAAAGGTGTGATGGACGTGTGAGAAGAAAGAATATTCTCTCTTATTTGGATGGAGAAAATGCCATACATCAGAAATGCCATAGTTGGAGAGGAAGGACTGAATTAATGAGGCAGATTTGCTTAGTACTCTGGGAATAGGACACGATCGATCCAGCACTGGATCTAACCAACAGTTGAAGTCTCCACCTAGTATGAGAGAGTATGAACTCAAATCAGGCAGCGCAGAAAAAAATGTTCAAAGAAGCGCACATCATCCGAGTTAGGAGCATATATGTTAGCCAACACTACCAATGTATTATATAATTTCCCCGAGAAAATGACAAAACGGTTGTTTATGTCTGATATTGTGTTGTGGCGTTCAAAAGGAACGTTTTGGTTTATGAGAATTGAGACTCCCCTGGCTTTAGCCTGAAAAGTGGAGTGGAAGTGTTGCCCCACCCATCGTGACATAAGACAGGAACTATCAGAACTGCGAATGTGTGTTTCTTGTAGAAATGCAATTGCTGTATTAAACTGTTTGAAATGTGAGAATACCTTCCTTCTTTTAACAGAGTGATTCAGCCCCTTGACATTCCAGCTGACAAAATTTAACAGACTAAACATTCTCCTTTAAAAAAGATACAGATTGATAGGCATAAGTGGTGTCAAGATTTTGGGTATCAGCTCTGGGGCAAAAGTGTAAAACAAAGCGAAACAGGGCGGAAATAGATCCTGTATAACAAGAACTTCTAAGGGTTCTTAAACAGTACCGGCATTGGAGTACCCTCCCCCCATCCCCCGCAACCGACAACAAGACGGCTGCCAGAGATCATAGCAGCAAGCTGTTAAGAACAATAGTCACCCAGCAGTACAACTTCATATCACTCGTAGCGTCATCTTCAACTCCGTTATTGTTATTTAAATGAAACAGTAAGCATTTAACACTCCTAAACTGACATTGTATTTAGCAAGAGATGAACAATTCCCCCAAGGTTTTTTTTAAACATGGCTCTGAAAAATGAACCATAAAACAGAAATATAAACTTATATTTGAAAAAAATAAAAAATAAAAAATAAGCAGACTTTACCCAGTGGTCTTCCCACGAAAGGTTGTAGAGTTCATTGAATTGGAGGTAAAAGAAAATACTCGAGCGAGAGGGAGAGCAGTCTGAGTGAATATTATTCCACCTATCATAGTAGTCAGTACCTAACCCGGCCAAGTCAGAGCAGACCTCGCTATCCAAGCACTACTAACGTTACCTGCAGAGGGTATGGAAGAAAAGTATTTTATGAAGAATTCGGTGTAGTGGGGAGTCTATCGATGCATTTCCGTGCTTCATCTACTGAACGTAGCCAGTTCTTGTCACCGCTGGGAAGTGTGATGCTGAGCTGTGTAGGGTATAGTAGAGAAGGCCTGAGTCCTCAGTTGTATAGCTCCATCATTGCTTCTCTGTACTCGGCTCGCAGGCTCAAAACATCGGGAGAGTAATCCTCCACAACCTGAATCTGCTGGCCGCGGTATACTAGCTTCCCTCTCCGCCGGGCCTCTCTAACCAGGAGATCTTTAATCTGGTAGCGGTGCAGGCAAAGAATAACCAGATGTGGTCTCTGTCTTGGGGCTGGTTTAGCTGCTAGTGAACAGTGGGCTCCAGTCCTGTCGAAGGGTTCTGGCCCGAAACGTTGACTGATCGTTTCCACGGATGCTGCCCGATCTGCTGAGTTCCTCCAGCGTGTTGCTTTGACGCCAGCATCTGCAGAGTATTTTGTGTTAACGGTGTACTCTATCCATCTCCGGCGGGAATGAGAATGTCTCCTTCCCGAAGATCTCACAAAGCAGACTGGAAAAAAATTCAGCAGGATGCCCACCTGCAATAGATTCCGGCAGGCCCAGGATGTGTAGGTTCTGCCGTCTGCTCTGGCCTTCCAGGTCATTAAATTTAGCCATTAGCTTGATATTGTATTCACGTAAGCTGGAGCAGATGTTCTCCAGTTCACTGACGCGCTGGCTCAGGTCATTCGTAGCGAGCTTGAGAGAGGGTAAGCATTGGCCATGGTCCTCCACTTTGTATTGGATTTGGTCGAGTTTCGTTTCCAGCAGACTGAAAGAGGATTTAAATTCGGCCGCTAATGCCACACGGTGTCGGTCTAGCAGCGTGGAAGTAGCCTCTACTGTCAGGCCAGCCGCTGAATCATCTTTTTTCCCCAGGTTTAGTACTCTTTGAAGTCATTGTGAAGCGAGCGTAGTCGCAGGCAGGGAGAAGAGCAAAAAGTCTAAAAGTTTGGTATGAGAGAAGGGGAATGAAGGAGTGTGGAGACAGACGATAAGATGGAGCCCTCGTTCTGTGCGACTTCTCCACGCGGCTGCCGACTGGAAGTCCCTCTTGCATTTCTGCAACACATTTTAGTGTTTGGTGTTTTCAACTGAATTTCATGCTGCACAGAAATACATGCTGCTATTGTTGTGAAGTGTTAATTTTGTTTCCCTATCAACAAATGCATCCTGATCTGTACAGTATCTCTGATGTTCTCCGAGGCATGTAATTGTATACTCAAGTTAAATCGATATGATGGGTCTTAACTCAAGGAAATGTGTGTGTGTGTAGCCTTGTCATTGTCTGAAGAACAAGTTATACAAGATACTTCACTCATAGACAAGACACTTTGTCTCATCAATGATAATCATAATTTGTCTTACCAAACCCAGGAGAAAACCTGGACAGAAAAATTGATTTCTGCCGAAGAAGTGACATAAAGAGTGTGACACAAAGTATATCTGAACAGAATGAAGAGTTGGTCTCAGAGCTTTCTTTGTGTCAGGGAAATGGGTAATTATTGATGAAAGAATAAAGGTTAATCCTCTAATAACCAATATGAATCTGCTGTCAGACAATATACAGCACTGTGCAAAATGTCTTAGGCACAGATATATATACTCAAGGTGTCTAAGACTTTTGCTCCATACTGTATTTGTCAACATGGAATAGGAAATAAGTTTGTAATTCTGACAGGAGTAAAGGATGTTGGGAATGGTGAAAGTGGGAGATAATGTGCAGAATACACCTTTCCAGCCCTTCAAACCACACCCCAGCAACCCCTGACACTGGTCCTTAATTATTAAAAGTGACGGTAGATAATGTTGTAAAGAAAGCTTTTGACACATTGACCTTCATAAATCAAAGCACAGGAGATGGGATGTTATGCTGAAGTTGTATAAGACATTGGTGAGGCCTAATTTGAAGTATTGTGTGCGTTTTGGTCACCTACTACAGGAAAGCTGTAAATAAAGTTGAAAGAATACAGAGAAAATTCACAAGGATGTGCTGGGACTGGAGAACCTGAGGTATAAGGAAAGATTGAATAGGTTAGGACTTAATTCTTCAAAATGTAGAAGATTGAAGGGATATTAGATTGAGGTATACATACAGTGTCGTGTTATTTGTGTCAATAACCAAAACAGTCTGGGACCAGTTGGTGAGCTGGGGCCAGCCTGCAATAGTCGCCGTGCTTATTGTACCAACATAGTATGCCCACAACTAACTAACCCATATGTCTTTGGAATTAATGTGGGAGGAAAATGGAACACCCAGAGGACAACTATATGATTGCAGGGAGAAGGTACAAACTCCTTACAGACAGCAGTGCGAATTGAACTCCATTCATTATATTGGCCAGAAAGAACTAACTGTCTACAAATCAGTGAATTTGAATAGATCAAGGACAGTGGAAGTAGACAAACCAATTGTCTTTGTTCTTGCTATAAGGTTAAAGGTATGGAGGTTGCCACTTTGTGAAGCTGCTCTGCATCCTCCATTTTGTGAACTGGAGTTGCTTGGCTTGATCAATGCTTTAAAACAGGCACAATGATGCTCCAGGTAAGCTGCTGGACTAACGATAATTTCCAAATAAGAAGTTATTTCTGAGGTGTCCTTTGGTTAGATGCAACATGCAGGTCTGTGAGTGGTGTGGTTTGTGTGTCCCTTTAGTGATTCGAGCTGATTACTGGTTTGGTAATTAATTTGGAATGAAGAACCATAAATAACCAGTTGTCACTTGTGGAGGAAGGGCATTAAATGCATGCTGGCTTGGGCTAGAGACAATAAGAATGTTTTATGGGTCTATCAGATGACCCATTGCCAATAATACTGAAATGCAACATTTGAAATGGTGAGAAATGAATAAAAATCCAGAAGTCTCGAATGCAAAATAGCAATAACTCTCCAACCACCAAGGACCAACCATTGTGGATGTAGAGGAAATCGGAGCAGAACCACAAGGACCACATGGCCAGCATAGACTCCTTTTTCTGGCATTACCTTTTCTATTCTTTAACTGTTCAGAGAGGGTCAAGAAAACTTAGTAGGTGTTCACACAGATTGTGTAAATTCATGTCCTCTTCCATCGTGAAAATAAAGATATTTGTCAGTAATTACAGATTTTCCCTGTGTCTCTTGGATCAGTATTACTAAGATCTGTTCCTTGTAACAATTAGCACTGTAAAACATTATGCTAACCTCTATGCTACTGTATTGCCTTTTCACCTGTCACTTTGGACTCATTTCTTACCACTTCCCATATCCTTATTTATTGTGGTCATTATGGATTCTTTGGATCAGCGGCCTTACATTGATGCTGTATTGGTCAATGACCCTACGACTCTTTATACTGATTGATATTGCAAAGACTGCACTTAGCTGGGAAAATAACCAGTTAAGTCTGATAGCAAGAATAGCAATCAAAGAGTGTGTTCTGCCCCTAGTCCAACTGAGAATATTCACCACAATCATTCCGCTGATGCTGGAAATCCAGAACACACTCAGCGGGGGGAACTCAGCAGGTCTGGCAGCATCTATGCGGAGGAATGTTTCAAGCTGAGACCTTGTCTCCTCTCCATGTTCTTGATGTAGGGTTTAAAATATCAACAATTCGTTTCCCACAGATGTTGTTCGACCCACTGAATTTCCCCAGGAGATTACTTGTTGCCCCAGGTTCCAGTATCAGCTGCCTCTGGCACCTCCTTTGCCTGATTATGCTGTCTTTGGATAGCCTACAGTAAATATTGAGCCTCTTGAGAGAGGAAGCAAATGAAATTCATAGGTAATCCACACCCAAAGGTAAAGAGTGCATATTTCAGTGTGTCTCTGCAGTGGAGTAACGGGTCAGGCTATTAAGAGCACTGCATTGCATTTCATATTTAATCATAGACACAGGGCCAGTCCGTCTCATTAACATGACAAGGAATAGTAAACTATTCTGAGGAGAGACATTTGACGGAGCTGTGTCAGGCCGGTTGCCTGAGTGAAAATTCCATTAATGTAACTGAAGGACATGTATTAAATCTGCTCTCTAAAGAAGGAAGGCCTTGCTCTAGAACAGATTAATATACGTATTTTGCTATTATTGAAAACACCATTCAGAAATCATTTTTGAGCTATTGCATGCTAAAAGACCACGGAGAATAGGTCATAAGTTGAACATTATTATATAAGCTAAAACCGAAAAACACTGCAGATTCAGGAAATCTGAAATAAAAACAGAAAGTACTGCAAACCTTCAGCAGGTCAGGTGGCATCTACTGGGAGAGAAACAATGCTTCATATTTAGAACTAATTAAGTTTGTTCTGCAGGATGTTAAATATGGATGTTAAGCCATGTTCAATGTCCTATGGATACAGTGCAATTAATAACTCCAAAATCTGCACAATCCATTCCAATAATTTACCTGAATCCATTCAGCCTGTCAAAACTTTTGAACTTCAATGTCTGTCTGCATGGTGCACATTATTTTCATGCCTTGTGCTTCCATTTTAATTGTACAGAGCAGAAGTAAATTCTGGGTGAAATCATAACAGCCAAGAAAATGAATCAGAGGTCACTATTTTGCGTGCCTGACCTTTCCCAATGAAAGGTTGACACTATTAGCTATACGAGTGTAGTTGAAAGCACCACATTCTGATTCCAACATGTCAGTCCGTGGTCTCCTCTGCTGTCACAATGAGGCCACTCTCAGGTTGGAGGAACCACACCTCATATTCCCTCTGGGTAGCCTCCAACTTGTTGGCATGAACATCAATATCTCTAACTTCCAGTAATTTCTTTTGCTTTTCCCTTCCCACTTTCTCCATTCTCCATTTGCCTATCCTCTCTTCACCTCACCTGCCTATCTGCACCCTCGGGCATCCCTCCACCTTTCCTTTCTGTCATGGTCCACTCTTTAGCATTTCTCCTTTTCTACCTGTCACCCCCCCAGCTTCTCACTTCACTCCACCTCCCTCACCCACCCACCTTCTCCCTCACCTGGTTTCGCCTATCACCAGCTAGGTACTCCTTCCCCTCCCCCATGTTGTTATCCTGGCTTCTTCCCTCTTCCTTTGCAGCCCTGCCTGATGAAGGGTCTCAGCTTGAAACATTCCTCTGCATAGATGCTGCCAGACCTGCTGAGTTCCCCCAGCTGAGTGTGTTCTGGATTTCCAGTATCAGCAGAATGATTGTGGTGAATATTCTCAGTTGGACTAGGGGCAGAACACACTCTTTGATTGCTATTCTTGCTATCAGATTTAACTGGGCATTTTCCCAGCTAAGCGCAGTCTTTGCAATATCAATCAGTGTACTGTAACTGAGTCAGTATGATTTCCCAGCATTCAACTGCTGAGATCCTTATTCCAATCTCCATTACAGAACAGGTGGTATGGTAGTGTAGTGTAGGGGTTAGTCTAACACCACTACAACACCCGTGACTGGGGTTCAATTCCTGCCGCTGTCTGTAAAGATTTGTACAGTACTGTGCAAAGGACTTAGGCACATATATAGAGTCATAGAGAAGTACAGCACAGAAACTGGCCCTTTGGCCCATCTAGTCCATTCCAAAACAATTTAAACTGCCTACTCCCATTGACCTGCACTGGGATCATAGCCCTCAGTACCCATACTGCCAGGCCCTTTGGGCCATCTAGTCCATGCCAACCCACTTAACTTGCCTATTCCCATCAACGTGCCCTCCATACCCCTACTATCCATGTACCTATCCAAACTTCTCTTAAATGTTGAAATCAAGCTTGCTTGCACCACTTGTGCTGGCAGCTCATTCCACACTCTCACAACCCTCTGAGTGAAGACGTTACACCGTACATATATATATAGCTAGGATACCGCAGACCTTTTGCACCGTACTGCATATTGGTTAAAATAAGAAGGTGGTTGGTAAACAGAAATAAGAGTGCTTAGCTTTGTATTAGCTCATTAGTATTAAGTGTTATTTGGTAATTGTGAAGACATAATATGCAGTACTGTCTAAGGCACCCTAGTTATATATATGTGCCTGAGACTTTTGCACAGTACTGTACAATCTCCCTGTGACTGTGTGGATTTCCTCTGGGTGCTCCAGTTTCCTCCCACATTCCAAAAGGTGCACTGCTTAGTAGGTTAATATGTCACATAGGTGTAAGTGGTAGACGCAGGCTCATTGGTCCTGAAGGGGCTGTTACCGTGCTGTATCTCTAAATAAATGAAAATAAAATAATGACAGTCATGTCCCAGAAGGCTTTAGGACATTGGGACCCTTTCAGCATCAGTAGTTAGTACAACTACTGGCATCTTCATAGGAGGCAAGGACAAGGCCTACACATGATTCAGCTCAAATTAAAATCTTGTAGATTTCATTTGCACTGAACAGCCCTCCGAAATGGCTCAGCAATTCTGCCTATGAGGAATTGCCTTGCCATTCTGTGAATGAGTTAAGTCAAATGTGCCATTCAAATGGATCAATGTTTAGCAGCGCCAGCTTGTTGGCCTGGACTCGTCAGTATCTTCAAAGTCTTTAAATAAAGTAAAGTTTATTATCAAAGTATATATTTGCTACCTTGCGATTCACTTTTCTTGCAGGCAATCACAGGAAAATAAAGAAATACAATTGTATTTAAAAGGAGATCAGCTTTATTTGGCACATTCACAGTGTATCGGAAACATACAGTGAAATGCGTCATTTGCGTCAAATCGTATCAGCAAGGATGTGCGTGCGCAGTCCACAGGTGTCGCAATGCTTCCGGCTCCAACATAACATGCCCACTACTTATTAACCTCAAACATAAGACTTTGGAATGTGGGAGGAAACTGAAGCACCCAGAGAAAGCCCATGCAGTCACGGGTGTATGTATAAGTTCCTTACAGGAAGTGGTGGGAACTGAACTCCTGTTGTTGATTACTGTCACTGTAATAGTGTTACAATAACCATTACACTACCTTGCCACCCCACACCACTTGTACCAAAAGAAAAACTACAAGAGCAAACACTTCTGGATTTTCACGTCTGTGGGATGGGAGTACAGAAAGTGCTGAAGGTCAAGTGCCATCTCTCAGGCCTCTCACCACACCTTGCAACTCAGCACCAAGTCCAGGATCAGTTCTGCTATGAACTGAGATGACGATCTGGATCCACATTGTGGTTGGCCTCTTGGTTTTACACTGCTCTATCCACAGAGCCCCCATTCATTGGAATGGGATCATCAGTCTTCATTAGAAAGATGTGATGATAAGTGGATAAATAATGCAGTAATTAGTATCAATTATTAATTTACATGAATTAATTTTAATATAGTTTTAGCGTATATTATTGTGGGGTGCCATGGTAGCACAGTGGTTAGTGTGACGTTATTACAGGTCGGGTGTTGGAGTTTGGCGATCAATCCTGGTATTCTCTGTAAGGAGTTTGTACTGTACATCCTCCTTGTGGAACATGTGAGGTCTCTCCAGGTGCTTCCATTTCCTCCCACAGTCCGGAAACATACTGGATAGGTCAACTAGTCATTGTAAATTGTCTTGTGATTAGGCTAGGGTTAAATTGAGTCCAAGAAAAGTATAGCATGGAAACAGGCCCTTTGGCCCATCTAGTCCATGCTGAACCGTTTAAACTGCCTACTGCCATCAACCTGCACCCAGACCATAGCCCTCTATGCCCCTCCCATCCATGTACCCATCCAAACATCTCTTAAACATTGAAATCAAACCTGCATTCACCACTTCCACTGGCAGCTCATACTACACTCTCACAACCCTCTCAGTGAAGAAGTGAAGAGGTTTCCCCACGTGTTCTCCTTAAATTTTTCATCCTTAACCAATGGCCTCTCGTTGTGGTCCCACTCAACCTCAGTTGAAAAAGCCTGCCTGCACTAACCCTATCTGTACTACCTCAGCTGTATACGTGCCTCTCAGCTATTTGTCTGAATATGTCGGGAGGAGGAGAAGATGGCGGCGCGACGCAGCGTGCGCGGCCTCTCTGGTGATGAATATCTGTAATCTGTCAAGTAGGAGGCTGTGCACAATTCTGATTTGATGGAGGCAGACGTGAGTGCACAAAGGAACATCTGGTGAAACTTCTGAAATGCCCGCTTCGCTGCTGCTGCTACTGTGTGATCCAAAATCTCTGGAGGGGAAGGCCCCGAATCCTTGGCTTTGCGTGTTGCTTGGTGGCCGGGGCCGGGGTCGAAGCGCTCGGCAGAGATGGTGCTCGGTGCTCGGTGTTGGAGGCTTGAAGTTTTTGGATGGACTCAGAGTCGGACTGTGGTCGGGTGCTTCCAGGATGCTGCATCAGCAAGTTTATGGCGCTGGAAGCTCATAGCAGGGAGAGTTTCTCCCTTCTACCGTCTGCGTGAGATGTTGGGGCTATCGGGACTTTGAGACTTTTTTTTACTGTGGCCATGGTCTGCTCTTATCAAATTACAGTATTGCTTTGCACTGTTGTAACTATATGTTACAATTATGTGGTTTTTGTCAATTTTAGTGTTGGTCTGTCCTGTGTTTCTGTGATATCATACTGGAGGAACATTGTATCATTTTTTAATGCATGCATTTCTAAATGACAATAAATGAGGACTGAGTGTCCTCATAATCTAATTTGCCTCAGGTCCTGCCCAGTGGAATTCTTTTTCTTTTATCGGGGCGCACAGTAATGTAGCAGTTAGCATTACTCTATTGTTGAGCCAGTGACCCAGAACCCATTCCACCTCTGTCTGCAAGCAGTTTGTATGTTCTCTCTCTGTGTGCATGGTGTTCCTCCGGATGGTCCAGTTTCTAAATGCCAACGGGTTATTAAGTTAATGGTCATGGGGGTACAGTTGAGTGGCACAGGTTTACTGGGCTGGAAGAGCCTGTTACTGTGCTACATCTCGAAATAAAAGTAAGTTAGATCCACATTCTTACCAGTAGTTTTTCCTAATAGAATTTCTTGTCACCAAGAAAATAAAAAGAATCTTGCTTCACGAGGTGTTGCAAATTGGAGGGTCAAATGTTGAAGGAATATATACAGTTTATGGCAGGACATTTACCAGTATTGATGTACATAGGGAGCCGGGGGGTTTAGATTCATAGCTCACTGTGAGGGTGGTAAAGAAGGCATATGGCACAAACCAATCTTCCGTCCTTGGACTCACTTTACACAGCACGCTGTCGGAGCAGTGCTGCCAGGATAATCAAGGACACGACCCACCCAGCCAACGCACTTTTCGTCCCTCTTCCCTCCGGAATAAGGCTCAGGAGCTTGAAGACTCATACGGCCAGATTTGGGAACAGCTCCTTTCCAACTGTGATAAGACTGCTGAACGGATCCTGACCCGGATCTGGGCCGTACCCTCCAAATATCCGGACCTGCCTCTCGGTTTTTCTGCACTACCTTACTTTCCATTTTTCTATTTTCTATTTATGATTATAATTTAAATTTTTAATATTTACTATCAATTTGTAATCCAGGGAGGGGGAAGCGCAGAATCAAATATCGCTGTATTGCACGTTCTAGTATCAATTGTTTGGCAACAATAAAGTATAAAGTATAAAGTGTATGGCTTACAACAACAGGAATTCTGCAGATGCTGGAAATTCAAGCAACATACATCAAAGTTGCTGGTGAACGCAGCAGGCCAGGCAGCATCTATAGGAAGAGGCGCAGTCGACGTTTCAGGCCGAGACCCTTCGTCAGGACTAACTGAAGGAAGAGTGAGTAAGGGATTTGAAAGCTGGAGGGGGAGGGGGAGATGCAAAATGATAGGAGAAGACAGGAGGGGGAGGGATGGAGCCGAGAGCTGGACAGGTGATAGGCAGAAGGGGATACGAGAGGATCATGGGACAGGAGGTCCGGGAAGAAAGACGGGGGGGGGGGTGACCCAGAGGATGGGCAAGAGGTATATTCAGAGGGACAGAGGGAGAAAAAGGAGAGTGAGAGAAAGAATGTGTGCATTAAAAAGAGTAACAGATGGGGTACGAGGGGGAGGTGGGGCCTAGCGGAAGTTAGAGAAGTCAATGTTCATGCCATCAGGTTGGAGGCTACCCAGACGGAATATAAGGTGTTGTTCCTCCAACCTGAGTGTGGCTTCATCTTTACAGTAGAGGAGGCCGTGGATAGACATGTCAGAATGGGAATGGGATGTGGAATTAAAATGTGTGGCCACTGGGAGATCCTGCTTTCTCTGGCGGACAGAGCGTAGATGTTCAGCAAAGCGGTCTCCCAGTCTGCGTCGGGTCTCACCAATATATAAAAGGCCACACCGGGAGCACCGGACGCAGTATATCACCCCAGTCGACTCACAGGTGAAGTGATGCCTCACCTGGAAGGACTGTTTGGGGCCCTGAATGGTGGTAAGGGAGGAAGTGTAAGGGCATGTGTAGCACTTGTTCCGCTTACACGGGTAAGTGCCAGGAGGGAGATCAGTGGGGAGGGATGGGGGGGACGAATGGACAAGGGAGTTGTGTAGGGAGCGATCCCTGCGGAATGCAGAGAGGGGGGAGGGAAAGATGTGCTTAGTGGTGGGATCCCGTTGGAGGTGGCGGAAGTTACGGAGAATAATATGTTGGACCCGGAGGCTGGTGGGGTGGTAGGTGAGGACCAGGGGAACCCTATTCCTAGTGGGGTGGTGGGAGGATGGAGTGAGAGCAGATGTACGTGAAATGGGGGAGATGCGTTTAAGAGCAGAGTTGATAGTAGAGGAAGGGAAGCCCCTTTCTTTAAAAAATGAAGACATCTCCCTCGTCCTAGAATGAAAAGCCTCATCCTGAGAGCAGATGCGGCGGAGACGGAGGAATTGCGAGAAGGGGATGGCGTTTTTGCAAGAGACAGGGTGAGAAGAGGAATAGTCCAGATAGTTGTGAGAGTCAGTAGGCTTATAGTAGACATCAGTGGATAAGCTGTCTCCAGAGACAGAGACAGAAAGATCTAGAAAGGGGAGGGAGGTGTCAGAAATGGACCAGGTAAACTTGAGGGCAGGGTGAAAGTTGGAGGCAAAGTTAATAAAGTTAACGAGTTCTGCATGCGTGCAGGAAGCAGCGCCAATGCAGTCGTCGATGTAGCGAAGGAAAAGTGGGGGACAGATACCAGAATAGGCATGGAACATAGATTGTTCCACAAACCCAACAAAAAGGCAGGCATAGCTAGGACCCATACGGGTGCCCATAGCTACACCTTTAGTTTGGAGGAAATGGGAGGAGCAAAAGGAGAAATTATTAAGAGTAAGGACTAATTCTGCTAGACGGAGCAGAGTGGTGGTAGAGGGGAACTGATTAGGTCTGGAATCCAAAAAGAAGCGTAGAGCTTTGAGACCTTCCTGATGGGGGATGGAAGTATATAGGGACTGGACATCCAAGGTGAAAATAAAGCGGTGGGGGCCAGGGAACTTAAAATCATCGAAAAGTTTAAGAGCGTGAGAAGTGTCACGAACATAGGTCGGAAGGGATTGAACAAGGGGTGATAAAACAGTGTCGAGGTATGCAGAAACGAGTTCGGTGGGGCAGGAGCAAGCTGAGACAATAGGTCGGCCAGGACAGGCAGGTTTGTGGATCTTGGGTAGGAGGTAGAAACGGGAAGTGCGGGGTGTGGGAACTATAAGGTTGGTAGCAGTGGATGGGAGATCCCCTGAGCGGATAAAGTCGTTGATAGTGTGGGAGACAATGGCCTGGTGCTCCTTAGTGGGGTCACGATCGAGGGGTAAGTGTATGGCTTACTTGCCTTCATTGGTTGGGCAAACAATATAAGAGTACGGAAGTCATGTTGCAGCTGTATAAAACTTTGTTTAGGTTGCACTTGGAAAGGTGTATGCATTTCTGGTTGCTCTGTTACTGGAGGATGTGGAAGCTGTGTAAAGGACACTGAAGGGTTTTACCAGGAGGCTGCCTAGATTAGAAGGCACTAATGGAAGTTTGTCAAACTTTGGTTGTTTCTCTGGAGCATCAGAGGCTAATGGGAGATGTGATGGAAGCTAATAAAATATGCAGGGCATAGATAGGGTAGACAGTTAGAATCTTTTTCCCAGGGTAAAGATGTCAAGTACAATGAGACGGGGAAAGGATAGTAGGGCACAGGAACTGTGGTGTACAAAGGCTGTTGAAAGTCTAGTCAAGAAGAAAAGAAAAGCTTACGAAAGGTTCAAAAAACTAGATAATGATAGCGATCCAGAAGATTATAAGGCTAACAGGAAGGAGTTTATGAAATTAGGAGAGTCAGAAAGGACCATGAGAAGGCCTTGGCAAGCAGGATTAAAGGAAACCCCAAGGCATTCTACAAGTGTGTAAAGAACAAAAGGATAATACATGAGATAACAGGACCAATCAAGTGTGACAGTGGAAAACTGTGTATGGAACTGGAGGAGATAGCAGAGGTAGGTAGAAAGTGATGACCACCTTGCTTCAATATTCACTACGGAAAAGGATCTTGGCAATTGTAGGGATGACTTACAAAGGATTGAAAAGTTTAAGCAAAAAGATATTAAGAAAGAGGATGTGCTGGAGCTTTTTGAAAGAATCATGTTGGATAGGTCACCGGGACCGGATGAGATGTACCCCAGGCTACTGTGGGAGGCAAGGGAGGAGATTGCTGAGCCTCTAGCAATGATCTTCGGAGACGGGAGAGGTTCTGGAGGATTAGAGGGTTGCGGATGTTGTTCCATTATTCAAGAAAGGGAGGAGAGATAGCCCAGGAAATTATAGACCAGTGAGTCTTACTTCAGTGGTTGGTAAGTTGATAGAAAAGATCCTGAGAAGCAGGATTTATGAACATTTGGAGAGGCATAACGTGATTAGGAATAGTCAGCATGGTTTTGTCAAAGGCAGGTCGTATCTTACAAGCCTGACTGAATTTTTTGAGGATGTGACCAAACACATTGATGAAAGTCGAGCAGTAGATGTAGTGTATATGGATTTCAGCAAGGCATTTGATAAGGTACCCATTGGAAGGCTTTTGAGAAAGTAAGGAGGCATGGGATCCATGGGGGACCTTGCTTTGTGGATCCAGAACTGGCTTGCCCACAGAAAGCAAAGAGTGGTTGTAGACGGGTCACATTCTGCATGGAGGTCGGTGACCAGTGGTGTGCCTCAGGGATCTGTTCTGGGACCCCTTTTCTTCTTGATTTTCATAACTGACCTGGATGAGGAAATGGAGGGATGGGTTAGTAAATTTGCTGATGACACAAAGGTTGGGTGTGTTGTGGATAGTGTGGAGGGATGGCAGAGGTTACAGCAGGACATTGATAGGATGCAAAACTGGGCTGAGAAGTGGCAGATGAGTTCAACCTAGATAAGTGTGAAGTGGTTCATTTTGGTAGGCCAAATATGATGTCAGAACATAGTATTAATGGTAAGAAACTTGGCAGTGTGGAGGATCAGAGGGATCTTGGGGTCCAAGTCCATAGGACATTAAAAGCTGCTGCGCAGGTTGACTCTGTGGTTAAGAAGGCATACGGCACATTGGCCTTCATTAATCGTGGGATTGAGTTTAAGAGCTGAGACGTAATGTTACAGCTATATAGGTCCCTGGACTGACCCCACTTGGAGTACTGTGCTCAGTTCTGGTCACCTCACTACAGGAAAGATGTGCAAATTATAGAAAGGGTGCAGAGGAGATTTACAAGGATGTTGCCTGGATTGAGGAGCATGCCTTATGAGAATAGGTTGAGTGATTTCGGCCTTTTCTCCTTGGAGTGGCGGAGGATGAAGGGTGATCTGACAGAGGTGTATAAGATGAAAAGAGGCATTGATTGTGTGAATAGTCAAAGGCTTTTTCCCAGGGCTGAAATGGCTAACATGAGAGGGCACAGTTTTAAGGTGCTTGAAAGTAGGTACAGAGGAGATGTCAGGTGTAAGTTTTTTTTACACAGAGAGCGGTGAGTGCGTGAAATGGGCTGCCAGCGATGGTGGTGGAGGTGGATACAATAGGGTCTTTGAAGAGACTCCTGAATAGGTACATGGAACTTAGAAAAATAGAGGGCTATGGGTAACCCTAGGTAATTTCTAAAGTAAGTACACGTTCAGCACAGCATTGTGGGCAGAAGGGCCTGTACTGTGCTGTAGGTTTTTCTATGTTTCTAGCGGACATGTGATTAAGGCAAGAAGGGGGAAATTTAAGGAGCAACATTTTACACAGACAGTGGTAGGTTCTTGGAATAGACTGCCAGAGCTAGCGGCGGATGCAAATATGATGGAGGTGTTTTAGGGGATTACAGATAGATACAAGAATATTTGTTTCTTTGTTTATTTATAAACATGCAGTACGGAATACCCCCTTCCTGTCCAGCAACCCCTGATTTAATCCTAGCCTAATCACGGGACAATTTACAGCGACCAATTACCCTACCCACTGGTACTTGGACTGTGGGTAAAAACTGAAGCACCCAGAAGAAACTCGCACAGCCACAGGAAGAACGTACAATCTCCTTACAGTCAGCGATGGGAATTAAACCCGGGTCACTGGTACTGTAAAGCGTTGCGCTGAACACTACTCTACCCTACAGGGAATGGAGCGATATGGATCATGTGCAGGGAGAACAGACTGAGTTTAATTTGCATCATGTTCAGTACAGACACAGTGGGCTCAGGGCCTGTAATGTACTGTTTTATATTCTATGTTCCATGTTAGTAGATCTCTCATTTCACACCAGTAAGCATGCAGTCTGATTTGTGTATTAAAATGGGGATCATCATTTTCATAAATAATGCAGGTTTGTTATTTAAGTTCGGAGTACAAACTCAGAAAATATTAGCATAAAATTAACAAGCCTCAAGCAAGACTCGAAATCAAAGGATATTTTTTTCCCACCGTGTAGTTAAAAAAATTATCATCCCACTGTAAAACAAATTAACGCTTTGCCAATTAACTTCAGTGAACTAACTCTGCCAGTGCATCAAGCTAGTTCCAAACTTCACACACAAAATGCTGGTGGAACTCAGCAGGCCAGGCAGCATCTACAGGAAGAAGTACAGTCAACATTTCGGGTCAAACTTGTTGGATATTGAATGACTATTTAATGAAGTGTCTTCAGCTTGAAACATTTAATTCTGTTTCTCTCACTGCAGCTGCTGTTTGACCTGCTGAGAGTATTCAGCAACTTCTGTTTTCATTTCAGTGAAATGTCCAAAGCAATTAAAGAATTAGGCCATTCGGCCCATTGAGCCTGCTATTTTGTTAACATCTCAATCTGAAATCTTAACTCTGTTTCTCTTTCCACAGAGGCTGTGTGTCCTACTGACAGATTCTAGAATGTCCTCTTTTATTTCAGTTGATTTTCCGTCATTTATCGAAAGGAGTGTGCAGAATGCCTGGGTTAAGATTCAAGATTGTTTCATTTTAATCTTAATTAAAATAATGGATAAAAAACCTAGGTGTGACATTAGATTCTTCTCCCTAACTAATAAACATCGGATTAACTCTCAAGAACTTTAACTCCAAACCATGGATGGTATTTATTTTTTGTTTAACATACAACATGGAACAGGCTCTTCCAAGCCAGTGAACTGCACAGCCCAGCAACCCACCTATTTAACACTAGCCTCATCACAGGACAATTTACAATGACCTATTAACTTATTAACTAGTATCTCCTTGGACTGTGGGAGGCAACCGGAGCCCCTGGAGAAAACCCACGTATTCACACGGAGAATGAACAAACTCCTTACAGTTGTTGCTGGAACTGAACTCTGATCTCTGGAAAACCCTGAGATGTAATAGCATTGTGTTAACCGCTATGCTATCATTGCGCCAGTCCTGTTTTCTCACACACGGACACTGCAGTCCACTGAGCTTGAAGTCTCCTTATGTGGTCCTTCTACAAGGTGGATAAGGCTGTATGTGCTAACCTTGTCTCCGATGACTTTTGTTAGCTTGTCACCATCATATGCATCATTCATTGACTTGATATTCAGGGACAGAGAAAAAGTTTAATTGGTTTTGAATAATTAATTCCCTTATATAGAGTTCTATCTGAAACATACAGCCTGGAAGTAGGCCCTTCAGCCCAAGAAGACTCCAAAGACTTTTGTATGCATCAATTGTTTACATAATCCTACATTTCTTTTGGAGATACAGCATGCTAATTGGCTCTGCTGGCCCAATGAGTTCATGCCACCTAATTATACCCATGTGACCATTTAACCACCAAACCTGTATGTCTTTGGCATGTGGGAGGAAACCGGAGCACCTGGAGGAAACCCAGATGTTTACAGGGAGAACGTACAAAGTACTGACAGACAGCGGCAGTATTGAACCCTGGTCACTGGCGCTATAATAGCGTTACGCTAACTGCAACACTACTGTACCTCCCCTAAAAAATACTCCATTGACAGAGCTGAGACAAACAGTTGAAAGACACTTAAAGGACATTATATAGGTATGTGGGAGAGAATGGACTCATGTGGTCACAGGAAGAAATTACAAACTCCTTAGATACAGTGTTGGAGAGAATAATAAGGCATACTTCCTCCTCCTATGCAATGCTAACAAGTATGTGAAGCTCTAAATGCATTTTTTGTTGAGAAAAAAATTAATTAACGCTTTGTAATCAATTTCTTTTGATATCAGTTCATTTGAATCGGCTCACAGTTCACACAGTTATCTTTCTGGGGATGAAACCAGGTGCAAGTGCGAAGTGCATCTGGAGTCTCCCCTCAGTAGGATAGTGCTCAGTCACTAGACACAGTCATAAGTCTAGGAGCCCAGTAGGTTATCAGAAGCATTGGAATCAGACTTCGGCACTGTCATAGACTTTGAACAGCATGCAAGATGAACTCTTCACTGTATCTCTGCACACACAACAGTAATAAAGCATCTCCAATGCTAGTTTCCCTTTACAGGAGTGAGTAGATCAACTGGTTGAGTGGTGCTGCCACAACAACCATGAACATAATATCGGTAAGACCAAGGAATTGATTGTGGACAAGTAAAGACAGCACATACCAGTCCACATCAAAGGATCAGCAGTGGAGAGGGCATGCAGATCAACCCATGAACGCTACCTCACTACATTTTTATTTCCATTGTTGTACTATTTATTTAACTATTTAATACAGGTGCACATTCCTTTATCCAAGATCCTGAAATCCAAAAAGCTCCGAAAACTGAAGTTTATTTTGCCAACAGCTGACGTCACTCAGGTGTGACGTGGCAGCACTAGCAGAGGCCGCCAGACGTCAGTTGTGGCTCAGCGCTCGTACTGGTTACACGTGCATTTGCTGTTCGTTGATATTTTGTGTTCACTGTTGACTTTGTGTTTAATTTCACTGCGGAAATGTCAAAAAGAGCTGCAGATACCCCTATGGGTAATAATGAGAAAAAGAGAAGGAATCAATAACGCAGAAAGTGGAGTTATTACAGAAGATTGATTGCGATGTGTCTGTGCGGCGTCTTACTGTAGAAAATAGTGTCGGAACTACCACTGTATGTGACTTAAATACAAGACAAGTTACTGAAGTTTTATAGTGACAGTGATGTTCTACATTTATTCCAATAAGTCATTTACCATGTGTTTGATTCGGTTTGTTTAAGCTGTATATTTTTATGTTTTATTGAATGTTTTTGTTGGAAATAAAATTTCATCTTGTCATTATTCCCTAAACAATACAGTATAACAATTATTTACATACATTTACATTGTATTAGGTATTATAAGTAATCTAGAGAAGATTTAAAGTATACAGGAGGATGTGCGTAGGTTTGGTGAGCTGCTGGGTCCTAAAGTCCACCGCACTGAAGACACTTCATCTCTAAAGATCTATCCTGGGCCCAAAATATTGATGCATATACAAAGAAAGTACACCAGTGGCTATATTCCATTAGGAATTTGAGGAGATTTGGAATACCACCAAAGACTCAAACAAATTTCTACTGATGTACTGTGGACAGCATTCTGACAGGTTGCATCATTGGCCTGGTTGGAGGGGCCACTACACAGGATCGGGAAATAGGGGGATGTCAACTCAGCCAGCTCCATCATGGGCAATAGTCTCCCCTCCCCCCCCCACCCCAAATGAAGACATCTTCAAAAGGCAGTGCTTGCACTGTATTCCAGTATGGTACACTTTGAGTTTCATGAAGAAGTACTTTAGCTATTGTCTCATATTCTACTGACACTGAACCTCGAGCAAGTATTTTGCTTTGCTCTGACATTGCATTAATAACAAAACCAAGTGCCGGGGAAAGGATAGGAGTTAATTGTATTTTAGAGAAGTTTTTGTTAATCTTTTGTTGAATTTACATTTAAAATTAGGTTTAGAGAATACTGCTGATTAACTAAATAGTGGAAGCAACTTTATAACTGAAAAATAACTTTTTCACCGTCTAATATGCAAGAAGCCTAATTTCATTTCATTTCAATGCTTGGAAAAAAATCAACTAATTATTTTAAACATGGTGCATATTTTAGTTGTTTTTCTAACTGAAGAGCAATGAAGGCAATTTATTTACTAAACCCATGTTTTTAATTAATTGTACAAGACTATACTGTTAGTCTGCACACTTCAACACAATGATTTTGCTTCTGATTTATTTTAAGTTTGTAGCAAGAGATGGTTTTGTTAGGGAATTAACTATCAACGATCTTTGCAATGGAGGCAGAAGGCAGGTATAAATATAAGAGTACTGCAAAGATTTACAGTGATCTTTCTCCATCCTTGATGGATGACACTGAAGTTCTGGGTTTGCGATTATCGATTGGACTCTAGTTCTCTTGGATGCTTTCAGGTTAAAGTTTCGTATTCTGTATTTTCGCCCATTCTTTCTAGTTGACATTTGCATGATTTGTCTTTTTTTTGCATAGGGGGTGGGGTTTTATGTTCTTGTTGCATCGTGCACATTTTTATTTGCATGGGGCTGTTGGCATTTGGGGGTTTGATGTCCTTACTGCCGCTTGTGTGATTTGTTTGTTGTTGCGCGTGGCGGTAGGGGTGTTGACGTTTTCTTTCAACGACTTCCACCTTTTTTTTTATTTGTGGCTGTCTGGAGAAGTCGCATCTCAGAGTTGTATGCTGCATGCATTTGGTGGCATCCGTTAGTCTCACAAGACCATGGATCTGCATCTGGAAAGTCTTGCTTCAGCCTGTGTTGGTAGAGCAGTGTCGGTCGTGGCTGTAGAGTCCCACACGGGATTGATAGTCTCAGGTCCTCCAGTGTCGTCTTGGTTTTCGTTTTTCCGGTGAGTGCACTTTTCTTCAGCAGCAAGCCTCAGCTTCTTTTCTCCTCTTTTTTAGACCTCTGCGTAGTTCCAGCCTCCAACGAGAACGATCACTTGCGATGTCCTCCCACCTCTCGACGTTCATGTTCAGTGACTTCATGTCTCTTTTGCAGACATGTTTGAAGGAAGGATGGGGCTGGCCTTGTGCTCTCTTGCCGGAGGCCAGTTCCCTGTACAGCAGGTCTTTCGGGATCCTCCCGTCTGACATGTGGTGTACGTGGCCCAGCCAGTGGAGACGGCGTTGCTGGAGCAGGGTGAAGAGGCTGGGTATCTGGGCACGGGCCAGGACCTCATTGTTGGTGACATGGTCAGTCCACATGATATCCAGGATGCGTCTCAGGCTGCGAAGATGGAAGGCGTTGAGATACCGCTCTTGTCTGCAGTAGAGGCTCCAGGTCTCGCTGCTGTAAAGCAGTGTGCTGAGGACCCAGGCCCTGTAGACTGCAACCTTGGTGTGCGTTGTCAGCTTTCTGTTCTCCCAGACTCTCTTTGTCAGCCTGGCTTTGATAATAAATGTACTTTGAACTTTGAACTATAAGATCGGCATTCAAATCCCACCACTGTCTGTGAGGAGCTTTGTATGTTCTCTCCATGATCAAATGGGTTTTTTTCCAGTTACTCCGGTTCCCGCCCACGTTCCAAAGATGTACGGATTATGTTTAGTGGATCGAGGGCATGCTATTTTGGTGCCAAAAGCATGGCAGCACTTGTGGGCTGTGCAGCAGAATCTTCACTGATTTGATTTGATGCGAACAACACATTTCACTGTCTTTTGATGTACATGTGCCAAACGAAGCTAATTTTTCCTTAAAGAATCTTCCATTGTCTCAAGGTTGTCAAGTGCACTCTCCTGCAAATATAGTCACTGATGTAATGTAGCACCTGAAGCTGTCACCCAATGTACAGTGAGATTCCATGATCGGAAATATGATCATGGAAATTGGTGATTGGTTTATTGTTGTCATATGTACCAAGGTACAGTAAAAAGTTTCTGGCTGCATGCATCGCTGTGATGTAGCTGAAGAGTATGCAACTGTAAAAAAATGATTCAAGTAAACAGAAATGATTGCTGGTGGTTGGTTCAGACTAGCAGATCAGAATGAGAATCATGTTTATTATCACTGGCATGTGTTGTGAAATTTGTTAACTTGACAGCAGCAGTTCAATGCAATACATCATATAGAAGGAAAAAAAAGTAAATTAATTACAGTATATGTATATTGAATAGAACAGAAATAATATATATTTAAAAAGTGAGGTAGTGTTCACAGGTTCAATAGCCATTTAGGAATCAGACGGCAAAGGGGAAAAGCTGTACCTGAATTGCTGAGTGTGTGCCTTCAGGCTTCTGTACCTCCTACCTGATGGTACCAGTGAGAAAAAGGCGTGCCTTGGGTGCTGGGGGTCCTTAATAATGGACGCTGCCTTTCTGAGACACCGCTCCTTGAAGATATCCTGGGTACTTTGTAGGCTAGTACCCAAGATGGAGCTGACTAGATTTACAACCCTCTGTAGCTTCTTTCGGTCCTGTGCAGTAGCCACCCCACCCCCCCATACCAGACAGTGGTGCAGCCTGTCAGAATGCTCTCCATGGTACATCTATAGAAGTTTTGAGTGCATTTGTTGACATACCAAATCTCTTCCAACTCCTAATGAAGTATAGTTGCTGTCCTGCCTTCTTTATAACTGCATTGATATATGTTGGGACCAGGTTAGGCCCTCAGAGATCTTGACACCCAGGAACTTGAAACTGCTCACTCTCACCATTTCTGATCCCTCTATAAGCATTGGTATGTGTTCCTTTGTCTTACCCTTCCTGAAGTCCACAATCAGCTTTGTTGTCTTACTGACGTTGAGTGCCAGGTTGTTGCTGTGGCACCGCTCCACTAGTTGGCATATCTCACTTCTGAACGCCTTCTCGTTACCATCTGAGATTCTACCAATAATGGTTGTATCATCAGCAAATTTATAATGGTATTTGAGCTACGCCTAGCCACACAGTCATGGGTATAGACAGAGTAGAGCAGTGGGTTAAGCACACACCCCTGAGGTGCACCAGTGTTGATCATCAGCAAGGAGGAGATATTATCACTGATCCACACAGATTGTGGTTAGGAAGTCAAGGATCCAATTGCAGACGGAGGTACAGAGGCCCAGGTTCTGTAACTTATCAATCAGGATTGTGGGAATGATGGTGATTCGTATTCTAATTCTGACAGATTCATATACTAATTTGTATACTAATTCTTCTAGTACTGAGAGAGTACTGAGTGAGCACTGCGGACTAGGAGGGACAGTACTGAGGGAGAACTTCACATGAGGAGGGACAATACTGAGAGAGAACTGCACACCAGGAGGGACAGTACTGAGAGAGAATTGCACACTATGAGAGATGGTGCTGAGGGAGAACTGCACACAAGGACGGACAGTACTTCTGTAGCATAGTGCACTATGAGAGACAGTACTGAGGGAGCACTTCACATGCGGAGGGACAGTACTGAGGAAGCACTTCATATTAGGAGGGACAGTACTGAGGGTGCACTGCAGACCGGGAGCGACAGTACTGAAGGAATGCTGCCCTGTCAGAGAGAGAATACTGAGGAAGAGCAGCACTGAGGTAGTGTTACTCAATTGTAAGGACAGTTTATGCAGGAAGTACAGAAGCCCAAAGTTCCACACCACCATGTTTACCAACACCTACTTTCCTACCTTAATCCTACCTCCATATGGAGTACTACACATCAATGGACTTGTGTCTGATTGTGTTTTTGTTTATTGCAGGTCTGTTTTTGCACACAGCCTTTTCTTTTTTCTCACCTTTCAAAGTAAATTATCAAATTACGTATACATGCACCCGCAGTTATCCAGCTTCTCAACAAAGCTCACTCAGGTGTAATACCCTGACTGTCCCTGCACAACATCCTTTAAATAGTGTTTCCTGCTCTCCTTTTTCTGTTGATAATTATTGAGTCTGTTCATATGTTCACATTTATTTAAGGTTGATTACTGACTTTTGTACATGTGACCATTCTGCTAACTGTTGATTGCTCATGGCTGTTTACACTATTGTCATGTAAATTGTTGGTTGCTGTTGTGTTGTCTGTCATAGCCATGTCTTGTGCTTTATCCTGGGCACTGAACCACAATCAAATAAGATATGTTTCACATTTAAAGATTCAAAGTACATTTATCATCAAAGTATATCTGCAGTATACAACCCTGAAATTCGTCTTCCCTACAGACAGCCATGAAACAAAGAAAACCATGGTACCCGTACATGGGTACATGGACTTCGGTAAGGCCTTTGACAAGGTTCCACATGGAAAGTTAGTTAGGAAGGTTCAATCGTTAGGCATTAATATCGAAGTAGTAAAATGGATTCAGCAGTGGCTAGATGGGAGACGCCAGAGAGTAGTGGTGGATAACTGTGTGTCAGATTGGAGGACAGTGTGTAGTGGTGTGCCTCAGGGATCTGTATTGGGTCCAATGTTGTTTGTCATATATATTAATGATCTGGATGATGGGGTGGTAAATTGGATTAGTAAGTATGCAGATGATACTAAGATAGGTGGCGTTGTGGATAATGAAGTAGGTTTTCAAAGCTTGCAGAGAGATTTAGGCCAGTTAGAAGAGTGGGCTGAAAGATGGCAGATGGAGTTTAATGCTGAAAAATGTGAGGTGCTACATTTTGGTAGGACTAATCAAAATAGGGCATACATGGTAAATGGTAGGGCATTGAAGAATGCAGTAGAACAGAGGGATCTAGTAATAATGATGCATTGTTCCCTGAAGGTGGAATCTCATGTGGATAGGGTGGTGAAGAAAGCTTTTGGTATGCTGGCCTTTGTTAATCAGAGCATTGAGTATAGGAGTTGGGATGTAATGTTGAAATTGTATAAGGCATTGGTAAGGCCAAATTTGGAGTAATGTGTACAGTTCTGGTCACCGAATTATAGGAAAGATGTCAATAAAATTGAGAGAGTACAGAGGAGGTTTACTAAAATGTTGCCTGGGTTTCATCTCCTAAGTTACAGAGAAAGGTTGAACAAGTTAGGTCTTTATTCTTTGGAGCGTAGAAGGTTGGGGGGGGGACTTGATAGAGATATTTAAAATTATGAGGGGGATTGATAGAGTTGACATGGATAGGCTTTTTCCATTGAGAATGGGGGAGATTCAAACAAGAGGACATGAGTTGAGAGTTAAAGGGCAAAAGTTTAGGGGTAACATGAGGGGGAACTTCTTTACTCAGAGAGTGGTAGCTGTGTGGAACGAGCTTCCAGCAGAAGTGGTTGAGGCAGGTTCGATGTTGTCGTTTAAAGTTAAATTGGATAGATATATGGACAGGAAATGACTGGAGGGTTATGGGCTGAGTGCAGGTCGCTGGGACTAGGTGAGAGTAAGAGTTCAGCATGGACTAGAAGGGCCAAGATGGCCTGTTTCCGTGCTGTAATTGTTATATGGTTATAAAAAAATCATCAAATCCCCCCAGTGCAAAAAAAAACAAATTGAGTAAATGGCAACCAAAAAAAAAACGAGCTAAAAACACAGAATATGTAACGCAAATTCAAAAGATTCCAGGCATATTCAGCTCAGCTCACTGTTTGTTATCTGCAGAGTGCCCCAATTCAAAATTACCCAAAATAGCAACAAAAAAAAGAACAACCATAAACCAGAAGCACATCATAACTGGAACTATAGAATCAACTAGGTTGATTGAAACTTTCCCAAGGCCCAGGACTCTGGCACCATCCTCCGACATCATCAATGGGGAGAGGAAGAGGGACACCATTCGAATGCAGGGATCCTTCTGCAGCAGTAGCGAGTGAAAGCGAGAGAGAGAGAGGGACCATCACACACAGACACCTTCTTCCAGCATCAGCACGCGAGAGGCTGGTGGACAGCGCAGAACACTCGCTCACCATCCGTACTCGTCTCGATGATTTCAATTTTCCTGGGTGCTTTAATCAGCGAGATTGGTGAGAAGTGGAGTCAATCACGGGCTCATGCCCCAAACCCAGGCTTCTTGGCCTCGAGACCACACACATCATTCAAAGCCTCATGGAACATCTCCCTCGGAAACAGTTAAGCGCCAGATCTCTCAATTGGCCTGATAACTCATCACCAAAATGTAGATCACAGTCTCCAATAGTAGCAGAATCACATTTGAAAGAAATGGGAGAAATGAAAGAAGGACTGTTGTGAACCGTCTGTAGGATGTCGCCCCTGGCTGCATTGTTTGCTGGCGCCATCTTCTTCCACATGCTGGCAATAAAGTGATTTTGATTCTGATGTACTACCTTTCATTGTTTTCATACTTCACAGTTTTGCATAATTAATGCTTAATTTATAGTCTGTGTGTTGCATGTGCCTGCGTGCTTGTGACACTGCTGCAAACAGGCTTTCTGTTGTACCTGCATCTCACTGCAATTGTGACAATGAACTTGCCTTGTACTGAGGAGGTGTGAAGGTAAGTACACAGGAAGCAGTATAGACACAGGGCACTACTGAGCAAACCCACCACTACTGTGGCATTGTACAGAGATGGCACTACACTCCTGAGGAACAATCACACGTCAGCTGACAGTACCACAATCTCCTTTTTTGTATGTTACCACTGAACCTATTTGCACTGATACTTTAGATGATGCATTGCATCTCACCATGGTCCTTTGAAATACCTAGCATCTCCTCGTCTTCTGGCTTTCTGTGTCATTTGCCATAAATCTATCTCCTTTGTTTCAGGCCCCTCTTGTAAGAGGAAACTGTTTACTATTGTTTCTGCATTTTGATGAAATTTTCTCTGCAATGTTTGACACACATTTAGGCTGCCAGCTGAACAGGCAACAATTGAAAGATAAAGACCAGGATCTCAAAGTCGAAGAAAATTTATTATCAAATTACTGATACATCGCTATTTACTATCCTGAAATTCATCTCCTTGAAGGTATTTACAGGAAACTAAAGAAATACAATAAAGTTTACAATTAACTAATACTCACTACACGAGTTATAAAGTCCTTGAATGTGAGTGTGCATATGGGTTGTCGAGTAGTAACTGTTCCTGAATGTGGTGGTACCTGGTACCTTGTAATGGACTTACACCTTATTGTTTACCTGTGCTGTACTTTTCCTGTAGCTATTACACTTTTTCTGCATTGTTATCACTTTATCCTGCTCTACCGCAATGCTCTATGTAATGATCTGATCTGTCTGAATAGTACACGAGAAAAGCTTTTCACTGTACCTCAGTACATCTGACAATAATATAGCAGTTTTACGTGGAATTCCAACGGGATTTGTTAAAACTGTGATCATCATTAGCACTGTTATTGTGAGCCATTGGCCCTGTTCCTTTCTTGTCAATGTCCTACATTGTCCAGCCTAACCACTAAAGAGAAGGCCCTTATCACCACCTTCATTCTGGCAAACCTTCTGACCAAAATCATGTCATTATCTATTGAAAGGTCTGAAGTGAAGGTTACTCAATTGTTATTTGTTTTTCTTGCAAAATGTGGACTGCAGCACAGTAGCATAGAGGTTAGCATAACACTTTACAGTACTGGTGACTCGGGTTCATTTCCTGCCGCTGCCTGTAAGGAGTTTACACACTCTACACTCTACCCGTAACTCTGTAGGCTTCTTCTGGGTGCTCCAGTTTCCTCCTACAGTCCGAAGATCCATCGGTGGGTAGGTTAATTGGTCATCGTAAATTATCTGATGATTAGGCTAGAATTAAATCGGGGGATTGCTGAGTGCCATTGCTGGAAGGACTGGAAGGGCTTATTCCACACTATATCTCAATAAATGTAAATAAATAAATAGAAAATTAGAAATTTCATAAATACCGGTAAGAATGTCCTTTTGTTTTCAATGGTGAATAGAACTTGGGGTCTGGGTCAGTGGAGTCAGGTTTACTGGCATTTCCCCCATTACACATCTCACAATGGTTTATGAATATCATAATAAATCTGATCTGATTGATATTCTCCCACCATTCAGGCCATTCTCTTCTCGCTGCTGCCGTCAAGAAGGAAGAGTCTTAGGTTCCCCACTACCATGTTTAGAAACAGTTATAACCTACAACCATCAGGTTCCTGAACCAGCGTGGATAACCTCCCTCATCTCAACTCTGAATTGATTCCACAACCAATGGACTCAGTTTCAAGGACTCTACAACTCATGTTCTCAGTATTATTTATTTATTTTCTTTGTATTTGCATATTTTGTTGTCTTTTGCACATTGGCTGTGTTTTTTTAATTGAATCTATTGTGTTTCTTTGAATTTACTGTGAATGCCCATAAGAAAATAAATCTAGGAGTTGTATATGGTGACCTATATATACTTAGATCATAAATTTACTTTGAACTTTGAACGTTGAATCTGACCTCAGTACAATCGCTACTGAAGTATAGAACTGAATTGCAACTGCTCTCTGTTGCTAAGTTCATCATTGTTTTGTCCTCTATTTGACAACGAGTCTTTTTCCCCTTCCCTGCTCTAAAAATATTTCCCTTCCCACTAGCAAGTACAGAAATTCAATGATATCTGTGGAGTGTGTTCCTGTTGAGCTGAGCTATGTAAAATAAGAGCACCATTGGTCGCTTTGTGTTTTTCATTGTGTGAATGCCAGAATGTGTTCAATTGCTGGGTTATTGGGGTTTAATGATATACAATACATTTAGGGGCAACTAAATTTAGTCTGTAATTATCTTCATTTGAATATTGAAACATCTCAATGATGGAGATGGGTAGGATGTGTAATAATACATGATTTGCAAAAGGAAAAAGATATATTCCCTTAAGGTATAAAAACTGACAGGAAAAATAATGGTCCATCTGTGGCTGCTGGGAGAAATTAAAAAGGACTGTTCAGTGAAAGAAAGAGGCTCATATAATTTCTAAAAATAGTTGCAGGGTAAGTATTTTAGCATACAACAAAGGAGGATGAAGAAACTAATAAAAAAAGGATAAGATAGAATTGAGAATGAAGGGTAAGTTACTCTGAGAATGCAAGGGATTCTATAATGATGCAAAACGAAGGAAAGAAAATGACAATAGAGAGCAAAATTCAGTCTCTTACATACAGATGCCAGAGATTTATAATGTTGACTAAGGAAATGGCAGAGAAATTAAATAAATACTTTCCGTCTGTCTTCACGGAAGAATGCACAGAACAAAAAACTTTTCAGATTATCATCAACACGAGAGATTCTACAGATGTTAGAAATCCAGAGTAACACATACAAAGTGCTGGGGTAACTCAGCAGATCAGGCAGCATCTATGGAAATGAATAAACATTTGACATTTTGAGTGGAGAACCTTCATCAGGACATTTCTCAGATATACTGGAGAACCGAGGGTGCAACAAGACCGAGGAACTGATGGAAATTGTTATTAATTTATGTCTGGTGAAGTTGTTGAAATCGAAAGTTGATAAATCCCATGGAGTTGGTGATCTACATCCCAGATGTGGTCATCAAAATAGGGATGCATTGATAGAGCATGTGGAATGAGTAATTGATTTATTGTCATGTACAGTAAGAAGTTCTTGTTCGCAAGACATCCCGATAGATCATTCCATATGTGAGCACATTGAGGTGATGCAAAAGAAAAAAAATGCCTGTTCTGTCATCCTCTCCTTCCTTTCCACTCCTAAAGAGGGGTCTCAACACAAAACATTGACTGTTCATTTATTTTCATAGATGCCCTCTGGCCTGCTGAGTTCCTCCAGCATTCTGTCTGAGTTGCTCTGGATTTCCAGCATCTGCAGAATCTCTTTGTGTTGTGGAATATCGTGTTGCGGTTACAGAGAAAGTGCAGTGCAGGTGGACAAATAAAGTGCAAGGGCCATAATGCACCGCAACTCTGAATGATTTCCATAATCTACAAGTTCACTTCTTAAAGGCTCTACAACTCATGTTCTCAGTATTCTTTATTTTTATTATTTGCACCATTTATCTAGTTTTGTACTTGGGTTGTTTGTAAGTTTGTTTATGTAAAACTTTTCATAAATTCTATTGCATTCCTTTATTTTCCTATAAATGCCTGCATGAATGAATCTTAAGGTAGTATATGGTAACATATATGTACTTGGATAATAAATTTACTTTGAGCTTTGACTTTGATGGTGAGGTAGATCAGGAGATCAGCAGGTCATCTTTTAGTTAATGAGTGTCCATTAAAGATTCTGATAACAAATTGGAAAAGTACAAAGTAGAAAGTAACTTTATTATCGAAGCACATATATGCAACCATATTAACTCTAAGATTCATTTTCTTGCAGGAATTCACAGTAAGTACAAAGAAACAGAACGACCAAACAAAATAATAATGTGGCAAGTGTTCGGTCCAAGATGACAATAGGGGAAGCTCGTTCAGCTCAGTTGCCAGTTTTATTGCAACAAGCACAAAAACAGAATGAGTGTTAGAGAACCCGCTCAGTCACATAAAGATGGGGGAGGTGATTATTACACACCTTAGTTACCGTTTGGGTCACCTACTACACACATGCGAATAACGTATAACCCAAGCTAAAATGTAGCAATAACTGAACTTGAACAGCCCACCAGAATCACATGCAAGCATTTTGAAACAAAAATAATAAATAGTGCTGGCCAATAGGAGCCATGACACCCCCCCCCCACCCCCAGAGCACTACACTGCCTCCACCTGAGGGGTCAGCAATCCCTGGCAACTGCAGAGTCCACAACAAAGTCTGTAAGTCCCGGTGGTGTTTGCTGCGGGCATCTGGGACACTGTAGGGTGTCTGTAGCCTCACTCCCATGGGAGGCACTGTTTGGTGAGGTAAGAGGCAGGGCACCTGAAGGGTCACTTCCTTCCTTCAGCCTCACTGGGATGGTGGCGGCCGAGGGCCGATATGGAGCCAGATGGTCCTGGTGCAGCACAACTGCCTTCCAGTCCTCAGGCAATCACGTCCGGTATATCACATCAGAGATGTGGTTGAGCATCTCTCCTGGCCCCTTCCAACAACTTCCAAGCTTGGGGGGATAGTACCTTCTTCTGAGTGGGGTGGTGGAACCATACTGGGGCCCCCACGGGGTACTGCTGCATTGGCATGCTGGACTGGCAGCCCGACCCCTTCTGGAATGTACAGGCATGGCAGCAGTGCACAAAGAGCTCCATGCCCAGCCTGTAGCCCATTCTACAGATGTGTCATGGAGAGCATTCTGACTGGTTGCATCATCATCTGGTATGGAGGCACAGGGTCAGAAAAAGCTGCAGGGAACAGTGAACCCAACCAACATCATCATGGGCACCAGCCTCCTCCATCAACATCTTCAAAAGCCGATGCTTCAAGAAGGGAACATCTCCATGAAGGACCCTCTCAATCCAAGGACATGCCCTTTTCTCATTATTACTACCAACGAAAATGTCACAGAGCAACAAATTTCATGACATACCTCAGTGATGATAAACCTAATTCTGAATGTGTTGGCCAATTTGGACTGAGATCGGGAGATGTTTCTTAATGGAGAGAGAGATGGATATTTAGAACTGTCGATCCTGGAGCACTGTTAAGGTCAGTCATCGAGGTCGCCTGAAGCAGAGGTCATAGCTTTAGGGATACTAAGGGAATCATGGGAAATAGGCACGATGCTGGAAAATGAAGCTAAGGTATTAGATCAGCTGTGATCTCACCAAAAGAAGATAAGGATTTTAAAGATTAGCTTTTTTTTGTGATGTATATTGAAACAAACCATGAAATGCATCACCTGCATCGAGAATATGCTGGGGACAACCTACAAATGTTGCCATGTTTCCGGCTTGCCCACAGCTTACTAACCCTACCCTGTATGTATGAGCACCCGGAGAAAACCCACATGGTCACGGAGAGAACATACAATTCAATTGAACCCTGATTGGTGGCAATAGAAAGTGTTATATTAATCACCTAGTTCCATCTACCATCTACCAGTCTTTGTCTCACGCCTCCCCCTTACACTGAATACTGGCTATCTTCCCTCTCTGCTCTCAGTCCTGATGAAGCATATTGATCTGATGTGGGGCCACTTCTTTGCCACCACAGATGCTGCTTGACTTATTCCAGACATTTGGTATTTGCTCCAGATTCCAGCAGTTTCTTGTGATCTTGATGAATGGCAGGACTGACTATTACTTCAAATTCTGATGGTCATTTATTATAAATTACACTATACAAATGCAGGTTAATTCATCTGACTCAGCAGTAAACTGAAATAAATTAGATGAAGGTTACCATGTCTCAAGCCTACAGAAGTTAGGAGAAGCCAACTACAACAGTTTGCTTTTTTTTCTCCCATTATATCATTGACTTAATAGTCTCGATCTGGTCCAGTCCAATTAGGCATCAGGGAATTATAAAGGGCATAATACTACAACAACCCATGAATATTTTAGATATATGGTTTGAAAGCTTTCTCATACTGTACACTCAGCAACATTCCTGCTATCCTCAGATAAAAGAGTGCGCAACATCTGAACGACAAAGTTGTTACTATACAACTGTAGCAAAGCAAATTCAGAATTTGTTCTTCTTCCCCAGTTTGTCTATTGTTTCATCCCTCTCTACTGAATTAAACTCCCCCAGCTCTGTAACACCATAAGACCAAAAGACATAGGAGCAGAATTATGCCATTCAGCTCATCAAGTCTGCTCTACCATTCCATCATGGCTGAATTATTATCCTTCTCAAACCCATTCTCCTACCTTCTTCCCAGAACCTTTGATGACTTGACTGATCATGAACCTATCAACCTCTGCTCTAAATATACCCAATGACTTGACCTCCACAGATGTCATGCAATACATTCCACGGAGTCACTACCTTTTGGCTAAAGAAGTTCCTCCTCATCTCTGTTATAAGTGGACGTCACTCTATTCTGATACTCTCTGGTCCTACGCTCTCCCATTACAGGAAGCATCCTCTCCACATCCACTCTCTCTAGGTCTTTCAATATTCTACCTTACCAGTATCATTTTTCCAGTGGTCTGATATCCACTCTTACCTCTCTTCTACTCGTTGTATAGCTGAAAAAACTTTTGCCTATCTTACCTCCATATTTCATATTTTCTCAACTTTTGGCTTTTTTGTTGCCTTCTGTTTATTTTTAAAACCTGCCCAGTCTTCAGATTTGGCACTATTTTATATATATATATATTATATGCCCTCTCTTTTGCTTTTATGCTGTTTTCAACTTCTTTTGTCAGCCATGGTTGTCTCATCCTCCCTTTAGAATACTTCTTCATCTTTGGGATGTATCTGTCCTGTGCCTTCCAAATATCCCCAAGGAACTCCAGCAATTGCTGTTTCTGCCGTTATCCCTGCTAGCATCCCCTTCCAATCAACTTTGACCAGCTCCTCTCTTAAGGCTCTGTAATTCCCTTTACTCCACTGTCATACTAATACACCTGACTTTATCTTCTCCTGCCCAAAAGCATGGTGAATTCTATCATGATTACCACCTCCTAAAGGTTCCTTTACTTAAAGCTCCCTAATCAGATCTGTTTCATTATAAAATACCCAATCCAGAATTGCCTTGCCCCTAGTGGGCTGAACCACAAGCTGCTCTAAAAAACCACCTCAGGCATTCATAAATTTCTCTTTCTTGGGATCCAGCACCAAGTTGATTTTCCCAATCTATCTGCATATTGAAGTCCCCCTTGACTATCATAGCATTGCCCTTATTACATGCCTTTTCAATCTCACATTGTAATTTATAGTCCACATCCTGGCCAACTGTTTAGTGACCTATATTTAACTCCTGTCAGGGTCTTTTTACCCTTGCAGTTTCTTAACTCTACTCACAAGGACATTCTACACACCTGGGGATATTGGTGTTCCTTCCAGTGCTTCCCTGAATTTATTGTAAATCTATTCATGGTGGTTGTACCATTACCATGAGCAGCAGGTGGAAATTACAAGTCCTAGTTATGAGACCACTGATGTCAGACAGACAATCTGTGAAGAGTATTGTTAATGGCTGGGGTCACCCATCTTGTAAAGACACCACCCAAAAAAAGGCAATGGCAAACCACTTCTATAGAAAAATTTGCTAATAATAATCATGTCATGTAAAGGCCATAATTGCCCATGAAACATGACATGGCAGTTAAAGAATGAATGAATGTACCATTAGCTACCTGGCTCCTATAATCTCAAGTTCCCTTTCTAAACATTTATCGCTTTGCAATATCCTTTCCTGCTTTCCTACTAAAGCCTCTCCTTGACCTTTCTGCTGGGTTCTTGCCCCATTGTTCCTTTATGGGACTCTGGTAAATTTAGACTCATGTCACCACACAAGATGCAGGAAGAACTCAGCAGGTCAGGCAGCATCTATTGAGGGGAATAAACAGTTGATGATTCACGTTCAGACCTATATGTCCTGATGAATGGACTTGGCCTAAAATGTCAACTTTTTATTCCTCTCAACAGATGCTGCTTGACCTGCTGAGTTAGTCCAGCATTTTCTGTTGCTCATAGCACTCTATTGAAGCAAATTGGGAGGTTCAACTTCATTAAAAACATTATATAATCTCAAGTTGTTGTTGAATCATTCCTAAATGCCTTTGTGAAACTTGTCCATAAACGTATAATGGTCCTTGATTTCCCAAATGCCTTCAATACTATACAGTCCTCATTGCTGGGGGGAAAAGCTCCATTCAATACAGGTTGGCACTTCCATTGTATCCTGGATAATGGACTACCTGACTTGTAGACCACAGTTTGTGCAGCTTCAGAATTTTTTGTCAGACGTGGCTATAAACAGCACTGGGGATCCACAGGGGACTGTATTGGCTCCCTTCTTGTTTACCCTGTAAACCTCAGACTTTAGATACAACACTGAGTCATGTTACCTACAGAAATTCCCTGATGACTCAGCAATATTTGGGTGTATAAAGGGAAGACGGGAGGATGAAAACAGGGCCCTGGTGGAGGACTTTGTCAAATAGTGCAAGCTGAATCATCTGCAGTTCAACATCAATAAGAGAAAGGAGATGGCGATCTCCTTTGGGAGACTAAGCCTGCAGTGCTCCCTGTTACTATTGATGGTGAGGATGTGATTGTGGTGAGGACCCACAAGTACCTGTGGGTGCACCTGGATGAGAAACTTGAATGAAGCATCAACACAGAGGCTGTGTAGAAGAAGGGCCAGAGTCGCCTCTACTTCCTGAGGAGACTGAAGAACTTTGGAGTAGCAGGCCTCTCTTTCGCATGTTCATATATCTGTCGTTGTCTGTACAATCTTCTATGCGGTGATGTGCTGGGGCAATGGCATCAACACTGGTGATGCCAACAGGCTCAATGAACTGATTAGAAAAGCTGGCTCTGTTATTAGAGTCAAACTGGACACAGTGGGGCCTATGGGTAGAACAAAAGATTCTATGGAAAATCCTGGCAATTCTAGACAATGTTTCTCACCCTCCGCATGCCACCTTGGCTGAGCAGAGGAGCACTTTTAGTAATAGTCTAAGACAACTGCGCTGCTCCAAGGAGCGCTATATGAGGTCATTCTTACCCTTAGGCTCTATAATGAGTCAACCTATAGCCAGGGAAGTGATGACCCCTCCTCTTAGCCTGCTTGAGGTAACTAATATTTTAAATTTTTTCTTACTTCTCTTTTCTAATGTTTGTATATTTGTATATCCGTGCACTTGTAATGTCACTGTGACACTGTAATTTCCTTTGGGATCAATAAAGTATCGATCTATGAAGTTTTAGAGAGGGTGCTGAGGAGATTTATCATGATACTGCCTGGATTAGAGAGCATCTCTTATGAAGCAAGGCTGAACAAGCTAGAGTGAAGGAGTGAAAGGTGATTTGGTAGATCTGTACAAGGTGATAAGAGACATAGATCGAATGGACAACTGGAGACTTTTTTTCAGAGCAGAAGTGGCTAATATGAGGGGACATTATTTTAAAACAATTTAAGGAAAGTTTGGTGGGGGATGAGAAAGATACGTATATTTACAAGGAGTGTGGTGGGTGTGAAATATACTATGGGATGATGTTAGAGGCAGATACATTACAGACATTTAAGATACTCTCAGTTAGCACATGGATGAAAGAAAAATGGAGAGTTATGTGGGAGGGAAAAACAAAAGAAGGAGAGAGGAACCGGGGAATTACAGACCGGTTAGCCTAACGTCGGTAGTGGGGAAAATGCTAGAGTCAGGTATCAAAGATGTGATAACACCACATTTGGAAAGTGGTGAAATCATTGGACAAAGTCAGTATGGATTTGTGAAAGGAAAATCATGTCTGACGAATCTCATAGAATTTTTTGAGGTGTAACTAGTAGAGTGGATAGGGGAGAACCAGTGGATGTGGTATATATGGATCTTCAAAAGACTTTTGACAAGGTCCCACACAGGAGATTAGTGTGCAAAATTAAAGCACACGGTATTGGGGGTAAGGTATTGATGTGGATAGAGAATTGGTTGGCAGACAGGAAGCAAAGAGTGGGAATAAACGGGACCTTTTCAGAATGGCAGGCAGTGACTAGTGGGGTACCGCAAGGCTCAGTGTTGGGACCCCAGTTGTTTACAATATATATTAATGACTTAGATGAGGGAATTAAATGCAGCACCTCCAAGTTTGCGGATGACACGAAGCTGGGCGGCAGTGTTAGCTGTGAGGAGGATGCTAAGAGGATGCAGGGTGACTTGGATAGGCTAGGTGAGTGGGCAAATTCATGGCAGATGCAATTTAATGTGGATAAATGTGAGGTTATCCACTTTGGTGGCAAAAACAGGAAAACAGATTATTACCTGAATGGTGGCCAATAAGGAAAAGGGGAGGTGCAACGAGACCTGGGTGTCATTATACACCAGTCATTGAAAGTGGGCATGCAGGTACAGCAGGCGGCGAAAAAGGCGAATGGTATGCTGGCATTCATAGCAAGAGGATTCGAGTACAGGAGCAGGGAGATACTACTGCAGTTGTACAAGGCCTTGGTGAGACCACACGTGGAGTACTGTGTGCAGTTTTGGTCCCCTAATCTGAGGAAAGACATCCTTGCCATAGAGGGAGGACAAAGAAGGTTCACCAGATTGATTCCTGGGATGGCAGGACTTTCATATGATGAAAGACTGGATCGACTAGGCTTATACTCGTTGGAATTTAGAAGATTGAGGGGAGATCTTATTGAAACGTATAAAATCCTAAAGGGATTGGACAGGCTAGATGCAGGAAGATTGTTCTTGATGTTGGGGAAGTCCAGAATGAGGGGTCACAGTTTGAAGATAAAGGGGAAGCCTTTTAGGACCGAGATTACGAAAAACTTCTTCACACAGAGAGTGGTGAATCTGTGGAATTCTCTGCCACAGGAAAACAGTTGAGGTCAGTTGATTGGCTATATTTAAGAGGGAGTTAGATATGGCCGTTATAGCTAAAGAGATCAGGGGGTATGGAGAGAAGGTTGGTACAGGGTTCTGAGTTGGATGATCAACCATGACCTTACTGAATGGTGGTGCAGGCTCGAAGGGCCGAATGGCCTACTCCTGCACCTATTTTCTATGTTTCTATGTTTCTCCGTGGATTGTCACCTTGTCGTGGTGGAGAAGCTTTTATGGTCCTGTGATCCCGAGAGCAATGCCGTCTGGAGCTACGCTCCTGGTTGGGTCACCCATGGTGGTAAGGTCGAGGGTGAGCTCCCTGACAAAGAACAATCCAACCAAGACCTCAACAGTAGAACAGGTGGATGAAGTTACTTCGAACTCAACGGCTGTGAAGGCGGATGAAGGCTGCAACAAATCCATCAGCTTCAGTCGTCGTGGTTTCCATGCCATTGGAATCAGTTGATTGATTTGTGAAGTATCGTGTGCTTCTTGGAGTGCAACATCAAGTACATGTTAAACAAATACACGCACAGGTGTCTTCGTTCTATGGGCCACCTCTTCAGAACGAAGACCATCATCCTCGACCTCGAGGGATAGCCATGATGCCGATGACGATATTATAGCTCAGGGTGTGGAAGTTGGGAACTCAATTCCAATGTCATCTCTGGGGAGCCTGTCCATTCTCCCCATGAAATGCATGGGTTTGCTCCGGGTACTGTGGTTTCTTCCCACACTCCAAAGACATACCGATGAGTAAGTTAATTGTAAATTGTCTTGTGATTAAGATAGAGTTAAGTTGGAGGTTGCTAGGCGGCACGGCTCGAAGGGCCAGGAGTGCTTAATCTGCACTGTATCTCAAGAAATAAATAAACTACTGGACAGTATTGACATGATGGGTCAAAGGGCCTATTTCCTCTGCTGCTTGACCATATGACTCTTTCGCAACTAAACCTCTCAATGTACTGACACTCAATATTTTACAGAGTTGGAATGAGCGTAAAGTGAGGGCTAAAAATATATTTCAAGGGTGCCTTGACCCATCTGTAAGGTAAAATGCGGGTCTGATTAAAAACCATTGTTAGGCATTATTAGTTCCTTTCATCCACTGAGGTCACCTTGTCATTGTTAAGCCTCGGGTTAGAATTTCAAATCCTTCTTTGAGTGATTTTGTTTTAACAAGTCCGTCACTCAAGCTTCATTACTATATATATTCAACTGGTGAAATTTAAACCCGGGCCAAAAGAAAATCAGACACCAATGATTAAATCCTGTCCTGAGCCCAAGAAAAAAAACAGACAAGGTCAGAGGAATTGCTTTGCTAGTGGTGTAGCAGGATGTTTTACGATTATTATTTAGTATAAATACTTGAGTTGTTAGCTGAAGATAATGGGAAATAAGTATTTGTTTATACAGGCATATGGTGCTAATCTGTTTATTGGGATTGTGAGTAATGCTGTGTATTTTTGGCAATTTCTGTTTTTGTTTACCATTGGGATTTGATTCTAACATAAGAGACTGAGAGAATCCGTTGCCAGTGAACACAGCAATGGCTCTTCACTATCATGGCCAAAGACAACCAGGCTGATGGAATCTCATCTTGTGATCCATATGGACATCTTCCCAGACTTTGATGCTAAGATACATCCTAGGATTCGCTGGGACACATCATCAATGATGTAACCTGGAGTCATCGGGTGTTTTGGGTCTTTCGACATCAGACGCCCTCGTCCAGGTGCCCCAGCCAGGGTTGATCAGGCTTTGGCTTGTGTCCCAGCAGCATTAGTCCACGGGTCATACCTCTTGCTGGAGGCTCACTCAGCAGCCTCTTTGGTGGTCTTGATGGCTCTTCTCTTTGCAGCCCTGATAATGCTGGGAAGGAGAAGGTCCTACAGACCGAGCAGCCAGAAAAACCCCTACACCCACCTCTATAGGCTCACATCGTGCCACTCACCCCTATCTCTGGCACTGGTCTACCAGCTACTGGTATTTCATTTCTTGCACTTTAAATCTATTGGAGATGTTTCAGATATTAAAAGAAGGTTCGATAACGTGGAGTACATGGATTAATTTGGATTACCATTCCCATTCCGGCATGTTGGTCCACCTTCAGGGTGGAGGAGCAACACCTTATATTCCACCTGGGAGCCTCAAACATGATGGCATGAATGTTGATTCTCCTTCCAGTAAAAAAAATTCCTCCCCTGTTGTATCTGTGCATAGCTATATAAATATTAAATAAAAGTACACACACAAGAGATGTGGAATGGCATCAGGTTTGGTAGGTATCTTGCCTGAAACAATATTCTCAGCTTCTCGTGTCAATTTGCTGTCAGTGACATGTCTGGTGGTTGTAATGTGTCCATATTTGTTGGATGCAATCAACTCAGGTGTGTTCTTCGGTTGAGCATCCAGTACCTGGTCCACATGGCATTTCCATGTCTGATCTCCAACATCCACTGTGCAAAACAGTGGTCCAGATCTTGTAGCTATCCTACTGGGTGTCTACTTACCTTCTTGGTAATCACACGCTAGGACTTCCTGTCTAATCACAAAGTTCCTTGCTGCTTCACTTGGCAACTGACTGAACTGTTCATTCTGTACTTCCCTCCGGAGGTCTGGTTTCAGGATGTCTATGCGAGATCTCAGATCCCCGCTCATGAACATCATTGCAAGTGTTTGATTTGTCGTCGCATGAACAGAGTTCTGATACGCAAAAAGGAAATTGTCCACCTTGTGCGGTAGAGAAATTCCTCCTTGCCCACAGCTTTAATGAACCTCTTGAATGTTTGGATAAACCTTTCAGCTAACCCATTCATTACTGGTTGGTGAGGAGTTCCGATACCATTTTCCTTCATGAACAGTTGGAATTCTTCTGACGTGTACTGCGGTCTGCTATCACTCACAATTTGTTCTGGTAAGCCATTTCTGCTGAAGATAGTCCTCAGAGTGGAGACAGTCTGTGCTGAGGTGGCTGACTTCATTGGTATAACCTCTGGCCACTTCGAATGAGCATCCACAGCAATCAGAAACATTCTTTTATTATACTTTAACATTGTATTAATGTTTATATGGCTTACCTTTTTTGTATACTTACTCAATAAAAAGATTTAAAAAGAAAGAAAGAAAGAAACATTCAGTCCATGAATGGCCCAGGAAAGTCTTTCCCATGGTGACAACAACCACTCCCACAGGTATAACGGTGCCTGTGGGGGTGCATTTTGAACTTTTTGGCATCCCAAACAGCTTTTCGCCAAGTCTCCAATCTATTTACCTATTCCCTTCTCAAATACCTTCTGATTAGCATTTAGCAGCTGTGACAGCCTCTGGTTAGTTCTACCATTTGGGCTGCCATTGCCTGTTGATGCCTCACTGAGAGCTTTGATTGAGTGTCATTCTAGTTGAGGTTTTCTCAACGATTCACATCCGAAATGTGCTGGCCCTCTACTTTTCAAATCATTAAGCTCTAACCGCTGTGTTTGGCCTCCATACATCACATTTACTTTCACTTTGCCTTTCAGAGATACTGTTTTGCCTGTGCAAAGTCTTCAGCATCACTGAGGTCTTCTCAGTTGGTATCTCAGAAAACAGTATGTTGTAATCAACCTCTGGAATTTTGGATAAAGCTGATCCTGTATCCAGCTCCATTTTCAGTTTTACACTGAACACCTCTATTTTGATCCAGATGATTTTGTGATCTGCTTCAGTTATACTATGCAGTTCTAGGCATGTCAGTTCACCTTTTTCAGACTCTATGTTGTCTGATTCTGTTTTACATTTGGTAACATCATGCATTTGCTTAGTTTTGTGTTTGAGATTTTTCACTTGGTTGTGCTTTTTGTCTGACTTGAAGATTCTCTCCATGTGACCTTGTCTGTGACACCTTCTGCAGACTTTTTCTTTGAACCAACAGTCATTTACATCATGGAAGGATTTGCCATTATGATAATATCTTTGGCTTTTTGCACCGTTCAGGGACACTTTTTTAATTTCACATTCTAATCTCCTTTTCTGTAGTTCTACTGCATCCTTTGCTGCAGGCTCTAATGATATTCCAATGGTCAATGTCCGCTCTAAGGATAGCTCTCTTTCGGATAATAGCCTCACTTGAGTGCTTTGACTATGCATGCCACATACAAGTCTGTCCCTTAATGCATCAGAAAGTTCATCTCTAAAATCACAGTACTGGGAATGTTCGCACAATTCTGCAATGTATTCAGAAATGCTTTCATTTTTTGACTGATTCCTTTTGTAAAATCTAAATCTCTCAGCTATTACCAGTGTGGTTAGGGTTCAAGTGATTGTGAAATTGTAACAATTTTGCTGAATGTTTTGCTTGCTGACTTTTCAGGAGTTACTAAGTTATGTTAGAGACTGTACGTCCTTTGGCCTATTAAGCTAAGAAATGTAATTGCTTTCTTTTGCTCCTCCAGTGTTCGTGTTACAATATAGCTCAACCCTCTCAATATACAACTCTCAGCCTTCGTTAGCGCTATCAAATTTGTCAACTTTCCCAACTGAAGCTGTCGCCATGCTATTTTCACTTCAAGTTCAATGCATCTTTCACTGCTACTCATGGGTCCTTTGGCTTTCTTATGTTGTTTAACTCTCACTGTTTCGTCCCACAACTGTCAGTGCAGTTTGTGATATTCTCTGACATTCAGCTTTGTACTCGTCGCTAATTTGTTGTGTCTGTTTACAACTACATATCCATTAAATAAAAGCACACACATGGGTGTGGCTTTATCTGGTGTATTCCCATTGTAGCGAGAGCATGAGAGAATAATGCGCATGCATAGACAACAGATCAATACGTAGTACTAAGGGGATGTCGTTGCTCGAAAAGAAATACATTACATCCCCCTATTCTATTCCCCACTCTGGCCTTTTACCTCTTCTCTCTCACCTATCACTTCCTCCTTCCCTTTCCCCTATGGTCCAGTTTCCTCTCCTATCAGATTCCTTCCTCTCCAGACCTTTTTCTTTTTCACCTTCTAGCTATCCTCTGTCTTCTCCCCACTACCTTTTCATCCTGGAGTTTTCCCCTTTCCTTTTCAGGACTGAAGTATGGTCTTGGCCTGGAGTGTCAACAGTTTATTCATTTCCATATTTATAGCCTGTCCTGCTGAGTTCTGCCAGCAGTTTGTGTGTGTTACTGTTAACAACATGGGGATTTAAAAAAAAATTCTTTCCTCTTAGAGATACAGCACAGTGCAGGCCCTTCAAGCCCAATGAGCCCATGCTGCCCAATTACACCTGTTAATTGTCTAACACATATATCTTTGGAATGTGGGTGGCGGTTGGAAGCACCCACAAAAGATCCACACAATCACAGAGGGAACATACAAACTCTTCATAGACAGTGGCGCTGTATTAGCATTATGCCAACTACTATGCTACTGCACTGCCCATGGGAGAGTTTGAAAATCCGATTTATAAACACAATGTACATAAGAAGCCGTTTTATCCTGAGAAGGAAGCTAAGAAAAATCCACTTTGGTAGCACCTAAATAAATTCCTGAGACGGAAGGGAATAGAGCTTAGTGTAAAGGTTCCCCTTTTAAAGCATAGTGGACGGGGGTGTGGAGGGAGAAATATATTGTGCTATAAAAGGTGATTTGTGTGAATTTGCATTCTTCTGGGTCTAAAAGAATATGATCCAGTTTAAATGAAATGTATGCTCCTTGTGGGTGAGAGGGTTCCTAAAGGAAATTCAAGAGAAACATCTCGACCTGGAGAGAGGTGATGTGTTCTACAGAGAATGTTGGGGTGGAAGAGATTGAACTGATTTAAGCAAAAACTGGATAAACACATGAGGAAGGAAGGGGAGGGAAATCTGTGTGAAATTGGTGAGGTGAAGTACATGGGAGATGGTACATGTGGCTCTCTCTAAAACAGGAACAGGTCTGCACTGGTATTTATGGTTGAGGGTGGCAGAGGCACCAGATACTTTAGGAATATTTAAATAACTCGGAGATAGGCACATGGATGAAAGAAAAATGGAGGACTGTGCGGGGAAGGAAGGTTTAGATTGATCTTAAAGTAGGTTAAGTGGATGGCACAACATTGAAGGCCAAAGGGCCTGTAGTGTTCTATGTTCTCTATGCTCTAATCATTATAAATATATAGTCAAGGAGAGACAGAGCAAAACAATAGGCTCTTTGGCCCACTATATCCACTCCAACTGTCAAAGACCTACATACAGTGATCCTAAACTAATCCCACTCTTTCTCCCACACTTCCACCAACTCCTACCAGATTCTACACTCAACCATTCACATGTCTTTGAGATGTGGGAAAAAATTGAAGCAACTGGAGGAAACCCATTCAGCATGAGAGAGAACATGCCATCTCCATGCAGACAGGAACAAAGGTCCAAGGCCAGGATGGAACCAGGGTCTCTGACACTCTAAGGCAGTGACTCTCCAGACTTCACCACTGTGATACATATATTCCAACATATTTAGCCTCTGATATCTTCTTCATTGATCAAATCAAAGGCAGGCATCTATATACCCTAGTATGAACTGCTTTTTTGAAAAACGTGATTCGTGCTGTAGCACAATCAACTGATTAATGGGGGGAGGGGCGGGATTGTTGAAAGTTGTAGAAGAGTTGGACACAGATCACAGTAGCACAGTGGTTAACACAATCACTTTACACCACTAGTGATCACTGACCAGGGTTCGATCCCCACCGCTGTCTGTAAGACATTTGTACATTCTCCCCATGACCGCATGGGTTTCCTCTGGGTGCTCTATATTCCTCCCACATTCCAAAGACGTAAGGTCAGGGTTTCATTCAATAAGTTGTGGGCATGCTATGTTGGTGTCTTAAATATGGGATATACTTGTGAGCTGCCCCTAGTACTATCACATACTGTGTTGGCTGTTGAGAGAAATCAACACTGTACAGTGTCTATAAAAAGTATTTACCCCCCTTGGAAGTTTTCATGCTTTATTGTTTCACAACATTGAATCAGAGTGGCTTTTTTTGACACTGATCAACAGAAAAAGATTCTTTCACATCAAAGTGAAAACAGATCTTTACAAAGTGATCTAAATTAATTACAAATATAAACACAAAATAATTGATTGCCTAAGTATTCACCCCCTTCAAGTTAGTAGTTAGTAGATGCACCTTTGGCAGCATTTGCAGCCTTGAGTCTGTGTGGATAGGTCCCTATCAGCTTTGCACATCTGGACACTGCAATTTTACCCCATTCTTCTTTACAAAACTGCTCAAGTTCTGACAGATTGCATGGGAATCATGAGTGAACAGTCCTTTTCAAGTCCAGCCACAAATTCTTAATTGGATTGATGTCTGATCTCTGACTTGGCCACTCCAGGACATGAATTTCACTGTTTTTAAGCTATTCCTCGGCAGCTTTGGCTTTATGCTTGGGGTTACTGTCTTTCTGAAAAACAGATCTTCTCCCAAGTCACAGTTCTTTTGCAGAGTGCATCAGGTTTTCTTCCAGGATTTCCCTGTATTTTGCTGCATTAATTTTACCCTTTACCTCACAAGCCTTCCAGGACCTGCTGCAATGAAACTTCTCCACAGCATGATGCAGCCACCACCATGCTTCATGGTAGGGTTAACTTCAGAGTTTCCAACATGCCTGCTGGCAAACTTTGGTTGAGATTTCACGTGAGTTTTTTTCAACAGTGGCTTTCTCTTTGCCATATCCCATAAAACATGACTGGTGAAGCACCTGGACAACAGTTATATGCGCAGTCTCTCCCATCTCAGCCACTGAAGCTTGAAACTCCTTCAGAGATGTCATAGGGCTCTTGATAGCCTCTCTCACTGGTCCCTTCTTGCACGATCACTCAGTTTTTGAGGATAGTCTGCTCTAGGCTGACTTACAGCAAAGCCATATTTTTTCCATTTCTTGATGATTGACCTAACAGTTCTCCAAGGGATATTCAGTGACTTGGGTATTTTCTTGTATCCACGTCCTGTCTTGTGCTTTTCAATAACATTTTCACAGAGTTGCTTGGAGTGTTCTTTTGTCTTCATCATGTAATTTTTGCCAGGATATTGACTCAGCAGCAGTTGGACCTTCCAGATCCAGGTGTATTTTTATTACAGTCAAGTGAAACACCTTGACTGCACACAGGTCTCCAAAAACAGATCTCCATTTAACTAACTATGTGCTTCTAAAACCAATTGGCTGCATCAGCAATGATTTGGTGTGTTATATTATAGGGGTGGAGGGGTGAATATTTATGCATCAATTATTTTATGTTTTATATTGTAATTAATTTAGATTACCTTCTAGAGATTTGTTTTCACTTTGTCACAAAAATCTTTTTCTGTTGATCAGTGTCAAAAAAGCCAAATTAAATGCATTGTGATTCAATGTTGTAAAACAATAAAACATGAAATCTTCTTGGCGGGGAGGGGGTTGGTGAATACTTTTTATAGGCACTGCATGTTTCTATGTACATGTGAAAAAATCATCTTTATCTTTATGTAGACAATGACTGATGGCTTGTAAGGTGCTTGTGGAGAAATGTCATTTCATCACATACAAATCTTTCAGTTCCTGAAGTATTTTCAGGCACAAATTGGTTATTTATTTTTAAAGCTTCCTGTCATTAAAAATCAATTATAATGAAGGCATCCTGGAGCCTTATAAAGAAAGTTGTCTAATTGATGCCCAGTTTCTGACTGTACATTTCCAAACACTGCTCTTTTCAGGCAGTAACCCACTGTACAGATGCCACTCAACCAGCAAGCTGAACTGCTGAGCAAATTACATGGCTGTTAACTGCAGCGAGCGAATTTCAGAAATTAATATTCTGCATGTCAAAGTGCAGCTGCTGTCAGACTAGAACTGTTTCCTGACAGCCACTTACTTTCATACTGAAAAAGTAAGAGTCTTAAACAAAATTATATTTTGTGTTTCATCATCAGATTTCTGAATGGTCCATGAACCCTCACTTTTTTGCTTTTTTTTTGCATTTTTAAAATATATTTCTTCTTGTAACTAACAGTATTTTAACGTACTGCTGCAAAACAAATTTCGTGATGTCGGTGATTATAAACCTGATTGTGATTCTGTTTATTATTCTGATTCCAATACCATTTGCAATATGCATGTAGACATGGATTAAAAACATAGAAGACTATAGCACAGAAATAGGCCCTTCAGCCCCTCCAGTCTTGAACTATTTAAACTGCTAAGTCCCATTGAGTAGGCATATTACAAGTATATTCAGGTTCCCTAGCAAAAATGAAAATTGTAACATTAACTCAGAGAGTCATAGAGCCGTACAACAGGGAAACAGATCCTTTGGCCTAACTGGTTGATGCCGCACAAGATTCCCAACTTAGGCAGTCCTAGTTGCCTATGTTTGGCTGACACCTCTCAAAACCTTTCTTATCCATAGACGAGGGTTGATTGATAAGTTCGTGGCCTAAGGTAGAGGGAGTCAATTTTAGAAAACCTAGCACATTTATTTTTCAACATAGTCTCCTCCTACATTTACACACTTAGTGCAGCAGTCATGGAGCACACGGATCCCTTCTTTGTAGAAGTCGGCATTTTGGACCTCCAAAAAGTGGTCCACAACAGGGGTGATTGATACGTTCGTGGCCTGAGGTAGAAGGAGATGAGTTATACAGCTCTCGTTGCATGCATGTGCAGTTCAATTCTTTGAATAATTATGCAGAAAGTTTGAAGTTAATAACTCATCTCCTTCTACCTCAGGCCACAAACTTATCAATCACCCCTGCTGTGGACCACTTTCTGGAGGTCCAAGATGCCGACTTCTACAAAGAAGGGATCCGCATGCTCCACGACTGCTGGACTAAGTGTGTAAATGTAGGAGGGGACTATGTTGAAAAATAAATGTGCTAGGTTTTCTAAAATTGACTCCTTCTACCTTAGGCCACGAACTTATCAATCACCCCTCGTATATACCTGTCCAAGTGTTTTTAATGTACCTGTCTAAATGACTGACTCCAGCAGCTTATTCCATATACTGACCACCCTCTGGATGAAAGAGTTACCCCTTAGATTCGTATTAAATCATTTCCCTCTCACCCTAAACCCAGACATTTTGATTCCCCAAACCCGGAAAAGACTGAGTGCATTCACCCTATCTAGGCTCCTTATAATTTAAACACCTCTATAACATCATCCCTCAGTCTTGTATGTTCTAGTGAATACAGTTCCACTCTGTTCATCCTCTCTCCAGAACTCAATCACTTGAGTCCAACCAACATCCTCATAAACCTCCTCTGCACTGTTTTCAGCTTAATGTCAATTTTCCTGTAGTAGGGGGACCAAGATTGAAGACAGGAGTTGGCCACTTGGTGTTTTGAGCCTGTTTAGCTGTGGCCTCTTTTGGCCTCACCACCCCGCCCCTCACCGTTCCCCTGCCTCCTCTCAATAAACACTGCCTCCCCTAAAAAACTGTTAATCTCTGCTGAGAATATATTGCAACCTCACCTCCCAAACCTTCTGGAGTGGAGATTTTCAGAGTCACAACCATCAGAGAGAAAGCTTCCTCCTCACTTACTCCTCAGCAGACATCCCTTATTCTAAAACTACAAGTTTGGTTGTTCATTACATGTAGACTCCATAAGACCATCAGACATAGAAACAGAATGAAGACATTTGGCCCATTGAGTCTTCTCCAACACTGGATCATGGCTGATTTATTTTCCCTTTCAAACCCATTCTCCTGCTTTCTCCTGCAACCTTTGATGACCTTGCTAATCAAGAACCAATCAACTGATGTTCTAAATACACCCAATGACTTGACCTCCATAGCTGTCTGTGACAATGAGTTTCACAGATTCACCACATTCTGGCCAAGAGCCTCCTCCTCATCTCTGTTATAAATGAGCATCCTTCTATTCTGATGCTGTACCCATGGTCCTAGTCTCCCCCAATATAGGAAACTTCCCCACCACGTCCACCCTATCTTATCATTACCATCATTATGTCCCATGCCATATGACATGGGTGATCATGGTCTTCCTTCTCTATACATGACCATTATTGTTCTTGCCAATTTTTTCTACAGAAGTGGTTTGTCGTTGCCTTATTCTGGGCTGTGTCTTTACAAGATGGGTGACCCCAGCCATTATCAATACTCTTTAGAGATTGTGTGCCTGGCATCAACAATCACATAACCAGGACTTGTGATATGCACCAGTTGCTTGCTCATACAATCATCCACCAAATTTTCCCATAGCTTCATGTGTCCCTGATCAAGGGCTAAGCCCAAGGGTGATCTGCAGAGAAGGAGCACTTTACAACTCCTTTGGTAGAGACATATCTCCAGCCTGCCAACCACCCACTCTATCTTTCAATATTCAGTGAGAGTAGAAACATCCTCTTTGTATCTATGCCATCAAGATTACCATAAAGCTTTCATATTGATTACGATCACCTGTCATTCTTCTAATAGGTATTCGTTCAACATGCTCTCTTAAGAGTTAAAAGAGTTGAAAGCTATACAAAGCTTTGGAGAAGAGTACAATTATTGGTATTGGAGGTTGTTGATCATTGACATATGTACCAAGATACAGTGAAAAGCTTGTCTTGCATATTGATCAAATCATTACATAGTGCATTGCACTAGAATAGGTAAAATATTTAAAGGAGCTGAGGAGACAACGGTGCCTAACAGCAACTCCTTTGCTTGAATCTTCGGAAACAGCTCTATTTCTATCTTTAGTATCTCTATTTTTCCCTTTCAGGGTTATTTTGAAGACCCTGACCTGGATTTACATGCTGACTTCGGTTCTTTGCGGGAATGGGACCCGCTCCCGGGGTCTCACGACTGACCATTATTCGATATATCAAGGACGCGGCCTAGAAGATTAGCTCGCCTTCAGAGTTTTGGGATCTTGTGGCTCTGGAGGTGGGCAGACTCAAGGTTGGTGCATCTGCAGGAGATTGGTGTGTTGTGGGAGACAGAAGATCTCCGGCTGTGTGCCCAGAGACCTGAGTTCTTTGGGCACAGAGCCTGGGAAAAGTGACGCAACAGACTTTTAACATCGTAAATCAGCGAGTTGTTTGTTATGTCTCCCCTCTGGCTGTGAAATGGAGGCACCTCTTTTTTCCTTCAGAGAGAGAGCCTGTGGTATGTCGAATTACTGGGTATACGAGTAGTCTTTGGGGTACTGCAAGTCTGTGTCTTTATTGATGCTTTGCTGCATATTTGAGTGCTTGGTGGAGGGTGCTGATGCTTTTTTGCCGTTGGGGAGGGGGTGTTTGTTGCTTTGCTGCTGTTTGTAGGTGGGAGTGGGAGCTGGGGGTGTTTTGGGTTTCTAACACTTAACAGTCATTCATTCTTTGAGGAAATCCTCTGTTTTCGTGAATGGTTACAAAGAAAAAAAATCGGGATGTATATTGTATACATTTCTCTGACATTAAATGTATCTTTGAAACCTTGAAACTGAAGGCATTTGGACAGATTCATGCAGGAGGGGTTAGAGGGGTATGGGTTAAATGCAGGCAAAAGGGACAAGCTTAAGTAGAGACCTTGGCTGTCATGGAACCAAAGGGGGTGACTTCACTCACCTTCACTCATCTTCACTTGCCCCATCACAGAAATATTCCCAGAACCTATGGACTCACTTTCAAGGACTTTTTATCTCATACAAGAGAAAATCTGCAGATGCTGGAAATCAAAGAAACACACGCAATATGCTGAAGGAACTCAGCAGTCCTGATGAAGGGTCTTGGCACGAAACATCGACTGTTTACTCTTTTCCGCAGATGCTGCATGACTTGCTGAAATCCTGCAGCATTTTGTGTGTACTACTCTTTATCTTGTGTTCTCAGAAGTTATTATTTATTTATTTAATTATTATTAATAATAATTATTATTAATTTTTTTGTTGCACACTGGTGGAACACCCAGTTGGTGCAGTCTTTCTTTGATTCTGTTATGGTAAATATTCTATGATCGATTTAATGAGTATGCCCGCAAGAAAATAAATCTCAGGGTTGTATCTAGTGACATATATTGTATGTACTTTGAACAGTTGGGCCAAAGAGCATTTCTGACTCAGAAATCAGCAAGTGAAACTCTCGGAACCTCCTTCTTCATGTGTTAACAGCCTCTGGAATCCACTGTCCTCTTCATCATCCATCTTGGCTGGTGACTGCTCTCTTCTCCTCTCCATTTTGGCTGCATAGCATTTCCAGCCTAAGGATACTTTCATGGTGACAAGCTCCATCACTATTGACCACCACTGAGCCAGGTACGATAAAGAAATCTTTCTGTGATATTGAATTATACAGCACCTAACTATTTTTTTCTCCTCCCAAGTGTATCCCTAACATTGTTTTCAATAAAAATTCTTTTCAAGCCTCAGTGAGACTTCACAGCATTTATCCATATTCTTTTTCCACAAGTCAAAGCTGTTTTCCACTGCTGTGTGCAGCTTGAGGTACATTGTCCTGTCAGTTTCACTGTATCTCCTGCAAGGCGAGATCCATGAACACATGTGGCATTTCCTCTGGTTCTCATTTCTCATATTACCTAATAACAACAAAGGCTACTCAGCTTATCATGTGTCTGCCAGCTCTCAGAGGAATCCCATCAATTCCGCTTCTTCACATATTTTCTCATAGCATACTATCAGATTAGATCATTACAGCACAAGAAGAGACCCTCCAGCCTAAGACATTGTGGCAAACCAATTAAGTTAGTCCGTAAATTCTTAAATTAACTAACCCTTCTACCTATACATTGTCCATATCCTTCCAGTCTTTGCACACTTATGTTCCTCTCTAAGAGATGTTTAAATGCCTCTGTCATACTCGCCTATATGAACATTCCTGGCAAAACCTGCCCCACATATCTCCTTTGTATTCACCCACTCTCATCTTAGATGCATGGACTCTAGTATTAAAGGAGAGAAAAAAAAAACACCTGTCTACTTGATTTATCCCTCCGATTATTTTATTTATCTTCCATCAGATTTCCCCTCAGCTTCTGCCACTTCCGAGAAAACAAATCGAGTTTGACCAATCTCTTTGACAGCTCATGCCCTCTAATTCAGGCAGCATCCTGGTGAAGCTCCTCTGTATTGAATTGCACAGAATTGAATGCAATACTCCAGATATGGCCTAACCAGAGTTTTACAAAGCTGCTGCGTAACTTCCTGACTCTTGAACTTGATGCCTCAACTAATAAAAGTGAGCGTGCATTAAGTCGTCTTTGACACCCTATCAAATTGTGCAGCCATTTTCAGGAATAACATTCTCTCTCATGCACTTCCTCCCCAATTCCCAAACTACCAACCTAAATCTGGGGAAACTTACAGTGCACAGTTAATCAAACAGCCAGCAATGTGATCAATCGAGTCGAGTATGATGTTCTCCAAAGGGGTTGTCTATTGGTGGGCCTTCGGGTGGCAGGACAGGATGATGCGGGATCCACATAACTGGGATGTTACGGTGGATTCCCTTCGTGGAGAGTTCCTGCGTGTGACTGTGTTTAACGCGAGGCTGATACATGGGCAGCCATCACACAGGCCTTGAAAGATGGTGGTCAGGGTTCAGTGGCATTGAATGCAAGATGACTGGGGACCCTTCGCTGCTGTAGTCGTCCTCGGCTTTTACTTCCATTGTGATGCTTCATCATCTTCTGCCAGCTCCACAATTAAGGTGTTAGTTCTATTGCTCTTTGTGTGGAACCTCCCCCTTGACTTCACTGGTATGGGTGACCCTACCAGGAGCTAAACGCCAGACATCATCACTCTCAGGATCTCTGGAGATCACAAGCCTTTCCGACATGCCAAGTTGAAGATCGTTGGATAACTGGCATGTCAGTATGACATGGGGAGAAACGGAAGCAACTGCACATCTCCTTCAAACTTTTCTTTTTTTCACCTTCAAAACAAGTCCTCTATTATTTGACATTTCTGCCCTGGGAAAAAGGCAGTGAAGTTATTACAGAGTCAAGCTGCACCTCTCAGCAGTGGCCATTGTGGCTTAGAATAGATCAGCAGGGAAGAAAGTGATCTGTTGAGTTTGTATATGTCACCAGAGTTACAAAATACACATGGACTGAGACGTTAACTGTCCTGTGCTATCACCAGTGGGATCATAGCACAGGACAGTTAACATCTTAGTCCACGTGTATTTTGTAACTCTGGTGACATATATAATTGCTGCAAGAAAGTGAAACTCAGGGTAGCATGTGGTGACATAGAGTATATGCACTTTGATAATAAGTTTATTTTGAACCTTGAGCTTACTTTGCAACTATTTGTATCACTGGGTTTACGTTTACAAATTACCTTTGTAAAGGATGAGCGTATCACATTCAGAACAAGACATGAGAGACTGCAGCTGCTGGAATCTGGAGCTACAAGCAGTCTGCTGGAGGAATTCAGCAGGCCAAACAGCATCTGCTGGGGGAAAGGAACTGTTGGCGTTTCAGGTTGAAATGTTGATGGTTCCTTTCCCACCGCATATGCTGACTTCCTGGAGACACTCCTGAAGGTTCTTCCTTCTGAGAAAGGCAGTGAACATTTGAGACAAGAGAGGGGCAGTTAAACCATTGGACTTAAGAGCAGAATTAGGCCATTTGGCCCACTGAGTCTTCTCTGTCATCCCATCATGGCGGATTTATTAGCCACCTCAACCTCATTCTCCCACTTTCTCCCCATAACCTTTGATACAGTTACTAATAAGGACCCTATCAACCTCCACTTTAAGTATAACTAATAGTCATCTGTAATAATAAATTCCACTGATTCACCAGGCTCTATCTAAAGAAATTTCTCCTCATCTCTGTTACCAAGGGAAGTCCTCTATTCTGAGGCTATGCCCTCTGGTCCTAGACTTCCCCACTATTAGAAACGTCTGTTACATTTCAACTCTACCTGCAGCTTTCAATATTCAATAGGTTTCAATAAAAGTTCCCCCCTTCTAAACTCCAATGAGTATAGGCCAAGAGCCATCTAACACTCCTCTTAGGTTAACCCTTTCATTCCTGGGATCATTCTCATGAACCTCATCTGGATCCTCTCCAGTGCTGGCACATCCAATGTCCCTTCTCTAGCACCTTGAACACAACGCACCATTTAATGAACTTGTGCTGATCCAAAGTTCAATTACGTTTATCCAAGAGCAGATTTTTTTGAAAATATCAAGAATGAGGTATAAATGCAAAAAACTACTTTTTTAGAGTAGCGGGCTTCTTCTCTTTCCTTTCCAGTCCTGATGAAAGTTATCGGTCTGTACAATCAACTCATTATTCCTTTCCATAGATGCTGCCTGACCTGCTGAGTTTCTCCAGCATTTTGTGTGTATTACTTCAGATTTCCAGCATCTGCAGAATCTCTTGTGTTTATGGTTTAGCCCACAATTTATCCAATATAATGTTTACTTAATTTATTGCCAGTGTTGATGTTCATTCCAACAAATAATTTATTCTGACCTCTTCCACCTAGCAACTCCTAGCTTCTCACTTCATCCCCCTTTCCCCCATCCACCTACCTTCCACCTCACCTACCACCTTGGACTCTTCCCTCCCCTCATCTATCTTTTTATTCTGGCTTTTTCTCCCTTCTTTCTCCAATCCTGATTTAGGGTCTCGGCCTGACACATTGGCTCTTTATGCCTTTCCATCGTTGCTGCCTGACCTGCTGGGTTCTTCCAGCATTTTGCGTGTGCATTACTTTTTCGAAAACACTGTTGTAAAAGTACTTCATTAAGTAACAGCAGGTAGCAGCATTGAGTCAAAATACAATGCTGTGTTAAATCTGCAGTTATTTCCCAAACTGATCCAGAGAGAATCATGCCAAACTGGTTGACATTTGTCAGACTGGGATAATCAGCTTGGGGAATTCCTATAATCCCCAGGAAGTCGAGATATTGAAGGTGATAACGGGATTTCAGGATATTCCTGAGGTCGTGACAGTTCCGATTGCCAACATATTTTGATGTCTCTTTGTATTAGTCACTAAGTAGCACATTATTTCTCCGGCAGGACATGAATAAAACATGTGAACACAATTCCAGCCTGTTTCCATTGGCTCTCTGACACAATTGAAAGTTGTAAGTGGCAGTTCTCGAGGAGTTTTCACCATCTGCAGGGACCACTCCCACCCCACTGAAAGAGCCCCGTGAGCCTGGCCCATCTGAGGCAGGTCCTTGTAGAAGCCATTCAATTAGTACCAACCTCCTGCTTTTCTCCACAGCTTTGTAAATTTCCAACAGAGATAAGTTCCTTACACGGAGAACGGTGAACGCATGGAGGCCTCTAGCAGGGATTGTGCTTGTGGCAGGTACATCACTGGAGTGAGGGGGTATCTCATTGAAAGTATCAAATATTGAAGGGCCTCGATACAGTGGACGTCGAGAAGATGTTTCCTGTAGTGTGGTAGTCTAGAACCAGAGGGAAAATGTCAGAACAGAAAAATGTTCCTTTAGAACAAAGATGAGGAGGAATTTCTTTAACCAGATGGTGGTGAATCTGTGGAATTCATTGCCACAGATGACTGTGCGGGCCATGTCATTGGTTAGATTTAAAGAGCAGGTCAATAGCTTCTTGATTAGTAAGGGCGTCTATGGTTATGGAGAGAAGACAGAATGGGGTTGAGAGGGATAAAAAGTCAGTCATGATTGGATGGCAATGCAATTGATGGACCAAATGTCCTAATTCTGCTCCAATGTCTTGTGGTATGATGATCTATTAGGAGCATTTACTGTAAGAAACTCTTAAACAGGCACATGGCTGACACAAAATGGGAAGGAAGAGGGAAGGGAGAGATTGATGTTAGATTAGGTTAAAAAGTCAGCACAGCTTTGTGGGCCAAAGAGCCTGTATTGTGCTGTAGTGTTCAATGTTCTATTAAAGCACCAGTGATGCTGGTTCCAGGAAAGTTTGAACCTTTCTCTAATCTACTCTCTTGCTTTTCTGAGCTCTACTTCTCCAAGAGATTCGCGCAACCTTGTTACATGGATGCCAGGGGAGGAAAGTTAGTGAAGGAAAAGCTAAGGTTAAGATGATTAAGATGGTGCTGCTTTGTGTTTAGCTATTTATACATTTGGTGTGGCGGAGTGGAGATATGTCTCTACCAAAGGAAATGTAAGGTGCTTCTTCCCTCCAGTAGCCTGTAAGTCACCCTTGGGCAAGGTGTTACACTTGCTTAGCTGCGCCCCCCCCCCCCAGTCAGAGTTACGTGATGCCATAGGAGCAGGTTGTGGATGGTCGTATGAGTAGCTGGTGCATATCACAAGCCCTGGTTATGCAGTCTCTGAAGAGTATTGATAATGGTTGGGGTCACCCATCTTGTAAAGACACTGCCCAGAAGAAGGCAATGGCAAACCACTTCTGTAGGAAAATTTGCCAAGAACAATCATGGTCATGGAAAGACCATGATCGCTCATGTCATACGACACGGCATATAGTGTGAACAATACCCTAAGAGATAAGGAAAATGCCATTCAAATTTGAAGATAAGAACTAACCAATTAAAAACGTGAAAAATTCTGCAGATTAGATTAGATTAGGTTCAACTTTATTGTCATTGTGCTGAGTACAGATACAAAGCCAATGAAATGCAATTAGCATCTAACTAGAAGTGCAAAAGAATAGTATTATTTAGAAAATAACTGCGAATAAAAAGTAAGTGCTACAGCATACAAATATAAAAGTTACTGAGAGAGTACAATATGGGTGAAATATTGCTTAGCGTTAGGTTCAGCAGGGTCACAGCCTCAGGGAAGAAGCTCTTCCTGAGCCTGGTGGTGCGGGAGCGGAGGGTCCTGTAGCGCCTACCGCTTAGGAAGAGAGTAAAAAGTCCATGGTTGGGGTGAGATGCACCCTTGATAATGCTTTTCGCCCTGCCCAGGCAGCACTTATGGTAGATGTTCTCATGGTGGGCAATTGGGTGCTGATAATCCGCTGGGCAGTTTTCACCACCCGCTGGAGCGCGTTGCAGTCTGATATGGGACAATTGCTGGAAATCCAAAGCAACACACACAAAATGCTGGAGGAGCTCAGCAGATCAGGCAGTATCCACAGAGAGGAGGAAACAGGTGACGTTTTGGGCTGAGACCCTCTATCAGCACACATCAGGAAGTGATCCTGCATCTTATTTTAAACTGGTTAGTTTTGAATCCTCAGGTGATTTGTGTGGGTTGGTCATTCTGGCATCCTTCCCCATTCTCTCATTCTGGCTTCTTCCCCCTTGCTTTCCAGTCCAGAAGAAGGGTCTCGGACTAAGTCGTCAACTGTTTATTCAAGACTCTTCTCAACCACAAAAAGAGAGCCTTTAGATCATAAGACAGGGAGGAATTGAAATCTGTGCAGAGAGAGCTAAAGGAGAAGATCAAGGTGGCTAAAGAGTAATACAGGAGAGAGCTGGAGAACAAGTTTGGGCAGAGTAGCACACGGGAGGTGTGGAGAGGCATGAGGAACATCACTGGCTTCGATCAGCCCAGCTGTAGAGCCTCAGAATGCAGCCATGAATGGGTTAACCCAATTCTTCAACAGGTCTGACAATTACCTTCCTGTTCACACCCCCCTCAGTACACCAGTCCAGGTGCTGAGGTGCCCAATTCTCCCTCAGCACCAATGAGCCCCTCCTCTCTACTCCTCCCTGCAGTTTAACATGTGGATGAACAACAGAGGCTACCACAGTCCACATCCCTTCCTTGCCCCACACCTACCATCTACACCTCCACATACAACTGCTATCGTCCCAATATTCACATCCCCCAGCCCCCACCTTCCTCTAGCTCACTACTGGGCAGGCTCTGGAGAAACTCAGTCATGGCAAAAAGTCAGAGGCTTTTTCCTAGGGTTGAGATGACTAGCACGAGAGGGCACAATTTTAAGGTGCTTGGAAGTAGGTACAGAGGAGATGTCAGGGATAAGTTTTCTACGCAGAGAGTGGTGAGTGCGTGGAATGGGCTGCCGGCGATGGTGATGGAAGCGGACATGTTAGGGTCTCTAAAGAGGCTCCTGGATAGGTACATGGAGCTTAGAAAAATAGAGGGCTCTGGGTAACCTTAGGTAATTTCTAAGGTAAGGACATGTTCGGCACAGCATTCTGGGCCGAAAGGCCTGTATTGTGCTGTAGGTTTTCTATGTTTCTAAAACTTTTGGACCAGATGGTGTGAGCCCCAAGACCCTGAAGGAGTGTGCTGAGCAGCTGTGTAGAGTTCTCCAGCACATTTTCAGTCTGAGTCTCAGTCTGGAAAGGGTCCCAACTGTATGGAAAACATCATGATTGGTCCCAGTACCCAAGAAGGGCCAACCAAAAGTCTTGAATGGCTACCATCCAGTGACCCTGACCTCACACATCATGAAGACCCTAGGGAGGCTGGTCCTGGCTCACCTCTGACCTCTGGTCATATCAGCCCTCGTTCCCGTGCAGCTGGCCTACCAGGAGCACATTGGAGTTGACGATGCTGTCATCTGCCTGCTGAACAGAGCCTACTCCCATTTGGATAAGCAGGGCATCACTCTAAGGATCATGTTTTTTTGATTTCTCAAAGGCCTTCAATGACATACAGCCCTCATTACTGGGGGAAAAGCTCCATTAAAAGCAGGTTGGCGGTTCCTTTGTATCCTGGATAATGGACTACCTGACTGGCAGACAACAGTTCGTGCAGCTTCAGAGCTGTGTGTCAGACATGGCTACAAGCAGCAATGGGGTCCCAAAGGGGATGGTATTGGTTCCCTTCCTGTTTACCCTGCATACTTCAGACTTTAGATATAACACTGAGGCAGATACTCTTTGATGACTCAGCAATACTTAGGTGTATAAAGGGAGGACTGGAAGATGAATACAGGGCCCTGGTGGAGAACTTTGTCAAATGGTGCAAGCTGAATCATCTGCAGTTTAACAAAGGAGGTGGTGATCTTAGGAAAACTAAGCCTGCACTGTTCCCTGTTACTATTGATGGTGAGGATCTATAAGTACCTGTGGGTGCACCTCAATGACAGACTCGAGTGGAGCGCCAACACAGAGGCTATGTACAAGAAGGTCCAGAGTCACCCTTACTTCCTGAGGAGAGTGAGGTCCTTTGGAGTATGCAGGCATCTCCTTCACATATTCTACCAGTCTGCTGTCACCAGTATAATCTACTATGCGGTGGTGTTCTGGGTCAATGGCATCAACATGGGTGATGCCAACAGGCTCAATAAACTGATTAGAAAGTCTGGCTCTGTTATAGGTGTCAAACTGGATGCACTGAAGGCTGTGGTAGAACAAAGGACCAGACAGAAAATCCTGGCAATTCCGGACAATGTTTCTCACCCTCTGCATGCCACTTTGGCGGAGCAGAAGGAGCAATTTTATTAATAAACTGAGACAGCTCTACTTTCTGCGAAGGCTGAGAAAAGTCCATGTTCCACCACATTCTACAGAGGTTGTATTGAGAGCATCCTGAGCAGCTGCATCACTGCCTGGTTCGGAAATTGCACCATCTCAGATCGCAAGACCCTGCAGCGGATAGTGAGGTCAGCTGAAAGAATCATCGAGGTCTCTCTTCCCACCATTACAGACATTTATACCACACGCTGCATCCACAAAGCTAACAGCATTATGAAGGACCCCACATACCCCTCATACAAACTCTTCTCCCTCCTGCCATCTGGCAAAAGGTACCGAAGCATTCGGGCTCTCACGACAAGACTGGGTGACAGTTTCTTCCCCCAAGTCATTAGACTCCTCAACTTCCACAGTCTAGTCTGACACCAACCTACATACACACACACACAGACACACATACACAGATACACACACACACACACACACACACACACACACACACACACACACTCAACTGAACACCACTCAACTCCCTTTGCAATTTTTGCTCATTTCTTTCTCAATTCCTGCTAAAACATTGTTTACATTTACAATTACATCATTTATTATTATATTTTAATTTGTCCTTTATTGTGCCTATTGTCTTGTCGTCTTGTTTATTAAGACCATAAGACCATAAGACAAGAGAGCAGAAGTCGGCCATTCGGCCCATCCAGTCTGCTCCGCCATTTTATCATGAGCTGATCCATTCTCCCATTTAGTCCCACTCCCCCACCTTCTCACCATAACCTTTGATGCCCTGGCTACTCAGATACCTATCAATCTCTGCCTTAAATACACCCAATGACTTGGCCTCCACTGCTGCCCGTGGCAACAAATTCCATAGATTCACCATCCTCTGACTAAAAAAATTTCTTTGCATTTCTGTTCTGAATGGGCACCCTTCAATCCTTAAGTCATGCCCTCTCGTACTAGACTCCCCCATCATGGGAAACAACTTTGCCACATCCACTCTATCCATGCCTTTCAACAATTATTGCACTGTCTTGCACTGTTTTGTGCACTTTATGTAGTCCTGTGTAGGTCTGAAGTCTAATGTAGTTTTGTGTTGCTTCACGTAGTCTAGTGTAGTTTTGTGTTGTTTTGGGTTGTTTCAGGTAGCACCATGGTCCTGGAGGAATGTTGTTTCGTTTTTACTGTGTACTGTACCAGCAGCTTATGGCTGAAATGACAATAAAAGCGACCTGACTTGACTTGACTTACATAAAGAGCGCTGTATGAGATCATTCTTACCTTTGGCCGTTAGGCCCTATAATGAGTCAACCTATAGCCGAGGAAGTGATGACCCCCTTCTGTTAGACTGTTTGTGGTAACTTAATATTTTTTATTCTTTCTGCTTCTCTTCTAATATTTATATTTGTGCACTTGTAATACGACTGTGACACTGTAATTTCCTTTGCGATTAATAAAGTATCTATCTATCTGCCTATCTATTTCCATGGATGCTGCCTGACCTGCTGAGTTCTTCCAGCATTTTGTGTGTGTTGCAACCAATTAGAAAGTTATTATTCAATACTGTAGTACCAAGTTAACCAATCAGAAAACACTTATTTAAACAATGCAGAACAAGGAAGCTTCCAGAGCTTTCCAGAATTATACTTTGTATAGTCACTATTAAGCGCATAAAATGCAAGCAGATAATTCATTGTTAAACTGCAAAGAAAATATCAAAGGGTCTAATCTAAGAATCAATCAGTTGGATCCAACAGTAGGAAGTCTTACTAACTTCTGTTCCCTGACAGATATATTTTGAATAATGATGTTGATTTTTTTTCTCATCAGGTGCTGAATCTTTCAAAAGTCAATACTCTCTTCTCTTCCAGAAACATCAGACTCTCTTCTAACTTCCCTCTCCTCTCCAATTTTTTTTGCATAAATTGTATTCTCCCAAATTCATCCTCAGCTTTCATCATACTTCTCGATCCTCTCAAGAAAAAGCATTTGATAAAATCAAAGTTAATAAGGTTAGCTTTATTTGTCACATGTACAATAAAACACATCGTCAATGACCAACACAGTCTGAGAATTGTGCTGAGGGCAGCCAGAAAGTGTTGCGAAGCTTCTGGCGCCAACATAGCGTATCCACAATTCACTTGCCCTAAGCCTGACTGTATGTGTTTTGAATTTGTGAGGAAACCCAAGGACCTGAAGGAAGTCCACATGGTCATGAAGAGAATGTACAAACTCCTCATAGGGAGAATCGGGAATTGAACCCCAATCAGTGATCAATAGTACTTAAAGCGATGCTCCATCTGCTGCACTATCACGCTGCCCTAAAGACATACCTACTGGCATTCTGACAAATATATTTTACCCTCTTAATCTTTTACGATCAGACTGACAGTCAGGAAAACTCTTGGAGTTGGGGGGGGGCGGTGGGCATCATCGGTGAATCTGGAATCTGAGGCCTGTAGTCTAGTGTCTCATCATCGGCAAGTTCTGACACCAATACCAGAGATCGATCGAAATTCTGAAATTTGAGGCCTGATGGCCAAAGCCCTAGGCCTGCGAGTTTCTGAGTCTATCATGGAAGATGCACCCCTGACTTCTGCAAGTTTGCAAGTCTGGAGGCCTGGAGGTGGCCTGTCCTTGTGTTGGAGGCCTGTCTGTGTCTGTGAGTGGGTGGATGGGAGGGAGGAGAGGGAATTGTTGTCCTGTTTTTTTTTGCTGTTGCTCTGCTGAAAATTGTGAGAATGCTATGTTCGCAAAAGAGTTTGTGGTAACAGTTACAGGCTGCCCTAGCATTTCTTTAGGTTGTGCTAGTTGTTGACTGAAATGATGCACTTCACTGTATGTATGGATGTACATGCGATAAATAAATTAATCTGAATCTGAATATACATCAAATTGGAATCAGCAGTTGTTGAATAAGCTGTGTCAGGATTACATTCTCAATGGTAGTTTAGGAAAGAATAAACATTTTTATTTCATGTCTAAGTTAATAAAAGACACTGATTTTCTCTTAGGAGATGGTCTTGACATATTTTTGCGATAAATTGACATAAATCTGACTGAAACACTGATTAAAAGGGAAGGCTAATTTACTAACTATTCCTATTGTGTCAATAGCCTCAGTTTGTGCTATTGGTATTGACAAAAAGAGCCAAGTAGATTCAGCAGTGCAAAACATGCGGCTCGAGAAATGAAAAATCCAAATGAAAAGAGCGACACTGCAGTGTAGCGGTTAGCGCAATTGCCTTACAGCGCCAGCTGTAAGATCAGGGTTCGATTCCACCTGCTGCCTGTAAGAAGTTTGCACCTTCTCCCTGTGACCGTCTGGGTTTACACTGGGTACTCCAGTTTCATAAGACCATAAGATATAGGAGCAGAATGAGGCTATTTGTCCTATCGAGTCTGCTCCGCCATTTCACCATGGCTGATCCAATTTAGCTCTCAGCCCCAATCTCCTGCCGTCTCTCTGTATCCCTTCATGCCCTGACCAATCAACAATCTATCTACCTCTATATACATAACGACTTGGCTTCTACAGCCACCCATGACAAAAAATTTCACACATTCACCACTCTCTGGTAAAGGAAATTCCTCCTCATCTCCATTCTGAAAGGGCGCCCCTCTATTCTGAGGCTATGTCCTCTGGTCTTAGACTCTCCCATCATACGAAACATCCTCTCCACATCCACTCTATCAAGGCCTTTCAACATTCCATTGATTTCAATGTGGTCATCCCTCATTCTACTGAATTCTGGTGAATACAGGCCCAGAGCTATCAAACAATCTTGAGATGACAAGCCATACAATTCTGAAATCATTTTCGTGAACACAGGCTTGTTGCTTGTTAAGCAGCCTCATGTGTTGCACCCTATCAAAGGCTTTATAGATATCCAGGTACACAACATCAACTGATCCTCCTTTGTCTATTCTGCTGGTTATTTCTTCAAAGAATTTCAAAAGATTTTTTCTTGAGGAAACCATACTAACAATGGCCTATTTTATTACCTGCTTCCAAGAACCCCAAAAACACATCCTTAACAATCGACTCCAAGTGTCCCAACAACTGAGGTCAGACTAATTGGCCTATAGTTTCCTTTCTTCTGCCTCTCTTCCTTTTTGAAGAGTGGAGTGACATGTGCAATTTTCCAATCTTCCAAACCATTCTAGAATCTAGTGATTCTTGAAAAATGCCTCCACATTCTCTTCAGCCACCTCTTTCAGAACTCTGGAGTGTATACATAGAACATAGAATAGTACAGCACAGTACAGGCCCTTCGGCCCACAATGTTGTGCCGACCCTCAAACCCTGCCTCCCATATAAGCCCCCACCTTAAATTCCTCCATATACCTGTCTAGTAGTCTTGTAAACTTCACTAGTGTATCTGCCTCCACCACTGACTCAGGCAGTGCATTCCATGCACCAACCACTCTCTGAGTAAAAAACCTTCCTCTAATATCCCCCTTGAACTTCCCACCCCTTACCTAAAAGCCATGTTCTCTTGTATTGAGCAGTGGTGCCCTGCGGAAGAGGCACTGGCTATCCACTCTATCTATTCCTCTTATTATCTTGTATACCTCTATCATGTCTCCTCTCATCCTCCTTCTCTCCAAAGAGTAAAGCCCTAGCTCCCTTAATCTCTGATCATAATGTATACTTTCTAAACCAGGCAGCATCCTGGTAAATCTCCTCTGTACCCTTTCCAATGCTTTCACATCCTTCCTATAGTGAGGTGACCAGAACTGGACACAGTACTCGAAGTGTGGCCTAACCAGAGTTTTATAGAACTGCATCATTACATCGCGACTCTTAAACTCTATCCCTCGACTTATGAAAGCTAACACCCCATAAGCTTTCTTAACTACCCTATCCACCTGTGAGGCAACTTTCAGGGATCTGTGGACATGTACCCCGGATCCCTCTGCTCCTCCACACTACAAAGTATCCTGCCATTTACTTTGTACTCTGCCTTGGAGTTTGTCCTTCCAAAGTGTACCACCTCACACTTCTCCGGGTTGAAATCCATCTGCCACTTCTCAGCCCACTTCTGCATCCTATCAATGTCTCTCTGTAATCTTTGACAATCCTCTACACTATCTACAACACCACCAACCTTTGTGTCATCTGCAAACTTGCCAACCCACCCTTCTACCCTCACATCCAGGTCATTAATAAAAATCACGAAAAGTAGAGGTCCCAGAACAGATCCTTGTGGGATACCACTAGTCACAATCCTCCAATCTGAATGTACTCCCTCCACCACCACCCTCTGCCTTCTGCAGTCAAGCCAATTCTGAATCCACCTGGCCAAACTTGCCTGGATCCCATGCCTTCTAACTTTCTGAATAAGCCTACCGTGTGGAACCTTGTCAAATGCCTTACTAAAATCCATATAGATCACATCCACTGCACTACCCTCATCTATATGCCTGGTCACCTCCTCAAAGAACTCTATCAGGCTTGTTAGACACGATCTGCCCTTCACAAAGCCATGCTGACTGTCCCTGATCAGACCATGATTCTCTAAATGCCTATAGATCCTATCTCTAAGAATCTTTTTCACCAGCTTTCCCACCACAGATGTAAGGCTCACTGGTCTATAATTGCCCGGACTATCCCTACTGCCTTTTTTGAACAAGGGAACAACATTCGCCTCCCTCCAATCCTCTGGTACCATTTCCATGGACAACGAGGACATAAAGATCCTAGCCAGAGGCTCAGCAATCTCTTCCCTCGCCTCGTGGAGCAGCCTGGGGAATATTCCGTCAGGCACCGGGGACTTATCTGTCCTAATGTATTTTAACAACTCCAACACCTCCTCTCCCTTAATATCAACATGCTCCAGAACATCAATCTCACTCATATTGTCCTCACTATCATCAAGTTCCCTCTCATTGGTGAATACCGAAGAGAAGTATTCATTGAGGACCTCGCTCACTTCCACAGCCTTCAGGCACATCTTCCCACCTTTATCTCTAATCGGTCTTATCTTCACTCCTGTCATCCTTTTTTTCTTCACATAATGGTCCAGGTGACTAATTTAACTTCAGAACTTTCAGTTTCCCAAGAACCTTCTCTCAAGTAATGGTAACTTCACACACTTCATGCCCCCTGAAACTTAGAATTTTACTGTTCTGCTTGTGTCTTCCAGAGTGAAGACTGATGCAAAATACTTATTCAGTTTGTCCGCTATTTCCTTGCCCCCCATTTACTTTCTGAATGACTTTTTCCCAATCCTCTAACTTCCCATTAATTTTTGCTCAGTTATATACACTCTCTTTGGCTTTCATGTTGGGCTTGACTTCTTTTGTTAGCCATAGTTATATCATCTTGCCTTTAGAATGCTTTTTCCTCTTTGGGATGTACAGTATATATTCTGTGCCTTCCGTATTGTTTCCAGAAATTCTAGCCATTGATGTTCTGCCATCATCCCTGCCAGGGTTCTTTTCCAATCAATTCTGTATTAGTGAGTTGTAAACATGCTGTTTTGGCACTGCAGGTGTGGTGCCACTTACGAGCTGTCCAGCACAATCTTCACTGATGTGATTTGATGCAGAAGATGCATTTCAAAGTATCTTTTGATGCACATGTGAGAAATAAAGTTAATCTATTTTAAATTTTCACTACAGCTTCAAAGAAGGCAAGACTGTGGCTATATTTCATGAGGAGTTTGAGGAGACTTGGCATGCCACCTAAAACACTTGCAAGATTTCTATTGTCGTGCCATGGAGAGCATTCTGACAGGCTGCATCACCTTTTGGTATCTGGGGTGGGGGGGTGCTACTGCACAGAAGTAAGCTGCAGAGGGATATAAAATTAGTCAGCTCCTTCATAGGCTCCATAGTATTCAGGACATCTTCAAGGAACAATCCCTCAAAAAGGTGGTGTCCGTCATTAAGGAGGACCATCACCCAGAATATGCTCTGTTCTCATTGCTACCATCAGGAAGGAGTTATAGAGGCCTAAAGGCACACACTTAGTGATTCAGGAATAGCTCTTCCCCTCTATCATCCACTTTCTGAATGGATATTGAACCCATGAACACTACCTCACTACTTTTTAATTTCTATTTTTGCACTACTTATTTAATTTAACTATTATATATATAATACAGTTCCTATAAAAAAGTATTCATTCCCCTGGAAGTTTTCATGTTTTATTGTTTTACAACTTTGAATCACAATGGATTTAATTTGGCTTTTTTTGACACTGATCAACAGAAAACGAATGTGGTGTCAAAGTGAAAACAGATCTCTACAAAGTAAGTTAAATTAATTATAAATATAAAACTAAACATAATTGATTGCATAAGTATCACCTCCAAGTCAGTATTTAGTAGATGCATCTTTGGCAGCAATTACAGTCTTGAGTCTGTGTGGATAGGTCTCTATCAGCTTTGCACATCTGGACACTGCAAATTTTCCCCATTTTTCCAGACAAAACTGCTCAAGCTCTGTCAGATTGCATACTGATTGTGAGTAAACAGTCTTTTTCAAATCCAGCCATAAACTCTCAATTGGATTGAGGTCTGGACTCTGACTTGGCCACTCCAGGACATTAAATTTGTTGTTTTTAAGCCATTCCTGTATAACTTTGGCTTTATGCTTAGGATCATTGTCTTGCTTGAAAATAAATCTTCTCCCAAGTCACAGTTCTCTTGCAGACTGCATGAAGTTTTCCTGCAGGATTTCCCTGTATTTTGCTGCATTCATTTTACCCTCTACCTTCACAAGACTTCCAGAGCCTGCTGCAGTGAAGCATCTCCACAGCATGATGCAGCCACCACCATGCTTCATGGTAGGGATGATGTGTTTTTGATGATGTGAGGTGCTTGGCTTATTCCAAACATAGTGTTTAGACTGATGGCCTGAAAACTCAATTTTGGTATCATCAGACTATAGAACCTTCTACAGCAGACTTCAAAGTCTCCCACATGCCTTCTAGCAAACTCTAGCCAAGATTTAATGTGAGTTTTTTCAACAGAGGCTTTCTCTTTATCACTCTCCCATAAAGGTGAGACTGGTGAAGCACCCGGGTAACAATAGTTGTACTCACTGTCTCTCCCATCTCAGCCACTGAAGCTTGTAATTCCTCCAGAATTGTCACAGATCTTTTGGTTCCTCCCTCACTAGTCCACTAGTGCACGGTCAGTTGTTTTTTGTTGCCGGGTTGCTCTAGGCAGAATTACAGCTGTGACATATTCTTTCCATTTCATGGTGATTCAGTGACTTGGAAATTTTCTCGTATCCATCTCCTGATTTGTGCTTTTCAATCATCTTTTTGCAGAGTTGCTTGGCGTGTTCTTTTGACTTCATGGTGTAGTTTCTGCCAGAATACTGACTCACCAGCAGTTGGACCTTCCAGATACGAGTGTATTTTTACTACAATTAATTTAAACAGATCTCATTTAACTAATTATGTGACTTCTAAAACCAATTGGCTGCACCAGTGATGATTTGGTGTGTCATATTAAAGGAATACTTATGCAACCAATTATTTTGTGCTCTATATTTGTAATTAATTTAGATTACTTTATAGGGATTTGTTTTCACTTTGACACAGAAGAGTCTTTTTCTGTTGATCAATGTCAAAAATCCAAATTAAATCTACTGTGATTCAATATTTTAAAACAATAAAACTTGAAAACTTCCGAAGGGGGTGTTAACAAATTACACAATATATGTTGGTGATATTAAGCCTGATTCTGATTTGCAAAGCTGGAGGTTCAACCACTCTCTGCCCAGGAACTCTCTTCATCTGATTTGGTGCATCTTGGTTGCAAATGAGACAATAAGGACTTTGAGGTCACTGGACAGTTGACAATTTTTATGGAAAAACTCCCTGGCATTCAAAACCATTTAAAACACGAAATAAAGAATTAATAGTTATTTTAAACTGTCTGACTTTCTCCTGCCCTGACTTTCCCTCAGCTTTGCAATCTCAAGCGATTTCAAAGGGTTTGCCGAACACACAGTCGTTCTTATTGAGGGACAGCAGAGGAAAGAGTGAGCAGCTTCAAATTCTTGGATGTCGGCGACTCTGAAGATCTATCCTGGGCCCAGCATAATGATATAATTATGAAGTCAGTGGCTATATTTCATTAGGAGTTTGATGAAATTTAGTATATAACCAAAAACTCCAGCATATCTCCCAAGAGAACTTGAATGCTGAATTTGGAATCACAAATCACAAATGCTCAGAGTAACCTTATGATTACCATAGACTTAGTCATAGTCATACTTTATTGATCCCGGGGGAAATTGGTTTTCATTACAGTTGCACCATAAATAATATAGTAATAGAACCATAAATAGTTAAATAGTAACATGTAAATTATGCCAGTAAATTATGAAATAAGTCCAGGACCAGCCTATTGTCTTAGGGTGTCTGACCCTCCAAAGGAGGAGTTGTAAAGTTTGATGGCCACAGGCAGGAATGACTTCCTATGACGCTCTGTGCTGCATCTCGGTGGAATGAGTCTCTGGCTGAATGTACTCCTGTGCCCACCCAGTACATTATGTAGTGGATGGGAGACATTGACCAAGATGGCATGCAACTTGGACAGCATCCTCTTTTCAGACACCACCGTCAGAGAGTCCAGTTCCATCCCCACAACATCACTGGCCTTACGAATGAGTTTGTTGATTCTTTTGGTGTCTGCTACCCTCAGCCTGCTGCCCCAGCACACAACAGCAAACATGATAGCACTGGCCACCACAGACTCGTAGAACATCCTCAGCATCGTCCGGCAGTTGTTAAAGGATCTCAGTCTCCTCAGGAAATAGAGACGGTTCTGACCCTTCTTGTAGACAGCCTCAGTGTTCTTTGACCAGTCCAGTTTATTGTCAATTCGTATCCCTAGGTATTTGTAATCCTCCACCACGTCCACACTGACCCCCTGGATGAAAGCAGGAATCACCGGTACCTTAGATCTCCTCAGGTCTACTACCAGCTCCTTAGTCTTTTTCACATTAAGTTGCAGATAATTCTGCTCACACCATGTGACAAAGTTTCCTACCGTAGCCCTGTACTCAGCCTCATCTCCCCTGCTGATGCATCCAACTATGGCAGAGTCATCCGAAAACTTCTGAAGATGAGAAGACTCTGTGCAGTAGTTGAAGTCCGAGGTGTAAATGGTGAAGAGAAAGGGAGACAAGACATTCCCCTGTGGAGCCCCAGTGCTGCTGATCACTCTGTCGGACTTTGTTGTAAAGGAATATTTATTACAATTCTGAATGGAAATATACGCACAGAATGAACAGGTCTGAGAGATGATGGGGTGTTTCATTAATGGACAGAGATTTTGCCTTTTATTTGTGGTATTTGAGACTCACAGTGATGTAGATGTAGCATTAGAGTATTGTAAGATGAGAGGAAAATGACCTAGGGTCATTCTATCTCACAACCAGATCACTGAGAAGTTTGTAATGTTAAAACAGCAAGCTGTGGGCATTGCCAATGTGTCAGATGGGAGCTAGAGGCAATTACGCTCCCAGGTCTTGCTGATACTGAGATTTGATTCTGCACTCTGCTCAGAATCAGCTCAGCTCAGCTGCCTCCTATTACATTGAGTTGTTTTAATTTTACCTCAGGCAGCTCCAGAAATGATCACACACACTCTCAAGAAAAAAGAAGACAATCCAAGTATCTCTGGCTCCTGATCTGCAATCACCTTCATGTTCACCTTCAGAGGTAATTTTATTTTAATTTCCCTCTGCTCTGCTACCCAGTGAGTGAAATTGAAAACCAGAATGAAGGAGAAAGAAAAAAAAGTAATTCGGCTCCATTCGTTTTAATTTTACATTTCACTAGTTGGAAGTGGACTAGTGCAGAGTGCAGACAGGTGGGGGGGGGTGAGAGGGGAGACAGCACAAGGTCAAATGATCACTTGAGCTGGTGGCAGAAGATGTGAGAAAGCAGGAGAGGAGGGTGGGTGGGTGTGAAACTGAGTCTTTCAATATCAAGTTGGGGACGACATCGAATGCACAGATGCAGAGTTACTGCATGGTGTTGGGTGCTATTTCAGCAGGGAGGTTAAACCTCTTGCTCTGAGCATCTTCTGGGCATCTGTAGACTACAGATCTGTAGTAGTTCGTGCATCATTTTACAGTGTCAGCAATCGCCAGTTGGGGTCCAATTCCCACCGGTGCCTGTGAGAAGCTTGCACATTCTCCTGGTGATCATGTGAGTTTCCTCTGGGTGCTCTGCTTTCAGCCCACATTCCAAAAGACGGATTGTTAGGATCAGTGAGCTGTGAGCATGTAATGTTCGTGCCAGAACCGTGGCGCCACTTGTTGGCTGCTCAGCAGAATCATCACTGATTTGATGCATTTCACTGTATATTTCGATGTACGTGACAAATAAAATTCTTCTTTACATAAATGGGAATGTTACTGAGGGAGGTAACACTGCTTTGCCCTCTGGTTTGTTATGCTCCAGGCTAAGAAACATACCCAGCAAGCAAATTGCTGTTCCAGTCCTCAGCAAGGTGCTGCATTGCTGGTGGGATTTAGAGACAGGTAACAGGCTCTTCTGGCCCAATGAGACCACACCACCCAATTACATTCATGTAACCACTTAACCAACTAATGTGTCCGTCTTTGGACTGTGGGAGGAAACTGGAGCAGCTAGAGGAAACCCACGCGGTCATGGAGAGAACGTACAAACTCATTCCAGACAGCTGCGGGAAATGAACCTGGGTCACTGGCGCTTGTATTCGTGTTACACTTACCGTTATACTATGGTGCTGCCCTGAATTATTCTTCGTGGGGGCTAAATTAGCTTGGCCCGTGCAAGAGGCCAATCAAGTGGGGTGGCAGCCATGTAGACTGCTTCTCCCAGTCACAGGTGAATTTAGTGAACGTTCCTCCAGGAATGGTGCAGCATTGGGAGAATACAGAGAAGATGGGTGAAGAAGAACTGGCAACTGGAAAAAGGAGGAGGTTCTCTGTAGGAAGCCATATCTATTGCAATGTGGATTGGAGAGCATGTCTTCTGAGGAACGGTTGAACAATGTAGGGCTTTTCTCTTTAGAGTGACGGATGATAAGAGGTCACTTAATAGAGGTATTTAAAATGATAAAAGGTATTAATAGAGTGGACTGCCACTGCCTATTTCCCAAGGCAGAAATGCAGACATCCTACCTCTCCCGGAAGTTCCGGGAGTCTCCCCGCAGATTGATAGCGACTCCCTAACGCCTGAAAATTATATACACTATCCCAGAGCTCGATTTTTTTGAGAGCGAGCAAGTGGGGGGGAGAGGAGAGCGAGAGAGACAGAGACAACGAGTGACAGACGTAGCGAGAGAGCATCCTGATTTGTCTCTCTTTGTACTAAGTAGACCTATCAGTTTTCTCTGTGGGTGGGCTTTACAGTCGACCTCTCTCTCTCTTTCATTGTCCATCAGTTCAGTTTAGTGTCCTGCAGCGCCATGGCAGAGTGTTCCAAAAAACAAAATATAAAAAAGTACTTCACCCCAGACTACACTAAAGTGTACCCCTGTCTAATAGGGGTCAAAAATAATGACAGTGTTGCTCGCTGCGCTGTTTACAACAGTGACTTTTCTATTGCCCACGGAGGGTTAAATGACTGTAAAAGACATGTTGAGGTGAGTTTAACAGGTGTCATTCGTTCATTAGTATAGCTAACATTATTTAAGGTGGCTGGTTACATGGGAGGCAGGGTTTAAGGGTCGGCACATCATTGTGGGCTGAAGGGCCTGTACTGTGCTGTACTATTCTATATTCTATGTTCTATGTTCTATTTAAATTAGCTGGCTAGCTGCTAAGGAGCTACACTATTGATGTTCTACGTGATGAGGCCAAACTCCCTGTAGACTTGCTTAAAGTTGTAATAGAATAAAAAAAGACACCATGATAATATAACATATAATATAATATAAGTACATATTTTAATGTCACATTTTCTGCATAAGACACTATAATAAGGATACACCTTATGCTTTTATTTCCTTTAGGGACCACAACATATTAGGGAGCTAAGTGCAGGGAAGGCTGTTCAAGTATTTCACAGTTCTTTTCAGCAGAAAACCAAAGTCTGACAGAGAAGGACACTCGAGCTGAGGTGTACTTTACATCTTTCATCGTTGAGCATAACCTGCCATTCCAGGTGTGTAAGCACACAGGCAAGTTACTCAGGAAAATGTTTCCTGATTCAGAAATAGCAACAAACTATGCCTGCTCATCAACCAAGACAGCAGCTATTGTGAACATGGCACTGGAACCTGCTTTTGGTGCGGCCAAATTCTAACTGTGATGTAGAAAGGGCATTCAGCATGGTGCGTTACATTAAGACGGAATTCAGAAGTCAGTTGTCTCACAAAACACTTGTGAATCTGATGTCTTGCAAAGTTAACAAATTCATTGACACAGACTGCTATGAGGTTGAGACTTCCGGCAAAATGCTCAAATCTGCCAAGCAAGCCACATCACAGTACAAGGAAAGTTTGCAAAAGAAATAGAAAAGCTATTTGCATTAGCATTTAGCTATTAGCATTGAGTGCCAACAAAATACTCAGCAAGGAGTATATATATATATATATATGTGTGTCTGTGTGCGTGTGTGTGTGTGTGTGTGTGTGTGTGTGTGTGTGTGTAAATAGTTTCAATATATGATCAAATAAATTGTTGTGTTCTTTCATAATCAAATGTCCTGTATACATACACCCTTGGAGGTCAACTGGGGGCAGGGGGGGATATGGGGTTGTGGTTGTGAGGGGCAGGGGTGGTGGTGCTACCTCCCTGAAGCGAGTTTTTGCAGGGTGGGATGTTTGGAAATGGTAAATGTGATTGGGCCTAATTCTAAGGATGAGGGGTGTTGGAGTGTGTGATGGGTGTGTGGAATACACTGCCTGGGGTGGTGGTAGATTAGAGACATTTAAGAAACTCATATAAAGGCAGAGATTTCTATAGATGCAGACTTCTAATAATGAATTATAGACAGCGTTTATATTTCATTAGGAACTTGAGGAGATTTGATTTGTCGCCAAAAACACTCAAAAACTTCTACAGACGTACTGCGGAGAGCATTCTGACAGGGTGCATTACTGTCTGATATTGAGGTGGGGAGCTACTGCATAGGACTGAATGAAGTTACAGAAAGTTGTAAAATTAGTCAACTCCATCTTGGGTACTAGCTTTCAAGAAACAGAACCCCAAAAAGGTGGCATCCATTTTTAAGGACCCTATTACCCAGGACATGCCAAGAAGGAGGTGCAGAAGCCTGAAGGCACACACTCAGTGATTCAGGAACAGCTTCTTACCCTCTACCATCCAGTTCCTAAATGGACATTGAACCCATGAATGCTCCCTCACTTTTTTATGTTATTTCTGTTTTTGAACTACTTTAATCTATTCAATGCACACACACACACACACACACACACACACATATATTCATACATACTTGCCGTAATTGATTTACTTATTTATTTTTATTTCTATATTATCATATATTGCATTGTACTGCTGCCACTAAGTTAACAAACTTCATGACAAAGTGATATTAAACCTGATTTTGATCATAGATGCATGGAGGAGAGCACCTTGAATGGCTGCATCCCAGCCTGGAAACATCAACGGCCTGGAACAAAAGGCCAGCAAAAAGTGCTGGATGCAGACTAGTCCATCACAGGCAATGCCCTTTCCACTACTGTGCATACTTAAAATGAGCACTGCCACAAGAAAGCAGAACCCTATCATCCAGGCTTTGCTCTCTTCTCGCTACCATCATCAGGTAGGAGGCAAAAGAGCCTTAGATCCCATATCGCCAGGTTCAGGAAGAGTTATTATCCTGCAATCATCAGGCTCCTGAACCACCATGGGTAACTTCACTCACCTGAACCAATTCCACAACCTCTGGATTCACTTTCAAGGACTCTACAACTTGTGCTCTCAATATTATTTATACATTGATACTAAATTTACTTTGACTTTGATGTGGATGAAAAAAGACTGAAGAGGAAGGTTATGTGGGAAAGGTTATATTGATCTTAGAGTAGGTTAAAAGGTTCCACAACATCATGGACTGAAGGGCCTGTACTGTGCTGAAGTGTTCCACATCGTATGTTTAATGTTCTACCTATAATAATATTCAACATGCACCCTCCCAGCAGAAGCTCAGTGTGGTGATTCATACTGAAGCACTGGTAACAACGTGGGTTTATGTTGAGGCATAAAATTAAGTAAAATTTATAACTGTGCCTTGCACTTACAGAGGACAATGAAGACTGCATAAATCACAAAACACATTGTCCCTTCAACCTGTCCAAACCAATTATAGTTAATCCTACATCCCAGCACCACTTTCCTCCTGAGGCTACACGTCCCTCCACTTCAACACAATGGATGATTAAAGATTATCAACCCGAAACATTCATTCTTTTCTCTCCACACATGTTGCCTGCCCTGCTGAAAATTCCCATTAGGTTCTGTTTTCTTACCAGTTTTCCAGTAACTGCAGTATTTCGGCTTTGGCATATTAAAATGTGAGTATGTTTTACGTCCAGCACACACACACACACACACACACACACACACACACACACAGATGCACAAAGACACGTATGTGTACACATGCACACAGATGCACAGGGACACACACATACACACACACAACATATATATACACACGTATGCACCCACAACCACAGGCAAAGATACATGTGCACGCACACATGAACATATGCATAGACATGTGCACACATGCAGACCCATAGACGTGCACATGCAAGTCTGGTCAAGATGGGATCTCCACACAATGCTCCTACAGTTGACATCTTCTGGATAGACCATGAAATCATATATTTCACTTCTTTTATGTCTTTTACGTTTGTTTTTCATCTTGAATGTGATCCTGGAACTGCTGGAGCCTGTGATGTACAGTTTGGAGATCGTTTGAGTGTTTCAGTGCTCTGCAGTCTCCGAGAAGATTCCAGGAGGCAGAGGCAGAGCGTGAACCTCGTGGTGAGGAGGCTGAGGGACATGGCATGAGACAATGTTTAACTCCATTTCACTGATTAAAGCTTCCATTTTTCATTGACTAAAGCAACAAGAGAGATTGAAACATTGAGGCAAATACATAAGGTGATGGGATCACTGGTGGGATCACTCTGCTGCCGGAGAGGGGAGACTGCCTCTTGATTGTCAGTGGGATCGCTCTGTTACTGGAGAGGGGAAAATGTCTTTTGATCACTGGTGGGATCGCTCTGCTGCCGGAGTGGGGAGACTGACTTTTGATCGCTGATTGGATCGCTCTGCTACTGAAGAGAAAAGATTGCCTTTTGATTGCTAGTAGGGTTGCTCTGCTGCCAGAGAGGGAAGCTGCCACTGTGCATGGAAAATGTTACCCAGGTTTTCCATGTTTTGGACATGGACTTGGCCTATAAGTTTTTTCAGTCTTATTATTTCTATATTATGTGTTTTCACTTGATCTTCTCTTTTTTGTGTGTGTGGTAGAGGTGAATTTGGGGGTTGATATTCCTGTTCCATTTTTGTACATATTTTTGTGTGTGGGGGGTGGAATTCGGGGGTTGATGGTCATATTGCCATTCTTTTCTGTCTTGGTTTTATGGCTATCTGGAGAAGATTTTCAGAGTTGTACTCTCTCTCTGTCTCTTTGGCTATCCATCCCATAGGATGATGATGGTTCCTTTCAGTCAGTTTGTGAGGTTTATACCCCACTCCTCAGAAAGGAACAGCACGTGCGTGAGTTGTACACTATGATAATAAATCAATCCTTGAACCTTTGAAGTGAACACACATGCACATAGACACACACTTAAATATGTACATACACATTCATACACACACACAAACACACACAGAAAGACACACACAAGGTTAATGGTGGATTTTTTGTGAAATTGTTTCTTGGCATAAAGTTTAAATATAGACAATACTAACTGCCAAGTTCCAGTTTCATTAAAGATAAAGCTTTATTTGACCTCGCTTTTATTCTCAGAGCTATGTGGAAATGTCTCCCTATGAAACAGTTTGTGGGAGTGTAAAGTTTAGAATGAGAATTGAAGAAATGGATCATGTGTAGAAAGGAGAGGCACAGCAACCTCATTCTGTGGTGGTGACTGGCACTGTAATTTATCAGTGTAGGGAAGTGTCCTGTTAAAAGTGACCTTGGAGGCTCCTGACAGGTGTGATATACTACAGTCAATAAGATAATTGGCCCAAATCACTCAGTGGTTGAAACAGCCAGGTAGGCTTCGAAGCTACGATCGCTCAAAATAAACCACAAACACAATGTACTCTTTCAGGAGCCAAGAGACGATAATGTGGGTCTGTTATAGTGCTGCAATCAAATACAACAGGATACTTTATCACTGCAGTCAGCTTTTATGATCGACAGAACAGAATAGAGAGAGTTGATGTGATAGCCGCTTGCTTAAGACTCTGCAGTATAATTATGGCTGTTGTCCATTGTATACCGAGTGCTTTAACCTCACGTAGTTGCTGCTGATTAGGACTTTGTCAAATGGAAAAATAAATTCTATTCAGCAGTCAAAATGCTGGAGGAACTCAGCAGGTTAGGCAGCAGCTTTAGAGGGAAAAGGACAATTGGCATTATGAGTTGAGACCTTTCCTCAGTCCTCAAAAGAAGGAGGGGAAAGAGCCAATATAAGAAGGTGGAAGTACGGGGGGGGGGGTGGGTGGGATGTTTGTCGATAGTGAGAGAGGTGAGAAATAACATATTTCATCACTTATTTCTGGCCAGGAGGAGATGTTATTCCACAGAATACTACTGCAAAAGGGTCCAGAAGAGGTTCACGAGAATGATCTTGGGAATTAAAGGGTTAACATATGAGGAGTGTTTGATGGCTCTGGACCTGTACTCAATAGTGTTTGGAAGAATGAGGGAGGATCTCACTAAAACCTATCGAATATTGAAAGGCCTAGATAGAGTGGAATTGGAAATGGTGTTTTCTATAATGAGACAGTCCAGGACCAGGGGACACAGGCTCGAATACAAAGAATAGAGATGAGAAGAAACTTATTTAGCCAGTGGATGTTGAATCTGTGGAATGCATGGCCAGTCCAGATGAAGGGTCTTGACCCAAAATGTTGACTGTTTACTCTTTTCCATAGATGCTGCCTGGCCTGCTAACTTTCTCCAGCATTTTGTGTGTGTTGCTTTGGACTTCCAGCATCTCTAGATTTTCTTGTGTTTGTGATTCATTGCCACAGATGACTGTGGAGGCCAAGTCCTTGGGTATACGTAAAATGGAGGTTGATAGGTTCTTGATTAGCAGGGGATTAGTAAGGTTACAGGAGAAGGTAGAAGAATGGGGTTGAGGGGGGTAATAAATCAGTCATAATGGAACAGTAGAGCAGATCTGATGGACCAGATGGTGTAATTCTACTCCGATATCTAATGATCTTATGGTCTTACTCCGATTGCAATGGCAATCATTGGGATTCATTTCTGCTGTGTGTTACTCTTGGAATTTTTAGTGACTAATTAATTTTCATGCTGTTCGTGCTTTTTGGGTGGTGAGTGGAGGTACGTCTCTACCAAAGGAGATGTGCGGCACTCCTTCCCTCTGCCAGCCTGCAGGTCACCCTTGGGCAAGGTGTAGCACCTATTTAGTCTCCCGATCTGGTCATGTGAAGCCTTGGGGGCAGGTGATGGATGGTCACACGAGCAGCTGATGCATATTACAAGCTCTGGTTATACAACCACTGACTCCAGGCAGACAATCTCTGAACAGTATTGAAAATTGCTGGGGTCACCCAGCTTGTAAAGATGCTGCCCAGAAGAAGACAGCAATGGTGAACAATTTCTACAGAAAAAAATAGCCCAGAGCAATCACGGTCGTGGAAAGACCATGAACACCTACGTCATATGACATGGCACATAATGAATGGACGAGCTCTTGCTTTGATTTGGAGTCCACAGCCACAAAGACTAGTGGAAGAAGATTTGGTTGTGGCTTTCAATAGGGAATTAAATAAATGGAAATGTAGAAAATGAAAATGTAGCAAAATTGGAGCCCGAATATGGCATCTAGTCCATCAAGTCAGCTCCTCCTTTCAGTAAGGTCATTGCCCATTCTTTGTCTCGATACCATATTCCTAATCTTTCTCCACATACTCATATGTCTGAGGGTAAATAGAAAAGCAGGCTGTGTGAGCATGGCCTGAGGATGCGGATAATTTGCAGAGTATATTCACTCCTAGTGGGCTGCTTTCTGGCAGCACCGACTCTGTAATGATATTATAGGACTAAATCCAAAGGTAAAACATCAGCCAGTTTAAATCTTAAATCAGAATGCAGACACTGCAGATGCAAGAGGGCTATTTCTTGTTGTTTAGTGAAGGTTCTGTGCTTAACCATGTCCTGTTATCAAGCCCACTGTCCTTACAAACACTAAAGGTGAGAAGTGCAGCTGACGGCTATCTGAAACAAAATCAGAGCCATCGACAAATGCACAAGATGAGTAAACATCGCCAATAACCTACTCTGATCCACCCATGTTGCCCACGATAGCTCACCAAAACCGCATTACACGGGTAGCTGTAAGATCACTTGTCAATTCTACTGCTGTCTATAAGCAGTTTATATGTTCTCCCCGTGGCTCTGTGGGTTTCCTCCGGATGCTCTGGTTTCCTCCCACATTGTAAAGACAAAGGGGTTTGGGTTAGTAAGTTGTGGGCATGCATTGTTGGTGCCAGAAGCATGGCAATACTTGCAGGCTGCCACCAGCACATCCTCGGACTGTGCTGGTTGTTGACACAAACTACGCATTTCACTGTCTGTTTCAATGTTTTGGTGTACAAGTGACAAAAAAGGCTAATCTATCTTTAAGAATATCTTCCTTCCTCAGGAAGCTAAAGAAATTTGGCAGGTCCCCATTGACTCTTTCCAATTTTTACTGATGCACCATAGAAGGTATTCTCTCTGGATGCATCATGGCTTAGTATGGCAACTGTTCAGCTTGTGACCTCAAAAAACTGCAGAGAGTTGTGGACACAGCTCATCCAATCCCACACATTCTCTTTTAATTCCCATTCCGACATGTCAGTCTCCAGTCTCCTCTTTTGCCAAGATGAGGCCACCCTCAGGGTGGTGGAGCAATACCTTATATTCTATCTGGGGAGCCGTCAACCTGATGGCATGAATATCAATTTCTCCTTCCAGTAAAAAAATCCTTCCGCCTCATCTCTTCTTCTGTCCTCCACTCTGGCCTCTTACCCCTTCTCACCTGTCTATCAGCTCCCCTGGGTCTCATTCCCCATCCCTTTCTCCAGTGGTTAACTCTCTTCTCCTGTCAGATCCTTCCTCTCCAGTCCTTTACATTTCTTACCCACCTAGCTTCATCTAACACCTTCTAGTTATCCTCAATCTTCTCCCCTCACCTTGTTATTCTGTCTTCTTCCCCCTTCCTTTCCAGTCCTGAAGAAGGGTCTCGGCCTGAAGCATCGACTGTTTATTCACTTCCATAGATGCTGCCTGACCTCCTGAGTTCCTCCAGCATTTGCTCTTTTCTCCCAGCAGATATAAGATACAAAAGCCTAATAGCATGTACCACTAGGCTTAAAGACAACTTCTATCCCTCTGTTATTAGACTCTTGAATGGGCCTCGTATACAATAAGATTGGTTTTTTGCCTCACAATCTACCTCTTTTTCAGTAGGTTTTACACCTTATTCCGCATTATTATTGTTTTACATTTTGCTAGCGCAATGCACTGTGCAATGGTTTGATCTGTATAAGCAGTGTGTAAGAAAAGCATATCACTGTACCTTGGTACATATGACAATTAGAAACCAATACCAATATCAAGAGGGCAGAGCCTTTACACAGATGTCAGTGCTCAAGCCTGATCTGTGGGGGATGCCTGTATGAAGTTGCTGTGCTCTCACTGTGATCGTGTGGGTTTCCTCCGAATGCTACAGTTTCCTTCTCCATCCCAATGCCATGGTGCTGAGTGAAACAGTCACTGTCGTGTAGCCTTTGGTGCAACCTAGCGGCAGAAAGCATCAAAGGGACAGTGACAGTCTATGTGTGAATGAGATTAAGGCACAGGGTTGCAGGAAAATAAGAAGGAAGGGAATTGGGCATATGGGATTGCTCCTCAGAGAACAGGACTAGATTCAGTGGCAAGAGAGGTCTCTTTCTGTGCTGTTGTTAAATAAGAGCGAGCAACTTATTAGATTTCACCAGATTTCTGAACAATGAACCAACACATGAACACTACCTCACAATTTTTGCTCTCTCTTTGCATTACTTATTTAATATAATTTTATACATACTTCTTATTGTAATATATGGTATATTTTATATGTTGCTGTGTATTGCTGCCGCAAAATAACATATTTCACGACAAATGTCAGTCACATATGGTTGTGGACTACCGGAGGAATGGAGATAGGCTAGCCCCTTTAGATTTCAGTGGATCTGGGGTTGAGAGGGTGAACAGCTTTAAGTTCCTCAGCATAAACATCACCAAGGATCTCACGTGGTCATACTGGCTGTGTGGTGAAAAAGGCACAACAGCGCCTCTTTCACCTCAGACGGTTGAAGAAGTTTGGTGTGGGCCCCTCAAGTTCTAAGAACTTTCTATAGGGGCACGACTGAGAGCATCCTGACTGACTGCACCACTGGCTGGTATGGGAACTGGACTTCCCTCAATCACAGGACTCTGCAGAGAGTGGTGCGGACAGCCCAGCGCATCTGTAGATGTGAACTTCCCACTATTCAGGACATTTACAAAGACAGGTGTGTAAAAAGGGCCTGAAGGATCATTGGAGATCGGAGTCTCCCCAACCACAAACTCTTCCAGCTACTACCACCCGGGAAACGGTACCGCAGCAGGACCAACAGGCTCCGGGACAGCTTCTTCCACCAGGCCATCAGACAACTTAATTCATGCTGATGCAACTGTATTTCTATGATAGATTGACTATCCTGTTGTATACAATATTTAGTATAAATTACTATAATTGCACATTGCATATTTGAACAGAGACATAACATAAAGATTTTTGCTCCTCATGTACATGAAGGATATAAGTAATAAAGTCAATTCAATTCAATATTAAACTTGATTTTGATTCTGAATCGAATGTGGAATTTAAGGGCGGTGTGGTAGTGTAGCAGTTAAGATTACGGTATTAGAGGGGTATTAGACTCTGATTCAAATCCACCATGATGTGTAAGGAGATCATATGTTCTCCCCATGACAGCATGGGTTTCCTCTGTGAGCTCTGATCTCCCTCCCATGTTCCAAAGCCGTACATGTTAGTGGGCAAACTGATCACTTGGCTGTAAATAAGTGGCGTGTGCTCGTTGGGCTGGAAGTTCATGATACTGTGAAGCATCTCTAAATAAATGAATTTCTTAAATTGAATTAACGTTTTAAGTCATTGGATTGAAAGGCCTAGATAGAGTGAACATGGAGAGGATGTTTCCTATAGTGGGGGAGTCTAGGACCATTGGGCACATCCTCAGAATAGAAGTTTGTAACCTTTGAACAGAGATGAGGAGGAACTTCTTAGAGAGTGGTGAATTGGTGCAATTCACGGCCACAGATGGCTATGGTGGCCAAGTCTTTGGATATATTTAAAATGGAGGGTGATAGGTTCTGGATGAGTGAAAGTGTCTAAGGTTAGGAGGAGAAGGCAGGAGAAAGGGGTTAACGGGATGATAAGTCAGCCATGTTGGAATGGCGAAGCAGACATGATGTGCTGGATGATCTAATCCTGCTCCCATGTATTTTAGTTTTATGGAGTAGCTATTGTCCAAAGCATCTAAAACATTAAAGCAGCTTCTCTGCTTGAGTCATTCTGGTGTCTCAATTGTTTTTAATCACATCTAATCATAACAATTCAGCAACAGAATACAGCCTAATCTTCCCACATAACAACAAACACAGCTCGGATAATTAGCTGAATGTGAGGCGTGTTAAAGCATAATAAATATAAAGTCTTATTAGCTTTCCATTAGAGCGAAAGTTGTTTTGTAAATGCCATGGGGGCAGAAAGCTGGAGTGGAACACTTGCTTGAAAGAACTGACAGTCGGCAAATGGGTTGTTTCTCCTGTGTCTTGTTTTTGTACAAAGTGAGGATTATGTCAAATACAAATTCTGAAACTATAGACCGTCAGAAGCAGCAGAATTGCAATTTGTAGAATCTGAATTGTACTATTGTGGCTTGGTACATCGACAGATAACATAAACCTAGGGATATAGGAAGTAAATAAGCTTTATTTGTTACATCGAAACAGTAATGGTTTCAGCCCAGTACATCACGGATAAATTCTTCCCAATCATTGAATACATCTACATGAAACACTGCCTTCTGAAAGCAGCATCTATTGTCAAAGATCCTTACCAACCAGGACATCCTCTCTTCTCACACTACCTGGTTCAAGAACAGTTACTACCCCTCAACCATCGGGCCCTTGAACAAAAGAGGGTATTTACACTCATCTATTCAGATGTTCCCATAACCAGTGATCTCACTTTAAGCCTCTTTATCTTGTTATTTTATGCTTTTGTTATTTATTGCTACTTATTTATATTTGCATTTGCACAGTTCGTTGTCTTCTGTGCTCTTGCTCTTTCATTGATCCTGCTTCCAGTTACTGTTCTAGGATTTGCTGCGCATGCCCGCAGGAAAAGGAATCTCAGGGTTATATGTGGTCATGTGTATGTACTCCGATAATAAATTTTACTTTGAACTTTAAACTTTGAGCATTGAAACATTCAGTGAAATGCATTGTTTGTGTCAATGATCAACACAGTCTGAGAATATGCTGGTGGCATACCAGTGGTGTCACCATGCTTCTATCGCCAACATACTATGCACAAAATACTGGAGGAACGTAGCAGGCCAGGGAGCATCCATGAAAATGAACAAAAGTTGATGTTTCAGGCCAAGATCCTACTTCAGGATCCTTCTTCCTGATGAAGGGTCTTGGCCCGAAATGTCAATTGTTTGTTCATTTCCATAGATGCTGCCTGACCTGCTGAATTCCTCTCGCATTTTGTATGTGTTGCTATGGATTTCCAGCATCTGCAGAATTTCTAGTGTTCCCAACATATCATGCCTGCAACTAACTAACCCGAAACGGTATGTTTTTTGGAATGTGGGATAGAAAAACTGGAGGAAATGCACGTGGTCACGGGGAGAATGTACAAACTCCTTATAGACAGCTGCGGGAATTGAACCCCTTACAAGAAAGGGTTAAGAGGGGTTTGGGTCAAACTGGTACTACCTAGACATATTGGTTAGTACAGTTGAGATAGGCTAAATTGTTTTCAATTCTGCATTGCTCTATGTCCCATGACTACTTGTACTTTTTACTGTACGTATTAAAGTTTCTCCCTGTCATTGGCCAGATCATCCAATGCTAAATGGAGAAGCAGGCTCGACATGTCAGATAGCCTACTCCCACTCCTATTTCTTATATTCTTTTACTCATCTTTATAGCTCAGTGTTTCTTATTTGAATAGTATATTCTGGTCCATTGAGTAGATTCCACTGCTTCATATTCACAAAACGTCACATTGACAAAGAAACGTAATGTGCCTGCAAGAATTCCCATTAACTTCTCTGGACTCATACCATCAGAGATACAGTACCATTCAAAATCTGAGGCACATATATGTAGCTAGGTTCCTCCCTTCCTTCCTTCCTTGCACTCTTAACTCCTGGTGGAGTCGTCGGGGTGCCGTCATGACAAGCTTTGCACCAGTCTGTTCCATCTGTCGTGGTTGTGTGCCAGAGCCTGGGTCACCGCAGATGTTTTCCCTGTCCATTCTTTAATGTTGTCCGTCCATCTTTTCCTAGTCTACCTCTCCTTCTTTTCCCCTCCACAATTCCTTGTAGAACGATCTTTGCAAGGCCTCTAGATCTTGTTACGTGGCCGTACCATCTCAGCTTTCTTTCCTTCACCATTGCGAGAAGGTCTTCATGGGGGCCAAAGTGGTGCTGGATGGTCTTGTGGACCTGCTGGTTTGTGATGTGGTCCAAGTATGAGACGCCCAAGATGTTGTGATAACCTCTCATTTCCGATGCCTGTATCTTCCTCTGTAGCTCTGCTGTGACTGTCCATGTCTCACATGCTAGGATGCCTCAGACTTTCACACAGCACTGTAGCAATTATTTGTATTACACTGTACAACTGCAACAAAAAAAATCAAATTTCATGACATATGTGAATGATGATAAACCTTATTTTGATATGGGTCTCTATTGTGAACTGAGAGTGAGAAAGGGCTAGGGAGAGGAGAATCATGGTTGGAACAAGGGGAAGGGAGAAGGGTAGGGAGCAGGAAGAATGAGAGAGACATGCTGTAATGATCAATACATAAATTGTTAGGAAACAAATGACATTGCCTGGTGGCTCAAGGCTGGGTGTGTCTACACCCATGCCAACCCCTGCCCCTGGTTCTCCTCCTCTGCCACCTGTCCCATGCCCCTCCTGTGGCACACCATCATCGCTATTCCCAACATCCGTTGCTCCGCCAGATTTAGAAATTCACTCTCCATTCCACGCTGACAAATATACAGTAATACTGTGTAAAAGTCTTAGGCCCCCCGACTATACACATGTGCCTAAGACTTTTGTACAATTCAGTACCGTACTTCCTTTGTCCTACTTATCTCTCTCTCACCACTGGTCACAAAACTAATTTGTCACAAAAATATTCTGCAGATGCTGTAAATCTTGAGCAGCACCCACAAAATGATGGAAGAACTTAGCAAATCAGATGGTATCTATGGGTGGAATAAACAGGCTGAGATCCTGAATTGTTAAGTTCCTCAAGCATTGTGTGTGTGCTGAAAACCAATTTCCCCCGGGATCAATAAAGTATGACTATGACTATGGCTAAAATTAACTTGGTTTTCTTTCTCTTTCCTAATTCTGACAGAGTGCCAGCTAGGAAACATCAACTGTTTCTCCCTCCACAGATGCTGCCTGAACTGCTGAGTGTGTCCAGCATTTTTTATTTTTATTACAGATTTTGTCCTTTTGATTTTTTCTTATCAATGATTAGGGATCAACTTTATTCACCATATAAACCTACATGTGTTAGGAAGTTGCTGTGGTGTCCAGCCCTACAAGACATTTTACTTTGTTAAAGGTGCTATATGATATTGTTTAATCACAAAATTAATGGCTCTCACTCCCATTAATATTTTTGGCAACTTTGTATTTTCTAATCACACTTTAGCTGATCAAACTAACCGTGAATGTTGCTGCAAGAAAGCAGCATCCGTCATCAGGAACTCCCACCACCCAGGCCATGCTTTCTCCTCACTGCTACCATCAAAAAGAAGCTACAGGAGCCTCAGGACTCACAATCCCAGGTTCAGGAAGAGTTACTACCCCTCAACCATCAGGCTCTTGAACCAAAAGGGATAACTTCACTCCATTTCACTTGCCCCATCATTGAAATGTTCCCATAACCTATGGACTCATTTTCAATGACTCTTCATCTCATGTTCTTGGTAATTATTAATTATTTATTTATTATCAGTATTCTTTTGTTTTTTTACTTGCACAGTTTGTTGTCTTTTGTACAGAGGTTGAACACTCAAGTTGGTGCGGCCTTTCATTGATTCTAGTATGGTTATTATTCTATTATGGATTTAGTGAGTACGCCTGTGGGAAAATGCATCTCAGGATTGCATATATACATATATGTATTTTGATAATAAGTTTACTTTGAACTTTGGAAAGTTTGCTATTTACATTAATCATTAATTTCAAAAAAACCTGCAGATCCCGGCAACCTAAACTTCAATACAGGAGGGAGGAGAAGATGGTGGCGCGACGCAGCGCGCGCGGCCGTTCCGAATGATATCGATTATGTGTTAACTAGGGGGCCGTGCACAATCTGGATTTGATGGAGACAGTCGTGAGAAGCACGGAGGAACACCTGGGGTAACTTCTGAAATGCCTGCTTCACTGCCGCTGCTACTGTGCGATCGAGAATCTTCGGAGACGAAGGCCCCAAATCCTCAGCATTGCCTATTGCCTGTTGCCAGGGCCGGGGTTGAAGCGCACAGCAGAGATGATGCTCGGTGCTCGGTGTCGGAGAGCTAGTCAGAGGCTCGGAGTTCTTGGATGGACTTGGAGTCAGACTATGGTCAGATGCTTCCAGTATGCTGCATCGGCAAGTTGGCGGCGCTGGAGGTTCACCGTCTGCATGAGATGATGGGACTTTCGAGAGATTTTGAGACTTTTACCGTGCCATGGTCTGTTCTTATCAAATTACAGTATTGCTTTGCACTGTTGGAACTATATGTTATAATTGTGTGGTTTTTGTTAGTTTTTAAGTCGGTTTGTCATGTGTTTCCGTGATATCATTCTGGAAAAACATTGCATCATTTCTTAATACATGCATTACTAAATGACAATAAAAGAGGACTGCGTGTCCTCATAATCTAAAAATACGTCGAGGCTGGAGATACTTAACAGGTCAGGCAGCATCTCTGCTAGAGAAACAGTCTCATAAAAGTTAATTAACCTCAGATGTTAACCTCAATTCACTCACTCCAGATATTGCTTGATCTGCCGAGTATTTTCAACATTCTCTGCTTTTATTCAGCCTTTACATTATGTATTTGACATATAAAATCGGCCAATAAAGTAGATTAAAAAATTCATTCAGATTGAAAAACCAAATCCAAACTTATCACTCAAATTGCACTGAATGTGTAGTGATGGTCACAGTATACTTTTGCTTTGATCATAGAATATCAGAGTTTTGAACAGGGATAGGAGGAAAAGATAACTGTGATAAATCTGCTGAGATGTGAAGTGTACCGTATCAGATCGATTATAAGAATGTGCCGAGCGAGCATGCGGCTGATCAATTGTGCAGTGAATTGATTGGGCCTCCTACATGCAGGAGGCACTCACTTTTGAGCGTGGGCTTTCGAATGCTCATATTTTTGACTCGGTGTGCCTAGTTCATCGCTCCCACATTGGAAGTTGCCCAGTGTGCACCATAACTAACATAACTCAGTAAAAATATTTAATCATACTACTCCGTCGTCATTCTTGCTTTGCGTAATACGTCACATCAAGATAAAAGACAAAATACTGAGAAAATCCCACTTCATTCACACAACAATAATCAACCAATTTCCATTATTTGCCATCCGTTGAAGCGATTATTCAAAGTACATTTATTATCAAAGTATATATACTATATATAACCTTGAGATTTGTCTCCTTACAGGCAGTCATAAAACAAAGAAACCCAATAGAACCCATTGAAAAAGAAGAGCGTCAAAAAGGCAGTTTGCAAGAAAAAGAGCAAATCAGGCAAACAGTAAACAGTAAGCAAATAACATTCAGAACTAAAGTTCACAAAAGTAAGTTCACAGCCATGAAGCTGGTCATCAATACAGCTGGTCCAGGAGCCCATTAGTTGCAGGCCACAGCTGAAGTTCAGCGCAGAAACATATAAATCTCTCCGAGTAGCAAATTGGACACTAATCCATCCCTTGCTGCCACCTCGACTCCCTGATCTTTTCAATCTGATCCAGTGCATAAATTAGCCAAACATCAGCTCATTCCTTGCTCTCAGATCCGGCCCTGCCACTTTGATACACTCTCAAGCCCTGACCCCTCTGTTTTGATTCGACCTGTACTCTGACCTTTCCAATCTGGCCCAGCACTTAAGTTGGTCTATTATAAATATTTAAAGGTAAATAACATTTTTTTAACTAATCTGTGACCTTGTTGATAACCATCAATGGCTGCAATAATGAAGACAGAGTTAAAATACAAGTGTCAAGCACTGCATGACCGCATTAACATTTAATCAAAACAGGGTAAGCTGCTTCAATGACTATCGCCCAGTAGCACTCACGCCTACTGTGATGAAGTACTTTGGTTGAGGCTAGAATTAACTCATGCCTGAGCAAGACCTGGTCCCACTGCAATTAGCCTACCATAACAGCAGAACTTCAGTAGATGTGTTCTCACTGGCTCTCCACTCGGCTTTGGAGCACTTGGGTAACAGCAAAGCATAACTCAGGCTGCTGCTTATTGATTACAACTCGGTGCTCAGCACTATCATCTCCTCAGTACTAATCAGCAAGCTTCAAAACCTGGGCTGCTGTACTTCCCTCTGTAACCGCATCCTCGATTTCCTTATCGAGAGATCACAGGCAGTGCCGATAGGAAATAACATCTCCTCCTCACTTACAAACAACACAGGTGCATCTCAAGGATGTGTGCTTAGTCCACTGTCCTACTATCCATACACCCAAGACTGCATGGCTAGGCACCATCTATAAATTGCTGTTGTTGACACCACTGTAGTTGACAGGATCTCAAATGACGACAAGGAGGCATACAGGGGTGAGATGGATCAGCTGGATGAGCACAATAACAAGTATGTACTCTTCATCTGTAAGTCCGAGAAATGGATTGTAGACTTCAGGAAGAGGTAATCTGGAGAGCCCTAATAGAGAGGTTAGGATGGAAAGGGTGAGCAGTGTCATGTTCCAGGCCAATAACCTCTCAGAGGATCGATCTTTTGTCCAACATATTGAGACAATTATGAAGAGGGCACACCAATGTTTCTACTTCATTGGAAATTTAGTGTATCGATAAAGACTTCAGCAAATTTCTACAGATGCATCATGGAGGTCATTCTGATTGCATCACTGCCTGCTATAGAGGCTCCAATGTGCAGGATTGAAAGAGGCTGTAGACTGTTGTGGACTCATCCAGCTCTATCACAGGAACAATCTTCCACACCATCGAGGACATCTCCAAGAGGTGCTGCCTCAAGAATGCATCTTCCATTATTTAGAACCCTCATTATCCGGGACATGCCCTCTTCTTTTAACTCCTCTCACTGGAGGAGATACAAGAGTCAGAAAACACACAGTCAATGATTCATGGACAGCTTCTTCTCCTCCAATATCAGAGTTCTGAATAGTCCATGAATCAATGAACGTTATCCCTCTTTAGCGCTACTTATAGACCATAGAACACTATAGCACAGTAGTTTTTGGCCCACGGTGTTGTGCTGACTTTTTCACCTACTCTAAGGTCAATCTAACCCTTTCCTTCTATGTAGTCCTCCATTTTTCTTTCATCTAGTTTCTTAAGAGTTTCTTAAATGCCTCAAATGTATCTGCCTCTATTCCCAGGGAATTACACACACCCACCACTCGTTCTGTTGAAATGTTATCTCTGACATTCCCTCTATACTTTCCTCTAATCTTCTTAAAATTATGTCCCCTAGTTAGAGCCATTATCAATCTACCTGTCCATCTATCAGGAGCATTGCCGCAAGAAAGCAGTATCCAGCATCAAGGACTCATCCAGACCATGCTCCTTGCTTGCTGCTGATATTGGAAAGGAAGTACAGGAGCCTTAGATCCCACATCTGCGGGTGCAGGAACAGTTATTAGCCCTCAGCCATCAGGCTTCTGAACCAGTGTGAATATCTTCACTCACTTCAACAATGAACTATTCCACAACCTATGGACTCACTTTCAAGGACTATACAACTTATGTTCTCAATATTATTTATTATTATTATTATTGTTATTATTTTGGAATTGCACTGTTTGTCTTCTTATGCACTTTGGCTGTTTGTCTTTATTTGTGTGTAATTTGTCATTGATTCTATATTTACTGTGAATGCCTGCAAGAAAATGAATCTTAGGATAAAATACAATGACATGTACATACTTTAATAATAAACTTACTTTAAACTTTGAACTTCATCGATCTAACTATCTACTATTTATTTATGTGTTTATTTATTTGTAGTAACAGTAACCTTTGTGTCTTCCTCTGTACTGCTGTCGCAAAATTAATTTCACAACATATCAGTGATTCTGATTCCAAAAGTCTTAGAAGTGACCTATAGCTGTCGAAGTATTTTGGTAGCATGGAGTCATTGTTGAAATGCAGGAAACGTAGGAGCCAAATGTTGACAAGGAGGAATGGGAGAATAACTGGATACTCTATCAAGGTAAAGCTGATTGAGAAATAAATATTGGCATGTTTATTATTCAAAGCTGTGCCACAGAATTGTTTGTTCCCACCCGAGAGGGCAGGTGAGGTCTTAAAGCCTTATGCTGACATAATTCTGGAAAATTCATTCAATATTCCAAAGAATAGACCCTCACAACAGATACAATGCAAAATAAATTCTAAAATCTCTTTCTATCTCAGATATTGACACAATAAATTATAATACAACTATATTAATAAGAAACATATTACCCAAAATATATCTTGAAAAAGTCAAGTGACATTGCAATTGTCTTCAGTGACTTGCATATGAATTTTCAATTTTGTTCCGAATTAGGCAACAACAATGCCACCACAAAGTAAAATCTTGTTTAATACTGATATTGCAACAACATTGGTACAAGATAAAATACTACCTCAGCAAAGAATATTTCTTGTTTATTCTTGCACAAAAAATATTCAGAATCGTAATTTACGTTTGTATATTCAGCTTTGTCCGAAGGTCTGCAAGAAAGTATTGAACGTCTCTCAATTATAATGGAAACACGAGGAAATCTGCAGATGCTGGAAATTCAAGAACACACATAAAGTATGTTCACCAGCATTTTTTATCCAAATATAATGGAGAAATTTAGTACTATGCAAAAGTCTTAGGCACATATACATAGCTAGGGTACCTAAAACCTTCGCACAGTACTGTATTTGTCAACGTGAAGCGGAGAGTGTGTTTGTAAATCTGGCAAAGGTTGCAAAGGTTGTTGGGAATAGTGAGGGTGGGGCACCGCAGGAGGAGAGTGGGACAGGTGGCGGAGAAGGAATGCCAGTGGTGGGCAGGTGGCACGAGTGCAAATATACCCAGCCCTGAAACACCAGGCAAGGTTATTTGATCCCAAACAATTGGTTTATTAATCATTACAGAATGTCTCTCTGGTGCTTCACGTTTCCTCCCTTCTTCCAGCCCCTTCCCACTCAGTCCACATAGAGTCCTGGATCAGAATCAGATTTATCATCACTCACATATGGCATGAAATTTGTTTATTTTTGTGGCAGCAGTACAGTGCAAAACATAAAATTACTACAGTACTGTGCAAAAGTCTTAGGCACCCTAGCTAAGACTAAGACTTATGTGTTATATGTGCCTAAGACTTTTGTATAGTTCTGTATATGTTAACATTGTAAAGTTCTTTATTGCAGTAGGTAAATGCCATGGATAAAGGTTGCCTGCGTGATGCTGCTGTTTCCAACACATTGGCTCACTGTATTGGTTCTGGTTTAAATATTACTCTTAGTTCATGCATGTAATTAAGTGAAATGGTCGAATTGGGATCAACACCAGCAATTGGAAGATTGGGGTTTAATTCACAGCATTGTCTGTAGGCAGTTTGTATGTTCTACCCATGATCATATAGGTTTTCTCCGGGTAGTCCAGTTTCTTCCCACATTCCAAAAACAAGACATATGGGTGAGTTTTAGTAAGTTGTGGGCATGCTATGCGGGCATGATAGCGTAGCGGTTAGTGCAATGCTATTACAGTGCCAATAACCTTGGTTCAATTCCTGCTGTTTGTATGTTCTTCCCATGACAGCATGGGTTTCCTATGGGTGCTCCGGGTTACTCTCATGTTCCAAAGATGTATTGGTTAGTAGGTTCCATTTCCCTCCATAGATGCTGCCAGACCCACTTCGCTCCTCCAGCAAATTGTGTGTTGCTCCAGATTCCAGCATATATTGCAGCCCCTTGGGTCTCCAAATTGACATGCATATTGGCAAGTACCATGGTCTCAAAGAGAAGAGACAGAATAATTCACAAGTGTACAGGGAAATGAGGGGATGGAAAATGGGATTTTGGGAGTGCCTTATGAATCTGATGGGCTGAATGGTTCCTTTCTGTGTCAGATTAAATAGGTAAATCCAAAACTTGCTCCATACTGAGATAGTACACAGAAATAACACATGCTAGAAATCTCAAAAAGAAAATTAAACTCTCTCAGGCAGGGTGCAGAGGAGACTTACCAGGATGCTGCCTGGATTTCAGACCGTGTCTTATGAGGGTAGGTTAGGTGAGCTTGGACTTTTCTCCTTGGAGCAAAGCAAGATGAGTGGTGACAATGATCGAGCTGTACAAGATGCTAAGAGGCATAGATTGAGATTATAGTCAGAGACTTGTACCCGGGGAAGAAATAGCTAATACAAGGGAGCAAAATTTGAAGGTGATTGGAGGAAATTATAGGGGGGATGTCAGAGAGTGGTGGGTGCATGGAACATCCTGACAGAGTTGGTGACAGAAGCAGATTCATTAGAGATTTCAAAGAAACTTTGAGATAGGCACATGAATGATGATAGAAAAATAGAGGGATATGCAGGAGGGAAGGGTTAGATTGATCTCGAGTAGGTTAAAAGATCAGCAGAACAACATGGGCCAAAGAGCTTGGCCTATGTTGTAATGTTCTATGTTCTACAGTGCTGTGCAAAAAGTCTTAGGCATACACACACACACACACACACACACATACACACACACACACACACACACACACACACACACACACACACACCTTTATTTCCTGCGGAGCATCAAGAAAATTCACCTCTGTCCCAGGATACTGATGGACTTTTACCGCTGTACCACTGAGAGCATACTCACCAACTGCAGCTCAACGTGGCATGGTAATTGTCCCGTATCGGACCGCAAAGCACTCCAGCGTGTGGTGAAAACTGCCCAGCGGATTATCGGCGCCCAATTGCCCACCATTGAGAACAACTACCATAAACGCTGCCTGGGCAGAGCGAAAAGCATTATCAAGGATGCATCTCACCCTAAGCATGGACTTTTTACTCTGCTGCAGTCTGGTAGGCGCTACAGGAGCCTCCGTTCCTGCACCAGCAGGCACGGGAAGAGCTTCTTCCTTGAGGCTGTGACCCTGCTGAACCTCATATCACAGCGCTAAGCAGTATTGCACCCATATTGCACTCTCTCAGTACTTTTATATTTGTGTGCTGTAGCACTTACTTTTTATTTGCAGTTATTTTGTAAATAACACTATTCTTTGCATTTCTGGTTAGATGCTAACTGTATTTCATTGGCTTAGTATCTGTACTCGGCACAATGACAATAAAGTTGAATCTATCTATCTATCTATAATGTTCAATAAACCAGTTGTGCGGAATCAGTTGACCATGCCTGGTGTGTCAGGGCTGAGAGTTACTGCACCCATACCAATCCCCTTCCTGGCACACCTTCTCTGTTACCTGTCTCACATCCCGCCTGTGATGCTCCACCCTCGTCGCTCCCAATATCCTTTGCTCCTGTCATATTTACAGACTCGCTCTCCACTCATTACTGTGCAGAAGTCTTAGGCACCCTACTTATATAGTAAGTAGTACAATACTGCATGTTCTTGGAAAAATACAGTTAGAGAGCAAGCAATGAATACAAAATGCTGGGGGTACTCAGCAGGTGAGGAAGCGTCCATGGAGGAAAATGTACAGTCAATGTTTTGGGCTAAGGACCTTCTTCAGAACAGGAAAGGAAGGTGGCCACAAGCCAGAATGGAGAACAAGTAGTTGTATTTCAAGATATCCAATTCATTGTTTGAGTATAAATCTTTTGTCCAAACAAAAGCTATTCAGACAGAATGCTCAATGCTTTAATCAATAATGTTCTTTTACTGTTTACAGTTGTGCTCTTCCAGCATTTTGCTCTTTGTTCTGTCTTCTTGTGTACAAGTGAAGCTGCTCTTATTTCCTGTTTGATCTTCCAAACTTGGACATCCTAAAACCACAAGCTAAATTTAAAAATGCACTTAATAGATGGGAATGCCTTTTAAGATCAAATCCAAACAACAGAAAGATTAGAAACAAATGAAAAAATTGGACAGCTTTTGTCTTCAGAAGACAAGCTTGGGCATGCCCTAACAGAGGTCTTTAAAATGATAATGGTGTGGATGCAAGAAGATTGTTACCTAAAGTCAAGGAGTCATCACAGAAATTAGCTCTTTGGGCCATCATATCCAAGCCAACCTATTTCTTTATCTAATCTAATTCCTCATTAGGACTACACTCAGTGGCCACTTTATTAGAAACCTCCTCTACTTAATAAACTGGCTACTGAGTGTATATTCATGCTCTTTTGCTATAGTTGCCCATCCACTTCAAGTTTTGATATGTTGTGCATTCAGAGATGCTCTTCCACACCCTATTGTTGTAACGCATAGTTATTTGAGTTATGCCACCTTCCTGCCATTTTAAACCCTCTTCTCTCCTTGGACCTCTCTCAATAACAAGGATCCCATAGAACTGCTGCTCACCAGATGTTTTTTTGTTTACTGCACCATTCTCTGTAAGCTTTAGAGACAGAAAATCCCAGAAGATCTGCGGTTTCTGAGACACTTAAACCACCCTATGTGGCACCAATAATTTTTCTACAGTCAAAGTCACTTAGATCACATTTCTTCCGCATTCTGATGTTTGGTCTGAACAACAAGCAAACCTTCTGACCACGTCTGCATGCTTTTATGTATTAAGTTGCTGTGAGATATTTGGCTGATTAGATATTTGCATTAATGAGCAGATGTACCTAATAAAGTGGTCACTGAGTCAATGTCCTTAATAACATTTTTATTACTTTCAGTCCGGATGAAGCACTTTTACCTGAAATATTTACTGATAATTTTCCTCATTAGATGCAGTCTGATCTGCTCCTCCAGCATCTTGTATGTTCCTCCAGATCCCAGCATCTTTAGTTTCTTGTACCTTCTTCTACATCTTACTTATTTTGGTGTCTGACCAAACATTGATTAAATACAGTAATTGTATCTGATTCAATCTCCTCCTTTGATAGAGAGCAACCACTGGTTTTGCTATCTGGAATATACTGGCATGTTTCGATACATCACCAAAGACTAGAAAATTTCATTCACCAAAGATAGCATTCTGACAGGCTACATCAGAGACTGGTATGGAAGCACCAATGCACAAGATCAGAAAAAGCTGCAGAGGATTGTAAACTCAGCCACTTCCATCACAGACACTAACTTCCTCATCATCGCGGACTTCTTCAAAACCTGATGCTTCAAGAATGCAGCAGAATACATGGTACAGGATGTTTACCTTCCAGAACAAACCCTTTTCTCATTACTACCCGCAGGAGAAGGTACAGGGCCCTAAAGACACACATCGGCCTTTTTAGGATCAATTTCCTAACCTCTGCCTAGAGACTTCTAAATGGTCCATGAACCCACAAAGACTACCTCATGTCCTGCTGAAGGGTTTCGGCCCAAAACATCAACTGTACTTTTTTTCGGTAGATGCTGCCTGGCTTGTTGAGTTCCTCCAGCGATTAGTGTGTTGCTTGGATTTCCAGCATCTGCAGATTTTCTCTTTTTTAAGACCACCTCACTAGTGAGGGTTTTGCAGTGTTGGGCAGAGCAGTTGCCGTACCAACCTATGATGCATCCAGAGATGATGCTTTCAATGATGCATCTGTAAGAATTGTTGGGGGCAATCAGGGACATACCAAATTTCCTTAGCCTTCTGAGAAAATAGAGGCACTGCTGTGCTTTTACCAGCGATAGTGTCTATGTTTCTGGACCAGGAGCACATCAGTGGCCATAGGCCTGTATCACTTCTTTTTCATTGTGGTTGTGTGCAGGCCTACCTCCTGTCAATGCCTGAGCTCCAGCCTGCTGTTTGTGAAAATTTAGAACATAGAACACCAGACAGTACAGCACGGTACAGACTCTTCAGCCCATGTTTATATGCCGACCTTTTAACCTACACCAAGAACAATCTAATTGTTCCTTCCCACAAAGTCCTCCATTTTCTTTCATCCATGTCCCTAAGTGTCTCTTAAATGTTCCTAATGTATGTGCCTCTACCACTACTCCTGGGAGCATTCTTAACGCACTCACCACTCTCTGTGTAAAAAACCTATCGCTGACATCTCCCCTACACTTCCCCCGATCATTTTAAAATTATGCCCTCTTGTATAATCCATTTTCTCTTTGTGAAAAAATCGCTGACTGTCTATTCTATCTATGACTGTTATTACCTCTATCAGGTCACTTCTCATCCTCGTTTTCTCCAAAAAGAAAAGTCCTAGTTCACTCAACCTTTCCTCCTTGGACATGCTCCCTCATCCAGGCTGTATCCTGGCAAATCTCTTCTGCACCCTCTCTGAAGCTTCAAGTGTGGCCTAACCAGAATTTTATAGAACTGCAATGTTTCCTTGTGGATCTCGAACTCAACCCCCAACCACTCTCTCTAGATCTCTCTTTAATCTTGCAATGGACATCAGTACGATCAGTGGGTATACAAGGTTTAAATGCACCACACCATAAATATTACTTCCCAGCTATGGGAATGCAGGAAGATTGTACCATGGCACTGGTCACATTTTTAATTCTTTATTGCAAGGAGTGTTTGGAGAAGTCGATGGGCTGCTGAATAATTTAATCAGTGAGCTTTTCTGGAGGGGTTATCAGTTTTTGTCTTAAGTAGGAAAGATACAGAAGACCATAAGCTTTCCTGAAATTCCTAAATAAATGATCAAGGTTGAAGATAGAAGAAAAGTAATTATCATGAAACAGTTATCACTGTTCAACCATCAGGCTCCTGAACTAGGGTGGATAATTTCACTCACCTCAGCTTTGCCCTGGTCATTGAACACAATGTATGGACTCAATTTCAAGGACTTTACAACTCATGATCTCAGTATTACTTTTCTATCTATCTGTAAGTGCTGAAGAAAGATTTGGACCGAAACATTGAACATTTGTTCATTCCCTAGTTGCTGACTAGCCTGCTCAGTTCCTCCAGCATTTTGTGTATGTTACTTTGGATTTCCAGCATCTGCAGAATTTCTTGTATCCATCTATTTATTCACAGTATTTGTTTTTTTTTTGTTTGTCTTCTTTTGCACATTGGTTGCTTGTCAGTCTTTGTGTGTAGTTTTGATTCTATTGTATTTCTTTTATTTTTGCTGCACCATGAATGCCTGCAAGAAAATGGATCTCAGGGTAGAGTAGAGTGACATATGCGAACTTTGATAATAAATTTACTTGAACTTTGAACTTTAAAACTTTAAAGAACTTATAAGAAATTACAACCACAATTTTCCCAAAGATATGGATAGATACAGTGCATTTCATCCTGCTGCACTCTAGAGCTAGCAAAGCAGAAATTTAGACAGAGCAGAAAATTAATAAAGAATGTAAGTAAAGTCAAACCAATGGACATGTTCCTAATCTGATTTCACAAGCAGAGGTGAATACCAAATGGTTTACTCGAAATGTTGTCTTGCATTAGGCTCAAATTCAATTTCAAATTGGATTGAATCAATCACTAGATTGAATTATTAAATGAGTTCTTCATTTGCAGTGTCCTGAAAGAGGACTGTGGGATTCTATTTGATCTTGAAAAGTAAAGTACAGACCTTGCCCTGGTCTGTACTAAAGCAGGTCAGCATCGATCTCTGTGTCACAGAACAGCACACCAGCAGATATTACAAACTTTGACCTGCAAATGGAATGCCACAAAACATCCCACAAGAGACAGATAGTGAAGGTGATATCACTGGATTAGTGCAGAGGCAGTGAACTGCATTGAAATTTGGCTATGCCTAAGGTTAGATATAAATAGGAATTACATTTAGCTACCCACTGGGATGAGATCTTACACCAATTTTACAGAGATCTCAGTCAGGAAATTAAAATAATAATGAATTAATTATTGGCAAGGAAATCAGAATATCAGATTGATTCAAAGACTGAGAAGCTCATTTATTGTGGTTTAAGGTGGACAAGTACACTGGGGCAGCAGGATAGCATTGCAGTTAATGTCATTTACATATTTTTTATTATATATTGTAATGTACTGCTGCCACAAAACAACAAATTTCACATCATACAGTACTGTGCAAATGTCTCAGGCACATTTTCTTAGCTAGGGTGCTTAAGAGTTTTACACAGTACTGTAGTAATTTTATGTATTACACTGTACTGCTGCCACACAAAAAAACATTTCATGACATACGTGAGTGATGGTAAACCTGATTCAGATATGGGTCTCTACTGTGGACTGGGAATGGAAAGGGACAGCGAGAAGGGAATCATGGTTGGAAAAAGGGGGAGGGAAATTGAAGGGAGTGGGAAACATCAGAAAGACGTTCTGTAATGATCAATAAATGGATTGTTTGAAATCAAATGACTTTGTCTGGTGTCTCAGGACAAGGTGTGCCTGTAGACGTGCCAAACCAAACCTCTTCCTCTCCTTCTCTACCACCTGTCCCACATGTGCTACCTTGCAATTCCCAGCATCCTTTGCTCCCATCAGATTTACAAACTCGTGTTCTGCTCCATGTTGACAAATGCTGTACTGTGCAAAAGTCTTAGGCACCCCAGCTAAATATGATGCATGTGCCTAGAATTTTGCACAGTACTGTATGCCAGTGATGTTAAACCTGAATCTGAATCTGCTACTGCAGTGCCAGCAGCTGGGTCTCATTTCCTGCCACTGTCAGTGAGTAGTTTATAGGTTTTCCCTGTGACCATGTGGGTTTCTTCCGGGTGCTCCAGTTTCCTCCCACATTCCAAAGACGTACAGCTATTAGATTAATTGGTCACATGGGCATAATTGGGCATTGGGCTGGTAGGTCCTGTTACTGTGCTGTTTCTCCGAGCAGGATCGCGATTCCAACTGAGACTTGTGCTTATCATAATAGTTGTATGTTAATGTGCAAAGTTACTGATGTATGGTTACAGTTTCTGAGATAAGGACACTGCAATCTGAGAGCGGAACGAAGCGGCCATGCAGAACAGCTTTGCCACTATTTGGAATTTAGGTCCAAGGTTAGCAGAGAAATGTTATGCATCACAGGTCTTTCCTTAGTGCATTACATTTTGGTTTGAAATCTGGAGGCTTCATAATGATAAATAAAACATTGATAGTTTAGAAAAGGTGCAGAAAAATTGGCACCAAGGTTTTGACTTAAATACCATACAGATAGACTTTCTTTGGATTGGGTTAAAATCTTGGAAAGGTCCCATAATAGTATCATGTCAACATCTGGCAAGGATGTGATTGGTAACTGGGAGGCCTTCAAAGGAGAAATTTTGAGAGTGCAGAGTTTGTATGTTCCTGTCAGAATTAAAGGCAAAGTGAATAAGAATAAGGAACCTTGGTTCTCAAGGGATATTAGAACTCTGATAAAGAAGAAGAGAGAGCTATATGACATGTATAGGAAACAGGGAGCAAATAAAGTGCTTGAGGAGTATAAAAAGTGCAAAAAAAACTTAAGAAAGAAATCAGGAGGGCTAAAAGAAGACATGAGGTTGCTTTGGCAGTCAAGGTGAAGGATAATCCCAAGAGCTTCTACAGGTATATTAAGAGCAAAAGGATAGTAAGGGATAAAATTGGTCCTCCTGAAGAGCAGAGTGGTCGGCTATGTATGGAACCAACAGAAATGGGGGAGATCTTAAATGGGTTTTTTGCATCTGTATTTACTAAGGAAATTGGCATGGAGCCAATGGAAATAAGGCAAACAAGTAGTGAGGTCATGGAGCCTATACTGATTGAAGAGGAGGAGGTGCTTGCTATCTTGAGGCAAATCAGAGTAGATAAATCCCCAGGACCTGACAGGGTATTCCCTTGGACCTTGAAGGAGACTAGTGTTGAAAATGTAGGGGCCCTCGCAGAGGTATTTAAAATGTTGGTATCTATGGGTGAGGTGCTGGAGGATTGGAGGCTAGCTCATGTTGTTCCGTTATTTAAAAAAGGCTCTAAGAGTAATCTGGGAAATTATAGACTGGTAAGTTTGATGTCGGTAGTCGGTAAATTGTTGGAAGGAGTACTAAGAGATAGGATCTACAAGTATTTGGATAGACAGGGATTTATTAGGGAGAGTCAACATGGCTTTGTGCGTGGTAGGTCATGTTTAACAAATCTATTAGAGTATTTTGAGGAGGTTACCAGGAAAGTGGATGAAGGGAAGGCAGTGCATGTTGTCTACATGGACTTCAGTAAGGTCTTTGACAAGGTCCCGCATGGGAGGTTAGTTAGGAAAATTCATTCACTAGGTATACATGGAGTGGTAGTAAATTGGATTAGACATTGGCTCAATGGAAGAAGCCAGAGAATGGTAGTGGAGGATTGCTTCTCTGAGTGGAGGCCTGTGACTAGTGGTGTGCCATAGGGATCAGTGCTGGGTCCATTGTTATTTGTCATCTATGTCAATGATCTGGATGATAATGTGTTAAATTGGATCAGCAAATTTGCTGATGATACAAAGGTTGGAGGTGTAGTGGACAGTGAGGAAGGTTTTCAAAGCTTGCAGAGGGATTTGGGCCAGTTAGAAAAATGGGCTGAAAAATGGCAGATGGAGTTTATTACAGACAAGTGTGAGGTATTGCACTTTGGAAGGATAAACCAATGTACGACATACAAGGTAAATGGTAGGGCACTGAGGAGTGCAGTGGAACAGAGGAATCTGGGAATACAGATACAAAATTCCCTAAAAGTGTCGTCACAGGTAGATAGGGTCGTAAAGAGAGCTTCTGGTACATTGGCCTTTATAAATCAAAGTATTGAGCATAAGAGTTGAAATGTTATGGTGAGGTTGTATAAGGCATTGGTGAGGCTGAATCTGGAGTATTGTGTTCAGTTTTGGTCACCAAATTACAGGAATGATATTACTAAGGTTGAAAAAGTGCAGAGAAGATTTACAAGGATGTTGCTGGGACTTGAGAAACTGAGTTACAGAGGAAGGTTGAATAGGTCAGGACTTTATTCCCTGGAACGTAGAAGAATGAGGGGAGATTTGATAGAGGTATAAAAAATTATGATAGGTATAGGTAGAGTGAATGCAAGCAGGCTTTTTCAAATGAGTCTAGGGGAGAAAGAAAACAGAGGACATGGGTTAAGGGTAAAGGGGGAAAAGTTTAAAGGGAACATTAGTGGGGGGATTCTTCACACAGAGAGTGGTGAGAGTGTGGAATGAGCTGCTGGATGAAGTGGTAAATGCAGGCTCACTTTTAACATTTGAGAAAAACTTGGATAGGTACATGGATGGGAGGTGTATGGAGGGATATGGTCCAGGTGCAGGTAAGTGGGACTAGGCAGAAAAATGGTTCAGCACAGCCAAGAAGGGCCAAAAGGCCTGTTTCTGTGCTGCAATGTTCTATGGTTCTATCTTTATCCAACCATAGCTAAGGAGCCAACACAGACTTCTCTGTCTTCCAGTAACTACTATACTTTGTTTACCACCACCCCTCCTTTATCCCTCTTAACCCTTCTCTTTCCCCTCCCCCAGCCTCATGACCTGATCATTACCCACACATCCCTTTCGTTCCCTACCTCCGTATATTTATTCCATGGGCTACTGTCCTCTCCTGTCCTATCAGATTCCTTCTTCTTCAGCCCCTTGCTTCCTCCACCTTTCACCTCCCTGCTTCTCACCTCATTCTCTTCCCTCCACCAACCTCCCTCCCTTCTCCCTCTCACTTGGATTCACCCATCCCCTGTCAGCTCACCTTCCTCCCTTTCCCCACAACCTTTTATTCTGGGTTCGGCCTTGTTTGTTTCCAATACTGTTCATTTCCCTCCATCAATGCTGCTGACCTTTTGATTTCTTCCAGCTTTGTTTGTGTGTGTGTGTGTGTGTGTGTGTGTGTGTGTGTGTTGGTCTAGTTTCACAGTGTTTGCACAAACTTTTGTATCTCCATGTAACCAAACTATCTCAGGATTCCCAACACTTTCCCCACCACCATCTCCAAATAGAAGGGGATCCAGGGATAGGCTTTGATGTCATATTGTAAGAAAGTTGTATGCTAAAGGAGGTGTAAAGTGCTCCTCCTTCCACCGGCCTGCAGGTCACCCTTGAGCAAGGTGTAGCACCTGCTTAGCCCCCTCAATCAGGGTTACTCGAAGCCATGGGAGCAGGTGGTGGATGGTCGTATGAGCAGCCAGTGTGTATCACAAGTCCTGATTATGTGACCATTGATGCCAGGCAGACAATCTCTGAAGAGTATTGATAATGGCTAGGGTCATCCGTTTTGTAAAGGCACTGCCCAGAAGAAGGCAATGGCAAACCACTTCTTTAGAAAAATTTTCCCAGAGCAATTATATTCTTGGAATGACCATGATCACCCATGCTATACGACACAGCGCATAATGAACAGATGAACGTTTCGGAATAATTGAAAGATATGGTTGGTTGTGAGGCTATAGTTCTGATCATGAATAAATAAATGTGACTTTGTGTAAATGTGATCATCAAGGGACGTTTTCTTGTTTTTTTTTTGGTCTTGATCAACCCACACAAATCAGAAGGTCCAAGACTAAGCAACTTAAAATAAGAAGCAGGATTACCCCTAGATGCCGATGGAGGGTCTCGGCCTGAAACGTCAACTGTTATTCCTCTCCATAGATGCTACCTGATCTGCTAAGTTCTGTGCTAAGGAGTGTTTTGCACTGAAATTAGATGTGATCTGGATTTTGCTTCCTGCAGATGTGATAGAAGCAAAGAAAGTCAGGATGTGGAATGGAAGAGTGGTAAAGGAGGTCTACAGTATGCTTATCCTTATTCATGAAGGGGACAGGAAGTTATGCAACAGTTTTATAAAACTCTGGTTTGGCCACATCTAGAGTATTTATTGTATACAGTTCTTGTTGTCCCATTATAGGAAGGATTTCGAGGCTTTGCAGAATGTGCAGATGAGGTTCACATGGTGAAGCACCTTCAATTACTCCAAAGGACTGAGGTTTGGTAAAATACTGAAAGGCTTTTATTCGCTGTACAATACGACCTCCACAGTGAGTGTCTGCCCCCGGACTGAGGGGGAGGGGCAAGGCGAACACCTTTATACAGGACTCTATGGGAGGAGCCACAGGGACAGTCAGCAGAGGGGTGTGCCCAGACAGGTAACCAAGTTACAACATATATACATGGTTTACCACACATGGGTCAGGGAGTGTATGCTATAAGAACAGATTGGATCAACTCAGGTTACTTTCTCCAAGGTGGTGGAGGCTGAGGGGAGATCTGATAGGAGTATCATCATTATCATCATCATCATTATGTACTGTGTCATATGACATGGGCAATCATGATCTTACCCATGGCCACGATTGTTCTTGACAAATTGTTGTACAGAAGTGGATTGCCATTGCCTTCTTCTGGGCAGTATCTTTACAAGTTGGGTGACCCCAGTCATTATCAGTACTGTTCAAAGATTGTCTGTCTGGCGTCACTGGTCACGTAACCAGGACTTGTGATATGGACCGGCCGCTCATACGACCATCCTCCACCTGCACCACCTGCTAGCAGAGGGAAGGATTGCCTTACACCTCCTTTGGTAGAGACATATCTCCACCCTGCCATCCAAAACAATGCATTGCTCTCAGAGAGTAGCACAAGATATCAGCCTCTATCATGTGCTCAAAACTCTGAGAACAACTTGAACTCATGTGGATTAGCATGTGAGGAGAGATTGAGTCAACTGAGTTTGGGATAGGAAAAATAATTCAATACGATTTAAATTTCTGACAGGGCCACTCAGATTTGATGATGGAAGCTTATTTCCTCTGGTAGTGGGGCTTAGCACATGGGGCCATAATCTCAGGTCACAGGGCAAGAAATGTAAGACTGGTGAAGAAGATTCATTCTTTCTCTTATTGGATCTTTATGGAGATTGCCTGATCTGAGTATTTCCAGAAATTTCTGCATTTATTTCACATCTTTGTTACACAAAAGCAGTGCATTTTATAAATGATGATAGATGGGGGAACGTTGATATTCAAAGGACTGAGCTGTCACAGAAAGATGATTCATTCTTTCTCGAGAAGTTGGAAGATTGTGAGGAGATAATGCTGGTGGTTTCTCTCCAGAGACTTGAGTTTCTGCATGTAGTCTGTGCCTAAGAAGCAAATGAGTTATCTTACACCATCAGCATCATATAAAAATTACTGAAGATGATGATAGGGTTCAGAATTAGTACAGGATGGTGGAAGGAGTGGGAGAGAAAGATTTTAAAAAATATTGATTTCCTCCTATAGCATAGGTTAAATGTTACTAGGATAGTTTGCACTGACATCTCACCAGCATGGAGTTAGGAAGCATTGTAATCGTCCTTTCAGCCCATTGCGAGAGTGCTGAGCACTTTGCACCCATTTAAACTAACACTAGACGAATCAGATTTTATTGGCACCAATTAGATTAGAATAGATTAGATTAATTTATCAATCACATGCACGTTGAAACATACAGTCAAATGCATAGTTTGCATTAACAACCAACGTAATCTGAGAATGTGCTGCCGACAAACCAGAAGTGTTATCATATATTCCGGTGCCAACATTGTACTGTATGCTCATAATGTTCAGCAGAACAACATGCAGCAACAACAAAGGAAATCCCTTTCCGACCGTACCCACCCACACATACAGACCAATATACTAACAAGGCCTCTCAGTTTCTACTAGCCACCTCCACTCTTGGAGTCAACTTACTGCGATGAATTGAGTTCAAGAGCAGTGAGGTAATGTTGCAGATCTATAAAACTCCGGTCAGATCATACATGGAGTCTTGAGTTCTGTTCTGGTCACCTCATCTTAGGAGGATGAGGAAGCTTTAGCGGAGATGCTGAGGAGATTTACCAGGATGCTACCTGGATTAGAAAACATGCCTTATGAGGGTAGGTTTGGGGTGAAAAACAATGAGAGGTGACTTGATAAAGGTGTATAAGATTAAATGAGTCAGAGATAGAGTGGACAACAAATGCCTTTTCCCATTGTGGCAATGACTAATACCAGAGAACATCCTTTTAAGGAAAGTTTAGGGGAGATGTCAGAGGTATTTTTTTCTACAAAGGCATTTTTTTTTTGTTCTGAAGTTAGAGACATTTAAGAGACTCTTAGATAGGCAGATGAAAAAAAAATAGAAGATTATGAACTATGTAGGAGAGAAAGATGAGACTGATCGTAAAATAGGTTAAAAGGTTAGCACAACATCATGGGATGAAGATTCTGTGTTGTGCTGTACTGTCAAGTAACTGCAATGTTCCAAGTGCTTCTAGCCATTTTTGAATTGTAGAGTAGACCTACAGGATCCATTGGAAGATGATCTCTCATCCTACTCCTTTTGAGCATGCAAATATCAATGGCAAGATCATCGTTTATCCCAATTACCCTCGAGGTGGGAGTAAACTGCCTCTTGGAAGCACAACAGCTCCTCTGCTGAGATTGGTGAGGACAGTAATTTGGTAGCTGTTTTACGATTGTTGCAAATCAGCATATAGGAGGGAGTTTGAAAATCTGGCTGAGTGGTGCCACAACAACAACCTCTTACTGAATGCCAGCAAGACCAAGGAGCTGATTATTGACTTCAGGAGGAGAAAAATGGAGGTCCTCATCAGGGAATCAAAGGTAGAGAGGGTCCGTAACTTCAAATTCTTTGGTGTTATCATTTTAGAGGAACTGTCCTGGGCATGTGCTATTATGAAGAAAGCAAAGCAGAGGTTTCCAAAGGTTTGGTATGATAGCTAAAACTTTAACAAACTTCTATAGATGTGTGGTGGAGAGTATATTGACTGGCTGCATCACAGCCTGGTCTGGAAACAACTTGAACCAAAAAACCTACAAAATATAGTGGATACGGCCAAGTCTATCACAGGTAAAGCCCTTCCCACCATACAGCACATCCACACGGATCATTGTCGTAAGAAAGCAGTATCCATCATCAGGGACCACCCACCTCCCAGACCATGCTGTCTTCTCGCAGAGAACGCAGTAGAGGAGCCTCAGGATTCTTACCGCTATCTTCAGGAACAGTTGTTACCCCCCTCAGCGATCAGGCTCTTGAACCAGAGGGATAACTTCACTCGACTTCACTTGTCACATCATTGTCACTGAACTGTTTCCACAACCTATGGACTCAGCTTCAAGTACTCTTCATTTCATGTTCTCAATATTTATTGCTTATTTATTATTATTATTTTTTTTCTTTGTGTTTGCAGAGTTTGTTGTCTTTTGCACATTGGTTGTTTGTTCCCCCCTGTTGGTGTGGTCTTTCACGGATTCTATTATGGTTATTGGATTTACTGAGCATGCCAGCAAGAAAATGAATCTCAAGACTGCATATGGTGACATATTTGTTCTTTGATAAGTTTACTTTGCACCTTGACATTTTTGAACTTTGAACATATATCGCTATGTAGTGAAGAAGTTGGTTTACATGCTAGCCAAACAGATCAATCCATTCACTAGCATATCAAGTAGTACAAATGAAAAAAAACACAACGGAATCCTGAACATAGTGTTACAATTGGAGATAAAGTGCAGTGTCGGTAGACAAATAAGAAGCAAGAGCCTATGAAGAGGTAGATTAAGTGTTCACCTTTATTATACAAGAGGTCCATTTAAGAGTCTTATAATAGGATAAAAGCTATCCTTGAGCCTGGTGGTATGTTTTTTCAACCTTTTGTATCTTCTGCCCAATGAAAGAGGGGAGAAGGGAGAACGTCTGGGGTGGGAGTGGACTTAAGTATGTTGGCTGCTTTCCTGAGATAGAAGGAAGTGCAAGTGAAGTCCAACGAGGAGAGTTGAAGGTCCTGAAAGGATCTTGGCCCAAAATGTTGACTGTCTATTCATTCCCATAGATGCTGCCTGACCTGCTGAGTTCCTCCAGCATTTCGTGTGCTGTGCCATGGAGGGGAGTCTGGCTTGTGTGATGGACTTTGCTGTGTTCACAACACACTGTAACGTCTTGTGTTTTTAGGAAGAACAGTTGCTGTACTAAGCCGTGATGCATCTGGATGGGATACTTTTCATGGTGAATTGGTAAAAATTGCTGAGGATCAGCAGGGACATGTTAAAATTCCTGCCTTCAGAATCAGAATAAGCAAAATTAGATAGATTAACTCTGACATACATCTAGTGGCCAACATATTAGGTACCAACTTAAGGGATCACTAAGTGTATTTCTGTATATTTATGGTCTTCTATTGTTGTAGCCCATGCACTTCACCATTTGACAAATTGTGCATTCAGAGATGCTCTTCTGCACACCACTGCGGTAACGTATAGTTATTTGAGTTACTGTCACCTTCCTGTCGGCTTGAAACAGTCTGGCCATTCTCTTCTGACATCTCTCTTTAAAAAGGCATTTTCACCCACAGAATCGCTGCTCACGGGATTTTTTTTTTGTTTTTGACAACATTCCCTGTAACTCCAGAGACGATGCATGAAAATCCCTGGAGATCAGCAGGTTCTGAGATACACAAACCACCCCATCTGGCACCAACAATCATTCCATGATCAAAGTAACTTAGGTCACATTTCTTCCCCATTCTGATGTTTGGTCTGAACAACAAATGAACATCTTGACTATATCTGCATACTTTTATGTATTGATTTACTGCCACATGATTGGTTGATTAGATATTTGCATTAACAAGCAGGTGTACAAGTGTATCTAATAAAGTGGACACTGAGTGAATGTCATGAATTTTTTTTTTGTTTTGTTTTGTGGCAGCAGTATATAAAACTTTACTATGTTATGTAAATAAATAGATGCAAAAGCCAAATAATGAGGTCGTGTTCCAGTGCACAGTTTCAGAGTCATGATGGCCTATGATGGAGAAGACTTATGGGCAGAGGAGTTCCCATGGAAAATTGGATTGAATGGCAAGTGGTGCAGAACATAGATTTGATCTGCAGTGGTAAATCATTATTATGTATCATGAAAGCACATTAAGTGCTATGCCCAGATTCTGACCACACTTTGGGACAGGTGTTTAGAAAATCGAGGGAGCATCACAACCATGTCAGGTGCTGCTTTGCTTGATAAAATAGGAAATAGAGCAAGATATGGAAGTTTCAGGGAGATGGTCACCACCAGGTTACTGAGATAAGAGCTGCTCTTGCATTTGACACTTGTATCTTGTAAAAGGAGTGGGGCGAGAGGTCATCTTCCAGTGGATATTCTGGACACCTAAACATTCATTAGAAAGAACGGTTTCAAATTATCAAACATGGTTAGAAACCAATAGAAGTAGGTGGAAGAATATCAGCCATGATTGCCTTCAATGATAGGATGTGTCTGAAGGGCTGAATGGTTACTTATGCTACTTTTTCTTGTGTTATATTTCCTAATCACTGAATAGTAAATAATGAAAGGATGTGAACACAGTATTAAATATAAGGTATTTAAGAAAGAGAACAGGAGACACTTTTTATTCTGCGCTGAGGGGAGTAGGAGACCAGAAAAAAATGACACAAGAGATTTTGAAGGGAGTAAAACCCTTAGCGATATTTATCTGTAAGTTGAAATTATTTGAAAGACAAGGGTTCAAAAGTATGTGGGATTCGGACCATATCTGAGCCTTTTCAGAGTCCAGATTCACATCTATGACGTAGACACTACTTAAGTAATGAAAAAGAGATCGTAGTCATTATGCTACTCCAAGCAGGCATATGTTATTATGCCAAAGCAATGGTTCCTCACAAAGCATTTAAGCACATTCTTAATCAATTGTACCTGTTGGCAAGGGATAAAGTATGACCCACATTCTTTTCACATGTACAGGGTGTTGATGGACATTTTGCCTACATGAAAAATTACATGCTGTCCTCATCTGGAAATGTTGGCACCTGCATGAATCCATCAGCCTGGTTGTATTAACATCTCAAGGCTTTCAAGAGCTGCTATTTCAGTAAATGTAGTTAATTGAAAGCTTTGCAGAAAATGGATTGGAGCCCTGAAGCCCATCCTAGATAAATGTGGTGTTGGAATGCTGTGATTTATATACGTATGCACTTTTTATTCTATGTCCATGCTGTAATATTTACCTTTATTTTTATATAATCATTAAATTTCAGAATTGTTGAATGTTGTTGTTTTTTGTTATATGTCACACCACAGCAAATTTTTGATTGCATGTAAATGTATATGGTGAATAAAGTTGATCCTTGATGTGTGAATTGCTTTTTCTCAAGGTGGTTCCAAGGAAAGTTTATAATATAGTCACCCATCTGAAGAATCGAGTAAGATAAGCCCAGATATTTATTTCTGTTGCCGTTTGCATAATTTTTTTTTAGCAGTAGGATGGAGTATCGTGCTTTTCTTTGAACAGCCACCATGGTCTTTCTTGTTTTGTGGCTATCTGGAGAAGACAAATCTCAGAGCTGTATACTGCATACATACTTTGACAATAAATGACCCTTTGAACCTTTGAAATAGCAAAGTTTTTTATTTACAGAGCAAAATCTGTCAGCAGTATGTTCAGACTCCAAGTTGGAAGACTGTAAGACCAATTCTCACTTACTTGACTCCAAAATGATTGTCCAATAGAGTAAACTGGTAAATTGGGTTATTATAGGGTCGTAAAGAGAGCTTTTGGTACATTGGCCTTTATTAATCAAAGTATTGAGTATAAGAGCTGGAATGTTATGATGAGGTTGTATAAGGCATTGGTGAGGCCGAATCTGGAGTATTGTGTTCAGTTTTGGTCACCAAATTACAGGAAGGATATAAATAAGGTTGAAAGAGTGCAGAGAAGGTTTACAAGGATGTTGCCGGGACTTGAGAAACTCAGTTACAGAGAAAGGTTGAATAGGTTAGGACTTTATTCCCTGGAGTGTAGAAGAATGAGGGGAGATTTGATAGAGGTATATAAAATTATGATGGGTATAGATAGAGTGAATGCAAGCAGGCTTTTTCCACTGAGGCAAGGGGAGAAAAAAACCAGAGGACATGGGTTAAGGGTGAGGGGGGAAAAGTTTAAAGGGAACATTAGGGGGGACTTCTTCACACAGAGAGTGGTGGGAGTATGGAATGAGCTGCCAGACGAGGTGGTAAATGCGGGTTCTTTTTTAACATTTAAGAATAAATTGGACAGATACATGGATGGGAGGTGTATGGAGGGATATGGTCCGTGAGCAGGTCAGTGGGACTAGGCAGAAAATGGTTCGGCACAGCCAAGAAGGGCCAAAAAGGCCTGTTTCTGTGCTGTAGTTTCTATGGTTCTATGGTTCTATTATTGTCACATGGACAAAGGCACAGTGAGAAACATAAGATCAAGAGATTCTGCAAATACTGAAAATCCAGAGTAACATCAACAAACTGCTTGAGAAGCTCAGCAGGTCAGTTTGCATTTAGGGAGAGGAATTCCCGCAAGAAGATGAATCCTAGGGTTGTATATGGTGACATGCATGTACTTTTATAATAATATTTGCCTTGAACTTCAAGACAGTCAGAGAAGGGGATCAGAGGAGACATGATAGAGGTGTACAAGATAATAAGAGGAATAGATAGAGTGGATAGCCAGCGCCTCTTCCCCAGGGCACCACTGCTCAATACAAGAGGACATGGCTTTAAGATAAGGGTTGGGAAGTTCAAGGGGGATATTAGAGGAAGGTTTTTTACTCAGAGAGTGGTTGGTGCGTGGAATTCACTGCCTGAGTCAGTGGTGGAGGCAGATACACTAGTGAAGTTTAAGAGACTACTAGACAGGTATATGGAGGAATTTAAGGTGGGGGTTATATGGTAGGCCGGGTTTGAGGGTCGGCACAACATTGTGGGCCAAAGGGCCTGTAATGTGCTGTACTATTCTATGTTCTAACAGGATAGTGAGAAACATGTTTTGCATGTCATCCATACAAAACACTGCACTGAGGTAATACAAGGAAAATCAATTGCAGAATGCATAATTGTGAGGTCAAGAGTCCATCTTATTATACAATGGGACCCTTCAAAGGTCTTATTACGGTGGTTTGCCAATGCAGCAAAAGTCCCTGGTGGGAAAGCTGGTTTCCATGATGTGTTGAGCTGTGTCCATAAATCTCTGCAGTTTCTTGTGGTCATGGGCAGAGGGAGTATTATGTGGATTCTGCAAGTTTTGGATGAGGTGTTGACCCTGTTTTCTCCTTTAGTTGAACTTATGATGCTATACTGAGAAATCCAAGAGGGGAATTCTAATTTAATTTTTATTTATTGATACAACACGGGAACAGGCTTATTTGGCCTAATGAGCTTGCACTGCCTAATTATGCCCATGTTACCAATTAACCTACTAACCTGCATGCCTTTGGAAAGTGGGAGGAACCTGGTGCACCCAAAGGTAACCCACAAGGAGAATGTACAAACTCCTTACAGACAGTGACGGGAATTGAACCCAGGTTACTGGCACTGTAAGCGCATTACACTAACCGAAACTCTACCATGCTGTCCACCGTCCTGACTAACCTTTATCTCCCGCTCAGTACTACTAAAACATAAATCCTGAACGTTATCACATTTCATTTTTTTATGTTTGTAGTGCGCAAATGAGCCTTCATATTTCACATGTCACACAACAATCACACTTCAGAAAAATTTTACTCATTTCTATGGAACATATAGAAATGCATCTTTTTAAGCAAAATTACCACATCCAATGAACATAAAATTCAGTAGTTATACTGAAAGAAAACAAGTTTAATGAAGTGAATGGCCAGAGTAATGAGAGAAAGGTTTTAAAACCAACTATTATTAATCCATATGCAAGGAACTGTATAGATAATGTAGAGTCCATCAGCAAAAATGAAAATGAGAGATTTGCAGTGACTGTTGGAATTTGCTGAACATGTCTCCAGACATAGTTACGTCTGAGCACACTCTATGTAACCTGGACAATTCTTATTTTGGAAATTCATTAATGCAGCTAACGAAGGTCAAAGAGATACAAAAATGATTTTCAAACATTGAACTCAAAGCCATGAGGGAATATTCAGAGACACTTAATTTGGCTGAGTGGTGTCACAATAACTTCTTACGCAATATCAGAAAAACTACGGAACTGATCGTAGACTTCAGGAGAGGGAAATCAGAGGTTCATGATCCAGTCCTCTTTGAGGATCAGAGGTGGAGATGGTTAGTAACTATAAATTCCTGGGTGTTACTATTCCAGAAGATCTATTCTGGACCTAGAATGTAGTGCAATTGTGAAGAAAGCACAACAGCACCTCTACTTCCTTAGGAGTCTGCAGAGATTCAGCATGACAACTAAAACTTTGACACATTTCTATAATCGTGCAATGGAGATTGTGTTTACTGACTGCATTATGGCCTGCCATGGAAACACCAATGCCTTTGAATGGAAAATCCTATAAAAGGTAGTGGATTCAACCCAGTACCTCACAGGAAAAGACCTCCCAACCATTGAGCACATCTACATGAAATGCTGTCATAGGAAAGCAGCATCCATCGTCAGAGATTTGCACCACACAGGCAACGCTCTTTTCTCGCTGCTGCCATCCGGTAGTAAGTACAAGAGCCTCAGAACTCACATCACCAGGTTCAGGACCAGTTATAATCCCTCAACCAGCAGGCTCTTGAACAAAAGGGGATAACTACACTCATTTGCCTATCCTTTGAGATGTCCCCACAACCAATGATCTCCCTTTAAAGATTATTTATCTCATTACCTCATGTTCTCATTACCTATTGCTATTTATTTATATTTGCAATTGCACAGTTTATTGTCTTCTGCACGCTAGCTAATCTTTCATTGACCCTGTTATAGTTACTATTCTATAGATATGCTAAGTACACCCGCAGGAAAATGAATCTCAGGGTTGTATATGGTGACATACATGTACTTTGAAAATAACATTTACTTTGAACTTTGAAATCTATTATTACAGTAAAGTATACTTTGAAAGGATAGAAATAAACATAGAACCATACAGCAGAAGAAAAACCCTTTGGCCCATAATGCTGTAGCTGAACATGATGCCAAATTAAACTCATATTTCCTTCCTGCATGTGACTCATGTCCCTCCATTCCCTGCACTTTCATGTGCCTGTCTAAAAGCCAATTTCTGCTTCCATTTCACTCCTCTGGCCCCAGGTTCCAGGCACCCACCACACTCTATGAAAAAACTTTTTGCTGAACATCTGCCTTTAATAAACACAACATACAGCAAATGGTAGAAACCTTGAGCAACACAGGCAAAATGCCACTCAGCAGGTCGGGCAGCATCTGTGGAGAGGAATAAACAACTGACGTTTTGCACTGGGATGTCCTCCTTTTAAACCTTCCTCCAGTGCCGCACTCAGTTTGTGCACCCTTTCACAGTCCCTGGGATCTTAGTTCAAACTTCACTGGAGGCCCAAGTTTTATGTGTATGGCCATTGAATCTTCCCTAGTCCGACAAAGTGAACTCTAAACCTTATAATCAACCTTAGTATGATCTTGCAACTTGTTGTCTACCTGTACTGCACTCTTTCTGTTGATGCCACACTTTATTCCGCATTGATATTGTTGGATCTTGTAATACGTCAACTAACCTTGTACTACAGTACTGAACAAAAGTCTTAGACATATATAGAGTTAGGGTGCTTAAAGACTTTTGCACAGTATTGAGTAATTTAGTGTATTACACTATACTGCTAGCAACAAAAAAAAACAAATTTCATGACACGTGAGAGATGATAAACGAGATTCAGCTACAGGTCTCAATTGTGGACTGAGAGTGGGAGGGGAACAGGGAGAGGGGAGTCATGGTTGGGAAGAGAGAGGATAGGGAGCAGGAAGCACCAGAGAGACATTCTATAATGATCAATAAACCGATTGTTTAGAATCAAATGACCTTGCATGGTGTCTCAGGAATGGATGTGTCTGCATCCGCACCACCCCACATCCTTCTGAATTCCACTGAGTACAGGCTCAGAGCCATCAAACGCTCCTCATAAGATAAGCCTTTCAATCCTGGAATCATTTTTGTAAACCTCTTTTGAACACTCCCCAAAGTGAAGGGAAATATCTCACCGGATAGTTCCCTTCACAACCACATAAACAGACTGTATAAAAAGAAGACGCTGGAAATACTCAACAAGTCAGGCAGCATCTGTGGAGATAGAAGTAGTGTTGACATACTCTATCAATCTAAAATGTTATCTCTGTTTATCTCCACACAAATGATATCTGACCTGCTGAGTGCTTCCAGTTTCTGTTTGTAAATTTTCTGCACCTGCAATTTTTCCACATGAGCAGTTTCATTGCTTAATAATATTACCATGACAGTAAAGTATTTTTGATATGTTATGAAAGAGCATGGAACCAAAATGAGTCAGAGTCACAAATCAACTTGAATTCAAAAGCTAACTTCACGCACAAATCTTCAACTGAGCGAAAAATGCATGAGACAGAATTCACATCCCAGCTGGTATTCCTGATAATTAAATATATTTTAAAATGACAATATTCCATTAGTAATGATTTTCCAGCAAAGGTATCTTTCTTTCGTAGAAGAAGATAGCCTTGCTTTTGTAAATTATGTCCTGCATTTCACAGAAAGATTGGTTGTCTATCCCGAGATTTTGGCCAACTCATGTATGATTCATAGGATTAACTTCTGCAAATTTCTGTAGGCGTGAGAACATGCTGAAGCAGCAATAGTTAGAGTGGCTTACTCTTCATTTAAATGGTATTGGAAGTCCAGGCATTAGTCCCATTGATCTCAAGTTTCCCAGTTTGAATATTGTTAATCTATAACATTGCAAGGAAAGTTGGGGGGGAGTATTTGACTTCCTGTTGAATCACTTACAGCTTTACTGAATTGCTTCCAACTGTTCAGAAGATGGCTATTCAGTCCATCAAGTCCATGCTATCTCTTTGGTATAACTCTCCATTTAAACTTGATCTGCTGATTTTGTGAATCTCGAGTGCTAACATTTCATTTGCCTTCCCTACCACCAACTGAACCTGCGAGTTAACTTTTAGGGAAATCTGCACAACAATTCTGAAGCTCATTTGCACCTCTAATTACTAAATTTTTTGCCCTTTTAGAAAATAGTCTAAGCCTTTATTTCTTCTACCAAAACGCATGACCATACACTTCCCTGCACTATTTTCCATCTGCCACTTTTTTGCTCAATCTTCTTGATCCTAATCTGTCAAAGTCCTTCAACAGACTCCTTGCTCCCTCAACACCAACTGCTCCTCTACCTGTCTTCAGATCATCTACAAACTCGGCCACAACATCATCAATTCCATCATCCAAATCATTGACATGAATCACTACACAATCCCAACACAGATCCCTAGTCACTGACACCACTATTCACTGCCACCCAACCAGAAGAGGTAACCTTTATTTCCATTCTTTGCCTCCTGCCAGGCAGCTAAACTTCCATTCATGCTACTACCCTTCCTGTAATACTATGGATATCTTGTTTAGTAGCCTGATGTCCAGCACCTTTTTAAAGGCTTTCTGAAAATCCAAGTAAAAAACATTCATTTGCTCTTCTTTGTCTATCCTGCTTGTTATTTCCTCAAAGAATTCTTACAGATTCATCAGGCAAAATGAATAATGGACTCCAACATCATCCCAACTACTGAAGTCAGGCTATCCAATAACTTCCTGTCCTTTGGCTCCCACACTTCTTAAAAAGTGGAGTGACATTTGCAATTTTCCAATCTTCCTGAGTTACTCCTGAATTTAGTGATTCTTGAAAGATCATTACTAATGCCTCCACAATCTCTTCAGCTACCACTTTCAGAAACTTGGGGTGTAGTCCATCTGGTCAAAACGAGTTATCTACCTTCAGACCTTATAGTTTCCCAAGCACGAAATTAGAGAAGGCTGCAGAGGTTTGTAGACTCAGTCAGTTCCATCACAGGTATTAGCCTCCCCACCATCAAGGACTTTTTCATAAGGTCATGTCTCAAGAAGGTGGCATTCATCATTAAGGACCCCTATAACCCAGGACAAGCCCTCTTTTCATTACTACCAATGGGAGGAGGTACAGGAATCTGAAAACACCCACCCTATGTTTTCGGAATAATTTATTCCCCACCACCGTCAGATTTCTGAATGGACAATGAGCCCAGGAGCTCTCCCTCACAATTTTGCTCTATTTTTGCATGACTGATTTATTTGTTTTAGTATTCCTTACTGTGGCCTACAGCTGTTTTTGTTTTACTTCACTGTGTTGCTGCTGTAAAACAACAAATTTCATGATATCCAATATACCTGATTGGGATTCTGATTCAGAAACTGATCTGCAACGTCATGTGACTGATTTCTCTGTCACAGGAACCTGCGTAACTTGTACTGGAGCAATCTTCGATTCCTCCCCCTCCCAACCAAACAAAAGGTTGTCTGCCTCTGAGGGAGCAAGTTGTCTCTTCTTGTATGGCTGCTGATTGTGGTCACCCAAGGGGAGATGTGCTTTCAGCACATTGGCACAACCTCGTGCAAATCAGATTAAGAAATAAATTTTTAAATAATAAAGAATTCAAAATAGTGAGGTAATTGACCATTCAGAAATCTATCTGATGTTATCTCCAATAGCTTGTCCCATTTTGTTCCAATAGGTGATGTAACTAATTTTAAGCTAAAACGAACCTACTGCAACAAACTTTTCATGTTAAGCGAACTCAGGTTTGGAAATGCCAACTTAGAACATGAATTAGGGTGATTTGCTCCAGATTATTCTCATATGCCTGAGAGTTTTACAAACTTAAGTGACAGAACCATGGACCTTGTGAGTACGCCAATACCTAAAAATGATGGGTTGGGAAATGCAAGTTGGTTCATAAAGTCCAACAAACCAGATGGCTGGGACAAGAGGATGAGAAATTTTCTTCCCCAACCCATCCTCCCAGCATTGCATCCACATATTCCCTTGGGAAGTCAATAAAACCATGAGCCAAAGGAATAGAATTAGGCCACTAAGCTCAAGTTTTTTGCTGGGGTAAACTCAGGAGTATTATGAGAATCAATCTATATCTCATCTGAAAAATTATTGTACCTTTCAAATAGAGCGAAGTTGGACTTCATTTAATATTTCAAACTGATATGAATCACTAAAGTTAGTTCTCAGAATGGATGGGGATGGTCTTTTATTCTTGATTTTTTGGCATTTAAGATAAAAGAAATACTGTAAAAAACTGAAACTATTATATGCATCCCATCTTTCATTATAGCTCATTTCTGCACTTTATCTCCTTCTATTTAATAGACATATTAATTCTACCCTAAAGAAACTACTTTGGTGTCACTGTAGGATTTAATAGTGATGCATGTCTGAACAATTTACCAGATGGGAGATTACTGAGATTCATAGAGTACTACAGCGCAGAAACAGGCCCTTCAGCTCTTCTAGTCCATTCCGAACTCTTACTCTGCCCACGGCCCATCGACCCGCACCAGAACCATAACCCCCCATACCCCTCCTGTCCATGTACTCATCCAAATTTCTCTCAAGTGTTGCAATCAAGTCCACATCTACCACTTCTGCTGGCAGCCTGTTCAACATTCACACCACCTTTTGAGTTAAGAAGTTACTCCTCAGTTTCCCATTAAACTTTTTACCTGTCACCCTTAACCTATGACCTCTAGAGCTAGTCTGAATTCACTTCAATGGAAAAAGCCTGTTTGCATTTACCTTATCTACACTACTCATAATTTTGTATACCTCTAACAAATCTCCCCTCATTCTCCTATGCTCCAGGAAATAAAATCCTTACATATTCAACCTTTCCCTATTACTCAGGTCCTCAGGTTCCCTTCAGGACAAGCTGGTATTTTTCTCTTAGGGTGAAATGGTCTGGACATTGAATATCATATTCTTCTATCTTGGATCCTTGCCCTCCTCACTCACTAGGAGACCACTATCTGTGCAGATCAAAATAACATCTCCTCACTGATTCTCAACATTGGAGCACTTCAAAGAAGCATGCTTAGCCCACTGCTGTGCTCTCTCTACACCTTCTCTCTGCGGGGCTAGGCACAGCTCAAACACCATCTATAAATTTGCTGATGACACAACTATTGTTGGCAGAATTTTAGATGGTGATGAAGAGACGTACATGAGTGAGATAGATCAGCTGGTTGAGTAATGTCGCAGCAACAACCTTGCACTCCACATCAGTAAGACCGAAGAATTAATTGTGGATTGCAGAAACTGGAAGCCAAGGGGATGCACGCCAATCCTCATTGCGGGTCAGCAGTGTAAAGGGTGAGCAGCTTGAAGTTCCTGGGTGACAACATCTCTGAAGCTCTATCTTGGGTACAACATATTGATGCAATTACAAAAAAGGCACAACAGCGGCTATATTTCATTAAAATTCCAAGGAGACTTCGTCTGTAGCCAAAGACACTTACTGATTTCTAAAGATGTACCATGCAGAATATTTGAACTGGTTACATCACCATTCGGTATGGAGGGGCCTCTGCACAGGAACATAAAAAGCTGCAGGAAGTTGTAAGCTCAGCCAGCTTAACCATGGGCACTAGCCTCCCTAGCTTCAAGGACACCTTCAAAAGGCAATGCCTCAAAAAGGCAGCATCCATCACTAAGGACTACCATCACTCCGGAAATGCAATGTTTTCATTGCCACCATCAAGGAGAAGGTACAGGAACCTGGAGGGTCACACTCACCAGTTCAGGAATAACTTCTTGCCTTTCACCATCAGATTTCTGAATGGACAAAGAATCCATGAACAGTACCTCATTATTTTTGAACTACTTGTTTAATTTAATGTTTTTAAATCTACTTGTACTGTAATTTACATATTTTTATTTATTTTGCATTGCAATGTACTGCTACTGTGAAACAATAAATTTCATGCTATTGGTAAAAGTTATCTGAGAGCTCAAATCTCTTGGGGTGCCCAACCTTTTGCATAGTGCTCCTTTCCTTTTTTTTACTCTAAAATTGTACAAAACAAAAATAATACACTAATCTTGCTTAAAATGTTGATAAGATTGTTTCATCTTTAACTTTATGACTTTTGGAGATCAGTTCATCTTCTACTCACAGTAACAGAAATTTTGACCGGGGTGCCCAAACTTTTGCATACCACTCCATATACTTACTATAATGGACAATTTTTAATTATTACATATTACAATGAACTGCAGGCCCATAACAACAAATTTGACAATATGTATCAATAATATTAAACCTGATTCTGACTACAATCCCTTCCTATCCATGTACCTATCCAAGCTTCTGTTCAATGTTACAATTGAGCCTGCTTCTACCACTTCCACTGGCAGCTCATTTCACAGTTGTACCACCCTCTGAATGAAGACGTTTGTATTCCAATTCCGCTTAAATATTTTACCTTTCATTCTAAACCTATGACCTCTAGTCTTACCCAACATGAGGGGAAAAGCCCGCTTACATTCACCCTATCCATACTCATCAGAACTATTAACTTGTCCTTTAAAGTAGTTTAACAACTCTTGTTTGATACATACTCTTTCTCTTTATTTTCCCTTAGAATGAATTAATGTTGTTAAGTCTGCTGTAGGCTGTTAACTGAAATTGCTAGGAAATAGCAATGGACAAACTACTTCCGATGAGATCTGAGGTGAAGCAGTTAGTATCATCAGTCAAACAGCCCTCGGTTGTAATCCCAGCAACTGTGGCATATTAATGCTAAACGATGTGTTATATCGGGCATTGTCCATGTGACCAAGGAGCTTTCAAACCTTGCAGCACAGCATATGGAGCTGTTGCGTGGACAGACTCATTAACAACTCCATATGTTGCCTGTGACTCCTTAAGCACTGTAGATACCTGAAAAGGTACCTGAGTGATAGCTGCTATAGATAGGCCAGTTGGGAGGAAACATGAGTGCTCCTATAATGATACTGTTAATCATTCTCATTTCAGACAGACCCATATGTTCCAGTGATCAAGGGACCAGCAGTTTCTTACAATTAAATTCACTTCAGATAGAAACAACCACAAACATCCCACAACGAAGGCATGAAAAACTAAAAGTTCCTTCGGCCAGCACTGCCATTTACTCAGATCACTGCTGATATAAGACCATAAGACCATAAGACAAAGGAGCAGAAGTTGGCCATTCGGCTCATGGAGTCTGCTCCGCCATTTTATCATGAGCTGATTCATTCTCCCATTTAGTCTCACTCCCCCGCCTTCTCACCATAACCTTTGATGCCCTGGCTACTCAGATACATATCAATCTCTGCCTTAAATACACCCAATGACTTGGCCTCCACTGCTGCCCGTGGCAACAAATTCCATAGATTCACCACCCTCTGACTAAAAAAATTTCTTCGCATTTCTGTTCTGAATGGGTGCCCTTCAATCCTTAAGTCAAGATATGATTGGAACCTTCACCCCGCATTAAAGTTCAAAGTTCAAAGTAAATATGTTATGGAAGTACATATAGATCACCAAGTACTACCCTGAGATTCATTTTCTTGCAAGCATTCACGGTAGAACAAAGAAATGCAATAGAATCAATGAAAAACGACACCCAAGACTGACAAACAACTAATGTGCAAAAAAAAAGACAAACACTGCAAATGCAATAAATAAATAGATAGATTGATTAGATTGATAGAAAACAGATAAATACTAAATAAATAAATAAATAAATAAATAGATGAGAACATGAATTGTAGAGTCCTTGAATGTGAGTTGGTAGGCTGTGGAGTCAGGTCAGCGTTGATATGATTGATGTTATCCATGCTGGTTCAGAAACCTGATGGTTGAAGGGTGATAACTGTTCCTAAACCTGGTGGTGTGGGGCCTAAAGTTCCTATTCCTCCTCCCTGATGGCAGCAGTGAGAAGACACTGGCCTGGATGGTGGGGGAATCTGAAGCAGATCAGGTTTATTAAGACGTTCGTAAACCATTGGGAACTGTGGAATGGGGGAATTGCAGTAAACCTGACTCCACTGATCCAGACCCCAAGTTTTGTTCACCATTGAAAACAGGAAGACAGTTTTAACAGTGTTTACTTCAATCTGAAAATACAAAATTTTATGAAAATTCTAATGTTTCCCTTATTTACTTGTTTATTTAATTAGAAACATAGAAACATAGAAAATAGGTGCAGGAGTGGGGCATTCGGCCCTTCGAGCCAGCACCACCATTCACTGTGATCATGTCTGATCATCCACAATCAGTACCCTTTTCCTGCCTTCTCCCCATATCCCTTGACTCCGCTATCTTTAAGAGATCTATCTTTCTTGAAAGAATCCAGAGAATTGGCTTCCACTGCCTTCTGAGGCAGAGCATTCCATTTAAAGACTCACAATCCTTGGAGAAAAAAAAAGGAACTCCATTATCTCTGAGTAATACATCACAGGACATCCCTCCTCAGTATAGGTAGTACCTTCAGTAAGTACTGCATCAAGAAGCTATCATCTACAGTATCAGCAAAGATCCTTAAAGTTCAAAGTAAATTTATTACCAACGTATGTATATGTCACCATATACTACCATGAGGTTCATTTTCTTGTTGGCATTCCCTACAGAACAAAGAAATTCAATAGAACTCACAAACAAACTATAATTACAAACCACAAGTAACAAAGACTGACAAACAACTGATGTGCAAAAGAAGACAATTCATGCAAATAATAAAAATAGTAAAAACAAAGTAAATAAATACAAACATTTTTAATACTGGGAACATGAGGTGTAGAGTTCATGGAAGTGAGTCTATAGGTTGTGGAGTCTGTTCAATGTTGAGGCGAGTGAAGTTATCCTTGCCATCTTCCCACCGCTCCCAGGAGGAACTAATGAACTTCTGAACAGCAGAAGGTACGGCAGCTTGAATTCTCAGACCACCAGTTTCGAGAGTAGATCATTCCTTCAAATCCAAACAAGAGAAAATCTGCGGATGCTGGAAACCCGAGCAACACACACAAAACGCTGGAGGAGCTCAGCAGGCCCGGCAGCATCTATGGAAAAGAGTATAGTTGATGTTTTGGACCGAGACCTTTCATCAGGATTGGAGAGAAAAAGATGAGGAGTCAGAGTTAGAAAACGGGGGCGGGGGGGGGTGGAGGAAGAAACTCAAGGTGTTAGATGAAACTGGGAGAGGGGGAGTAGTGAAGTAAAGAGCTGGGAAGTTGATTGGCAAAGGGGTACATGGCTGGAGAAAAGAGAATCTCAGAGGACAGGACAGAAGGCTATGGAAGAAAAAACTGGGCAGCCTCCAACCTGATGGCATGAACATCAATTTCTCGAGCTTCCGATCATGTCCCCCCCCGCTTCACCATTCCCTATTCCCTCTCTCACCTTGTCTCCTTGCCTGCCCATTGCCTTCCTCTGGTGCTCCTCCTCCTTTTCTTTCCGTGGCCTTCTGTCCTCTCCTATTGGACTACCCCTTCTCCAGCCCTGTATCTCTTTCACCAATCAACTTCACAGCTCTTTACCTCACCACTCCCACCCCCTCCCAGTTTCACTTATCACCTTGAGTTTCTTCCCTCCCTGCCCCCCACCTTCTAACTTTGATTCCTCATCTTTTTTTTCTCCAGTCCCGATGAAGGATCTCGGCCCGAAACATCGACTATATTATTTCCCGTAGATACTGCCTGGCCTGCCTGGCCTGCCTGGTTCCTTCAAACCATTCGGTTCCTGAAGCAAACACGAGGAAATCTGCAGATTCTGGAAATTCAAGCAACACACACAAAAGATGCTGGTGAACGCAGCAGGCCAGTCAGCATCTATAGGAAGAGGTACAGGCGATGTTTCGGGCCGGGACCCTTCGTCAGGACTAACTAAAAGAAGAGATAGTAAGAGATTTGAAAGTGGGGGGGGAGGGGGAGATCTGAAATGATGGGAGAAGACAGTAGGGGGAGGGATGGAGCTAAGAGCTGGAAAGTTGACTGGCAAAAGGGATATGAGGCTGGAGAAGGGAGAGGATCATGGGACGGGAGGCCTAGGGAGAAAGAAAGGGCGGGGGGGGGGAACCAGAGGATTGGCAAGGAGTTAAACTGAGAGGGACAGAGGGAGAAAAAAGAGAAAAAAGTGGCGGGGGGAGGAGGAGGAGGAGGAAGAATAAATAAATAAATAAATAAATAAATAACAGATGGGGTACGAAGGGGAGGTGGGGCATTGATGCAACTTAGAGAAGTCGATGTTCATGCCATCAGGTTGGAGGCTACCCAGACGGAATATAAGGTGTTGTTCCTCCAACCTGAGTGTGGCTTCATCTTTACAGTAGAGGAGGCCGTGGATAGACATGTCAGAATGGGAATGGCACGTGGAATTAAACTGTGTGGCTAGTGGGAGATCCTGCCTTCTCTGGTGGACAGAGCGTAGGTGGTCAGCGAAACTGTCTCACAGCCTGTGTCGGGTGTCGCCAATATATAGAAGTTCAGCGAAACAGTTAGCGAAACTTTCCAGCTCTGAGCTCTATCCCTCACCCTCCTGTCTTCTCCTATCATTTCAGATCTCCCCCTCCCCCTCCCACTTTCAAATCTTTTACTATCTCTTTCAGTTAGTCCTCACGAAGGGTCTCGGCCCGAAACGTCAACTGTACCTCTTCCTAGAGATGCTGCCTGGCCTGCTGCGTTCACCAGCTTTCTTTGCGTGCGTTGCTTGGGGTTCCTGAAGCAACTGGCAAATCCCTAATCAATACAGTTAAGTAAAACTTTAACTATTTTGATCACTTTGCACTGAAAGGAGCATAGAACATAGCACAATACAGCAATGGATGGGCCTTTTAGCCCACCATGTTGTACTGATCTTGATGCCAATTTAGACTAAATATCCTCCTCCTGTGTATCATCCATATCCCTCCATTTACTTCACATGCATGTGTCCATCAAAAAGCCACTTAAAATCCATCAAACTACCTGCTTCCACTACTACCCTGGTAACCCATTCCAGGCCCCTTCCATTCTGCGGAAAAAAATTGCCGCTCATGTCACCTTTAAACTCTTCCCTCACCCCTAACATTAAAAGCAGGTTTGATATTTCTTTTTTTGGGAAATATTTCTGATTGTCTACAATTTCTATGCTCAAGATTTTGAGTGTCTGCAGATCCTTTAGCGTTTAGCATTTGAGTAAACTTCTTCTGCACCTTCTCCACATACTTCCTATAGTGGAGTGACTTTGCTTTTTATTTGTTCTAATTGTGTGCCTTCTTATAAATATTGTACATAGTTTATGCTTAATGTATGTTCATCTTGTGAATACTGTTTATACGATGCTGTGTGTACATGCCGCTATTAGAAGCTTTTCATGGCACCTGGGCATACAGGTACTTGTGCATTTAACAATGAACTCAACTTGACTTTGACTTGTGGTGACACTTGCATTTTAAACAATGACTACAAAAACAAACATCCTTACAAATGCAAAACTGAGAAGCTGGGAAAGTCTTGGTGTTGCATGAAAGCATGGTATTAAAACTTCTGGGTTATTATAGCAAGAAATAAGGTCTTGTATTCTACTTTCAAAATTCAGTGAAGCAGATGATTAGACACTGCTACTGCTATGCAGCATATATAGGCTACTGTGCAAGGGGAGACGCAGTAGCATAATGTGATTACAACAGCAGCAATCTGGGTTCAACCCCTTTACTGTTTGTATATTCTTCCCATGACTGTGTGGGTTTCCTCCAGATGCTCCAGTTTCCTCCCACATTCCAAAGCTATATGGGTCAGTGTTAGTAAGTTGTTGAATCTTTTGTTGTCTCTTGGTGACCCATAAGCCAGCTCATCTTAGGTGCACAAGATGATGAGAGGCATTGATCATGCGGATAGCCAGAGGCCTTCTCCCGGGGCTGAAATGGCTAACACAAGGGGATATAGTTTTAAGGTGCTTGGAAGTAGCTAGAAGGGGGATGTCAGAGATAAGTTTTTCATACAGAGAGAGATGGGTGTGTGGAATGCACTGCCAGCCGAGGTGGTAGAGGTGGTTACAATAGAGTCTTCTTAAGAGACTCTCAGATAGGTACATGGGGCTTAGAAAAATAGAGGGCTATGCAGTAGGTAAATTCTAGGCAGTTTCTAGAGTAGGTTACATGGGGTCAGCACAACATTGTGGGGTGAAAGACATGTAATGTGCTGTAGATTTCTACATTCTATGTTCTATATTCAGATTGTATTGGTCATTGATACAAAATTTTCTGATTTATTGAGATACAATGCAGAATAGGACCTTCTGGCCCTTTGAACCACACAGCCCAGCAACCCCTGATTTAACCCCAGCCTAATCACAGGAAGATTTACAATGACCAGTTAACCTACCAACCGCTACATCTTTGGACTGTGGGAGGAAACTGGAGCACTCAAAGGAAACCCACGCAGGTATGGCGAGAAAACATAGAAACATAGAAAACCTGCAGCACAATACAGGCAACACACACAAAAAATGCTGGTGAATGCAGCAGGCCAGACAGCATCTATAGGAAGAGGTACAGTCAAAATTTTGGGCCGAGACCCTTCATTAGGACTAACTGAAAGAAGAGATAGTAAGGGATTTGAAAGTGGGAGGGGGAGGGGAGATCCGAAATCATAGGAGAAGACAGGAGGGGGAGGGATGGAGCTAAGAGCTGGAAAGCAAAATGGATACGAGGCTGGAGAAGGGAGAGGATCATGGGATGGGAGGCCTAGGGAGAAAGAAAGGGGGAGGGGGGAAAATCCCAGAGGATGGGCAAGGAGTATAGTGAGAGGGACAGAGGGAGAAAAAAGAGAGAAAAAATATATATATTAAAAATAAATAAATAAATAAATAAATAAATAAATAGGGAATGGGGTATGAAGGGGAGATGGGGCATTAACGGAAGTTAGAAAAGTCAATGTTCATGCCGTCAGGTTGGAGGCTACCCCAGACGGAATATAAGGTGTTGTTCCTCCAACCTGAGTGTGGCTTCATCTTGACAGTAGAGGAGGCCGTGGATAGACATATCAGAATGGGAATGGGACGTGGAATTAAAATGTGTGACCACTGGGAGATCCTGCTTTCTCTGGCGGACAGAGCGTAGGTGTTTGCGTAGCACAATACAGGCCCTTCGGCCCACAAAGCTGTGCCGAACATGTCCTTACCTTAGAAATTACCTAGGGTTACCCATAGCCAAATATTTTTCTAAGCTCCATGTACCTGTTCAGAAGTCTCTTGAAAGACCCTAACGAATCCGCCTCCAGCACCGTTACCAGCAGCCCATTCCACGCACTCACCACTCTGTGTAAAAAAACTCACCCCTGACATCTCCTTTGTACCTATTTCCAAGCACCTTAAAACTGTGCCCTCTCATGCTAGCCATTTCAGCCCTGGAAAAAGCCTTTGACCATCCACATGATGAATGCCTCTCATCATCTTATACACCTCTATCAGGCCACCTCTCATCCTCCAAGGAGAAAAGGCCGAGTTCAATTAACCTATTCTCATAAGGCATGCTCCCCAATCCAGGCAAAACCCTTGTAAATCTCCTCTGCACCCTTTCTATTGTTTCCACATCCTTCCTGGAGTGAGGTGACCAGCACTGAGCACAGTACTCCAAATGGGTCTGACCAGGGTCCTATATAGCTGAAACATTACCTCTCGGCTCTTAAACTCAATCCTGCGGTTGATGAAGGCCAATGCACCGTATGCCTTCCTAACCACAGAGCCAACCTGCGCAGCAGCTTTGAGCGTCCTATAGACTCGGACCCCAAGATCCCTCTGATCCTCCACACTGCCAACAGTCTTACCATTAATACTATATTCTGCCAACATATTTGACCTACCAAAATGAACCACTTCGCACTTATCTGGGTTGAATGCCATTGGCCACTTCTCAGCCCAGTTTTACATCCTATCGATGTCCCGCTGTAACTTCGTATAGCCCTCCACACTTTCCACAAAACATTTATGTCATCAACAAATTTACTAACTCATTCCTCCACTTCCTCATCCAGGTTGTTTATAAAAATCACGAAGAGAAGGGGTCCCAGAAAAGATCCCTGAGGCACAATATGACCCGTCTACAACCACGGTTTGCTTTCAGTGGGCAAGCCAGTTCTGGATCCACAAAGCAATGTCTCCTTGGATCCCATGCCTCCTTATTTTCTCAATAAGTCTTGCATGGGGTACCTTGTCAAATGCCTTGCTCAAATCCATATACACTACATCTACTGCTCTACCTTTATCAATGTGTTTAGTCACATCATCAAAAAATTCAATCAGGCTCGTAAGGCACGACCTGCCTTTGACAAAGCCATGCTGACTATTCCTAATCATATTATGCCTCTCTAAACGTTCATAAATCCTGCCTCTCAGGATCTTCTCCATCAACTTACCAACCACTGACGTAAGACTCACTGGCTTATAATTTGCTGTGCTATCTCTACTTCCTTTCTTGAATAAGGGAACAACATCCGCAACCTTCCAATCCTCTGGAACCTCTCCCATCCCCATTGATGATACAAAGATCATTGCTAGAGGCTCAGCAATCTCCTCCCTTGCCTCCCATAGTAGCCTGGAGTACATCTCGTCCAGTCCCAGTGACTTATCCAACTTGATGCTTTCCAAAAGCTCTAGCACATCCTCTTTCTTAATATCTACATGATCAAGCTTTACAGTCCATTGTAAGTCATCCCTTTAATCATCAAGATCCTTTTCCGTAGTGAAGACTGAAGAAAAGTACTCATTAAGTACCTCTGCTATCTCCTCCAGTTCCATACACACTTCTCCACTGTCACACTTGATTGGTCCTATTCTCTTACGTTTTATTCTCCTGCTCTTCATATACTTGTAGAATGCCTTGGGGTTTTCCTTAATCTTGTCCACCAAGGCCTTCTCATGACCCCTTCTGGCTCTCCTAATTTCTTGCTTCCTAACTCCCTGTAGTCTGCTTTGAGGAACCCCTTCCCTTTTCCTGCCTGTGTCGTTAGTACCAATATATACCACGACCTCTGGCTGTCTCCTTCCCACTTCAGGATATCCTGGATGTGATCAGAAACATCCCGGACCCTAGCACCTGGGAGGCAAACTACCATCCGTGCTTCTTTCCTGCGTCCACAGAATCGCCTGTCTGAACGTACAAACTCCTTACAGACAGTGGCAGGAATTGAACCCAGGTTGGTGATACTGTAAAGCATCGTGCTAACCACTCTGCTACCAGGCAGCTCTTGACGCATTTCACTGTATATTTCAATATTTTAGTGTTCATGTGATCAATAAAGCTTTTACTATATCACACATTTATTACTTTTGACTGGTTTTCTGAGCAAGGTTTCTGGAAATTAGATGGGCAAGACAAAGTGACCCATTTTTAAAGTGCCAAAGGGCTGCTGCAACTTAGAGTCAATAAATTAATAATGAGTAATTTAAATAGATGGATCTGCCACAAAGAAACATCTCCATAACAGGAAAATGACAAGTATTACAGATGGGAATGGTAGTATAGTGTTGAAATCATTCGACCAACAATGTGAGCTCAAATCCCACTACATTTTCTGGGCAACTTAATTTATTTTATGTTTGTAATTAAATAAATTTGGAATAAAAAGTAGGTATTGGGGACATCAACCATGAAACTGCTGGATTATTGGAAGAATAAATGCCAAATTTCCAATGCCCTTGAGTGAAGGAAATCGGTCATCTTTAGTCATCCTTGCCTCTGAATAATTTCTGATCCACAGCAGAAGGACTTAGATAGATTAGGAGAATGGGCAAAAAAGTGGCAGACGGAATATTGTGTAGGGAAGTGCATGGTCAGAAGGAATAAAGGCATAGTCTATTTTCTAAACAGGAAGAAAATTCAAAAATCAGAGGTGCAGGGGGACTTGGAAGTCCTCATGCAGGATTCCCTAAAGATTAACTTCTAGGGTGAGTCAGTGGTAAGGAAGGCAAATGCAATTTTAGCAATCATTTTGAGAGGACGAGAATATAGAAGTAAGCAAGAAATGCTGAGACTTTATAAGGCATTGGTCAGACCAAACTTGGAGTCCTGTGAGCAACTTTGGGCCGCTCTTAACATGACACTGGAAAGAGCCCAAATGAGGTTCAGGAGGATGAAAGGGTTAACATATGAAGAGTGTTTGATGGCTCTGGGCCTGTACTCACTGGAGTTTAGAAAACTGAATGGGGATCATATTGAAACCTGTCGAATATTGAAAGGCCTCGATAGAGTGGATGTTGGAGAGGATGTTTATTTTAGTGGGCCGGAGAGCAAAGCCTCAGAATAGAGGGGTGTCCATTTAGAACAGAGATAAGGAGAAGTTCCTTCTGCAAGAGAGTGGTGAATCTGTGGAATTCATTGTCACAGTCAGCCATGGAGGCCAAGACATTGGGTATATTTCAAGCAGAGGTTGATAGGTTCTTGATTAGTGGGGGTGTCAAAGGTTACAGGGAGAAGGCAGAGGAGTGATGTTGAAAGGGATATTTTAGCCATGATGAAATGGTGGAGTAGATTCGATGGGCAATTGGTCAATTTTGCTCCTATGTCTGAACGTCTTTGGTCTTATAACTCACTGCCCCCCTCCTGAGATGGCCCAACAGCTCCTTAACTTAAGGACATTTTCTGATTGGCAATACATGTCAATCTTGCATGAAGAGCATTCTGACTGGTTGCATCAAGGCCTGGTGTGGAAACACCAAAGCCCAGGAAGGAAAAGTGTGCAGAAAGTGATCAATACCACCCAGTCCATCACAGGCAAAGCTCTTCCCACCATTGAGCAGATTCACAAGAAAGCAGCATCCATCATCAAGGACCCTGTCATTTAGGTCATCGTCTCTTCCCTCTACAACCATAAGGCCTTAGGTCCCATATCACCATATTACCTTTCAGCCGTCAGGCTGCTGTACTAGTGTGCATAACTTTACTTACCTCAACGTAGAAATAACTTCACAACCTATTGACTCTCTCTCAAGAACTTTACTTACCTCATCTCTGAACTGGTTCCACAACCTACATAATCACCTGGAAAGATTCTACAGCTGATGTTCTCAGTATTATTTATTTATTTATTTATTTGCAAAAAATGAATCTCCAGGTTGTATATGGTGACATATATGTACTTTGAGAATAAATTTACTTTGACATTGACTTTGAATTTGGTCAGAAGGTTCCAATGCACAGGATTGAAAGAGACTGCAGAGAGTTGTTGTTTCATTAAGGTCCATCACAGGGCAAATGCTCACCACCATTGAAGGCATCTTCCGAAGGCTGCAAACACTAGAGATTCTTCAGATGCAGAAGTTCCAGAACAATATATAAACTGCTGAGGGAACTCTGCAGGGTTTTGCATCTCCTGTCTGCATCAATGGAGGGAAAGGAACTGTCAACACTTCATGTTCGAAAGTAGTTTTTTGACCTGAAACATCAGCAGTTATTTTCCCACCACAGATGCTACATGACCAGCTGAGTTCTTCCATGAATTTGCCTGTTTTTTCTTGCTCCATGTTTCAGCATCAGTGTCTTGATTCAAAAGTACGTGTGTGAGTTTAACCTCTTGCCCTGACGAAGGATCTCAGCCTCAAAAGCTGACTGCTTATACCTTTCCAGAGATGCTGCCTGACCTGCTGAGTTACTCCAGAACAATAAAAAGTAATAAAAGTAACCTGGTGTTCTATGTTTCCTGTGTTGCAAGGAATCAAATTCTGGCAGTGATCCCAGTGAGGATTGGGGCAGCTATCAGTGGTGGCAAATGACCCATTACAGATAGGGACCACCCACTGTGTAATGGTGACCTACGATATCAGAAAATTTGTTTGTAGGATTGTTCGCCAAGCCTGGAGGTATAGGTCGCAGACGTTTCGTCACCAGTCGAAGTGACATCATAAGCGCACAAGTGAGTGTTGTTTCTGCCGAGTGCTGGTTGCTAGTCTCTGCTGTGTCATGGTCAACCGGAAAGTTGAGTGATCTCCGCTGTCTGGTTGGCCGGGACCCAGCAGAGACAAGCGGCCAGCTCAACAGCCAACCAATCAGAATAATGAGTCCAGCCAATATAAATGCAAGCACTCGGCAAAACCAACACTCAGATGCGCACTGGTCATGAAACGTTTGCCACCTAACCTCCAGGCACAACGAACACCCCTACAGAAAAGCAGCCAAGTCCTGCTACTCATTCATTTCACATCAGAAGGTTTTGGTGAGGACCCTGTCAGATAAGCCCAGCAAGGTGGTGCAGGTGATTACCAATGGAGGAATTCTTTAAATAGAGTACAAAAGCTACCAGCCTCCCTTCTAGAATTTAAGTTATAATAAGGATGTAATTAGAAAGAAAGTGACTAAAATGATAAGCCGAGAAGAACTGAGAATTTATGGATTGTAATATTTTTGCACAATATTACCAGAAGATTGGTGCAGGGATGAGATTAATTTGTTTAAATGAGAAAAAAAACGTCATAGGGTATATACAGAGAAACCAGTTCCTCTGGTGGAAGAAATCAAGACACAACAGAAATTCAGTAACTTAGCCGGCTCCATCACAGGTGGTAGCCTCCCCAGCATTGAAGACACCTTCAACAGGCATCCATCATCAATGACTCCCACCCAGGACATGGCATCTTCTCGTTACTTCCATCAGATAGGAGTTTTTAAAAATTTATTTAGAGATATATTGCAGAGTAGGCCTTCGAGCTCGCTGCCCAGCAACCCACTGATTTAACCATAACTAATCACAGGACTATTTACAATTTAAAGGAGAATGGGGTTGAGAGAGAAATGGATCAGCAAATGGCAGAGCGGATTCGATGGGCTGAATGGCCTAATTCTGCTCCTATGTCTAATGGTTTTTATACCACTTAAGGCTATGTTTCTGGACCGTGGGAGGAAACAGGAACACCCAGAGGAAGCCTACGTTAACACGGGAAGTAATGTACAAACATGCTTAAAGAGGATGCCGGAATTGAACTGCAAAACCCTGAGCTGTAATAGCGTTGTACTAACTTCTGTGCCACAGTGGTTCCCCAACTGGTACAGGAGCCTCCTGCAAAAAGAAAGCAAACATAGTGAGGTAATGTTTGTGGGTTTCTGGACAGTTCAGAAATCTGATGGTGAAGGAGAGGAGTTGTCCATAAAATGTTGAATAGGAACAGCTTCTCCCCCTCCGCTATAATATTTCTGAAGAGTCCATGGACCCATGAACATTATTTCAATGCTTTTGCTCTCCTTTTTGCACTTTTTTTAATATACAGTATATTACATATTGGAATTTATAGTAACTTTTATGTTTTGAACTGTCCTGCTGCCACAAAACAATAATTTGCACAACATACATCAGTGATAATAAAGCTAATTCTGATCCAAAAGACACACCCCTTTTGCAAGTCTGTCAGGAAGCACCTTGAGTTCAAGTTAGAGTGGAATGTCCATGGAGATAGGAAAGGCAGAGATGGACAGATTTTTGTTCTGCAGAAGTGGAACATGTTCAGGTGGGTGTTATGTCCAGTCTGTGTCCCTGCTCTTGTCCTTGCTGCTTGTGTAGCTCATGGGTTTGGACTTTGCCTTATTAAGTCACTGATGTAAGTTCCTGCACGTTGCAGCCTTTAGTGTGCTAACTGCTCACGAGACTTGCTGAGGTACATACTGTAGGAATGGTTCTATATTGCCTGAAGATAACAGCATTCATGAACTCATCACTACCACTCTGCCTGTACCCTTGCTTTTTCTGTTCATCAGTCAGGTTGGATTGCTGTCAAACTTATCAAGAATTCAAAAGTTAAGGAAGGCAAATGTAATGGTAGCATTCATTGAGAGGTCTAGAAAATAAAAGCAAGGATGCAATAATGAGGCCTTGGTCAGAACTTTGGGCCCCTTATCTAAGAAGGGATGTGCTGGCGCTGGAGAGGGTCCAGAGGAGATTCATAGGAATGATCCTGGGAATAAAAGGGTTAACATGTGAGGAGCATTTGATGGCTCTTGGGCTGAACTCATTGAGTTTAGAAATTCAAAATTCAGACATCCAACACATTCAGAATTCAGAGGTGAAAATGGGACTTTGAATCCCCATGCAGGATTCCCTAAAGGTTAACTTGCAGGTTGAGCCAGTGGTCAGGAAGGCAGATGCAATGTTAAAGTTCATTTTGAGAGGACTAGAATATGAAAGCAAGGATGTAATGTTAAGGTATGTGTTGGAGCCATGTATCTATTTTCTATCTGTATTGTTTTTTGTGTTGTACTTTATTATGTTTATTATGTTAGTTAGTCACGTGGGTTGGGCATGGTAAAATTAAAGAGCTTAGTTAGGTATTCATATCTTGTCTTTAGTCAGTCTAGTTTGAGCAGAGCAAGAGGGTGGGCCGGGGATAATATCCTTTTTGTTGAATGTGGAAAATTGCTTAAAATTACTTAACTATGCTTGAATACACTGGAATACATTTAAGAATGCTTGGCTTAAGTATGTTTAATACAATAAGACTTTTTTTTTATATTGCTAGTTTTAGTTTCACTAGTTTTTATCATTTCGAGATTGTTTGTTTTGCTAGTTTCTTAATAAAGGAACACATACTCTTCAACTTTGGAATTTCACTATTGGATGGATAGCACATCATACAGTATCAAATCCCTGTCCCCACACACCACCCCCACCCCTGTGCTTAGTCTCTAAGCAGCTTTGGTTAATTCGAGCAACCGTTACATATTGTTAAACTGTGCTTGGAGTATTGTGAGCAGGTTTGGGCCCCTATCTAAGAAAGGATGTGCTGGCATTGGAGAGGGTCCAGAGACTCTTAGAGAACTATATGAATGTGCAGAGAATGGAGGGAAATAGACATTTTGTAGACAGAAGGGATTAGCTTCATTAGCTGTCATTAGCTTAATTATTTCAGCACAATATTTCTGAGCTGAAGGGTCTGTTCCTGTGTTGCCCTGTTCTATGTTTAAATGAGCAGAACAGGAAAGTCCATTAAGTATCTCCTGTGAAACACGCTGAAAACCAAGAAATTGTCACCAAGGACAGAAGAGGAACAGACAATACTTGCATTCAAGCCAATGCATGATCACAATTCTAATGAAGAGACGTAAAACAAGGCCAAATAGAACTTCAGCATGATTTGGGAGACACAAGAGACTGCAGATACTCGAATGTGGAGCAAAGGAAAAATACTTGGGGGAAACGCAATGGGCCAGTCAGCATCTGTAGAGGGAAATGGAAATTCAATTTTTCAGGTTGAAATCCTGCACCTGGACTAAAGGTTTACCAGGGGTAGGCAGGAATGCAGGAATGCAGAATTGAGCTTGTGATTAAGTCAGTCACATTCTCCAGGTAGCATGATAGTGTAGTAGTTAGCGTAACACTATTACGGTGCCAACTGTAAGATAAGGGTTCAATCCCCACCACTGCCTGTAAGGCATTTGTACATTCTCCTGTGACTGCAGAATGAACCACACCCTCCACTCCAGTTTCTTCCCACATTTCCAAGACTTATAGGTTAAGGTTAGTGAGCTGTGGACATGCTATGTTGGCAATGGAATTGTGGTGACACTTGTGGGCTGCCCCCAGCATAGCCTCACAGATTAGAATTGACACAAATGACATATTCCTAGGTGTCAGCATTTCTAAAGATCTACCCTGTGCTCCATATATTGATGAATTACGACGAAGGCATACCAGATGGTATATTTCATTGGGGGTTTGGGGAGATTTGTTATGTAACCAAAGACCATGGCAATTTTCTACAGGTGTACAATGGAGAGCATTGAACAATGCATCACCATCTGGTATGGAAAGGCCACAGGAAAGGATTAGAAAAATCTGCAGAAAGTTGTAAACTCAGCCAGCTCAATCATGGGCACTAGCCTATCTAGCATCAAGGATATCTTCAAAGTGCAATGTATCAAGAAAGCTGCTTCCATTATTAAGGACACACATCACCAGGAACATGCCCTCTCCTGATTGCTACCATATTAGGGAGGCGGTAAAGGAGCTTGAAGTCACACACTCAATGTCTGAGGAACAGCTTCTTCCCCTAGACCTTCAGATTTGTGAACGCTCCATGAAATCATGAACACTACCTCTCTCTTTAACTCTCTTTATGCACCATTTATTTATTGTTTTTAAATTCCTTCCTGTAACTTATCATACAATAATGTTTTTAATGTATTACACTTCACGAACATGAAATCAAAGACCCCTTTCTTTTGAAAGACATATTAAACAACAGTCAAAATTCTATCCAGAAACACACTGGCAAAAAAAGGAGCATAAAATTAAGCAAAATTTACTGGAAAATAAAAGGGAAGCTTTTAAAAACCAGCAAAAGGCAACTAAGAAGACATAAGGAGAGAAAAGATGGACCATGAAGGTAAGCTTGCCAATAATATAAAAGAAGATATCAAAAGTACTTTCAGTTATTTAAAGAGTAAGTGAAGGACAAGAGTAGATATTGGACCACTGGAAAATGACACTGGAGAGGTAGTAATGGGGAATAAAGAACTGGCAAACAAACCTAATAAGTATTTTGTGTAACTCTTCATTGTGGAAAACACTAGTGGTATTCCAGAAAATTGAGAGTGTTACAGGGCAGAAGTAAGCGTAGTTGCTATTACTAAGGAGAAAGTGCATGGGAAGCTGACAGGTCTGAAGGTAGATAAGTCACCTGGACCAGATGGACTACACTCCAGGGATCTGAATGAGGCAGCTGAAGAAATGGTGGATGCATTAGTAATGATCGTTCAAGAAACACTTGGAGTACTGGAAAATTGCAAATGTCACTCCACTCTTTAAGGAAGGTCGGGGACAAAAGACAGGAGATTATAGGCCAGTTAGCCTGACTTCAGTGTTTGGGAAGATATTGGACTCCATAGTTAAGGATGAGGATTTCAGGGTACTTTGAGGCACATGATAAAATAAGCAAAGTCAGCATTGTTTCCTTAAGGGGAAATCTTGCCTGACAAATCTGTTGGAATTCTTTGAGGAAATAACGGGCAGGATAGACAAAAGGTTTCATAAAACTCAATTCCCAAGGTTATCTTGATTATGTCTATTCCCACCCAGTCTCACAGAAACAGAAGTCTACAGCGCATTACAGGCCCTTTAGTCCACAATGTTGTGCCGACCATGTAACCTACGCTAGAAATTGCCTAGAATTTCCCTACCGCATAGGCCTCTATCTAGGAGTCTCTTATAAGACCCAATCGTATCACCTCTGCCACTCTCCGTGTGAAAAACTTAGCTCTGACATCCCCCTTGTACCTGTTTCCAAGCACCTTAAAACTATGCCCCCTCATGTTAGCCATTTCAGCCTTGGGAAAAAAGCCTCTGGCTATTCACATGATCAATGCCTCTCATCATCATATACACCTCTATCAGGTTACCTCTCATCCTCCATCACTCCAAGGAGAAAAAGCCAAGCTCACTCAACCTATTTTCTTAAGGCACGCTCTCTAATCCAAGCAACATCACTGTAAATCTCCTCTGCTCGCTCTCTATAGTATCCACATCCTTCCTGTAATGAGGTGACCAGAACTGAACACAGTATCCAAGTGGGGTCTAACTAAGGCCTTATATAGCTGTAACATTACCTCACGGCTCTTGAATTCTCTTGTAAAAATGCTACTCCCTTTACTGAGTTCATTAGTCTCCTCCGCAACTGTTCCCAGGATGAGGCTTTTCATTCCAGGACATCAAAAATGTTGCCCTTCTTCAAAGAACAGGGTTTCTTTTCCTCCAGAATTGATACCTCCTCACCCGTATCTTCTCCATTTCCTGGACATGTGTACTTACCCCTGCTTCCTGCCGCCTTAACAGGGATAGGGTTTGTCTTGTCCTTACCTACCACCCCATGGCCTCCTCATCCAACAAATCATTCTCAACAACTCCCACCATCCTCAATGGGATCGTACCACTAAACACATCTTTACTTTCCCCCTACTCTCTGTTTTCCACAGGGATCTCTCCCTCCGTAATTCGCTTGTCCATTTCTAGCTCACCACTAATCTCCCTCCAGGCACATATCCCCGCAAGTGAGAGAAATGATCCACCTCCTCCCTCACCTCCATTCAGGGCACCAAAAAGTGCTTCCAGGTGCATGAGCACTTCAGCTACAAAATCTGCTGGGTCATCCATTGTAAACGGTGTTCCTGATGTGGTCTCCTCTACATTGCTGAGAAAATGCAAACTGGGGGGCCTCTTTGCCAAGCACCTACACTCCATCCACCAAAAGTGGAATTTCCTGGTGGCCGACTATTTAATTCCTCTCCCCATTCTCATGCTGACATGGCATCCATGGCCTCCTCTTCTGCAGTGGAGGAGGAACACCTCACATACTGTCCAGGTAGCCTCCAAGCTGATGCCATGAATATCAATTTCTTCTTCTGGTAATTCTGTTTTCTCATTTTTTTTCTTTTCACCTCCCTCTTTCTTCTTCTATTCCCTTTCTTGTCTCACATCTTCTTCTCACCTGCCTATCATGTCTGTCAGTGTCCATTCTTCTTTCCTTTCTCCAATAGTCCACTCTCCTCTCCTATATGATTCTTTCTTCTCCAGACCTTTACCTTTCCCACCCACCTGGCTTCACCTGTCACCTTCTAGCTTGTCCTCTTTTTCCCTCCCATCAGCTTTTCATTGTGGCATATTCCCCCAGTTTAGAGTTAGTGGGTGTTATTTCTTTTGATTATCAGATACCACACATGAGGTTGCTTTACCAGAGCCCTTGGATACCAGCATAGATCAAATATTGGCTGACTGCCACAAGGCAAAGAGTGGGAATAAAGGAGGCTTTTCTTGGTTGGCTGCCTCTGGCTAGTGGTGCTCTACAGGAGTCAGTGTTGGGACCACTTATTTTCATATTATCGGTCAATGAACTGTATGAAGGAATTGATGGCTTTGTGGCCAAGTTTGCAGATGATCCAAAGACAGGCAGAGTAGCATGTAGTGCTGAGGAAGGTGGTAGTCTGCAGGAGGACTTAGACAGGCTGTAAGAACCAGCATAGAAATGGCAGATGGAATATAGTGTAGGGAAGTATATGGTCATGCACTTTGATAGAAGGAATAAATCCGCAGACTATTTTCTAAATGGGGAGAAAATTTCAAAATCAGAGGTACAAAGGGACCTGGGAGACCTCATGCAGAATTTTCTAAAGGTTAACTTAGAGGTTGAGTCAAAGGTAAGGAAATCAAATGTAATGTTAGCATTCGTTTCAACACAATTCTCATTTAAAAGAAAAGACATAATACTGAGGCTTTATAATTCATTTGGTCAGATGAGATTTGGACTATTTTGAGAAGTTGTGGGTCCCTTATCTAAGAAAAGATGTGCTGGCCAAGAAAGTCCAGAGGAAGTTCACGAGAATGTTTCTGGGAATGAAAGGGGTAATGTATAAGGAGCATATAAGGATTAACATATGAGGTCTGTAATCTCTGGAATTTAGAATAATGGGGCAGGATCTTATTGAATATTGAAAAGTCTGGATAGAGTGGATATGGAGAGGATATTTCCTATGGTGGAGGCACCTAGGACCAGAGAGTACAGCCTCAGAGTAGAGGAACATCCTTAGAACAGAGATGAGGAGGAATTTCTTTAGCCAAAGAGTGGTGAATCTATGGAACTCATTGAGAGCTGTGGGGCTGAGTCATTGGGTATATTTTAAGCAGAGGCTGATGGGTTCTTGCTAAGTCAGAGCATCAAATACTGTGGGGAGAAGGCAGGGGAATGGGGTTGAGAGGGATAACAGGTCAGCTGTGATGGAATGGTGGAGCAGACTAGATGAGCTTAACAGTCTAATTCTGCTCCTGTGTGTTATGGTCTTATGGCAACACATAAGCTGTTGTTGAATATTATGTCACTCTTTGCAATATATCCCATTCTTAACAGATTATTAAACACAGTTTAAACACTAGTGTCCTTTTTGTGAAATAGAAACTGCACACATGAACCCCTAATCGACTCCTGCCAAAGATTAATGAACACTACAAGAAGTTAAACAGATAACATGCCATATTCAATGGCACATTCTAAACAAATCTGACAATTATTTGTCTGAAGTAGCCGAGAGAGACGATGTATAAATTGCAGTGTGGCCTTTTATGAAATTTATGGTCACTTTTAAAATCCATTTATGAAAAAAGTGCAACAATCCTAAATCAGTCAAGCCTGAGTCAATTTTGTTTGTGCCTCTTACATCAGGCTGGATGGAAAATACATTCACTGCATGCGGAACACCTGTTGTTATCAGTTTCATTCCAGCACACTATATCATCATGCACTCCATAAATCTCAGTTGCTGTGACCTTGTTTGTACCAGAGCCTCAGTTTTATGTATCTTCCCTTGTTCCCAAATCTCTCCTCATCTGTAAAAACTGTTCCCGGTCCAATACCCTCCAACAGTGGAAACACCAATGTCCAGGGATGGAAAAGTCTACAAAAAGTGGTGGATGCAGCCCAGTCCACAGTCAAAGCCCTCCCCGACATTGAACACATCTGCAAGGATGCTGCCATAAGAAAGCAGCATCCATCATCAAGAACGCCACTGCCCAGGCCATGTTTTCTCTCTGCACTATCATCGGGCAGGAGGTACAGGAGCCTTAGGACCTACACCACTAGGTTCAGGAGCATTATTACTCTACAAAACCATCAGGCATACATAACTTTTCCCACCTCAATGCAGAAATTACTTCACAATCTATTGACTCACTTTCAAGGACTTTACAACTATGGGCCTAGTGTTATGTAATTACATTTTAAAATTATTGACACAATCTGTCTTCTCTTGCACATTGGTTGCTTGTCAGTCTTTGTGCATGGTTTTTCATGAATTCTATTGTAGTTCTTTATTTTCCTGTAAATGCTTGCAAGAAACTGAATCTCAGGGTAGTATATGGTGAATGTACTATGGTGACTGTATATGTACTTTGATAATAAACTTAATTTGAAAGTTGAACTTTGAACATGTCTGTGCTCATTCAATTCTGGTCACTTCAATATCCTCAAACCTAACTCCTAACTGTTCTATCAATGGCTGCCAAGGCTTTGTTCTGGAATTCTTGACTTTAAAAAAAAAATCTCAATATCATCAATCTCCTCTGTCTTCTGAGATGTTCATTTTTTGTAGGAGGCACAGAATTCTTAAGTCCTTTACCACCAGTTTCACGAACAGTTATTACTCTTAAATCATCAGATTCCTGAACCAGTGTGGACATCTTCAATCACTACAACATTAATTTGATCTTTGAACACAAACCTTGGACTTGCGTTCAAGGACTCTACAAATCATGTTCTCACTTTTATTTTGTCATTCATTCATTCGTTTGTTTCTTTGTTTATTTATTTATTACTTGTTTCTTTTTACTGTACTTTTTGTTACGTACCTCGTAACTGGGTTGCCAAACCAGCAGAAATGGATCACTCAGTTGGAGTCTGGAGTACTAGAACTAAGAAAGTTTTATTAAAGAAACAAGCAACACAGTAATTGAAAGGATAATAAATGCAACAGTTCAGCGATGATAAACACACATGTGCACAGAATTAAGATAACAGCATCAATCAAGCTCTATCGTTGTCTAGGGGTAAATGACCAAATTTCAAAATGACTCAAAGTTCAGTCCAGTTCAGTTCGCAGTAATCGTTGCCATGGCGATGGACAACGTGGGGGAAGAGAGAGATAGAACAGGAACAACTGATCATTCAGACACTGCTTCACTCACAGACCGGCGAGATGGCTCACAAGCAACTTTTGGGCGGGTCCTTGGTGATGTCACCTGAGGTCACCGACTGTGACCCCTCCTCCAGATGCAGTCGATCCTCTGCAGTGAACCCGGCACCCAGGCAAGGGCGGACACACACAGGGTTCCCGCTGATCGTACCTTTCCACCCTGGTCGTTGTCTGATACTTCTCACCCACTCGTGAGAGGCGCACCGCTTCCAGGGTCTCGTTACCTCGGGTGGCGTGTGTCGCCTTAGCGAACTGGTCCCTTTTTATCCCCCTGCTGGGGTAGCGCCTGTCCATCACTTCAAACAGTTCAAGGTTCAAAGGGGGGAGCCGCTCCAGACAGCTCTCTCTCTCCCACGTCCCTTCATTACACATCTCCAGACGTTGCTCCATTGTTCCTTATCTCTCCTTCCCCTGAGGGCAGGTGGCAGACCAACTGCTGATGCCACTGATGCTAGCCCGGGCCAGCAAACATCTTAATTTTATGTGTATTCTCGTCACATTTTAAATAAATTATCATTCTTTTTTGCGTGCTTTTTACTCATTGATTCTATTGTACTTATTATTCTAACTGTAAATGTCTTCAAGAAAATGATCTCATGAATTCAGATGAAAGGTCTCGATCCGAAACATCGATTGTCCACCGATTCCCTGCACAGATGCTGCTTGATCCATTGAGTTTCTCAAGCTCTTTCTGTGATGCTTCCCAGCATCTGCAATCTCTTGTGTTATCACCCTTTGAAACCTTTCACTTCAACCAAACTTGGGGTATTGTCCTGATATTTACCTTTGTGGCTGGGAATAAAAAGTTGACCATTATATCTCCTGTGAAATTCTATGGCTCAGACATGCTGCTAAGTTGAAGACACAAAAGCCTAGTAAAAGGATTTCAGCTGGTTAGGGCATGCTTAAGGACATAAGGGTTGCCTGGAGTGAGGGAACAAGTAAACCAAACACCAAAGACTCCTGTATTGTGTTCAGATTGCCATGGGGATGAGTGAGAGGGAAGGGGTTAGGGAGGGATAGTGGGGAAGGGTGAAAGACGTATGAAAAATGAATCAAGAGGAGATGGATGGGGCATTAGTGTGTGTAAAAGATTAAATGACACAGAGACCTTTGTAAGAACCTCATGTCTACAAGAGGATCATCATCATCATTATGTGCCATATTGTATAACGTAGGCGATCATGGTCTTCCATCTGTCTTTGATCTGCCTATGAGGAAAGTCCCCTACATGCTGTTGTTCTTACTCTTTTCTCTATCAATGACAATAATTATTCTTGGCAAAATTTTCCACAGAAATGTCTTTATAAGTCAGGTGACCCCAGCCAGTATCAATACTCTTCAGAGGCTGCTTGCCTGGCGTCAGTGATCGTACACCTTGAACTTGTGATATGCACCAGCTACTCATACAACCATCCACCACTTGGTCCCATGGCTTCACATAACCCTGATCAAAGGTCTAAGCAGGTGCTACACCTTGCTCAATGGTGACCTGAAGGCTAGCGAAGGGTAGGAACGCCTTACACCTCCTTTGGCAGAGATGTATCTCCACCTCAACACCCACTACAAGAGGATCTCATTTGTAAATGAAATGGTAGAGCCAGTGAAGTTTACATCAAAATCGCAGTCGCTACTCTCCAGTTTGTGTATGGTTGCCTAACTCTAGCATGGTGTTGGATCTGGGGATATTGATCCTGAGGTTCTTTGGAAGTCTTTGGTGTAAATCTTGATGGCTATGGATGTTTTATGAAGTGTTACGAGAAACAAAATGAACAAAGAAAAAAGGATTATGAAAAAAAGTCACTGTCTTTTTGTACCCAAGCTAGAGATAACAACATTCCAGTGATTACAATTAACTTATTAAATAACATACATCAAAGTTGCTGGTGAACGCAGCAGGCCAGGCAGCATCTATAGGAAGAGGCGCAGTCGACGTTTCAGGCCGAGACCCTTCGTCAGGACTAACTGAATCCCTCACTCTTCCTTCAGTTAGTCCTGACGAAGGGTCTCGGCCTGAAACGTCGACTGCGCCTCTTCCTATAGATGCTGCCTGGCCTGCTGCGTTCACCAGCAACTTTGATGTATGTTGCTTGAATTTCCAGCATCTGCAGAATTCCTGTTGTTAACTTATTAAATAGTCAGATTCTAACGGTGTGACACTCAGGTACTTTCAGGCTTTTGTATATTCTGTCCTGCTGGGAGGGGGGAGGAGAGAGAATAACATGATGAGTGGAATCTTTAATTATGCTGTCTGCTTTACTGAGGCAGGAAGAAGAGTAGACAGACTCCACAGAGGGGAGGCTGGTTTTTGGCATGTGATGAGCTGGGTCCACAACTCTCCACAGTTTCTTGTGGTCTCGGGCAGAGCAGTTGCCACACCAAGACATGAAGAACCCAGATTGTTAATTATGCACAACAGAAGCAGCAGAGATACAAATCTTTTACTTTCTTATCTAATTTCTAGTTTTATACCAATGTAAGTTGTTGTTGGCATAGATTGACATAGTATTTGCCTTAACATTTTTATAGTCTGTATTATGAGATCATAAGACAATAAGACGTAGGAGCAGAATTAGACTACTGAGTCTGCTCTGCTATTTTGGTGCTCAACTTCATTCTCCTGTTTTCTCCATATAATTTTTGACACCCTGACAAATCAAGAACCTATCAACCCTAACCCTGTCAACTTCTGCTTTAAGTGTACCCGATGATTTGACTTCCACAGCTGCTTATGTCAATAACTTCCACAAATTCACCACCCTCTGGATAAAGAAACTCCTTCTCAGCTCTGCTCTAAAGGGACACCCATATATTCTGAGGCTGTGCCCTCCGAGATTTCTCTACTATAGGAAACATCTTCTCCACATCCACTGTATCCTGGCCTTTCAATGTTCAGTTAAAAAAGAGCAAGGAACAATCGGTAGATTCTGTATGAATTGCATATACAGCAAAATAAATAATTAAAATGACATTCTTTCTTCAGCGAGATAACAGAGAACAACAACCTGCCAGTTTCAAAGTTTAAAGTAAATGTATTACCCAAGTACATGCATATCACCATACACAGCCCTGAGATTAATTTTCTTGTGGGCATACTCAATAAATTTACGGAATAATAATCATAACAGAATCAATGAAACACTGCCCAACTGGGACGTTCAACCAGAGTGCAGAAGGCAAATGTTCAAATACAAAACAGAATGAAATAATAGTACTGAATAAATAAGCAATAAATATTGAGAACATGAGATGAAGGGTCCTTGAAAGTGAGTCCATAAGTTGTGGGAACATTTCAACGATGGGATAGTGATGTTGAGTGAAGGTGACCCCTTTGGTTCAGGAGCCTGATGTCTGAGGGATAATAACGGCTCCTGAATGACATGTTTTCATTGAGTTTTTCTGCCAGGTTTTTGAAAACTGGTTATTAATTCTTCAGTAAAAGTTGAAGAGACAAACTTCCTTTTTTGTAGAGATTGAAAAGTCTAGATTTGGACAAACTCAACGTCCCCAGTCAGAGGTTTCCAAAGGTGGTGTGTGTCCTGAGACTCCTCTACCTGACAGCATGTTCTGGGTGATGGGGATCACTGATGACGGGTGCTTCCTTCCTGCGACAGCGTTTCTTGTAGATGTGCCCAATGGTAGGGAGGGCTTTACCTGTGATAGACTGTGTTCTATCCAATACATTTTGTAGGATTTTCCATTCAAAGGAATTGGTGTTTCCATACCAGGCTCTGATACAGCCAGTCAACATACTCTATGCACTCAATATACACATTTGTAGAATTTTGTCAAAGTTGATGTAATGCTGAATCTCTGCAAACTCCTAAGGAAGTAGAGGCACTGCTGTGTTTTCTTCATAATTGCACTTATGTGATAGGCCCAGGATGGGTCCTCTAAAATGATAGCACTGAGGAAGTTAAAGATGCTGATCCTCTCCAACTCTGATCCATCAATGACGACTGGCTAATGAACCTTCAGTTTTTGCTTCTGATGTCAATAATCAGTTCCTTAGTCATGCTGACATTGAGTAAGAAGTTGTTATTATGGCATCACTCAGCCAGATTTTCAATCTCCCTCCTATATGCTTTCTATGTCTCAGCCAAACTGAACACACAACAGGAACAGTTATTACCCTGAATGATCAGGCTCCTGAACCAGCAGAGATAAATTTATCTATCTCAACACTGAACTATTTCCACAATGGACTCACTTCCAAAGACTCTACAACTCATGTTATCAATATTATTCATTACTTACTAATCTATTGTTATTAGCTTTTTTTGTTTTTGCTCAATTTCTTGTCTTTTGAACATTGGTTGACTGTCGGTCTTTGTTTTGTGTGTAGTTTTTATTTGATTCTTTTGTGTTTCTTTGTATTTACTGTGAATGCCCAGAAGAAAATGAATCTCAGGGTAGTACATGATGACATACTGTATATTATTTTGATAATAATTTTTACATTGAGCATAGAGCAGTAGTCAAGTTTCATAAGCATGAACGTCAATATGAATAAAAATCTCTCCCCAGCAGCTGAAGAATTTAAATTCAAGCAATTAAATAAATGTGGAATTCTTCAAAAACTGAATATCAGTAACAGTAACCATGAAATGAACAGTCGTAAATACCCATCTGGTAGGCAAATGCCTTTCGGGGAAGAAAATCTTCTGTCCTTACACAGTTTATGTGATCACGGATCAAACAATGTTATCGTCTCTACAGCTTCAGGATAGTTAGGGACGGGAAATGAATGCTGGCATTAACAGAAGTGAGTGAGGAAATTAAGAATAACAAACAGAAAACGCTGGAAACACTCAGTGGGACAGGCCATATCCTTGGGAAGAGTAACTCAAATATTAACTCTTAAACACAAGAGATTCTGCTGATGCTGGAAATCCAGAGCAACATCACACAAAATATTGGAGTAATTCAGCAGCTCAGGTGGCATTTTTAGAGAGGAAAAAACAATGTTTTGGGCTGAGATCCTTCATCAAGACCTGTTCTAATGTTAACACTGTTCTTCTTCCTGCAGACACAGTTTGGCTTGCTTTGTACTTACAGAAGTACAAGAGATTCTACTAATACAGTTGATGCTTCATCCTGATGCAGGGTCTCAGGCTAAAACATAGAATCTTTATTCCTTTCCATAGATAGAAACCATAGAAACCATAGAAACTACAGCACAGAAACAGGCCTTTTGGCCCTTCTTGGCTGTGCTGAACCATTTTCTGCCTAGTCCCACTGACCTGCATAAGGACCATATCCCTCCATACACCTCCCATCCATGTATCTGTCCAATTTATTCTTAAATGTTAAAAAAGAACCCGCATTTACCACCTCGTCTGGCAGCTCATTCCATACTCCCACCACTCTCTGTGTGAAGAAGCCCCCCCTAATGTTCCCTTTAAACTTTTCCCCCCTCACCCTTAACCCATGTCCTCTGGTTTATTTCTCCCCTTGCCTCAGTGGAAAAAGCCTGCTTGCATTCACTCTATCTATACCCGTCATAATTTTATATACCTCTATCAAATCTCCCCTCATTCTTCTACGCTCCAGGGAATAAAGTCCAAACCTATTCAACCTTTCTCTGTAACTGAGTTTCTCAAGTCCCGGCAACAACCTTGTAAGCCTTCTCTGCACTCTTTCAACCTTATTTATATCCTTCCTGTAATTTGGTGACCAAAACTGAACACAATACTCCAAATTCAGCCTCACCAATGCCTTATACAACCTCACCATAACATTTCAACTCTTATACTCAATACTTCGATTAATAAAGGCCAATGTACCAAAAGCTCTCTTTACGACCCTATCTACCTGTGACGCCACTTTTAGGGAATTTTGTATCTGTATTCCCAGATCCCTTTGTTCCACTGCACTCCTCAGTGACTTACCATTAACCCTGTATGTTCTACCTTGGTTTGTCCTTCCAACGTGCAATACCTCACACTTGTCTGCATTAAACTCCATCTGCAATTTTTCAGCCCATTTTTCCAGCTGGTCCAAGTTCCTCTGCAGGCTCTGAAAACCTTCCTCACTGTCTACTACAGCTCCAATCTTTGTATCATCAGCAAATTTGCTGATCCAATTTACCACATTATCATCCAGATCATTGATATAGATGACAAATAACAATGGACCCAGCACTGATCCCTGTGGCACACCACTAGTCACAGGCCTCCACTCGGCGAAGCAATTCTCTACTACCACTCTTTGGCTTCTTCCATTGAGCCAATGTCTGATCCAATTTACCACCTCTCCATGTATACCTAGCGACTGAATTTTCCTAACTAACCTCCCATGCGGGACCTTGTCAAAGGCCTTACTAAAGTCCATGTAGACAATATCCACTGCCTTCCCTTCATCCACTTTCCTGGTAACCTCCTCAAAAAACTCCAATAGATTGGTCAAACATGACCTGCCACGCACAAAGCCATGTTGACTCTCCCTAATAAGTCCCTGTATATCCAAATACTTGTAGATTCTGTCTCTTAGTACTCCCTCCAATAACTTATCTACTACTGACGTTAAACTTACTGGCCTATAATTTCCCGGATTACTTTTCGATCCTTTTTTAAACAACGGAACAACATGAGCCACTCTCCAATCCTCCGGCACCTCACCTGTAGACAGTGACATTTTAAATATTTCTGCCAGGGCCCCTGCAATTTCAACACCAGTCTCCTTCAAGGTCCGAGGAAACACCCTGTCAGGTCCTGGGGATTTATCCACTTTAATTTTCCTCAAGACAGCAAGCACCTCCTCCTTTTCAATCTGTACAGTTTCCATGGTCTCACTACTTGTTTTCCTTAACTCCATAGACTTCATGCCAGTTTCCTTAGTAAATACAGACGCAAAAAACCTGTTTAAGATCTCCCCCATTTCCTTTGGTTCCGCACATAGGCAACCACTCTGATCTTCAAGAGGACCAATTTTTTCCCTTACAATCCTTTTGCTCTTAATATACCTGTAAAAGCTCTTTGGATTATCCTTCACTTTGACTGCCAATGCAACCTCATGTCTTCTTTTAGCACTCCTGATTTCTTTCTTAAGTATTTTCTTGCACTTCTTATACTCCTCAAGCACCTGATTTACCCCCTGTTTCCTATACATTTCATACAACTCCCTCTTCTTCTTTATCAGAGTTGCAATATCCCTTGAGAACCAAGGTTCCTTATTCCTATTCACTTTGCCTTTAATCCTGACAGGAACATACAAATTCTGCACTCTCAAAATTTGTCCTTTGAAGGCTTCCCACCTACCGATCACATCCTTGCCAGAGAACAACCTGTCCCAATCCACGCCTTTTAGATCCTTTCTCATTTCTTCAAATTTGGCCTTCTTCCAGTTCAGAACCTCAACCCTAGGACCAGATCTATCCTTGTCCATGATCAAATTGAAACTAATGGTGTTATGATCACTGGAACCAAAGTGCTCCCCTACACAGACTTCCGTCACTTGTCCTAACTCGTTTCCTAACAGGAGATCCAATATTGCATCCCCTCTAGTTGGTCCCTCTATATATTGATTTAGAAAACTTTCCTGAACACATTTTACAAACTCTAAACCATCTAGACCCCTAACAGTATGGGAGTCCCAATCAATATATGGAAAATTAAAATCCCCTACCACCACAACTTTATGTTTCCTGCAGTTGCTTGCTATTTCCCTGCAGATTTGCTCTTCCAATTCTCGTTGACTATTGGGTGGTCTGTAATACAATCCCACTAATGTGGCCATACCTTTCCTGTTTCTCAACTCCACCCATAAGGACTCAGTAGACAAGCCCTCTAATCTGTCCTGCCTGAGCACTGCTGTAATATTTTCCCCAACAAGCAATGCTACTCCCCCACCTTTCATTCCTCTGCCTCGATCACATCTGAAACATCGGAACCCTGGAATATTAAGCTGCCAGTCCTGCCCTTCCTGTAGCCAAGTTTCACTAATTGCTACAACATCATAATTCCACGTGTCAATCCACGCCCTCAACTCATCCGCCTTCCCCGCAATACTCCTAGCATTGAAATATATACACCTCAGAAGATTTTTACCACCATTCACAACCTTTCTATTAGCGGATTTGCTTGAAGTTCTAACAACATTTATTTTCACCCCAGCCACACTGTCAGCTCTGGCACTCTGGTTCCCATCCCCCTGCAAATCTAGTTTAAAGCCTCCCCAATAGCACTAACAAACCTCCCTGAAAGGATATTGGTCCCCCTGTAGTTCAAGTGTAACCCGTCTCTCTTGTACAGGTCCCACCTGCCCCAGAAGAGGTCCCAATTATCCTGGAATCTGAAACCCTGCCCCCTATACCAGTTCCTCAGCCACTTGTTCATTTTCCAGAGCATCCTATTCCTACCCTGACTGTCGCCTGACTTGCTGAGTTCCTCCAGTATCTTGTGCGTATTCTTGAATATTTCCAGCATTTTATTTGTTTTTTATTTTAGAGTTACAAAAGGAATTGGGTCATTACAAAATGCTGGAAACGCACACTAGTTCAGACAGATTCTGTGGGAAGGGAATTAGTTAATGGTCTAGGTCCAGGGGAAGGAGTGAAGAAAGTTAGACTAGGTAGCATACTGTAGAGGTTCGCTGTATTGTGCATGTCTGTACATTTTGGATTTGTCCATCTACTCATTGCATCACAGTAGTACAAAATGCCCTGGGAGTTTTACCTCTTCCACCTGTCACCTCCCTGCTCTCTACATCATCGTCCTCTCCCCCACCCATCCAGCACCCCTCTCACCTGGTCTCACCTATCACCTGCTAACTTGTACTCCTTCCCATCCCCCCGACCTTCTTACTCTGGCCTCTGCCCTTTTCCACTTCCTTTCCAGACCTGTTGAAGGGTCTTGCCCCAAAAAGTCAACTGTTTATTACTGTCCATAGATACTGCCTGATCTACTAAGTTCCTCCACCATTTTGTGTGTGTTTATACAAAGTAATGTTGACCTCTCTAGCAGATCTGATGTCACAGTACAACATAATATAGACACTTCAGCCCACGATGTTGTGCTAACCTATATAAACCAACTCAAATATTCCCATGTTTGTTATGTGCCATGTCATATGACTTGGGCAATCATGGTCTGTCAATGACCATGATTGTTCTTGGCAAATTTTTCTACAGAAGTGATCTGCTGTTTCCTTCTTCTGGCCAGTGTCTCTACAAGATGGGTGACCTCAGCCATTATCAATCCTCTTCAGAGACTGTCTGTCTGGATCATTGTTTGCATTAGGACTTGTGATATGCACTAGTTACTTAGATGACCATCCACCACCATGGCTCCACGAGGCCCTGGCTGAGGAACTACACATTGCCCAAGGGTTACTTGCAGGCTGGTGGAGGGAAGGAGTGGCTTACACTTCCTTTGTTAGAGACGTATTTTAAACATTGAAATCGAGTTTGCATGCACCATTTGCATTGGCAGCTCGTTCCACACTCTCATCACCCTCTAAGTGAAGAAGTTTCCCCTCAAGTTCCACTTAAGCTTTTCACCTTCTACCTTTAACCCATGACCACTAGTATTGCTCTCCCCCAGTTTCAGTGGAAAAAGCCTGCTTACATTTACCCTACGAAGGTTCTATACCCCTCGTACCTCTATCAAATCTCCCCTCAAATTTCTACATTCTTAGGAAAGAAGTACTAACCTATTCAATCTTTCCCTATAACTCAGATTCTCCAGTCCCAGCAAAATTCTTGTAAATTTTCACTGTACACTTTCAACCTTATTGAATAACCAGGTGAGGTAGAATTATGAGCAAGAATAGTTCACACTTTTATCAGATTGATGAAAGGACTTGTTTTATGATAAGATAGACACTTGACATCACAGACTACATTGTTATGATCTTGTACTTTATTGCTTATCTGCATTGCACGTTTTCAGTAGCTTCTAGATAGAGATTAGTTTTACTTGTAAAAATTACATTGAAATATTAAAGCATACTGTGGGGGAAATGAGATTGATGAGATTAACCTAACTGGCCTACACTATGGGCCAAATGGCTTCCTTGCAAGTCAAAATGAAATGTGAAAGTAAAATGAAAATTCTTTCAGTGCCCAACAAAGAACAATGCTCTCTGATGGACTACTTCCAACAGCATTTTTGTCAGGTTCCGGCTTTCAGAAAAAGTGAAGCAATTCTAGATAATAAAAGACAAAAGCTCACTGTTATTACATTACAAGGATAAGATTATTCTTGGAACAAATGAGCAAAACTTCTCAACCAGTTGCAAGCTTAGGTGAAAGAGAATTAGAATTCATCAAAGACTCATTTCTCACTCCATGAAATGTCTCCTGGGGTTATGCCTACTGATATGTATTCAGAGGGCTTGACTTCATAATATGAACTGTACTAGACAACTCAAGGACAGAATAAGATTAATGATTTGGGAGAGGAATTTGAATCAGATTTACAGGAAAATTCCCAAAATTACCACAGCGTAAGATTCAACAATAAGATTGGTCACTGGTGTGAACTGTGCAGTAGTCTCCATCAATTAGAGTCATAATTAGCACAAAAGAGATGGTCCTAGTACTTGGAGGCCATCTACTTTAGCTCCAGCATCTTACTGCAGAGGTTCCTCAGGGCAGTGTTCCATGACTAACTATCTTCAACCATTCAATGAACTTCCAACCATGGTTGGGATTTCCACTAATGACTGTGCAGTGTTCAGTTCTATTTGTCACCCTAAGATAATGAAACTTTGCATGCCAGTATGGAAAAGCATTAGACAACATTCGACATAGGCTAAGTGTAAAGCAACAGATACAGCATATAAATACTGTATATTGACCAACCCTTGTGCTGCAGAGTTTAACCCCCACCACCAATGCTGAACCATTGTCAAACACCTAAAGATATAGATAGAGATTAGCTTTATTTGTTGTATATACATCAACACAAACAGTGATATGTTTTATTTGTGTCGGGGATATGCTGGTGCAGTCTGTAAGTGTTGTCTTGCTTCAGGTACCAGTGTAGCATGCACACAATTTACTAACCCTAAATCATATATCTTTGGAATGTGTGAGGAAACTGGAGCATCTGAAGAAAATGTACCCAGTCATGGGGGAATGTCAAACTCCTTACAGGCAGCAGCTGGAATTGAACCCCAATCATACAGATGGCACTGTTTCAATGGCTACCATGCCAGGGTGGAACGGGCGGCACCTAATTAATTAGCTTGTTTATTTCGGCTTTTTTCTTAAAGATGTGCTGTGTGCGTTCCAGCTACCACTGCACCCCTGCATGCTTCGCAGCCCGGAGGTTGGGGACCACTGTTTTACAACATTGAGTCAAGGTAGATTTAATTCGGCCTTTTTTGACACTGATAGACAGAAAAAGACTTTTTCATGTCAAAGTAAAAACAGATCTCTACAAAGTGATCTAAATTAATTACAAATATAAAACACGGGATAATTGATTGCATAAGTATTCACCCCCCCCCCCACCAATACGACACACCAAATCATAACTGGTGCGGCCAATTGGTTTTAAATGTCACATAATCCACAGAACACTGAGGCTGTCTACAAGAAGTGTCAGAGCCGTCTCTATTTCCTGAGGAGACTGAGGTCCTTTAACATCTGCCAGACGATGCTGAGGATGTTCTACGAGTATGTGGTGGCCAGTGCTATCATGTTTGCTGTTGTGTGCTGGGGCAGCAGCCTGAGGGTAGCAGACACCAACAGAATCAACAAACTCATTCATAAGGCCAGTGATGTTGTGGGGATGGAACTGGACTCTCTGACGGTGGTGTCTGAAAAGAGGATGCTGTCCAAGTTGCATGCCATCTTGGACAATGTCTCCCATCCACTACATAATATACTGGTTAGCCACAGAAGTACATTCAGCCAGAGATTCATTCCACCGAGATGCAACACAGAGCGTCATAGGAAGTCATTCCTGCCTGTGGCCATCAAACTTTACAACTCCTCCCTTGGAGGGTCAGACACCCTGAGCCAATAGGCTGGTCCTGGACTTATTTCCTGGCATAATTTACATATTACTATTTACTATTTATGGTTTTATTACTATTTATTATTTATGGTGCAACTGTAATGAAAACCAATTTCCCCCGGGATCAATAAAGTATGACTATGACTATGACTATGACTAATCAATAAAATAGAGATCTGTTTTAGAGGCCTGTGTGTCAACATCATTCAAATGATTGTAGTAAAAATGCACCTGTACTTGGAAGGTTCAACTGCTGGTGAGTCAGTATCATAAAACCATAAGACCATATGACAAGGGAGCAGAAGTCGGCTATTTGGCCCATCGAGTCTGCTCCGCCATTTTATCATGAGCTGATCCATTCTCCCATTTAGTCCCATTCCCCCGCCTTCTCACCATAACCTTTGATGCCCTGGCTATCAATCTCTGCCTCAAATACACCCAATGACTTGGCCTCCACTGCTGCCCGTGGTAATAAATTCCATAGATTCACCACCCTCTGACTAAAAAAATTTCTTCGCCTTTCTGTTCTGAATGGGCGCCCTTCAATCCTTAAGTCATGCCCTCTTGTACTAGACTCCCCCATCATGGGAAACAACTCCTGGCAAAAACTACACCATGAAGACAAAGAAACATTCCAATCAACTCTGTTAAAAAGTTATTGAAAAGCACAAGTCAGGAGATGGATACAAGAAAATTTCCAAGTCATTGAATATCCCTGGGATTACTGTTAAGTCAATCATAAAGAAATGGAAAGAATATGGCACAGCTGTAAATCTGCCTAGAGCAGGATATCCTCAAAAACAGAGTAACCGTGGAAGAAGCACACGCGTGAGGGAGACCACCAAGAGACCTATGACAGTTCTGGAGGAGTTACAAGCTTCAGTGGCTGAGATGAGACAGACTGTGTATTAAACAACTATTTTCTGGGTACTTCACCGGTCACAGCTTTATGGGGGAGTGGCAAAGAGAAAACCACTGTTGAAAAAACTCTCATGAAATCTCGTCTAGAGTTTTCCAGAAAGCATGTGGGAGACTCTGAATTCAGTTGGAAGAAAGTTCTATGTTGTTTTTAAAAGAAAATTGAGCTTTTTGGCCATCTGACTAAATGCTATGTTTGGCATAAGCTAATCACCATACATCATCAAAAACACACCATCCTATTATGAAGCATGGTGGTGGCTGCATCATGCTGTGGGGATGCTTCACTGCAACAGGCCCTGGAAGGCTTGTGAAGGTCGAGGATAAAATTAATGTTGCAAGATACAGGGAATTCCTGATGCAATTTGCAAAAGAACTATGAGTTGGTAGATGATTTGTTTTCCAACAAGACAAATGACCCCAAGCATAAAGCCAAAGCTGCACAGTAATGGCTTAAAAACAACAAAGTCAATGTTCTGAAGTGGCCAAGTCAGAGTCCAGACCTCAATCCAATTGAGAATTTGTGGATGGACTTGAAAAGAGCTGGACACTCACGATCCCCATACTATCTGACAGAGCTTGAGTAGTTTTGTAAAGAAAAACGGGGAAGAATTGCAGTGTCCAGATGTACAAAGCTGATAGAGACCTATCCACACAGACTCAAGGCTGTAATTGCTGCCAAAGGTGCATTTGCTAAATACTGACTTGAAGGGCTGAATACTTTTGCAATCAATTATTTTGTGTCTGGCCCTGTAGCTCAGAAGTGTAGGGAAAGGAAGAGGAGGGCAGTAGTAATAGGGGACTCAATAGTCAGGAGATCAGATAGGTCACCAGGGAGTAGTTTGGCTCCCTGATGCCAGGGTCCGGGATATTTCTGATCGCGTCCAAGATATCCTGAAGTGGGAGGGTGAGGAGCCAGAGGTCGTGGTACATATAGGTACCAATGACATAAGTAGGAGAAGGGAAGAGGTCCTGAAAGGAAAATATAGAGAGTTAGGAAGGGAGTTGAGAAAAAGGACTGCAAAGGTAATAATCTCAGGATTACTGCCTGTGCTACTCGACAGTGAGAGTAGGAATGCAATGAGGTGGAGGATAAATGCGTGGTTGAGGGATTGGAGCAGGGGGCAGGGATTCAAGTTTTTGGATCATTGGTACCTCTTTTGGCGCAGGTGTGACCTGTACAAAAAGGACGGGTTACACTTGAATCCTAGGGGGACCAATATCCTGGCGGGGAGATTTGCGAGGGCTACTGAGGTGACTTTAAACTAGAATGGTTGTGGGGTGGGAATCAAATTAAAGAGACTAGGAGAGAGGAGGTTAGTTCGCAACAGGGGGATGGGAACAAGTGCAGAGAGACAGAGGGGTGTAAAATGAGGGTAGAAGCAAAAAGTAGTAAGGAGAAAAGTAAAAGTGGCAGGCCGACAAATCCAGGGCAAGCATTAAAAAGGGCCACTTTTCAACATATTTGTATAAGGGCTAAGAGAGTTGTAAAAGAGCGCCTGAAGGCTTTGTGTGTCAATGCCAGGAGCATTCGTAACAAGGTGGATGAATTGAAAGTGCAGATTGTTATTAATGATTATGATATAGTTGGGATCACAGAGACATGGCTCCAGGGTGACCAAGGATGGGAGCTCAACGTTCAGGGATATTCAATATTCAGGAGGGATAGACATGAAAGAAAAGGAGGTGGGGTGGCGTTGCTGGTTAAAGATGAGATAAACGCAATAGAAAGGAAGGACATAAGCCGGGAAGATGTGGAATCGATATGGGTAGAGCTGCGAAACACTAAGGGGCAGAAGACGCTGGTGGGAGTTGTGTACAGGCCACCTAACAGTAGTAGTGAGGTCGGAGATGGCATTAAACAGGAAATTAGAAATGCGTGCAATAAAGGAACAGCAGTTATAATGGGTGACTTCAATCTACATATAGATTGGGTGAACCAAATTGGTAAGAGTGCTGAGGAAGAGGAATTCTTGGAATGTATGCGAGATGGTTTTTTGAACCAACATGTCGAGGAACCAACTAGAGCAGGCTATTCTGGACTGGGTTTTGAGCAATGAGGAAGGGTTAATTAGCGATCTTGTCGTGAGAGGCCCCTTGGGTAAGAGTGACCATAATATGGTGGAATTCTTCATTAAGATGGAGAGTGACATAGTTAATTCAGAAACAAAGGTTCTGAACTTAAAGAAGGGTAACTTTGAAGGTATGAGACGTGAATTAGCTAAGATAGACTGGCAAATGACACTTAAAGGATTGACGGTGGATATGCAATGGCAAGCATTTAAAGATTGCATGGATGAACTACAACAATTGTTCATCCCAGTTTGGCAAAAGAATAAATCAAGGAAGGTAGTGCACCTGTGGCTGACAAGAGAAATTAGGGATAGTATCAATTCCAAAGAAGAAGCATATAAATTAGCCAGAAAAAGCGGCTCACCTGAGGACTGGGAGAAATTCAGAGTCCAGCACAGGAGGACAAAGGGCTTAATTAGGAAAGGGAAAAAAGATTATGAGAGAAAACTGGCAGGGAACATAAAGACTGATTGTAAAAGCTTTTATAGATATGTGAAAAGAAAAAGATTGGTTAAGACAAATGTAGGTCCCCTACAGACAGAAACAGGTGAATTGATTATGGGGAATAAGGACATGGCAGACCAATTGAATAACTACTTTGGTTCTGTCTTCACTAAGGATGACATAAATAATCTTCTGGAAATAGTAGGGGACAGAGGGTCTAGTGGGATGGAGGGACTGAGGGAAATACATGTTAGTAGGGAAGTGGTGTTAGGTAAATTGAAGGGATTAAAGGCAGATAAATCCCCAGGGCCAGATGGTCTGCATCCCAGAGTGCTTAAGGAAGTAGCCCAAAAATAGTGGATGCAGTAGTGATAATTTTTCAAAACTCTTTAGATTCTGGACTAGTTCCTGAGGATTGGAGGGTGGCTAATGTAACCCCATTTTTTAAAAAAGGAGGGAGAGAGAAACCAGGGAATTATAGACCGGTTAGCCTAACATCAGTGGTGGGGAAACTGCTAGAGTCAGTTATTAAAGATGTGATAATAGTACATTTGGAAAGCGGTGAAATCATCGGACAAAGTCAGCATGGATTTGTGAAAGGAAAGTCATGTATGACGAATCTCATAGAATTTTTTGAGGATGTAACTAGTAGAGTGGATAGGGGAGAACCAGTGGATGTGGTATATTTGGATTTTAAAAAAGGCTTTTGACAAGGTCCCACACAGGAGATTAGTGTGCAAACTTAAAGCACACGGTATTGGGGGTAAGGTATTGATGTGGATAGAGAATTGATTGGCAGACAGGAAGCAAAGAGTGGGAATAAACGGAACCTTTTCAGAACGGCAGGCAGTGACTAGTGGGGTACTGCAGGGCTCAGTGCTGGGACCCCAGTTGTTTACAATATATATTAATGACTTGGATGAGGGAATTAAATGCAGCATCTCCAAGTTTGCAGATGACACGAAACTGGGCGGCAGTGTTAGCTGTGAGGAGGATGCTAAGAGGATGCAGGGTGACTTGGGTAGGTTAGGTGAGTGGGCAAATTCATGGCAGATGCAATTTAATGTGGATAAATGTGAAGTTATCCACTTTGGTGGCAAAAACAGGAAAACAGATTATTATCTGAATGGTGGCCGATTAGGAAAAGGGGAGGTGCAACGAGACCTAGGTGTCATTATACACCAGTCATCGAAAGTGGGCATGCAGGTACAGCAGGCGGTGAAAAACACGAATGGTATGCTGGCATTCATAGCAAGAGGATTCGAGTACAGGAGCAGGGAGGTACTACTGCAGTTGTACGAGGCCTTGGTGAGACCACACCTGGAGTATTGTGTGCAGTTTTGGTCCCCTAATCTGAGGAAAGACATTCTTGCCATAGAGGGAGTACAAAGAAAGTTCACCAGATTGATTCCTGGGATGGCCGGACTTTCATCTGATGAAAGACTGGATCGACTAGGCTTATACTCGTTGGAATTTGGAAGATTGAGGGGGGATCTTATTGAAACGTATAAAATCCTAAAAGGATTGGACAAGCTAAATGCAGGAAGATTGTTCCCGATGTTGGGGAAGTCCAGAACGAGGAGTCACAGTTTGAGGATAAAGGGGAAGCCTTTTAGGACCGAGATGAGGAAAAACATCTTCACAGAGAGTGGTGAATCTGTGGAATTCTCTGCCACAGGAAACAGTTGAGGCCAGTTCATTGGCTATATTTAAGAGGGAGTTAGAAATGGCCCTTGTGGCTAAAGGGATCGGGGGTATGGAGGGAAGGCTGGTACAGGGTTCTGAGTTGGATGATCAGCCATGATCATACTGAATGGCGGTGCAGGTTCGAAGGGCCAAATGGCCTACTCCTGCACCTATTTTCTATGTTTCTATATTTCTATGTTTTATATTTGTAATTAATTTAGATCATTTTGTAGAGATCTATTTTCACTTTGACACAAAAGAGTGTTTTTGTGGTAATCGGTGACAAAAAATCCAAATTAAACCCACTGTGATGCAATGTTGTAAAACAATAAAACATGAAAATTTCTAAGGGTGGTGAACACTTGTTATAGGCACTGCAGTATCAAGGGAAAAGTAGCCAGCTTGACTGAATATCCATCAAAAAGTGGCATCCATTATTAAGGACCCCTATTACCCAGAACGTGCTCATTACTACCTTTAGGGAATTAGCATTGGAATCAGAATCAGATTTAATATTACCAGCATGAGTGACTTCTCAAACTTCTGCTAATGCCCCAACTCCCCCTCGTACCCCATCCGTTATTTATTTATATACACACATTCTTTTTTTCTCTCTCTCCTTTTTCTCCCTCTGTCCCTCTCACTATACCCCTTGCCCATCCTCTGGGTTTCCCCCCCCCCCTTTTCTTCTCCCTGGGCCTCCTGTCCCATGATCCTCTCATATCCCTTTTGCCAATCACCTGTCCAGCTCTTGGCTCCATCCCGTCCCCTTCCTGTCTTCTCCTATCATTTTGGATCTCCCCCTCCCCCTCCCACTTCCGAATCTCTTACTAGCTCTTCCTTCAGTTAGTCCTGACGAAGGGTCTCGGCCCGAAACGTCGACTGCACCTCTTCCTACAGATGCTGCCTGGCCTACTGCGTTTACCAGCAACTTTGATGTGTGTTGAGTGGCATCTGTTAACCTATGGCATCTGTTAACCTTATGGCATCAGTACAATGAAATATGTGATAAAGAAATAAAGAGCAAAAATGAGTTACATTAAGTATATATTTGTCTATTTTATACTTGTTAAAATAAGCCATGCAAAAAAAAAATGCAAGTAAAAAAGTAGTGAGATAGTGTTCATGGATTTAATGTCCATTTAGAAAATGTGTGCCTTCAGGCTTCTGTACCTCCTTCCCAACAGTAACAGTGTGAAGAGGGCAGGTCCTGAGTGGGGGGTATCCTTGAAGTTGGGCATGGCTTTGCTAAGGCACCACTCCTTGAAGATCCTTCTTGGATACTACTGAGTCCTGTACTCATGATAGAGCTGACAAACTTTACAAGTTTCTGCAACTTATTTTGATCTGGTTCGGAAACCTCCCACCCCCTCCATACCAGATGGTGATGCAGCCAGTCAGCATGCTCTCCACAGTACCTTTGATGACATCTTTGAGTGTTTTAGTTGACAAACTGATCTTTTCAAATGCTTCATAAAATATAGCCGCTGTCTTGCCTTCTTTACAGCTGCATCGATATGTTGAGACCAGATCAGATCTTCAGAGATCTTGACACCCAGGAACTTGACGTTGCTCACATTCTCCACTTCTGATCCCTCCATGAGGATTAGATTGTGTTCCCTCTTCTTATCTTTCTGAAGTCCGCAATTAGCTCTTTGGTCTTGCTGACACTGAGTGCAAGATCGGTGCCACTCAACCAACTGGGTGTCACCATTCAACTAACTGGTACATCTTGCTCCTGTATGCCCTTTCGTCACCACCTGAAATTCTGCTAACAATGGTGTAGGTACAACTAGGGAGGAGGTACAAGATCTTGAAGATACACACTCAATATTTTAAGAATATTATGTTTATTTATACATATATATAATATTTATGTTTATATATATATAAACTTCTGAAATGCCTGTTTCACTGCCGCTGCTACTATGTGATCCAGAATCTTTGGAGGGGAAGGCCCTGAGTCCTCGGCTTTGCTTGTTGCTCGGCGGCCGGGGTGGGGTCGAAGCGCTCGGCAGAGATGGTGCTTGGTGTTTGGTGTCGGAGGGCTGGTCGGAGGCTCGGTTTTCGGACGGACTCAGAGTCAGCTGCAGTCGGGTGCTCCAATGCATCGGCAAGTTTGGGGCACTTCCGTCTGCGTGAGATGATGGGGTGATCGGGACTTGAGACTTTTTTTTACCGTGCCCATGGTCTGCTCTTTATCAAATTACGGTGTTGCTTTGCACTGTTGTAACTAGTGCTACACATGCCCTTACACTTCCTCCCTTGCCACCATTCAGGGCCCCAAACAGTCCTTCCAGGTGAGGCATCACTTCACCTGTGAGTCGACTGGGGTGATATACTGCGTCCGGTGCTCCCGATGTGGCCTTTTATATATTGGTGAGACCCGACGCAGACTGGGAGACCGCTTTGCTGAACATCTACGCTCTGTCCGCCAGAGAAAGCAGGATCTCCCAGTGGCCACACATTTTAATTCCACATCCCATTCCCATTCTGACATGTCTATCCACGGCCTCCTCTACTGTAAAGATGAAGCCACACTCAGGTTGGAGGAACAACACCTTATATTCCGTCTGGGTAGCCTCCAACCTGATGGCATGAACATCGACTTCTCTAACTTCCGCTAAGGCCCCACCTCCCCCTCGTACCCCATCTGTTACTCATTTTTATGCACACATTCTTTCTCTCACTCTCCTTTTTCTCCCTCTGTCCCTCTGAATATACCTCTTGCCCATCCTCTGGGTCACCCCCCCCTTGTCTTTCTTCCCGGACCTCCTGTCCCATGATCCTCTCGTATCCCCTTTTGCCTATCACCTGTCCAGCTCTCGGCTCTATCCCTCCCCCTCCTGTCTTCTCCTATCATTTTGCATCTCCCCCTCCCCCTCTAGCTTTCAAATCCCTTACTCACTCTTCCTTCAGTTAGTCCTGACGAAGGGTCTCGGCCTGAAACGTCGACTGCGCCTCTTCCTATAGATGCTGCCTGGCCTGCTGCGTTCACCAGCAACTTTGATGTATGTTATAATTAAGTGGTTTTGTCAGTTAGTCTTGGTTTGTCCTGTGTTTCTGTGATATCTTTCTGGAGGAACATTGTATCATTTTTTAATGCATGCATTTCTAAATGACAATAAATGAGGACTGAGTGTCCTCATAATCTAATCTAATATTTGTAATTTATAGTATTTTATGTTCTGCACTGTAATGCTTTGCAAAACAACAAATTTCATGACATATATCAGTGATGATAACCGGATTCTGATTTTCCGTTAACGGTATGTCATGCCTACAATTCGTATCATTGACAAGATGTTGCTCAGGTTTGTGACAGCCCCTCCCAAACAACCAACCTCTAGTTCTTAGGACAAATGTATGAAGCACAGCTAGCAGCGGTTTCCCTCTTAAGCTTCTCACCATCCTGGCATGATGATGTATCACCTTTGCTTCATCACTGGGTCAAATGCTGGAAGCCCTCACTAGGACAATGGACTACCTGCCTCATGGAACACCAGGTTCTAGTGGTCACTATCACCTTCTTCTCAAAGCCTGGGCAATAAGTGTTGCACCGGCCAGCACAGTCGCATTCCAAATATGTATCCAATATGAACTAGAACTAGATAAATGGGATTTCCATTTGAAACCTCATCTGATCCCCCCAATGCATCACCAGTGTTGGATATGAAGAACTTCTCTGCAAGGCATTGTGATGAGGAGTTACTGAGAGACACAACACAGATACTGATTCAATAGTCCTCCAAGGGTGTACCAACTATTTACTCTAATCATACACTATTACCATTATATTCTCATCATATTCCACTCAACCTGCAACACCTCCCAGATTCTACTTCTCATCTATACACCAGGGACAATTTGTACTGGTCAAATAATCAATCACCCTCCTAGCCTCCGGGATGAGTGAAGAAACCAGACCATCCACAGAGTGGAAAGGGTGAGTAGTTTCAAGTTCCTGGGTGTCAGCATTTCCGAGAATCTATCCTGGCCCCAACGTATTTATGCAAACATGAAGAAGGCACACTAGCAGCTATACTTCGTTGGGATTTTGAAGAGATTTGATGTGTCAGGCAAGACTCTAGCAAATTTCTACAGGTGTACCATGGAGAGCTCACAGATCGGTTGGATCACTGTCTGGTCTGGAGGTGCCAATGTACAGGATTGTAAGAGGCTTCAGAAGGCTGTCGACTCAGCCAGCCCCATCATGAGTGCTAGCCTCCCCAGCATTGATGACATCTTCAACAGGCAGTGCCTCAACAAGTCTGCAATCCATCATTAAGGATGATGACCATCCAAGATTTGCTCTCTTCTCCCCACTGCCATCAGGAAGGAGTTAGAGGAGCATGAAGACACACACTCAATGTTTTAGGAACAACCATCAGATATCTGAATGGTCCGTGCACCCATGAACACTTCCTCACTATTCCTTTTTTGCACAATGTATATATCTATTTATTATGATTGTAATTTACAGTAATTTGTTATTCTTGCATTGTACTTCTGCCACAGAATAACAAATTACATGACAAATGTCAGTGACAATAAACCTGATTCTAATTCTGTTTATTATTCTGATTCTGAAACCCACACGGGGAGAAAATGCAAAATCCACACAAAACAGAAGCCAAGATCAGGATTAAATCCGGGTCTCTGGCACTGTGAGGTGGGGGCTGTACTAGTTCAAGTTCAACTTCAACTTCAAGTTTGTCATTCAACTACACACATATATACAGCTAAATGAAACATCATTCCTTTGGGTCCAAGGTGCAAAACACAGTACTTACACTCACATATTGTTGTGATAGCACTTTCAGTCGGAAGGTAATATTAGTGTATGTTCCTGGGTGGCATAGCCTGAAGATTGATGGTACATGGGATGCTGCTCCAGAGCTATATTTCTGCAAGAACAAGCACGCTGGTGCAGCCGCAGGCAAAGGCAATCCAGCTTGTCTTCCAGGGAGCAAACACGGGGTAGCAGCACTGACAGGGGAGCCGGCCTGCAGGGGCCACCCCCCACCCCAGCACGGGTTCCAGTGCACCCACTGTGTCTCTGTTCGCTCCTACACTGCCTTTGGTACCTCCTCCCCTCAGTGGCTGCAACAGGCAACACTGCACCATGAAGGCCTTGTCTGCCCAACAGCTAAAGTCATGCAGCCACCTCACCTCCAGTCTTACAGATCAACTAATGAACCAGACTTGTAGTATTTTGCATTACCAACGTCCAAAATGGTCTTGTGATTACAATGAAAATGGTTAAGACAAGCACTTGCACATGGAGAGGCCATTGTGACCAAGCGTGCTGACATCTTACAGAAAGTTCTGTGATTGCACCAAATGAAGAATATTGTGGCAGAACAGAACACTTTTACTGCAGGTAGAGAATAATATTCACTAAATTATGCACAGCATGCATAATAATCTAGGGCTAGTGCAAAGATACAACAAAGTTGCCAGGACTCAAGGAGCTGAGTTGTAGAGAAAGCTTTATTACTACCAGGAACATAGGAGAATGAAGGGAGATTTGGTAGAGGTCTACAACATTACAATTTGCTGGCTGGTGGTGTGGTGGCATCAGCACCTGAGTTCAAGGTGAATGATCCCCAGTTAGAATCCGGCTGGCTGCTTGCATGCTTTCCATCTGTGCTGCGTTGAGCATCTAGCTAGCAGCTCAACAACAATAACAGTATTATGGTGGGTGTAAATGCATGCAAGCTTTTTTCACTGAGGTTGTTTGAGACTAGAAGTAGAGGTTAAGGGTGAAAGGTGAAATATTTAAAGGGGAACTTCTTCACTTAGAGGGTGGTGAGTTTGTGAAACGAGCAACCAGTAGAAGTGGTGCATGCAATTTCAATACTTATGAGAAGTACGGAGAAGTATATAAATGGCTTCAATTCCCACCGCTGTCCTGTAAAGAGTTAATACGTTCTCTCTGTGACCGCATGGGTTTCCTCTGGTTGCTCTGGTTTCCTCTCACAATCCAAAGACGTGCCGGTTGGTATGTTAATTGGTCGTTGTAAATTGTCCCTTGATTAGGCTAGCGTTAAACTGGTGGCTTGCTGTGTGGCATGGCTCAGAGGGCTGGAAGGGCCTAATCATGCTGTATCTCAATAAATACAAAAACTGAGAAGCGTGTGAAGGGCGAAGGTCCAGCTGAATGCCGATGAGAAAAAGCAGAATAACAGTTTGGCATTGACTAGATGAGCTGAACGGCCTGTTTCTGTGCTGTAGTACAGAGCTCTGTGACTATCTCTTTGTTGCATATTTGTACTACCTTTGAATCATTATGCACAGAGTGTGTAATTTAATGAAACATGTCCTCTGCCTACTGTGACAGTAACAGCAACAGTCAAGAGGCATCAGGAGCATTTCTCTGATTGACTGAACTGTTGTTCTCTCCTTCATTAGCTTTGCTTCTTTGCTTTCCTGAAATTAAATTGGATTTAAAACCTGTTTGTAAATGGAGGTTTTATATTCTAATAGTTAATAATGATGACAGAGTCCTTCTTTTTCTCCATATCATACATTTTCCTCTACAATAAACTGTACAATTTGATAAATGCAGTTCAGGTGGCCGTGAAATTATTGTGCTCTTTTGCAATATAAAGTTGTCATATTACAGTTTTCACAGTACATTGATAATGAGGTATTTATACAATAATCTAGAGCACTTATTGTTGAATATCAAACACTGCCAATTTAATTACTTTTATTTACAATGTTACTGAGAAGGCGGACAGCTATCGTCCATTGTTCCTGAATTTTAGCTAACCACTTTGCAGGCTCTGGAGTCACATATGGATAAAGTCATAGAGTTGTAGAGCAATACAGCACAGATACAGGTCCTTCAGCCCAAACAGCCCATGCTGACCACCATTAGCCCTCATTTCTTGTGTTACACTCCTATCCTTCCAAGCCTTGCCCGTCCATTTACCAAAGTACTTAAGTCATACTATTGTACCTACCTCAATCATTTCCTCCTGCAGCTCATCCTATATACTCATCACCTTTACATGAAAATATTGCCCCTCAGGTCCCTTTCAAACCTTGCCCCTGTCACCCTAAATCTAAACCTTATTTTGACACAGATTGATATTTGTCCCAACATTTCCATTTTAATCCCCCAGCAAGCAATCCCTGTCAGCCAGTCTTCCCTTAATTCTCTGCATCACTGCAGCTTACAGTCTCCCAATAGCCCGTGAGCTGATCTGAGATCTTTTTCCCAGAACAAAGATATCAAGTACTGGAGGATGTGCATTTAAGGAGAAAGTCAAAAAGCTTAAAGGAGATGGGAGGGGCATGTGTTCACACAGAAGAGCAAAAGATGACTGAAAGGGGCTGCTGGGAGTAGAATTGAAAGCAGATGCGTTAGTGGTGTTCAAGAGGCCGTTGACTGGATATGCATATGCAGGGAATGGAGGGAAATGAAAATGAACCATGTGTGCTGGCAGGAGATATTTAAATCCGACGTCAAGTTTGGCTCAATCATTGTGGGCAAAAGGTCGTGCTCCTGTCTGATCTTTTGCACTTACCAATCACTTATAAACTACCAGCACATCTTCGAAAAGTGAAGGAAACCTGTGCACCAGATGGAGACGGACATGATTACAGGGAGATTATGCCAACTCCAAACAAACAGTCTCTGAGGTCATGGTTGAACCCAAATCCCTGCAACTGTAAGGCAGAAATGCTACCTGCCATGTCACCTCATAAAGACAGCAGGTGGTTAAATTCTTGGATGAGTCTCCAGAGTCTCTGACAAAAAAAAAGGACTTCAAACCCCAAAATCCCACCATGACAGCTGAAAAATTTAAGCAATTACTTCAATCTGGAATTAAGAAGAAAATGTTGCTCCAACCAGTCTGCGCCACCTAATTGCAATCACATGACCAATTAATTTTCCAACTTGTACTATGGGTGGAAACTGGAGCACAAGGAGAACGTACAAGTTCCTTACAGACAGTGGTGGCAATTGAACCCGGGTTGATGGTGCTGTAATAATATTATACGAACCATTACACCAACTGTTATGCTACTGTAACAGCTACATAACTGCTCCTTCAGTTCAGAGACAAAAAGCCATGGCCAATGAATATCAGCAATGTCCATACCCTGTGACTAAACAAACTGATATAGAAGATATTGGAACTGTAGAGTTGTGGGGCACAATTGAAAACTATGTGAGCAGATAGATTCCATAAAAGCAACGCACATAAAAGTTGCTGGTGAACGCAGCAGGCCAGGCAGCATCTCTAGGAAGAGGTGCAGTCGACGTTTCAGGCCGAGACCCTTCGTCAGGACTAACTGAAGGAAGAGTGAGTAAGGGATTTGAAAGATTTTGTAAATTTTTTTTTGTTTCATCCACTTATTTAGAGGTACAGAGTGGAATCGACCCTTCTGGCCCAATGAGCCGCATCGCCCAACAACCTGCCTATTTAACATAGGACTATTTACATAGACCAATTAACCTAGTAACCAGAACATCTTTGGACTCTGGGAGGAAACCAGACCACCCGAAGGAAACTCATATGGTCACGGAGAGAAAACGTTCGAACTCCGTACGCACAGTGCCGGAACTGAACTCCAAACTCCAACGCCCCGAGCTGTAATAGCACCATGCTAACCACTGTACTACCGTAGTCTCCCATTGTGTTGTGCAGATTGAAAATTGATTTCAATTGGAGTAAATGATTGCAATCATTTCTGGATCATATCAGGGCAATCATGCAATTCAACCAGGCACCTACTGTATGAGAGACAGAAAGCACTGTAGATGCTAGAATCTGAAGTAAGAAAGTCAGATTGCTGGAGAAACTTAGCGGATCTCAGCATCTGTGGAGGCAAAGTGGTTCAGGGTCCAGATGCAGGGTCTTGACCTGAACTGTCACTATCTTTTTCCCACCACTGATGTTCCTTGACCCGTTGAGCTCCTCCAGCAATTTTTTTCCTTCACTATATGAATCAAACTACCATTCCAACATGAGTTAAAACTCAAAGTAAATTTATTATAAAAATACATATATGTCACAATGTACAGCCCTGCGATTCAGTTTCATGTGGGAATACACAGTAAATAGAAGAATAACGCTAAGTTCCTCTAGATTTTTCTACTGCTCTTTGGATGTTTGACAGTCTTTTTTTAATGGGTTCTATTGGGATTCCTTCTTTTGTAGCTGCCTGTAAGGATGTGAATGTCAAGCTTGTATATAGCATACACACTTTGATAATCAATATACTTTGAATCAATGAAAGACTGCACCCAACAGGATGGACAACCAATGTGTAAAAGACTACAAACTGTGCAAATACAAAATAATTAAAAGTAATAAATAAATAGGGAAAGAATATTGAGAAGGTGAGATGAAGAGTCCTTGAAAGCAAGTCCACAGGTTGTGAGAACAGTTCTACGATGAGGAGAGCACAGGTGTGAAGTTATCCCATATTAGGAATTCACAGGATGATGTCACCCCACTGGTGCTGCCACTTGTGGAGCATCACAAGGGTGGATGGGCCATGTTCTCCTTGAAAAATCCATTAATGGGCATTCATGGGATAGATGATCTTCATGTGCAGTTCCGTACATAACCATGGTGTTACTCAATAGCAATGCCCACCAGAGATTCATTTGGTAATGCGGAGGTATTTTCTACAATGAATTAGAACATAGAACATAGTGCAGCACAATATGGGCCCTTCAACCCACGATACTTTACCAACCTCTTAACCTACTCTATGATTAACCTAACCCTTTATTCAAAATTAGGAAGAAAAGTTGAAGAAGGTGTTACAGTGGTTCTAGAAAGTTTGTGAACTTTCTCTATTTCCACATAAATATGACCTAAAATGTGATCAGATCTTCATGTAAGTCCTAAAACTAGATAAAGATAACCCAATTAAATAAATAACACAAACAACATTACACTTGCTCATTTATTTATTGAGAAAAATTATCCAATAGCACATGTATTCGTTGGCTCTGGGGTAATCCTTTCTACGAAAGCTATTTGGAGTCAGGTGTTCCATCAATGAGATGAGATTAGGGTCCTGCCCATATAAAAGACACACAAAGTCAGGTTTCTGACAGAGCCTACTCTTCTTAAGAAAGATCTGTTTATGTGAACCATGCATCAACCAAAACAACTTTCAGAGGGCCTTAGAAGAAGAATTGTAGAGATGCATGAAGCTGGAAAAGGCTGCAAAAGCATTTCTAATGACCTGAGTGTTCATCAGTCCACAGTAGCAGAAATTATTTTCAAATGGAAGAAATACAGTATTGCTGCTACTCTCCTAGGAGTGGGCATCCTGCAAAGATCACACAAAGAGCACAACGTGCAGTGCTGAAGGAGGTGAAAAAGAATCCAAAGGTTCTTTGAGGCTAAAAGAGCTGCAGAGAACTCGAGAACTTGCTAAGGTCTCTGTTCATGTGTCCACTATAAGCAAAACACTGAACAAGAATGGTGTTCATTGAAGGACACCATAGACAAAACTACTGCTCTCCAAAAAAAAAAATTGTTGCACATCTCAAGTTTGCAAAAGACCACCTGGATGTTCTACAACACTTCTGGGAGAATGTCTGTGGACAGATGAGACAAAAGTTGAACTTTTGGCAAAATTGCACTTTGCTATGCTTGGAGGAAGACGGGCACTGCACACTAACACCAAAACCACATCCCAACTGTGAAGTATGGTGAATGGAGCATCATGGTTTGGGTCTGCTTTGCTGCCTCAGGGCCAGGACAGTTTGCTAATCACTGAGGGAACAATAAATTCAAATTTGTATTGAGACATTTTACAGAAGAATGTTAGGGTAACAGTCTATCATCTGAAGCTTAATAGAAGTTGGATAATTCAGCAAGTCAATGATCTGAAAGACCAGAGTATATATAACAACAGAATGGTTTAAAAAGCAGAAAAATCATGTTTCAGAATGGCAGAGTCAAAGTTCTGACCTTAAACCTAGCAAAATATTGTAGAAGGACCTGAAGCAAACAGTTCATGCAAGGAAATCCAGCAACAACCCAGAGTTGAAGCAATTTTGTAAGGAAAAATTGGCTAAAGTTTGTCCGAGCCGATATGCAGGACTGATCAACAGTTAATTGGAATGTTTGGATGAAGTTATTGCTATACAAGAGGATCACAACATTTACTGAAAGCAAAGGTTCACATACTTTTTCCAACAAATACATGTAATATTGAATCATTTTTCTCAATAAATAAATGAACAAGTATAATGTTTTTGTGCTATTTATTTAATTGGGTGCTCTTTATCAAGTTTTAGGACATACATGAAGATCTGATCACATTTTATGTCATATTTATGCAAAAACAGAGAAAATTTTACGGAGTTCACAAACTTTCTAGCACCACTGCAGATGAGAGATCCAGGAACCTTATCTATCCATTTACAGTATGTTGACATCTGAATCTTTCAATCTTACAGACAGTGGTGGCAATTGAACCCGGGTTGATGGTGCTGTAATAACATTATACGAACCATTACACCAACTGTTATGCTACTGTAACAGCTACATAACTGCTCCTTCAGTTCAGAGACAAAAAGCCATGGCCAATGAATATTAGCAATGTCCATACCCTGTGAATGAACAAACTGATACAGAAGATACTGGAACTGTAGAGTTGTGGGGTACAATTGAAAACTACCCATGGACCTGGCCTCCACTGCAGTCAGTGGCAGAGGATTCCAGATTTGCTCGTCTCTGGCTAAAAAAAAATTCCTCCTTACCCCTGTTCTAAAAGGTTGCCCCTCAATTTTGAAGCTGTGCCCTCTAGATCTGGATACCCCCCACCACAGGAAATATCCTCTCCACAGGAAATATCCTCTCCACATCCACCCTATCTCGTCCTTTCAGCAAACTGATTTGTATTTTCATATGATGTTGCTGAGACCACACCTGGAGTATTTTGAACAGTTTTGGTTATCATATGATAGGAAAGATGTCATCAAGCTGGAATGAGTGAAAGAATGTTTTCCAGGGTGTTGCCATAACTTGAAGGCCTAAGTTATAGGGAGAGATTGTGTAGGCTTCTTCTGACCTTATTCCTTGGAGTGTAAGATACTGAGGGGGGACCTTAAGGAGTTACATAAAATCATGAAAGGCATAGGTACGGTGAATGTGCACAGTCTTTTTCCCTGGGTTGTGGAGTCAAGAACTAAAGGGCAGAGGTTTAAGGTAAGAGGGAAGAAATTTAATATGAACTATAGAGGGGTGACTATTTTGTGCAGAGGGAGGTGCATATATAGAATGAGATGCGAGAAGAGGTGCTTGGGACAGATACATTACCAATTTTTGGCCCATATTTAAAAGACACTTGGACAGGGACATAGACCGAAAAGGTTTGGAGGAATATGGACCACATGTGGTCATATGAGAATATCTTTGATGGACATCTCAGTTGACATGGACCAGTTGGGCCAAAGGGCCAGTTTCTGTGCTACATGACTCCATCACACTAAATATGTTGACATTTTTTTTAATCTCTTTTGCTATGAAATGATGCTCATGTTATATATGGGCTTGATACTTATTCCTTTATGAATATGAAACATGCCTTTACCTTCTGTAAAGGCAAAAAGGATCTGTCAGACATTTTTCATGATGCTTGTGAATCAATATCATCGATCATGATTTTTTATACATGAAGGCCACACATGTTTATTGCAAAGATACTCAAGCCAAGATGCAGGAATGATTTCACACAGCTCAAATGCTTCAGCAAGTAAGGTGAAAATGGAATTATGTGGAAGATGACTCAGATGGTCAAACTGTTTGGCTGGCTGTGACCCGCAAAGAAAGTTGTTAATTCATGGCTAACACTCTCAGCAGCCTGTCACATCAAAACCGTGGTGAATATAGAAGCTGGTAACTTACATCACCTTATCATACTTTTCAACTAAAGTCCTTGAAAACAGAAGTGACAGAAACCAAAAGAGATTGCTCAGCCCATTAATCTTGCTCCACTATTCCATGATATTGCCTAATCCTGTGCCTTGATCACTTTTCACTCCATCTTCATATCCTCTGATTCCCTTTGGGAGCACAAATGTCTATTAGTTTCAACCCTGCCTAATTTCCATTACAGGACAATGTAGGGTGATATAATAGGTATAAATGTATATAATTCACAAGCCCCACATTGAGTTGGGGTTCACTTTAAAAGGCTGGTCTGAAGTGATGACATAACTACATGAAGGAGTTTGACCACATTTTGTGTTCTGATTTTTGGAGTTCAATAAATGAGTTGTTACAGTTTTTCTTAAACATAAAATGTTTCACGTGTTATAAACCAGCGGCAACAGAGGTGAATTTGAGTTGAGATTTTATAAAATTAACAATGACATTTATTAACCTCTACTCAAATAAATCATGGAACAGTAAACGAATGATTAACTTAAACCGGATGTTAACAGTGGTATGCTTCTATAGTTATCAAACAGTCGAACTTAAAAACAATCCTTAACAGATCTTATTTAAGCACAGTCTTAAGGTGGTAATATAATAAGTCCAAATGATTCCTGAAATATCTGAGAGGAGAGACTTCTCAAACCAGCTTTGGAACAGTCCCGAAGTAAAGATGTCACTGCTGATACAGCTCCCAGCCGAAATGCCTTGTCCGAAGTTATGATGCAGAATACGATTTCTCAAAGTAACTGACCTTTCAACAAAGTGATCATCGCACAACCCAAACTGTGTCAGGGTTAACAAAACATGCATGCCATGTACGGACAGTTCCATATGTCAGACACACCTGTAATGCGCCGAATGCCACTGGTTAACCCCAATCCTTTTGGGGTTTGTTTGGAGATGGGGATTCTTCACTCTCACTCTTTCTTCTTCTCCAATGGCAAAACTACCAACGGTGGACTCCCAACAAAATGGACCACGCAACAATTGCGGTTTCCCCTTTTCTACCAGTTGGAACATGCCATCACGTGACATCACATCACCCCACTATCACAAGACAATTACATCATTCCAATGGCACGAGACCATTACAGCATTCCAATAGCATCAGACAATTACATCATATTCACGAGATACTCACAGGACAGGTAACACGCGTCATTGTATTTGTGAAAACCTACAACAACAATAACCCTCTCCATGAGAGAAAGGAGCAGAAGTAGGCCATTCAGCCCATTGAGTCTGCTCCGCCATTCAATCATGGGCTGATCCAATTCTTCCGGTCATCCCCACTCCCCTGTCTTTTCTCCATGCCCTTTGATGCCCTGGCTAATCAAGAACCTATCTATCTCTGCCTTAAATGCACTCAATGACTTGGCCTCCAAGCTGCTCATGGCAACAAATTCTACAGATTTACCACCCTCTGTCTAAAGTAATTTCTCAGCATCTCTGTTCTAAATGGACGTTCTTCAATCCTGAAGACGTGCCCTCTTGTCCTGGACTCCCCTACCATGGGGAATAACTTTGCCATGTCTAATCTGTTGAGGCCTTTTAGCATTCGGAATGTTTCTATGAGATCCCCCCCTCATTGTCCTGATCTCCAGGGAATACAACCAAAGAGATGCCAGATGTTCCTCATATGGTAACCCTTTCACTCCTGGAATCATTCTCGTGAATCTTCTCTGAACTCTCCCAAATGTCAGTCTATCTTTTCTAAAATAAGGAGCCCAAAACTACACACAATACTCCAAGTGTGGTCTCACGAGTGTCTTATAGAGCCTCAGCATCACATCCCTACTCTTATATTCCATACCGTCTTCCAGAAGAAAATCACTCAACTTTCGAAATGGGTTCATCATTTACACACATAATAAAAACATGATGGAAGGAACAAATGTAAGCCACACTTAAATGTAACTTAGAAAACAAAATAACTGCAGAGCTGAAAGAAGGAAAACTCGATAAGGAAATGTGCAATACTGGCACTTGGAATTCTTGAAATATACAAGGACAACCACTTTGAACAAAGAAATAACAGCAATAAGCTAACTAAAGATTGAAATAGAACAGCTTTGACCTTCAGTGCCCGGGCTATTAAAACCTATCATACGTGTATGCAAAGTGCATTAATCAAAAATTGCCTTTATTTCTAGAGATTATATAGGGGATAAAGATTCAACAGTTTCAACCTTGCCTAATTTCCATGACCGGACAGATACAACTGTTTCCAGTGTACAGTTCTAAATAATAAACCCTTGTCCTGATCTAATGCTGTCTGATTCCAGACACTTTGGCATCTACCTATTGTTCCTCTGTTATATATGAATGTCTTCTATGTAGCAATTAGTTCATACCAGACATTCTCTTTCTTAATGGGACATACCCCTCATTCCAGGAATCAACTTGATGACACTAATTCCATTTTTATTTTGGGGCAAAGATTAAAATGGAATCATCTCCAAATGAGGTCTTACCAATGTTTTGTCTCAGCAAGATTTCTTCATCTCACAGTCACTGATAGTTACAGTAAGGAATACTAACTAAATACAAGAGTGACCAGCAAAACTCAACCACTCTAACTTCAAAGTCAAAGTCAAAGTTGAGTTTATTGCCTTGTACTTACAATAGCATCATAGGCATGTAGGTCAAATATGACGGCAGAATACAGCATTAATGGTGAGACTCTTGGCAGTGTGGAGGATCAGAGGGATCTTGGGGCCCAAGTCCATAGAACACTCAAAGGTGCTGCGCAGGTTGACTCTGTGGTTAAGAAGGCATATGGTGTATCGGCCTTCATCAACCATGGGATTGGGTTTAAGAGCCAAGAGGTAATATTGCAGCTATGTAGTACCCTGGTCAGACCTCATTTGCAGTACTGTGCTCAATTCTGGTCTCCTCACTATAGGAAGGACATGGAAACCATAGAAAGGGTGCAGAGGAGATTTACAAGGGTGTTGTCTGAGTTGGGGATCATGCCTTATGAGAATAGGTTGAGTGAACTCAGCCTTTTTCTCCTCGGAGCGACGGAGGATGCGAGGTGACCTGATAGAGGTGTACAAGATAATGAGAGGTATTGATCGTGTGGACAGTCAGAGACTTTTTCCCAGGGCTGAAATGGCAAGCACGAGAGGGCATAGTTTTAAGGTGCTGGCAAGTAGGTACAGAGGAGATGTCAGGGGTATGTTTTTTACTCAGAGAGTGGTGAGTGCGTGGAATGGGCTGCCGGCAATGGTGGTGGAGGCGGATACGATAGGGTCTTTTAAGAGACTCCTGGATAGGTACATGAAGCTTAGAAAAATAGAGGGCTATGGGTAAGCCTAGGTAGTTATAAGGTAAGGACACGTTCGGCACAGCTTTGTGGGCCGAAGGGCCTATATTGTGCAGTTTGTTTTCAGTGTTTCAATGTTTCTATATGGCTACATTTCAACAATTCATAAAAAATGTCATTCATAATTATATAAATCAAACAATTTTTGCAAGAATAAACTACAATACTAAAGCAACACACACAAAATGCTGAAGAACTCTGCAGGTCAAGCAGCATCTATGGAAATGAATAAACAGTTGAAGTTTAGAACTGAGATCTTTCTTCAGGACTGAGGAGGGAAGGGGAAGATGCCAGAATAAAAAGGTGGGAGGAGGAGAAGGAGGCTAGCTGGAAGATGACAGGTTAGGCCAGGTGGATGGGAAAGATCGAGGCTTGGAAAAGAAGGAATCTGTTAAGGCAGGAGAGTGGTCCATAGGAGAAATGGAAGGAGGAGAGGACCCAAGGGAAAGTGAAAGGCAGGTGAGAAGATGTAAATGGTCAGAGTGGGGAATAGAGGAAGAAGGAAGTGGGGAATTAGTTCACAGAAGGAGAAATCAATATCCATGCCATCAGGTTGGAGGCTACCCAGATGGAATATAAGGTGTTGCTCCTACACCCTGAGGGAGACCTGATCTTGGCACAAAAAGGAGACATAAATGTCGACTTCTCCTTCATTAAGGGAACAATAATCCTGCCAACGGCTACGGTTATCTCATCAGGTAACTGAAGACAGCACTCTGATGTATGATGCAAGTGACAACTGTTTCACCACTGACTTCCAGGAAAGACTGGATGGCAACCAAAAAAGGTCGGTAATACTGAAAAGGCAGCTGTCCTCCAGGAAATACTGGCACGGGCATACAAGGCTAACTACCTTGTGTGCAGCTCTCGCAAGAGGGCACCATGAAGCTACGGATGAACTAAACACGCAATCAACAGCCTCAAGATACACCAAAGCAGGTGCAGCTGTGGAGCAAAGGTGACTCAAGCACAATGTACAGACTCAGCATCCAGTGACACGATGGAGAACTCCAGCCAGGACCTGAAGACCTCTCCCCATCCATGCTTTGCTGGATGTTGATTGCAGTGTCGCAACCTCTGGGAATTGGAAAATTAGTCTGTTACAGCAATATGACTCTTCCCATTACAATCAAACAAATCCACTCCAACTTCGAAAAATGGCCTGTCTGGTACAGCGTGCAGTGTAAGCAGTTCTGCTTGTTGCTTTTGTCTGTAGGTAAGGCATAGTTCACATGAAGCAGTGGCCTGGCTGATGTCTTGGTTCATTCTTGGCCAGTACATCACTTCAAGAGCTCTACGTGTACATTTTTCCTCACCAAGATTACCTTTGAGTATCTTCTGGAGCATTTCTTTGCGTGGTGAGACTGGAATCACAAAACTGTTCCTCTTTGAAAACCATATCTTTCACTACTGACGTTTCAGCTTTGAATGCCTAATAATCACAAATACACACCGGACAGTCATTTTTAGCTGTTGGCCATCCTTTCTGTATTGTCTCTTAGAGTTCATTTTTTGTTTCACCTGACCCTGCTACTCTCCAAACCTGCTCTGTTTTATTGGGAGATACTGGAATGGAGGTGACAATCATGTCAACATAAGCCTGTCTCTATCTGCATTAATCTCTTGGTTATTCTTTTCTTTCTTGATGACTGCTTGAGAAAATGCATCTGCAGCAAACGTAAGTTTTTCTGGAGTGTGGATCATCTTCATGTCATATTTCTGCAGCCTTATCTACATATGCAGTATCCTCATGGGACAGTCGTTCAGTGATTTGGACATAATTGAGACCAATGGCTTACGGTTTGTCTCCACTTTAGGAAGGCGTAACTAAAGATGTGTGACAGCTTACTTGTGGTTCAAGAGCAAAGGAGTATGATCAAAAATGTTATTTATAACACTTTTTTGAAGTAAATTGTGGTAAATTATCATGGCAAACAATGAAGAGGCAAGTCAGGGCTAAGTGAATTCACAAGATGTGGCCTACTGGTGCACTACTAAATTCACATACTTGGGAGTTGGAGTCATGCTGGTTGGATTGGACAATTCGGAGGGGAGAGGACAGGATGGAGGAGTTCTGATGCCCATCCAACTTACCCAGGTGCGAGGGTGGATTGTTCTAAGCGCCCAGCCAATCTGAGGAGGTTGAGAACTGATTCTTCAGCAGCAAAATCCATGTCTGAAGCAAATCGCTGGGTGGCATATTCTAGGCTTGGAGCAATTCGCCGGGTCAAGACTCGGGCCCTAATGTAAGGTACAATATGCTGTTTAGGCAATCTAAACACTGGGCCATATAGACTGGAAAGGCAGGGAGTCGAGATTCGGGTGAGGTTGGATCACTCTGGGCGTTAAGCCAATTTGGAGAAGTCGAGAACAGCTTCTCTGGCAGTAAAACCTAAGCCTGGGGTGATTCACTGCAGCAGGGCCCGGCTCCTCGTGTGAGATTTGGACAATTTAAACACCGTCCCAGATAGTCTGGGGGCTCCTCTGGCCGCAATGCTAAGGCTGTGAGACTGCCTCTGCTGCTGTGCTTTGTGTTGCGAACTTTGTGGTGGCTTGCCCCACTAATATGATGAATTGAAGGCTTTGGGCCTACTCCGGCTGCTCTCGGGATTCGGATCTAAGGACTCGATTTGGTTCAGAATGCCATTATTATTGTTGCTCGCTTCCATGTTTGGATGACTTGTTTTGTTTACGTTCTCTCTTCCTCCGTGGGCATGGGGAGCGGTGGTGGGGAGAGGTTTGGTCTTTTTTTTAAGTTGGGTTCTTTTGGATTCCTTGCTTTGTGACTGCCTGTTAAGCAAACAAATTTCAAAGTTGTATAATTTATACATTCATTGATAATAAATGCACTTTGAATCTTTGAATTTTTGAAAAACTTGTCCATAGTTGTACTGATGGAACCTTTCAGATGCATTTGTGCTGACAAGAAGTTCTTTCTCTATCTGCGCATAGCTGGCTTCTGCACTTGCTGAAGCCCTTAATGCATAGGTCACAGGCAAACATGTGTCATCACGCTGTTGCAGTAGCCATGCTGGGATGTATCAGCCAAGATCCTAGTACACCTTTCTGGATCATAAAACTTCAGCACGGGCTCTTCAGTTATGACTCTTTTCAGCATCTGGAAACACTCTTGTTGCTCATGAGATGAAATCCATTCATTTCACTAGGAGTAGTCTAAGTGGGGCTAACACAGTTGACATTCAATGGATGAACTTAGCCAGGTATGTCACCATCTCCAAGAAAAGTCTCACCCTCCTCTTGGTTCTGGGACCTCTCCATGTTTTCAACCGTTTTTCACATCTTCTTCACATATGACATTTCCTATTGAAGATCAGTATCTTGACACCAAACACATTTCTATTTACGTAATTTCAAATTGACATTCCATGTCACATCAAGCACTCGTCTCAGTCATGTGTCGTGTTCACCCTTGGTGGACCCCCAGAAAATGATGTCATCCATCATGGTCTCAACACCAGGAACACTCTCATAGATCATGTGGATGGTTTTATGGTAGACTTCTGGTGTGGACAGAATCCCATACGTTAGCTGAAGAAAGCAATATCTTCTTTGTGGTGTGTTCAAAATACACAGTCTTGATCTTGCCTCACCAAGCTTCATCTGCCAATACGCAGATGATGTGTTGATCTTACCAAACCATTTGACACCAGCAAACCGGGACATAATCTGCTCACATGTTTGCAATTTAAAATGCTCTCTCTCTTGATGTCTTTATTGAGATCTGTTGGCATATCTGCAATGCTCTATTTTTCTTTTTTACAATGACCAGTGAGCTCATCCAGTCTGTTGGTTCTTCAGTTTTCTCTATGACATTCATCCATGCTAGTGCTAGTTCTTGTTTAAGTTTGTCTGTAAGTGGAAACAGAATTTTCCTTTATACATGGACAACAGCAACCACTGTCTCATCTATATGAATTTTGTGTACACCAGGCAAGCATCTGAGCGCCTCAAAGACATCAGCGTACTCTTCCATGATGTAACCTTTGATTTCACTGGGTAAATTTTGCTCTTTACTATGAGAATCTTGTAATCTTCTACGGATATGTAACAGAGTCACCTGTGCTCCGGTGTTGTGGTTCAGATGCTGGGGATCTCAGCAGGAGCTGTGGCTCAGATGCTGGGGATCTCAGCAGGAGCTGTGGCTCAGATGCTGGGGATTTTTGATGATGGATGCTGCCTCCTTGAGGCAGAGTTTCATGTAGATAGTACTGATGGTAGGGAAGGATGTGCCTCCACTGTATTTGGGCAGGGTCTATTACTTACTGCAGTTTCTTACATTTCTGTGTATTTGAATTACCACTTCAAGTTCAAGTCTGTGATTAATTGTCATTCAACCACACATGAATACTCATGAATACAGCCAAATGCAAAAGCGTTACTCCGGGGCCAAGATGCAAAACACAGTACCAACAGTTGCACACAGCACATGGCACATATAAAATAGCAAGCACATAAAAGATACCAGTAAAGAAGAGTCACACAAAAAAATTATATAGTCCAAGGCCCTGAGTTCATGAAAGTTGCAGCAGTGTGCAATCAAACAGAATATGTTTTGTCTTCTACTGAGCGAACACTGGGGGCAACGCCGACTCCAGCTTGGATACCCTGCCACATTGGCTCCGGAGGAGCGCATCAACTCTGACTCCTCTCTCGTGGTTGGCTGTGGACAGGCGGCACGGCGGTTTGAGGTCCAGTCCTAACTACGACTGCGCCACGCAGCTCCTCTGCCATCCACCAACTAATCCGTGAATCAGACTTTCAGCATTCCACATTAGCAATGCCTAACATGGTCTTGTGATCACAAGAAAAGCGACTAACTATTAGAGTGCACACCGACCCCCCCAATGCCCTCTCCTATGCAGGCAACAGCAGGATCCAATTCTTCAGTTTCTCCACCAATGATGGGGAAAACCTGCATTACTTTAAGTTCTTAATGTCCAGCAGGGTCTTTCAATCGTAAAAAACAAGTATGAGAAAAACAGTAACACCTATGGTTGATCCCATAGAAGCTGCTGCAATCAAATGTGCTGCCATCTTTCCATAATTCAGCCAGTTAGAATACATCTAACAATACATCGGTAAGTTGGAGTAGTTGGTGACAAGCAAAGCCTCCTTAACATCCTAAGAAATTAAATATGCTGTCACGCTTTCCTTCTGACTGCATTTATCTACATAAGCGTGCAAATTCATCCTTTCCACGTAGCTATCCAGCTTCCCTTGAGGCCACTACAGTTGAAACTGCCTTCATTTCCTTATCAGTAAAACTGAGTTCCTAACCAGTCTCTAGAAAAAAAAAATTCTTATGCTAGTTTTGTACTCCTCTTTGCTGTGAAGCCATTTGTCTTGATAAACACTCACTATACTCTTGGACCAGACTAGCTCCTGCACACCAAAATTTACTCACACTCACTGAAGTTATTAAGCAGGTCATGAACTGTTCTGAACTACTGCCACTTAAAAACATTTATCTCCTTAATGTTGCATAAACATGCATAGGATCATTCACTAGTAGACCATTCTGGAGGCTTTTAGGAGAGGTTATTTTGCAGAAGTAATAAGAAGGATAGAAGACTGCAGAACATAATAAGAAAACATATAGAAAACACAGAAATCCTACAGCACAATACAGGCCCTTCGACCCACAATGCTGTGCCGAACATGTACTTACTTTAGAAATTACCTAGGTTTACCCATAGCCCTCTATTTTTCTAAGCTCCATGTACCTAAACAGGAGTCTCTTAAAAGATCCTATCATATCCGCTCCCACCACCGCCGCCGGCAGCCTAGTCCACGCACTCACCAGTCTCTGCATAAAAAACTTACCCCTAACATCTCCTCTGTACCTGCTTCCAAGCACCTTAAAACTGTGCCCTCTCATGCCAGCCATTTCAGCCCTGAGAAAAAGTCTCTGACTGTCCACACGATCAATGCCCCTCATTATCTTATATCAAAAGTCCAGACCTCTTCATTAGTTAGTTATTCCTCTCTGTCCTTAGGCAACAACCTTGCCATATCTTTAGCGTTTTGTCCACTTTTTTTACAATGCTGGCTAGCTCATGCTCAACCCTGCATGAATGGAAAGCATGCAAGGAACCAGCCGGATCTGAACCCGGGACCGACCACTTGCCTTAAAGTCCGGTGCTGATGCTATTATACCACCAGCCAGCTGGACCTCTGGATACCAATCCACAAATCTTCTGGACATCAAATTCCAATAATAATTCTACAATTTGAATTTTAAGTATGAACTTTATGAAAAAAAGTTGGTAAGAAGTTTGCACTGAATATATAAAGTGGATATATACTGTATATATCAGAGAAAATTCATTATTTTGGGAGCTTATTCTTAAATTTTAAATCTAATTCATTTTGAATTTCTCCTTCATTTTTGCCTCTGGCTTTATTGCCTTAGTGTTTCTTTTGTTTCACTGGCAATCTGATGGGAATAGAAGTTTCTTTGATATGCAATTTCCCCTACATGTAGTCACTGTAGGGGCAAGGGTACAGAATGGTTAGTAGTCACCAGGGCTGCATACCGCTCAAAATAAATGAAAGCAGAATTTTTGTTGACCACTTCTTTTAATAATTGTATGTGATCTCTTTTTTTTAAAAATGTAGCTACCTGATTTCAAGATAGTTTCAGTTATGGGAAGAGTTTATTGAAGATCACCTTTCTGACTTTATAAGTATTTCCATCCATTGTAACTTTGATTGTGTACCACAGGTCTCTGTGTTGCATCAACAGGTATTAAGAGTTTTGGATCCACCAAATTATATACTTATTTCTCATTGGCAATGCACGGAACTTTCTGTTAAACACAGACTGCTTGATGAACTCAGCAGGTTAGGCAGTATCTACAGAAGTAGAGGGATGACCAACTATCCTTCTGCCTCCATAGATGCTGCCTGGGCTACTCAGCTATTCCAGCAGGTTGCTCCAGTCTACAGCATCTCCAGCCTCTTGTTCTCAAAAAAAAGTTCAAAGTAAATTATTATCTTAGTACATATATGTCACCATATATTCCCCTGAGATGCGTTTTCTTGCAGGCATTCACAATAGCACAAAGAAATACAATAGAATCAATGAAAAAATACACTCAGATGAAGACTGACAAGCAACTAATATGTAAAAGAAGAGAAACAGTGCAAATACAAAAATAATTATAATAATAAGTAAATAAAAAGTACTGAGAAAATAAGCTGTAGTGTCCTTCAAAGTGAGTTCATACGTTGTGCTCAGTGATTGGTTCAGTGTTGTGGTGAGTAAAGTTCTCCATGCTGGTTCTCCATGGATGAAACTTTGTCCGTGATATTGCAGAATTTACACAGATCTCCTGGCTCAGCCATATTCCACACTGCAGCTTTTTCCCTCTTCTTTCCTGCTATCATCTCCCTCGGGTCCCCTTCTCCTCCCTTTTCTCCTATGGTCAGCTCTCCTCTCCTATCAGATTCCTTCCTCACCAGCCTTTTACCTTGCCTGCGCACCTGGCTTCACCTATCACATTCTAGCTATCATCTTACCCCTTTTCCCACCTTTTTATTCTGGTGTCTTCCCCTTTCCCTTCCAGTCCTGAAGAAGGTTCTCAAACCAAAACGTCGACTGTTCATTCATTTCCGCAGATGCTGCCTGAACTGCTGAAATCCTCCAGCATTTTGTGTTGCTACCTAGACTTTAAATCCAAAACAGTACATCAACTGGGACTTCCTCAGAAGACCTAAGGAATTTCTGTATAGCCCTGAAGCATCTGATCAATTCTTATTGATTAACCATTAGAAAACATCATATTTGGATGCATCATAGCTTTGCATGCCAGCTGCTCGGGCGAAGAACTGAAGAAATTGAAAAGAGTTGTAAATTCAGCCCAGTCTATCATGCAGACCAGTCTCTGCTCTACTGGATCCATTCTCACTTCCTGCAGCTGCGGAATAGCAGCCAATAGAACGTAGGATCCCTCCCTCTCTAGTCACTCTCTCCCACTCCCGTCAAGCAAAAGATACAAAAGCCTAAGAACATGAACCACCAGACTCACTGGGTCTATTTAAAGCAGAGGTTGATAGGCTCTTCATTACTGAGGGCATCAAAGTTTACAGGGAGAAGTCAGGAGAATAGGGTACAGCAGGATAATAAATCAGCCATGATGGAATGATGGAGCAGACTTGACGGGCTGAATGGCCTTATTCTCCTCTTGTGTCCTTTGGGCTCAAGGACAGCTTCCATTTCACCGCTATCAAAATCAAATAGATCTCTCATTGCTAAAAGATGAACTGAAAAGCTAAAAGAAAATAAAACACATGTCAAAGGCCTAGTAATTAAAGTCGATTTGCCAGATTGGAATTTGCCTTCCTTTTATGCCCCATAAATCACCAGCAGAGACCTGGAATGTCCTGGTTACCATCTAGATCTAGTGTCTAGAGACTCGGGTGTAATTGGGAGAGCATAAGCTCAAATCCTACTTCAAGATTTAATTTAAGAAGAATAACTGGAAATAATAAACTAGGCTTACTGCAGCTGCATGCAATTTTGAATGTTAAGGTTCTTGAGAGACAATAGGAAAGATTAAAAGGAAAGTTTCCAGAGAAACATTGTGGGCCGAAGGGCCTGTAATGTGTTGCAGTTTTAAGAAGTTAGCATTAGTAAGTTTCAGATATGCTATGTTGGCACCAGAGGCATGGTAACACTTGCAGGTTGCCCCCAGGACAATCCTTGGGATTGTGTTAGTCCTTAATGCAAAACTATATTTTTTGATATTTCAATGTACATGTGACAAATAAAGCAGATCTTTAAATTTAAGAATGGTGTCTTCTGTTGGTACAAGAATTTCAGTGCTCAGAACTACTGAAGCACCTCTATACTGAAAGGCACAGAACTTGGTAAATGGCCAGTAAACACTTACATCTTAGATAATCAACACATCCCACTTTTACCTACTGAGGACAATGAGATATAACTTTTGGGATTATTTGATGGGCAGTTCCTTGGAAAAAGCAGAGAGTTTGGACTTCTGGTAAGATGGTGGTGCATTTAATGCAGCGGCCTCTCAGAGGCCAACCAAAGGTGCTTTTGTCTTCTTTAAATGCCAGTTTTACAATCACAAGACAATGCTGGACATTAAGAACTTCAGGTACTGCAGGTCCATCCCATCAGTGAGCTGCTCGTTGGAGGAGGAGCTGGATTTGGTGCCAACCGTGTTACTGCTTGCTACAGGAAGGCATCGAAAGTATCGGAGTTGGTGCGCAAAGGCAGCATGCAGTGTAACAGTGAGTAATTGTTTTGGATGTTTCTCTTGCAAAACCCTGTTGGACATTGATAATATAAAAGTCCATTTCCCTTGCTTATTGGCGTGACAGACAGTGGGAGAGCTGCGTGGCCTTGGTTGTAGCAAGGACTAGGCCTCAAGCCACGGACTTGCCTGTCGATGCAGCCCAGGGGAGGACACACCGGGGGCGGGGGGGGGGTTGCAGCATGCTAACCATGTTTGGTGGAGGCTGGCCTCTCCTGCTGGTGCTGCCCTCCAGAGGAATGACAAGCTGGATTGCACATGCGTGCATAGATTCATCTGCAGACTGCCAAGAACTGCTTTGTTTTGCTATGCATCATCAATTTGGACCATAAGACCATAAGACATAGGAGCAGAATTAAGCCATTTTGCTCATTGAGTCCGCTCTGCCATTCAATCATGGCTGATTCTTTTCTCCCCTCCTTAGTCCCACTCCCCGTCCTTCTCCGCATAACATTTGAAACTGTGTCCAATTAAGAACCGATCAAGCTCTGCCTTAAATACACCCACGGCTGCAGGACACTCAGGGACTTGGGCTATATATTTTTTTGTGTGTGACTGTATGTTTAGTAGCTTCCTTATATGTGCTATATGTGCCTTATGCTGTGTATGTTTTGCCCCAGAGAAAGGCTGTTTCGTTCAGCTGTAGTCATATATGATTGAGTGATAAATAAACTTGAACTTGAACTGAAACTTGAAAGGGTGAAGCAACATTTTTTTTGCTATTTCCTGCAGATTTATATAGCTTTCTCAGCTTCAAACTATTTCCTACATTTTCTTTATTCTTCATAAAGATTTTGTAAAATTCAGCACAAGCCAATATTTAACGGCTATCTGTCACAATTGCAGATTACTACCTCAGCTAAATTTCTGTCTGTCAGCCCTGCAGAGCTTTTGGAGATGAATAAATGTACTCCTCTGTCAGTTTTGCTGTTTTAGTCAACTGCTCCACCCACTGTGACAACTCACTGTTGGTACTGATGATCCAGTATTTCCTTAATCTTCCTCGTATCCCTGTACTTCTATACACAGGTGTCAAAAGCAGGCTACGTAGCTATTTCCATTCTTCACTGTCTAAGTAATTCCATCTTACTTTCTTGTAGATCACAAATAAATGAGGTTAACTATGTTAGTCTGTGTAATTTGTATCCAGTGCTCAAAAATAGTCATGTAAAACAAATAAAATTTAGTGTGTCCTGGTATTAGAACAAAGATGAGTTCAGAAACACACACACACACACACACACACACACACACACAGTTTCCAATGGAGGTCTCATTATGTTGGAGTCTTTTCCCTATACACTGGGGGCCTGAGGTAGAAAGCATTTGGCATGGCATTCAGTCAGATTATAGATTCCCCAGCTGTCTGTCATTTCTGCTGCCAGGTGTTGGTGTATAATGTAGAACAGAGAACATGGAACATTACAGCACAGTACAGACCCACTGGATCACGATGACATGATTACATTTTAACCTACTCTGATTAATCTAAACCTTCCCTCCTACATAGTCCTCCATTTATCTATCATCATATGCTTATCTAAGAGTTTCTTAAAAGTCTCTAGTGTATCTACCTCTATCACCACCCATGGCAGGGTGTTCCACTCACCCACTGCTCCCTGTAGAAAGAACTTAACTCAAACATCCGCCAGGTACTTTTCTCCAATCATCTTAAAATTACTCCCTCTTACATTAGCCATTTCCACCCTGGCGGGATGTCTCTGCCTATACATTGCATCTATGCCTCTTATCATCTTGACACTATATAGATTATGTATGGGGTGCATGGGACGTCCAGGGAGGAGCAGCACCTCTGGTGGCGGGCTTGTCATGCTCTGCTCAGGGGCAGCTCATCCATCACTAGTCTCCACCTGCCACCCCACTCTCACCTGTGGCCCCAAGTAACTGTGGCCACACCCTGGTACGCTGCTTCGACTGGTGGGCTGAACCAGGTGAGGGTAACCAGGAACCTCCAACTCCAGTGAGAGCGAGACCAGCACTCAAAGCCAGTTCTGATGGAGGGCAGATGAGATCAACTACCAGGTCCAACAGTCAAGAAGGCAGTGCTGCAACTCTTTGTGGAGAGTGAAGGGCATAACACGGCCAAGGAAGTCTCCAATCGTGACGATTTCTCATACCTTTGAGGACCAGAGAGTGGAACAGCTCCAGTGCAATGGCTTTTTCACTATAAAACAGCTCCTGCACAGGTTACATCACGGTTGGAAATGACAGGCAACCCCAACATACAGATTACACATCATAATGTACAGTACTATATTTATCAACATGGAGCAGGGAGCAAGTTTGTAAGTCTGGCAGGACCAAAGGATGTTGGGAGTAGCGAGGGTGGAGCGCCACAGCATGGGTGTGGGACAGGTGGCAGAGGAGCGCCAGGGGTGGGCGGTAGTTCAGGTGCAGACACACCCAGCCCTGAGATACCAGGAAAGGTCACTCCAAACAATTGGTTTAATGATCGTTAAAGAATGTCTCTCTGGTGTTTTCTGCTCCCTCTCCTCTCCCTTCCCCTTTTTCCCAAACATGAATTACCTCTCCCTGCCCTCTTTCCATTCTTAGTCCAAAATAGATACCCTTATCAGAATCAGGTTTATCATCACTCAAGTATGTCATGGAATTTGGTATAGTACTGTATATATGGAGCATGAGAGATTATAGCCTCTATATGAGTATCAGTAGGGGCTGTTGATTAAGCTTTGGCTGCCTGGGTCAGCCCCAGGCTCCTGATCTTTGGTAACTTGATACAGGAGTGGGCTCGGTCAGTTGGGAGTCCTCCTGGCCTGGCAAAGCTGGCTATTCACCAGTCTAGGCGGCAGCCAGTCAAGGGTTTAGTCCGAGATGATGACATGCTCCTCTTCCGGGGTTATGTCCAGTCCTGTGTGTCCCTGGAGACGGAGTGTGCAGTATTCACGTATAACATAGGGGATTTCCAGGAGTAGGGGATGCCACAGAGGCTCGGGTGTATTCAGGTTACAGGTAAAGTGTTATACTCTGAAACTGTAAATAACGTGAATGATGGAACACTGTAATGTGAGGCTCTGATCAGTGAATCTGCTTCCTTTGAAAAGGGGGAAATAACCCGATACGAATAAGACAACACAGATCAAAGGTATTTGCTAAAAGAGCAAGACGGACAATGAAGAGAACTTCACTGGTGAATACACCATCTGCAGGGATGGTGAGAGCAGATGCAATAATAATCCTCTAAAGGATTATGTAGGTGAGAAGGAAATATTGCCAGTGTGTGGCGGGGAAAGAGCTTGGAGATGGGTATTGCCACATGTACCAAGGTGCAGTGAAAAGTTTGTCTGTATTCTGTTCATACAAATTAAATTATACTGGAGTAAGGAGTGATTTCATTGATTGTTGATGCATCATAGAATCACAGAGCAAGAACAGGGTAAAACAATAACACCGCTGATTAAAGTGTAAAAGATACTGAAAAGAACAGTGCAAGTAAACAAAGTGTAAGATCATAACAAGGTACACTGTGAGGTCATAACATTATCATAATGTTGTGAAGCCAAGAATCCACCTTATTGTAGAAGAAGTCCCTTCAAGATTCTGACAACAGTGGGATAGAACTGTCCTTGATCTTGGTGCTACATGCTTTCAGGCTTTTGTATCTTCTGTCCAGTGGGAGGGGAGAGGAGAGAAGAGAGAATGTCCGAGGTGGGTGGGCTGTTTGATTATGCTGGCTGCTTTAGTGAGGGAGCAAGGAGTGCAGACAGAGTCCGTAGAGGGGAGGTTGATTTCTGTGATGTGCTAAGCTGTATCTGCTGTTTCTTGTGGTCACATACAGAGCAGTTTCCATACCAAGCTGTTATCCATCCAGACTGGATGCCTTCTATGGTGCATTGATAAAAACTGACAAGAGTCAAAAGGGACATGACAAATTTCTTTAGCTCCTTGAAGAAGTTGAGGCACTGGTGAGCTTTTACGTAGTAGAGAAGGAAACATTTCCAGTGCAAAATGGGGAAAGATTGGAGATTGGACCGACGAAATAACCCTTTCAAAAAGCTGGCAGATGGAAGTGGCCTGAATAGCATTCAACTTTACCATTTATGACTTTTTAATGGATCATATTTGCCACTACTTTTTTGGAGGATGTTTTATTTTAATAAAAATGCATTTTTTTCTAAACCTCATTTCTGTACATTACTGGATTGGTTACAAGAATTTGGAGGATGCACGTGCAGCGGATCGATCACAGTAAATCGATTGGGCCTCCTACATGTGGGAGGGCTCTCCCTCTTTTGGACACAGGCTTTCAAGAGCTCAAGTTTTCATCTCAGCAGGCCCCGTTCATCTAAACTACAAGTTGCCAGCATGTCCTGTTACTAACATGACTCAGTAAAAACATTTAATCATACTGTTCTGTTGCTGTTCTTGCTCTGTGCATACATAACAATTTTATTGTTCGTGAATTGGAGAATAAACCAGCTAATATTCCTACCCACAACAATATGCGAATATCTGCTCAATGATAATTGTGGAGAACTGATGACCAGGCTGTTCTGGTTAATCCTTCAAGTGATCATTGAGTAGCAACAATCACCTCTTTGCATTGAGCAAGGAGGCACAATAGATAATGGTTAACATGATGCTCTACAATGCTAGCAACCTTGGTACAATTCCCACCACTAGTCTGTAAGGAGTTTGCATGTTCTTCCTATAACCATGTGGGTTTTTCCAGGTGCTCCAGTTTCCTCTACATTCCAAAGATGTCGGCATACGGGTTAGGGTTAGCGAGTTGTGGGCGTGCTATGCTTAGCGCCACAAGCATGACGGCATTTCCTCACTGCTCCCAGCATATCCTCAGACCATGTTGGTTGTTGATGCAAATAACAGAGTTCACTGTAGGTTTCAATGGACATGCGACAAGTAATACAAAACTTTATCTTTATCATTAAATTGTTTCAAAATCTTCTGACAACTTGTGAGGATGAATGACATCACCAAACTGCTCTTCTCAGACTGATTCAGCCAATGTACTAAAATAAAATGCACAGATGATGCTTCTAGATTGAATTATTGCTGTGTTAATCCAATTATCCACTAATCAATAACAATAAATGCACATCCAATTGACCTTAATACATAAATCTCCTTTTATTAAAGAAAATAAAACAACTGTCAAAGATTTATTAATTAAAGTCAATTTGCCAGATTGGAACTTGTCTTCCTTCTAATGCAGCATAAATCACCAGCAGAGATGTAGAATATAGTGTTTACTGTCTAGATCTAGTGTCTGGAGATTTGGTTGTAATCAGGAGAGCATAAGCTCAAATCCTACTTTGAGATTTAATTTAAAAAGTACAACTGGAAATAATAAGCTAGCCCGGCTGCAGTTGGATTACAGTGTCCAATTCTGATTGCTATAGTTCTGAATGTGAAGGTTATTGAGAAACAGTAGAAAAGATTAGTAGGAAAGGTTCCAGAGATGATGGTGCTCCATTTTCCTCCTACATTCCAAAGATGTATGGCTAGGGTAAGCAAGCTGCGGACATGTTACTTTAGCACCAGAGCATGGTGACACCTGTTGGCTGCCCAGCAAAATCCTCACTGATTTGATTCGGCATAAAGGACACATTTCACTGGATGTGACAAATAAAGCTAATCAGTCAATCAATCAATCAATTCTTTCTCTCTGGGCTGCCATGCTCAATGCCCTTTCTCAAGGGTAATTAGAAACATACAGTAATTGTTGTGTAACACAGTGACCTCAATGTCCAGTAAATGATTAAAAATAAAAATCTACAAGGTTAGACAGGAAAGAGAAAAGATTAGCCTATTAATCATGTGTACATTGAAACATACAGTGCAATGTATCATTTGCATCAAATTAAATCAGTGAGCATGGTGCCAGGCAGGCCGTAAGTGTTGATGTTTCTACTGGCACCATAGCATGCCCACAACTCACAAACTTTAACCGTACATCCTTGGAATGTGGGAGGAAACTGGAGCACCCAGAAGAAACCCACGTGGTCATGAGGAGAATGTACAAACCCCTTACATTCAGCAGCCACAATGGAACCCCAATCTTACAGCTGCCGCTGTACAGCATTGTGCTAACTGCTATGCTGTTGTGCCATCCCACAAAAACTGGGGTTGTTCTTACAGTGACAAAGGCTCAGAGGAGATGATAGAGGAAACTGCTTTGGATAAGGTAAACAGCGAGATGGTGTCTCTGATAGCAAAGAGTTCAGTGACCATGGGATGCAGATTTAAAGTAATGGGTACAAAACACACAGGAAAACTGGAAAGAGTGAAAAGAAACTTTTTGAGAGTGTTGCCAGCAATCAAGGGTATGAGTTACGGGGAGACAAAGGGCAGGTGAGGATTTCATTCCGTGAGGCACAGGGGACTAAGGGGTGTATAAAATCACAAAGGCCATTGGGTGAATGCACACCGTCTTTTCCCCAGGGAAAGTGAATCATAAAGAAATGGACATAGCTTTAACGTGAGAGGAAAAAGATTTTAAAATGAACTGTGGGCCAATTTCATTATACAGACGATGGTGCATATATAGAGTGTGCTGCTAGAGGAATTGGTTGAAGCAGGTACTATCAAAACTTTTGAATAAGTACATGGATATAAAAGGTTTTGAAGGATATAAGCAAAACATGGGGAAATGGGACAAGCTTAGATGGGCTTGGATTGCTGAGGGGTCTGTTTCCATGCTGTATGTATGACTTAATGCCTCAGAGGAAAGAAAGTTCTCACACTTAAGTATAACCTGGAATTCAATGCCCGAGGCTGGAGGGTAGATAGATAGATTTATTTATTTATTTATTTATTTATTTTGGGCGCGTGCCTGCGTGCGTACGAGTCTGTGCGTGTGTGTGCGTCCATGATGATGTCTTTTTCATGGCTTTTACAAGGCGCAGAGCGAGAGAGAGACCGTGTGGCACGTCACTCCTCACACGGACATTTCGCAGTATTTTTCCCTTTTTATTTTACGAGGTCGAGTTGCGATCTCGACACTCAACCTGGCACGGATGGAAAGTCTACTCGGGAGCAGACCCGAATGGTTTCGAACTCGGGAACCTCTGCTCCCGGGTCCGGCGCCGATGTCATTGTGCCACGAGCCGGCTGTGGAGGGTAGATTTAAAGATAGTTAGAGTTTTCAGTGAAGTTGGCACTGATGATAATTTACTTCCACAGAGAAATGCACTCCACAAAGCACTGGTTGGAGTCGACGCGCCACAAGAATTCTGCCTGAGCTCTGAAGATTCTATGAGATAAAGACACCTCATGAATTTGTGTGTCCATCTTAAAAGGAAACATTATTACTTATGGACTGGTTTAAACTGTACTGAAAAAGTGGTGTGTGCCATATCATTTAGTTGTTTAACGGATACTGCTCAGTCCATCAAGGGAAAAGCCCTCCCCCCAAATGAGCACATCTACAAGGAGCATTCACAAGAAAACAGAATCCATTATCAAGGACCCCAACCATCCAGGCCATGCTCTCTCATCAATGTTGACATTGGGAAGAGGTACAGGAGCCTTAGGTCCCACACCATCAGGTTCAAGAACAGTTATTATCCTTCAACCTTCAGGTTCTTGAACCAGCGTGGATAACTTCACTCACCTCAGCTCTGAAATGATTCCACAACCTATGGCCTCACTTTCAAGGACACTACAACTCATGTTCTCAATAGTATGTGTGTATCTATTTATTCACCCATTCATCTGATTATTTATTTATCTATTTATTATTTATAATTATGTATTTGCAAAATTTGTCTTCTTTTGCACATTGGTTGTTTGTCAGTCTTTGTGTGTAGGTTTTCATTGGCTCTATTTTATTTTTTCGTTCTACCGTGAATGCCTGCAAGAAAATGAATCATTATGGTGACATGTACGTACTTTAATAATAAGTCCACATTGAACTTTGAATATGTCAAGTTAAAGGGGGTTTCCGGATACCACATTACGTAGTATAATGAAACCCAAATCTACATTTTCTAGCCTCAAAACATAAATTAATGTAATCTGTGTAAGTGCTCTAGTCCCCTCCCTTTGAAGAATTAACATAATTTGGACAAGCAACACACGTAAAAGTTGCTGGTGAACGCAGCAGGCCAGGCAGCATCTCTAGGAAGAGGTGCAGTCGACAATGGGTCCTGATGAAGGGTCTCGGCCTGAAACGTCGACTGCACCTCTTCCTAGAGATGCTGCCTGGCCTGCTGCGTTCACCAGCAACTTTTATGTGTGTTACTTGAATTTCCAGCATCCGCCGAATTCCTGTTGTTAACATAATTTGGAACCAAATGGATATTTACTTACAAAAATGTTACTACATGTTTCCTTCTGCCTGTGTTGAAAATAAATCACTTCCATCATGTCAGATTCTTTATTTTGGGTTATCTGAGACTTCAGCGGAATGGTTAATAAATAATGGATCTGTAAAGTCATATAATGCTCAACGAGGTAATTAGAAATCTTGCCGAATGCTAAAGGTGCCATGGGCAATTTGCTATGCAATTTTTATCATTAAATCTTGTTTGCAGTCTACATATCATTGCCACAAAATTATTTAGAACCCTGTACAAAGCAATAGAAAACATGCATTAATTCTCTTTGGTTTTATTACTTGCATAAATTACACACAACACTTATTTCAAAAGGTGGTTGCGTCCTAAAGACACTCTAAATACCATTGGCCTGAATGTCCAAGATGCCCTAGGAGTCTGGGGAAGAGCAGAATGACAAGTCCTAATACAGATTCATCCACAGATTTAAAATGGAATCAGAATCAGGTTTAATATCGTGATATTTGTTGTCTTGTGGAAGTAAGACAATGCAGTAAATAATTATCACTATAAGTTACATCGATAAATAATCTTATGCTTGCACAAGTAAGTACATGCGTATACATACACACATGCTTAAATAAGTAAATGGATGGGTGAATGAATGAATAATAAATAAATAAACAGATAAATAAATAGTGTGAAAGAAGTATAGTGAGTTAGTTTTAGCAGGTGCATTGACCATTCAGAAATCAGATGAGAGAGGGAAAGATGCTGTTTCTGAATTGAGTGTGTCTCTTCGGGCTCCCTGACGGTAAGAATGAGAAGAGGGGATGTCCCAGATGGTGAGGATCTTTAATGATTGCTTCTGCCTTCTCGAGGTACCTCCTTTAGAAGGTGTCCTTACTATAGAGAAGGATTATGTCTGCAATGGAGCCGGCTAAGCCTACAACCCTTTGCAGTCACTTCTGATCCTGAGAATTTGAGTCTCCATACCAGGTGGTGATGCATTCAGTCAGAATGTTCGGTATTGTATATCTGTTGACATTTTCTTGAGTCTTAGTTGACATCCCAAATCTCTTCAAATGATGAGGTTGTGAGGTTGATTGTTACCTGTCACTGTTGACAGACATTGTGGGGTAAAGTTCACCCATTATCCTGGAAGAGTGCTTGGCTTCCTGCTCCCATTCTGACATATGTCTCCATGGCTTCCTCCACTACCATGATGGGATTGGAGAAGAAACACCTCTAACAAGATGGCATTCATTTCAATTTCTCCACTTCTGGTAATTACTCCCCCCCCCCCCATTCTCACTTTATCCATTCCTCATTATGGCTTTGTTCTTTTCCCTTCGCCAGCTTGTGCTTCTTCCCAAACTCCTACACCCAAGTGACTTATGATACTGGCTTCCGCCCCTTCTTTTCCAGTGCTGATGAAGGGTCTCAGCCTGAAGCCACATAGAAGCTACCTGACTTTGAGTTCCTCCAGTATTTTGTGTGCGTTCTCAAGGCTTCCAGCAGCTGCAGAATCTCTTATGTTTACCCTGAAAGAGGAGGGTGCTTATTTAAATCCCCTGCAAGGATACCTCCACTTCAATGTGACCTTTGTGACTTTGTGTGATATCTGCTCTCAGTGACTGGGATCAGGCCACTTCATTTGTTTCCCCACTTAGATCCTAAATATCACCAGGAGAAGTGCAAATCGAGAATGAACCCCTCTTTTCTAAGGCGCAGGGTTTCCACCTAAAACCTCGATCATTCCTTCCCCGCAGGCACTGTTTGACCCACTGAGTACCTCAAGCACATCTCTCCCCACTTTGCTCCGTAATTGCTGGATCATTGATGGAAATGGAAAGCTCTTCATAATCCTTGATGTTCGTGTTAGTGGGCAACATAGACTGGGAAAAGACCTGACATATTGACCCATTAATCTTCCTCTGCACCTAAAAATGATCTAACTCCCAAGGTTAGGGTAATGGGATATTTATCCCGTGGTGTTTAACTACATCCTGAAGAACAACTGACATTTATAAACTGCCTTTGTGGTTTGTAGTCTCTTGTGAGACTTCTAACTAACTCTCAACTATCATTATGGTATACAAAGAAAGGAAAAATATAGAAATATCTGTTAACTGAATATAATCGTTCTTTTCAAACACATAGATATTTGCATTTATATTGTTTGCTTGACAAAGAATAATGTTCTGTGAAGCTTGGCAGATGGAGAAATGAGAGGCAGCCTGTGTTTGGAAGGAGGCCACAGAGATAACTGAACATTTTTATCAAAGAACCTTCTACAAAGAGAAAAACACAGAACTGAATTTGAAGCAATAAGAGTGAAGGTTTCTAATGCATGATGCATGGACTCAAGGTGTGGAAGTAATTATGGATTACTTAATCTGCTATACAAGTGAATCAGGAAATTTGTCACTGAGTGTGGGGATTAGAAGGGAAAGAAAAATGACTTGTGTTTCTAATAATAGGACATGTTAGAGACGCCATTGAATGGTGGGGTGGAGATATGTCTCCACCAAAGGAAGTGTAGGGTGCTCCTTACCTCCACTAACCTGCAAGTCACCGTGGAGCAAGGTGTAGCACCTGCTTAGTCACTGATGTGTGTCACATGAAGTCATGGGAGCAGGTGGTGGATGGTTGTATGAGCAGCTGGTGCATATCACAAGTCCTAGTTATGCAACCACTGACACCAGGCAGACAGTGTCTGAAGAGTATTGATAATGGCTGCGGTCACCTGTCTTGTAAAGACACTGCCCAGAAGAAGGCAATGGCAAACTACTTCTGTAGAAAAAATTGCTAAGAACAATCATGGTCATGGGTAAGACCTTGACTGTCCACGTCATACGACACAGCACATAATGACAATGATGAGAGTCATCATGGACAGGGAGGTGGAAAAGGCATTTGGTTACTGGTTGTCCTTGGTCCAAGCAGAGAGTACAGAACCTGGACCAATTGAGTGGTTGTTGTGTCATTGTACAAACCACTGGTAAAGTCATAATTGGGGTATTGTATTAAATGTTTGTCACACTGCTATAAGGAAGATATTAGTAAACTGGCAGAAAAGATTTACAAAGATGTTGCCAGGATTTGAGGGACCTGGGTATAGAGAGAGGCTGGAAAGGGAAAGAAATTTCCTTTGGACTGTACGAGCCTGAAATGTGATCTATTGAAGGTATATAAAATCATCAGGTCTATAGGTAGGGTGAATGCATTCTGTCTTTTTCTTCCCACCATTGAGGAATAAAGAACCACAATCATAGAGTAATGCACTACAACACAGAACCAGCCCTTCAGCCCATCAAGTCTGTGCTGACATTTTAATCTATCTAGTTCCAACAGCTTGCATCCAAACCATAGCTCTCCATACCCTTCTGATACATGTACTATCCAAATTTCTCTTAAATGTTGAAATCGATTCCACATACACCACTTCCACTGGCAGCTCATTCCATACTTTCACCACCCTCTGAGTGAAGACATTTCCCCTCAGGTTCCCTTCACCTTTATCCCTTAACCCATGACCTCTGGTTCTAGTCTTCCGAAACCTCAGAGGGAAAAGCCTTCTTGGATTTACCCTATCTATACCCCTCATAATTTTGTATACCTCTGTCAAATTTTCCCTCATTCTTCTGTGCACTAAGTAATAAAGTCCTAACCTATTCAAACTTTCACTATAACTCAGGGCCTCAAGTCCTGGCATCATTCTTGTAATTTTTCTCTGCACACTTTCAATCTTATTGACATTTTTCCTGTAGGAATGTGACAAAAACTGCACACAATACTCCAATTAGACCTCAGCAATGTTTTAAATGTTTTATACAGTATCAGCATAGTATCCCATCTCCTGTACTCAATTCTTTGATTTAGGAAGGCCAATGTGCCAAACGCTTTCTTTGTGTCCCTATCTACCTATGATGCCACTTTCAAGGGATTATGGATCTGTATTCCCAGATCTAACTTGATTTGTCCTCCCGTCGTGCAATACCTCAAACTTGCTGAATTAAATTCCATCTGCCTTTTTTCCAGCCCATTTTTCCAGCTGGTCCAGATCCCAGTGCAAGCTCCCATAGGCCTTCTTGCTGTCTAATACACCCCCCAATCTTGGTGTCATCTGCAAATTTGCTGATCCAGTTTACCATATCATTGATGTAGATGACCAACAACAATGGAGACAGCATCGTTCTCTGTGGCACACCACGAGTCACAGGCCTCTAATCAGAGAGGCAGCCATATACAATCACTCTCTGGCTTCTCCCACAACCCAATATCTAATCCAATTTATTGCCTCATCTTGAATGCCAAGTGAATGAACCTTTTTGACCAACCTCCCACAAAGGACCTTGTCAAAGGCTTTGCAAAAGTCCATGTAGATAGCATCCACTACCTTGCCTTCGTAACTTTTCTGGTAACTGGATGACATAGGTATAAGGTTTTAGGTTTACTTTAGATGCATTTATTTATTTATTTAGTAAGACAAAGGAGATGGTGATGGACTTTAGGAAGACTAAGCCTGCCTAGCTCCCTATTGCTTTTGATGGTGAGGATGTTGATGTAGTGAGGAGCTACAAGTACCTGGATGATAGACTTGAGTGGAGCACAAACCTTAATGCTGTGCCCAAAAAGGGCAGAGTCACCTTCACTTCCTGAGGAGACTGAGGTCCTTTAGAGTATGCAGGCCTCTCTTTCATACGTTCTATCAGTCTGCTGTTGCCAGTACAATTTTCTGTGTGGTGGTGTTGTGGGGCAATGGCATCAACACAGGTGATGCCAACAGGCTGAATAAACTGATCGGAAGGGCTGGCTCTGTTGTAGAAGTCAAACTGGACACACTGGAGGCTGTGGTAAAACAAAGGACCCGACAGAAAGTCCTGGCATTTCTGGACAATGTTTCTCACCCTCTGTATGCCACCTTGGCTGAACAGAGGAGCACTTTTCGTAATAGACTGAGACAATTGTCCAAGAGTGCCATACAAGGATATTCTAGCCTTCGGCCATTAGGCTCTATAATGAGTCAATCTATAGCTGGGGAAGTGTTGACCCCCTCCTGTTAGACGGTTTGAGGTATTTTTTACTCTTTCTTACTTCTCTTCTAATATTTGTATATTTGTATATCTGTGCACTTGCAATGTTAATGTGACACTGAATTTCCTTTGGGATCAATAAAGTACCTGTCAATTTATTTATCTAATTAATCACATGTACTTCAAAACATACCATGAAACGTGTCATTTGCATTAACAAACAACACCATGTGAGGATGTGCTGGGCAGCCTGCAAGGGTCACCACATGCTGGTGCCAACGTAGGATAGCACATACAAAATGCTGGAGGATCTCAGCATCATGGAGTCACACAGCACAGGAACAGGCCCTTTGGCCCAACTGGTCTATGCTGACCAAACTACACAACCAAGCTAGTCCCATTTTTCTGTTCGGTGCAAAGACAGGAGGATGACAACAAGGCCACTGGGGCGGGAGGGAATGAAGTCTAAAGCTAATTCTGAATAAAACTGACACTAACGAGGGTAGTGAATACAAACAATGTTGGTGCCAATCTGCAGACTGAATGTATGGAGACTGGGCTGTTTCAATAGGTGGCCGAGTGACAGAATGGAACTGATGAGAGGGCAATTTTCAGGACCAACATCAGGGCACAGGGGCTGAGTGGTCTCAGTTGGTGATGGATTTGTGTGCCAGTAACATAGCCAGCAAAACTGAACATCTTCAGGACTACGTCAAGCCAAGGTAGTGTAGCAGTTAGCACGATGCTATTCCAGCTCAGGCCTTGGAGTTCGGAGAAGAATTCCAGTGCCATATGCAAAGTGTCTGTATGCCCTCCTCATGGAATGTATGGGCTTTCCCCGGTGCTCCGGTTTCTTTCCACAGTCCAAAGATGTACTGGGGGAGCTTAATTGGTCATTGTAAATTGTCCTGTGATTAGGTTAGGGTTTAGTGGAGGTTGTCAGGGGTGTGGGGCTGTGTGGCTCAAGGGGCCAGAAGGCCTACTCCATGCTGTATCTGCAAATAAATAAAGAAGCTTCAAAGGTCAAAGCTCACAATTGCACTCAGTGGGCATTTATTAGGTACAGGAGTGGAATACGGCGTGGCCTTCTGTGACAGCAACCCATCCGCTTCAAGGTTCAATGTATTGTGTGTTCAGAGATGCTGTTCTGCACATCACCTGTTGTAATGTGTGTTTATCTGAGTTACCGTCACCTTCCTTTCAGTTTGAACCAGTCTGGCCATTTTTCTCCGACCTCTCTCATTTACAAGGCATTTTCACCCACAGAACTGCTGCTCACTGGATGTTTTTGCTTCGTTTCTCACACCATTCTCTGTAAACTCTGCAAGGGTACCCAACCATGTGGTCCATGGATCCCTCAATTAATGGCATAAAAAAGGTTGTCACCCTGTCTAGAGACTGTTGAATATGAAAATACCAGGAGATCAGCAGTTTCTGAGATACTCAAATCATTCTGTTTAGTATTAATAATCATTACACTGTCAAAATTACTTAGACCGTGGTTCTTCCCCGTTCTGATATTTGGTCCGAACAATACCTGAACTTCTTAAGCATGTCCTGGATGTGAGGGTAGAAGGGTGGGTTGGCAAGTTTGCAGACGACACAAAGGTTGGTGGTGTTGTAGATAATGTAGAGGATTGTCAAAGATTGCAGAGAGACATTGATAGGATGCAGAAGTGGGCTGAGAAGTGGCAGATGGAGTTCAACCTGGAGAAGTGTGAGGTGGTACACTTTGGAAGGACAAACTCCAAGGCAGAGTACAAAGTAAATGGCAGGATACTTGGTAGTGTGGAGGAGCAGAGGGATCTCGGGGTACATGTCCACAGATCCCTGAAAGTTGCCTCACAGGTGGATAGGGTAGTAAAGAAAGCTTATGGGGTGTTAGCTTTCATAAGTCAAGGGATAGAGTTTAAGAGTCGCAATGTAATGCTGCAGCTCTATAAAACTCTGGTTAGGCCACACTTGGAGTATTGTGTCCAGTTCTGGTCACCTCACTATAGGAAGGATGTGGAAGCATTGGAAAGGGTACAGAGGAGATTTACCAGGATGCTGCCTGGTTTAGAAAGTATGCATTATGATGAGAGATTAAGGGAGCTAGGGCTTTACTCTTTGGAGAGAAGGAGGATGAGAGGAGACATAATAGAGGTGTACAAGATAATAAGAGGAATAGATAGAGTGGATAGCCAACGCCTCTTCCCCAGGGCACCACTGCTCAATACAAGAGGACCTGGCTTTAAGGTAAGGGGTGAGAAGTTCAAGGGGGATATTAGAGGAAGGTTTTTTACTCAGAGAGTGGTTGGGGTGTGGAATGCACTGCCTGAGTCAGTGGTGGAGGCAGATACACTAGTGAAGTTTAAGAGACTACTAGACAGGTATATGGAGGAATCTAAGGTGGGGGCTTATATGGGAGGCAGGGTTTGAGGGTTGGCACAACATTGTGGGCCGAAGGGCCTGTACTGTGCTGTACTATTCTATGTTCTATGTTCTATATGTCTGTTTACATTTGTGCACTAAGTTGCTCACACGTGATTAGCTGATTAGATATTTGCATTAACAAGCAAGTGTACAGGTGCACTTAATAAAGTTGCCACTCAGTGTCCAAGTGCTTCTGAAGCTGTGATACTACTATAGCTGTAGGCCCATAAGCAGAGAAGATATCATCCTATCTTGTCATGTTATCCCCAATTACACTACTATTTTCATCAGGTTTTTTTAAAGAGAAAAAAATATTTTGAGCAGTTATCTTCTGTTCGTTTGGTCAGGAGGAAATTGATTTCATGTCAATAAATACAACAGAATATAGATCAGTTGCAGATATGGCCGGAGAAATGGCAGATGGAGTTTAACCAGTCTAGTGTGAGGTGTTGCACTTGGGACATCAAATGTAGAGGCGTGGTAACACATTTAATTAGGACCTTAACAGCACTGATGTACTGAGGGATCTTTGGGTCCAAGTCCATAGGTCCCTGAAAGTGCCTACATAGAGACATTTAAAAGGCTCTTCGACAGGCATATGATGTGTAGAGAATGGAGGGATATGGACACTGTGTTGGCAGAAGGGATTAGGTTAGTGAGATGTTTAATTACTAGTTTAATTAGTTTTACACAACATCATGGGAGGAAGTATCTCTTCATGTGAGGTACTGCTCCGCGTTCCATGGCACGTGCCGAACCTTGTGTGATGTGAATTACGATTAAAGGACAAGGTTTTAGAATTCAATGGGAAGGTAATGTGGGGATTTTTAGAATTAACACCATTCTGCTGCGAACAGCTCACAAGATAGTCAGAAATAGTAATTCTGGATATATTTATTTTATACCAGTAATACTTGCTGTATTTTGTCAGTTTTGGTAATAAGGCTTGATCTTGTAAAAACACCTATCCTGAACTACAAAGAAATGTTGGATTAATAGTAAGTAGAATTCCTTGCAGAGAGTGGTCAGTTGAGGAACGTTGCCATAAAGACCATAGACCACAAAACTATAAGATATAGGAGCAGAATTAGACTATTTATCATGTCTGCTCTGCCATTCCATCATGGCTGATTTATCATCCCTCTCAACCCCATTCTCCTGCATTCTCTGTGTAACCTTACTAAAACGAGCCTATCAACTCCTGCTTTAAATATACCCAATAACTTTGCTCTGCAGCTGTCTATACCAATGAATTCCACAGATTCACCACCCTCTGGCTGAAGAAATTCCTCCTCAGCTCTGCTCTAAAAGGGACATCCTTTTAACCTTTTATACTGAGGCTATGACCTCTGGCTTTAGACTTCCCTACTATTGAAGGATGCATATTATATCAAAAGGACAAGCAGGTAGGCAGAGGAGGTAGTGTGTCTATGTTGTTAAAAGATGAAATCAATTCCTTAGAAGAAGGAATATATAGAATCCTTGTGGGTAGAGTTAAAATGCAAGGCTAAGAAGACCCTGATGCCTCCAAACCGTAGCCAGGATGTGAGCTACAAATTAGAACATGAGATAGCAAAGGCATGTAAAAAGGGAAAAGTTGCAATAATTATGGGGGATTTCAATATGAAGGTAGATTGGGAAAATTTGGTAGGTGCTGGATCCCAAGAGAGGTATGAAAAAGGAGCTGGCCAAAGCTGATTGCAGGGATGACGCCAGAGCAATAATTGTTGGAGTTTCTGGGGGTAATTCAGAAGACACTTGAAAATGATGCCGGGGAGGTAGTAATAGCGACAAAGAAATGGTGGGCAAACTTATTAAGTACTTTGCGTTTGTCTTTACTGTAGAAGATATCAGCAGAGTGCCAGAGTGTCAGGGGGCAGAAATGACTGTCATAGCTATTATGAAGAAGGTGTTTGGGAAGTTGAAAAGGCTGAAGGTAGATAAGTCACTTGGACCGGATGGACTACACTTCAGGGTCCTGAAGATGGTAGCTGAAGACATTGTGGAGGCATTAGTAATGATCTTTCAAGAATCAATAGATTCTGGAATGTTTCCCGAGGAATGGAAAATTGCAAATGTCACTCCACTCTTGAAGAAGGGAGGGAGGCCAGGATTCTGGGATATAGTCCATTTGGTCCAGGTGACTTATCCACCTTAAGACTTCTCAGCTTTCCTTGCACTTTTTTCCTTTGTAATAGTAATGGCACTCACTCCTGCTCGCTGGCACTCACAGACCTCTGGCATACAGTTAGTGTCTTCCATAGACAAGACTAGAGCAAAGTACTTATTAAGTTCATCTGTCAATTCTTTGTCCCCCATTACAACATCACCAGCATTATTTTCCAGTGATCGAATATCAACTCTCACCTCCCTTTTAGTCTTTATATAACTGTGAAAAGAACTTTGTGTTCTGCTTTATACTATTAGCTAAATTGCCCTCATATTTCATCTTTTCCCTTCTTATAGCTTTTTTATTTGTCTTCCGCTGGATTTTAAAAACTTCCCACTCATTTTTGCCACCTTACATGCCCTTTCCTTGGCTTTTATGCGGTCCTTAACCTCCCTTGTCAGCCTCAATATGAGGTGAGTTTGATGGCTCTGGGCCTGTACTTGCTGAAAGCGGGAGGAATTCATTGAAACCTGTCGAATATTGAAAGTTCTGGATAAAGTGGACGTGGACAGGATGTTTACTATTGTGGGGGAGTCCAGAACCAGTTGACACAGCCTCAGAATTGAAAGATGTACATTTAGAACAAAGAGGAGGAAAATTTTCTTTAGTCTGAGCATCATGAATCTGTGGAATTCATTGCCACAGACAGCTGTGCAGGCCAAGTCTTTGGGTATATTTAAGGATGCAAACATGAGGAAATCTGCAGATGCTGGAAATTCAAGCAACATACACAAAATGCTAGTGAATGCAGCAGGCCAGGCAGCATCTATAGGAAGAGGCAGAGTCGACGTTTCAGGCCGAGACCCTTTGTCAGGACTAACTGAAAGAAGAGATAGTAAGAGATTTGAAAGTGGGGGGGGGGAGGGGGAGATCCAAAATGATAGGAGAAGACAGGAGGGGGAGGATGGATCTAAGAGCTGGAAAGTTGATTGACAAAAGTGATACAAGGCTGGAGAAGGGAGAGGATCATGGGATGGGAGGCCTAGGGAGAAAGAAGGCGGGGGGGGAACCCAGAGGAAAGGCAAGGAGTTATAGTGAGAGGGACAGAGGGAGAAAAAAGAAAGAAAAAAAAGGGGGGGAATAAATAGGGGATGGGGTACGAAGGGGAGGTGCGGCATTAACAGAAATTAGAGAAGCCAATGTTCATGCCATCAGGTTGGGGGCTACCCAGACAGAATATAAGATGTTGTTCCTCCAACCTGAGTGTGGCTTCATCTTGACAGTAGAGGAGGCCATGGATAGACATATCAGAATGGGAATGGGATGGCTCACCAATGTATAGAAGGCCGCATTGAGAGCAACAGACGCAGTATATCACCCCAGCCGACTCACAGGTGAAGTGTCGCCTCACCTGGAAGGATTGTCTGGGACCCTGAATGGTGGTGAGGGAGGAAGTGTAAGGGCATGTGTAGCACTTGTTCTGCTTACGAGGATAAGTGCCGGGAGGGAAATCGGTGGGAAGGGATGTGGGGGGACGAATGGACAAGGGGGTCACGTAGGGAACGATCCCCGGAAAGCGGGGGGGGGAGAGGGAAAGATGTGCTTAGTGGTGGGATCCCGTTGGAGGTGGTGGAAGTTGTGGAGAATTATATGTTGGACCCGGAGGCTGGTGGAGTGGTAGGTGAGGACAAGGGGAACCCTATTCCTAGTGGGGTGGCAGGAGGATGAGGTAAGAGCAGATGTGTGTGAAATGGGAGAGATATTTAAGGTGCAGGTTGATAGGTTCTTGACTGGGGCTGAGAGGGATGATGGATCAGCCAAGATGGAGAGGCAGAGCAGGCTGGATGGACTGAATGCCCTAAATCTGCTGCTATGTCTGTGCACTTAAGGTCTTAAAGAAAATATTCTCTCTATATCTACTCTATCAAGGCCTTTCAATAGTTGAACAATTTCGAACGAGGTTGAAGGCAACATTGGATGCATGACAACTGTGGCAGGGTCCGCAAGACATTACGTCCTACAAAGCGAAACCCAATAGCATGAACGGCAGCGATGCTTTACTACCAGATGAACTCAATGCCTTCTATGCACGCTTTGAAAGGGAGAACACAACTACAGCTGTGAAGATCCCTGCTGCACCTGATGACACTGTGATCTCTGTCTCAGAGGTCGACATTAGGCTGTCTTTAAAGACAGTGAACCCTCGCGAGGTGGAAGGTCCCGACGGAGTACCTGGTAAGGCTCTGAAAACCTGTACCAACCAACTGGTGGGAGTATTCAAGGACATTTTCAACCTCTCACTGCTACGGGTGGAATTTCCCACTTGCTTCAAAAAGGCAACAATTATACCAGTGCCCAAGAAGAATAATGCGAGCTGCCTTAATGACTATCGCCCTGTAGCACTCACATTTAGAGTGATGAAATGCTTTGAGAGCTTGGTCATGGCTAGACTGAACTCCTGCCTCAGCAAGAACCTGGACCCATTGTAATTTGCCTATTGCCACAAGAGGTCAATGGAAGATGCAATCTCAATGACTTTTCACACGGCCTTAGACCACCTGGACAACATAAACACCTATGTCAAGCAACACACATCAAAGTTGCTGGTGAACGCAGCAGGCCAGGCAGCATCTCTAGGAAGAGGTACAGTCGACGTTTCAGCCCGAGACCCTTCGTCAGGACTAACTGAAGGAAGAGTTGGTAAGAGATTTGAAAGTGGGAGGGGGAGGGGGAGATCCAAAATGATAGGAGAAGACAGGAGGGGGAGGGATGGAGCCAAGAGCTGGACAGGTGATTGGCAAAGGGGATATGAGAGGATCATGGGACAGGAGGTCCGAGGAGAAAGACAAGGGGGGCGGAAACCAGAAGATGGGCAAGGGGTATAGTCAGATGGACAGAGGGAGAAAAAGTAGAGTGAGAGAAAGAACGTGTGTATAAAAATAAATAACAGATGGGGTACGAGGGGGAGGTGGGGCATTAGCAGAAGTTAGAGAAGTCGATGTTCATGCCATCAGGTTGGAGGCTACCCAGACGGAATATAAGGTGTTGTTCCTCCAACCTGAGTGTGGCTTCATCTTTACAGTAGAGGAGGTCGTGGATAGACATGTCAGAATGGGAATGGGATGTGGAATTAAAATATGTGGCCACTGGGAGATCCTGCTTTCTCTGGCGGACAGAGCGTAGGTGTTCAGCAAAGAGGTCTCCCAGTCTGCGTCGGGTCTCGCCAATATATAAAAGGCCACATCGGGAGCACCGGACGCAGTATATCACCCCAGCCGACTCACAGGTGAAGTGTCGCCTCACCTGGAAGGACCGTTTGGGGCCCTGAATGGTGGAAAGGGAGGAAGTGTAAGGGCATGTGTAGCACTTGTTCCGCTTACAAGGATAAGTGCCAGGAGAGAGATCAGTGGGGAGGGATGGGGGGGACGAATGGACAAGGGAATCACGTAGGGAGCGATCCCTGCGGAAAGCGGGGGGTGGGGGGGAGGGAAAGATGTGCTTAGTGGTGGGATCCCGTTGGAGGTGGCGGAAGTTACGGAGAATAATATGTTGGACCCGGAGGCTGGTGGGGTGGTAGGTGAGGACCAGGGGAACCCTATTCCTAGTGGGGTGGCGGGAGGATGGAGTGAGAGCAGATGTATGTGAAATGGGGGAGATGCGTTTGAGAGCAGAGTTGATAGTGGAGGAAGAGAAGCCCCTTTCTTTAAAAAAGGAGGACATCTCCCTCGTCCTGGAATGAAAAGCAGAGAAAGCAGGATCTCCCAGTGGCGACACATTTTAATTCCACATCCCATTCCCATGAACATTGACTTCTCTAACTTCCGCTAATACCCCACCTCCCCCTCGTACCCCATCCGTTATTTATTTTTATACACACATTCTTTCTCTCACTCTCCTTTTTCTCCCTCTGTCCCTCTGACTATACCCCTTGCCCATCCTCTGGGCTCCCCCCCACTTTTCTTTCTCCCCGGACCTCCTGTCCCATGATCCTCTCATATCCCCTTTGCCAATCACCTGTCCAGCTCTTGGCTCCATCCCTCCTCCTCCTGTCTTCTCCTATCATTTTGGATCTCCCCCTCCCCCTCCCACTTTCAAATCTCTTACTAACTCTTCCGTCAGTTAGTCCTGACGAAGGGTCTCGGCCTGAAACGTCGACTGTACCTCTTCCTAGAGATGCTGCCTGGCCTGCTGCGTTCACCAGCAACTTTGATGTGTGTTGCTTGAATTTCCAGCATCTGCAGAATTCCTGTTGTAACACCTATGTCAGGATGCTGTTCATCGATTATAGCTCAGCACTTAATACCATAATTCCCACAATCCTGATTGAGAGGTTGCAGAACGTGGGCCTCTGTACTTCCCAGTGCAACTGGATCCTTGACTTCCTAACTGGAAGACCACAATCTGTGCGGATTAGTGATAACATAGTTTCCTCGCTGACGATCAACACTGGTGCACCTCAGGGGTGTGTGCTTAGCCCACTGCTCTACTCTCTGTATACACATGACTGTGTGGCTAGGCATAGCTCAAATACCATCTATAAATTTGCTGATGATGTAACCATTGTTGGTCGAATCTCAGGTGGTGACGAGAGGGCGTACAGGACTGAGATATGCCAACTCGTGGAGTGGTGTTGCAGCAACAACCTGGCACTCAAAGTCAGTAAGACAAAATAGCTGATTGTGGACTTCTGGAATAGTAAGACAAAGGAACACAAGTGGAGAGAGTGAGCAGTTTCAAGTTCCTGGGTCTCAAGATCTCTGAGGATCCAACCTAGTCCCAACATATCAATGCAGTTATAAAGAAGGCTAAACAGTGGCTATACTTCATTAGGAGTTTGAAGAGATTTGGTATGTCAACAAATGCACTCAAAAACTTCTATAGATGTACCGTGAAGAGCATTCTGACAGACTGCATCACTGTCTGGTATGGGTGGGTCTACTACACAAGACCGAAAGAAGCAGCAGAGGATTGTAAATTTAGTCGGCTCCATCTTGGGTACTAGCTGACAAAGTACCCAGGACATCTTCAAGGAACGGTGTCTCAGAAAGGCAGCGTCCATTATTAAGGACCTCCAGCACCCAGGGCATGCCCTTTTCTCACTGTTGCCATCAGGCAGGAGGTACAGAAGCCTGAAGGCACACACTCAGTGATTCAGGAACAGCTTCTTCCCCTCTCCCATCCGATTCCTAAATGGACATTGAACCCTTGGACAATACCTCACTTGTTTAATATACTGTATAGTAATTCTGTTTTTGCACTATTTTTTAAACTATTCAATATATGTACACTGTAATTGATTTATTTTTTATTATCATTTTATTTTGTTTTTTTTCTTCTATATTATGTATTGCATTGAACTGCTGCTGCTAAGTTAACAAATTTCACATCACACACCATTGATAATAAACCTGATTCTGATTCTGATTCCGATAGGCTTCAAGGAGATCCTCTATTAGTCACTTAAATTCCAGTGAGTAAAGGCCCAGAGCCATTAAACAGTCCTCATACATTAAGTCTTTCATTCCCAGGATCACTCTTGTGAACCTTCTCTGGACTCTGTCCAAGGTCAGCACATCCTTTCTTAGAGAACTGGCCAGGTATTTCTCTCAATACTCAAAGTGCTGTCTTGCCGATGCCTCAGTATTACACCTTTGCTTTTATATTCCAGTTCTCTTCAGAAAATGTGAATATTGCATTTGCCTTCCTTATAATCGACCCAACTTGCAAGTTAACCTTTAGGGAATTCTGCCCGAGGACTCCCAAGTCCCTTTGCAACTCCGATATCTGAATTTGGTCTCCATTTAGAAAATAGTCTGCACCTTTATTCCTTCTACAAAAGTACATGACCGTAGACTTCCCTACACTGCATTCTATCTTCCACATCTTTGCCCATTCTTCACATGACAGTGTGGCTGTCACAGTCATTGATTCACAGACAAATGAGACAAAATGTGTTAGAGCTGGACAAACATTTTGTGACTCCTTGCCCAATGGATGTTTGTACATTTATTTTTAAGCTGTTATTTTATCTTACGTTTTCGAGAATTTTTACGAATCTATGTAGTTACATGGAATTTAACAGAGCCTAACATAAGGTTTGGGGTGTATGGGGTGTCCAGGGAGGGGTCCAACTCTGGTGAAGGGGCCTGTCGCATCCATTCTGGGGCAGCTCATTCACCTTCGGTCCCAAACATTCACTCAGGTTTCAGCTGTGGCTCCAAGCTGCAGTCTCCATGCGACAACAGCAACATCCAGTGCACCGCTCCTACAAGCGGGCTAAATCAGGTGAGCGCAGCCAGTGGCCTCATACCCCAGTGAGGTAGGGACATGCACGTCTTAACATGTGAAGTCAGCTCTAGCGGACTGGGCCTTTGAGATCTACAGTGAGATACAGCACATACTGAAACGCTCCTTGGAAAGCAAAGGACATTATAAGATGCTGAAGACGTCATGGTCATCCATTGCAACCAACGAAGACCCCAGTTTGTACCACTGGAGCTGGACTTCTGAGGTCAAGAGAGTGGAGCTGCCCCAGTCCAACTACTTCGCTACTTTAAAAACTCCGCCGCACAGGTCTTCTGTCATCCTCAGACCTCCATCAACCTCCATCATAAAGTTTCCGGGGTTAGATGCTGTGATTTACTCACTCTTGTACTGCAATTTAGATTATGAGAACACTCAGTCCTCTTTTATTGTCATTTAGAAATGCATACATGCATTAAGAAATGATACAATGTTTCTCCGGAGTGATATCACAGAAAACAAGACAGACCAAGGACTAACACTGACAGAACCACATAATTATAACATTTAGTTACAGCAGTGCAAGGCAATACCATAATTTGATAAAGAACAGACCATGGGCACAGTAAAAAATAGTCTTAAAGTCCCGAGTCGATCGACTCCCGAGTCCCTGATAGCAGGTGGCAAAAGGGAGAAACTCCCTGCCATAAACCTCCAGGCACCGTCAACTTGCCGATGCCTTGGAAGCAGCCGACCCCAGCCGACCCTGAGTCCATCCGTCCGAAAACTCCGAGCTTCCAAGCAGCCTCTCTGATACAGCCTTCCGAGCACCATCCTCTGCGGAGTGCCTTTGACATCTCCCTGGCCGCTGAAACACACAAAGCCGAGGCTTTCGAGGCCTTCAGCTCCAGAGATTCCGGTTACCACACAGTAGCAGCGGTAGCAAAGCAGACATTTCAGAAGTTTTCCAGATGTTCCGCTGTGCTCTCACGTCTGTCTCCATCAAATCAGGATTGTGCATGGTCCCCTACTTGACAAATAACGGATATTCATCACCAAAGTGGTCGCGCACGCTGTCGTCGTGCCACCACCTTCTCCCCCCTCCCGGGAGGATTTGGGGAGAATTTCATCACTTAAATTATTTCCTGACACCCTGCTTCTTTTTGGCTCAGCAGAGAATCTACTTTCTATAATTATTTGTCATTCAGTATGTATTTTACTGGTTTAGCACACAAAATGGGAAAGCTAATCCATCAAACAATTGTTGCAATTAAAAAAATACACTGTCACTCAACGATCCGTCCGATTTTTGTCAGAATTGTAACTGAGAGGACAAAAGTCTTCCACAAGTCACTGTTAAAATTCTAACATTTCTCATATTTAGTGTCAATGGAAGTGAGAGGCAAGTACAACAGTAGTCAATGTCATGGACTGTTTCTACTCTGGAAATCAATAATGGATTAACTCCCAGTATATGGGATATGCAGAATTAAAACTGCATATTTGGCTCAACTTGTTCATGGCCAGAATTTATGGTCTACTGAGGCTGTATTCTATCCTTTTTTTATTTATTTCCTTTTCTCACTCATTCCCGACCAACCTCCCTTAAATACAGAACTATTAAAAGTGAGTAACTTGGGCTTTCTACCTCACAATCCATCTTCTTATGCTCTTACACGTTATTGTTTACCTCGAGTGCACTTTCTCTGAAGCAGTTAAACTTTAGTTTGTAATGCTATTGTTTTACCTTGTTCTTCCTCAATGTACTCTGTACTGATTTGATCTGCATAAACAGTATGCAAGACAAGTTTTTAATTGTGTTTTGACAATAAGAAACCAATTGTGGTTTGAATTCCAATTCTAATTCTAATTCTAATTCCAATGTTTTCATGGTATACATATTAATATTTCCTGTATTCTTATATTCTCTGAGCTTTCGCCATTGCTTCTATATTGGTTTCGTAACATAGTGACCAGACCTATACAGATGTACAGTACAAGGTTCAAAGTAAATTTATTATCAATCTACATATATGTCACCATATACAACTCTAAAATCCAAGAAGTGTGGTTTAAATAATGTTCTATACAGGCTATGGTTAGCTTCCTTGCTTTTATACTTTAGGTAATTTGAAATTAAAAAAAACTACTATTCCATTAAAAAAAACTAAAAGTCAATTTAAAATAAGAAATAATAAGTGCTAAATATTCTCTGTTGGTCAGGTAGCTCTTGTGCATAGAGAACCAACGCCAACCATTCAGGTCAATGATAGCTTATACATACTATCAGACCATAAGACCATAAGACATAGAAACAAAATTAGGCCATTATTCCCAAAGAGTCTTCTTTGCCTTTTGATCATGAAAGATTTATCAACCCTCTAAATTCCATTCTCCTGTCTTCTCCCCATAACCTTTGACACTACAGACAATGTCTTGGACATAACTGTGGTTGTTTTTTTTTGTTTGCACTAATGAATAGTTTAACAGAATCTTTTTCTTTGCTCATTAGCTTGTATAATTTATGCATAACTTATGTTCTGTGTTGTTGCTTGTTATATGTACATGTGATGCTGCCAGAAACAAGGTTTTAATTGTTGACTGGTTATTGGTATGCAGGCTCCAATGCGCAGGATCAAAAGTGGCTGCAGAGAATTGCAGACACAGCTAGTTCCTTTACGGGCACAACCCTCCCTGCCTCAAGAAGGTTGCATTCATCATTAAGTACCCTCATCATTTGGGACATGTCTTCTTCTTATTACTATCATCAGGGAGGAGATACCAGAACATGAAGACCCACAGTGAACATTTTAGGAACAGCTTCTTCCTCTCAGCTGTCAGATTTCTGAACCATCCATGAACTCACAAACTCTCCCTCATTAATCCTTTTTGGCACTTTTTTGGTGACTCAGCAATCTTTATGTATTGCACTGTGCTGATGCCATAACACAAGAAATTTCATGACATATTTCTGTGAGACTAAACCTGATTCTGATTCAGATCTATCATACTTGTGCACATTGACGAGTATTCTAAACTTCAAGTATACATTAGTGAAAGAAATGCTACAGCCAACTTCTGTTGTGTTATTTTTATATGCTTTCATTCTTAATTCCACCAGCAGAGGAGGGGATTTTATAAACAAGAGAAAATCTGCAGATGCTGGAGAAGGAATTTTATAGGTATTTTCCCAATTCCCCGATAACTTTCATTATTAAGGAGGATGCAAGCAGCAAAGCCCTGGAAACACCATCCATGATTCCTTTTGAAACTAACACATTAAAGCTTGAAACATAGAACTTTATTCCATGAATCCTGAGAATCTCTGACTTAATGTTGGTACAGAGTGAATGAATGTGTTCTTTTATACTTTATACTTCATTGTTGCCAAACAATTGATACTACAACGTACAATCATCACAGCGATATTTGATTCTGTGCTTCCTGCTCCCTGGATTACAAATCGATAGTAAATATTAAAAATTTAAATTATAAATCATAAATAGAGAATAGAAAATGGAAAGTAAGGTAGGGGAGAAAAACCCAGAGGCAGGTCCGGATATTTGGAGGGTATGGCCCAGATCCGGGTCAGGATCCGTTCAGCAGTCTTATCACAGTTGGAAAGAAGCTGTTCCCAAATCTGGCCGTACGAGTCTTCAAGCTCCTGAGCCTTCTCCTGGAGGGAAGAAGGACGAAAAGTTCGTTGGCTGGGTGGGTCGTGTCCTTGATTATCCTGGCAGCACTGCTCCGACAGCGTGCGGTGCAGAATGAGTCCAAGGACGGAAGATTGGTTTGTACGCCGTGTTCATGATCTTCTGCAGCTTCTTCCGGTCTTGGACAGGACAACTTCCATACCAGGTTGTGATGCACCCTAGAAGAACACTTTCTACGGTGCATCTATAAAAATTAGTGAGGGTTTTAGGGGACAGGCCAAATTTCTTTAGCTTTCTCAGGAAGTAAAGGCACTGGTGGGCCTTCTTGGCATTGGACTCTTAGTTGGATCAAGTCAGGTCATTTGTGATATTGACCCCAAGGAACTTAAAGCTTTTGACCTGTTCCACTTGCATACCACCGATGTAAATTGGGTCGTGAGGTCCGCTACTCCTTCTGAATTCAACAACCAATTCCTTCGTCTTGCTTACATTGAGGGATAGGTTATTGTCTTCGCACCATGCCACCTTAATTTCCTCTCTGTACTCAAACTCATCATTACCTGAGATACGGCCTACAATTGTTGTGTCATCAGCAAACTTATATATTGAGTTTGATGGAAACTTGGCTACACAATCATGGGTGTACAGTGAGTACAGCAGGGGGCTGAGTACACAGCCTTGTGGGGCATCGGTGCTCAGAGTGATTGCAGAGGAGAGCTTGTCCCCTATTTTTACAGCCTGGGTCCTGTCTGTGAGGAAGTTGAAGATCCAGCTGCAGATCTGAGTGCTAAGGCCCAGGTTCCGGAGCTTAGGAATCAGTTTATTTGGAATGATGGTATTAAAGGCAGAGCTGTAGTCAATGAAAAGGAGCCTTTGAAATTAGAAACAGAACAATCTATGCCTAAAATTCAAAGTTCAAAGTAAATTTATCATCAGTATACATATATGTCACCATATGCTGCCCTGGGATTCATTTTCTTGCAAGCATTCATAGTAGAGAAAAGAAATAAAATAAAATCAATGGAAAACTGCATACAAAGTCTGACAAACAATCAACATGCAAAAGAAGACAACCGGAACAAATACAAAAATAAATAAATAAATAATACTGGAAACATGAGTTGCAGAGTCCTTGAAAGTGAGTCGATAGGCTGTGGAATCAGTTTAGTGTTGAGGTGGGTTAAGTTACCACATTTGTTCAAGACAGTGATGGTAGAAGGATAATAACAGTCCTTGAATCATCAAATTTTAATCCACCAGGAGAGTTTTGTATTGACTTTGTTAGCCAGAGATGAGAAACATAATGTTTTATACTGTATACACTCAGTAGCCAGTTCATTAGATACACCTGTACACCTGCTTGTTACTGCAAATATCTAATCAGTCTATCCTGTGGCAGCAACTCAATGCATAAAAGCACGCAGACATGGTCAAGAGGTTCAGTTGTTGTTCAGGACAAGCATTAGAATAGGAAAGCAATGCAATCTACGTGACTTTTATGGTGGAATGATGGTTGGTGCCAGACAGGATGGTTTGTGTATCGCAGAAACTACCAATCTCCTGTAATGTTCATGCACAACATTGTCTAGAGTTTACAGAGAATGGTGTGAGAAACAAAGGAAAAAAAGAACCCAGTGAATGGCAGTGAATGGGTGAAAATGATTTGTTAATCAGAGAGAGTTCACAGGATAATGGCCAGACTGTTTCAAGCTACTTAGGTGCTATGATAGTGTAGCGGTTAGTGTGACGCTATTACAGTTAAGTGTTAAATTCAATTAAGTATAACTCCAGTGCCATTCTGTAAGGAGTCTCAGTATGAGTGCTCAGTTTCCTCCCACAGATTACCACATAGATTAATTGGTCATTGTAAACTGTCCTTCGATTAGGTTAAAGTTAATCAGGTTTTCTCTGGTACTGCTGGGGTAGTGTTACTTGAAGGGCCAGAAAGACCTACTCGGTGCTGTATTGCAAAAATAAAAATAATAAAAATAAGCAGACAGGGAGGTGACAGTAACTCAAATAACCATATGTTACAGCAGCAGTGTGTAGAAAAAGCATCTCTGAATGCACAACAGTGGATTGGATACAGCAGCAGAAGACTACGAACATATGCCCAGTGGCCACTTTATCAGGTACAGAGGGTACCAAATAAAGTAGTCACTAAGTGTATACTTTAATTCCACTCTGCAGTAGCACAACTGATTGCCCATGCTCATTTGTAATGAATTTCTGTCACTTTGAATTTGATCCCACTTCATCAATCACTTACAGGGAAGGAACACCAAGGAGCATAAAAAAGTTGGAAGGAAAGAATTTAAAAATTTCCAACCTTGAACGATACAAAGGATATGATACACATAAACAAATTTGCAAAAGGAAAAAGTAATTTCTTAAAAGATGTGCATCAGAAACAGTTAGTGTAAAGATCAAAGGAGCCATACTGTATATTCCATCTCTAGAATGTTCTCTTCAATAATTAAAAACGTGCATTGAGCATCAGGAATACAAATTCAAGAAAGCAAGTGCACATACTTTCTTGACAGATGTTTTCCTGGAATGAAAATCTATGAGGAGACCTACTGGAAGCCAAGAGTGGTGACAAATATCACCATGACCCTTTCATACTTCCAGGCAGCTAAGCTGCCAATTAGCAATGAATGACAGAGAACATCAAAATCTGACAAAAATCCTTAAACCCAAGCAATCTATGTTTATCGTCTGCATGAATACTAGTGCTAATCCCAGGAGGTCGTTCTGACCACACATCTCTTTATTTCAATCATCACCTAACATCCCTAAATAATAACATTATCACCTCTTCAGGATTTTCACAGCCCCCAGAAGCTCTGTGCAAAGCCTCTGGTTTCAGAGCTACATAAATCTCTTGCATTTAACCCCGTAGTCTCCCTTTCTTTTCCAACTGTATCTGCCTTTATAAATTCACTCTTATCCAAACAAGAGCAACCCAATCTTTCATATTCCCTTTCTTTGTGGTATTTCCCAAGTAACTTCTATGTTGTACACTGGTGCTGCTCAGTGACGATTAGATTGCATTGTGATACAAACATAGGGAAGGCACTGTTTAATCAAATTTTCAGATTTGATTTTCAGATTTTTTATCAAATGTACATTGAAGGATACAGCGAAATGTCTCATTTACGTGAAGAGTCAACAAACTCCAGGATGTGCTGGAGGCAGTCTGCAAGAGATGTCACACCTTCCAGGGCCGACATAGCATGCTCTCGGTGCTTGGCAGAACAACACAGAACACAACAATACAGAAGGTATCCAGCAACAAAGCAACAACAGCAAAACAAGCCCCATTCTCCCTCTCTCCCACTCACCCACACACACATATACATTGTCCTCTAGCCCCAAGAGTTCAGCATCCAACAGCCTCGTGGACTCACCAACATTGGGCCGTCAACTTCCCCAGTGGACGTGCAGAGGTTGCAGACTCGGGACTCCGGCCATTGGGCCTTGACTTTTGCACTTTGGATCAACCTCCGGGCCTTGAGTTGGAGTTCTGATCAGCCTTTGGGCTGCCGTCTTCAGTATTGAACCAGAACTCACCGATGACAATGATTGAGGGCCCTGGCTGAGGAACCAAACACTAGGCCTTGAGCTCCAGACACGCCAATAATGAGCCTCCAAAAACTAGGCCTTGAACTCCGGTCTTGCGAACTCACCTACCTAGGGACTCCCCACCATCCTTGCTGGTCTACCTGCCTGATATCAGAGCACATACATGTCACTGGCCTTCGAACGCTAAGCAGACATGATTTTGTCAGACTCTAGATGGCACAACATGGAGATTGATCCTTCACCCTACTGAGTCCACACAGACTATTAACAGTCAAATCATACTCATCGTACATTAATCCATTTTTTTTATTCTTCCCGGATTCTTAGATTCTACCACCCATCTACTCACTAGTGCAATTGTGAACAATTGTATACTGATCAATTAAACCACAATGTTGCATTATTTGGAATAGCAGTGGAAATCCAGACGGTGAAGAGAGAACAGAATTAGAATCAGAATCAGGTTTATTATCACTGGTATATGATGTGAAATTTGTTAACTTAGCAGTAGCAGTTCAATGCAATAGATAATATAGAGGAGAAAAAAAATTAATAAGATAAAAATGGTAATAACAATAATAAATCAATCAATCAATCAATTACAGTAAACGTATATTGAACAGATTAAAAACATGCAAAAAACAGAAATACTGTATCTTAAAAAATGGGGGATAGTGTCCAAGAGTTCAATGTCCCTTTAGGAATCAGATGGCTGAAGTGAAGAATCTGTTCCTGAATCACTAAGTGTGTGCCTTCGGGCTTCTGCACCTCCTACCTGATGGTAACAGTGAGAAAAGTGCATGCCCTGAGTGCTAGATGTCCTTAATAATGGACGCTGCCATTTTGAGACACTGCTCCCTGAAGGTCTCCTGGGTACTTTGTAGGCTAGTACCCAAAGTCCAGCTGACTAGATTTATAACCTTCTGTAGCTTCTTTCAGTCCTGTGCAGTAGCCCCTCCATACCAAACAGTGATGCTTCCTGTCAAAATGCTATCCACAATACATCTATAGAAGTTTTTGAGTGTATTTGTTGACATACCAAATCTCTTCAAACTCCTAATGAAGTATAGCCGCTGTCTTGCTTTCTTTATAACTGCATTGATATGTTGGGCAACACACATCAAAGTTGCTGGTGAACGCAGCAGGCCAAGCAGCATCTATAGGAAGAGGCGCAGTCGACGTTTCAGGCCGAGACGAAGGGTCTCGGCCTGAAACGTCGACTGCGCCTCTTCCTATAGATGCTGCTTGTCCTGCTGCGTTCACCAGCAACTTTGATGTGTGTTGCTTGAATTTCCAGCATCTGCAGAATTCCTGTTGTTTGATATGTTGGGACCAGGTTAGATCCTCAGAGATCTTGACACCCAGGAACTTGGAACTGCTCACTCTCTCCACTTCTGATCGCTCTATGAACATGAAAACTCCACACTGACAGCCCCAGAAGTCAGGATTGAACGCGGGTCTCTGGCGCTCTGAAGCAGCAGCTCTACCAGCGGTGCCACAGGGCCACACTCACTGAGGCAAATTCTGAGGTTCTTTCCGATAAGTTCACATCATAACTCTTCTCTGAGGATCATCATCTTGTCACGAGAAGCTTGTGAGTTCCTGAGATCCCGAATATAATGCCCTGTGGAGATTATCGATCTGGTGCTTAGCTCCTGGTAGGGTCACCCATGGCAGTAAGGTCAAGGGAGGGGCTTCAAACAAAGAGCGGTCCAACCAAAACCTCAACGGTGGAACCTATGGATGATGATTGACATGTCACAATGGCAGTGAAAATGGCGAAGGTGGAGGAGGGCTACAGCATTGAAGGGTCCCCAGTCATTTTGCACTCCATGTCACTAGACCTTGACCCAATCTGTCAAGGACCATTTGGTGGCTGCTTATGCATCAGCCTCTCCATGTTAAACAAAGTCATGCACAGGTATTCCATTAAGGAAATTCGCCCCTTCTAACATCATAATGTCACTAAATCTCAGTACAGTAATTGAATTTTCACTTTATAGACCACTAGCATTGAAATATTCTGCAGTTAGATTAAATTGCATATTATTTTTGGCAAAATAAAAGGTTTTGTTTGATCTGGCACTTAATTGCATTTCTTAATTCAACATTGTATAGAATTATAAATAGTTATTCCCGTAACATGTTTAACGTTGTCGAAATAAGAATTGTAATCATGATAGTGATTCAATCGAAAGTGAGGTACTCAATTCAGTGAGTTGAACAACTTCTGTGGAAGGAAAGAAATTGTCAAAGTTTCAGGTTGAAACCTTGCATCAGGACAATTCCTTCCCTCCTACTGCTGCTCAGCTGACTGAGTTCCACTGACAGATAGTTGGTTTCTCTGGCTTCCAGTATTTGCCGTCTCTTGTGTCTCCAAAACTGAGATACTCTTCATTATCCATTCAGATCCACCAACCTCAGCAACCAACTAGCACAAATTATCATGATACTTGATCTGCAGGCTGCAGATGGAATGCATCCCTTAAACTTGGTGACCTGCCTTAAAGAAGCATCTTGGGCAATTGTGATGGATATTCACTTACCAGGGCTATGAGGGCCAACAGGCTTATTGCTAAACTCAGCTTTCTAGTAGAGCAGCATTACCTTTTCAAAGGGACAGAGTTGTTTGTGATAAAGTTAAACTTCTAATAAATATTCTTTGCTCAAGTTCTTGTAAACAAGAGCCAGTCTTCAGTTCTTAATTTAAATTGCAAGTAGTAATCTGCTTCAAATTAAAGGGACATCTGAGGTAGTTGCTGAGAAATGCAGTTTGCAAATTGATGTGGCCCTTTGCATTGACCAAACGCAAGACAATGGGGCTATGCTAATTGGCCTACATTAAACCAGAAAACTACAGGTAAGTTATTTGCACTATTGTTGTCAGAAGTGTTTAGACTGTGTGAATTAGTTTGTCCCAGCAAAGGTAACTGGAAAACATCACACGTGGATGATATTATCTTGTAGCTGGGCAGTACAAATATTCGCAAGTATAGTGATGGTCAGGAATAACAAGGAAAATGACAAAAAGAAGAATTAGAATTCATTCCTCAGCTTTCGGTTTCAGTGACAGATAACTTATTTATCTGCAACTCATTGGTGTGTTGTGATTGTTCATAAGAATCGTACCTGTGATTGGAAATCCTTTATAGTTTGTAAATCTTTCGTAAATCAGAAATCTTTTATAAATTGGAAATACTCCATGATTGTTAAATGTGTTAAGAACTATTTGTCTGAATTTAAATGTGGTATTATTAATGCAATGGCTTGCTTATGCTTTTTACTACTATTGTAGGTATTTCATTTAGTAGATTTCTGTAGAAGTAGTGTGTCCTGCTGAGAGAATGCTTTTGTTTTGGCTAAACATAAGGGCCTATGATTTTCAACCTAGGAATGTTATGTCAGCCAATTAGGATGGTGGAATTTGGAGAAGGTTCTAGAGAGAGAATTGTGATGGATACTGGTGGAGTTTGAGGTCTTTTTGGCGGGAGAGGCAAAGAGGAGAAGATTGGGAGAGATGTCCAGAGGATTTGATCTGACCGGAAGATGCGATTGCAAGGAGTGCTTTGTGAGATGAAGGAGTCCTAGTCGGGAAGTCCTACCAGTGATTAGTGATGAGAATTCAGTGCTGTGAGTAACAGTCATAACCAGCGTTTGGACAATACAAGCTCCAATGCACGTGCACACTTAGAGTGGTTTAATTGTAATAGGCCCTTTTATTTCTTTCTTTTTTTTTCTTTCTCTCCGTACCTGTTTGATAAGGCTGAAATTAGTAAATGTACTTTTTTGTAATTGTATGCGGTGTAAGATCTGTGATTTCTTGCTGACAGATAATCATGTATGGACAGTACTTACACAGCATTCACTCAAATCAGGGTTCAGTTAATCGAAACATCCCAACTTTCCTGTTTGGTTGAAACCAAATCATACCGACGCTAGACGTATATTGTTTAAGAAAGGTGGCCTTCTCACTGTTGAGTCCTGTGGCCATTGGCAGGGCTAGCTGATGCCAAGTTTGCATACGAGCTAGGTAAAGGGTTTACATTAAAATAAAATAAACTATGTTTAAACTACATTGTTATCTGCAAGTATCTTTTCCTTGACAGGGAGGGGGTAACTACCACTCAAGCAGTGGCCAGCTAGACCTCATCACGGAGGCTAGACAGGGAAGTAAATTAATCCTTGAAGAGTAGGTGGATACTGTATAACCTGTAGATGCATACAGTATAATCTGATAGAGCTTAAAATCTCTTTTGAGTACAGGGCTTTGTGGACAGTGAACCTAATACTATTACACAATAAGTAGTGTACATGGATTTCAAGTAGGTGGATGGATTTAGGGAGAACTTTAGGAAGTTTCTTTTCACCCAGAGGCTGGTTGTGTCTTGGACAACAGTGCCTGAAAATGTGATGGAGACAGAAGCCCTCATCACATTGCCAATTTAGTTTATTAAACCAGCGCCTTTATTTCCTGAGAAAAGTAAAGAAATTTGGCCTGTCCCCTAAAACCCTCACTAATTTTTATAGATGCACCATAGAAAGCATTCTTCACAACCTGGTATGGAAATTGTCCTGTCCAAGACAGAAAGAAGCTGCAGAAGATCATGAACACAGCGCAGCACATCACACAAACTAATCTTCCGTCCGTGGACTCACTTTACACTGCATGCTGTCGGAGTACTGCTGCCAGGATAATCAAGGACATGACCCATCCAGCCAACACACTTTTCATCCCTCTTCCGTCTGGGAGAAAGCTCAGGAGCTTGAAGACTCGTACGGCCAGATTTGGGAACAGCTTCTTTCCAACTGTGATATGACTGCTGAACGGATCCTGACCCAGATCTACCTCTCAGTTTTTTTGCACTACTTTGCTTTCCATTTTTCCATTTTCTATTTATGATATATAATTTAAATTGTTAATATTTATTAATTTTTACTATTTTTAATATTTAATATTTGTAATCAGGAAGCAGGAAGCGCAGAATCAAATATCACTGTGATGATTGTAGGTTCTAGTATCAATTGTTTGGCGACAATAAAGTATAAAGTATTAGTTTCACATGTAGCAAGGCATGGTGAAAAGCTTTGTTCTACGTATTATCCATTCTGATCATTTTATGCGAGGCAGTACAGAAGGAAAAGCAGTACCAAAATGCAGAATATACCACTGCAGTTGCAGGGCACGTGCGGTGCAGGAAGTCAAATAAAGTTCACGTTCCATGATGAGGTAGATGGAAAGATTTAGAATTCATCTTTATCATACAAGAGGCCCATTTAAGAGTCTTACAATAGCTGGACAGAAGCTGTCCTGGAACCTGGTGGTGCATGTTTAAAGCTTTTGTATCTTCTGCCTGATGGGGAGGGAGAGAAGAGAGAATGTCCAAGGTGGGTAAGATTTTTGATTCTACTTCATTACCTCTTCTACTATGGAATGGGAGAAGCCATTGATTACGTTCACTGGTTCCTCGGGTCAGCAGGAAGTGCAGACAGAGTCAAGGGAGAGGAGGCTGGTTTGTGTGATAACTCTCCTCATTTTCCGGTGGTGTTGGGCACAATGGTTGCCATACCAAGTGAGGATGCATCCAGATTGAATACTCTCTAAGGTGAGATCATTTTCAGATGAGCATGTATTATACTATAACCTTCAGAGTTCTCAGAAAGGAAATAAATGAGTCTAAAGTATATTCATAGAGTCATAGAACACTACAACACAGAAACAGACTCTTCAGCCCATCTATTCCATGCCACATATTAATCTGCTTAGTCCCATCAACCTACACCTGGAGCATAGCCTTCCCATCCATGTACCTATAGAAATTTATTTCAAGTGTTGAAATAAAACCCTCATCCACCGCTGTCAGCTCATTCCGTATTCTCACCATCATCTGAGTGAAGATGTTTCCAATTAATTTCCCCTTCATCATTTCACTTTTTACCCTTAATCCATGACCTCTAGTTCTAGTCTCACCCAATCTCATTGGAAAAATCCTACTTGCATTTACCGTATCTATACCCCTCATAATTTTGTACCAAATCGCCCATTGTTCTCCTACACTCCATGGAATGAAGTCCTAACCAATTCAATCTTCCTTTATAGCTCAGGTCCTCAAGTCCTGGTAACATCCTTGTATATTTCTCCGCACTTTTTCAATCTTATTGATATTTTTCCTGTGGGTAGGTGAACAGAACAGCACACAGCACCCAAAATTAGGCCTCACCATCGTCCTACACAACCAATAACATCCCAATACTTTGATTTATGAAGGCCAATGTGCCAGAAGCTCTCTTTACGACCCTATCTACCTGTGATGTAACTTTCAAGGAATTACAATCTGTTTCCCAGATCCCTCTGTTCCACAGCACTTCTCAATGCCCTATCACTCATTGCGTAAGTCCTACTCTGGTTTGTGTTCCCAAAGTACAGAATCTATCTCTTTCTGCATTAAATTTGACCTGGCATTTTGAGCCCAGTTTTCCTGCTGGTCCTTATCCCGCTACAAGCTTTGACAGGCTTCCTCACTGTGCACTTGGTGCCATCTACAAATTAATGATTAGTTTTAAGTAATGAGGAGTAGCCAATGCCCTTGTTCACTTAGTATGGATGCGAGGGGTTAACTGGTCTTATCCTATGAAGTCAGTTTCTGGGCCGTAATGCTTCTCATTGCAAGCTCTGCCACCTTTCCCACTCTCTCTTGCCAACAGAGCGGACAGTATCTGACCACGTGCCATTAAGGCCACAAAGATGACTGAGCATCACAATGCTGCTGAATGATCCATTTTTCCCAGTCTAGGCTGCCAGGAAAATCCCTTGACGCGGAATGCAAATCAACCTTTTGCTGTCTTCAGCCAGCTTAACATGAAAGAGAGAAACAGTTGCTTTGAGGATGCATAATGCAAATATGGTGAAAGGACACTTGACAACATAGCATGGTACTGCTATCAGGATGACTTCCCCTTGTTACATGGCGATGTTGGAGTTTTATTCAAAACTAGTGTGCCTAATACCTGCCACTTCAAATTCAGACAGTCTGAATTCAAATGCACTGTCACTTTGAATTCAGAAAGCACTCTTTCAGAAGAGGTCTGAAAACCCTACGAGAAGTTTTTCTCTGTAAAGCAAATGGACTGTAGATATTATATAAGGTAAAACAGTAACACTGTACATAACTCATAGCTACATGAGACAAGATACTGCATAATTTAAGAAACAAAGATTAATAATTGAAAAATATCCCATGGCTTTGCAAACAAGTAGGCAGAAATCTGGAGAACTGTTTTTGATATTTTGCATGATCTTAATGTTCTTGAAACAATAAATCTTCTCTGAAGATCATACCTTGTCACGGTGGAGAGGCTTGTGAGTTCCCGCGATCTCAAGAGCGATGCTGTCCAGAGTTAGTTCCCGATAGGGTCACCCATGGTGTTAAGATCAAGGAGGTGGTTCCGGACAAAGAGAAATCCAGTCCACCGAGATGCAACACTGAGCGTCATAGGAAGTCATTCCTGCCTGTGGCCATCAAACTTTACAACTCCTCCCTTGGAGGGTCAGACACCCTGAGCCAATAGGCTGGTCCTGGACTTATTTCTTGGCATAATTTACATATTACTATTTAATTATTTATACTCTATTCTTGGTTGGTGCAACCGTAACAAAAACCAATTTCCCTCGGGATCAATAAAATATGACTATGACTATGACTATGACAATCAAGACCTCAACTGTGGAGCTGGCAGGAGATCACCACGGCAGAGAAGGTGGCAAAAGGCTGTAGCAGTGAAGTGTCCCCAGTCGCCTTGCATTCCATGCCACAGCACCCTGACCCTGATCTGTCAAGGACTGTGTAGTGACTGCCCGTCTACATTAGACAAAGTCACGCATCGGCATTCTCCATTAAAGAAATAATCCCTTGGGAAAACAGCATACTCGACTCGAGTGATTGCACAACTAATTAATGCATCACTGTAATGCAACCAATGTATCAAGACATTATATCACAAATCTGGATTGAGGCAAAAATATTTCACTGATGGTAGTGAAGACACTTGACAACGCAGTTAGTAATAGCTGCAGTAATATTTACATTGCTCAAGGTGTCATTTAAGGAAAATTGCTGTTCCTCATTACTTAAGACCAATTTTGCTTAATTTGATTATTCCAGAATTAAGATTTTTAAAACACTTTAAATGCAAATTCTGCACTTACATTAAAACATGAATGGAAAAAAAATTACGGTGAAAAACATCATGAGAAAATACCTCAGCAAATAAATAGCGTTCTGCTATTTGCATTTTTGAAGGCTAATTGCATGGAGATTTGTATAATAATTGATCAGATATCCAAGTGTCTATTTGAACCAACAAATTTAGCTGTGCAAAGGTGCAGCTGAAAACGTGCAAGCCTTGCTAGGATTTTACAAGACTTCCTCACAGGTACAATGTTCACATGTGACCTCTGTACCAAAGGAGAAGTTAAACTTTGCGTGGAATACTTCTCTCAGCCAGCATTGGGCAGGCCGTACAGAAGCTTGGAGTCCACATTACTAATTTCAAGAACAGCTACTTCCCTTCAACTATCCACTTCTTGAACCAATCAGCACAACCCTAATTACTACTATTTAGTGTGACTATTTTGATCGTTCATTCATTATGCGCTGTGTCGTATAATGTGGGCAATCATAGTCTTTCCATGACCATGATTGCCTTGGCAGATTTTTCAACAGTTGTGGTGTGCCACTGTAGAGTGGCATTTAGCATGGTTCCATTACAGCTTGGGCATTCTGGAGTTTGGAGTTCAATTCCGATGCCATCTGTAAGGACTTTGTACATTCTTCCCATGAGCTCTGTAGGTTTCCTCTGGGTGCTCCGGTTTCCTTCCACAATCCAAAGGTGTACGGGTTAATAGGTCATTGTAAATTGTCCTGTGATTGGAGTCATATCGATGGGTTGCTGCAATACAGCATTAAGTGTTGCAGTTACAAAGTAAGTGCCGTGCAGGTAGACAGATAAATGACAAGGCCACGACAAGGTAGACTGGGAGATTCAGATTTCATCTCTTAGCGTATTAGATGTCCATTCTAGAGTCTAAGAAAGTAGGATAAAAGCTGCAACATACAAAATGCTGGAGAAACTCAGCAAATCAGGGAACTTCTACAGAAGGGAATAAACAGTCAACATTTCAGGCCAACATCCTTGATCAGAACTGGAAAAGAAGGAGGAAGAAGCCTGAATAAGAAGCTTGGAGTAGAGCAAAGAGTACAAGCTCACAGCTCATAGGTGAGACCAGTTGAGGGAGAAGGTGGGTGGATGGGGTAGGATGAAGAAAGAGCTGATAGGTGGAAGAGATCAAGGGCCAAAGTAGCAGGAATAGGATATGAGAGGACAGTGGACCATGGGAGAGAGGAGTTGAGGAGGAACACCAGAGGGCACACGGAGGATGGAAACTGCCTTTGAGTGTGGTGGTACATTTCAAGCAATTGTATCTTCTGATGAGAGAGGGGAGCTGTGATGTAGTTAATATTTTACACCGTTCCAGCATAGACTCCCTGCTCTTATATTCTGTGTTTCACCTAACAATGGCAAGCTTCTCAAACTTCTCTAACTTCAGGGATGTGTGGATGTGCAGTCCATACTTCCCATTTATAGAACATAGAACAGTACAGCATAGTACAGACCCTTCAGCTCATGGTGTTATGCTGACCTTTTAATGTATTCCAAGATCAATCTGACCCTTCCTTCCCATATAGCCCTCCATTTTTCATTTATCCATGAGCCTATCTAAAAGACTCATGGATAAAAGATACAGTCCCATCTGTATCTGCATCTGCCACCACCTGTAGCAAGGAGTTCCATGCACTTACCAGTTTCTGTGTAAAATACCTACCTCTGACTTTCCCCCATACTTTCCTCCAATCACCTTAAAAGAATGTCCTCTTGTACTACCTATTGCCACTCTGGAAAATTTCTCTGGCTATCCACTTGATCTATGCCTCTTATCATCTTGTACACTTCCCTGAAGTCTCTTTCCATTCTTCTTTGCTCCAATGAGAAAAATCCTAGCTCACTCAACGATCCCTCATAAGACGTTCTTTAATTCAGGAAGCATCCTGGTAAATATCTTCTGCTCCCTCTCTGAAGCTTCCATATCCTTCCTCTAATGATGGGACCAGAATGAAACACAATACTCCAAGTGTGGCCTAACCAGAGTTTTATAGAGATGCAACATTACTTACGGCACTTGATGAAGGCCAACACACTATATGTCTTCTTAACAGCCCTATCAACTTGCGCAGCAACCGTGTGGGACCTATGGACGTGGACCCCAATATCTCTCTGCTCCTCCACACTTCTAAGAATCCTGCCAATAGCCCTGTATTCTGCCTTAAAGGTTAAACTTCCAATATTATTTCACATTTGTCCGGATTGGACTTCATCTCCATTTCTCAGTCAAGTTCTGTATAGTATCAATGTCCTACTGTAACCTATGATAACCTTCTACACTATCCATAACACCACCAACATTCATGCCATCTGCAAAATTACAACTGATCATTCTACTTCCTCATGTAAATAATTTATAAAAATCACATAAACCTGAAACAGATCTCTCTCGATCTTCAACCTCCAGGCACAAAATGCTCCATCAACTACAATCTTCTGCATTCTGTGGGCAAGCCAATTTCTGAATCCACCTCGAGTTTCCCTGGATCCCAGGCCTCCTCACTTTCTGAATGAGCCTCCCATGGGTAACCTTGTTGAATGCCTTACAAAAATCCATACACACCAGAACCACTATTCTACCTTCATCTATTTTTTTTGTCACTTCCTTCAAAATGTCACTTAAGCTCATGAGCCCCAATCTGCCAGTCACAAAGCTATAAGCACAAGGAATTCTGCAGATGCTGGAAATCTTGAGGAGCACGTACAAAATGCTGGAGGAACTCAGCAGGTCAGTCGGCATCTATAGAGGGAAATAAACATTCAATGTTTTAGGCTCGAAAGGAAGTGTGTTGGGGGGGTGTGGTTTAGAATCCAGAATAAGCCAATGGGAGGATAGGAAGGAACACAAGCTGGCAGGTCATATATGAGGGCAGGTGAGGGAGAAGGTGGGATGAATTAAGAAGCTGGAAATGGATAGGTGCAAGTGGTAAGTGACTGAAGAAGAAGGAATCTGATAAGAGGGGCCAGTCATCATTGAGGGGTCAACAGTGGAGAAGGAGAGGAGCTTCAAGCTCCTGGGTATCAATCTTGGAGGATCCAACCTGAGCCCAACACATTGATACAATCATGATGAAAACACATCAGCAGCACTGCTTCATTATTATCCTGAAGAGATTTGCTAACAAAGTCTCTTGCAAATTTCTACAGATGTCCTGTGGAGAGTATTTCGCCTGGTTGCCTCAGTGCCTGGTTTGGAAGCACCAATGTGCAGGAGTGTAAGAGGCTGCAGAGAGCTGTAGACTCAGCCATCTCCATCACGGGCACAGGCTTACCCACCATCGAAGACATCTTCAGGAGGTGATGCCTCAAGAAGGTAGCGCCCACGACTAAGTGCCTTCACCATCTGGGACATATCTTCTTCGTATCACTGCCATTGTTGATAAAGTAAGGATGAGGATTTTGTTGAGGATGAAGACCACAATCACTGTTTTAAAAACAGCTTCTTTTTTTCTGCCATCAGATTTCTGAGGGTTCCATGAACTACTTCATAATTCCTATTTTTACACTATTTATTTATTTATAATTTATAGTTATAAATTACATGGATGTATGGAGGGCTTTTGTCCAGGTACAAATCAATGGATGAGGCAGATTAATAGTTTGTCATGGACAAGATGGGCTGAAGTGCCCATTTCTGTGCTGTAGTCAACCTCTATAACTCTAATCTAATCTATTTTCACTACATTTCTGCCACAAAACAATGAATTTCACAACACATAATTCAATGATAATAAACCTGATTCTGACTCTAATAGTTAGACTTCATGCGCATGAGGCTGAAGTAAGATGTTATGGTGATTTTTGACCCATGGGTTTTCTAACTTAAACATATCAAATCATTTGTTTCCTCTCTCTAGATTAAGTGAATCTGTAATGTAATTTTTAAAAAAGCTCTGTGAGGCAAAATGTTTTTGGCGAATGGAAGAGATCTGTCTACAAACAATGTAATTTAGCATGCAAGGAGAATATCCGTAACAAGACAAAACAGAGAAACAAAAATGATGATAAACAGATAACCTACTTATAGCCAAAGATAGTCATGGAGTTAACCAGCATGGAAACAAGATCTTGAGCCCCGTGCAAACCATTAAGCATCCCTCCTAATTCTTCTGTAATCTCATTTTATTCACCCCTCATTTCCACCAACTCCCTACAGATTCTACACTCACTACACACCAGGGACAATTTACAAGACCAAAACACCATAAGACATAGAAGCAGAGTTAGGCCATTTAGTCCACTGAGTCTGTTCTGACATTCCATCCTGGTTGATTTGTTTTCCCTCTCAAAGCCATTCTCCTACCTTCTCCACGTAAACTTTGACACCCTTACTAATCAAAAACCTATCGACTTCTGCTTTAAGTTTACCCAATACTTGGCCTCCACAGTCATTTGTGGTAATGAATTCCACAGATTAACCACCCTCTGACTAAAGAAATTGCTTTCCACCTCCGTTCTAAAAGGATGTCCTTCTGTTCAGAGGCTGTGCCCTCTTGTTTTAGAATCTCCCACTATAGAAAGCATCCATTCCATGTCCTTTCTATCTAGGCTTTTCAATATTTGACTGAACTCCATGAGAACAACTACCCCCCCCACCCCGCCATTCTTCTGAAGTCCAGTGAGGACAGACTCAGAGCCATCAAACACTTCTCATATGTGAACCCTTTTATTCCTGCCCTCGTGAACCTCTTCTGGACCTTCTCCAATTACAACACATCTTTTCTCAGACAAGGGGTCCAAAACTGGCTCACAAGTGCAATCTAGCCAGTGCCTTATAAAGCCTCAGCATAACATCCTTGCTTTTATATTCTTGTCCTCTGGAAATACATTTGTGTCCAGTAAAACGACCAACCTGCGCAAGTTTGGGATCTGGAAGGAATCTGGAGCACTCAGAGGAACACCATAGGGAGAATGTGAAAACTCTACAGTCATAGTACCTGGGGTGAGGATTGAACCCTGAACCTCAGCTGGTGGAGCAATGAGGTGGCAGTTCTACTAGCTGCACTACTGTGTAATATCAAGGGGAGTAAAGCACGCAAACTAAATCAGTTCTTAACATTTGCAAGGCCCATTGCAGAAAGTACACAGACATACTTATACACAAGAGACACATGAAGCACAAACGACATATTGGTGATGTATCCAAGGTGTCTCAGACAGTCTCTGGGACTTAGTACATGCCATTGTTCCTATTACTATTTAACTTGTATCTACACACAGTGGCCACTTAATAAGGTACACCTGTTCACTCAAACACTTAAAAACCTCTACAGATGTATTGTGGAAAGCATTCTGACAGGCTGCATTACCATCAGGTATGGGGGAGGGGAGGCCACTGCACAGGATCAAAATCAACTACAGGAAGTTGTAAAGTTACTCAGCTCCATCATGGGTACTAGCCTCCGGAGTATCCACAGCATCTTCAAGGAGGGGTGCCTCAGCAGTGTCCATTATCAAGGACAACCATCACCTTGTTCTCACTGTTACCATCAGGAAGGATGTACTGAAGCCTGAAGGCACACACTCAGTGATTCAGGAACAGCTTCTTCCCCTCTGTCACCTGATTTCTAAATGGACGTTGAACCCATGAACACTACCTCACTTTTTTATTATTTCTATTTCTGTTTTTGCACTGCTATTTTAAATTAATTATTTAATATACATACATATATCTATTTACTGTAATTCTTTTTTTCTATATTTATCATATATTACACTGTACTGCTGCTACTAAGTTAACAAATTTCACGACATATGCCAGTGATATTAAACCTGATTCTGATTCACCTGCTTGCTAATGCAAATATTTAATTGGCCAATCATGTGGCAATAAATTAATGCATAAAAGTATGCAGACATATTCAAGAGTTTCAACTGTTGTTCAGATCAAACATTAGAATGGGGCAGAAAGTGACTCTGATCATGGACTGATTGTTGGTGCCAGATGGGGTGGCTTGAGTATCCCAGAAACAACTGATCTCCTAGGATTTTCACACACATTCAACAGTCTCTAGAGTTTGCAGAGAATGATGTGTGAAAGATCCGGAGAATAGCAGTTTTGTGAGCAAAAATGTGTTGCTAATGAGGAGAGGAAAATGGCCAAACTGACTCAAGCTGACAGAAAGATGACAGTAACTCAAATAATCACACATTACAACAGTGGTGTACAGAAGAGCATCTCTGAAGACACAGCTAATTGAAATTTGAAGTGGATGAGTTACAACTGCAGAAGACCTCAAGCATACACTCAGCAGCCAATTTATTGGGTACAGAAGGTACCTCACAGAGTGGCCACTGTGGGTAGGCCTCTCAGTTCTAATGCACAATCCCTGAACGATAACCAACTTAAAGTAAACATCATTCAACAAATACTACATCTCATTGCTTCCCCTCTTATCAAAATAAAACCATAAGGTGAATCAATGTATTTATGAGTGTTGTAATTTGTATCATGTCTTGGGAACCTTTCAGTGCTGCTGATGTTACTGCAGTTAAAGTCTTTGGTCGGCATAGAGTTGTTGGTATATCTATGGCCCCAAACACACGGATTCATCTTAAGATCTCAAGGAGGCTCACCATTGGCTATAATTTGTTATGAGTTTGAGGAGATTTGGTATGTCAAAAATTACTCTTGCAAATTTCTACAGATGTACAGTGGAGAACATTCTGATCACAGCCTAGTATGGAAGTTCCAAGGTGCATGATCAAAAGAGGGTTGTGGACTCAACCACCATAACCACCATCAGGGAGGAGGTACAGGAGTCTGAAAATAATCACTCAGCATTTTAGGATCAGCTTCTTCCGTCCGCCACCAGATTTCTGAGCAGACCATGAACCCACAAACACTCCCTCATTATTGCTCTTTTGCACTTTTTTCTTGGCAACTTATAGCAATTCTTATGACTTGCACTGTACCTCTCCCACAATGCAAAACAAAATCATGACATATGTCTGTGATAATAAATCTGATTCTGTCTCATCAGAAAAAATTACATGCTGACTTGTTATTGACCTGACATGTTGACAATCCATTTACCTGCACAGAGATCTTCTAGCAGCCTGATTTTTGTTCCTTCTCAGAAATAGTTCTTTACTTCTGAAGCATCTGATGGACATCCTTGGTATTATTCACTCGTAATAAGTAATCAATCTGACGTTGCAAATGTTTTCTCCAGTTCCTACAAGACAACCCCATACTATCTCTGTAATACCCTATTCTTGTTGCCTTCACCTCTAATCTGCAGGGGATAAAAGAAGCTTCTGTATCTATTAAGAGGGTTTTCACAGACCATGACTCTGGAAAACTCTGCCATGGATGGTCTCATCTGGCTGCAAAAGGAGGGGGTTGGGCATGGGGCTAGCAACTCCATACTATGAAAACCCAGAGCAATGAAAATGCCAACTGAAGTTCCAAAGGCCTCGTCCCTGGGAGAGGAAGAAAATACTGGCACAGGACAGAGGACTCTGGTGAGCAGCTGGCAGCCTCTGCCCCAGGAGGGGTGAAGGGCTTAAGCAAGTAGGTAAGTATTGTCCCTGGAACCTTCCATAAGATATTGGAATCACATGACATAGCCCTTAAAGTGGCGGCCACCTAAAACTGACAGTCACTGCTTCCAAAACAATATTTTAGGTACTGTCGTGGGGTGGTGTGGTCACAAAATTAATTTTGAAGTCAGAACTCACCTCTACACTCCATGCACCAATGTAGAAACTGGATGAGTTGCTAGGGAGATTTTTACATTTGTGTCAGCCCTTTTGAGAGAGCAGGTCTCTGGGAATAAAATGCCAAAAGACTGTACAATTCAATATTTCAATATTGTCAATATTTCAACAATGTTCAATATTTGAACATTGACTTTTCTAACTTCCGTTAATGCCCCACCTCCCCTTCATACCCCATCCCTTATTTATTTAATTACTTTTTTTTTCTTTCCCCTTTTTTTCTCTCTTTTTTCCTCCCTCTATCCCTCTCACTATAACTCCTTGCCCATCCTCTGGACTTCCCTCCCCTCCCCCTTTCTTTCTCCCTAGGCCTCCTGTCCCATGATCCTCTCCCTTCTCCAGCCTCATATCCCTTTTGCCAATCTACTTTCCAGCTTTTGGCTCCATCCCTCCCCCTCCTGTCTTCTCCTATCATTTTGGATCTCCCCCTTTCCCTCCCACTTTCAAATCTCTTACTATCCCTTCTTTCATTTAGTCCTGACGAAGGGTCTTGGCCCAAAGCGTCCACTGTACCTCTTTCTGGCTTGCCTGGCCTGCTGCGTTCACCAGTATTTTTTATGTGTGTTGCTTCAATATCGTGCTATTAGTTTACAGAATCTTCATACCTAACTTTTTCATTGCCTTGATTCTTAACTCATTCTCAAAATGTGGACATGACGGACACAGCCCACTCTTTATTGCCCATCTTCCAACGAGGGAGTGGTCTTCTGGGCTAACTTGGAGGGAAAATTAAGAGGATAAAACATTGGGGTAAGACTGGAGTAAGAGATGGAGAGCCAGGCAAGGGTGGGAGGATTCTTTCACTGAAGAGTCAGGTCAACAGGTTGAGCTGTGAAGACAATCCCATATCTTCGGGATCACTTTTCGTAATCCTACCTTTTTTATTTGGAGTCTTAGGATAACAGATCATGGAAACAGGCCCTTTGGCCCATGCCAACCAAAATGCCAACCTGAGCTGGTTGCATTTGCCTGCATATTCTCCTCAACCTTTCCTATCCATTCAGCCCTCCAAGTGTCTTTTAATTGTTGATTCATATCACTATTAATTATTGATCTTCCTCATCTCATTGAACTATATAAATCCCACAACACAACTAGCGAAAAGTACTTTCTTTAACCAGAGGGTATTGAATCTGTTGAATTCACTGCTACAGATGACTGTGGAGCCAAGTCTTTCGGTATATTTAAATAGGTTCTTGATTAGTAAGGCCATCAAAGATTATGGAGAGAAGGCTGGAGAGTGGGATTAAATAGGATAATAAATCAGCCATGATGGAATGTTCCTTCTGTCTTATGGTCTTATTAATCAAAGTTTGGATCTACAATACATCATCAGTTATTCAGGCAAACACGAGAAAATCTGCAGACGCTGGAAATTCAAGCAACACACACAAAATGCTGGTAGAACACAGCAGGCCAGGCAGCATCTATAGGAAGAGGTAGTGTCGACGTTTCGGGCCGAGACCCTGATGAAGGGTCTCGGCCTGAAATGTCGACACTACCTCTTCCTATAGATGCTGCCTGGCCTGCTGTGTTTTACCAGCATTCTGTGTGTGTTGCATCAGTTATTCGGGTTATTTTTGATCGAAGTCTCTTCACAAATTGTTGGTGCAACTCAGGAGTTTAGGCGGAATCTGTGGAAATGAATAAACAGTTGACATCTTGGACTGAGACCCTTCATTGGGAAGTTGATTGGTTATTCATTTCCATTGATGCTGCCTGGCCTGACCTGTTGAGTTCCACCAGCATTTTCTGTGTGTTGCCCTGGATTTCCAGCTTCTGCAGGAACTCTTGTGTTTCTGAGGACTCTTCATTTGCCTTTTTTTGTCTGTTTTCTATTGTTAGATCAATTCCTCTTCTCAATGGCTGAAACTAAGAGGTTTATTCAATGCATTCTCTAAATATAGCCCCTTGATGGTGAAGTCTAGTCATTTCATGACCATTTATTGCCAGATTTTTATCAAGAAACATTACAATTGTCTGTAAAGCTCTCGTCCTGCTGCTCCCTCTGCAATATTGTATTTCTCTTTCTTTCTTTTTTAAATCTTTTTATTGAATAAGTATACAAAAAGGTAAGCCATATAGGCACTAATACACTGATAGAATATAATAAAATTACAGAAGATATTAATACAGAAAAAAAGTGATACAAACAATGTAATTTAAACATAACATACTAAGGTAACATAATAGTATACTAATTTTATATATATATATATATATCAATAGAGAAAAGGAAACCCCCCCCCCAAAAAAACCCACCGTGCAACTAACTAAAAGCAAAGCAAAGCAATGGGCTAACTTGGAACCAAGTAGAGTTAAAGAACTTAAAACCACGTCCTCAAACCCGACCTCATTAAAAACAGTAAAAAAAAAACAAGAAGGGTATATAAATATGGGGCAAAAAAAAGAAGAAAAAAAAATTACATTAAATGAAAATATTGAATAAAAGATCTCCAGGTCTGTTCAAATTTAAGTGAGGAATCATAAAGATTGCTTCTAATTTTCTCCAAATTCAAGCATAATATCGTCTGAGAAAACCAAAAAAAAGGTGGTTGGAGCATTAAGCTCTTTCCAATGTTGTAAGATACATCTTTTCACCATTAAAGTAAGAAATGCAATCATTCTACGGGCTGAAGGAGAAAGATTACTGGAAATTTTAGGTAGTCCAAAGATAGCAGTAATAGAATGAGGAGAGATATCTATATTTAATACCTTTGAGATAATATTAAAAATGTCTCTCCAAAAAGTTTCCAGAGTAGGACAAGACCAAAACATATGGGTTAAAGAGGCTATCTGCCCCGGACATCTATCACAAAAAGGATTAATATGCGAATAAAAACGAGCTAATTTATCTTTGGACATATGTGCTCTATGAACAACTTTAAATTGAATTAGGGAATGTTTAGCACAGATAGAGGAAGTATTGACTAATTGTAAAATCTGCCCCCAGTCATCCACGGAAATGATAGACCCCAATTCCTGTTCCCAATCTACCCTAATCTTATCAAATGGAGCTTTCCTAAGTTTCATAATAATATTATAAATCATAGCCGATGCACCTTTCTGACATGGATTAAGGTTAATTATAGTATCTAAAATGTATGTAGGAGGAAGCATTGGAAAAGAAGAAAGTATAGTACTTAGGAAATTTCTAACTTGTAGATATCTAAAAAAATGTATTCTTGATAAATTATATTTATTAGATAATTGTTCAGAAGACATAAGGGAACCATCTAAAAATAAATCCCCAAACCGTGAAATACCCTTAGTCTTCCAAATTTGAAAAGCACGATCCGTAAAAGAGGGAGGAAAAAATATGCTACCTAAAATAGGAACCGCTAGCCCAAATTGGTTAAGATCAAAAAATTTTCTGAATTGAAACCAAATACGTAAGGTATATTTAACTATCGGGTTAGATACCTGTTTGAGGCATTTCAATATTGTATTTCTCAGAGTGGTTCTCCACACATCTCAATACATGCCTATTATAGTCCTATTGTGGAGATAGTGGACTCTTTTCCAAAATTAGGAGATGACCTTTGCGCTTTGTCTAATACAACGTTGACACTCGCAATTTCAATTTATAACGTGCACGCAAAGCTGAGGTGCACTGGAGACAAGCATATTGGCAGATAAGTGATGCTCACATCGCAGCGGAAGGCATCTGTTTCCCTTTACTGAAAGCAAACAATTCAAATAGATAGTCAAGACATCAGATGATAAGGATATCATACGGAAAAGAAAATACAGAATCTGGTCTCATAAAGTAGATGGATGTTTGCACATCAGGCTGAATTTAACAATAGAGGACTGAAAGTCAGGGGAGAACTCACTGATTTATGGTGCATAGTGTATGGGTTTATGGGAATGGAGAGACAGTAGTCAGTTCCATGACATTTTAATTAACATGAATAGCAAGGCAAAGGACAATCCAGGAGCAGCCTTTTAGCGGACGCAGATCGACAACAGGATTCTTTCTTTAGTTAGTAATTCATACCAGAGAACCATCTACTACCTGCACATTTCAAATCCAGTTGGCAGGAATGCTCTCAAGCAGGTACCCAAGAGCTAAACATATCAACCCATGCCTAATGGGAGGCTTGCATTTAGTGATAAGACTGCTTCCAACCAATTATCTCACCGAACCCAGGGAGATGGAACGTACAATGGCATAAAAGCAAAGAAAAATGCAAGGATTTATACGGCAATTTATCATGTCCTCTCTATGTGTCCCAGAGCACTTTGCACCCAATTAATTGCCTAAGACGCCCAGTCATTGATGTTGTGTGGACAACTGGTTGTTCAATCAGTTATGGAGGTAAAAAAAGGTTAATCAAATGTACTGGAACTGCTTAAAAATTAGGCCAACCAAACAGCAATCCCCATCCAAATTGTTTTAATGAGGCAGTGTCTTCATATGTATGTGAAGAAATAAATCTCTGCAAGACTAAATGTTCCCAAATAAACAACACTGAAGAGACAGCAGATGCTGGAAATCTGGAGCAACACGCTAAAAGCTGGAGGAACTCAGGAGGTCCTGACCTGAAATGCTGCCTTTCCATTTCCCTCCAACCTGCTGTGTTGCAGCATCTCCTTTGTGTGCTGTTCCGTAGCAGAGCATTCCTTAATAATTCTTAGAGCATAAGACATAGGAACAGAATTAGGCCATTCTGCCCATTCAGTCTTCTCTGCCATTTCATCATGGCCTCAACCCTCTCAACCCCACTATCCCTCTCAACCCCATTCTCCTGCCATCTTCACATAACCTTTGACACCTTTTCAATCAACCTCCACTTTAAGTATACCAAATTAATTGGCCTCCACAGCCATCCATGCCAATGAATTCCACAGATTCATTACCCTCTGGCTAAAGAAATTCCTCCTCATCTCTGCTCTAAAGGGATGTCCTTGTGTTCTATCTATAAAATCTAGTGAACCGTCTGCTTTTTGAACTATATTTTTCATGTTAACCTACCACCTTCAGTGCACTACACAAATCTATCACAGTTTTCTCTCTCTCTCTTATTCAGTCAGAATTTCTTTCTCTCTCTCTTACTCAACTCAAATTCTTTCTCAGGCTTTTGTTGCCTCTTCTCATGCCTCTGCCAGAGTATATTGTGGAATGTGAAATACCACTCACACTTAACATGTCATTTTAAGTAGAAAACTGTCAGCTAATCAGTAACTGGTAATTGGTTTATTCTCTCAGAGGGTGGTGAGAGTGTGGAACAAACTGCCAGTTTAAATGGTGGATGTGATTTCAATTTCAATCTTTATGAGAAGTTTGAATAGGTACATGGATTGGACGGGTATGGAGGGCTATGGTACAGGTTCGGGTTTATTGGACTCGGCAGCTGAAATGGTTTGGCATGGACTGGACGGGCAAAAGGGCCTGTTTCTGTGCTGTAGTTTTCTTTGACTCTATAACTACAGTCACATGTACCAGGATATCAGCAAAATTATTTTGCTTGCCTGTCTTCCAGACCGATTACTCTAAACAAAAGTACTCCGAGTTAGTAGCAAGGAAGAAGTAAATCAGAGTGCAGAACATAGTTTTACAGTTAAAGAAAAGTTGCAGTGAGGTTGGGCAATGTGTAAGGTAGATTGACAGATCAAGACTTTATTGTACAAGAGGTCGATTCGAAAGTCTGACAAACCGTCCTTGAGCCTGATGATACATGATCTCAAGCTTTTGTATCTACTGTCCAATAGAAGAGGTGTGAAGTGAAAATAAGTGGGGTGTGAACAGTGCCTGATTATGTTGGCTGCGTGCCTGAGGCAGTGGGAAGCATAAATGGAGATATGCAGGGGAAGTCAGTTTTCATGATAGACTGAGCTGCATTTACAAAACTATCCCGTCACAGCCAGTGATAAAATTTGCACTGAAAAACTGGGATCAGGCGCATTAACCATGTTTCAAAACAGGTTAATCCACTCAAGGAGGCTCATAAATGGAACAAAAGTAGTTTTAGTTACTGCATCATCACTAATTCAGTGATGATGATTCATGTACAAAAGTGGCAGGATTGATTTGTGCGACTTATTACTTCCATGTAAATTTGTGCTCATCTCTTCCACTAAGAATACAACTTAAATGTAGAAAATTGCTATTGTATCCATTACAGATGTGTTTCAGCACTAAGATATTCTCTGTATAAATTCCTCCGTGCGCCTGGGATAATTTTACATTCTCTGCATTTTTAAAGTCAGCTTGCCCCTTCTTTATTGCACTATATAACTGGCAACCATTTGTAACACTCTCCTCTGAGTTCCAAATGACTCAGACATTAAAAAAAACCACCCCACAGGCAAAACGCACAAAATGCTGTGTTTTGGATGGTCACATGAGCAGCTGGTACACAGCACAAGTCCTGGCTATGCAGCCACTGACACCCAGCAGATATCACTTGAAAGTATTGATTCTGGCTGGGGTCACCTGTTTTGTAAAGACTTTCCCCAGAATAAAGCAATGGCAAACTACTTCTGTGGAAAAATTTGCCAAGAACAATCATGGTCATGAGGCCATGATTGCCGATATCATACGACATGGTACATAATGATAATGATTATGGTGATCTCTCTAATGTCCTGCTTTGCATTTATCCTTCAGTCAACGTCATCTTGTTAGTATTATATTGGTATCTGTTGGAGCTGGTTGTACATAAATTGTTATGAAAGACTCCAGCAAACTTCTGGAGATGTGTGGTGGAGAACGTTCTAACTGGTTGCACCATGACTTGGTATGGAGACCCAAAGCACAAATTGAAAGAGGCTGTAGAGAGTTGTAGACTCTGCCGGCTGCATCATGGACACAACTATCGACACCATCAAAGGCATCTTCAAGAGGCACTACCTCAAGATTCTCACCATTTGGAACATGCCTTCTTAGCATTACTACCATTGGGGGAAGGAGGTACAGGAGCCTGAAAACCCCACTTGATGTATCACGAGCAGGTTCTTCTCCTCTGCCATCAGAATGGTCCATGAATCCATGAACATTATTTCTTGTTCTACTTTTATTTTGTAACTTATGGTAGTTCTTATGACTTGTACTGAACTGTTGCCACAAAGTTCCGAAGTGTAAACATCTCTGAAGATGTATCCTGGGTCCAATATATTGATCAAATTACAAAGGAGGCATGATAGCAACAGTATTTCATTAGGTTTTCAGAGAGGGTTCGGAGAAGATTCACTCGAATGATTCCGGGAATGAGAGGGTTAACATATGAGGAACACTTGCCACTCTTGGACTATATTCCTTGGAGTTTAGAAGAATGAGGGGGGACCTCATAGAAACATTTCGAATGTTGAAACGCATGGACAGAGTGGATGTGGCAAAATTGTTTCCCATGGTGGGGGAGTCTAGTACGAGAGGGCAGGACTTAAGGATTGAAGGGCACCCATTCAGAACAGAGACGCGAAGAAATTTTTTTAGCCAGAGGGTGGTGAATCTATGGAATTTGTTGCCACGGGTGGCATTGGAGGCCAAGGCATTGGGTGTATTTAAGGCAGAGATTGATAGGTATCTGAGTAGCCAGGGCATCAAAAGTTATGGTGAGAAGGCAGGGAAGTGGGACTAAATGGGAGAATGGATCAACTCATGATAAAATGGTGGAGCAGACTCGATGGGCCGAATGGCCGACTTCTCTTTTGTCTTATGGTCTTATGGTTTTTGAGGAATATTGATATGTCACAAAGACTCGCAAAATTCTACAGATGGAGAGCATTCTAACTGGTTGCATCACAGTCTGGTACGGAGGGGCCACTGCACAGAATCGGAAAAAGCTGCAGAAAGTTGAAAACTCAACCATCCCCATCATAAGCACTAGCCTCGCCAGCATTGATGATGTCTTCAAAAGGCGATGCCTCAAGAAGGCAACATTCATCAGTGAGGACCCCCATCACCCAGGATATGCCCTCTTCTCATTGCTACCATCAGGGAGGGGAGCCTGAAGACACACACTCAACATTTCAGGACAGCTTCTTCCCCGCCGACATCAGATTTCAGAATGGACAATGAGCCTATGAATACTTCCTCAGCAATTATTTTCCTTTATTTTTGCACCACTTATTCTATATTTGTATATAGACATCTTATTATCATTTGTAGTTTTGATTATTATGTATTGTAATTTATTGCTGATGCAAAACAACGAATTACACAACTTACGCCGGTGATTTTAAACATGATTCTAATTGTGATTATGATGTACTGCTGCCACAAAACAACAAATTTCATGACATATGCCAGTGATATTAAACTTGATTCCAATTCTGAATTTCCTGTTGTACGTCAGTGATAATAAAGCTGTCAAAGATGCTGGCATGTCTCCCACATTAGAATGGCTACAGTTCAAAAGTACTTGACACCGGGACCTCAGTCATGACCTGAAACCGTGAAAGTGCTGTACAAAGGGAAGCCTTTCTTTCTTTCCTTTTTTTGTTAATTAAGCACCCCGTTGAATGCCCTGTTCTGTAACTTGTTAAAGAAAGAATAAGTTTCTCCTGTCTAATATCAATAGCTTGATTACTTCCTTTAAACCATGGTTTCCAACCTGGGGGTCATGAACCATTGGTTTATCGTATTGGTCAATGGCATAAAACGTTTGGGAATGCCCTGTTTTAAACAAATTACACATACATTTGAGGTTAAAGTGTAATTAGATGGAGCCACACATTCCCTTTCATAGAAAAAAAAACAACTTTAAATTTTTAGGGTGCCCCTATGAACTTTAAACATGTAATCTCTTCATTAAGTAAGGACATCATCTAAAACTTTCTAGATCTAATGTTACACTCTGACTGCCAGTCAATAAAGAAGATTCCATAAAGTACCCATGACATAGTTGACTTGTTTAACATTATTGATTATTTCTCAATAAAGTCTCATCTTAAAAACAAATATTTATTGCTTATTTATTTTTTCTCTTTTATATTTGCAGAGTTTGTTGCCTTTTGTGCACTGGTTGTTTGTCCATCCTGTTGGGTGTGGTATTCTATTGATTCTATTGTGTATCTTGGATTTAGTGTGTATGCCCATAGGAAAGTGAATCTCAGGGCTGTATACGGTAACATGGGCATACTTTGATAATAAATTTACTTTGAACTTTGACCCGTGAAAGGTATCTAGTTGTTAGTGATATATGTACTATGTAGCACTGCAGTCATTGGAATGGTGGGAATGGTGTTCAGAAATTGTGTATAATTGGGCTGGTGGGTATACTGCGTTTCTCCACTAGTTAACTTTGTTCACCTCAACACTGAACTGATTCTACACTTACGGACTCACTTTCAAAGACTCGACAAGTCATGTTCTCCAACTTCCAGTGTATTTTACCCCTTCTCCCCCCATTCATTTCCCTATCCTGGCCTCTTACCTCTTCTCTTCACCTGCCTCTCAATTCACCCCAGGCCCCCACTTTCCTTTCTCCCATGGTCCACTCTCCTCTCCTCTCCTATCAAATTCCTTCTTTTTCAGTGCTTTGCCTTTTTCACCTATCATTTCCCAGCTTCTTCCTTCATCCCCCTTCCCCCACCCACTTGGCATCACCTATCACCTTCTAGTTTGTCCCCCTTCCCCTTCCCCCATCTTCTTAGTCTACTTAACATAAACACATAAGAAATCGGAGCAGGAGTGGGCCATCTGGCTCGTTGAACCTGCTCCACCATTCAATATGATCATGGCTGATCTGGCCATGGACTCACCTCCACCTATCTGCCTTTTCCCCATAACCCTTAATTCCCCTACTGTGCAAAAATCCATCCAACCTTGCCTTAAATATATTTATTGAGGTAGTCTCCACTGCTTCATTAGGCACAGAATTCCACAGATTCACCACTCTCTAGGAAAAGCAGTTCATAGAACATAGAACATAGAACATAGAAATTTACAGCACATTACACGCCTTTCAGCTCACAATGTTGTGCCGACCATGTAACCTACTCTAGAGACTACCTAGAATTTCCCTAGTGCATAGCCCTCTATTTTTCTAAGCTCCATATACCTATCTAAGGGGCTCTTAAAAGATTTTATTGTATCCACTTCTACCACCGCCGCCGGCAGTGCATTCCACGCACTCACCACTCTCTGTGTGAAAAACTTACTGCTGCCATCCCCTCGGTACCTATATCCAAGCACCTTAAAACTATGCCCCCTCATGTTAGCCATTTCAGCCCTGGGAAAAAGGCCTCTGGCTATCCACACGATCAATGCCCTTAATCGTCTTATCCTAAATCTACTCCCTCATCTCCATCCTGAATCTACTCCCCCGAATCTTGAAGCTATGTCCCTTAGTTCTAGTCTCACCTACCAGTGGAAACAACATTCCTGCCTCTACCTTATCTATCCCTTTCCTAATTTTATATGTTTTGATAAGATCTCCTCTCATTTCTCTGAATTCCTGCGAGTACTGTCCCAGGCGAATCAATCTCTCCTCATAGCTTAATCCCCTCATCTCTGGAATCAACCTAATGAACCTCCTCTGCACCACCTCCAAAGCCAGTATATCCTTCTTCAAGTAAGGAGACCAGAACTGCACACAGTACTCCAGGTGTGGCCTCACCCCCCTGTACAGTTGCAGCATAACCTCCCTGCTCTTAAATTCAATCCTTCTAGCAAAGAAGGCCAACATTTCACCAGCAACTTTTATGTGTGTTGCTTGAAATTCCAGCATCTGCAGATTTCCTCGTGTTTCCAACACTTCATTTGCCTTCTTGATAGCTTGCTGCACTTGTAAACCAACCTTCTGTGATTCATGCACAAGCATCTTCCTTCACCCTTTCCAGTCCTGATGAAGGATCTTGGCCCATATCGTTGGCTGTTTATTCATTTCCATAGATGCTGAATGACCTTCTCCTGAGTTCCTCCAGTGTTTTGTGTGTGTTGTTCTGGATTTCCAGCATCTACAGAATCTCTTGTATTTACAACTCAGAATTATTTATTTATTTATCTATTTATTTATTATTTTTACTCGTATTTGCACAATTTATCTTCTTTTGCACATTGGTTACTTGTCAGTCTTTTTGTGTAGTTTTCATTGATTTTATTGTATTTCTTTGGTCTACTGTGAATGCCTGCAACAAAATGAATCTCAGGATAGTATATGGTGTCATATATGTACTTTGATAGTAAACTTACTCTGAACTTTTTGAGCTGCTTCAACCACTCTTACCGCAATAAGCCAGTAACGTCATGACTTGGGTACTTGGGTGCCTGGGTATTCGAGCCATCGTGTAAAGAAGGGTTGTGTCCTGACACACAAGAGAACGTCATGCTCTCTCTTCTCCCCTTATTTTTTGCACACCTGCTTTGGCAGCTTTTTGTGACACGATGCACGATGCATCTTATTTCTCAGTGTCAGCACGACAATAGCAATGGTCCTGCAGGCATCTGCAGTTGGAAAACAAGCAGGCAAAGCTTCATAGAGTCATAAACTCATAGAAAACTACAGCACAGAAACAGGCCCTTTGGCCCACCTAATTCAAGCTGAATGATTTAAACTGCCTAAATCAAGAGACAAGAAAAACTTCAGATGCTTGCTTGAATCTGCTGAAAGATGTGGGGGGAAGGGAGATGTCGGCATTTCAAGTTGAAACCCTGTATCAGGAGTTTCAACCTGAAACACTGACATTTCCTTTCCTCCCACAGATGCTGCTTGAACCACTCAGTTCTTCCATCGTTGCTCCAAATGAAAGACCATATTTCAAAGTGTTTATTATCGAAGTATATACGTCACTATATACAATTCCATGATTCATCTTCTTGTAGGCATTCACAGTAAGCACAGAGAAACATACTAGAATCAATGCAAAAGTGCACCTGATAAGATGGAGAAACAGTCAATATGCAAAGGACAACAACCTGTAAACACAAAACAAATAAAATAATAATAATAGTAAATAAATAAGCAATGAATATTGAGAACATGAGATGAAGAGTCTTTGAAAGTAAGCCATAGATTATGGAACAGTTCAGTGATGGAGTGAGTGGTGTTATCCCTTCTGGTTCAAGAGCCTGATGCATGAGGATCTGTTCCATAATCCATGGCTGTTCCTGAACCTGGTGGTTTGGATCCTGAGGTTCCTGTACCTCCTTCCTGAAGGCAGAGTGAGAGGAGAACATGGCCTGGATGGGTGGGGAGTGACTTTTGGATGACTTTTTATCTGGGCCATCACCAATTTTCTAACTTGTTCAAGCTCTATGATTGGACACTAATGAGGAGGCAGAAAAATTAAGATCCAAATTCCTAGCCATTTGTCATAAAGAATAATGCCACCTGTAAATGCATGCTCATGGATAGCACTAAATAAGCTACATAACTCTGTCAGTATATTTCACTTTCCTTCCAAAGCTCAGTCCCCCTCCAGTCAAGAGTAGAGATGCTGCCACTTTCGTCTTGCACTTTGAGTGCTACCAACTGGGAATCAACTTCTACATGATCTTGACACAACGCTGACACATCAGCCAAGCTGAGATTGCTGTTCTCCGCCAGAAGCAACTCAGCCCTACAGTACAGGCAGCACATGGCGCAGTTCTCAGGAATCAGATTCTGAGTGTTAAAAGGATTAGAGTTTTGTGCTGGATGGACGGATTGTAATGCTGGTTGGTTTCATTATCTGACCTTATTACCTTATCTGATAGCTTTCATCTCTCTCCAGAGGGTCGTGTCTGTTAGATAAGAAATCTCTTCATTGGGAATTAAATTTAAGGACTGGGGAGCATACATTTCCCTTACCCCTGTATGCTGCTACATTTTAATAATCTACTCTGAATCTAATTTAAATTTTCATCTGCGTGACTGATAGAGTGTAAAATATTGAATCTGAAGACATTTTAACCTGCCACTCTCAGTACTAAGCTCCTTCCACTCATTCACTCCTCTACTCCTCTCTTATACTCTGCACTTTATCCTGTGGAAATGAGTTGGAAACTGCTTTTCTTTTACCAGCTGAAGTTGTGAATTTGACAGCATTTATACTTCTGTATTAGCCAGCCCTTGGTGTGTTATGCAGCCAGCACTGGAAAATCACTTGATATAAAATCAGTGAAATATATACTCAGTGATCAGTTTATAACTTACACCTGTACATCTGCCCATTAATGAAAACATCTGATCAGCCAATAATGTGGCAGCTAATTCATTCATAAAAGCTTGCAGACCTGGTCGTGATTCAATTATTGGTCAGACCAAACATCAGGATGGGGAAGATATCTGAGATACTGCTGATCTCCTGGGATTTTCACTCACAGCAGTCGATGAAGTGTCACACACAATGGTGAGAAAATCAAAAAGAAAAAATCCAGTAAGCAGCAGTTCTATGGGTTAAAAGCTTTGATAATGAGAGAGGTTAGTGGAGAATGGCTAGACTGATTCAAACTGACAGGAAGGTGACAGTAACTCAAATAACCACACATTACAACGGTGGTGTGCAGAAGAGCATCTCTGAATGCACAGCACGTCAAACCTTGAAGTTAACGGGACACAGTCACAGAAAACCACACTGAGTTCCACTGCTGTACCTAATAAAGTAGCCACTGAGCATAGCTCTAAAACTGTGAGCACATGGATTAAGGGAATAAATGGGACTAAAGAAGTGATAGCAAGTCTGTACAAACACAATAATGGAGCAAATTACATAGTAATGCAGAACACGTGCATCCCACCCTTCATTGCCCATATTTGTGAAATGAATTGTCACCTCATCTGCTTGTTCTAATAAAACTTGATGAAAAGTCAACTGAAATAGTTTGTAATTCTCGAGCTCACACTTGTCACTTCAGCCTCATTGGTTGGGCCCCACTGTGGATAAGGTAAGAATATTCAGAAAACAGAGGCTACAGGCCTAAAACAAGTTAACTCTGAAGTACTTCCCTGTAAATTGTAGGTAAATATTTTACCCCTGGGTTACTTTTAACTGGACTGGGAGATCTGCATGCAGCGGAATGGTGGGGGGGTGGCAATGCACATGGTCGCAAAAAAGCTTCAGAGTGTCGTATACTCAGCCATCTCTATCGTGAGCACTAGCCTCGTCGCCAACCCCCACCCCCACCCCACACACACCCCATATCGAGGGCATCTTCAAAATGGCAGCATCCACCACCCAGAAGACGTCCCCTTTTATCGCTACCATCAAATGAACCTGAAGATACGTACTCAAAGTTTTAGGAAGAGAAACATTTATTCAAGAGGGTTTACTTGAAAGATTCAGTCAGCTGCATCGAGGGCACATGCCTCCCCACCTTCAAGGACATCTTTAAAAGGTGGAACTTCTAAAAGGCAGAATCCATCATTAAGGACCCCTATCACCCAGACAAACTCTCTTCTCATTGCTTCCGTCAGAAAGGAGGTACAGGAGTCTAAAGTCACATTCAAAGGTTTAGAAACAACCTCTTCCCCTCATTTTAGGAACAGCTTCTTCCCCTTGCCGTCAGGTTTCTGAAAGTTCTGTGAACCCATGAACACTACCTCACTACCTTGTTCCTTTTTCACATGACATTTACATTTTATATATTTCTTATTGTAATTTATAGTAATTTATGTGTCTCGCGCTCTATTGCTGTTGCAAAACAACAAATTTCACAACATATGTGAGTGATATTAAACCTGATTCTGATTTAAATTCTGACATTCGACAAATTGACGTTCATGCCATCAGGTTGGAGGCTACACAAGTTAATGAGTATCCCAGGTTAATTCAGAGATGTGTCTGATTCCACTCTGAATACAGTTATCAGAAGCAGTGATAATAAATCTGATTCAGACTCTGAGAATTATTGTGATAGCAGGCTGTGGTTTGCTCAATCATGTTTCATACAGCAGCCTAACTCTTACTCTGCCTGGTGCCCTCATGCTGAGACAGGGATCAGCGGATTTGTCCTGTCACTCAATGCCTATCTTTCTGCTTCCAGAGGGCGAGCAGGACAGCTGGGACAGTGGTCTGCTGCAGAACGAATACACCCTTGGTATGGGCACTGACCTCTTTGATACTCTATGGGGCGTCACAGTAGCATAGCAGTTTGTGTGACACTATTACAGCTCAGGGCATTGGAGTTCAGAGCTCAGTTCCAGTGTCCTTCAAAGGAAGTTTTTAGGTATCTTCCCGTGTGCATGTGGGTTTCCTCCAGGTGTTCCAGTTTCCTCCCACAGTCCAAAAACGTAGGTTAATTGTTCATCGTAAATTTTCCTGGGATTAGGCTCAGATTAAATTGGTGGGTTGTGGTGCGGCACAGCTCGAAGGGCCGGAAGAACCAGTTCTGCGCTGTATCTCCAAATAAAATAAAGTGAAATAAAATAAATGCACTGCTTCTGATAACCGTACTGAGAGAGTGGAATCAGACAGATCTCTGAATTAACCAATATACTTTGATATACTTTATACTTTATTGTCGCCAAACAATTGATACTAGAGTGTACAATCATCACAGCGATATTTGATTCTGCGCTTCCCACTCCCTGCAATAATGCCCAATAATTTTTATTACGTCGTGTAGCTCCTGACCTGATGGGCCATTCATGGTATCAGAATTAGAATCAGAATCAGAATCAGGTTTAATATCACTGATATGTGCTGTGAAATGTGTTTTGTTTTGCGGCAGCAGTTCAGTGCAATACATAAGCAAATGCTATTAATCACAATAAGAAAGATACATAAAATATAAGTAAAGTAAGCAGTGCAAGAAGAGAGCAAAAATATTAAGACAATGTTCATGGTTGGTTCGTCGTCCATTTGTAGTATCATGGGGGACTGGAAGAAAGTGTTTCTAAAATGTTTGTCTTCAGGTTCTTGTCCCTCCTTCCTGATGGAGGCATTGTGAAGAGACCAGGTCCTGGGTAAAAGGAGTATTTAATGATAGATGCTGCCTTTTTGGAGCATCATCTTTTGAAGATGTCTTTGGTGCAGGGGAGGATAGTGCTCATGATAGAGTTGACTGAGTTTACGACCCTCTGCAGATTTATCCGAATCTATGCAGTAGCTCCACAATACCATACAGTGACGTAACCAGTTAGAATGCTCCCCTATTTCCCCTTTCTTTTCATTCTCCATTCTCTTTCCTCTCTCACCCCTACTCTTTTCCTCAACTGCCCATCACCTCCTTCTCTTTCTCCCATAGTCAACTGCCCTCTCCTATCAGATTCCTTCTTATTTAGCCCTCTACCTGCTCCACCTATCACCTCCCAGCTTCTTACTTCATCTCCTGTCACTCACCTAGCTACATTCTCTCTCATCTGGTTTCACCTGTCACCTTTACAGATTAGCTCTATTTGTGACACATACATCAAAATATACAGTGAAGCACGACATTTTGCATCAAACCAAATCTACGAGGTTTCCGCTAGACTGTTCATAAGTTTAGCTATGCTTCCAGCACCAACATAGCATTCCCACATCTCACTCACCCTAGCCTGTAGATCTTTGGAATGTGGGAGGAAGTTGGAATACCTGGAAGAAACCCATGTGGTCGTGGGGAGAACGTACAAACTCGTTACAGTCAGCAGAGTGAACTGAAATCTGATTGGTGCTCACTGGCGCTGTAACGATGCGCTAACTGCTACACTACTTGCCAGCTTGTACTCCTTCCCCTCTCCCCCACTTCCTTATTCTGGCTCCTTCTCTTCTTCATTTACAGAACCGATGAAGGGTTGCAACTGAAATATTGGCTATTTATTTCCCTCCACAGATGCTACCTGACCTGTCAAGTTCCTCCAGCTCTCTGTGTGTGTTGTGCTCATTAAGGGTTAACCAGAGTTACATGAGCCAGTCCTCATTGGAGGATCAGAGGAGGAGAGGGTCAACAACTTTAAATTCCTCAGTGTTATTATTTCGGAGGACCTGGCCTGGGCCCAGCATATAATTGCAATAATGAAGTAAGTACAGCAGCACTTCTACTTCCTTAGGTGTTTGCAAAAAATCGGCATGACATCTGAAACTTTAACAAACTTTTGTATATATGCGGGGAGAGTATATTGACTGGCTGCATCAGTCTGGTATGGGACACCAATGCCCTTAAATCGAAAATCCTACAAAAAGTAGTGGATACATCCCATTCGGGAAAAGCCCACCCCACCATTGAGCACATCCACACGAAACACTGTTTCAGGGACCCCCACCACCCAAGACATGCTCTCTTCTCTCTGCTGCCATCAGGAAGGAGGTTCAGCAGCCTCAGGACTCACACCACTAGGTTCAGGAACAGTTACAACCCCTCAGCCATCAGGTTCCTGAACGAAAGGGGATAACTTCAATTCCCCCATCATTGAAAAGATCCCAGTCTGTGGACTTTCAGGACTCTTCATCTCCTGTTCTCAATATTTAATGCTTAGTTATTTATTATTATTATTATTTCTCTCTTTTTTGTATTTGCACATTTTGCTGTCTTTTGCTCTCTGGTTAAAAGTCCGACTTGGATGATCTTTCATTGATGCTGTTATGGTTATTATTCTTTAAATTTATTGAGCATGCCCACAAGAAAATGAATCTCAGGGTTGTATATGGTGACATATATGTGGCGACCCACTTTCTGGCACCCACGAACCGGCTCACGAAACAGCGCGCGCAGGCAGAGGGCCGGCAGCAAAAAGGGCGCCAGGCCATCTTCACCAGCAGGGGGAAAATCCTGCGCGCAGAAAGGGTCTGGGAATATGCATTCCCCACAGTAGTCCCGCCCAGGGAGGGCGGGAACGGGAAGGCTTTAAAGCGGGCCGCGAAGTTTGAATAAATCTCTTTCATCGCAACTCTAACTCACCGACTCCGTGTGGTTATTCTAGCGCTGTGTGTAGCACATCGCTACAGTATTATTATTATGATTATGATTATGAGGACATGCAGTCCCCTTTTATTGTCATTTAATAATGCATGCATTAAGAAATGATAAAATGTTTTTCCAGAATGATATCACAAAAACACATGACAAACCGACTTAAAAAACTAACAAAACCACATAATTATAACATATAGTTACAACAGTGCAAAGCAATACCGGAATTTGATAAGAACAGACCATGGCACAGTAAAAGTCTCAAAGTCTCTCGAAAGTCCCATCATCTCACGCAGACGGTGAACCTCCAGCGCTGCCAACTTGCCGGTGCAGCATACTGGAAGCATCCGACCGCAGTCTGACTCCGAGTCCGTCCGAAAAACTCCGAGCCTCCGACCCACCTCTTCGACACCGAGCACCGAGCACCATCTCTGCTGAGCACTTCGACCCCGGCTCCGGCAACAGGTGATACAGAAAGCCAAGGATTTGGGGCCTTTGTCTCCGGAGATTCTCGATCGCGCAGTAGCAGCGGCAGCGAAGCAGGCATTTCAGAAGTTACTCCAGATGTTCTTCTGCCCTTCTCCGGATTGTGCACGGCCCCCTAGTTAACACATATCGTTATCAATTCAGAACGGCCGTGCGCGCTACATCGCGCCGCCATCCTCTCCTCCCTCCTTCCACAGTAGGATAATAAATTTACTTTGAACTTTTTAAACTTTGGTCTGTAGGAACTCTGATCGATGTAGTGGAGTGGGTGGTGGAGATGCTGCTTTGCAGTCTCTGTGATCCGGGTTCAGTTTCCAGTGCTGCCTGTGTGGAGTTTGCATGCTCTTTCCATGACAGGTTTCCTCCGGTCACTGCAGTCTCCTTTCCCATCCTGAAGACATGATAGATTAATGGCCAGAGTAAATCACTCCTTGTTTGCAGAGGAATGGCAGAATCTGGAGAACTGATGAAATTGTGTGCGAAGTTAGATGGGTTTTTGCGGGATTGGTATAAAATGAGCACCGGACAGTGTGGACTCAGTCGGCCAAATGGCCCGTTTCCATTCTGAATGACTCTATGACTCTAAGCTACCAGGCACCATTAGAATCATTAAAATAGCAAAGATTAACCCAAAATAAACTGTAAACCTTTAATGATTCCCTCAAGTATACTCAGTGAGCACACTTTCCACTATTATTGAAGTTTTTAGCAGGAGCTTTGAGCTCTAAAGTGCTAACACTGCTGTCTGATGTTTCAGGAAGAAATTAGCGATAAATCTGTTGGGTATTGTGCGGCTTGTGGAGGAATATATGAGTTGCCAAAGTTCACACTTTGGAATCAGAAAGTATGCTGTAAAGAAAAACATTTCAGCCAGTGAATAATCACAAAATGCTGGAGGAATTCAGCAGAAAGGAATAAAGAGTTGACATTTTGGGCTGAGACCCTTCTTCAGGACAGGTGAAAGGTCGCGACCCGAAATATCGACTGTTTATCTATTTGCATAGATGCTGCCTGACCCGGGGGTTCCTCCAGCATTTTATGTTTGTTACTTTGGGTTTCCTTCAGCTGCAGAACTGTTGTGGCATGGATGAAATCACCAGAGAGACAGAGTCACTGGTAGATACAAAGCAGTTTCTTTATTCGACACAAGGTACAGCAAGCATCTACGGACGGAGATGCTTTCGGTAGAAAGGTCTGCTAGTTCAATGTGGGCTCGATATTTATATGCCAAACACAAAGGCAATTGCTACTTAAAAAGTTATAGACAATGCATCCTATTGAAGCTACATACAAAATCTCACACCATCCTTTCCTTCTGACACCAACATGTCTGGGTTGGTATCCACAGCCTTTAGGAATGCAAGTTAAGTCCACGATACATTTATCTGGCATTTCACATGCTAACATAGAAGACAATTAATATTTATAATGTATAGATAATACTGTCTTCGAAACTACAGCATCAGGTCAAACTACGGCACCAGAAGCATCTGGTATTCACACCTTTTTTAGGAGGCGCATTGTTGTGGACTCAATCCATAGTACTTTGTCAAACAGAAGTCTGGTGGCCAAAGTCATTTAAGTGTAAACAAACTGTCTACCCAAAAAAAACTCACTCTAACAGAACCTTTTGTGCTAGTGCTTCAGTGAATAGTCAGAATTTTGCTGACAGCCTCTCAAATACGTCTCCAACATCCCCTTCCCAGTAAAGTGTCATGAGGTAATTTCAGTCAGTAAGTGAGGAGGGCCTGCAGTCTTCAGCAACGGCACCTGGTACTCCTGTTCGGCAGGAATAATTAGTAATTAGTTGCTATGTCAGAAAGCAGGGATCAATTTAATGATCATTGAGATCAATTACCCTCAGACAACAGTTGCTAGTGAGCAGTTAAACCTTATATCAAGGTAGCAGCTTTGGTAACAGGTAGTGTAACCAAATACTCATTGATGTTACTTATTTAGAGGTACCACATGGTAACAGGCCCTTCTGGCCCAACAAGCCTGCATGCCCAGTAACATCCACATGATCAATTAAGCTGCTAACCCATACATCTTTGGAATATGGGAAGAAATCAGAGCAACCATGCAGTCATGGGGAGAATGTACAGGAACCTCCCAGTGACAGGAATTGAACCCTGATCTGAAAGAGATGCATCTTTAAAGCACTGTGCTATCCGCTACACTATCATGCTGCTCTACTCCAAGTTAGCACCCCTAGGTCCCAGAGGAGATTTTTGAATTATACAATACAATCAGGAGTTGTTTTTTAAATGCCAAAATTCATAATTTAAAGCAGGCCCTCAGGTGGTTGTAAATACTGAGCAGCACACACAAAATGCTGGAGGAACTCAGCAGGTCAGGCAGCATTTATGGAAATTAATACACTCAGTCGATGTTTTGGGCTGAGATCCTTCTTCAGGGCTGGAAGGGAAGGGGGAAGATGACAGAATAAAGAAGTGGGGGAGGGGAAGGAGCACCCCCAGCTAGAAGGTGATAGGTGAAGCCAGGTGGGTGGGGAGAGGGGTGAATCAATAAGCTTGAAGGTGTTAGGTGTGGAGGGCAATGGAGTTGGAGAAGAAAGAATATGATTGGAGAGAAGAATGGACCGTAGGAGAAAGGGAAGAAGGAGGAGCATTGGGGGAGGTAATAGGCAGATGAAGAGAAGAAGTAAGAGGCCAGAGTGGGGAATAGAAGGGTGGGGGGGGGGTAAATTACCGGAAGTGGGGGAAATCAATGTTCGTGCCATCATATTGGAAGCTAGCTAGACAGAATATGAGGTGTTGCTCCTCCAGCCTGAGGAACTAAATGGTTGGCCATGGGGAAATTCTGCTTTTTGCAGCTGAAGTGGAGGTGCTCGATGAGGTGGTCCACCAATTTACATCAGGTCTCACCATTGTAGAGGAGGCCACATTGGGAGCACCCAATACAGTAGATGACCCCAGCAGCTTTGCTGGTGAAGTATTGTCTCACCTGGAAGGACTGTTTAGGGCCCTGGATGGAGGTGAGAGAACAGTTGAATGGGTAGGTATAGCATTTCTCTGACTTGCAGGGATAAGTGCCAGGAGGAAGATTAATAGGGAGGAATGAATTGTCAAGGGAATCACAGAGAAAGTGGAGAGTGGGGCAAGGTAAAGATGTGTTTGGTGGTAGGGTCCTTTTGAAGATGACAGAAGTTGCAGAGGATGGTATGTTGGATGTGGAAGCTCATGGAGTGGTAGGTGAGGACATGAAGAACTCTATCCCTGTTAAGGCAGTGGGAATATAGGGTAAGTGTGGATGTCTGTGAAACAAATGACGTGGATGAGGACAACATCAATGGTGGAGGAAGGAAAATACCGTTCTTTAAAGAAGGAGGACATCTCTGATATCCTGGAAAGGAAAGCCTCATCCTGGGAACAGATGTAGCGTAGACAAAGGAACTGAGAAAAAGGAATGGCCTTTTTACAGGAGACAGGGTGAGAAAAGATAATGTATAGTGAAGACTGCTGTGAGAATTAGTAGATTTATAAAAAATATTGGTAGACAGTTTGTCTCCAGAGATAGGGGACGGAGATTGAGATAAGGGAGAGAGAATGGGACAAGTGAATTTAAGGGCAGGATGGAGTTGGAGCCAAAATTAATGAAATTGATGAGTTCAGCATGAGTGCTTGAAGCAGCACCAATGCAGTCGTCAATGTTGCACAGGCTGTAAATAACGTTTGATTTTGATGCCAAATTATTGGCCTGCAAACTTTAAATACAAGAGATTCTTCAGGTGCTGGGGATCCAGAGTAGCACGTACAAAATACTGGAAGAACTCACCTCTGATCAAAGTTTGTGTGGCCTACAAACACTCTTTAATCTGTTTCATTGTCTTGCACTACAGACCAGTATGAATACTTAATCCTTCCTCTGTCTGCATTACATCTGATTGACTACATAACCAATTAATGATTTGAAGAAACAGATAATCCTGCCATTGTTCCAGGGGGATATCAGTTTAAATGCAGCACTCACATTTATTTTTACGAGTTATGCCTGCATTTAATAGTGTGACATGTATTTGATTACCATGGGAAGCATGAATACACATTGATCAGCTTAGTGTCATTGATATTTTACTGGAATGCATATTATGTAGACAAAGGTCCATTAAAAGTACAATTACTTTAGGAACTGTTATAGTATATAATCAATCTCTTCCATTAAGCATTCATGAATGGACAGACAAAATGCAAGAAAGATGTCCCAATGGTGGGCCAGTCTAAGATGAAGGATGAAGGACAGGTAATTTAAGACTGAGATGAAAAGATCTTTATTTCATCCAAGAAAGAGGAATTCTCAACTATAGAAACCAATTTAAGCTAAACCTTTAAAAATATGGAATTTTTTTGTTCAGTTTTGGTAATCCGGTTGTTGAAAAGATGCCATTAAGGTCAGAGAATGGGGTTGAGAGGGATAATAAAACTGCTATGGTGGAATAGTGGAGCAGACTCAATGGGCTGAATGGCCTTATGCCATAAGATGGGAAGAGTACAGAAATGATTTACGGGGATGTTGCCAGGACCTAAGGGACTGAGTTACAGGGTGAGGTTGGGAAGGCTAGGACTTTGAAGCTCAGGAGAAAGAGGAGTGATCTTGTGGAGGTGTATAAAATTCGGAGGGGCAACAGGTAAGGTAAATGTAAAGCCGTTTTCTCAGGACTGAGAAATTAAGAACTAGAAGGCATAGGTTTTTGGTAAAAAGAGGAAGATTTAATAGAGCGCCAATGCTTGCTGCTTCAAGATGACACCAGTGAACAACGTGACCAATGGCACTTTACTTCCTCCGAGGGAATTCAGTGAGGATTGGAATGGAGTGCCTGGAGGCCTGGAAGCCTGGAAACGAGCAAATGATCGACTCAATCGCTACTTTCCAATTGTGGCATCAAGGGTGCAGGCCCATGATTGGCTCCATTGTTTCTCTTCAATTGAGGTGTCGAGCAGGGTTGAAGTTGACGAGGATGAGAATGGAGGATGAGCTGGTGTTCAGTGCTGTCTCCCTGTGCTTGACTGGTCTTCCTCTCCTTCTCACTAGCTGCTGTCAAAGGAAAGTACAGGAGTCTTGGGATCCATGTGCAAGGATTGATTGATGAGGCTATGCACTTATTTTAGGAAACTTTGTAGTTCATGTTGCATGTATTCTTGGATTCTGGTTACTCATTTTTTTTTTGCTGTTTTTGACCGTGTTGTTCGTGGTACTTGATACAGACTAGGGCACTTTGGTGAAGAATGGCCCTACACTCTGTAATGGGCTAGCGGTGCTGAACTGAACTCATGGTTTGATGTTGGATATTCTATCTGTTGTTCACTCACTTTTTGTTGTTTGAGCAAGTTGCTCTTCTTTTGCACTTTGATATTTTCTTGAAAGGATTCCACCAAGTTTCTTTGTTTCATGGCTGCCTGCAAGTGGATGAATGTCAGTGTTGTATTTTGTATACTTACTTTGATAGGACAGGTGTATGGACAAGAAAAGTTGAGAGGGATATGGACCAAATGGATCTAGCTTGGATGGGCGTGGACCATTGAGCAGAAGGCCCTGTTATTGCACTATATGTCTCTATGACTTTGACTCTACAGTGGAGAAGGAAATATAGCCCAAAGAGATCATAGATTATGGGTAGAACAGGGACTGATTTTAGATGATGAGTCACAATTATGCTGAATGGCAGAATAACCTTAAAGGACCAAGTGGCCTCTTCCTGTTTGAGTTTTATTACCTTTATTTGTCACTTGCACATCAAAATATCAAAGCATATGGGGAAATGCGTCGTTTGCATCAAGGATGTGGTGGGGCAGCCCACAAGTGTTGCAATGAAAACCCACACAACTCGTACATTTTTGAAAAGTGGGATGAACCTGGAGAAAATCACGCAGATGCAGGGAGAACATATGAACACCTTACAGACAGCAGTGGGAATTGAACTCTGACCTTGCAGCCACTATTGTAAAGCATTATACTGACTGCTACATTACTGGGCCACCTGTTAATCCTCCTCCTAATGTCTGTGTTTCCTTGGAACAACAACCATAGAGGCAATGTTTATTTAACTTCAGTGAGACAATACCAGTTCCAAATCGGAAAGGTTGGGTACATGCCGAATCGAGGTGGCGGGGTCCAGGCCCCAGAACGTATTGAGGTGACCAAACCCAGTGCTTGGATGGCAATTTAGGTGTTGGTCTAGACTGAACAGGTCAGGGTGTTTGGACCCGAGGCGAGGGACGGGCCAGTTCATTTCGTTGCTCTACAATGTTTACTTGGCTTTTCACTGAACTATGTGTGTCAGACTCTCTTTGTGGACTTCATTTCAGAAAACTACTTTCTTGCAGTTATTATTTGTATGATTTGTTTTTTTTTTCTCTTTTCTTTGCATGTTTGATATCTTTTTTCAATGGGTTCTTTTGGGTTTCTTTGTTTCGTGGCTGCCTGTAAGGAGACAAATCTCAAGGCTATATAATGTATACATACTTTGATAATAGATGAACTTTGAACCAGTTTCTAGGGTAGTATTCCACCCTTATCAAAGCAACATGCCCACAATTCACTAACCCTAACCTGTATATCTTTGGAATGTAGGAGGAAACTGGAGCAACTGGAAGAAACACATGTGGTCACAGGGAGGATGTACAAACTATTACAGACTGTAGTAGGTATTGAATCCCAGTCTTACAGCTGGTGTTGTAACAAACAAGAGAAAATCTGCAGATGCCTGAAGTCCAAGCAACATACACAAATTGCTGAAGGAACTCAGCAAGCCAGGCAGCATCTATGGAAAAACTACAGTTGATGTTTTAGGCCGAAATCCTTCGGCAGGTGCTGTAAAGTGCTTTGCTAACTGCTACATGATCATGCTACCCTAGCACTCTCTGTGTAGAAAGAAACTTGCTCCACACATCTCCTTTAAACTTTCCCCCTCTCAGTTAAAGGACAATTGAGGTTTCTAAAAAACAGAGATACAAACATTGAGACCAAGGTCTTAAATTTGCTTTAAATTGCAGTGCATGCCTTTATTGCCTTTGGATTCGACCACTGATCTGTCCTTTTGATTAGTCCCTTGATCTGCTCTCCAGAGCCAAGGTTTGCTGTCACCGTCCTGAATCCCACCAATTCCTTTCATTCTGTGCTTGCGAATGGCACTGGTTCTTAGGTGAATAACTCCTCGCTCTTAAAGTCTGTGTTGATCTGAGGAGACCCCACATGTCCTTCAAGATGAGGAGGGAAAAGTCTAAAGGAGATGAGTGGGGCAAAGTTTTTATTACTCACAGAGTGGTAGGGCAGCATGGTAGGGTAATCCTTTACGGTGCCAGCTGCAAGATTAGGGTTCAATTCCCACCACTGTCAGGAAGGAGAGAGTTTGTACCTTATCCCCAAGAAGTATGTCTCCTCCAGGTGCTCCAGTTTCCTCCTGCCTTCCAAACACATATGGTTTAGTAGCTAATTGATAACGTGGGAGTGATGAAACCACTGCAGGGGCTCATTGTGCCAGAAGAACCTGGTATCTTTAAATAAAAAAGTAAATAATGAAAGGCCTTGCTCACTTATCTGTACAGCAAGTGTTGGTATTGGTCTATTATTGTCACACGTACTGAAATACAGTGAAAAGACAGATCCAGACAGATCAATCCATACAGAAGTATCCTGAGGTGGTAAGAAGGCAAAACCAGTGCAGAATATCGTGCTACATTTAGAGAGACTGTGCAGTGGAAGTGGAAAAATAAATTGCAAGACCCACAATAAGGTTTATTAGAAGATCAAGAGTTCATCATTTCATGTTCAGTCCAAACTGGAGTCCCATATCAGAGTCAGGTTTATCATCACTCTCATATGTCATGAATTTTTTTTTTGGCAACAGTAGCACAGTGCAATCCATAAAATTACTACAGTACTGTGCAAAACTCTTGGGCTCCCTAGCTACATATATATATAGCAGGAGGTGAAGGGTCCTGGCCCAAAAAAAACTGTTTATTCCTTTCCTTCGACGCCTGACTTGTGGAGTTTCTCCAGCAATTTATGTGTGTTACACTGGATTTCCAGCACCGACAGAATCTCCTGTATTTATGAGAGCAACCCTGATTCTGATTCTGATGTTCCTCAGGGGAATCTCTGGTCCGCCATCCCTTCAAGTGGAGACTGACCATCTGGGATGGAATTGAAGACCTTGTGCCCATGTGGAGGAAATTCTTTAGCCAGAGAGTGTTGAATTTGTGGAATTCATTGCCTCTGGTGGCTGTGGTTGTTGAGTATTTATGTATAGTTAAGGCAGAAGTTGATAGATTCTTGATTGGTCAGGGCATGAAGGGATACAGGGGGAAGGCATGAGATTGGGGCTGAGAGGAAAAATGGATCAGCCATGATGAAATGGTGAAGCAGACTGGATGGGCCAAATGGCCTAATTCTGCTCTTATATCTTATGATCTTTATAAATCATGCTCTCTAATCCAAGCAGCATCCTGATAAACCTCCTCTGTACCCTCTCTAATTCTCCTTCCTACAATGAGGTGACCAAAACTGAACACAATATTCCAAGTGTGGTCCAACCAAGTTTTTACAGAGTTGCAACATTACCTCGCATCTCTTGAACTCAGACCCTGATTTATTTAGAAATTTCCCTGTGTATGCATACCTGTGACAATGAACTTGAACTAGAATGCCTGCCTTGCACACATTCTGAAAGCTTTTTCTACAATGATTGCATTGATAGTTCCAATAGTGAGGGTCTTGCTGTGAATCTATTATTTGACTAGAAGAGCTTCACTTCCAAAAACGAGCAATGATTTGACTACAAATTTGTAGTGTTTCACTGTACGATGAAACCAGTCTTGCAATATTACCGGTGCAGCTTCAAAATGTTACTGGATGAAACTAATACCATAAAACGTAATGAATTGTACATGCAATCATAATTTGCTAGGCTGACTGATGTGGCAGAAAATATAGATCAAAGCTGCTAGATTAGGGTAATGTGTCACTGCATAACAAAGGATGTTGTGTTATGACAGGAGGCTGCTTGAAAACATTTCCATCTAAATCACGTAGCAATTCTGGTGGAGAAAGTGGCTGTTCGAAGGGAAGATATGTTGTTGGAGTAAATCCTTACGTCAGTTCCTTTAGAGGTTCCAGTCTGTGACCTTACCCTGAGTTTCAGCTGCATCCCAGGCAAATAGTTCAGTGCTAGCCAGTGACAACCACCTCCGCCTGTTCCATCAACCCGAATTTGGATGACGTGTTTTCTTTTCTGGCAGGCTGGCAGTAGTGGTAGTATTGAGATCATTTGAGTCAAGTATGATGTTCTCCAAAGTGAGTGTCCTTTGCTGGGTCCTTAGGTGGCTGGAGAGGCCAACTTGAGATCCAGATTTTTTGTGCGTTGGGGGAAGGAAGGGTGTGTTGATATTTTTCTTTGAAAAGGTTTGTTCCATAGTTCTTTTAAACGCAAACAACAGGAATTCTGCAGATGCTGGAAATTCAAGCAACACACATCAAAGTTGTTGGTGAACGCAGCAGGCCAAGCAGCATCTATTGGAAGAGGCGCAGTCGACGTTTCAGGCCGAGACCCTTCGTCAGGACTAACTGAAGGAAAAGTGAGTAAGGGATTTGAAAGTTGGAGGGGGCGGGGGAGATGCAAAATGATAGGAGAAGACAGGAGGGGGAGGGATAGAGCCGAGAGCTGGATGGGTGATAGGCAAAAGGGGATACGAGAGGATCATGGGACAGGAGGTCCGGGAAGAAAGACGGGGGGGGGGTGACCCAAAGGATGGGCAAGAGGTATATTCAGAGGGACAGAGGGAGAAAAAGGAGAGTGAGAGAAAGAATGTGTGCATAAAAATGAGTAACAGATGGGGTACGAGGGGGAGGTGGGGCCTAGCGGAAGTTAGAGAAGTCAATGTTCATGCCATCAGGTTGGAGGCTACCCAGACGGAATATAAGGTGTTGTTCCTCCAACCTGAGTGTGGCTTCATCTTTACAGTAGAGGAGGCCGTGGATAGACATGTCAGAGTGGGAATGGGATGTGGAATTAAAATGTGTGGCCACTGGGAGATCCTGCTTTCTCTGGCGGACAGAGCGTAGATGTTCAGCAAAGCGGTCTCCCAGTCTGCGTCGGGTCTCACCAATATATAAAAGGCCACATCGGGAGCACCGGACGCAGTATATCACCCCAGTCGACTCACAGGTGAAGTGTTGCCTCACCTGGAAGGACTGTCTGGGGCCCTGAATGGTGGTAAGGGAGAAAGTGTAAGGGCATGTGTAGCACTTGTTCCGCTTACACGGATAAGTGCCAGGAGGGAGATCAGTGGGGAGGGATGGACAAGGGAGTTGTGTAGGGAGCGATCCCTGCGGAATGCAGAGAGAGGGGGGGAGAGAAAGATGTGCTTAGTGGTGGGATCCCGTTGGAGGTGACGGAAGTTACGGAGAATAATATGTTGGACCCGGAGGCTGGTGGGGTGGTAGGTGAGGACCAGGGGAACCCTATTCCTAGTGGGGTGGTGGGTGGATGGAGTGAGAGCAGATGTACGTGAAATGGGGGAGATGCGTTTAAGAGCAGAGTTGATAGTGGAGGAAGGGAAGCCCCTTTCTTTAAAAAATGAAGACATCTCCCTCGTCCTAGAATGAAAAGCCTCATCCTGAGAGCAGACGCGGCGGAGACGGAGGAATTGCGAGAAGGGGATGGCGTTTTTGCAAGAGACAGGGTGAGAAGAGGAATAGTCCAGATAGTTGTGAGAGTCAGTAGGTTTATAGTAGACATCAGTGGATAAGCTGTCTCCAGAGACAGAGACAGAAAGATCTCGAAAGGGGAGGGAGGTGTCGGAAATGGACCATGTAAACTTGAGGGCAGGGTGAAAGTTGGAGGCAAAGTTAATAAAGTCAACGAGTTCTGCATGCGTGCAGGAAGCAGCGCCAATGCAGTCGTCGATGTAGCGAAGGAAAAGTGGGGGACAGATACCAGAATAGGCACGGAACATAGATTGTTCCACAAACCCAACAAAAAGGCAGGCATAGCTAGGACCCATACGGGTGCCCATAGCTACACCTTTAGTTTGGAGGAAATGGGAGGAGCAAAAGGAGAAATTATTAAGAGTAAGGACTAATTCCGCTAGACGGAGCAGAGTGGTGGTAGAGGGGAACTGATTAGGTCTGGAATCCAAAAAGAAGTGCAGAGCTTTGAGACCTTCCTGATGGGGGATGGAAGTATATAAGGACTGGACATCCATGGTGAAAATAAAGCGGTGGGGGCCAGGGAACTTAAAATCATCGAAAAGTTTAAGAGCGTGAGAAGTATCACGAACATAGGTCGGAAGGGATTGAACAAGGGGTGATAAAACAGTGTCGAGGTATGCAGAAACGAGTTCGGTGGGGCAGGAGCAAGCTGAGACAATAGGTCGGCCAGGACAGGCAGGTTTGTGGATCTTGGGTAGGAGGTAGAAACGGGAAGTGCGGGGTGTGGGAACTATAAGGTTGGTAGCAGTGGATGGGAGATCCCCTGAGCGGATAAAGTCGTTGATAGTGTGGGAGACAATGGCCTGGTGCTCCTTAGTGGGGTCACGATCGAGGGGTAAATAAGAGGAGGTATCTGCGAGTTGTCGCTGTGCCTCGGCAAGGTAGAGGTCAGTACGCCAGACTACAACAGCACCCACTTTATCAGCGGGTTTAATAATAAGGTTAGGATTAGTGCGGAGGGAGTGGAGAGCAGAGCGTTCCGAAGGAGTGAGGTTGGAATGGGGACAAGGTGCGGTGAAGTCGAGACGGTTGATGTCCCGTCGGCAGTTGGCAATAAAGAGATCCAGAGCAGGCAGAAGACCAGAGCGGGGTGTCCATGAAGAAGAGGACGGTTGAAGACGGGAGAAGGGGTCATCGGTGGGGGTGGAAGAGTCCTTGCCGAAGAAGTAGGCTCAGAGACGGAGACGGCGGAAGAAAAGTTCCGCATCGTGGCGAACACGGAACTCGCTGAGGTGTGGGCGAAGGGGGACAAACGTGAGGCCCTTACTGAGAACAGAGCGTTCTGCCTCCGACAGTTAAAGGTCGGAGGGGATGGTAAAGACCCGGCACGGATGAGAGCTGGGATCAGAGGGGGGAGGGGGGAGGCTGGGGGTGTCAATGGAGAGGGGAGGGTTGGGGTGAGAGGAAGATGGAGCCTCTGAGGGCCCAGGAGCTGACGGTGGGATCTGAGGAAGACGGGGCTGCGGAGTGGTGGTGGGGGAAGGGGAGACGGGAGTCACAACAGCAGCACATAAAGACCCGGCCTGGTGTTCAAGGCTGGAGTTGCAGTTGGTGGTTGCGTAATCACTTCGAATGTGTCCATGGTCGTTGCTGGAGTCCGGGTTTTGAATATGTCCTGAGGTGTTGGAGCCGCCGAGATCAATGGCAGGGGCCGCAATTGAAAGTTCATGCCTGCTAGCGTCGGGGCCGGCAGGCTCTGGAGTCCGTAGATGTAAGATCTTACGATCTTTGCCTAACATGACAAAGTCAAAAAAACGGCGATTGCAGGCGTGGATCCGACGGAGGATGAAATAACGGGTAGGACCATTACAGACGGCGAAGAAAGTGTCCCGAAGGTGTGGAAGGGTCTGGGATAGGGACAGCAAGTACCTCCTCATGGCGGAGAGCGTCGCCTTCAGAGCTTGATGGGAGAAGCGGCGAGAGGCAGAGTCAATAAAATGTGAGTACCTGGGATCCTCAGAAGGTCCAAATTGAGAGGCTTGGAAACGAATCCTAAAGCCAACTGGAGTAAGTTGGCGACGGAGGCACGTTCCAAGAAAGGATATATGGCTGTGATAGCGAGTTTGAGTCAAAGTGTGGTCGAAAAGTTGAAGAGCCGAAGAAATTACAGATGGGGAGCAGTGAGAGATGGTTTCACTGAACTCCCGTCGAAGAGAGGATCTAAACTTCTTCGGTGTAGGCATCACCGGAAGAGGCTTCGCAGTAGTGAATTTAAACGCAAACAACAGGAATTCTGCAGATGCTGGAAATACAAGCAACACACATCAAAGTTGCTGGTGAACGCAGCAGGCCAAGCAGCATCTATAGGAAGAGGCGCAGTCGACGTTTCAGGCCGAGACCCTTCGTCAGGACTAACTGAAGGAAGAGTGAGTAAGGGATTTGAAAGCTGGGGGGGGAGGGGGAGATGCAAAATGATAGGAGAAGACAGGAGGGGGAGGGATGGAGCCAAGAGCTGGACAGGTGATAGGCAAAAGGGGATACGAGAGGATCATGGGACAGGAGGTCCGGGAAGAAAGACAAGGGAGGGGGGACCCAGAGGATGGGCAAGAGGTATATTCAGAGGGACAGAGAGACAAAAAGGAGAGTGAGAGAAGGAATGTGTGTATAAAAATAAGTAACAGATGGGGTACGAGGGGGAGGTGCGGCATTAGCGGAAGTTAGAGAAGTCGATGTTCATGCCATCAGGTTGGAGGCTACCCAGACAGAATATAAGGTGTTGTTCCTCCAACCTGAGTGTGGCTTCATCTTTACAGTAGAGGAGGCCGTGGATAGACATGTCAGAATGGGAATGGGATGTGGAATTAAAATGTGTGGCCACTGGGAGATCCTGCTTTCTCTGGCGGACAGAGCGTATATGTTCAGCAAAGCTGTCTCCCAGTCTGCGTCGGGTCTCGCCAATATATAAAAGACCACATCGGGAGCACCGGACGCAGTATATCACCCCAGCCGACTCACAGGTGAAGTGTTGCCTCACCTGGAAGGACTGTTTGGGGCCTTGAATGGTGGTAAGGGAGGAAGTGTAAGGGCATGTGTAGCACTTGTTCCGCTTACACGGATAAGTGCCAGGAGGGAGATCAGTGGGGAGGGATGGGGGGGACGAATGGACATCTCCCAGTGGCCACACATTTTAAATGCAAGACCCGACGCAGACTGGGAGACCGCTTTGCTGAACATCTATGCTCTGTCCGCCAGAGAAAGCAGGATCTCCCAGTGGCCACACATTTTAATTCCATATCCCATTCCCATTCTGACATGTCTATCCACAGCCTCCTCTACTGTAAAGATGAAGCCACACTCAGGTTGGAGGAACAACATCTGGGTAGTCTCCAACCTGACGGCATGAACATCGACTTCTCTAACTTCCACTAATGCCCCACCTCCCTCTCGTACCCCATCTGTTACTTATTTTTATACACACATTCTTTCTCTCACTCTCCATTTTCTCCCTCTGGCCCTCTGAATATACCCCTTGCCCATCCTCTGGGTCACCCCCCCGCTTGTCTTTCTTCCCGGACCTCCCGTCCCATGATCCTCTCGTATCCCCTTTTGCCTATCACCTGTCCAGCTCTCGGCTCTATCCCTCCCCCTCCTGTCTTCTCCTATCATTTTGCATCTCCCCCTCCCCCTCCAGCTTTCAAATCCCTTACTCACTCTTCCTTCAGTTAGTCCTGACGAAGGGTCTCGGCCTGAAACGTCGACTGCGCCTCTTCCTATAGATGCTGCTTGGCCTGCTGCGTTCACCAGCAACTTTGATGTTTGTTCCATAGTTCTTCTCTGTTTTGTGACTGCCTGTGGGAAAGATGAATCTCAGGGTGGTACACTGCATATATATTTTGATAATAAATGTACTTTGAATCTTTGAATAGAACAGGGATGTTTGGCTGAATTCCTTTAATGGAGAACACCTCTCTACGACTTTGTTCAACATGGAGAGGCTGATGCATGGGCAGCCACTGCACAGTCCTTGACAAATCAGGTCAGGGCCCAGAGGCATGGAATGCAAATGACCGGGGATCCTTCACTGCTGCAGCCTTCCTCCACCTTCACTGCCAGTGATGTGCCATCATCTTCTGCCAGGTTTACTGTTGAGATCTTGGTTGGATCACACTCTGTCTGGAATCTCCCCACTGACCTTACCACCATGGATGACCCTACCCAGGAGCTAAGTGCCAGATGGATAATCTCCACAGGGCATCACATCCAGATCTCCAGAACTCATAAGCCTTTCCACCAGGACAAGGTGGTGATCCTTATCATAAGCTACAGTAATGGGACAAGTTTTATTCCTTCATTTGAGCTCCTGTTCCTTCCACCTACACAATGGGTAGGAAAAGGCACTCTCTAGCTCTAATAACATACTGAAACTGCGATGTATTATTTTATTATTTTGCTGATATGGTAGGATGCTGCGTCAGTCAACTGGAGTTAATAAATATTTATTCTAATTCCAAGCAGCAGCCTTCTGCTTGACTGGTGTCCTCTAGCACAGGCATTGCAAACTATTCCATCTCTTTCAAATTACATTAAGGTTACATGCTGAAAAGGATACAGTGATAACTCCATGCCCTTTGAAAGGCCCAATAACTCATGAGACAATGTACCTGAGTGACTCTTCTACTAAATAAAAGTCTTCTAAAACAATTGGTTACGTGCTTCCAGCAAGCAAGATGGATCCTTTTAGGATATGAATGTAATACTCAGCACCAAAATATTTTGAACTTTCAAAGTGAGATTGCAAATTCATTATTTCACCACTAAGTGCAAACACTCCCAAAAAAAGGGTGAATTTGGCACAACAAAATTCCCAGAGGCTTGCGCCAATGTCCTTGAATGGAAAAGCCTACAGAATTTTGTGGGTAGTGCTCAGTCCATCACAAGGAAAGCCCTCTCCACCATTGAGCACATCTACATGAGAGCTGTCGCAAGAAAGCAGCATCCATCATCAGGGAACCACACCACCTAGAAAATGCTCTATTCTTCCTGCTGCCATCAAGAAGGAGGTTCAGGAGCCTCAGGACTCATACTGCCAGGTTCAGTAAGTTATTAACCCTTAACCATCAGGCTCTTAAACCAATGGGATAACTTCACTCACCCATCATTGAAATATTCCCACAAACTATAGCCTCAGTTTCAAGGACTCTTCACCTCATGTTCTTCATATTTATTGTTTATTTATTATTATTATTTTGCTTGTTCTTTCTTTGTACTTGCTGTGAACGCCCACAAGAAGATTAATCTCAGGGTTGTATATAGTGATGTATATGTACTTTGATAATAAATTTACTTTGAACTTTACAAGTTGAATTGAGACCAATAGAAAGAAAATCAGCCTTTAAATATCTCAGATTCATTTCTGTCCTCTTTGTTAATTGGAGTTAATTAAAAGTGTCACAGTTGTACAGCTAGCAGAGCAGCCACATCACGGCACCACAGACTAGGGTTCAATCCCAACCCTGGGTGCTCCGGTGTGCATTGTGCCTGTGACTGCACTTGCTTCCTCTCACATCCCAAAGATGCGCAGGATAGTAGGTTAGGTTGACAATATAATTAACCCCAGTATGTGATAAGTGATAGAATTCTGGGGTAATGAATAAGAATGCGGTGTTGGGTCTGATTGTTCAATTGTTTTTTTTTGCAGCTTAATAATTAACGGTCTGCTTGTATCTATATAACCACTTATATACATATAACTGTTTAGTATATTTCCTAGTGGCCACAGCATGTATATGCAGTTGTTCAGTGTGTCCCCTGGTGTATGATTCTGGAAAGCTCTAGAAGCTTCTCTGGTGTTGCATTATTTGGATAGGGATGTCTGACTGGCTGTCTCTTATATGCAAATTTGAATAGAATGTTCCTTATCTATAGAGTATAAAAAGATCTGGCCCATGTTGGATAACATATTTTCAAAAATTCTTATTTTGTCTATCTTTTTGCTATTCTCCCTCCTCAGTTCCTAGTCCTCTATCACTTTCCGTTTTAAACTTCCTTTGTTCTATTAGCGCTTAATAAAATGATCTGAAGCAACATCTTTTGTGCCTTTTTTCAGACTTTTAAAGAACATTGGATTAAAAACATCAGAATCCAACAGTGGGGAGATTAAGCAAAGAGATTAATATAGGATTAGTATAAGCACGGTAACATGGCAGTTAGCGCAATTGATTTACAGTGCCAGTGATCACCGATTGAGGTTTGATTCCCACCGCTGTCTGTAAGTGGTTTGTACATTATCACCGTGACCACGTGGGTTTCCTTGGAGTGCCACAGTTTTCTCCCGCATTCCAAAAGATGAATGGTTCGTGTTACTGAGTCATGGACATGCTGTGTTGGCGCTGGAAGCGTGGCAACACATTTGGGCTTCCCAGCGCAATCCTTGGACTATGCTGTGTGTTTTGATGTTTCAATTTGCATGTGCCAAAAAGTCCTAATCTAAAAATGGGTGCTTAATGGTTGGCTAAATTAATAAAACTGAAGGGCATGCTTCAGTGCTGTTGATCTCGATTTAATACAAATAATTATCTTGCATTAATCTGAAGTACACCCTTCACAGTTTGAAGTCCTGGGTTTTATAGACAGCATTCAATACGACTCATCAGGAAAGGAAATCTCCCCATGAAAGATGGTTAACGGGACTGTTTCATTTCTACTTGTTTCCCATACACAGCATGGGAATAGAGGCAATCATAGTGTCATGACTTAAGCCTTAATGAAGGGTCTCAGCCCAAAACATCTACTGTTTATTCCTCTCCACAGATACTGCCTCATCTGAATTCAGAATCAGGTTTAATATCACCAGCATAGATTGTTCAGGTTTACTCCTTCCACCCAGTAACAACTTCAACAATGCACAGGATTGAAAGAAGTTGCAGAGGGTTGTGAACTCAGTCAGCTCTGTCAGCAGGGACAAACCTCCCCACTATCAAGAACATCTTCAAAAGGCATTGCATCAAAAAGGCAGCATCCATTATTAAGGACCCTCACGGTCCGGGACATACCCTCTTCCCATTGCTATCATTGGGAAGGAGGTACAGGGCACTGAAGACACACACTCAATGATTTAAGAACTGCTTCTTTCCCTCTGCCATCAAATTTCTGTCCCGATGAACACTACCTCACTATTCCTCTTTGTTGTAATGAGAGATTGAGTTTGGATGCTTACAGGGGCGTAAACGCCGAAGAGCAAACAGGAGGGATCTTGACACAGAACCTTGACTCAGAGACTTGACACAAAGCCCTGACACAGAGCCTTGATTCAGAGAGATGCAGTCTCATAGGTAAACCTTGAAACTGGAGCTAAATTTAGAACAAACGGTTCTAAGCGGTTGGGAAACGTAGTTACCTCACAGGAAAAAGACCAACGAACTGGCGACTAGTGGTTGTGACACCAGGGTTTTTATACTGCAGTTCTCGATGGAAACTAGGTGTGCCGTCATAAAAGCAAATTAGAAGCAATTGGGAAATTAACCGTTGGAACTGTGGCAAAATCAAAGGAAATTAGGAGCAAGATAGGGAATTAACGATCGGGACCATGACAGTCTCCCCCCCCTCCCCCCACCAACGGGATCCTCCAGGTGATCCAACAGGCTTGTCCGGATTGTCCCGACGGACATCACGGATGAGGGAAGGGTCCAGGATGAGGGAGCGGGGAATCCAGAAATGTTCCTCTGGGCCGTATCCCTGCTAATCAATTGCCTGTCGCACCAACAGGTCAACAGAGGACGCCATCTCCACGGTACTTCACTCTGCCCTGACACACCTGGACAGCCCCAACTCTTACGTCAGAATGCTGTTCATTGACTTTAGTTCGTGCCTCAAGGCTGTGTGCTGAGCCCTCTTCTGTACCCCCTTTTCACCTATGACTGCATTCCTGTACATGGTTCTAACTCCATAATCAAGTTCGCAGACAACACCACGTTGGTTGGCCTGATGAGAGGAGATGACGAGACGGCATACAGGGATGAGGTGCAGCATCTGGCCATGTAGTGTGCCAACAACAACTTGGCCCTTAACACCCAGAAGACCAAGGAGATCATTGTGGACTTCAGGCATGCTAAGAGCCATACTCACATCCCCATCTACATCAACGGAGCTGTAGTGGAGTGTGTATCAAGCTTCAAATTCCTTGGTGTTCACATTTCTGATGATCTCACCTGGCCCCTGAACTTCTCCATCCTGATCAAAAAGGCACAACAGCGCCTTTATTTCCTGCGGAGCATCAAGAAAGCTCACCTCTGTCCCAGGATACTGACAGACTTTTACTGCTGTACCATTGAGAGCATACTCACCAACTGCAGCTGAGTGTGGTATGGCAATTGCCCCGTATCAGACCGCAAAGCACTCCAGCGTGTGGTGAAAACTGCCCAGCGGATTATCGGTACCCAATTGCCCACCATTGAGAACATCTACCATAAATGCTGCCTGGGCAGGGCGAAAAGCATTATGAAGGATGCATCTCACCCTAACCATGGACTTCTTACTGTCCTCCCATCCGGTAGGCGCTACAGGGGCCTCTGTTCCCACACCAGCAGGCACTGGAAGGGCTTCTTCCCTGAGGCTGTGACCCTGCTGAACCTCACATCACAGCGCGAAGCAGTATTGCACCCATATTGTACTGTCTCAGTACTTTTATATTTGTGTGCTGTAGCACTTACTTTTTATTCGCAGTTATTTTGTAAATAACACTATTCTTTGCATTTCTGGTTAGATGCTAACTGCATTTCATTGGCTTTGTATCTGTACTTGGCACAATGACAATAAAGTTGAATCTAATCTAATCTAATCTAATCGACCAGGTATTGGAGGCCCCTGCCTTGGTGGCGCACATCCAGTGATCACCGGACGGTGTATGCTGGATGGTCGTCAATGATCTGGGCGGGTGGAGGGGGTTCGGCAGGAGGGCACAAAGGGCTAAGAGATATTGGTTTCAATTGGGAGACGTGGAATGTAGGATGGATGTGCATAGATTTGGGCAGTTTGAGTTTGACTGCTGTGGGATTGAAAATACTCTCAATTTCGAATGGTCCCAGGCAGCAAGGGGTGAGTTTCTTGGGTTCATTCTTGAGGGGGATGTCTTTAGAAGACAGCCAAACCTGCTGCTCAGGCCAATAATCAAGTGCAGGAATCCGATGGCGATCGGCAATCCTCCGGTTGCAGTCAGCTGAGCGGAGCAGGGCCATGCATGTGTCTTCCCTGTTCTTGCGGCACCGGTGGAGATGGGCCTGAACAGAAGGCACAGCTGTGTCATCTTCATGAGCGGAGAACAGAGGCAGTTGGTAACTGAGGGAGCATTCAAAGGCGGACATTCCAGTGGTGGTGCTGACCAGGAAGTTGTGGGCATACTCTACACAAGCGAGGTGAGTGCTCCAGGATGACGGGTTGTTGGCGGTTATGCAGCGCAGTGCTGCTTCCAAATCCGTGTTAGCTCGTTCTGCTTGACTGTTGGTCTGCGGATGAAAGCTGGACGACAGACTAACTGAGGCTCCAAGGGCTTGACAAAAAGATCTCCAGACTTGAGAGATGAATTGGGGACTGCGGTCAGAAATAACGTCAGAGGGAAACCCCTGAAGGCGGAAGACGTGATGGACGAGAAGGTCGGCTGTTTACTCACATCCTTCTATAGATGTAGGCAGCAGATTATTAACAAACAAAACTTCATTCATATTAAAAAAAATAAAAGTATAAATGCTGCAATACCCTTTCATTCTTTCCATTCAAGGTCAATGCTTTGAGTAGTGTTCTATTACATTACTACACATCAATCAGTAGCAATGCTGCCACTCATGTCACACTCTGGGGTGATTTACAACTGCAGTAGTTGAGGGGTTTCTTCACCCAACCCGGCCCCATCCTCTCCAGTAACAGAACAACTCTACATCATGCTCCACCACCAAGACCTTGCGGTGGCTGCACCAAGCTTCACTGCGTCACTTAACATGTACTCCTGCAGCCTGAAATGTGCCGGTCGGAGCCAGGCGGGAGGTGAGTGATTTGAAGATGCCCTGGATCACGGGGCACTTTATGGTGCCTGGCTCCGCCACCTTTACCCAGTCCTTTGCCTCCTCTCCCGCGGCCAGACATGATCCTGCTTCAATCAGGTCACTGCTCGGTGACAAACCGACTGCTGCTGTCTCTTTTTATACGCAGAGCCCCGGTCTGACCGCGAAAGGTGCAGAGAGAAAGTTCTGAGAAGGGAATGAAACACAGCAGGAGTGATTGACTGCAGAGTGCATTCCCCCATTTTACAGCTCTCCCTCCACTTTAACAACCACCAATTTCCAATATTTTTCCCCAAAACAGAACCGAAACACAGCATTCTAGACAAACTCTCTCACACACCAGGTACAAACTGATTTCCTCGATTTTACTGTCCCCAACTCTGTTCCAGAATTAAAAGAAATAATTCTTCATTCTGCATTCTTATGGAGCTGGGTGAAAGTGCTGTCTGTCCCTCCCCGGGCTCATGAACAGTGCAGAATACCCTCCTTACACAGAGGCTGGTGGGCGAGTGTGCAGTTGGTCTCAGCGATTAATTCATTAAAATAATTGTGGCACCAGATAGTGAAGAGGAAATGAAAATCCGGTCACAGGAAGCAATAGAAAATACAAGCAGATCTGTGCTTCTGGAACCTTCTACAGAACAGTTAAAGGAGTTCAGAAAGCTAAAATCATTGGACTGAATACTCATTGAAAACAATGATAGCAGAAACCTGCTCAAACAGGTGATTAGAAAAGTCAAAATAGTGTCCATGAAATGTCCTTGGTGAGCAGAATCATGGCTAATCTCAAGGCATTTTACTCTTATGTTAAGAAATGGAGGAGAAGTAGGAGAGGGCAGGTCCACACAAGGTTAAAGGAAGAATGTTGTGGTTGAAGTCAGAGCAAGTGGCTGAGGTACAGAATGAATACTTTGTGTCAGTATTTACTGAGGAGAAGGAATTGGTGTTGCAATGAGCGAAGGAAGCGAATCCAAGTGCAGGACACAGGCATGGAGATTGAGTTTGGATGCTTACGTGGGCGTAAACGCTGAACAGCAAACGGGAGGGATCTGCACGGAGCCTTGACTCAGAGGTAAACCTTGAAACTGGAGCTAAACTTAGAACAATCAGTTCTAAGCAGTCGGGAAACGTAGTTATCTCACAGGAAAAAGATCAATGAACTGGCGACTAGTGGTTGTGACACCAGGATTTTTATACTGCAGTTCTTGATGGAAACCAGGTGTGCCGTCATCAAAGCGAATTAGAAGCAATTGGGAAATTAACAGTCGGAACTGTGGCAAAATCAAAGGAAATTAGGAGCAAGATAGGGAATTAACAATCGGGACTATGACACTCTTTTGTACAATTTGTTTATTTATTTTACTATACCTTTCGGTAGTGTTTTCCGTCTTGCTTTATACTTCTGCCACAAAACAACACATTTGGTGATGTAATGTCAGAGATAATAAACCTGATTCTGATTCTGATTCCAAAAAATCTTCTCCACTAACCCAGGGTATCCTGTTAACAGTGAACTGTCACGCACTCCATTGGCCTATCTGATATCCATAGTGAACTTATACAGATCCCAACTTGCTGCAGTGTGTGAGCCAATCATCAATGAAAATGCCCTCCGTGTGTTAGTGCCATCCTTGGGAGGGGCTCAAAGCAAACCTGCCTTTGCGACAGCTGAGAAAAATTTTCATGTTTGGGAATATCACATTGCTTTGCCAAGGTGTTTGTTCATTTTGTTCATTCTGTTTGTCTCTCTGAGTTGCATAGTGGCGTATCTGTTATCACTGTTGCCTCACATTCTTGAGACACAGGTTCAGTCCTGAACATGGGTGCTATCTGAAGCAGCAAACAGCTGGAGGAACTCAGCAAGCCAGGCAGCATCTGTGCAAGGAATTGGATGGGCAGTGTTTCACATTGAGATGATAGATCTTGACTTGGAAAGTCAGCTGCCCATTTCTATAAGACCATAACATCATAAGACATAGGTGCAGAATCAGGCCATTTGACCCACTGAGTCTGCTCTGCCTTCTGATCAACACACACAAAATGCTGCGGCAACTCAGCAGGCCAGGCAACATCTATGGAAAAGAGTACAGTCGATGTTTCAGGCCGAGACCCTTCAGCAGTACTGGAGAAAAAAAGATGAGGAGTGGAGTTAAAAACACAAGGTGATAGGTGAAGCTGGGAAGGGGAGGGGTGAAATAAAGGGGTAGGAAGTTGATTGGTGCAAGAGTACAGGGCTGGAGAAGTGGGTATCTCATAGGAGAGGACAGAAGGCCATTGAGGAACGAAAAGAGGGGAGGAGCACCAGAGGGAGGCAAAGAGCAGGCAAGGAGATAACATCAGAGAGGGAAAAGGGGATAAGGAATAGAGAAGGTGGCGCTGCCACTACCAGAAGTTTGAGAAATCAATGTTCTTGCCCTCAGGTTGGAGGCTACTCAAATGGAATATAAGGTGTTGTTCATCAAGGGACAAGGGAGTCATGTAGGGATCGATCCTTGTGGAAAGCATAAAGTGGGGGGGGGAATGTGGAAGATGTGCTTGGTGGTGGGATCCCATTAGAGGTGGCGGAAGTTTTGGAGAATTATGTGTTGGACACGGAGGCAGGTGGGGTTATGGGAGAGGACAAGAGGATCGTTATCCCTGGTAGGATGGCAGGAGAATGGGGGTAAGAGCAGATGTGTGTGAAATAGAAGAGTTGAGGGCTGCGTTGATGGTGGAGGAAGGGGAGATTCTTTCTTTGAAGAAGGAGGACATCTCTTTCGTTCTGGAATAAAAAAGCCTCATCCTGAGTGCAGATACGATGGAGGCAGGGGAATTGAGAGGAATTTTACGTGTAACTGGTTGGGAAGAAGTATACTAGTTTATACTGGCCAATTAACCTACCAGACCTTTGGGATGCAGGAGGAAAGTAGGGTAGTAATAGTAGTGCAATCCCTTGAGTCGAGTATGATTTTCTTCTAAAGACTTATTCCCTTAATGGAGAACAGCTGTGCATGACTTTGTTTAATGTAGGGAGGCTGATACCTGGGCAGCCACCACATGGTCTTTGCCAGAGTCCAGGAGGTGGAACACAAGATGACTGGGGACCCCTCACTGCCGCAGTCTGCTGTGATGTGTCATCATCTTCCACCAGCTCTATTGCTGAGGTTTTGTTTGAATTGCTGTTTGTCTGGAACTTCTCCCTTGAGCTTTCCGCCATGGGTGACCCTACCAGGAGTTAAACCCCAGACAGCATTGCTCTGGGGATCTCAGGAACTCACAACACTCTCCACCACGGCAAGGTGACGACCCTCAGAGAACTGGAGTACCCCGATGAAACCGAAACAGTTACAGGGAGAACATGCAAATTCCACACAGCCAACATCTGAGGTCAAGGTTGAACCCAGGTCTTTGGCGCTGTGAGGTAGTGGCGCTTCCTGCTGGACTAATGTGGTGCCCAGAGATAGTCAACGAGTTCTGAACTTTTCCCTGTACATGCATGTGGCATTGCCCGACTCATAGCACTTGAAGCAAGGCCCATTTTGTCATAAAGGAGATCCCCCTCATCTGCACCAATATCTGCATGTTTCTGCTAATAACAGAACTATGTATTGCCCAATAGCTCATTTCATCAGCAAACAAGGCACAAAACCATTAATTCAATAAACTTACAAATTGAAGGAGTTATCAAATTCAAAGGAAACTTTCACACAGCGGCCATTTTATTGGGTCAATCATGTGGCAGCAACTCAATGCATAAAAGTATGCAGACATGCTCAAGAGGTTGATTTATTGTTCAGACTAAACATCAGAATAGGGAATTTGATCTAAGTGACTTTGATCGTGAAATGATTGCTGTTGCCTAACAGGGTGGTTTGAGTATCTTAAAAACTGCTGATCTTTTGAGATTTTCATGCACTGCAGTCTCTGGAGTTTACCGAGAATGGTGGAAATAACAAAAAAAAAATCCAGTTAGCAGCAGTTTTGTGTGTGGAAATGCTTTGTTAAGAAAGGTCAGAAGAGAATGGCCAGACTGGTTCAAGCCAGAATATCTCAGAAAGGATGTGTTGCCATTGGAGAGTGTCCAAAGGCGGTTCACGAGACTGATTCTGGGAATATGAGGAGTGTTTGACAGCTTTGGGTCTGTACTCATTGGAATTTAGAAGAATGCAGAGGTGGGGGGAGAACCTCATTGAAACCTACTGAATATTGAAAGGACTAGATAGGGTGGATGTGGAGAGGATGTTTCCTATGTGGGGATATCCAGAAGTAGAGGGCACAGCCTCAAAATTGAGGGGCAGCCATTTAGAAGTAAGGAGCAATTTTTTAACACAGAATAGTAAATCTATGGAATGCTCTGCCACAGACTGTGGTGGAGGTCAATACTGTGCATACATTTAAGGTGGAAGTTGATTGTTTCCTGATCGGTCAGGGCATCAACGGATATGGCAAGAAGGCAGGTGTAAGGGGTTGAGTGGGATCCGGGATCAGCCATGACGCAATGGTGAAGCATACTTGATGGGCTGAATGGCCTAATTCTGCTTCTATATTTATGGTCTATGGTCTGAACTGACAGGAAGGCAACTATAACTCAAATAACCCTGTGTTACAACAGTGGTGTGCAGAGAGCATCTTTGAGTGCATATGTTGAAGCTTGAAGTAGATGGGTTACAGCAGCTGAAGACCAGAAACATACCCTCAGAGGCCACTTTATTAAGTTCAGGAGGTTCAGTAAAGTGGCCAGTGTATTATTAATAATCTGAGCATATTACCAAAGACCAAAGACCTTATATGTCACCATACACTACTCTGATATTTACTCGCTTGCAGGCATTTACAATTAAACAAAGAAATACAATAGAATCAATGAAAAACTGCACAACTAACATGCAGAGAAAACAAACTGTGCAAATACAATAAAAGTAATAACAAATAACAATTAAACAAACACCAGGCAAGAGTTACAACAAACTGTGGCTAAGAGCTCTTGGCAGTTCTTCTGCAGTTAATAGTCTCTTGGAGTTAATTAAGAATCCTTAGTACGCGTCTGGTGAAAATTAGCACTCCTGCTACCCCGTGCCTGTTGGTTTGACAATGTTATCTTGTATCATAAGGACGATTTAAGCAAATTATTCTGGAAGCTCTTTAAATTGAACAGCCTTCACGTTCCCCAAAGACCAAAGTTTGTCTGAGATTTGAAGCACATTTATCTAAATAGAAATGAATCTCAAAGAACTGACACCATAGTCAGTGCAGCTTTCAAATTCCTTTTAAAGTCTATCCTTCTATTTGAGGGCTTTAAAATGGACATTTATGTAAATTTAGTTTACAATTTTATCACTCATTGTTCATAATTTAAAAGATTCTTTACTTTAAAAACGAGCTTTTAGTCATATTACAGGCTCAGTAATATTACTCTGTAGTGAAAGCACAACAAGAACAAATTGTTTAAAATAATATTGTAAATGTTGCGATATATCCTACCATACCTTCACAGAAGCACTTGGAAACAATGAATACTGAGCCAAAGGAGATGTCCAAAAGCTTGTTTATAAAGGATTACATCAGATTTATGCCCCAGCACTGTGCATTCACAATGAATACAGAGCCAACGGATGTGTCCAAAGGCTTGTTTACAAAGGATTGCATTGGATTTAATGGCTCAGTGCTGGGCATTCACGATAACACAAAAGGAATTAGGAGCTTGGGTAGCCCAACTGGCCCTTCAACCCTGCCCTATCATTCATCAGCCGCTGTCTCAACTGTTACACCACCCCAGGCCTCTCAATTCAAGATCAAGTTCAAATTTAATTGTCATTCAACCATACATGTGTACAAATCTAAATGAGACAGTGGTTCCAAGGTGCCAAACACAGTATGTACAGTCATACTTAGCACACACTACATATAGTTATGACCCAGCAGATACAGTTACAAAAAATAATATTAAACTTCCTGTTTAAGATGGCATACTGAAGTTGGCGGACGGTTTACTGGTGGTTTAAAAGGCAAGAAATTCGACTAAAAATTAGTAACAGTTTTTCTGAGGTACATTATGGTAAGTTATCAGCACAAGCAATAAAGAGGCAAGGAAAGATGAAGTTGACTCAAGGGATGAGCTGTGCATGTGCGTTGCAAAGTTGGAGCGTAATATGCTTGAGATAATGTTGGAGTCGGAGACGGTGTTGAAGAAAGAGATGGAATGAATGATTCAGAGAGGAATCGAGGCAAAGGTGTTTCTGTGCCCGTCCACCTAAACCGGAAGGAAGGTTGGATCAGCGCCGAGCCAGTTTGGAAAGGTCAAGAACGTCTTGAGCACAAAATACTCTGCAGATGCTGGGGTCAAAGCAACATTCACAACACGCTGGAGGAACTCAGCAGGTTGGGCAGCATCCGTGGAAATGATGAGTCGATGTTTCGGGCCAGAACCCTTTGTCAGGACTGTAGAGGGAAGGGGCAGAGGCCCTATAAAGAAGGTGGAGGGAGGGTGGGAAGGAGAAGGCTGGTAGGTTCCAGGTGAAAAACCAGTAAGGGGAAAGATAAAGGGGTGGGGGAGGGGAAGCAGGGAGGGGATAGGCAGGAAAGGTGAAGGAGGAATAGGGGAAAACACAGTGGGTAGTAGAAGGAGGCGGAACCATGAGGGAGGTGATAGGCAGCTGGGGGAGGGGGCAGAGTGACTTAGGGATAGAGGAAGGGGGGGAATTACCGGAAGTTGGAGAATTCTATGTTCATACCAACAGGACCCCACCACTAAACACATCTTTCCCTCTCCACCCGTCTCCGCTTTCCGCAGGGATCGGTCCCTCCGCGACTCCCTGATCCACACGTACCTCCTCACGGATCTCCCACCTGGCACTTATCTCTGTAAGCGCAAGTGCTACACCTGTCCCTACACCTCCTCTCTTGCCTCCATTCAAGGCCCCAAACAGTCCTTCCAGGTGAGGCAACATTTCACTTGTGAGTCTGTTGGGGTCAACAACTGCATCTGGTGCTCCCGGTGCGGCCTCCTCTACATCGGTGAAACCCGATGCAGATTGGGGGACCACTTCGTCGAGCACCTCTGCTCCATCCGCCACAACAGACAGGATCTCCTGGTAGCCACCCACTTCAACTCTGCTTCTCACTCCCATTCAGATATGTCCATACATGGCCTCCTCTACTGCCATGAATAGGCTAAACTCAGGTTGGAGGAGCAACACCTCATATACAGTCTAGGCAGTCTCCAGCCCCTTGGTATGAACATAGCGTAGTGTGATGAACTGAGACCAAGGCTATGGGCCTACTCCGGCTGTTCCAGGATTCGGGTCTACGCACTCAATTTGGTTTGGAATACTGCTGCTCGCTTCTATTGGTTGCATGATATGTGCTTTTTTACCCTCTTTCTCTGCGCATTGGGGTTGGACTTTTTATAATTTGGGTTCATTAGAGCTACTTAGTCGTAGTCATACTTGTCATACTTGCTTTGTGGTTACCTGTAAGCAGACAAATCTCAAGATTGTGTAATTTATATACTTTTTAATAATATATGTACTTTGAATCCTTTGAATCTTCAATATCAGCACAAGTCCCTGAGTGACAAGACCTGAAGATTGATGGTGCAAGGGATGTTGTCCCGGAGCCACAGTTCTACAAGAACAAGTAGTTGCTTATCTTACAGTGGTTCAATGGCAGATGAATGCAAATCAGCTTGTCTCGTGCTGGGTCAGCTGCAGGCAACCCAGCTTGTTTTTTAGGGAGGAAACACTGGGGAGCAACACCGATGAAGTAGGATTCCCTAAATTCTTGAAAATTTATCTACTTCCTGCCGGCTGGTGGCGTAGTGGCATCAGCACTGGACTGCGCGGCGGATGTTCCCAAGTTCAAACCCAGCCAGCTCCCCCCGGCACGCTTTCCACCCGTGCAGGGTTAAGGGCTGGTGATCTCTTTGAAAACAAAACTCACCCGGCAGACGGCAATGGCAAACCACTGCTGCAACTTGCCTTGTATGCGAATTCCAACTACGTCAGAACGGCGTGGGAGGAAGTCGTCCGCTACCTGGAAAAATTCCGGATGCGACCTACATTATTATTATTACCCACAACTCGCTGGAGGAACTCAGCAGGTCGGGCAGCATCCGTGGAAAAGATCGGCCGACATTTTGAGCCGGAACCCTTCGTCAGGACTGTAGGGGGAAAGGGCAGAGGCCCTATAAAGAAGGTGGGGGGAGGGTGGGAAGTAGAAGGCTGGTAGGTTCCAGGTGAAAAACCAGTAAGGGACCTTTCCTTTTCTTCACCTTTCCTGCCTATCCCCTCCCTGCTTCCCCTCCCCCACCCCTTTATCTTTCCCCTTACTGGTTTTTCACCTGGAATCTACCAGCCTTCTCCTTCCCACCCTCCCCCCACCTTCTTTATAGGGCCTCTGCCCCTTCCCTCTTCAGTCCTGATGAAGGGTTCCGGCCCGAAACGTCGACTGATCTTTTCCACAGATGCTGCCCGACCTGCTGAGTTCCTCCAGCGTGTTGTGAGTATTGCTTTGACCCCAGCATCTGCAGAGTATTTTGTGATTATTATTATTATCTACTTCCTATTTAAATATACCACATGATCTTGTCTCTATATACCACCTGTGTAGAGAATTCCAGAAATGAATATTTCTGGGTGAAAGATCAATCCATTCCAGCATTTATAGTCATAGAGTCATCGAATCATAGAGTATGCAAAGGCCCCCTCGGGCCCAGTTCCTCCGTGCTTTTCAAAATGCCTGTCTAAGCTAGTCCCATTTCCCTCCAAACCATTCCTATCTGTTTAAATGTTGAATAGCGCCTGCCTCTATCACTTCCTTTGGAAGCTCACACCACCCTCGTCCCCATGAAAAGGTTGCTCCTCCAGTACCTTTTAAACATTTTTCCCCTCATTTTAAATCTACGTCTTCAAGTCTCAGACTCCAGTGTTCACGTCACTCCATTCATCTTACTCTATCGACGCCCTAGTCTATCTCTCACGTACACGTCAGTAATATGAGGAAGTCCGGAGCAACACACCCAGAACGCTTTTGGAACTCAGCAGCTTGGGCAGCATCCATGGAAATGAATGAACATTTGACGATTTGGGCTGAGAATCTTCTTCAGGACTGAAAAGGAAGGAGATGGATGTCAAAATAAAAAGGCAGGGGGAGGAGAAGACGACTAGCCGGAAGGTCGATCCATGTGTTGGTCCATGGCCTCCTCTTGTGCCAAGATGAGGCCACCCTCAGGGTAGAGCAACACATCATATTCCATCTGGGTAGCCTCCAAACTGATGGTATGAATCTCAATTTCCCCTTGTGGTAATCAAATTTTCTCCCACCCTGTCTCTTCCTCTATTCACCACTCCGACATTTTACCTCTTCTCAACTGCCTGTTATGTTCCTCTGGGTTTCCACCTCCTTCCCTTTCTCTAATGGTCCACTTTACTCTCCTATCAGATTCTTTCTTCTCTAGCCCTTGACCTTTCCCACCCATCTGTCTTCATCTACCACCTTCCAGCTAACCTTTCTCCCCCTCTCTCCACACTTTTATTCCAACATCTTTGCCCTTCCTTCCCAGTTCTCAAGATGGGTCTCGGCCCAAAGCATCGCCAGTTTATTCAATTCCGTAGATGCTGCCCAACTTGTGGAGTTCCTCCAGCATTTTGTGTATTACTTTGTAAATGTCATTCTCCGTAACCATATTTTGAATTCTATTATTGTTGTTCTCTTGTACAAATGCAATATATTGGTGCAACGCAAGTGATCTGTAAATTCGACTGTGCTGCCATCAGTGCACGAGTCTGAGACATTCAAGTGTCTGAAACACCAGACATGCACAGTGGCGTCAAATAGTCCCCACACTTAGCCAAGAACATTGAGAGCCACTTACGGAGAGGTGTGGCTCTGTAAAATATATCAGGCCTGCTTCTGTGTGACCTCTAAGGAAATTATCTCCCTGATCTGGCTGCAGGACAGTTTCAGGTATGGAATTTCCAGCAGGCCTTTTTCTGTCTTGGACGATGATGATGATGATGATGATGATGATGATGATGATGATGGCTGGTTCTTCGGCTATGAAGGTCAGGAAGAAGAGGAGTCCTCAGGAGTGATGGCACAATTAATGGTGACGGTAGAGGCCAATTCTGGATCTGCAGACTCCGGAACAGCAGGGCCTCAGGAACAGCTGGGATGCGGCACTTGGGTAGTAGGATTCTTCCCGCGTCTCCTCTTCTCTTCAGCAGTTGCCGGTCTGGGTTTCTCAAAATTCTTGGCTGCTCCGGTGGATCAGTGTTTTCCAGAGGTCTCGGTCAGAAGCCAGCTGCTGCCACTCATTAACCTCGATATTTGCCTGAGAGAGCTGCTGCTTAAGTTGGTCGTTGTACCTCTTGCTCAGGGCACCGTGATCTCTCTTGCCTTGAGAGAGTTCTTCGTAGAGTACTGTTTTCGGTAACATGAAGTTGTCCATGCAAGGCACGTGTCCTGACCAGCGGAGTTGCTTGAGCAGCAAAGTGGCTTCAATCCTTGAGCCTTCTTCAGGACCTTGTTGCTGGAGACACGATCTTGCCAGCTGATATTCACGATGGGCAGAGCATTGTTGCTCAACCAACTGGATTTGCTTAGAGAACAAGACCCTGGCTTCGGAGCCGTACAGCAGTGTGTGACGATGGCAGCCCAGTGCACCTGGATTTTTGTGGACAGACGCAGCTGGTGGTTCTTCCACATATGTTTCTGGAGGTGCCCGAAGGCATTGCTGGCTCTGGAGAATCGATTGTCAATGTGCCTTACTACCGAGGTGTCATTGGAGATGACTCTGCCCAGACAGGTGAACTGCTCAGTCATGGTGAGAGGGTAGTCATCAATGGTGATCCAAAGTGGGTTGTAAACGCCATGAGGGGGCTTCTAATGGAGGATCATTGTTTTCTTCAGACTGGCCATTAACCCAAAAGCTCTTGCTGCCTTGCTGAACGAGTTCTGCAGCCGGTAGCGTGAGAAAAATCATGCAAGAACCCATTCTCAACCTACTATGTGTTGTGCTTGCACTATACTGCTGCCACAAAACAACAAATTTCACAACATACATCGGTGATAATAATAAACACAAGAGATTCTTCAGATGCTGAAAATTCAGAGTAACACACATAAAATACTGGAGGAACTCAGCAGGCCAGGTAGCAACCATAGAGGAGAAAAAACAGTCGATATCTCTTTTTACATCCTTTTCATAGACGAGGCCTGACCTGCTGAGTTCCTCCAGCACTTTGTGTGTGCTGCTCAGTATTTACAGCCACCTGAGGGCCTGCCTTTAAATTAAGAATTTTACCATTAAAAAACAACTTCTGATTTTATCGTATAATTCAACAATCTACTATAGGTCCTACGGGTGCCAACTTTGAGTGGGGTGGCATTGTAGCACAGTTGCAGCTATATGAGATCAGGGTTCAATTCCCATCACTGTCTGGAGGGATTTTCTTCATTCTCCCCATGACTTTCTATATTCCAGAGATGTACAGGTTAGAAGGTTAATTGGTCACGTGGGTGCAATTGGGCAGTGCAGGCTTGCTGGGCCAGAAGGGCCTGCTACCATTTGGCATCTCTAAATAAACAAAATAAATAAGCATTTGGTTACACTACCTGTTGCCTTAGCTGTGTAAAAAAAAACTTAAGAGCTCGCTAGCAATTGTTGTCTGAAGGTAATTGATTCCAATGATCCTGACCCAAAATGTTGCCTGCTTATTCCATTACATAGATGCTGTCTGACCTGCTGAGATCCCTTAGCATTTTGTGTGTGTTACTCTGTGATAATAAGCCTGAATCTGAACTTTCTTTTGCACTTCTGTCTGTGTCCTGTTAGATTAGTTTAAATGGACGATATGGGTGTAGGCTCGGCTGGCTGGATGGTCTTTTCCTTGCTGAAAAATGTTATGATTCCAGCAAGGTCTCCTTCGTCAAACTATCAGCATAAGGAGAAGGCTGGTAATCAACATATTTGTGATCCGCAAAGCATGGTTCCGTACATCTTTTGAAATATGAATGATCCCCAATACTGTATCCTTCCTTAATACTTAAAGAATAGAAGAAAACAAGCTCTGGGCATCAATGCTCTTGCAGCAGGTGAGAAGGGTGATTCAAAGTTCAAAGTACATTCATTATCAAAGTATGCATACCATATACAACCTTGAGATTCGTCTCCTTACAAGCAGCCACCAAACGAAGAAACCCAATAGAACTCATTTCAAAATGAGACCATCAAACACCCAATGTGCAGGAAAAAAAACAAGTCATGCAAATTATAAAATTAAGCAAATAACATTTAGAATTGAAGCTCACGAAAGTGAGAATGCAGTCATGAAGCCAGTCATGGCTGGTCCAGGAGCCCGTTAGCTGCAGGCCAAAGCCTCGGTTCAGTGTAGAGACAAGTAAACCTCGCAGATCAGTGAGCTGAACGCTGCCCCATTCCTCGCCTCCAGCCCTGACACCCTGACCTTTTCGATCTGGCCCAGTACTTGACCTGGCCAAACCTCTGGTCATTTCTCACTCTTGGACCTGAGCCCTGACGCTAATTAAGAAATTAGGTGGAATTAGATTGAAGTTGAGCAATAGGGACTGTCACAGTCTTTTGGCAAGTACTGAAGATAAAAGGTGCCCATATAATGGATTATACCAGTAATCAATACCAAACAGCACCATGTCAGCACAAGATAACATGGCAAATACTGTCATACTAGTAATGACATGAAGATTCATCTTCAGCTCATTGCATTGCGATTAAAACACAATAACATGGCAAACCATTCTACTTATGACCTTGTTCCTACAACATTTTAGTTCCAGGTATTTGGATCAATCCAACTATTTATCAACTATTTTGTAAATTACATCTTGAAATCTGCTTTGAAGCTGTTGGGAGTTGTTTGACTCTGAACTGCCTTTCAAAATGGTCACTTTGTTGTACCACGCCTTCTATATACTGTGGGAATACATTCACCTCATGATCTACAGTCATCCAAGAACATTGCTTCCACACTTCCTCTTCGGTGAGTATTAGCAATGTATTAATATGTAGAATAGTGGTCGCCAACCTTTTTAAGCCCAAGATCCCCTACCTCGGCCTTAGTGAAAGGCAAGATCGACCTACTAAATCGTTTATGAGAGAAAACAGCTCAGATTGTACTTCCAATTTGAGGCCTTGTATTCGGGCTAATTGTATTTGAATTACATAAAATGCTTTTGTCAAACTTTCAAATTAATTCAACCAAGAAAACACTGTAACTAGCATATCAAACAGGTCATAACTATCTTTCTTTAAGAATATTACAATACTTCACACCTTTAATTCTAAGTTTCATTGTTTAATTTTACTTCAACATGAAAAATAAATGAATAAAAATTGACTGTTGCACTCAGTGTAATGACTGGGGCTGAATACTTTCTGCTAGTTCCCTGAAATTTGGCTCATAACTACAGACAGCCAGTCTGAGACAGTCTGTGAGGTGTCTGTCAGTAAGACAGCTCCTGCACTTAGATTTAATAATTTTCATCTGTGAAAATGCAATTTCACACAGATAAGTTGACCCGAAGTAGGCACTGACTTTTAGTGCGCATGTGATGAGATGAGGGAACTTCTCCCTGCCGACAAGCCCCCAAAAGTCACCGTCCCTTGATCTTGCTTTAAGCTCGATGTCATTTTGCAAATCAATTATTTCCATTTCAATATCACTTGGCACACCAAATACTTGCTGGAATTTGGCTGCTATCTGTTCTAAATAAATGCAGCAATATCTTTCATGACGTTTAACTCCCCAAAACGCCGATCGAACTCTATTGCCAGTTTGTCTAGGTAAGCACAGTAATGCTCAGGGCAAAAAGCATTTTTTTCCTTGATGGCCTGTAACATTTTCTCCAAGTTGGGAAAGTGTGACAGCCTCCTGTTCTTTAAATTTGAAATCCAAATACCGAGCTTGGCCTCAAACGCATTTACTGCGCTCATCATGTGGGGCAGGTGTCGGTCTTTTCCCATGAGCTCGTTGTTAGGTGCATTTAATTTAGCTGTTATGTCTGTCAGAAACCCTAAATCCAGTAGCCACGCATCATCTGACAGTTCCTCGTGCTCCTCGTTTCTTGCCAACAGAAAAGTCTTTATCTCAGGCAGCAAGTCAACAAATGGTTACAGCACTTTGCCGCAACTCAACCACCATGAAGATGTATGTCTCCATAAGCGGCATTGAGTTCATCCAATAACGCCTTGAATAAGCGGTGCTGAAGCGCTTTTGCTCGAATCAAGTTTATCAGTTTGACCACCAGTGTCATTACATGAGAAAAATCCACGACCTTCCCAGCCAAGGCCTGCTGATGAATCACACAGTGATAATTCAGGAAGTTGGGAAAATCAGGGTCATTACGGCACAGTGCTATAAAACCAACGCGCACACCGCGCATTGCTGGGGCCCCATCAGTAGTAATTGCCACCAGTTTATGAATGGGGATGTCATTTTCACGGACATATTTTTTAAACTCGTTGTGAATATCCTTACCTCTCGTTCTCTCCTTTAATTGCAAAAGAGTGAGGAAGTCCTCCCTTGTAAAATCCTGGAAGCCATTCGGAAAAATACAACAAGCTGAGCTGTTTGCATTACATCCAGGGATTTATCAAACTGTAGTTGAAAATATTCACTGAGTGACAAGTCCTTTAACACTTGTCGATCCATGTCCTCTGACAGTGACTCCACCCTCCTTGTCACTGTTGCAGGGCCAAGCGGTATATTACGTATTGCGGTTTTGATGTCGTTTTTGTTCTTAAAGTCATTAACAACAGTTTCTGCAGTAATGGCCATTGCTTCCTTGAATAAATCACCATCTATAAAAGGCTTCTAGTGTTTAGCCAAAAGGTGACTTACACGAAATGTCGCTTCAATAGCAGCCTTATTTTGAGCAGCATGTTTTGTGAAAAATGATAAAATTCCTCTTCCCACTTTGGATGGAATTTGTACGTTTTCGCCTTCTTTTGTGGCGCCTCTGCCATGCTAGCGAGCTACCTTGCGGGATATCACCAGCGAGTGCCGTATACTGATGTTTGCGACAGTCTGCACTCTTATCTAACCTAATTGGTCACTTTGATGCAGCACAGGCTACACTGAAAAAAGTTCAACAGCTAAATCAAAAGAGAGAGAGGCGCTAACATTTCAGTAAAAACTAAAATTAATGCTAATTACTAGCACACTATCCAAAATGCTAAACATGAATTCACGCTATCAAAGGCAAAAAATTCGAAAGGAAGTAAAAAAGAGCAGTACAACTGATCAAACTTTTTCATAACTGACATAATATAAATAGCAGCATAATAGAGTCAAAACCGATTGAAGTTGATCAAATTTTAGTTAAGTCATGAATGCATTAGTGAGTTATTTTTACCCATACGTGTTGTAGTCTTTCACCACTGGACAGTTTGCCCGTTTGTTCGTTTATGTTTAAGTTAAACGAAGTTCTCCCACGCTCCATGGAAATTTGACAGACAGCGGCAATAGTCACATGATGGCAGCACAACATGTGATGCACGACGCTGAGCAGCGGAAAAAGAGAAACACAATAACCAGGGAAAGCAACTAAGTGTGGGTTAAAAATGACTCACATATGCGTTCTTGGGGTAAAATTTGCTTTTGCATCAAAAGGTTTATCAGACATTATGTATTTGTGTATTTCTTTTTCTTTTTTTTGGGATCTACTGGGAAAGTCTCAAAGATCGACCGGTCAATCGCGATCGACTGGCTGGCGACCACCAATGTAGAACATAGAACATTACAGCACAGGTTCTTTGGCCCATGATGTTGTGCCAATCTTTTAACTTGTTCTAAGATCAATCTAACCTTTCCCTCCCATCTAAATCTCCGTTTTTCTATCATCCACATGCCTGTATAAGAGTCTCTGAAACATCCCTCGTGTATTTGCGTCTACCACCACCATTAAAGAAGGAGATGGACAAAGTGAACAGGAATTTTATCAAACATTAATCTCATGATGCATCACACAATATGCTGGAGGAACTCATTAGGTCAGTCCAGATGCAGCGTCTCAACCCAAAATTTATCTCCAGAGATCTCAACCTGTTGAGCTCCTCCAGCCTTTTTGCGAGTTACTCCAGATTCCAGCATCTGCACCCTCCCGCGTCTCAACTTTACGACTCCCATGGTGTTGGTGTCTTCAAGCTTCAAAGTATATTTATTATCAAATTACGTATAAATCATCATATATTACCATGAGATTTATTTTCTTGCAGGCCTTCACAGTAGAACAAATACAGTAGAATTAATGAAAAACTACACGCGAGGACTGATAAACAACCAATGTGCAAAGAAGACAAACTGCACAAATACAAAAAAACTAGTAATAATAAATAAGTAGATAAAGAATCTTGAGACAATGAGTTGCAGAGCCATTGAAAGTGAATCTGTAAGTTGTGTGATTATTATTTAATGTTGAAGTGAATAAAGTTATCTACGTTGGTTCAGGAGCCTACACTGGAAAAAAGACTGAGACCCTTCCTCTGCCACAGAATATTTAGGTCAGGAGTAGAGTAAAATCTTTATGATTAGACCTGATGGTGCAACTGAGAAGTTTGACCTTCATTTAAGTGACAAACAAGGGATTTGAAACGAGCTGAAAACTTGTAATTTAATCTTTCTAATTCAGTAAACTTGGGAGGGAGCTCCCTGAAGAAAGTGTAATTATGACACACTATTTGTGCACAAGTAACCCTTGGAGTTCACGAAAGCCATATAAAGCTGGTGACACCTCAGCAGATTCTAAGACTATGAATTATCAGGAGCCAATTAAGCTACGCTTATCTTTCTTGGGTCTATTTAGGTCACTTTAGAAAAAGTTTCATTTTCCTTGGGGACGCAAAGAAAGCAAATAAATTTCATGCTGCACTTTCTTCTTAGTTCAAAGCAAAAGACCAACATCATATGGGTCACTGGTTTCAGCAGCAGATCCCCCAGAAATGTAGTTAAGTTACATTGTTGGTGCTTGCCTTTTCACAATTCTTTCAACAATCCCAACAAACAACAATTCAATCAATAAATACTCAAGTGGCTGCTTTATCGAATTTAATCCAAATGACTTAAAAAAGGCCATTTAAGGTCATCACATTTTAGTTGTACGTTAGGCAGCCATTTGATCACAGGTAATATAAGCAAAAATATTGGGCAAGAAAACATTTTTCTATATCTATCTATATCAATATTCACTTACATTTTAGAGACTTAACACATGAAAAGTGGAAAGTGATAAGAAAATCATTTTCTTTTTGCTTTTTGAGGCGTAGCTGAGTTTATCACCGAGGAAGTCAAGCAAAATCCCAAGGCTTCAGAGTCCAATTAAAAATTTAACTGAGTGGGCCCAAAGATTTACAGCTGGTCTGTCAGGCTCCATTGACTGCAACACCAGCGTCTGATAGAATGGTCAAAAGCCAAAATATGCTAACATTAATTCCTGGATATGTTGGGGGAGGAGATTTGGAGCTTCTGGCCACTAAGTCATCAGTATAACGAGAGAGGAGCAAATCTACAGGCTAGAACACTCTAAGTTAAGAAGTGGTTACTGCCTTTATTCAATATAGGTTTGGCTAACAGTTAAAGCTATTTGGGTGTGATGGGAGAAGAAGTTGATTTTACTCTCTAGCTTGATATAAAGAGGAAGGGGAACTTGAGAACCCACTGCTTAACCCCAATGTGTCCCAGGTAGTTAACAATGAGTATGGAACACAGAACAATGGAACAGATATGTCCCCTTTCTCTAGCCAATGAAATGAATGCTCGCAGCGTCATGAGGAACCTTCTAGAAGATTAAGAGACGCCATATAGGACCAGCAAGGACATTGGCAACAACAACACAGGAACAACTATTGCAGAAGGATGACCTTAAGTTTGGAACACAGAGAAGACAATAGAGAACCCCATCAAAGTGAGCTCAACCAACTTATCTCACATAGGTAGTCTTGGTGTCCAAGTCATGTGTGTCATGATTTAGGATAAGAAGCAATAAATTGGAACAGTAGCTCAAATGTTATGTTATTAGAAGTCAATGGTATTAATGCATGCTTATGTAAGTTGAATGTTAATTAAGTTGTACCAAACCATGGTTTACAGACTCTGGAGGGGGAGGAGAAGATGGCAACGTGACGCGGCACGCGGCTGCTCCAAATTGATATCGTATTTGTGAACTAGGATGCCGTGCACAATCCTGATTTGATGAAGACAGCCGTGAGAAGCACAGAGGAACATCTGGAGAAACTTCTGAAATGCCTGCTTCGCTGCTGCTGTGCGATCAAGAATCTCCGGAGGGGAAGGCCCCAAATCCTCGGCTTTGCCTATTGCCTGTTGCCGGGGCCAGGGTCAAAGCGCTCAGCAGAGATGGTGCTCGGTGCTCGGTGTCGGAGAGCTGGCTAGAGGCTTGAAGTTTTCGGACGGACTCAGAGTCGGACTGTGGTCGGGTGCTACCAGGGTGCTGCATTGTCAAGTTTGCGGCGCTGGAAGCTCATGGCAGGAAGAGTTTTCTTCCTTCGACCGTCTGCGTGAGATGATGGGACTTTCAAGAGACTTTGAGACTTTTTACCGTGCCCATGGTCTGTTCTTCTATCAAATTCAAAAAAAGATTCAAAAGATTCAAAAAACTTTATTATCATTCTAACTGTACATCAGCTCTGCAGGGCAGAATGAGACAGCGTTTCCCAGGAGCAGTGCAATCATAACATAACAAATGCAACACTAAATAATAAACATAACAATAAATAGTAAAACACAACAGCCACATGTCAGTTAAAATCAAGTTATAAGTGCCCAGTGCAAGTTAAAAGTGTCCAAAAGCAGAGTCAGGTAGAGCAGCTATTTAGCAGTCTGACTGCCTGTGGGAGGAAGCTGTTTAGTAGCCTTGTGGTTTTAGTTTTGATGCTCCTGTAATGTTTACCTGATGGTAGAAGAACAAACAGTTCATGGAGAGGGTGTGAGGGGTCTTTAATAATGATGTACGTAATAATTACGGTATTGCTTGCACTGATGTAACTATAAGTTATAATTATGTGTTTTTTGTCAGTTTTTTTAGTCTTGGTTTGTCTTGTGTTTCTGTGATATTATTCGGGAGGAACAAACTGTATCATTTCTTAATGCATGCATTACTAAATGACAGTTAAAGAGGACTGCGTGTCCTCATAATCTAATCTTAGTTCATTATCATTAAATTAGTTCATAATCCTGTAGAGGTTAAAGGATCAAGGTGTCAGTTGAGATACAACAAGTCACACTGGGTGTTCTTCATACTGGAATTATTTTGCTTTATTATTGTCACATGTACCAAGAGATAGTGAAAAGTGTCTGTCTTATGGCCTTTGCATGCCATGTATTGGAATAATTTGTCTGAAGTACAAAAGTACTTCTTGTACCTTAGTACTACATGCAACCTAGATTTTTGTATAAGGTTTCAGATGGTGCGGCCACCACAGAGCACTGATTTCAACATCATTAAGGTTGTTTGGATTAACTGGTGATACAGACGCAAGCAAGACACCCCAAGTCTGCAGAAGAACTTTAGTAAGTCCTCCAAGATGCCTGGTACAACCCACCAGCCATTTGTCTTATAACACTGCACAAGAAAAGGATTGATGCAGTTTTAAAGACAAGGGGTGGTCACACCAAAAATTGATTTGATTTACTTCTTATACTGTTTTTTTTTGATATTTAGTAAATTTTCATTTCATTCGTTTTGAAAGAATCTTCACTTTACAATTTTTTTTACCTGTGCCGAGAACTTTTGCACAGTGCTGTACATTGAGTCAGTATGGAATGGTCCATATGGCTGGCATGCAAACTGAAGACTTTCCCTGTATATCGGTACATGTGTCAATAATAAACCAATAGAAGTGCCATAGTATGAAGAACAAAGGGAGTGATTTGATGTACCTTGACTGACATATTGACTCTGTAGGATATCAACTGATGCTTCAAACTTTACAACAGTAATCAAAACATGGAGCAACACACAATATACGGGGGGATCTCAGAAGGTCAGGCAGCATGCGTGGAAGGGAATAAATAGTCGATGTTTCAGGCAAAGACCTTTCATCAGGACTGGAGAGGAAGGGGGAAGATGCCAGAATAAGAATATCTGGGAAGATGAAAGCGTATAAACTGGCAGGTGATAAGTGAAGCCAGGTGAGGGGAGGAGAGATGAAGCGAGAAGCTGGAAGGTGATAGGAGGAAAAAGCAAAGGGCTGAAGAAGAAGGAATTTGATAGGAGAGGAGTGTGGACTATAGGAGAAAGGGAAGGAGGAGAAGCAGCAGACGGAGGTGATGGGCAGGTGAGGAGAAGAGATTGGGTAAGAGAGGAGCTAGAATGTGGAATTGAGAAAAGAACGCGGGGTTCAGGGATTTCTGAAAATGAGAGGAATCAACATTCATGCTGTCAGGTTGGAGCTTACTCAGATGGAACATAAGGTATTGCTTCTCCAACCTGATAGTAGCCTCATTATGGCAGTAAAGGAGACTATGGAGCAAGGTGACAGAAATATGACCACCCTGAGGATGGAAATATACAGACTTCTGTTACACCTTGACTGAGTGCAAAAAAAAGTTTACTTGTTGGATCCTGAGGAGGAGAAAGCTGTAAGGAACTGAATACAATGGGACAGTCTTCATAAGAATGTTGTCAAAATATTCTTTGAATGCTTGATCAAGAGAAGCTGAGGGCTGGTTTTCCCAGACTGAAGGACTGAAGGATTTTTTCATTTAAGACTTCAGGAATCTGTGGAATTCTTTGGGGTTTTCACATTAAAATTGATGTGACATAGGGTCAGCCACAATCTTAGTCATAGAACACTACAGCACAGAAACGTGGCTTCGGGCCATCTAGTCCAGGCCGAAATATTATTCCGTCTAGTCCCATTGACCATAACCATCCATGTACCTATCCAAATTTCTCTTAAATGCTGAAACTTAACTTGTAAACACCACTCCTGCTCGCAGCTCATTCCACATTCTCACCACCATCTGAGTGAAGAAGATCCCTCTCATGTTCCTCTTAAATATTTCACCTTTCATCCTTAACCCATGACCTCTAGTTCTAATCTCGCCCAACCTTAGTGGACAAAGCCTGTTTGCATTAATCCTATTTATACCCCTCATAATTTTATATACCTTATTATTCAACATTAGAGTAAACTGGCTTGCTCCAGAGATCTATCTTCAAACCTCTTATTAGGACTTGGTATTGGAAAGGAACCACAAAGGTATTAGGGGAAAGGTTGCAGCAAATGGCTCTATTCTCTTCACCTCATCTCCATCCCAATGAACAAGCTGACTAAAGCTAGTCTTCTCACCTTTTGAGAAATCAAAATTCAGCAACTTGGAAGCCTACAGTCAATTCCACATCGACTGGCATTTCAAGAATATGCGCACAGCAAAACGGTCTAATTTACCACAGGCCAAACTTCCAGGCACCCTCCAGATGTGGGAGTCAGCCACACTTGGCAGCACTCTTCCCTCAGCCACGTAGCGAAGGTCAGAACTGTTTTGAGGAGGGCATCTGGTTTCTATTGAACTTGGGCTGTGAGCTAACCCAGTGGAACTCAGCCAGACCAAAAACTCATTGACTTTGAATTTTAAGACAATGACAGATTATGTCAAAATTAAAATTCATAAAAATAGTGAGGAGATAATCTCAGCAACTCCTCTCAGATTTTCCAGTGCGACTTTTTGTTGACGCAGACCACAATATTACAAATGTAGAATATAAATCATAGAATACATTACATATGGTCATATTACAACATAGTAATGCTAGCATATATTGCATCTCATATTTTATAGAATCATAAGGTTAATCAAAGCTATATCTTAATGTTCTCAAAAATTAATTGCAGCCACCTGAAATACTAAAAGTGTACAAGATTAAGCAAAGTGAAAACAACTTAAATTTACATTCCTTTAAAGAATTTTAGTCTATTTAAAAGGATAAGATGAGAAATCCAGAAGATATGAGGCAAGACCCAGAGTGGTACTTTCATTAAAAAGTCAAACACCATACACATTTTCTCATTAAATTTCTTTTCCTCTCAGGTAATGAATGACTGAACGCCATTCCCCAATGAAGATCACAACAAAAGTGCAAATTGAAAGGTGAATTAATTGCAAAGTTAAAGGAGGGAACGTTTTATGTGAGGGAATGCTATAAAATTTGCTTGCCAAGTTTTCTTTGACACTGATTAACCTACAAATTTCCTGTTATTTTCTAGTGCTCTGATTTACCCATGAGAACCATATCTCACATTTCCTTTGACAGCAACCACATTGGCACACTAGTGTGTGTGTGTGTGTGTGTGTGTGTCTCTGTCTGTCTGTCTCTCTCTCTCTCTCTCTTTTCCCCTCTCCTTCGGTCCATTGCAGGGGTTCCCACCCTTTCTCATGCCATGACAAATACCATTAAGCAAGAAGCCATGGACCCCAGGTTGGGCACCCCTGGCCTACAGTATCTCCCCCTCATTCCAAATGTGATCACTTTTCCTGTCAGTCCAAGCAAGGGATTCCCCTGATTTGACTCACAGAAGCAAAGGTTATGCAGCTTCTAGCCATTACCAACATGGGTTCCAACATCCAGGGCTCCCTTCCTCCTTCATTTCTTTATCAGGACTTACTCCATGTGTTCTCCCAGGCCCGATTCCACAGACACGTATCCCTCCTGGGAACCTTCAACAGAAGTTCAGTGAAACTCTCTCTCCTCACTACGTACTTGTTTAGGGTCAGTTTAGAAATTCAAAATGATAAAAAAAACTAAGTAGACAACCTGATCCCAGCAATTTCAGATCATCTGCAATCCTCAATGTCCGCTTTAAAGCATTGAACAGCAGTGCGATCCTTCCACACCTGGTGGGAGGCCATTTATTTCTAAACCAATAATTCCTCCCTCCGGTAATTGTTTAATGAGTACGGAGCCAAGCTGGAGGTCTAACACAGTGCTTGTTATTGACTGAAAGGTTGCCAATTGTCAGAAAAGTTTACTAGCAAAATTACCAATGAACAAGTAAGTAACAGAGAAGGAAGCTGTACAGTAGGCTGCTTGATTTTCTTTCCAGTATTAAATACATGTCGTTCATTATCTACTTCATCCTTTCTTGTTCTTTCTTGGATGCTAACCTGTCACACCTTGTTCCAGGGCAGAAAGCTGAGCATTCAAATAATACAATAACATGCTCCATCAATGTGTAACCTAACAAAATAACTAACCATTTTCTTTTAAACAAAAAAAAAACACCAAATTATTTTTCTTTCAACTGTGTTATTTACAGAACCCTACCTCAAAGTGGTAGACAGCTTTGGAAAGCCTGACTGAGATTAAGGATATAGATCCAACAGAATCGCAACATACATCTTTTTTTCATGAATGCAGTCTCTCACTACCACAAATTCTACAGCCACATATCTCACATTTGGCATCATAGGCATCAGCGCACCCAACGTGCAATAGGAATAGCCACATAGTGGGAAAACATTTCTGATCATGGTCTCTCTCTTGTCAAGTAAGAATCGCAGCATGCATCCCTGTTTCAGCCTTTTCCTCATTCAGCCAAATCCACATTGGGGATTGAAAAGGACATAAGTTACTGAAGGGAATGGTACAGGAAGAATATGATATTTATCCAACACAAGAAGAACAACTTCAGTGTTTACAGTGGAGATGTTAAGGGTGATTTTCCCAGGAAGCTACTCACCCAACTGGACCTCGACGACACTTTGTTGGTTTTCAAGGGGGTCCAGCAGCTCGGGTAGTTTGTCGGTGAGAACAGCTGAAAGGTAAAAGAAAGCCCAGAGCTGATTACAATGTGTTACTACAGAGTGCAAAAGTTCAGCTCAAATGAATAGTAATAAGCCACCTCGCATACTTGAGCATAATATGGTTCTTTCCTTTAAATACATCAACACTAGCCAGATCCCATGGATACTTAAAACAGGTTGCACCAGACTATCCACCATCAAATACATGTATACAGAAATGTGCTGGAAAAAGGCCAGCAAAACCATGAATGCTCCCACCCACCCTGGTCATGGACTGTTTATTCCACTCCCATCTGGGAGAAGGCTATGTAGTATCCACCTACACTAGGACTACCAGAATCAAAAATGGCTACTTCTCCCAAACCATCAGGATGATAAACACCTCCACCCATTAGCCCGCCCCACTACCTCATCTAGCGTCATACAAACAAGCTACCTATATAACAGTACATTGTGTTTTATGGGGCTGCTTTTATATTTATATTTGTTGTGTTTTTATTGTACTTTTTATGCTTTTTGTGGTTTTTTTGTGTTGCATCAGATCTGGAGAAGCAACCGTCCATTCTCCTTTACACTTGTTTTTGAATGTTGAATCCTGTCAGAGGTTGGGGCGAGGAGGAAGTCACTGTAGTGGCTAATTAGCTCTCTCTTTCACTCACTCTCACACAACAAAGCTGAGGACACTCTCACCTTGGTGGAGGATGTTGGAATTGAGGTTCACAATGACGTAAGGTGGCATAAACATTGTCTCCTGTAACTGTTTTACATTGTTCTGCCTCAATGCACTGTGTAACGAGCTGATCTGTATGAACTATATGCAAGACAAGCTTTTCACTGTATCTTGGTACACTGCACACTACACCACAGTATCTGCTCTTCAGCCCGTGATGCTGAGCTGTCCTGTTAACCTACTCTAAGATCAATCTAACCCTTCACTTTGAAATAACCCTCCACTTTACCATCATCCATGTGCCTAAGAAGTTCTTAAATGTCCGTAATGTATCTGCTTCTACCGCTACCACCACCCCCTGGCAATATGTTCTACGCGCCCACCACTCCCTGTGTAAAATACTTCCTCTGATATCCCCCCAACTATACTTTCAAAGCACATTTATTATCAAAGAATGTATAAATTATACACCTTGATATTTGTCTGCTTATAGGCAGCCACAAAGCAAGCAATCCGAATAACTTAATTAAATAAAAAACACAAAAACTACTGCGCAGAGAAAGAGTGTAAAAACACATACACATTGTGCAAACAATAAGAGCAAGCCAACAGCATCTTGAACCAGAATGATTCCCCGATCTTCTCCCAGAGCAGCTGAAGTAGGCCCAAGCCTTGGTCCCCACTCAGTTCACCATACCAGCGGAGCAGAAATGCACAACAGCCAGATCAATTCACAGCCTTGGCGCTAGGGAGAAGGAATGAATGTTCAAGGGAAAGCGAGCAAAATCAGCCTGTCCCTCACCTGATCCTCCAATCATTTTAAAGTTATGCATCCATGTGACAATAATAACCCGATTCAATTATTATGAAGTCAACCCAGAGGAATCTTGGACTAACAAAAAGAGTCTCTGGGTTTGGAATAAGGCAGAGATACCAGAGATGGGTGGGGATTTGAGTTCTAAACCATTATCCCCCTACAGGACCTGGGTGCATAACAAATACATTTGTGGCGCACTGGGAAGGGTGGGGGGTGCTAATTTGTTGGGGACCCCAGCTTTCTAAGGTAGCATCTTCCTTAGCTTTGATTCAAAGAACAAGGTGTGTTCTGTTTTCCTGCATGAAATCAGGTGAACTGATTAGTCCTTTCATTTGCTGTCTCTGGGATCGTTCCGATGCCACCATCCGGAACCTGAAGACACACACTCAACATTTTAGGAACTGACAAGAGAAAATCTGCAGATGCTGGGAATCCGAGTGTCGCACACAAAATGCTGGAGGAACTCAGCAGGCCGGCCGGCATCTATGGAAAAGAGTACAATTGACGTTTTGGCCCACGCATTTTGGCCCGAAACGTCGATTGTACATTTTTACCATAGATGCTGCCTGACCTGCTGAGTTCCTCCAGCATATTGTGTGTGTTATTTTAGGAACAGCTTCTTCCCCACTGTTATATATATATTTGCAGTACAGTGGACTACATAAATACACTACAAATTAGGATAAGAAATACAATAAGACATACACAGTCTATATATATATTTCTTATTTCATATATATATATTTATTTCCTATTTTATAGTATATTTATGTATTGTAATGTACTGCTGCAGTAGAACGACAAATTTCATGACATATGTCAGTGATAATAAACCTGATTCCAAAGTTGTTTTTTTGCCGAGTAAGTAATGCCAAGTAGTAGGTGTGAATAATTTAGGATTTCTGAGTCACATAAGAATAAACTGATTGTTACATCACAGAATGAACTCAACCTGACCATCATAAGGTCCTTGAAAGAACTATTTCATTTGTATGATGAACCGTTCTCTTTCCTCACAACCAGGCAATTTATTTTCTTTTATTTAAATATGCACCTAATTCCCCTTCTAAGATTACAATTAAATATACTTCTTCTGCCCTCTTGCACTGTGCTTTCCTGACTCCAACAAAATCTGATATTAATAACATCTCTCCCTTCTGATGAGTAGCTAATTATTTTAAAACAGAGCCCCTCAGGCACGATCCTTTCTGTCAGGGGATAGTATCCCCTTTGCTATTAAAATCCTTCATAATTCAACATCTCTAATTCTACCTTCAGCCTATTCTACTTAAAGGAGAACAATCCCAAATTCTTTTCAAAAGCACGTATTAACAAAAAAGTCCCATGACAGCATAAAGTGATTCATTCCTTCACAGGGTTTGAGAATGTAACAGAATCGCTCTGGCTTCATTCTGTTTGCAATTATTCTCTGCATTTCACACTGAGAAATTTGTTAATCCATGTTTACTATTTTTATTTTATTTGGAGATCCAGCACGGGGCAGACCCATCCGGCCCCACGAGCCGCAAAGCCCAGCAACCCACCGATGTAAGCCTAGCCTAATTACAAGACAGTTTATAACTACCAATTAACCTAATAAGCCGTACATTTTTTTTGGATTGTGGGTGGAAACCAGAGCACCCAGAGTAAACCCACATGGTTGCAGCGAAGACATACAAACTCTTTCCACAAGACCACAAGACAAAGGAGCAGAAGTCGGCCATTCGGCCCATCGAGTCTGCTCCGCCATTTTATCATGAGCTGATCCATTCTCCCATTTAGTCCCACTCTCCCGCCTTCTCACCATAACCTTTGAGGCCCTGGCTACTCAGATACCTATCAATCTCTGCCTTAAATACACCCAATGACTTGGCCTCCACTGCTGCCCGTGGCAACAAATTCCATAGATTCACCACCCTCTGACTAAAAAAATTTCTTCGCATTTCTGTTCTGAATGGGCGCCCTTCAATCCTTAAGTCATGCCCTCTCGTACTAGACTCCCCCATCATGGGAAACAACTTTGCCACATCCACTCTGTCCATGCCTTTCAACATTCGAAATGTTTCTATGAGGTCTTCCCTCAATCTTCTAAACTCCAAGGAATACAGTTCAAGAGCGGACAAACATTCCTCATATGTTAACCCTCTCATTCCTGGAATCATTCCAGTGAATCTTCTCTGTACCCTCTCCAACGTTAGCACATCCTTTCTTAAATAAGGAGACCAAAACTGCCCACAGTACTCCAAGTGAGGTCTCACCAGTGCCTTATAGAGCCTCAACATCACATCCCTGCTCCAATACTCTATTCCTCTAGAAATGAATGCCAACATTGCATTCGCCTTCTTCACTACTGACTCAACCTGGAGGTTAACTTTAAGGGTATCCTGTACGAGGACTCCCAAGTCCCGTTGCATCTCAGAATTTTATATTCTTTCCCCATTTATATAATAGTCTGCCCATTTATTTTTTCTGCCAAAGTGCATAACCATACACTTTCCAACATTGTACTTCATTTGCCATTTCTCTGCCCATTCTTCCAATCTATCCAAGTCTCTCTGCAGACTCTTCGTTTCCTCAGCACTACCGGCCCCTCCACCTATCTTCATATCGTCAGCAAATTTAGCAACCAAGCCATCTATTTTCCAGATGGTATCAGAAATAACCTTCGAAGTCCACCGTCCTGAGCTGCTCTAGAGTCACCCTAACTGATGCGTTACCGTGGTGCCCTGGTACAGAAGATTAATCAAATCTTTTCGTTGACTAAAGTTGATACAATTGCTCTGAGATTCTGTCAGCTTAAGACAAACTTTGTAATAAAGAAACAACTGAAGTACAACTCAACATTGATTTTGGTATGTCATCTAAAACTTTGACGAACTTCTATAGCTACACGGTGAAAGGTATCCTGACTGGTTGCATCATACGTTGGTATGGAAATACCAATGCCCAAGAATGGAAAAATCTACAAAAAGTGGTGGATACAGCCCCCTGTACCAGTTCCTCAGCCACATATTTATCAACCAAATGCTCCTTCCTCTCACTGGCATATGACACAGGCATCAATCCAGATATTACTACCCTGGAAGTCCTGCTATTCAGCTTTCTACCTAGCTCCCTAAAATCTCTCTTCAGGACCTCCTCACCTTTCTTACCTATGTCATTGGTGCCAATATGTACCAAGACTTCTGGCTGCTCACTCTCCCTATAGAATGCTATGAACCTGAATTGAGATGGCCCTGACCCTGGAATCTAGGAGGCAACACACCACCTGGACGTCTCTATCGCTCCCAGAGAATCTCATCTCTATTCCTCTAACTATGGAATCCCCTATCACCACTGCAGTCCTCTTCACCTCTCTTCTGTTCTAAGCTGCAGTACCAGAGACTCGGTCACCACGGCTCCCTCCAGGTAGGTTGTTCCCCTCAATTATAACTTATTACAGGGGCACTCTGCACTGGCTGCCCATTTTACTTTTCTCCTGACAATCACCTAGTTATCTGCCTCCTGCAATCTAGGGGTGACCACCCACCCATAGCTCCTGTCTATCACCTTCCCATTCTCTTGTGTGAGCTGAATGCAATCGAGCTGCAGCTCTTTTCTAGCTCTTTCATGGTCCGTACACCACTATGTCATACATCAGAAGGTGGTGTGGTGAGGAATGCTGCTCGTGATCTCGGTTCAATTCTGACCGCTTGTGCTGACTGTGTGGAGTTTCTACTTTCCCCCGTTTCTTCCCACATCCCAGAATTGTTCTAGTTGATATGTTAATTGCCCTACTGTTGGCAAACACAGAAGAATCAGGATACTGAGTACCTGAAAGAGAAAAGATTACAGGAAAATAAGAGAAGGAATGGAACTGATGGGATTGCACCGAATACTGGCATTGACATGATGGGCCAGATGGCTTCATTCTATGTTGCAGGGCGCTATGGAAATGTGAAATATGATAATTACTTATTTATTTGTTTGTTTACCTGGTTACTTAGAGATGCAGGGAAGGCTCTTCAGGCCCAGTGAATCATGCCTCCCACTAACCCACCTGATTAACACTAACCTAATCGTAGGACAACTTGCAACAACCAATTAACCTGTTAACTGGTACATCTTTGGACTGTGGGAGGACACACATGTGGTCACTGAAAGAAAGTACAAGCACCTTAGAGGTGGCTTCAAAATTGAACTCTGAACTCCGACACTCTGAGCTATAATAGCGTTGCACTAACCGCTATGCTACTGCGGGCGCCCCACCACTGCATTACTAACACCATGCCTATTATAATATGGTAAAAGCCGAGTTAAAATTACTCATTCAAAAAATGTGCATGCTGAATGGAGCATGAGAGATTGCCTGAAAGACATTGCGTGGGGATTTCAGTGTGCAGGTCTTAGTGAGGCTTGGGATGATGACAAGCTTTTCAGTCCTTTAATGAAGTACTGCATTTCCTGAAATTTGCAACGTGAAGGGAAGCCACAGCCCCACAGCAGAAAGACCAGCAGAAGAATGAGAACAGGAGCAGAAAAAACTGTGGAGGGTTGTAGTAGACTCAGGCAGGTCCATAACAGGCACCGTTGTAGGCACCATCTTTAAAAGTTAATGCCTCAAGAAAATGGCATCCATTATTAAGAACACTTGCCATGCAGTACATGCCCTCTTTTCATTGCTATCATCAGGTAGGAGCTTACCAGGTAGAATCTCTTAGAACATATTAAACACCTTAAATTGATGTTTCAGTTCTGTAAGGATGTTTTAGCTCCAGTTTAATCCATTGTTTGCGAGGAAGACAATAGAGTTTCCTGTAACAATGGTTTAGAAAACACTCGATAGAGTTGATGATTATTAAAAAATTGTCATCTTGTTAAATCCTTTGGGAAAGCTAACCTAGTTCTTTAAAGTGCTTGACAGCCTGCAATTATTATGTTTTCCAAACATGACAAGAAACAATGGGAGCTTATTAACATGACTTGCAACAGTAAGAACTACAATCTTGTCATAGTCATAGTCATACTTTATTGATCCCGGGGGAAATTGGTTTTCGTTGCAGTTGCACCATAAATAATAAATAGTAATAAAACCATAAATAGTTAAATAGTAATATGTAAATTATGCCAGGAAATAAGTCCAGGACCAGCCTATTGGCTCAGGGTTTCTGACCCTCCAAGGGAGGAGTTGTAAAGTTTGATGGCCACAGGCAAGAATGACTCAAACTTTACAACTTTACAAACTTGTGTTCTATTCTGGAAATTAAAAACAAAATCTGAAGATGTCCAAAGCCTGAAATAAACACACAATAAAGACTTGGAAATACTTTAAAGGACTAGGCAGTATCTGAGGAGAAACAGGATCAGCCAAACAGTCCTTCCAGATGAGGCAACACTTCAACAGCAACACACACAAAGTACTGGATGAACTCAGCAGGCCGGGCAGCATTTATGGAAAAGCGTACAGTCGACGTTTCAGGCCGAGACTCATCATCAGGACTCATTTCACCTGCAAGTCTGTCTTAGTCTCTGTGGTGCTCCTGGTGTGGCCTCCTCTACTTTGGGCAGACACAACATAGACTGGTGAAGCATCTCTGAAGCACCTTTGCTCTGTCTGCAACAACAGGCAGCATTTTCTGATGGTCAAGCATTTTAATTCTACTTCCCATTCCCGTTCCAACATGTCTATCTGTGGTCTCCTCTACTGCTATGATGAGGACAAACTCCGACTGAGGAGCAACACCTCATAGTCGGTCATAGTGACTGCATTAACGTTGATTTATCCAACCTCAGAATTTCTTCCCCCAACTCCACTTCTCTTTTCCATTCCCCATTCTGCCTCCCCTCTCATCCCTTCTCTCCTCCTAACCTGTCCACCGTCTCCCTCTGGTGCCCCTCCTCCTTCCTTTTCTCCCATGGTCCACCCTCCTCTCCTTTTAGACTTCTTCTGCAGCCCTTTACCTCTTCCACCTATTAACTCCCAACTTTACACTTCATCTGCCCTGCCCCACCCACTTACCTTGCCCCTCACTTGGTCAGCTTGTACTCCTTCCCTACCACCCCAACCACCTTTTTATTCTGACTTCTTCCCCCTTCCTTTCCAGTCCTGATGAAGGGTCCCATGGCGAAATGTCGACTGCTTATTCCTTTCCATAAATGCTGCCTGACCTACTGTGTTCCTCCAGCATTTTGTGTTCGTTGCTCCTTCACCACAACAATTCTTTTGCTATTCATCCTGTTCTGATTAATGAAGAACACAACATAGAGAAGTTACGCACAGGAACAGGTCCATGATATCTGTGTGGAAGACAATGCCACATCATGTTCAACACAGCCATCATGTACAATAGGCACTGCTCACAGATGCACAGTAGAGAAGATCCTGACATGATGCATCACTGCATGGTACAGAAACTGCTCTGCAGCAGCCAGGAAGGCTCTGCTATGGGTAGCTAAAACTGTCCAAAGCATCGCCAACACAAGCCTAACCATCATCAAGGACATATATACAGAAAGGTGCTGGAAAAGGGCCAGTAAGATCACGAAGGATCCCACCCACCCTATTCTTGGACTGTTCGTCCCACTCCCATCAGGAAGGAGGCTTCGTAGCATACGCACCAGAAACACCAGACTCAGAAATGGTTGCTTTCTCTATGCAGTAAGGCTGATCAAAACCTCCACCCACTAACCCACCCTTCCACACTCCCCTCCACCACTATTTTATCATTTCCTGTCATCATCTTACGTACAGACACTCCTGTGCCTAGTGTCACTTTACGGACATGCAATCAATCTAGGTATATAAAAACGTAGAATCATAGAAAACCTACAGCACAATACAGGCCCTTTGGCCCACAAAGCTGTGCCAGATATGTCTTACTTAGAAATTACCTAGGGTTCCCCATAGCCCTCTATTTTTCAAAGCTCTATGTACCTATCCAGGAGTCTCTTAGAAGACCCTATCGTATCCGCCTCCATCACCATCGCCGGCAGCCCATTCCACACACTCACCACTCTCTGCGTAAAAAAACTTACCCCTAACATCACCTCTGCACCTGCTTCCAAGCACCTTAAAACTGTGCCCTCTCGAGTTAGAAAAAGCCTCTGACTATCCACACGATCTATGCCTCTCATCATCTCCTACACCTCTATCAGGTCACCTCTTATCCTCCGCCACTCCAAAGAGTAAAGGCCGAGTTCACTCAACCTATTCTCATAAGGCATGCTCCCCAATCCAGGCAACATCATTGTAAATCTCCTCTGCACCCTTTCTAGAGTTTCCACATACTTCCTGTAGTGAGGTCACCAGGCCTGAGCACAGGACTCCAAGTGGGGCTTGATCAGGGTGCTATATATACGTAACATTACCTCTCGGCTCTTGAACTCAATCCCAAGATTGATGAAGGCCGATGCACTGTATGCATTCTTAACCACAGAGTCAACCTGCGCAGCAGCTTTGAGTGTCCTATAGACTCGGCCCCAAGATCCCTCTGATCCTCCACGCTGCCAAGAGTCTTACCATTAATACTATATTCTGCCATCATATTTGACCTACCAAAATTAACCACCTCACACTTCTCTGGGTTAAGCTCCAACTGCCACTTCTCAGCCCAGTTTTGCATCCTATCGATGTCCTGCTGTAACCTCTGACAGCCCTCCACACTATCCACAACATCCCCAACCTTTGTGTCATCAGCAAATTTACTAACCCATTCCTCCACTTCCTCATCCAGGTCACTTATAAAAATCACGAAGAGTAGGGGTCCCAGAACAGATCCCTGAGGCACACCACTGGTCACCGACCTCCATGCAGAACATGACCCATCTAAAACCACTCTTTGCCTTCTGTGAGCAAGCTAATTCTGGATCCAGAAAGCAAGGTCCCCTTGGTTCCCATGCCTCCTCACTTTCTTAATAAGCCTTGCATGAGGTATCTTATCAAATGCCTTGCTCAAATCCATATACACTACATCTACGGCTCTATCTGAAACAGATTCATCATCACTCACATATGTCATGAAATTTGTTTCTTTTTCCTCAGCTGTACAGTGCAATATATAAAATTACTAGAGCACAGCGCAAAAGCCTCACGTATCCAAAATATTATATCACTGACCTGAACATTGACGTTGCTACTCTCTCCAATGAATGTTGACTGAGCCAATGATCATATCCAGCACATTCTGTGTTTTTTTGTGCAATGCGTATCCGATTCTTGAAACTCCAGAGAATATGCCAATTAACCGTTGGTGCTTTGATTACTGGTCACTTGTCTGCTTACTAATTGTTAAAACTCACTCAACAGCAAGAAACAGTAACACATCCCTCTATATAATGGCCACTGTTCTCCAAAGTAGTTTGTTAAGTGTGTAAGACACATGAAAACAATCATCGACGAATAATTCTGTGCTGTTTTCCTTCTGGTAATACTTCAGGAAAAATATTTCATTAAGACTGGTCCACTTGACTGAAAATGTAATCGAAAACTGATTATTATCCTGCAGTAAGAACTAATCCTAAGAACTGACTGCTCTGAATTAAAGTCATTGGGACAATAATTCTGATTGAAATGCTTTACTTTTGAACAGAACAATTTAACTTTGAAATGCAACATTATACACTTTTTTATGTAACATCTCAGTGCCACAATTAACTCTTAAAATCTTTATACAATGTTGTGTTGGACCTATCTTTAATTTTACATTCCACAACATAGAACATAGAACACTACAGCACAGCACAGGTCCTCCAGCTCATGATATTGTGTTGACTTATAACCTACTCTAAGATCAATCTCACCCTTCCCTTCCACATAGTCCTCTATTTTCCTATCATGCATGTGCTTATCTAAGAGTTTTGTAAATGTCTCTAATGTATCTGCCTCGACCACTACCCTTGGCAGGGTATTCCATGCACCCACCATTCTCTGAGTAAAACAAACTTACCTCTGACATCCCCACTATAATTTACTCCAAACACCTTAGAATTTGGCCTCCTTGTATTAGCAACTTATCAAGTCCAAAATTAACTGTCAAAATCTTTGAGCAGTGTTCTGTCAGACCAATCATTAAAGTTGTATTCCATCATCATCACTATTGTTATTTGCTGTGTCGTATGACATGGACAGTCATGGTCTCCACATTAGAGTGTTTAATTCTTATATTCTGTGCAGTTTAACAATTAATTGTCTACTTGTATTTCATATGACCTATATACATGTAACTGTTTAGTATGTTTCCGAGTGGTCACAGTATGTATATACACTTGTTCAGTGTCTCCCCTTGTGGTTACAGTTCTTTGCAAGTTTAGACATTTCTCTGGTATCATATTATTTGAATGGGAGCTATCTAATTGGTTTACTTTATCTATATGTTTAAATGGAATGTTTCTTATCTATGGTACAGAAAAAACTGAACGTGTCAGTACGCCATCTTTACGTGCTTCTGTTCCCCTACTTTCTGTTATTGTCTATTTTCAATTCTCTTTGTTCCCCTTAATAAAACTATCATGAAGCAACATTTGGCCAGATTTGGGAACAGCTTCTTTCCAACTGTGATAAGACTGCTGAACGGATCCTGACCCGGATCTGGGCCGTACCCTCCAAATATACGGACCTGCATCTCGTTTTTTTGGCACTACCTTACTTTCCATTTTTCTATTTTCTATTTATGATTTATAATTTAAATTTTTAATATTTACTATGGATTTGTAATCCAGGGAGTGGGAAGCGCAGAATCAAATATCGCTGTGATGATTGTACGTTCTAGAATCAATTGTTTGGCGACAATAAGGTATAAAGTATAAAGGTTCTGTGCCTCTTTTTTGGCTACCAAAAGAACCTTGGATTAAAAAAAAAATCAGAAACCAACAAGTTCTTCCCAACAATAATGCATGGGTTTCCTCCGGGTGCTCCGGTTTCCTCCCTCAAATTTTAAAGTTCAAAGTAAAGATGTAATTAGTCACATGGGTATAATTGGGTGGCACCAACTCTTTGCTGAAAGGGCTTGTTACTGAGCTGTGTCTCTAATAATAATAATAATAATAATAATAATAATACTGCACTTTCTCTGTAACAGTAACACTTCATTCTGCATTTTGTTATTGTTTCCTATGCATTACCTCAATGCACTGTTGTAAGGAAATTATCTCCAGGGGTGGCATGCCAAACAAAGTTTTTCACTGTACCTCAGATCATTTGACAATAATAAACCAATTTACCAATTGAACACCGGAGCTGTTATCTTTAGTCCTCATTTTCAAACATCCAGGATATGCTTTTAAACTATTACTTTACAGGAAATATTTTACGATAATTCCAGTTTTAAATGACTGACTTAATTGCAACATGTAGTTTGCTTCGTTTCTCCTGCTGAGATCCACCATTGAACAGCTAGTACTAACAACATGGTCTGAATTAATCTTAATTGTTTTTGCACCACAGTAGATATGCCAGCCTGTATTAATTGTTTTAAATTCGCAAGAAGAAAAGGTTCTGTGAATTACAGGACTGCAGTGTTGAAGAGGGAGACAACTGTGCATTAGGGTTGATGCTTTTACTGCTGCTTGTGTGTCAGAGGGGGAAGGGGGGCTTGGCATTCTAACGTTTTCTGCCATTCACTCTTTAGCATTTTTCTTCTGTTTCGTGGATGTTGGCAAAGAGCACGGATTTCAGGTTGTATACTATATACATACTCTGATATTAAATTGAACATTGACCATTTAAGGAAATACTGCATAATGCTGTGCCCCGTTCACAGTTTGAAATTCAACGTAAGTTTATTACCAAAGTACATATATGTCACTATATATATCTTGGGATTCATTTTCTTGCAGGCATTCACAGTGAAATAAAGAAATAGAATAGAATCAATGGAAAATTACACATAAATAAAGACTAACAAACAACCAACATACAAATGAAGACAAACTATGCAAATACGTAAATGAATAATTCAGAGAACATGAGTTGTACTGTCCATAGGCTGTAGAATAAGTTGACAGTTGTAATCATAAACATTACATTCCCTTGAATTCTTACTGGTTGCATCACTGTCTAGAATGGAAGCTTGCAAAGTCAGTCTCCTCCATCATAAGCACTAACCTCTTCAGCATCGAGGACATCTTCAAAAGGCAATGCCTCGAAAAGGCAGCATCCATCATTAAGGATCCCCACCACCCAGGACATGACCCCTTCTCATGTCTTATTGTGGATATAATTGTAATTTATATATTTTCAATGTAAATATATGGCACTGTACTGTTGCGACAAAGCAACAAATTTCACGACTTACGCCAGTGATATTAAACTTGATTCTGATTATGGAATAATCTGTGATTAATACCATAGAAAAAGGCAATTTTACCCATCTTATTTTTGGGCTGCTTTAATCTTCCTTTACACTTGAAAAAGGTCCAGTGGAGAAATGACAAATGAAAAGAAAGCAGGTCATCCATCTTAAGCAGACAGCTGGTGATTCAGAATGCAAATAAGAGCTATCATTCTTGTCAACTAAGTGCCAAAACATGAGTGCAGCCCCCCATAGTTAATTAATATTTGGAAATACAATCAGGCCTCTGCTGCTGTGGTAACATTTAATTCTACAGTGGACTGGGAATATTCAATAAATTAATTTGCTCTCCCTCTCCAATTATCTGAAATCCAACGTCTAGTTATTTCACTTTATGGAAAGCTTCCATGATAGGCCCTCACTTTTAACTTCACGTTAGAACTAGCTGTGGGGAGAGAAGGAAAATAATAATCTTGTACTGTTCTTAGACTGAGGCCAGGCCTCAAAGTTCCTGCACTTGAAAGAAAAATAATCCAAAGAGACTTGATCCTGAAAAAACTTGGACTCATGACAAATGACTCTCGGTTTGGTTCTGGCTTTGAAATAAAATTGTACAGCTTTGGATAATGAACTAGGTCAACTCCGAGGGCCTATGGCAATGTAAGTACCAATGGAAAATGTTTCTTTATTTAAAAATTTGACCTGGGGAGCACATCCTTTTAAACCACCATTGCTTTGGGCACTAGAATCCAGGAAACAATCACAAGACCTAACCTTACAAGGCTAAATCAATGATGACTTCAGTTTACATATCAACTAAGTGGCAAAATTGGCTGCCATTGCAAAACAAAAGAAAATTGCATTATAACCTCTGTGTTGTTAGCTTAGCCAGTTTATCTTTCATCAATACATTTTCTGCACTTGTAACATTTAATAGTTTTACTTGTTCCTATTTCCTACGAAGCGAATATTTTCTACATTATTAGTTCTAGATTGTTATTCTTCTCTACCTAAGTGGCAGAGAGTTGTAAACTCAGTCAGCTCCATCAAGGGCACTAGGCTTTGCAGTACCCAAGACATCTTCAGGGGGCGATGCCTCAAAAAGGCAGCATCCGTCATTAAGGACCCCCATCACCAAGGCCATGCCTTGTCCTCATTGTTACTGCCAGCAGGGAGGCACACACTTGATAATTCAGGAACAGGTTCTTCTACTCTGCCATCTGATTTATGAATGGACATTGCACACATGAACACTAACTCGCTACTTTTTTATTTCTATTTTTGCACTACTTTTTTAATTTAATGATTTAATATATGCAATTACTGTAATTCACAGTTTTTTCCTCTATTATTATGTATTGCATTGTACTGCTGCCGCAAAGTTAACAAATTTCATGACATCTGCAGGTGATATTAAACCTGACTCTGATTCTGAATTTCATAGAAACACAGAAACATCGAAAACCTACAGCACAATACAGGCCCTTCGGTCCACAATGCTGTGCTGAACATGTACTTACTTTAGAAATTACCTAGGGTTACCCATAGTCCTTTATTATTCCAAGCTCCAAGTTGGCTTGCAGGTACAACAGGTTATCAAGAAGGCAAACTGAATGTTGGCCTTCATTGCTAGAGGGATTGAATTCAAGAGCAGGGAGGTCATGCTGCAACTATACAGGGTACTGGTGAGGCTGCACCTGGAGTACTGTGTGCAGTTGTGGTCTCCACACTTGAGGAAGGATATGCTGGCTTTGGAGGCAGTGCAGAGGAGGTTCACCAGGTTGATTCCAGGGATGAAGGGGTTAACCTATGAAGAGAGATTGAGTCACCTGGGACTATACTCTCTGGAATTCAGAAGAATGAGAGGGGATCTTATAGAAACATACAAAATTTTGAAAGGGATAGGTAAGATAGAAGTAGGAAAATTGTTTCCATTGGTAGGTGAGACTAGAATTAGGGGACATTGCCTCACAATTCAGGGGAGAAGATTTAGGATGGAGATGAAGAGAAACAGTTTTTCCCAGAGAGTGGTGAATCTGTGGAATTCTCTGCCCAGGGAAGCAGTTGAGGCTTCTTCAGTAAATATATTTAGGATACAGTTAGATAGATTTTTTCATAGTCCGGGAATTAAGGGTTATGGGGAAAAGGCAGGTAGATGGAGCTGAGTTTACAGACAGATCAGTCATGATCTTATTGAATGGCATGGCAGGCTCGATGGGCCAGATGGCCTACTCCTGCTCCTATTTCTTATGTTCTTATGTACCTGTCCAGGAGTCTCTTAAAAGATTCTATCGTATCTGCCTCCACCAACGTCACTTGCAGTCCATTCCACGCACTCAGCACTCCCTGCATAAAAAACGTACCCCTGACATCTCCTCTGTACCTGCTTCCAAGCACCTTAGAACTGTGCCCTCTCGCATTAGCCATTTCAGCTCTGGGAAAAAGCCTCTGACTATCCACATGATCAGTGCCTCTCATCGTCTTATACACCTCTATCTGGTCATTCCTCATGTTCCGCTGCTCCAAGGAGAAAAGGCCAAGTTCACTCAGCCTATTCTCATAAGGCATGTTCTCCAATCCAGGCAACATCCTTGTAAATCTCCTCTGCACCCTTTCTATAGTTTCCCTATCCTTCCTGTAGTGAGGTGACCAGAACTGAGCACAGAGCGCATTTCATTGAGATATAGACTCAGTCGGCACAGAAACAGGCCCTTCCATCATCACCTCCACACTGCATCAAGTATCTCCCTACACTAACCCCTTTTATCAGTACATGGTCCAATGCCTTAGCAATTCAAGTGCATGGCTAGATACTTCTCAATGAATACCTGTCTTTGGTAGCCCCAAATTCCAACCACCCTCTTGGTAATAAAACTCTTCCACAGATCATCTCTGTACCTTTTATTAAGCCTAAACTTGTGCCTTTTAATATTAGACATGTAGTTTGGGGCAAGGTTTCCATTACTCAGCTTGTCTGTTCCCTCATATTTTTGTATACTGTTATCAGATGCCACCCCCCCCCCACCAGGCTCCACCATTCTTGGAAACTAAACCCATCCTGTTCATTCTCTTCTCGTATTTGCAAACTACAACTCAGGTAAGGCAGAGTGTAGGACAGTGCAGCACAGGAACAGAACCTTTACCCCATGATGTCTCTATCAAATATAAGACCATAAGATATAGGAGCAGAAACAGGCCATTCAGCCCACCAAGTCTGCTCTGCCATCGGTCATGGGCTGATCCAATTCCTCCAGTCATCCCCACTCCCCTGCCTTCTTCCCATACCCTTTAATGCTGAATTAAATATGATGTTGAATTAAACCAAATGACTTCTGCTTGTACACAAACCATATTGCTTCATTTCCTATACAGTCATGTGTCTATTTAACAGATTCTTAAACAAAGGATGTCTGCAGATACCGGAAATCCAGAGCAACACACACAAAATGCAAGGGGAACTCAGCAGGTCAGGCGGTAGCTACAGAAATGAATAAACAGTTGACCTTTTGTGCCGAGGTCTTTCTCAGTCCTGAAGAAGGGTCTCAGCCTGAAACATCGACTGTTTATTCACTTCCATGGATGCCGACTGACCTGGTGAGTTCCTCCAGCATTTTGTGAGTGTCACTTATTTATCTACTTCCAAAACCACCCCAACAGGCCATTCCGAGCACCTATAACTCTATATAAAATAAACTTGCTCTGAAAACATCTCCTATCTCATCCTAAATGCATGTCTTCTGGTACTTGTTATCTCTACTCTGGGTAAAAAAAGATTCTGACTGATCCATGCTTCCCATAAGTCAGATCTCCCTTCACCCTCCAATGCTTCATATAACACCATGCAAGATTATTAAACATCTCCTTATAGCAAGTACTCTCTAATTCAGGCAGCATCCTGGTGAACCACCTCTGTATCTCTGCATCCTCTACATGACCTTCCTGTTGGGTGGCAATCAGAACTCCATGCTATACTTTCACTGTGGTCTCATCAATATTTTATGAAAGTGTATCAAAATCTCCCTGCTTGTACATTCTAATGAAGGACAGCATCTGATATCCCTTCTACACCAAGTTTTTCTGGAGTCACAGTGCCAAAGCTCTGCAGCACATGAACAGGCGCTTTGGTCCATCTAGTCCATGTCAAACTGTTCAAGTTCAAATGAAGTTAATTGTCATCTGACGGTACATGTTGTGTATTTAATATTTCAGTAACATTTGAGTAACCTTGTATATATATATATATATATATATATATATATATAGTGCTTGTTTAAGCATTCTTGCTTGTTTAAATAATTCATTAAGGGTTATGTGTAAAAGTAAGTGAATTGCATACGTCATGATACCACCATGTAGTACATGCACATTTCACTTAAAGTAAAAAAAATGAGGCTCATAGGTGTTCCTGGGCTCCTTTATTTTTGCTTTCAATCAATATAGACACACATACACACACCACACACATATATACACACAGCTAAATGAAACAACGAACAATGTTCCTCAGGACCCACAAAACATATATGCTATTCTAACTAGTCCCATCGACACACATCTGGACCATAGCCCCCCCTCCTCACTTTTCCCATCCATGTACTTATCCAAATTTCTAAATGTTGCAATCAAACACATTTATCAGAGCTGCTGCTAGCTCGTTCCACACCCTGATTGAAGAAGATTCCTTTCATGTTGCCCTGAAATATTTCACTTTTCACCCTAAAGCTATGACTTCCAGTTCTAGTCTCACCTAACTTGAAGTGCAATTGCTTGCATGCATTGATCCTATTGTAACTTTGTATACCTCTATAATGGGAATCTTCTTGTGAAAGCTTCTGCATTTAAGCTGGCTGTTCAATTATATTTCATTAACTTATTTGGCGTAATATTTTGCTTTATGTGCTGCGTGTGATATATGTATTGTGGGTGCACCGTGGTCCAGAGGAATGTTGTTTAGTTTGGTTGTATATATCTACAGTCAGCTGACAATAAACTTGCACTTGAACTTGATTTTCTCTTTGGTAAAATGGTAACTCCAATTTAAAAAGCACTTCATTAATTGAAAAGTAATATCATGATAGGCAAAACTCTGTTCTTCTGGGATTAAAGTCCAGCATTCTGGAGAGCAGCTTGTTTGACTAATGACTGTTTGAGTTAAATCTCTATATCCCTTTGCTTAACCTTCCAACCTCCATTCCCAGCATGCCCGATGTTTCTTGGCTCACAGGAGCAGGTCAATGTTTAGAATATTCCCCTCCCTTGCTCAGGGTGTGGACACCCACCCTTTATCTTCACTGCCACTTCTGATTAGACCTGCAAACTCAGCAGTGAATGGTGCATTCCTGTTCGACATTCTTCCTTGCCTTCTCTTGTTTTCATGGCTGGGTGCCAATTTTCAGAAGAAGGTCAATTTGTTCTTGAACTACAACCTGCCTTTGATATCAGTGTGTGTTCAAGCATAAACTACAACATTCTACCTCCATAGCTGTGGCACAGAGGCTTGAGAACAAAAATCCCTGTCCATTACTGAAGGGAAGTTGTACTATAAGACCATAAAATATAGGACCAGAATTAGGTTATTTGGCCTACTGAGTCTGTGGCACCATTTTACTATGGCTAATTTGTTATCCCCTCAACACCATTCCCTTGCCTTGTCCCTGTAACCTTTGACACCCTTGCTAATCAAGAACCTGAAGTTGCGAATCAGTTTTAATTATATCCAATGACTTGGCCTCCACAGTCATCTGTGGCAATAAATTCCACATATTCACCACTTTAGAATTTATTTTCTCAAGAAATTCCTCCTCATCTCTGTACTGTTCATGGAGCTGATGATTAGCATCTATGTTAAGCGAAGTAATGAAGTTTTGTGTTTTAAACAGTAGTTATACCTCCATTAATGTCACCCATAATGTGTTTTTTGTCACACTGCTGTCTGGAAACTTGCTATGCCCAAAAATAAGCCAATATGATTCTTCAATTACAATAATGAGCAATGTTCTAAACCACATCATTGGCAGTAAGCTGCCTGGACAATCCTTGGCTCATGAAAGGTGTTACAGATACATAAGGTTTTCTGAGTTGTGATTAACCACATAGCGAGAACGTGTGATAAATGTACTCATCTTGTTTTGACTGCCATCTGGTGAAAACGAATAACACTTCAGAACAGGGTGCATTAGCTGATTAAATTTACTTAGAATGCAAAGTCAAATTACAATTCAAAGTACTAAATCTGAACCACACTACATGAGGTTAATAATTTCTGGAAGCCACTTTTTGACAGAGCTATGTAACTTTAATACAACATGTACATTGACAGTTTATACACTTTGGGACTTGGGATATGAATGTTGGGCATTTGTTTGTCAATTTGACTCATGCATGTTTAAACATTTTTAATTAATGCTCGCAGTGAAGAAATTGCCCATTTCTAAAACAGATTATCCCTTTCAAACACATTCCTTGTGATCAAAGATATTTATTTTGTTAAAGTCTAAGTTTGCCCCCAATTTTGTAGTTTAATGGTTGTCTCTGCTATTGACTTGGCTTCAAAATTATGAGGCAAATTGTTTGAAAGTTGTTTTCACTGATATTAAACCAGCACATGGTGGATAATAATAAAAAAACACAAAATGCTGGAGGAACTCAAGCAGCATTTATGGAAAGAAATAAAGAGTCGACATTTCAGGCCGAGAGCTTTCAGCAGAATCAAGGCCAGTCTGATGAAGGGTCCCAATCCAAAATGTTGACTATTAATTCCTCTCCTCTGCAGAACCTCTTGTGTTGAGAATAAAGCAAGATCACCATAGATACTGGAAATTGAAATTAAAATCACAAAATGTCAGTAACATGTCCAGCAGCATCCATGGTGTATGCAGAAGGCGATTCAGATTTGCAGCAGTTGTGGTACAAATGAATGATGCGCTAGTCAGGTTGTTAAGTAAAATGAACATCAGACACCTGCCATGCTATTGGTACAGAAAGCAGTTTTCCTTCCAGGTATAACAACATTCTTAAACCAAATGTCTTTTTGGTAGTTTCATGTTCACTATCGCTAATGTCAATTTTTGAACCAGATGACTTTCACTGAGAATTGGTTTATTATCCATGTCAGACAGATCATTGCAAATACAAGCACATTGAGGTAGTACAAAGGGAAAAGCAGTAACAGAAAGCAAAATATATTGCTGCAGTTACAGAGAAAGTACAGTGTACGTAGATAAATACAGTACAAGGGTCATTATGAGGTAGATTGAGAGATCATCTATAATGGACAGGAGCTCTATTTGAGAGTCCTGTAAAGTGGGATATAAATCATCCTTGAGTCTGGTTAGAACACGTTCTTATGTGGGAAGAGGATTGGGGAGTTTTTAAATACCAACAGAAGGCAATGTAAAAGATCATAAAGAAGGTAAAGATGAAAGCTGAAAGTAAGCTAGTCAGTAATATTAAGGAGGATGTCAAAAATTTCTTCAGACACAAAGTATAATAGAGAGCCAAGAATGGATATCGGACCACTGGAAAATGATGCTGGAGAGGTAGTAATGGGGGACAAGGAAATGGCAGACAGACTGATTAAGTATTTTGCATGAGTCTTCACTGTGGCACAAACTAGCAGTATGGTCGATGTTCCAGATATCAGAGGTAATGAAGTGTGTGAACTTACCATTATTAGGGAGAACGATCATAGGAAACTGAAAAGTCTGAAGGCAACTAAGTCACATAGACCAGATGGTGACACCCCAAGGCTCTGAAAGATGTGGCTGAAGAGATTGTGGAGGCATTAGTATTGATCTTTCAAGAATCAATAGATTCCGGAATGGCTCTGGAAGAATGGAAGATTGCAAATGTCACTCCACTCTTCAAGAAGGGAGAGAGGTAGAAGAAAGGAAATTATAGGCTAGTTAGTCCAACCTCAGTGGTTGGGAAGATATTGGAATCGATTGTTAAGGATGTGGTTTTGGGGTACCTGGAGGCACATGATAAAATAGATCATAGTCAGCATGGTTTCCTCAAGGGAAAATCTTGCCTGAAAAATCTGTTGGAATCCTTTGAAGAAATAACAAGCAGGATAGACAAAGGAGACTCAGTTGATATTATGCACTTGGATTTTCAGAAGGCCTTTAGCAAAGTGTCACACATGGATACATCAGCAAGGGAGATGAGGCTGAGTGCAGGGCTACGGTAGGAAACTTCGTCATATGGTGTGAGCGGAACTATCTGCAGCTTAATGTGAAAAAGACTAAGGAGCTGGAGGTAGACCTGAGGAGAGCTAAGGTACCGGTGACCCCTGTTTGCATCCAGGGGTCAGTGTGGACATGGTGGAGGATTACAAATACCTGGGGATACGAATTGACAATAAACTGGACTGGTCAAAGAACACTGAGGCTGTCTAGAAGAAGGGTCAGAGCCGTCTCTATTTCCTGAGGAGAGTGAGGTTCTTTAATATCTGCCGGATGATGCTGAGGATGTCCTACGAGTCTGTGGTGGCCAGTGCTATCATGTTTGCTGTTATGTGTTGGGGCAGCAGGCTGAGGGTAGCAGACACCAACAGAATCAACAAACTCATTCGTAAGGCCATTGATGCTGTGGGGATGGAACTGGACTCTCTCACGGTGGTGTCTGAAAAGAGGATGCTGTCTAAGTTGCATGCCATCTTGATCAATGTCTCCCATCCACTACATAATGTACTGGGTGGGCACAGGTGTACATTCAGCCAGAGGCTCATTCCACTGAGATGCAGCACAGAGTGTCATAGGAAGTCATTTCTGCCTGTGGCCATTAAACTTTACAACTCCTCCCTTGGAGGGTCAGACACCCTGAGCCAATAGGCTGGTCCTGGGCTTATTTCATAATTTACATATTACTATTTAACTATTTATGGTTCTATTACTATTTATTATTTATGATGCAACTGTAACGAAAACCAATTTCCCCCAGGATCAATAAAGTATGACTATGACTATGACTATTAACAAAATACAAGCCTGTGGTATTGCAGGAAAGATTCTAGCATGGACAAAATAGTGGCTGATTGGCAGGAGGCAAAGAGTGGGAACAAAGGGAGCCTTTTCTGATTGGCTGTCAGTGACTAGTGATGTTCCACAGTGGTCTGTGCTGGGAGCGATTCTTCTTATGTATGTCAATGATTTGGATGTTGGAATTGACAGCTTTGTTGCAATGTTTGCAGACAATATGAAGATAGGTGGAGGGGCAGGTAGTTTTTATGAAGTAGAGAGGCTACAGAAGGACTTAGACAGATTAGGAGAATGGTCAAAGGAGTGGCAGATGGAATACAGAGTCGGGAAGGGTATGGTTATGCACTTTGGTAGAAGAAAGAAAAGGGTAGACTATTTTCAAAATGGAGAGAACAATCAAAAATCAGTGGCACAAAGAGACTTGGACTTCTTGTGCAAAATTCTCTAAAGGATAATTTGCAGGTTGAGTCTCTGGTGAGGAAGGCAAATGCAACGTTAGCATTCATTTCAAGAGGACTAGAGTATAAAACCTGCTGATTTCCTCCAGCATTTTGTGTATGTTGCTCTGGAATCTGCAGAATCTCTTGTGTTTATCCTTTCTAAATTAACTCACTAATTTTTAGACTTCCTTTCTCAAATCATTTTTAAAAGATGACTTGGAAGATGTATTCCACATATTTTAAACACCTTGGTTCCCCACCACTGAAAATAATTCTGTTACATTCATCCAGAATACCCTTTAAAAGCACTTTCTTTAGATTGTGCTCTAGAGCACCTTAAGAATGGGAATACAGGTGAGATTTAATTGCCCAGCCTTAACTTAACACTTCATATCTTTTTCTAATTTGGGCTCTTTCCTTTGGTCTAGCTGCCAAAATCTTCTTTTCAGAGCCTTGTCCTTGCAAGCAAATGCAAAATCACTGTGCAAGACTTGGCAGATGGAATAAGTAAAAGACAGCACAACGCTTTACTGTGCCAGCTATAAGACTAAGGTTCAATTTCCACGGTGATCTGTAAGGAGCTTGTACACTCTCCCCATGACTGCATGGATATCTCCCGGGTCCTCTGGTTTCCTGCCACATTCTAAGGACATATGAGTTAGGATTAAAAGGAGGTTCACGAAAATCATTCCCGGCTTATTGTATGAGGATCGTTTGAGCCTGTACTCACTGGAATTCAGAAGAAAGAATGATAAGGGATCTCACTGAATCCTATCGAATTTTGAAAGGCCTCAGGAGAGTCGATTGGGAGAGCATGTTTCTTGTGGTGGTGAGAATAAGACCAGGAGACACAGCCACACAATAGAGGGACATCCATTTAGAACAGAGATGAGGAGGAATTTCTTTATCCAGAGAGTGGTGAAGATGAATCTTTGGAAATTGTTGCCACAGGTGGCTGTAGAGGTGAAGTAATTGGGTATATTTAAGGCAGAGATTGATAGATTCTTGATCAATCAGGGCATGAATGGATATGGGGAGAAGGCAGATGAGTGGGACTGACAGGGAAATGGATTAGCCATAATGAAATGGCTGAGCAGAGTCAGTGGGTCAAATGGCCTAATTCTGCTCCTATATCTTAAGGTCTAAAAGCAAGGATGTAATGTTGAGAATTTATAAAGCACTGTTGAAGCCTTACTTGGAGTATTGTGAGCAGTTTTGAGCCACTTATCTTAGAAAGGATGTGATAAAATTGGAGAAGGTTCAACGAAGGCTCATGAAAATGATTTCAGGATTGAATGGCTTGTCATATGAAAATTATTTGATGGCTCTGGGGCTGTATTCACTGGAATTCAGAAGAATGAGGGGTGACCTTTTTGAAACATATTGAATGGTGGTTAGCCTTGATAGAGTGGATGTGGAGAGGATGCTTCCTGTATGGGTTGCATAAGACCAGAGGACACAGCCTCAGAATAGAGGGGCATCCTTTTAGAATGGAGATGAAGAGGAATTTCTTTAGCTAGAGAGTGGTGAATCTGTGGAATTCATTGCAACGGGCAACTGTGAAGGCCACGTCTTTATGTATATTTAAGGCAGAGGATGATAGATTCCTGATCATTCAGGGCATGAAGTGATATCGGTGAAGGCAGGAGATTGGGGTCAGAGGGAAAATGGAGCAGCCGTGATGAAATGGCAGAGCAGACTTGATGGGCCAAATGGCCAGATTCTGCTCCTATCCCTTACAGTCTTAGAGTTTTGTATCTTTTGCCCGATAGAAGGGAAGGAAAGAGAGAACGATTGGCATGGGAGTAACCTTTGATAATGTTGACTGTTTTCCCGAGGTAGTGGGAAGCGTAGACAGAATCAGTGGGGGTGGGGAGGGAGGCTGGCTTATAGAATTATTAGACCTTTTTTTAAAAACAGTAGTCAGTTGATGCTATGCTGTCACACTGCCTTTGCAGCAAAGTAGCATAGCAGTTAGCGTAATGCTATTGGAGTGCCCGCAACCTGGATTCAATTCCATTGTTGGAGCTTGTATGTTTTTGTCACAATAGTGTGTGTTTCTCCAGGTGCTCCAGTTTCCTTTAACATTTGAACAATTAGGCTTAGTAAGTTGAGGGCATGATATATTGGTAGCAGGAGCATCATGACACTTCTGGGCTGTGTTAGTCATAGAAGCAAATGAAAGAGTACAGAAGATGGGGTCTTTGATTATGCTGGTTGCTTTACTGAGGCAGCGAGAAGTGCAGACAGAGTCCATGAAGGGAAGTCTGGTTTCCATGATGTGCTGCTCTTTGTCCACAACTCTCTACTGTTTCTTTTGATCTCTGGCAGAGTAGATAGTATCTTAAAATTATACTTTTCTCCACTTTCTTGGAATACTTTATTTAATTATTTGTAACTATGTTGAAGATGCTGAAATCGCATTTTAAGGCAGGAAGCCATAAATTGCGTTTTCAGGTCCTCATACAATTTGACTTCAAAGATTCAAAGTCAAAGTTCAAAGTAAATTTATTACCAAAGTATGTTTGCACTATTCAATCCTGAAATTTGACTTCCCACAGACAGCCGCAAAAGGCAGAGCCTAGGAGGGTTAATGGCATCTAACGACGACTTCGGAAACAGCTCTATTTCTATCTTTAATATCTCTATTTTTCCCGTTGAAGGTTCTTTGGAAGACCCTGACCTGGAGTTACATGCTGACTATGGTCCTTTGCGGGAATTGGGACCAGCTGTCGGGGTTTCACAACTGGCCGCTGTTCGGCAAGCCAAGGACTCTGCTCGCCTTCGGAGACCTGGGATCTCATGGCTCTGGAGACAGGTCGGTGCCTCTGCAGGAGATCGGTGTGTCATCGGGCACAGGGAGTCCTAAGATCTTTGGGCACAGAGCTTGGAAAAAGCAATGGACTTTTAACATCATAAACCAGCGAGTTGTTTGTTCTGTCTCCCCTCTCGCTGAGAAATGGAGACATCTCTTTCTCCCTCATTAGGGAGAGAGAGAGAGAGAGAGTCTGTCGAATACCAGGTGAACAATGTAGTCTTTGGGGTTCTGCAAGTCCGTGTCTTTGCTGTCGCCTTGCTCATGCTTGAGTGCTCGGTAGCGGGTGCCGATGCCTTTTTTGCCAGTGGGGGGAGGGGAATTTGTTGCTTGCTACCGCTTACGCACAAGAAGGAGGAGAGCTGGCGGGGGGACTTTGGGGTTCTAACATGTAAATGTTGTCCATTCTTTGGGGGCACTCCTCTGTTTTTGTGGATGATTGTGAAGAAAAAGCATTTTAGGATGTATATTGTATACATTTCTCCGACATTAAGTGTACCTTTATAACCTATGAAACTTTTGAGACAAAGAGATACCACGGAACCTTTTCAAAGAAAACATCAAACATCCAACACAAAAAAAAGAACAAAGACAAAAAAACAAGCGAATAACTCACAGAATATTGAACATTAAACTGCAGAGTCCTTGAAACAGTCTAGGAATGTTCAGTTCAGTTCAGTTCAGTTCAGTTCATTGACTGCAGGCCGCAAGAGCCAGTCTGTCCCCGATCAAAATTGCACAAAATAGCAATAAAAAAGAGTAAGCAGAAACCAGAATCACATAAAACATGATCTACAGGGTCCTCTAAGAATGAGGGCCATCCACAGACTATGCTGATCAAGCTTTTCCCAAGACTTCATTTCCCAAGTGGTCCACAACGTATTTCCAATTCCCCTCCATACACTGTTGGAACGACCTCTGGATCCTCCCTCTGTTTGTGCACCAACTCTATCATATTCAATATACTCAGACACTGAGCTCATTCACTGGAGGGTAGGGATTACAACTGGATCCCATAGAATGTTGTCCCCACATGCATCTAATAGTACTCTTCCAACACTTGAAACTTCTAACTCCTGCAATTGCAACTTACTAATTTATGCTTATCAAGTCATGGCATCAAATAGGCCCTTCAGCCTAACTCATCCATGCCAGGCAAGGTGCTAATCTCCATTGTCTGCACTTGGCCTGTATCACTCTAAAGCTTTCCTACCCATGTGCCTGTTCAAATATCTTTTTATTGTTGTCATAGTACCTGTCTCAACCGCTTCCTCTAGCAGTTTGTTCAATATATGTACCGCCCTCTCTATGAAAAAGTTGCCCCTTGGGTTCTTATCAAATCTTTCCCTTCCAAATTTAAACATTTGCCATCTAGTTCCTGATTCCCCAACCCTGGGAAAAAGCCTGAGTGCATTCACCCTATCTATGCACATCATGGATTTATGCAACTCTGTAAGATCACCCTCAGTCTCCAACACTTAAAGCAATAATGTCCTAGCCTGCCCAGTCTCTCCCTTTATACAGACCCTTGAATCCTAGTAACATCCTCATAAATCTCTTTTGCGCTATCTCCAGCTTAATGACATGTTTCTTAGAGCAGGGTGACTAAAACTGATACAATATTCCAAGTGTGGCTTCACCGACATCTTGTACAACTGAAACCAAACATCCCCATTCCCTGACTGAGATGTTGGCAAGCTTTCCTTGCCAAACTGTAATGAAATCAGAATCAGGTTTAATATGACTGGCATTAGTCATATTACATGCATTACTGTTGTTGTGGCAGCAGTACATTGCAATACATAATAAACAACTATATATAACAATATAATATATAGATATTGATATAGATCCATCCATATCTATCTATACATAGAGGGTTGTGCAAAAATCTTAGCCACCCTAATACATTGAAGTGGGACAAGCACGTTACGCTCATCACTGGGAAAGCCCAGCAGAGATTGTTCTTCCTACGTCAGCTTAGGAAACTTAACATCTCAAGGCGTATCCTGATGAATTTTTACTCAGTCATCATTGCGAGTGCTGTGACCACCTCTAACATCGTTTGGTTTACTGCCGCCTCCTTCCTCTCCAAGTCTAGGTTGCAGAGAGTGGTCCTCTCAGTGGAGAAGATAGTTAGCTGTCAGCTACAGACATTAGAAGACCTGTTTACCACCAGAGTGAAGAAAAGAGCTGAAAAGGACATTCTTGCTATTGACGGAATGCAGCATAGGTTCACAAGGTTAATTCCCGGGATGGCGGGACTGTCATATGTTGAAAGATTGGAGCGACTGGGCTTGTATACTCTGGAATTTAGAAGGTTGAGAGGGGATCTTATTGAAACATATAACATTATTAAGGGATTGGACACTCTGGAGGCAGGAAGCATGTTCCCGCTGATGGGTGAGTCCAGAACCAGAGGTCACAGTTTAAGAATCAGGGGTAGGCCATTTAGAACGGAGTTGAGGGAAAACTTTTTCACCCAGAGAGTGGTGGATATATGGAATGTGCTGCCCCAGAAGGCTGTGGAGGCAAAGTCTCTGGATGCTTTCAAGAAAGAGATGGATAGAGCTCTTAAAGATAGCGGAATTAAAATTTATGGGGATAAGGCAGGAAAAGGGTACTGATTGTGGATGATCAGCCATGATCACAGAGAATGGCCGTGCTGGCTCGAAGGGCCGAATGTCCTACTCCTGCACCTATTGTCTATTGTCTATTGTTATAAAAGTTACTGCTGACTCCACCCACCCGCAGTCACCTATTCACCAAATTGCCATCAGGGAGACGCTAGAAGTCGATCACCACCAGGACTACACGTCATCTCTAAAACTTCTTTCCTGCAGCTATCCGGCTTCTCAACAAAACTCACTCGGGTGTAATACCCGAAATGTCTTTTCACAACATCCATTCAATGATCCTTCCTGCTCTCCTTGTTCTGTTGATAATTAGCAAGTCAGTTCACATTTACTTACATTTGATTATTGACGTTTGTGCATGTGACTGTTTTGCTAATTGTTGATTGCTCATAGCTGTTTGCACTACTGTTTTGAAAACTATTGGTTGCTACTATGTTGTTTGTTATGGTATTGTCCTGATTTTTAGGCAGCAGTGAACCACGAAAAATTCTGCTATGTTTCCCGTACTGGCAATAAAGTAATTCCAATAATTAAAATAAATAATTAGTACATAAGGAGAGCAAAACAAGAAAAAGAAATAGTGAGGTGGTAAACATGGGTTCATCGTCCATTCAGAAATCTGGTGGTAGTGGAGAAGAAGCTGTTCCTGAAACACTGAGTGTATGCCACTTTAGTAGAAATGTATTTGTTCCCTTAAAATATCTTCTACTCTTATCAAGACTTTAAATACATGCTTAATCTGCTGCTGACTAGATCTCTTCAGTGGAAATGGGCTTCAATCTCTCTTCGGAGGTTCAGGGCATCAGCTTCCTGCAGCTCGGGTTGATCTTGCAGTGATGTAACTGGTATTCCAGGTGAGACTAGATCAGTAGCACAAATCAACTAACGGATAGTCCCCCTCCTGGGATATTAACTCAGGATAAATGGAAAACATGGCAATGTGCACCTCCTGGTGGACTAGATAAATAAATTTGCTCGTTTCCTCTCAATCAGTCTACAAATAATTTTTAATAGGGGGCATCATCTGTACTTAATCGTAAGTTAAGCGATTATTGAAGTGGAGCATGGATTCTATTTGCATGGTTACACAGCCTTTCTAAGGTTTTCCCAGCAATGAATTTATATTATTCATAATATTCCGTTGGCAGGATTGAGTCTCAGCTGCTGAATTTTAGTGGAAAATTGCTTCCTGGAAGTGTGCCACAGCAAGCAGCCATTAAACTATTTACATACTTTGTAGACCACTAAATAGCTTTCAACAGAATTACTAAAGGCTTGACTGCCTGTTATTTACTCTTAAATGGAATAATCACCACAGAATGGCATTGCATTGTGACACCAACAACCTCCTTCACTTCATGCAGAAGTAGGAAGAAGAAATATCACCACATCCTGATGAAAGGATGTTCCCACGCCAAGTTTTCTCTGCTTAAGTAAGGAAGGTCACAGCATCCTTTGTGTGGAAGCTGAACAACCAGCAATGCCGGGCCTCTGTGTGGATCGGAAAGAAAATTTTGTATCCAGCTCTGTTTAAAACAACTCCATGCCCGTTGCTATGAAAGGTCACATCAGATTGATTGGCTTGTTACAAATGACAGTGGGTAGATGCATAAATTGGCATCAACTTGGCACTTTGCTGCTCTGTGTGTCTCAGGTGATTGATGCAGCTTTCAGGCAGAGGAACCCTAATATTTTATCTTTCAATCAGGAAATTTGAAACAGTCCGTCGTAAAAGTGTACCCTTCCTAAATGTCCTTGGGCCAATAAATGCAAATCCTTACCACAACCAGCAACATATCAAAGTTGTTCCACAAAGCTAAACCTTCAAGGTAGCTCACCACAAGTGGGAAGTTATGATGAATCTTACTTAGTAAAGGAATTGGAATTAGAATTGGTTTATTGTTGTCACACGTTGGGGAGCATACTCGACGGTCTGAATGGCCTAATTCTGCTTCTATGTGTTATATACTGAGATATAGTGAAAAGATCGTGCTATACATAAGTACATTGAGGTAGCAAAAAGAGGAAAGAAAAAACAGAATGCATAGTAATATGCCCAAAATGCTGGAGGAAATCTGTAGGTCAAGTAGCATCTACAGAGAGGAATAAACAGTTGAACTTTCAGGCTGAGACACTTCTAATGTTGTGCTAACCACCACACTACCATGCCCCCCCCAACACGTGACACACAGAGCAGCAAAGTGCCTTTTTGATGCCAATTTATGCATCTACCCACTATAATCTGAAACAAGCCCGTCAAACTGGTTTAAAACTTGGGTGTTTCATTTTCATTTCTTAACTTGTTTTCAGTTGACTCTATTGTAGGGGATGTGACTTCCGCTAAGAAGGTAGTACGTATACATGCAGCAGCCTCCTACATGCGGGGGCCAACCAAAGATGCATTGTGCTTTGTTAAACACCAGAAGTCACATCCCCTGCAGCAGAGTCAACTGAAAGTAAATTAAGAAAGGCATTCGATGACGTCACAATGTTCATGTTCACTTTCATTCCTGACTGCAACTTTAGCGAGCACAAGCAGTTATGACATGGCACCGTGATGACGTATGCCATTCACGTACTTTTACATATAACCCATAATAAATTACTTAAGTGACCAAGAATGCTTAATCAAACAATATAGTTACAATATTACTCAAATATTACAGAAATATTAAATACACAACACTTCCACTTGAATCCTTTTGGAAATGACTATTGCTTGGACAGGACCAGGGTCAGCAACTTCTGAGAAAATATCAATATCAAGCACTTATCCTTTAACGTTTCCATAAGACCATAAGACATAGGAGCAGAAATAGGCCATCTGGCCCATCTAGTCTGCTCCGCTATTCAATCATGGCTGATCCTTTTTCCTTTTCCTCCTCAACCCCAGCTCCCAGCCTTCTCCCCGTAGCCTTTGATGCCATGTCCAATCAAGAACCTATCAATCTCTGCCTTAAATACACCCAATGACCTGGCCCTCATGGGTACATGTAGCAACAAATTCCACAAATTCACCACCTTTAGGCTAAAGAAATTTCTCTGCATCTCTGTTCTGAAAGGGTGCCCCTCTATCCTTAGGCTGTGTTCTCTTGTCCTAGACTCTCCCACCATGGGAAACATCCTTTTCACATCTACTCTGTCTAGGATTTTCAACATTCAAAAGGTTTCAATGAGATCCCCCCTCATCTTTCTGAATTCCAGCAAGTACAGACCCAGAGCCATCAAATGTTCCTTGTATGATAACCCTTTCATTCCTGGAATCATCCTTGTGAATCTCCTCTGGATCCTCTCTAATGCTAGCACAACTTTTCTAAGATGAGGGGCCCAAAACTGTTCATGATACTCAAGGTGAGGCCTCATCAGTGCCTTATAAAGCCTCAGCATCACATCCCTGCTCTTGTATTCTAGACATCTTGAAATGAATGCCAACATGGCATTTGCCTTCTTCACCACCGACTCAACCTGCAAGTTAACCTTTAGAGTGTCTGCACAAGGACTCCCAACTCCCTTTGCATCTCAGATTTTTGGATTTCCTCCATATAGAAAATAGTCTGCACATTTATTTCTACTACCAAAGTGCATGACCATGTATTTTCCAACGTTGTATTTAATTTGCCACTTTCTTGCCCATTCTACTAATCTGTCTAAATCCTTCTGCATCCTGCCTGTTTCCTCAATACTACCTGCTCCTCCACCAATCTTTGTATCATCTGCAAACTTGGCAACAAATCTATTTCATCATCTAAATGATTTATACACAGCATAAAAAGAAGTGGTCCCAACACTGACCCCTGTGGAACACCATTAGTCACTGGCAGCCAACCAGAAAAGGATCCTTTTATTCTCACTCGCTGCTTCCTACCAATCAGCCAATGCTCTAACGATGTTAGTAACTTTCCTTTACTTAACTTGGTAAGTGGCCTCTTGTGTAGCATCTTGTCAAAGGCGTTCTGAAAGTCCAAATATGCAACATCCACTGCAACCCTTTTATCTATCCTACTTGTAATCACCTCAAAGGATTTCAACAGGTTTGTCAGGCCAGATTTTCCCTGAAGGAACCCATGCTGACTTTGTACTATCTTGTCCTGTGTAACCAAGTACTCCATCACCTTATCCTTGACAATTGACTCTAACATCTTCCCAATCACTGAGGTTTCAACAAAGAAAGGTTAGGTCTATTTGTCACGTGTACATTGGAATATCAAAACATACAATGAAATGTGTCAGCTCCATCAGTGAATAACACAGAATGAGGATTATGCTGGGGGCAGCCCGAAAGTGTCGCCATATTTCTGGCACTGACATAGCGTGCTCACAACTTGCTAACCCTAATCCCTGGAATGTGGGGGTGGGGGGAACCAAAACATTTGGAATAACCCCATGTGATCACGAGCAGAATGGATAAAATCCTCACGGACTGTGGCAGGAACAATGATTTCTTCTTTCTCCTCATGCCAATTCAGTTGCAGGCATGGCTAGCTAATGACAGTAGTGAGCCTGTCTTCACTCCTATTGATGCCAAATTCAGCAGAGTAATTTTGCAGGGAATTGAAGTAGACCGTAAGATCATAAGACAAATGGGGCAGAATCAGGCTATTTGCCCCACCGTGTCTACCACATCATTCTATCATGGCAGATTTATTAGCCCTCTCAACCCCATTCTTCTGCCTTCTCCACATAACCTTTGACACTCTTTCTAAGCAAGAACCTATCCACCTCTGCTTTAAGTATACCCAATGACTTGGCCTTCACCAATGTCTATGGCAATGAATTCCACAGATACACCACCCTCTATCTAAAGAAATTCCTCCTCATTTCTGTTCTAAAGGTATTTCCTTCTATAAAGAGGCTGTGCCCTCTGGTCCTAAATTCAATCGTAGAGCAAACGCCTCTCCACATCCACGCTATCAAGGCCTTTCAATATTCGATAGGTTTCAAGGAGCTTCTCCCGCTTTCTTCTGAACTCCATTGAGTCTAGGCCCAGGGCCATCAAATGCTCATCATCACTTTAATTCTCAGGCTCATTACTGTCAACATCCTCTGGACCCTCTTCAGTGGCAGCACATCCTTTCACATACAAGGAGCCCACACTACTCACAATACTCCAAGTGTGGTCCAATGCCTTATAAAGCCTCAGCAATATCAAACTACACAATCCTCCTGAACGAAACATCGGCTCCTTTCTCCATTCACTAATGGGAAATTTGCAAGTCAATGCGTCGTTCCAGTTTATGAATGAATGCATTGGCCCATCCATGTATTCTGCCCTCGATGTGACACATCAAGTCAATGCGGACGTCTGAATGGATTGGTTAAATATGCTTACAGGGCTGAGAGTAAGACTTTCGAACGGTGACCTAGAAAGGAGATACTGTCTGCAACAATGGTGCTGCAAGTTCCTCAGACAACTTGCAGAGGTCGAACGGGGTATTACCCTGTATTCTTTGACCAAACAACCCACGGATCCCAGCAACAATCACTATATGCCAGCAACCAGCTGAACAAAATGAAAGTGCTTTGATGAAATTTACAGCTTTGATTTGCAGCTGAAAGCTTGTGGGAGGGTTGTGTGACGGATCACATAGAGGGAACCTGCAGATGGCTTCTTTACCACAAGTATGCTGTGTCTTACTGTCAAGAACCTGTATCCATCACTGCAAGTCCCATAGCAATGTGACATAGTCTCAGGGAAAATCTTGAAGTCATCAAAGCTATCCAACAGATGAAAAATTTGCTCAGCAACACCCTGAAAAGACAGAACTTGGCAAAGTGAACTCCTGCTGCATACTGAGTATGGAAAAAGTCCCTTTAGAGCCGATGGTATTTCTAGCAGCCATCAACCCTGAGTGCTTAAGCCCTCTGTCTCCAGCTTTCCATCACAACAACTTGGAGCTGGATACCCTCAAAACTGTGGAGATGCAAATCAACCAGGAGCAATGTGTCTCCTCTCCACCCACTCAACTTCAAGAACTCTACAGTTAGGTTGCTGAACATCATTATTTTGCAACCATATCCCCTTCATTATATATATATTTATTTATTTGTTTGTTTGTTTGTTTGTTTAGTTAGAGATAAAACAGGTCGTCTGGCCAAATGAGTCTACGCCACCTAATTACACCGATGTGACCAATTAACCTGCTAACCGATACATTTTTGGAATGTGGAAGGAAACAGGAGCAGCTGGAGGAAACCCATGGATCGTGGGGAGAAGGTACAAATTCCTTGCAGACAACAGCAGAATTGAACCTGGATCACAGGCGCGGTAATAGCATTGCACCAACTGCTACACTACCGTACCCACCTTCTGCGTGCAACCATTAGTAAAATTCCAGAACATATTGGTGTAATTCTCCATTGACAACACAGAGAACATCTTCACATCAGCCAATCTGCAGATTTCCTCATGTTTGAGCCATTCCTGTCTGGCTTGCTGCAGCATCGACTCACAATACTCAAAAACTACAGCAAACCATCAGGTCAGCTGAAAAGCAGATTGGCTGCCGTCTGCATCACTACAGGACTAGTATGTGCCCAGGGCAAAAAAGCGGGCAGGAAAAACCATTACAGGCACTATCCACCCAGCACACTGCCTCATTCAGAAGCTCCGCTATTAAAACAAAAACTTCACGCCATCCTAAAAGTTCTTTTCCCCCAGGCAGTTAATCCGATCAAACACTCTGGTTAGCCCCCACAACTCCACTCATTCATTACTCCTATCACCACACTGAATTGTAAACACTTTAAACTACTTTTTATAATGCTGTTTACTTGTAAATACATGCTGGTATTTATGTATTTATGCCCATTTTATTCTATATCTGTACTTTAACCTCTAAGTTTTTAAAATATAATTATGTATTCTCATATATATATAGTGAGGGTGCCTAAGACTTTAGCTCAGTGCTGTAGTAATTTTATGCATCACACTGTACTGCTGCTTCTGCAAAACAGGAATTTCATGACAAATGTGAGTGGTGATAGACCTGATTCTGATATGGGTCTCTGTTATGGACTGAGAGTGGGAAGGGGGCAAGGAGAGGGAGATCATGGCTGGGAAAAGGGGAAGGGAGAGGGGAGGAAGCAGGAAGCACCAGAGAGACATTCTGTAATGTTCAGTGAACTAATTGTTTGGAATCAAATGATCTGGTGTCTCAGGGCTGGGTATGCCTTCGCCCATGCCTCCCTACCCCGGCACTCCTTCTCTGTCATCTGTCCCAATCTCTCCCATGGTGCTCCACCCTCACCACTCCCAATATCCTTTGCTCCTGTCAGATTTACAAACTTGCTTTCTGCTCCACGTTGACAAATAGAGTATTATGCAAAAGTCTTAGGCATCTTAGTTATATATACCTGCCTAAGACTTTTGCACACTGCAAATCTATTGTATATGGTGAATAAAGTTGATCTGTGACAGTTTGTGCAGCACTTCTGATGTAACGTGGGAACTCATCAAGCTTCTAAGTTTCTCAATGGGTTTAAGGGCATTCAGCATGCCGTCGAAAACTCTGACAAACTTCTGCATGTCTACTATGGAAAGCATTCTGACCAGTTGTATCACAGCCTGGTATGTAAACTCCAACGTACGGGAGTGAGAGAGAGTGGTGAACTCAGCCAGATCCATCACAGGGACAGCTCTCTCCACCACCAAGGACATCTACAAGTGGTAATGCCTCTTTAAGGTGACATTCATCCTCTGGGCTCCCCAACATCCAGATCATGCTCTCTTCTCAGTGTTGTAATCGGGCAGGAGGTACAGGAGCTTGACACCCACAGCTCAAGGTTCAGCAACAGCTTATTCCCCACTGCCATCAAGCTCTTGAACTGACTTTAAAAACCTTTATTCCAGCTTGGACTATATTTCTCGTTTCCCTCTCTCGTCTTGCACTAATGTCTTTATGTTAATTTTGTTACATAAATAATACATAATCTATGTTAATTTAAGTTTTTTTTAACTAATGGTTGTAATTCACTGTGCTACAAAAAGGTTACTTTCATGGCATTGTCCCTATGATGATGAATTTGAACTAAACTGAATGACAGCTTCCAAACCTACCATGAAATGAAATGAACTGCAGGTGCATGGGAACCTGCAAATTGGCCTCCCAATCACACGCCACCATGAACTGAAATAGTTTCCTGTTTCTCCACCATTACTGGGTCAACATCTTGGAACGCCTGAGTCAATGGGATTGTACAAGGAGCCAAACAAAGGACAGTGAGAACATGAAACACTTCAAAGATAACAGCAAAATCAGCCTGAAGAGATTCAACATTGCATCCAAAATCAGGGAAGACATTGCACTCAACAGATACACCTGGAGGAAATCTGTTGAGGAGGGAGCTGAGCTACATCAGAGTAATCTCTGCCACATAGAACAAGCGGCAGCTGTGAATGGAGAGACTGAATAACGAAAAGACCCAACCACTAACCACTTACTCTTGCTCACACTCTACCAGAATATGTGGATCCCATACTGGCTTCTACAGCCACCTGAGAACCCAAAAATAGACAACCCCTTAGGAGAATATTATATTTGACTGTCGTGATCACAGTACTACTACTACAGGGAACCATGACTGGAACGAATGCAATTATTCAAGAGGGCACTATCATCATCAGTCCTCACAGTCAATCAAGATAGTTCATAATTTTTTGTCATGATAACCTCATCCTATATATAACCTCATTCACTATGTAATGAATATAATAGTGGTCAATTGGGTAGGACATCTTTGAACCTCTGCCATCCATGAGATGAATATACCTCTGTGGGCTTGTTTAGTGAAACACTCTCAATCACATTGGCTGAGTCATCATGTTAGAACATCAGTGCAAGACCACGGATAGAGTATGACTTGGCAAAGAACTAAATCATAATTCTTGTTTTTTATAATGTTAAATGATGTAGATGGATTATAAAAGATTATGGTAGTGACTCACAGGTTATTTATTATGGTGCCATTTATGTAAATATATTTTATCTGCAGAATAAGCATACCACATGAGCAACTTAAGAGTTATTTTCAAATACATGCAAAAATATAATTAGACTAAACCTGATAAACACAAAGAAGCTTGTCAGAAAGGTTAAAGCTTGAACTAGCACTTCCAGAAACAGGGAAAAAAAATCCAGTTTCTCTTTTGCTAAATCCCTATAAATCCAATCATTGCTCATTCAACGTGTAATCAAAATATTTAAGGAGCACTTCATGCAAACTGGTTGAAGCTTGGCAATCGGCTTATAATATTTTGTCTGCTGAACTTTAAAAATCTATAATTATGGAATAATTTAGGCTTTCCTGTATATACACTCAGTGGCCACTTCTTTAGATGCACCCAAAAACATGCTCATTAATGAAGTAGCTGATTAGCCAAACACAGAGCAGCAGCTCAATGCATAAAAGTGTGCAGAGATGGTCAAGAGGTCTAGTTGTTGTTCAGACCAAACATCAGAATAGGGAATAAATGTGATTTAAGTCAGGGGTCCCCAACCTTTTTTGCACTGAGGTAGTGTACATAGGTTCATTCAGAAATCGGATGGCAGAGGGAAAGGAACTGTTCCTGAATCATTGAGTGTGGGCCTTCAGGCTTCTGTATCTCCTCCCTGATGGTAGCAATGAGAAGATGGCATGTACCAGGTGATGGTGGTCTTTAATGCTGGATACTGCCTTTTTGAGCCTTCATCTTTTGAAAGTGTTCCAGGTGTTGGGAAGGAGATGTTATATCAGATCCATACAGACTGTGGTGCCCCAGTTAGGAAGTCAAGTGTCCACTTGCAGAAAGCAACAATTTGTTTCTGATTTGAAACCTAAAATTCCTTTCATCCCATGGATGCTGCTTGACTGAATTCATCCAACAGACTGTTTGGTGCTCCCTATGTAACTGGTTATGAATCAGATGTTTTAAAGACAGATTTCCTTTGATATTGATCACCATGATCCAGAAGTCACCAGTTGTAAGGAAATGGAGATACAAGACTGGAGATACACCAAATATGGTGAAACACCACAAGATTCGGGAACAGTTATTACCCCCCAACCATCAGACTCCTGATCCAAAGGGGATAGCTTCACTCAACTTTACTTGTCCCATCACTGAAATGTTCCCACAACTAATTGACTCACTTTAAAGGACACTTCATCTCATGTTCTTGATATTTACCACTTGTTTATTTATTATTATTTCTTTCTTTTTGTATTTGCACAGCTTGTTGTCTTTTACACACTCGTTGAACACCCAGTTGGTGCAGTCATTTATTGATTTTATTATAGTTATTATTCTATTATAGATCTATTGAATATGCCTACAAGAAAGTTAATCTCAGGGCTGTATATGGTGACATATACTGTAGTACTAAAAAGTTTGTGAACCCAGTAGAATTTTCTTTATTTCTGCACAGATATGACCTAAAACTTGATCAGATTCTAAAACTAGAGAAAGAATTATCTTTATCTAGATAATTAAATAGCACAAAAAACATTATGTCTCAAGTTTGCTAAAGACCACCTGGATGTTCTACAATGCTTCTGGGACAACGTTCTGTGGACAAATGAGACAGAAGTTGAACTTTCTGGCTGAAAAGCGCATTGCTATGTTTGGAGGGAAAAGAGCACTGCACACCAACACCAAAACCTCATCCCAACTGTAAAGCATGGGGGAAGGAGCATCATGGTTTGGGGCTGCTTTGTTGCCTCAGGGCCTGCACAGCTTGTTGGAGGTAAGAATGAATTCAAAATTGTATCAAAACATTTTACAGGAGAATATTAGGTAGCAGTCCATCACCTGAAGCTTAATAGAAGTTGAGTAATGCAACAAGACAATGATCTGAAAGACAAGCGTTAATCAACAACAGAATAGCTTAAAAAGAAGACATTTTGTAAGGAGGAATGGCCTAAAATTCCTCCAAGCTGATGTACAGGACTGATCAACAGTTATCAAAATCATTTGGTTGAATTTACTGCTGTACAAGGTGGGGGGGTGGTCACACCAGTTACTGAAAGCAAAGGTTCACATACTTCATTCAACAGATACAAGTAATATTGGATCAATCTTTTTAATACATAAATGAACAGGTATAAAGCTTTTTGTGCTATTTATTTAATTGGGTTCTCTTTATCTAGTTTTAGGACTTAAGTGAAGATTGATTACATTTTAGATCATATATGTGCAGATATAGAGAAATATGTAGTGTTCACAAACTTTCTAGCACCACTTTATGTACTTTGATGATAAATTTGCATTGAACTTAATGCTGGGTCTCAACCTAACATGTTGACAATAACTTTCCAACAGATTCTACTTGACCAACTTAACAGCATGAACATTAATTTCTATAACTTCCGATAATTTCTCCCCCTCCCCTTCTCTGTTTTTTCATTCCCCATTCTGGCTCCCCTCTTGCTCCTTCTCTTCTCCTCACTTCCATCTGATTCCTTTCCTCCTTTCCCTTTCTCCCATGGTTCACTCTCCTCCTCTAAAAGATACACTCTTCAGCCCTTTATGTCTTTCACCTATCACCTCTCAGCTTCTCATTTCATCGCTCCTCCCTCACCTACTTACCCACACCCCAACCTGGCTTCACCTGCTAGCTTGTACTCCTTTGTCTCCCCCAACCTTCTTATTCTCGCTTCTTCATCCTTCCTTTCCATTGCCGATGAAGGATCTCAGCCCGAAATATCGAACTTTTATTCCCTTCCATATGTGCTGTGTTCCCCTGCCATTTTGCATGTGTTGCTCTGGATTTGCAGCATCTAAAGAATCTCTTGTATTCTACTTGGCCCACTGAATTCCTCCAGTTGTAAGGAGCTGGCTCAGGAATAGGAATCTACCAAATGCAGATTTTCTCAGAGAGAGTACATTTTATGTTTATTGATTGAGAGTCTGAGAGTCTTCAGAAAATAAATAAGTCCCAATTAACTATAGGCCATTAAATATTCTCTTCATTTGCCCTATTTCCATTAACCTAGAAATTCATGTGTGTGCATTGCAGGATAAATTCTACCATTTCACTGTTCATCTTTACATTACTATTTGCTGCTCTGTCAAATTGATCATCTGCAGTTTTTCAGCCTGATGCCTCTAACCCCTCTCTGTTCCAGTTCTTTTCATTTTGCTCTCTCTCTATTTCCAGTTCCTACCTTATTTCTTCTTTTGGCACCCCACGGGCCCTCGTGCACTTTTGCCTCTTTATTTATGTACGCCACTTGGAGTCATAGAGTCATAGCACAGTACAGAACTAGGCCCTTTGGCCCATCTAGTCCATACCAAACCATTTAAACCACCTACTCCAATTGATCTGCACTGAGACCAGAGCACTCCCTACACGTACCATCCATGGACCTATCAAAACTTCTCTTAAACATTCAAATTGAGCTCGCATGCACCACTTGTGCTGGCAGCTTGTTCCACACTCTCACGACTCTCTGAGTGAAGAAGTTTCCACTAATGTTCCTGTTAAATTTTTCACATTTCACCCTTAACCCATGACCTCTGGTTGTAGTTCCACCCAAACTCAGTGGAAAAAGCCTGCTTGTATTTGTCCTATTTGTACCCCTCATAAATTTGTATACCTCTGTCAAATCTCCTCTCAATTTTCTATGTTCCATGGAATAAACTCTGCTAAAATCTGGTTTTGTGGAACAATAGAATGTTACAACTAGGGAGTTTATTTATTTCTTTTGGAGATACAGTGTGAAATGGACCAAACCTCATATTTAATCTTAGCCTAATCACAGGATAGTTTACATTGAGCAATTAACCTACTAACCCGTACATCTTTGGGCTGTGGGAGGAAACCAGAGCACCCGGAGAAAACCCACACAGTTCATGGGGAGAACGCACAAACTCTTTACATACAGTGTAAGAAGTGAACTTTGAACTCTGATGTGCCTATAACTAGGGAGTTCATTTGGTCCATCCCGTATAGATCAATCATATCAATGCCGTTCCCACACACTCAACCCATTGTCAAGTTGTACCTATTTAATACTCTACTGAAACTAATCATTGATCCTGTTTCAACCACCCCTTCAGGCAATGTTTGCCAGAGCTGAACTACTCTCTTCTAAACACACACAAAATGCCAGAGGAACTCAGCATGTCAAGCCATACCTATGGAAATTAAAAAAACAGCCAACATTTTGGGATGAGACCCATCATCAGGACTGGAAAGGAAGGGGAAAGAGACCAAAAAATAAAGGGGGGGGTGGGAGAATACAAGCTCGAAGCAGATAGGTGAAGTCAGATGAGGGGCAAGGTTAGTGTGTGGGGAAGGTGAAGTAAGAAGCTAGAAGGTGATAGGTGAGATCAATTGAGAGACAAGTTGGGTAAGTAGGGGAGGGGTTGATGAAGTAAGAAGCTAGAAGGTGATAGGTGGAAAAGGTAAAGGGTTGGAGAAGTAGGAATCTAACTGGAGAGGAGAGTAGACCATGGGAGAAAGGGAAGGAGGAAGGGCTCCGGGGGAGATGATAGGCAAATGAGAAGAGAAGGGGTAATAGGAGAGCTAGAGTGGAAGCAGTCAATCGAACACAGGTACCTGGAATCCTCCGTGGGTCCAAACTGGGAGGCTTGAAAATGGAGCTGTAAACCATGCAGAACAAGATAGCGGCCATAGATGCTGCCTAACCTACTGGGTCCCTCCAGCATTTTCTGTGTGTTGCTCTAGATTTCAGGCATCTGCAGAACTGTTTGTGTTAACTCTCTTCTAAAACTTTTTTCTCTCACATCTCCACTTTCTCCCTTTCTGTGTCTCCAGGAATTCAAACCATTCACAGCATCCCTCTATTGAGTACAGCCATTTTCCGTTCACTAGTATAGGTAATGGAGGAGAAACCTGGAGCAGCTAGATAAAATGCACATGGTCACAGGGAGAAAGTACAATCTCCCTACAAATGGTGGTAGGTGGGAACTGAACCTGGGCCACTGGGCTACAAAAGTGTATGCTAACCGCCACGCTACTGGAATACTTTAAAGTGGTTGCTTTAATTTTAACTTGCCAATGGAAGCAGATTTCCAGCAGAGGTAACATTGTTGATAAATTAAGTAATTGAAATAAAGTATTGATTTTCCCATTCTGTTACCAGAAATCAGCTAATTTTCCAAAGTACTGTTATAACTCTTCCACAATAAAAAAAATCTGCTTTCACACATGGAGAGTATGGTGGGAAAGTTTATAGTGCCGATGCCTGACGGCACCACAGGTCAGGGTTCGATCCCGACCTTGGGTGCCGTCTTTGTGCAGATTGTCAATTCCTTCTGTGATCTTCCCAGTGCTTCTGCCTCTTCCCAAATCCCAAAGACAAGACAAGAGGATCGCTGGGTTAACTGGCCACACTAAATTGCCTCTTGAGTCCACGGGAGCGGTAGAATCAGCAGGAGTTGATGGGAATAAAAATGGGATTAGTGTAGGATTAGTGAAAATGTTAGAGACATTTGGACATAGATAGGAAAGGTTTAGACCAGTCACTGCCTGGGATACCTTCACATGCTTTGGTTCCCAACCTGGAATCCACAGAACCCTTGCCTAATGGTGTTCGTCCACGGCATAAAAAAAGGGTTGGGAACCCCTGGTTTAGAAGGTTAGGGAGTTGAAAATGGGACTAGCTTAGATGGGTGTCTAGTTGACATGTGCCAAATGGGCTGAAGGGCCTGTTTCCATGTTGTATGACTCAATGTTGTCTGATGATCGGTGTATTTTGTGGCTTCATGACTTTATGACTAAGATGGGTAGAATATTTCCATGCAGTAACTCCCTTTTACAGGGACCTCCTCCATGGAAGGTAAATATTTTATTCTTGTCAATATAAATAAGTACAAGATCATACAGATAATAAATCTACACTAATATACTTCTAAATTTCACTGTGAACAAATATTTAGTTCAGATCCAAAGACACACGGCAGGTAGGTTTTCTAAGCTTACTTGATGGTTTCTAGGAACTAAATTCCACAAATGGTCAAGTAATTAGAGGTAAATTGATTCTACGCGCAGTAGTAGTTAAACTACAGTGACCTGGACCACGTTAAAAGTTTGTTTTTGAATAAGTAGGTGTTTTTGTTTCCTGCTTAAAATCTTTGAAAATTTTATAACACATTTACTTTCATCATCGTTATGTGCTGTGTTGTATGACACAAGCAATTATGGTGACTGTTATTGTTCTTGAAAAATTTTTCTACAGAAGTGGTTTGCCATTGTCTTCTTCTAGGCAGTGGCTTTACAAGATGGGTACCTCCAGCCATTGTCAATACTCAATATATTATTCATTTATCACATTGTATTAATAATTATCAATAATCAACGTGCTTATGAAATGCAGCATGTAGTGCTTCTGCTCCACAATTCCAGTGACCTAATTTCAATCCTGACCTCTGAGCTGACTTTGGCATGTGTCCATGTTCAGCAAGTCACTTTCCTTCTCATTCCCACCATCCAGTTTCTTATTCTGGCTTCTTCACCCTCCCTTTCTAGTTCAGATGAAGGTTCTGAGCTCGAACTCTCAACTCTATTCATTTCCATACGTAGATGCTTATTGACCTGCTGAGTTCCTCCAGCAACTTGTGTGAGGGTTTCTCTGGATTTCCAGCAACCACACAATCTCTTGTGTTAATGATTTGCTTCCCCCAGTCACTGCCTGGGATACCTTCGTGTGCTTTGCTTTCTTCCTATATCTCAAAGATGTCCTCGTAGGTTAATTGGCTGCTGTAAATTGTCCCTTTGTGTTAGAAAGTGGAAAAGGAATCAGAGAGGAATTGGTGGACATGTGAGGGAAAATAAGTTGTCGGGTGACTTATAACAAGGAAATGAAGGGGACTGTTGGGATTACCCTGCTGTGTGCTGACATGGGCCTGATTCAAGATTGCTTAATGTTATTTCCAGTACATAAGTGTAAAGGAGAACAAAATAATTGTTATTCTGAAGTTGAAGTAGCACAAAAAAAGCACAATGAGATAAATAACTCAATAATAAAAAAACACGATACATATGAATACATAAGATAACTTATAAACATAGATTGACTGTATGTCCATAAGGTGATGCTAGGCACAGTCTTGACATCAGCTGACTGACAGGAAATGATATGGTGGTGGTGAAGCGGGTGTGGAGGGGAGAGTTAGTGAGTAATGGTGGTGAGGAGGGATGTGGAGGACTGTGTTAGTTAGTGGGTACTAGAGGTGAAGAGGGTGTGGAGGGGTGGATTGGAGGATTAGTGAGGCTTAATGGACTCCATCTACACAGCAATAACTATGAAAGCACAGAGAGGAAGGGAAGGATTGTGTTTACATAAAGGAGAACATTTTCTCTTCCCTGCAGACTATTTTCTGTTTTTAATTTAATTTAATTTAAATTTTAATAGGAAGTCCAAACTTTTTGACTTCATAGATTTTGCATTCTTTTATTAGATCTTTAAATTTTAAGCCTGTTTATCAATAGTTCGTAGGGGGCAAGCAGAAGTAAGAAGCTGAAACCATTAACTTCTACCAGTTGCACTTCACACTACAGCTTAGCTCGCTTTTGAACAATTCCCAAAGTGAGCAAATTACCTCAAGCGATGCAGTAATAACAGCCGAGGATTTTACATGAAAAGTATTTGAATGATAATTTAGTTTATAACTTCTGACTCCCTGTACTATTGCAACAAGGTACAAGAGAGATTTTTAGTACTTTATTAATTTTGAGTGAGAGGCAGAAACTACATTGAGCTCGATGACAGATAACTTAGATTACAATGAGCCACTGGACGAACCATGTAGATATAATCACATTCTCTTAGAGTCAGTTTGTTGGTCAGATGAGTCTGCCCAATTGCTTGAGAATAATTCATGAGATTAACACAGTTTTTATTACAGAATCATATCCCCAAAAACACAGTAAGCTAACAGTTTTTGGGAGAACCAGTGTTAATGAATCAGGTTAATAAATTTTAGCAGCTTCCTGAAACCAAAGAGCTGATTCTGTACTTCAGAAACGGTAAGATGAGGTCCTCACAGATGAATCAGAGGTGGAGAGTGAGCAATTTCAAGTTCCTGGATGTTAATATCTCTGAGGACCTAACCTGGACCGAACATATCGATGCAACTATAAAAAAGGCAAGACGGCAGCTATACTTAGGAGTTTGAAGAGATTTAGTAAGTCACCTAAAACAGTTGAAAATTTCTACAGACGTACCATGGACAGTATTTGACTGGTTGTATCACCGTCTGGTATGGGGGAGGGGAGCTGACTGCAGAGAGCTGTAAACTCAGTCAGCTCCATCATGGCACCTGCTCTGTGATATCCAAGGCGTCTTCAAGGAATGATGCCTCAAAAAGACAGCATCCAACATTAAGGACACCAATCACCCAGGACATGCCTTGTTCTCATTGCTACCGTCAGGAAGGAGATACACAAGCCTGAAGATGCACACTCAGTGATTCAGGAACAGCATCTTCCCTTCTGACATCCAATTTTTGAATGTATATTGAACCCATGAACTTCACTACTTTTATATTTCTGTTTTTGCTCTACTTATTCAATTATTTGATATACGTATATACACTTACTGTAATTCGTTGTATTTTTTCTATACTTCTTATCTAATACATTGTACTGATGCCAAAAGGTTAACACATTTCATGACATTGGCTAGTGATATTAAACCTGATTCTGATCGTTGAAGTCATTGACCTGAAACAGTACCCTAGTTTCTCTTTCTAAAGGTGCTGTAAGATCTGATAAGATTTTCTTATATTCTCTGATTCCAGTTGGAATTCAATCGGTATTTGGTATGCCACTAAATGATTCTAGCAGATTATGTATCACGGAGAGTATTTTAACTGGTTGCATCACCAGTGGGTCTGGAGGGGCCACAGTACAGGATTGGAAAAAGCTGCAGTGGGTTCCAAACTCAGCCAGCCCCACCATGAACACTAACCTCCACATTATCGAGGATATCTTCAAAAGGCAACACCCATCATTAAAGACCCCCATCACTCAGGACATACCCTCTTCTCATTAGGGAGGAGGTAGAGGAGCCTGAAGACTTACACTCAATGTTTTAGGAATAGCTCAATTCCTTCAGCCCTCAGATTTCTGCATGGACAATGAACCGATGCATGAACATTACATCCATAATTTTGCACTAATTTTCCACTACTTATTTATTTTATTTTATATAGACATAGCTGAGGGAGGTAATGGGGACAAGCTCCCACTGCCTATTAAATGCTCCAAATGGCATGTGTCTCAAATAGTCTTTGGTAACCAAGACTGGCTCCTGGCCTTCACATGTGGCTTAGCTACTAAGCCTGATGGATCCGTTTCTACGAACAGGAGAAGAGGAAAAGGCATGTTAGTGGCACCTTAAAACCAGTTGCTTTGGGCAGATGGGGCTCATCAACTTGATTGGCAGCTCACCCAGGAGAAGAAAATCTCTGATCTCAAACCTCTGCTGGTTTGTGGCTACACCCACTCATGGGGAAGTCTTCAAGAGTAAGCCCTGAGGAAAAATCCAGAGCTGGAGACCTTAAGGTAGTTCAACACTAACTGGCAACTCCTGTGATGTTGTTGGTGCCAAACTGTATTGATCTCTGCCATTCCTTTGGATTCATCAACTATGTAGAGAGGGGCAGCCCACTACATGGGCAACAACTTGCTCTCCATATTGTACTGTCCTGTCTTCTGTACTATTTGTATATCACACAGACAACTAAGATGCAATATCCCGACAAATGGAGTGCCTCAGATATATCTTACTGTAATTTTTAAATTTTATGTATTTTGTGTATTTCACTGTACTGCTGTGAGCTTATACCTTTGCAGTTTCATTTTCCTATGCTTGTATGTATTTTATATAATCACTTATATACATGTAATTGCTCAGTGAGTTTCCCAGTAATTATGATCCAATTGCTTCTATATTTTTCTAGAAACCTCTTAGTTCTCAGCAGCAGGTGTCACACGACTTGATTCTGATATTTTATGGGTAATTTTTTATCACTGGAATTTTGTTACTGTATCTCTAGTCTGAGTATGAGATGACTATGACAGATTTTCCCTTTGTCTTTTCTTTGTTCTCTCAATCCTCTTTCTTGTTCATTTTATGTTTTTGTAACATTTAATAAAACAATCATAAGCAATAACTTCTACGCCTCATTCTTAATGTCTGAAGAACTTTTGGATCACAAAATTCAAGGTTCAAAGTAAATTTCTTATCAAACTACATGCATGTCACCATATACAATATTGGGATTCATTTATTTGCAGGAATTACAGTAAATGCAAGAAACAGAACAGAATAAATGAAAGACTGCACCCTGTAGGACAGGCAAACAACCAATGTGCAAAAGACAACAAACTGCAAATACAAGAAATAAAATCAAATAATAATGCCTTCGATCTGAGCAGACTAGATGCTGACAAGGAAGTACCGATTGCCTGGCTCAGAGACAGAGACCTCTTCGTAGAAACAGAGAGGTTCCTTGTCGCAATACAGGACCAACACAAAAAAAAAATTTTAAAAATACATAATAAAAGGCCATCAAAAATGCCAAGAGAAACCAGAGACAATCCAACACATCACAGGATCCTGCAGCAGTTTAACTCAATCTGATTACTTACACAGGTACAATCAAGTGGCAAACGTCATTCACCAAAATCTTGCTTTAAAATACAAACTCATGAAAGAAACCACACTTTACTATAAATAGGAGCCTGATCTAGTTTTAGAGTCAGAGTCCGACAAATTATATTGCAACCGATTGGTTATTACAGAGAGGACCATCCATAATAACTCAAACACGAGAAAATCTGCAGATGCTGGAAATTCAAGCAACACACACAAAATGCTGGTAGAACACAGTAGGCCAGGCAGCATCTATAGGAAGAGATACAGTCGATGTTTCAGGCCGAGACCCTTCGTCAGTACTAACTGAAAGAAGAAATAGTAAGAGATTTGAAAGAGGGAAGGGGAGGGGGAGGAGGAGATCCAAAATGATAGAAGACAGGAGGGGAATGGATGAAGCTAAGAGCTTGGAAGTAGATTGGCTAAAGGGAAACAAAGCTGGAGCACGGGACAAAGAAAGGCGGGGGGGGCGGAGCACCAGAGGAAGATGGAGAGCAGGCAAGGAGTGATTGTGAGAGGGAAAGAGAGAGAGGAAAAAAGGGGGGGGGAATAATAAATGAATAAATAAAATAGGGGATAGGGTAAGAAGGGGAGGAGGGGCATTAGCGGAAGTTAGAGAAATTAATGTTCATGCCATCAGGTTGGAGGCTACCCAGACGGAGTGTGCAGTGTTGTTCCTCCAACCTGAGTGTGGCTTCATCTTGACAGTAGAGGAGGTCATGGATTGACATATCAGAATGGGAATGGGACGTGGAATTAAAATGTGTGGCCACTGGGAGATCCTGCTTCCTCTGGTGGACAGAGTGTAGGTGTTCAGCAAAATGGTCTCCCAGTCTGCGTCGGGTCTCGCCAATATATAGAAGGCCGCACTGGGAGCACCGGACGAAGTATATCACACCAGGGAACTCACACGTGAAGTGTTACCTCATCTGGAAGGACTGTCTGGGGCCCTGAATAGTGGTTAGAGAGGAAGTGTAAGGGCATGTGTAGCACTTGTTCCGCTTACAAGGATGAGTGCCAGGAGGGAGATCAGTGGGAAGGGATGGGGGGGGGGGAACGAATGGACGAGAAAGTTGCGTAGGGAGCGATCCCTGCGGAAAGCAGAAATTGGGGGGGGTGGGAAAGATGTGCTTGGTGGTGGGATCCTGTTGGAGGTGGCGGAAGTTACGGAGAATTATATTTTGGACCCGGAGGCTGGTGGGGTAGTAGGTGAGGAAAGGGGAACCCTATCCTTAGTGGGGTGGCGTGGGGATGGGGTGAGAGCAGATGTGCGTGAAATGGGAGAGATGCGTTTGAGAGCAGAGTTGATGGTGGGAAGGGAAGACCCTTTCTTTAAAAAAGGAAGACATCTCCTTCGTCCTGTTTCTCTTTGTCCACACCTCTCCCCGGCTCAGCCTTCTGCATATTGGTGAGACTCAACGCACACTGAGAGACCGTTTCGCTGAACACCTATACTCTGTCTGCCAGAGGAATCAGGATCTCCCAGTGGCCACACATTTTAATTCCACGTTCCATTCCCATTCTGATATGCCAATCCATGGCCTCATCTACTGTCAAGATGAAGCCACACTCAGGTTGGAGGAACAACACCTTATATTCCGTCAGGGTAGCCTCCAACCTGATGGCATGAACATTGACTTCTCTAACTTCCGCTAATACCCCTCCTCCCCTTCTTACTCCATCCTCTATTTTATTTATTCATTCATTTATTATTCCCCCCACCTTGTTTCTCTGTCTCTCTTCCCCTCTCACAAACACTCCTTGCCTGCTCTCCATCTTCCTCTGGTGCACCCCTCCCTCTTTCTTTCTCCCGTGTCTCCAGCTTTGTTTCCCTTTTTCCAATCAACTGTCCAGCTCTTGGCTCCATCCCTCCCCCTCCTGTCTTCTCCTATCATTTCGGATCTCCCCCTCCCCCTTTCAAATATCTTACTATTTCTTCTTTCAGTTAGTCCTGTCGAAGGGTCTCGGCCCGAAACGTCGACTGTACCTCTTCCTAGAGATGCTGCCTGGCCTGCTGTGTTCTACCAGCATTTTGTGTGTGTTGCTTAATCCATAATAACTGTCTGGATATATTAATATAGAATAAAAAAGCAAGAATAACTTATTTAATAGATATAGCCAGTTCAAACACACATAACATACAGAAGTCAATAAATTAAAAGAACACCAGAAATATGCTGAATTAAAAGAGGAAGTTGAAAGACTTTGGAACATGAAAAGGGTATCCATTGACCAAAATATTAATATACACAACTGGTATCATCCCAAAGTTACTACACAATAGCATTAAACTAAGGCCACAGAGTAATATCTATGTAAGACTTCAGAAAGGCTCAATACTAAACACCACCAGAATATTCTGAAGGTTCCTAGCAGTTGACAAATGAGTGTGCTTAGCTATGCCCGTTCCTCAGGTTTTACTAGATTGAGTAGAGAAAAAAATAAAAATATAATAATAATAATATAAAATTAAGTAATGAATATCAAGAACATAAGATGAAGAGTCCTTGAAAGTGAGTCCATAGTTTGTGAGAACAGTTCAGTGATGGGGTAAGTGAGGTTGAATGGTCAAGAGCCTGATGTTGAGGGGTAATAACCGTTCCTATCCCTGGTGGTGCGAGTCTTGAGGCTCTTGTATCTTCTTCCTGATGGCAGCAGCAAGTACAGAGCATGGCCTGGATGGTGGGGTCCTTGATGATGGATGCTGCTTTCCTCTGACAGCGCTCCTTGTAGATGTGCTCAATGGTGGGGAAGGCTTTACCTATGATGGACTGGGCCGTATCCATTACTTTTTGTAGGATTTTCCATACAAGGTCATTGGTGTTTCCACACCAGGCTGTGATGCAGCCAGTCAGCACGTTCTCCACCACATATGTATAGAAGCTTGTTAAAGTTTTAGATGTCATGCTGAATCTTCACAGACTTCTAAGTAAGTAGAGGTGCTGCCATGTTTTCTTCATAATTACACTTACAGGCTGGGTTCAGGACAGGTCCTCTGAAATAATAACACCAAGGAATTTAATGTTGCTGTCTCTCTCCACCACTGATCATTGATGAGGACTGGTTCATGACCCTCTGGTTTCCTCCTCCTGAATTCAATAATCATCTGTCTGGCCTTGCCCAACATTGAGTGAGAGGTTATTGCTATGGCCCCACTCAGGTACATTTTCATTCTCCCTCCCTTATACTGACTCGTCACCACATTTGATTCAGCCAACAACAGTGGTGTCATCGGCAAACTTAAATATGGCATCAGAATCAATAGTATCAGGATCTTCACAATCTTCATCACCTCAGTATTGACAAACAATACAATTCCTCTATACTTGATGTGTTTATCTATGCTCTCCGTAAAAACATCTCAGCTGTTTACCTCTATTACTATTCCACTTGGCAGGAAGTTTCACGTAACTAAATAAATGAGTTTTGTTTTCAATTTGATGTGGCTGTGCACAATTGCAAATTTACTTCTTGTCACATTAGACAACAGCATCTTCTGATGGTTCCATAATATGGTAAATATATCAGTTTGAAATATTATCATTGCCTCCTCGAAAGCTTCTGATCATTTTTCATACATCTTGACATTTAAAAATTTACATATTTTCTTCATCTGTCAGTGTGTTTTCATGCTGAGAAAGCCTCAGTAAAAATGAATTTCCATTTCCACTCTAAACACTAGCTTTCCATTATACAAATGCCACTTACCATTGTTCTACAGGTTACATGCAAAGGATTTGAGTTATTCATCTCAGCCTCTCTACTTCACAGTCTGTAAAATTACTTTAAATTCTCCCCACTCTGAAATAGAGTTGGTATAGGTGTGTGATAGCTCTAGCAACCTACAGTTTCAGCCCAAAATATCGACCGATTATTTCACTGCTTAGATGCTACCTGACATGCTGAGTTCCTCCAGAGTTTCCTCAGCACTGAAGCAGTGAAATAAACAGTTGATGTTTTGGGGTGAGACCCTGGGTTGCTGGAGCTATCACACCTCTGTGCCAGCTCCAGATTTCCCACATCTGCAGAACCTCTTGTGTCTCAGCTATAGTCCTGTGAATGTACAGTTTGCAATGTCTCCCTGTGACTGTGAGTTTTTTCTCCAGGTGTTCTAGTTTCATTCTGCATCCCAAAAACATGCAAGTGCAAAGTTTCAATGTACATTTATTAATCAAGTACACAGACAGTACATAACCCCGAGATTCGCTTTGCCACAGGCAGCCGCAGCACCAATGAATCTGTTTAAAGAAAAACCCCACGCAACAAAGGCCAAACACCCAACTTGTTAAAAAAAAGAACAAAATGCGCAAACGGCAAAAAGCAAGCAAATAATACACCGAACATTAAATATCAAACCCTAGGGTCCTTGAAATAGTCCAGAAGCTATAGCCACTAAGTCAGTTAGCTCACTGATGTGTCAATAGCTGCAGGCCACAGTGCACAGAGCCAGTTCCACACCAAAGTGCCCCGATCAAGTCGCGCAAATAGTAAAGAAATGAGTAGTAAAATCACATGGAACATGAACCTTAGAGTCCCCAAAGCGAGTCCACGGCTGTGGAGCATGTTCTATGCTGAGGATATTAAACAGCAAACCGCAGAGTCTTCTGAAAATGAGTACAGAGCTTAATTGACCACTGTGAGTCGGTCAGTGATGGAATCCAAAGGGAAATGAGGGGAGAATAAAATGCCATGAGCGTGGGATTAGTGTAAGGGGCCAGTGCAGTCATGGTGAATGGAAACGCTTTGTTTCCACATGTGGTTATTTTGTGATTCCATGTTGTGTTATTCAGGGCCCTTAGCATTGTTGGTGACCTCTACCATCAGGCAAAATGTACCCAGAACTATTTGGATGGGAAACAGCTTCTTCCTCTCAGACTGTAAGACTACTGAACTCCTTGTCACCACCCAGGTCTCATCACGTATAAAACGTCAATAGCGTTATAGTGTTTACTTCTTAACTTATGTCATAAATGCACCTTATTATTTGTTAGTTTACTTGTGTTATGTGTGTGAGTTATATATACTCGGTTGTGCACCTTGGTCCAGAGGAACATTGTCTCTTTTGGCTGTACACAAATATATGGTTGAATGAAAATCAACTTGAACTTGATTTGAACTTGATTCTCCAACTCTACCATTTCTAGGTCTCCAGCACAAAATCTCACCTCCAGTTACAACACTAGCCTTAGCTCTATGCTTCCCTCTGCAAATTCTGCATTTCAAGAGTGTGACGGAGTGGGTCTGCCACAAGTAATTTCTTCTCACCCCACTAATAGCCCCATAACTCTCATGATCCCTGTCTGGCAGTGGTTACATTATGCTTATCGGGTGCACACGCTCGGCTAACGTGTGGCAAGGAGACTTCTGTTTGTACTTGCACACTCCAGGGCAGGGGCATTCTTTGAAACATCCTGTTTGTCACTGATTCCAATTTCAGGGACCTGACTTCTTCTGCTGACTTTTAATGGCAGTTGGCAGTCCAACTTAAAGGTGCATTACTGCCACCAATAGGACAGAAGTGTGGTGTAGAGAGTTGGGAAATAAAACCCCTGCTAGTTCTTTATCAAACGAAAACCAAATTACCCCCCAAAAACCCTATAGATTGTAAATAATGAAAGAAAATACTGTGAATTAAATTAAAGCCACTTCCATAATTTAGTAAAGTTTTTAAATGAAACCAATCAACCCCGAAGATTTCTTTCAACCTTATATGCCTCACACCGTAACAGAATGTGTTCAACTGTTTCATAATGATGACAAAATTTACACAGCCCAGAATGACGTTTTCCAACAAAATGCAAGGAATAATGAAGCTAAGTCAAGTCAGTATAATTTCTTCTCTGATTGTCTTACCCCCTGCTCTCATAAACCCAGCAGTTTTATGTATTCTGTAAAGGTGTCTCTCCTTATGCCCATTATCCCATAAATCTTGCCATAACCCTTTTTGCGACTCAGATCTTAAATCCCCATCTACTAGCCCACTGTTTGACCTTATTAATCACTAATTGCATCCTATTTACAGAAAAATTGAAATTTCTACCTCTAATCCATAAAGCTCCATCACCTGCATATGGTGACTCACCCACCCCAGTACATATTTTAGAGAAAGTATCATTAATCACAATATTAAACAATGAAGGGCTACAAATATTGCCTTGTGGGGTCCCATTCTCTATCTCATAGAAACCTGAATATAGTTTACCCACCTTACCTGCATGGACCATCCAAATGAAAAACTCGGAAAGAAATTATACAGTTTTCCCCTCACTCCTAATTTACATATTTCAATCAAGAGACCCTTCTTCCATAACATATTATATGATTTTTCAATATAAAAATACTGTTATTATAACTTACATAGAAACATAGAAAATAGGTGCAGGAGTAGGCCATTCGGCCCTTCGAACCTGCACCGCCATTCAGTATGATCATGGCTGATCATCCAACTCAGAACCCTGTACCAGCCTTCCCTCCATACACCCTGATCCCTTTAGCCACAAAGGCCATATCTAACTCCCTCTTAAATATAGCCAATGAACTGGCCTCAACTGTTTCCTGTGGCAGAGTATTCCACAGATTCACCACTCTCTGCGTGAAGAAGTTTTTCCTAATCTCGGTCCTAAAAGGCTTCCCTTTTATTCTCAAACTGTGACCCCTTGTTCTGGACTTCCCCAACATCGGGAACAATCTTCCTGCATCTAGCCTGTCCAATCCCTTTAGGATTTTATACGTTTCAATCAGATCCCCCCTCAATCTTCTAAATTCCAACGAGTATAACCCTAGTTCATCCAGTCTTTCATCATATGAAAGTCCTGCCATCCCAGGAATCAATCTGGTGAACTTTCTTTGTACTCCCTCTATGGCAAGGATGTCTTTCCTCAGACTTGGGGACCAAAACTGCACACAATACTCCAGGTGTGGTCTCACCAAGGCCTTGTACAACTGCAGTAGTACCTCCCTGCTCCTGTACTCGAATCCTCTTGTTATAAATGCCAGCATACCATTCGCGTTTTTCACCGCCTGCTGTACCTGCATGCCCACTTTCAATGACTGGAGTATAATGACACACAGGTCTCGTTGCACCTCCCCTTTTTCTAATCGGCCACCATTCAGATAATAATCTGTTTTCCTGTTTTTGCCACCAAAGTGGATAACTTCACATTTATCCACATTAAATTGCATCTGCCATGAATTTGCCCACTCACCTAACCTATCCAAGTCACCCTGCATCCTCTTAGCATCCTCCTCACAGCTAACACTGCCACCCAGCTTCATGTCATCCGCAAACTTGGAGATGCTGCATTTAATTCCCTCATCCAAGTCATTAATATATATTGTAAACAACTGGGGTCCCAGCACTGAGCCTTGCGGTACCCCACTAGTCACCGCCTGCCATTCTGAAAAGGTCCCGTTTATTCCCACTCTTTGCTTCCTGTCTGCCAATCAATTCTCTATCCACATCAATACCTTACCCCTAATACTGTGTGCTTTAAGTTTGCACACTAATCTCCTGTGTGGGACCTTGTCAAAAGCCTTTTGAAAATCCAAATATACCACATCCACTGGTTCTCCCCTATCCACTCCACTAGTTACATCCTCAAAAAATTCTATGAGATTCGTCAGACATGATTTTCCTTTCACAAACCCATGCTGACTTTGTCCGATGATTTCACCGCTTTCCAAATGTGCTGTTATCACATCTTTGATAACTGACTCTAGCAGTTTCCCCACCACCGACGTTAGGCTAACTGGTCTATAATTCCCTGGTTTCTCTCTCCCTCCTTTTTTAAAAAGTGGGGTTACATTAGCCACCCTCCAATCCTCAGGAACTAGTCCAGAATCTAAAGAGTTTTGAAAAATTATCACTAATGCATCCACTATTTCTTGGGCTACTTCCTTAAGTACTCTGGGATGCAGACCATCTGGCCCTGGGGATTTATCTGCCTTTAATCCCTTCAATTTACCTAACACCACTTCCCTACTAACATGTATTTCCCTCAGTTCCTCCATCTCACTGGACCCTCTGTCCCCTACTATTTCCAGAAGATTATTTATGTCCTCCTTAGTGAAGACGGAACCAAAGTAATTATTCAGTTGGTCTGCCATGTCCTTGCTCCCCATAATCAATTCACCTGTTTCTGTCTGTAGGGTCAGCAAATGTCTTAACCAATCTTTTTCTTTTCACATATCTATAAAAGCTTTTACAGTCAGTTATTACAGTCAACTTCTTTATTTACTCGTGTTTTGCTATCATCTCCCAAACATAAAACTGAATCCAATGCTATTCTACCCTTCTGAAAGTTACTCTGATAAAATACTATATCACCTCTCTTTTCCAAAATGTAATTTAAATGCAGGAGGAGGAGATAGCAGCGCACTGCGCGCGCGCAGCCCACCGGTGAAAATGATATCGTATCCGTTAAATAGGGGCCGTGGACAATCCTGATTTGATGGAGACAGATGTGAAAGCACAGAGGAACATCTGGAGAAATTTCTGAAACACAGGTTCACTGCCGCTGTTACTGGGCGATCGAGAATCTTCCGCAGGGATAGCCCCAAAATCCCCGGCTTTGGTTGCTGCTGGCGACCGAGACTGAGGTCGAATCGTTCGGATAGAGATGGTACTTGGTACTCGGTGTCAGAGGGCTGATCGGAGGCTCGAAGTTTTCGGATGACTCAGAGTCGGACTGTGGTCGGGCATGGCAGGGAGAGTTTTCTTCCTTCTCCCGTCTGCGTGAGATGTGGGACATTTGAGAGACTTCGAAGTTTTTACTGTGCCATGGACTGTTCTTCATCAAGTTATGGTATTGTTGCACTGTTGTAACTATATGTTATAATTATGTGGTTTTGTTAGTTTTTTCAGTCTTGGTCTGTCCTGTGTTTTGTGATATCTCACCGGAGGAATATTGTATCATTTCTTAATGCATGCATTACTAAATGACAATAAAAGAGGACTGTGTGTCTTCATAATCTAAAATGCTTTATTACCATACATTCCATAAGTTTACACAAATAAGGTGGGCTGTCTTTAAAAAAGTTCCTGATGTGGTGGCACATGATCTGTGTTGGCTCAGTGGAAGAGTTCATTTTAGGGGATGAGGAGAGTGCTGGCTCCTGGAAAACGGTTCACTTCTCAACTGATTTGGTTGCACAACGTCATTGCAAGCTTATTGTGATAACCGTATTTGTGGACAATTGTGATTGTGAAGAAGGGTGTGAATTTCTGTGGTTTGTTTTTCCTGTAATTGTCCAGGCTCATGGTAACAACTCCCCTGCATTCCAAAAACAGATGATCCCCTTTCTCCTGAAGTAAGGAGATCTCCGACTTAAAGGCTTTTTGCTCATTTTTTGCTGGAAGTGGGGAGGGAAGAGAGGATGCACTCTATTACTTCAAACTGGCATTTTGGAGCTATAGTCCCTAAATGAGTGATGGTATATATCTGTATTTTCTCTTTTGTCATTTTGCTTTTTATTTGCACTTTTTCTAGTTTTTTTTTTACCTCTGGCACACAATTAAAACCTTTGCACTGAATGTTCCGTTGTGGCCTGCCATCTGACCTTTAATGTCCACACCTTCATAAGGGCAAGCAACCCTGACCAAAACCCATGGTGTGACAAAGAGCATACCAATCAAACCTGTGCAAGTTCCAGGGCTTGTTCAGAAACATACTAAGCTCCAGACTTAATTCACAGTTTAATTTCCAAGTTGTGGGCCCATGTAGAACACATTTGTAGACCCACAGTATTGCAAGCATCAAACCCAGTTCTGCAGGTCTTTGCTAAACACATTATGATACAAATCCTGACAAATTCTGAAAAGTTGCTTAATGAAATAAAAGGATCTGTAATTCATTTCCGAATCTATGGAAGCTGGGATACGAGATGACTCGCTCCAAAAGAGATCTGTCTTTCAAAGTTACTTAGACTGACATGGAGAGGAATAGGCCTCATGAGGCCTCTTTTGCATGTGCAATATACACTCAGAATCGCAGCTATACTGTACACCTGCTAATTATTGCAAATATCTATCATGTGGCAGCAACTTAATGCATAAGAACAAGCAGACATGCAACACACACAAAATGCTGGAGGAACTCAGCAGGCCTGCCAGCATCTATGGAAAAGAGTACAGTTGACGTTTTGGGTGGAGACCCTTCAAGAGGTTTACTTGTCATTCAGACCAAACAGTCAAACAAGGGGGGAATGTGATCAAAGTGACTTTTACTACGGAATTATTGTTGGTACCAGACACAATGGTTTGAGTTGCTGATTACCAAGGATTTTCATACACAACAGCCTCCAGAGTTTACAGTGAGTGTTGTGAACAACAAAAAAACACATCCCAGTGAGTGGCAGTTCTGTGGGCAAAAATGCCTTGTTAATGAGAAAGTTCAGAGGAGAATGGTCAGACTGGTTCAAGCTGGCAGGAAGACGATGGTAACTCATATAACCATGTGTTGCAATGGTGGTGTACAGAAGAGCAACTCTGAGCACACAACACGTTGAACCTTGAAGCTGATTGGCTACAGCAGCAGTAGATCATGAACATACATTCCTGAAGTTAATGAAGTAGCCACTAAGGGAAGTTAAAATATTGAAGCTTGTTTCTGCAGCCAGATCAAAGGGTTTGTGGGGAAAGACTGCAGTCTAAGGTCCTTCTGTCACTGGACATTGAGGGACTGATCCCCATGTAAAAGTATCTCAAGCATGTGAAGAGTATTCCACCCAAGGAGATCACAGGTGGTATGACACCAGTTATGACAAATAATCTTGATAATGATCTCTACAGATGTATAGAGGGGAAGGAGACTGTAGTTGCTGGAACAACAAGCCAGATGCTGGAGGAGCTCAACAGGTCAGACAGCGTCTACAGAGAAAAGTGCACGGTTGAAGTTTTGGGTCAAGACTGTTCATCCGGACAGAGCCAGATGCAGGAACGCGACCAGAAAAATCAATTATTCATTTCCCTCCATCAAATTTGCCTGTGGCAATGAGTTCCCCAGCATCTTGTGTGTTACTACAAATGTCTAGATCTGATAGAACTATAGATGTAATAGACAAAACTATGTAAAAAAGCCATGCGCTGATTTTTTATTTCTTATAAATGCTTCTTGAATAAAGGGTAAGATGAGGGAACATAAGGCAATCCTCAGAGGGATCAGTAGTGGAGAGAGTGAGCAATTTCAGGTCCCTGGGTCTCAAGATCTTTCAGAATCTGACTTGGTCTCAGCATGTCATTGCAGCTATAAAGAAAGCAAGACAGTGGCCATTTTTCATAAGGAGTTGAAGAGATTTGGTTTGTCACCTAAAACACTTGAAAACTTCTATTGATGTACAGTGGGGAGCATTCTGACAGACTGCATTCACTGTCTAGTGTGGAGGTGGGGGTGCTGCTACATAGGACCAAAAGAAGCTACAGAAAGTTGTAAAATTAGTTATCTCCACCTTGGGTACTAGCCTCCACAGCATCCAAGACATCTTCAAGGAGTGGTGCCTCAGAAAAGTGGCGTCCATCATTAAAGTCTGCCATCACTCAGGACATGCCCTCTTCTCATTGTTACCATCAGGAAGGAGTGTGACGGCATCCTGAATTACCCTTATGAACGGTGCTCGATTACCTCTATGAACTGTGCTTTTGAAAAGAGAGAGAGAGAATGAAAGAGAGACTAAATTTGGACTGTCACTTTAAGGCACTAGAAATAACTTTTGGATTTCTGCTGAATTCGGAGCTCATAAGTCACTATGGTAACCGAGGGCGGCGTTATTTGATGGACAATCGATGTTATGATTTTTCGGCAGCGTGTTTATACTTCCAAGGACATTTGCCTGTTAGTGCATTTCTTACACAGACAAAAGAAGGGAGGAGTTTTTTGACTGACAGTTGGTACTCAGTACAGTGAGCTAAATAGGAGGTCAGATGATATAGATCTCAGGCACATGTTTTGGACACTGAATGAGCTTTGTTGTGCCCTCAGAAAAAGTGGGTTTTTGGACGATCAATCAGGTGAATCGATCAGTCGCTCTTGCAGTGAGAAAAGAGATTGACCAGTGGGGAGTTGTCCATGTGTTCACCCTTGCCTGAGTTGATCGCTCCACCACAGAAAACCGGTCGCCTTTGTTGTGGTCACAGTCGGTGGTTTTTAAAGGATTTCGGAGGACAACGAGAAGATCGACGGGGTCAGCTCACCTGAAGACTCAAATCTCTCCCTCCCTCTCTCTCCATCACTACTCAACTCAATACCACAAACTGAACTGAATTTTACCCCTCATTGTAAGACTGTATCTATTTACCCCTAGACTTGAAGAAGCTTGATTTTCATATATTTTTCCACACTTACTTATATATAATCATTGCTAACCTGTTTGATTTATCTACATTTATATTACTGTATTGCGTAGTTACTAATAAATATTATTAGTTAATAGCAATACTGGACTCCAAAGTGTTTTCTATCTCTGCTGGTTCTTTAACCCGTCATGGGGTACGTGACAAGGAGGTACAGAAGCCTAAAGGCACACACTCAGTTATTCAGGAACAGCTTCCTCACCCTCGGCCATACAATTCCTAAATGGACATTGAACCCATGAACACTATCACACTTTTTAATATATCTAAATTCTGATTTTGCACTATTGTTATTTAATATGCATATATATACTTACTGTAATTGATTTACTTTTCCTTTCTTTCTATATTATCATGTATTGCATTGTATTGCTGTTGCTAAGTTATCAAATTTCATAAAATACGCTGGTGATAATAAACCTGTTTTGGATTCTGATTCTGATTTCTGAAATAATAGAAATACGCTGCCCATTTGCTTAAAACATGATATGGTTTAATAATTTGGATTAAAGGGTAGCTTGATTACTCAAGGCACCAGAACTATTTCCCCTGCTTGAAGTTAATTGGTGAAGGTTAAATTAGGAAAAAGCACCTTGTCTGTACAGGGGTGAGGACAGAGATAAAGATAATTTCTCCCTGTGTCTTTTGCACCAGATGACTGAGGTGCTTTTGCCAAAAGTTGCAGAGTTGACTAATTACTATAAATGTGGCTTTCATTCTGCCCATAGGTCAGAATTGCATTTCATTGACTTTCATTGAATGAGCAACAGTCAGACATCGTCTGGTCTGAAAACATTATCTGGTTCCTTCATGTATGCAGCTTATAATAAACCTACTCCTGGTTTCCAGTGCTCCCCATACCTTGCTTGAATTATTTTCACTCTTGCATTTGTCAGAATAAAGAAAGCTCTTGGCAAAGTACTAGGTTACAGCTGTTGTTATGACCAGAAGGGGATTTATGTTATGGAAAACAATTGTTAAGTAACAGGTTCCCACAGCAAAGAATGAAGCCTTTCTGTTAACCTTGTCTCTGATACTCATTTGAACTAACCAATTAGTCCGACAACTCAGTTCTATCTGCAAAGAACTGGTATGAATGTTATGGCGTTATCAGAAAGTCCAATGGAATTCAGTATTGATTCTACAAAAATCCTAGCATAAATTTGTAAGAAGCAAATCTTCAGTCATTTTGAGAAAATTATAAACTATATAAATAGGACAATCAAAATCAATTAACTGCAGATTGGACTGATTATGAGAGAAATTTTAATTACCTTCTAATTTCTATTCCATCTTATGACAGATAATCAAGATGTTGCTGTACTGTATTTTCAAGTGTTGACTAATTAAAATAAACTTGATTGGATATTAGAGATCCCACAACACTATCCAAAGAGGGGTGCCAGTGATTGGAGCAATGTTTGGAGATAGCATTGTTCATTTTTTAATTTTGTTCAGTCTGCACACACTTAATTAACGTTGGCAAAATTAGGGATCGTTAATAATTTATAAAGCTGATTTTTTTTTTGTTTCAGCAACAAATTGCGGCTAAACTGGTAATAGCAATGAATAATATTTCCAAATTCAATGTGGTCCACTGTGGTTTTATAAATTCAGTTCCTGAAACTGGTGGTGTGCTTCCTGAGGCTCCTGTTCCTTCTGATGAGGTCCTGAAAGGAGAATATAGGGAGCTAGGAAGGGAGTTGAGAAAAAGGATCGCACAGGTAGTAATCTCGGGATTACTGCCTGTGCCACGCGACAGTGAGAGTAGGAATGTGATGAGGTGGAGGATAAATGCGTGGCTGAGGGATTGGGGCAGGGGGCAGGGATTCAAGTTTTTGGATCATTGGGACCTCTTTTGGCGCAGGCGTGACCTGTACAAAAAGGACGGGTTACACTTGAATCCTAGGTGGACCAATATCCTGGCAGGGAGATTAGCGGGGGCTACTGAGGTGACTTTAAACTAGAATGGTTGGGGGGTGGGAATCAAATTAAAGAGGCTAGGCGTGAGGAGGTTAGTTCACAACAGGGGGATGGGAACCAGTGCAGAGAGACAGAGGGGTGTAAAGTGAGGGTAGAAGCAAAAAGTAGTAAGGAGAAAAGTAAAAGTGACAGGCCGACAAATCCAGGGCAAGCATTAAAAAGGGCCACTTTTCAACATAATTGTATAAGAGCTAAGAGAGTTGTAAAAGAGCACCTGAAGGCTTTGTGTGTCAATGCAAGGAGCATTCGTAATAAAGTGGATGAATTGAAAGTGCAGATTGTTATTAATGATTATGATATAGTTGGGATCACAGAGACATGGCTCCAGGGTGACCAGGGATGGGAGCTCAACGTTCAAGGATATTCAATATTCAGGAGGGATAGACATGAAGGAAGGGGAGGTGGGGCGGCGTTGCTGGTTAAAGAAGAGATTAACACAATAGAAAGGAAGGACATAAGCCGGGAAGATGTGGAATCGATATGGGTAGAGCTACGTAACACTAAGGGGTAGAAGACGCTGGTGGGAGTTGTGTACAGGCCACCTAACAGTAGTAGTGAGGTCGGAGATGGTATTAAACAGGAAATTAGAAATGTGTGCAATAAAGGAACAGCAGTTATAATGGGTGACTTCAATCTACATGTAGATTGGGTGAACCAAATTGGTAAAGATGCTGAGGAAGAGGATTTCTTGGAATGTATGCGGGATGGTTTTTTGAACCAACATGTCGAGGAACCAACTAGAGAGCAGGCTATTCTGGACTGGGTTTTGAGCAATGAGGAAGGGTTAATTAGCGATCTTGTCGTGAGAGGCCCCTTGGGTAAGAGTGACCATAATATGGTGGAATTCTTCATTAAGATGGAGAGTGACATAGTTAATACAGAAACAAAGGTTCTGAACTTAAAGAGGGGTAACTTTGAAGGTATGAGACGTGAATTAGCTAAGATAGACTGGCAAATGACACTTAAAGGATTGACGTTGGATATGCAATGGCAAGCATTTAAAGGTTGCATGGATGAACTACAACAATTGTTCATCCCAGTTTGGCAAAAGAATAAATCAAGGAAGGTAGTGCACCCGTGGCTGACAAGAGAAATTAGGGATAGTATCAATTCCAAAGAAGAAGCATACAAATTAGCCAGAGAAAGTGGCTCACCTGAGGACTGGGAGAAATTCAGAGTTCAGCAGAGGAGGACAAAGGGCTTAATTAGGAAGGGGAAAAAAGATTATGAGAGAAAACTGGCAGGGAACATAAAAGCGGACTGTAAAAGCTTTTTATAGATATGTAAAAAGGAAAAGACTGGTAAAGACAAATGTAGGTCCCCTGCAGACAGAAACAGGTGAATTGATTATGGGGAGCAAGGACATGGCAGACCAATTGAATAATTACTTTGGTTCTGTCTTCACTAAGGAGGACATAAATAATCTTCCAGAAATAGTAGCGGACAGAGGGTCCAGTGAGATGGAGGAACTGAGCGAAATACATGTTAGTAGGGAAGTGGTGTTAGGTAAATTGAAGGGATTGAAGGCAGATAAATCCCCAGGGCCAGATGGTCTGCATCCTAGAGTGCTTAAGGAAGTAGTCCAAGAAATAGTGGATGCATTAGTGATAATTTTTCAAAACTCGTTAGATTCTGGACTAGTTCCTGAGGATTGGAGGGTGGCTGATGTAACCCCACTTTTTAAAAAAGGAGGGAGAGAGAAACCGGGGAATTATAGACCGGTTAGCCTAACGTCGGTGGTGGGGAAACTGCTGGAGTCAGTTATCAAGGATGTGATAACAGCACATTTGGAAAGCAGTGAAATCATCGGACAAAGTCAGCATGGATTTGTGAAAGGAAAATCATGTATGACGAATCTCATAGAATTTTTTGAGGATGTAACTAGTAGAGTGGATAGGGGAGAACCAGTGGATGTGGTATATTTGGATTTTCAAAAGGCTTTTGACAAGGTCCCACATAGGAGATTAGTGTGCAAACCTAAAGCACACGGTATTGGGGGTAAGGTATTGGTGTGGGTGGAGAATTGGTTAGCAGACAGGAAGCAAAGAGTGGGAATAAACGGGACCTTTTCAGAATGGCAGGCGGTGACTAGTGGGGTAACGCAAGGCTCAGTGCTGGGACCCCAGTTGTTTACAATATATATTAATGACTTGGATGAGGGAATTAAATGCAGCATCTCCAAGTTTGCGGATGACACAAAGCTGGGTGGCAGTGTTAGCTGTGAGGATGCAGGGTGACTTGGATAGGTTGGGTGAGTGGGCAAATTCATGGCAGATGCAATTTAATGTGGATAAATGTGAAGTTATCCACTTTGGTGGCAAAAATAGGAAAACAGATTATTATCTGAATGGTGGCCGATTAGGAAAAGGGGAGGTGCAACGAGACCTGGGTGTCATTATACACCAGTCATTGAAAGTGGGCATGCAGGTACAGCAGGCGGTGAAAAAGGCGAATGGTATGCTGGCATTTATAGCGAGAGGATTCGAGTACAGGAGCAGGGAGGTACTACTGCAGTTGTACAAGGCCTCGGTGAGACCACACCTAAAGTATTGCGTACAGTTTTGGTCCCCTAATCTGAGGAAGGACATCCTTGCCATAGAGGGAGTACAAAGAAGGTTCACCAGATTGATTCCTGGGATGGCAGGACTTTCATATGAAGAAAGACTGGATGAACTGGGCTTGTACTCGTTGGAATTTAGAAGATTGAGGGGGGATCTGATTGAAACGTATAAAATCCTAAAGGGAAACAACAGGAATTCTGCAGATGCTGGAAATTCAAGCAACATACATCAAAGTTGCTGGTGAACGCAGCAGGCCAAGCAGCATCTATAGGAAGAGGCGCAGTCGACGTTTCAGGCCGAGACCCTTCGTCAGGACTAACTGAAGGAAGAGTGAGTAAGGGATTTGAAAGCTGGATGGGGAGGGGGAGATGCAAAATGATAGGAGAAGACAGGAGGGGGAGGGATAGAGCCGAGAGCTGGACAGGTGATAGGCAAAAGGGGATACGAGAGGATCATGGGACAGGAGGCCTAGGGAGAAAGACGGGGGCGGGGGGGTGACCCAGAGGATGGGCAAGAGGTATATTCAGAGGGACAAAGGGAGAAAAAGGAGAGTGAGAGAAAGAATGTGTGCATAAAAAGGAGTAACAGCTAGGGTACGAGGGGGAGGTGGGGCCTAGCAGAAGTTAGAGAAGTCAATGTTCATGCCATCAGGTTGGAGGTTACCCAGACGGAATATAAGGTGTTGTTCCTCCAACCTGAGTGTGGCCTCATCTTTACAGTAGAGGAGGCCGTGGATAGACATGTCAGAATGGGAATGGGATGTGGAATTAAAATGTGTGGCCACTGGGAGATCCTGCTTTCTCTGGCGGACAGAGCGTAGATGTTCAGCAAAGCGGTCTCCCAGTCTGCGTCGGGTCTCACCAATATATAAAAGGCCACATCGGGAGCACCGGACGCAGTATATCACCCCAGTCGACTCACAGGTGAAGTGATGCCTCACCTGGAAGGACTGTTTGGGGCCCTGAATGGTGGTAAGGGAGGAAGTGTAAGGGCATGTGTAGCACTTGTTCCGCTTACACGGATAAGTGCCAGGAGGGAGATCAGTGGGGAGGGATGGGGGGGACGAATGGACAAGGGAGTTGTGTAGGGAGCGATCCCTGCGGAATGCAGAGAGAGGGGGGAGGGAAAGATGTGCTTAGTGGTGGGATCCCGTTGGAGGTGGCGGAAGTTACGGAGAATAATATGTTGGACCCGGAGGCTGGTGGGGTGGTAGGTGAGGACCAGGGGAACCCTATTCCTAGTGGGGTGGTGGGAGGATGGAGTGAGAGCAGATGTACGTGAAATGGAGGAGATGCGTTTAAGAGCAGAGTTGATAGTGGAGGAAGGGAAGCCCCTTTCTTTAAAAAATGAAGACATCTCCCTCGTCCTAGAATGAAAAGCCTCATCCTGAGAGCAGATGCGGCGGAGACGGAGGAATTGCGAGAAGGGGATGGCGTTTTTGCAAGAGACAGGGTGAGAAGAGGAATAGTCCAGATAGCTGTGAGAGTCAGTAGGCTTATAGTAGATATCAGTGGATAAGCTGTCTCCAGAGACAGAGACAGAAAGATCTAGAAAGGGGAGGGAGGTGTCGGAAATAGACCAGGTAAACTTGAGGGCAGGGTGAAAGTTGGAGGCAAAGTTAATAAAGTCAACGAGTTCTGCATGCGTGCAGGAAGCAGCGCCAATGCAGTCGTCGATATAGCGAAGGAAAAGTGGGGGACAGATACCAGAATAGGCACGGAACATAGATTGTTCCACAAACCCAACAAAAAGGCAGGCATAGCTAGGACCCATACGGGTGCCCATAGCTACACCTTTAGTTTGGAGGAAATGGGAGGAGCAAAAGGAGAAATTATTAAGAGTAAGGACTAATTCCGCTAGACGGAGCAGAGTGGTGGTAGAGGGGAACTGATTAGGTCTGGAATCCAAAAAGAAGCGTAGAGCTTTGAGACCTTCCTGATGGGGGATGGAAGTATATAAGGACTGGACATCCATGGTGAAAATAAAGCGGTGGGGGCCAGGGAACTTAAAATCATCGAAAAGTTTAAGAGCGTGAGAAGTGTCACGAACATAGGTCGAAAGGGATTGAACAAGGGGTGATAAAACAGTGTCGAGGTATGCAGAAACGAGTTCGGTGGGGCAGGAGCAAGCTGAGACAATAGGTCGGCCAGGACAGGCAGGTTTGTGGATCTTGGGTAGGAGGTAGAAACGGGAAGTGCGGGGTGTGGGAACTATAAGGTTGGTAGCAGTAAAGGGATTGGACAGGCTAGATGCAGGAAGATTGTTCCCGATGTTGGGGAAGTCCAGAACGAGGGGCCACAGTTTGAGGATAGAGGGGAAGCCTTTTAGGACCAAGATTAGGAAAAACTTCTTCACACAGAGAGTGGTGAATCTGTGGAATTCTCTGCCACAGGAAACAGTTGAGGCCAGTTCATTGGCTATATTTAAGAGGGAGTTAGACATGGCCCTTGTGGCTACGGGGGTCAGGGGGTATGGAGGGAAGGCTGGGGCGGGGTTCTGAGTTGGATGATCAGCCATGATCATAATAAATGGTGGTGCAGGCTCAAAGGGCCGAATGGTCTACTCCTGCACCTATTTTCTATGTTTCTATGTTTCTTCCTGATGGCAGCAGCGAGAAGAGAGTATGGCCTGGATGATGGGGCTCTTTGATGATAGATGCTGTGACAGCACTCTGCTCAATGTTGAGGAGGGCTTTACCAATGGTGGACTGGGCCATAACCACTATTCCTTGTGGGGTTTTCCAATCAAGGGCATTGGGTGTTTCCATACCAGGCCATGATGCAACCAGTCAATCTACTCTCCACCACACATCTATAGAAGTTTATCAAAACTTTAGATGACATGCTGAATCTGCACAAACTTCTACGAAAGTAAAGGCACTGCCGTGCTTTCTTCATAATTGAACTTATGTGCTGGGACCAGGGCAGATCCTCTGTTATGCTAGCACATTGGAATTTAAAGTTGCTGACTCTCTCCACTTCTGATCCTCTGATGAGGACCAGCTCATGGACCTCTGGTTTCCTCCATAATGTATTCCATTACACAGACATAAAACATTCATGTTGACCAGTGTATTCCAGTATATAGAGCATTAACAGTCATATCATTGACCAGTGCATTCCGTTGTATGGAGTATACCTGTCACATCATGGACAGTGTATTCTAATGCATGGAGCTTTAACAGTCATATCCTTGACCTCTATACTCTGTTAGGCAGAACAATATATCACATCACTTGTGGCTCAGTGTATCAATGACACAGGGTGAAGTCAATCACATCACTGACCACAACATTGGTGTGATCGGTTAATATATTCTGTTACAGAGAGATTACCTGTTACATATCTGACCAGTGCATAGATACACTAGTCACATCTTTGACCTCACTACGGACCTTCACTATCCAGGCCATGCTCTCTTCCCACTGCTACAATCAAGAAGGAGGTACAGAAGCCTCAGGACCTACACCAGAAGGTTCAGGAATAATTATAACCCCTCAGCCATCAGGTGCTTGAACCAGAAAGGGTTAACTTCGCTCAACTTCACTCACCACAACACTGAACTGTTCCCATAACATACAAGAGGAACAGAGACAGGTTCGCCCGATCAACATCAGTGGGTCTGCAGTTGAGAGGGTGAGAAATTTCAAATTCCTCGGTATACACATCACCGATGATCTCACTTGGACTTTACACACTGGCTGTGTGGCAAAAAAAAGCACAATCGTGTCTCTCCCACCTCAGGTGACTGAAGAAGTTCGGCATGGGTCCCCAAATCCTCAAGTCCATCTACAGGGGTACCACTGAGAGCATCCTGACTGACTGTATCACCGTCTGGTACGGGAACTGCACCAACCTTAATCACTGGGCACCGCAGAGAGTGGTACGGATAGCCCACGCATCTGTGGATGTAGAATTCCCTCCATTGAAGACATTTATAGCAGCAGGTGCAGAAAGAAGGCCTGGAAGATCATTGGGAACACGAGTACCTCAAACATAAACTGTTTCAGCTGCTTCCATCTGGCAAACGCTACCGCAGCATTAAAGCCAGGACCTACAGGCTAAGGGCAGCTTTGTTTCACAAGCCATTAGAATTCACATGTCCGTATATTGCAACAGCGTCATAATGCAAAGATTTTTACTCCCTCACATTGTGGAACCGATTCACTTTCAAGGAATCTTCACCTCATGTTCTCACTATTTGTTAATTGCTTATTTATTATGATTTTGTTTGCTTTTTTGTGTTTGCATAGTTTGTTGCCTTTTGTACATTGGTTGTTTGTCTGTCTTGTTGTGTGTAGTTTCATTGATTTTATTGTGTTTCTTTGTACTTATTGTGAACAGCCAGAAGAAAATGAATCTCAGGGTAGTCAAAGGTGGTTATGCATTGCATCCGACAATGACAGCATTATCTGTGGACATATATGTATTTTGATAATAAATTTACTTTGAACTTTACAGTATTCTTTTAGGCAGAGATACACCAGTCACATTGCTGACCAGTGCAAATTGATTATACAGACCTACAATGGTCACATCACTGATGTGTGTGCTACATTACACACGGCAATGAGTCACATCACTGACCACTGCATTGTATTACCCAGAGGCATGGCAGTCATATTGCTAACCAGTGCAAATTGATTATCCAGAGCTATAATAGCCACATCACTGACCTGTGTACTATGTTACACATGGCACTGAGTCACATCACTGACCACTGATCATTGAATTGTATTACCTGGAGGTACAGTGGTCAAATTGCTGTGCAGTGCATTGTGTTATACAAAGCTATAACAGACACAACATTGATTCCTCTGTACGATTACCGTTAGTGAAGCATGGTATCTGTACTTTTGAAGCAGGATTCCCAAAACAAAATGGTTGACTCACATATTTGAGAGGGGACCTGTTCGCCAGACTGGTGGGTACGGGAAACATACTGCCTGAGAGATTGGTGCATTCAGACTCACTGAATGCATTTAAGAAGGGCTGAGATGAGCACTGGAGTTGTCCAGGTACTAAAGGCGATGGACCAGGTGCCGGAAGATGAGATTAATCAGGATGATGCTAATGATCTGCATGGAGGGTCAAAAGGCCTTTAAAAATACCCAATGACTTCAACTGTTTTGTTTTTTTGACTCAGTTTGGAGGAGCAACACTTCATATTCCATCTGGATAGCTTCCAACCTGATGGCATGAACATTGATTTCTGTAACGTCTGGTATTTACTGCCCCTTCCCAATTCTCTCTTTTTCAATTCCTCATTCTGGCTCCCCTCTTACCCTTCTCTTATCCTCACATGTACATCACCTCCTTCTGATGACATCCTTCTTCCTATCCCTTCCTTCATTGGTCCATTCTCCTCTCCTATTAGATTCCTCCTTCTTCAGCCCTTTATCTCCGCCACCTATCCCCTCCCAGCTTCCTACTTCATCCACCCACCTTCCCCCTCACCTGGTTTCACCAATCACCTGCCAGCTTGTACTCCTTCTCCTCCCCTCAATTTCTTATTCTGGCTGCTGCATTCCAGTCCTGATGAAGGGTCTCAGCCTGAAACTTCAACTGTTCATTTTCCTTCACAGATGTTCCCTGACTTGTTGAGTTCCTCCAGCACTTTGTGTGCACTCCTCAAAAATAAAACAATCAAACCCATTGACCCACTTCAGGTCTTTTAAATGGGAGGAAATGGTGATAACAATTCCTCCTGTAAGGATGACCTAATTTAGTAATTTATTTTAGTGACCTCTGAATATTATTATGGCAACATCTAATGCACAAAAATGGGTAAAATCTAATTTCAAGGACTGTTTCTTTTCCACTTTCCAATTTGCAAACATACTCACAGGCAGTAATAACCATATCAAACTTATTATATTTGTGGGTTTGCTTCATTTACTTTTCACAACACTGATGTCAAATGGATTGAAAAAATTTCAGAGCACGGTTATTAACTGGATTGCCACTATTGTAATAATTCCCCCATGCAGTCAAACGCGCATCCCTGGAAACTCATGTGTGCATTTACAGGGTATTTTCTCCCACTATGAAGAGGATACTACAGAAATGAAGAGAGATCTCAATGAAATTGATCATATGTTGGAAGACCTAGATAGAGTGGAGGTGGAGTGGGGACATCTCAATTACAAGGACATCCCTTCAGAGTTGAGGAGAAATTTCTTCAGCCAGAACATGTTGAATCTGTGGAATTCATTGTCACAGATGGCTGTGGAGGCCAAGTCATTGGGTATTTTTAAAACAGAGTTTGATAGATTCTTGATTAGTAAGGGTGTAAATGGTTATGGGGAGAAGGTGGGAGAATGGGGGGGATGAGAGGGATAATAAATCTGCCATGAGGGAATGGTGGAGCAGACTCGAAGGGCCGAATGGCCTAATTCTGCTTCTGTGTCTTATAGTTTTATGGTCTAGTGCTAACTTCAGTTTGAAAATTTTTGCCAATTACATGGAAAAGTCAAAACAGATCTTGCACAGCAGGCTTAGGCATACTCCTTTCTCTGAAATCGTGCAATGGTTTTCTTTTGTTATCAATAATGATGATAAATCACATGTCATTTTATAACCACAATTATACAATTTGTAATTTAATAGGGCAATGGCATTTTCTTAGGCCTGTGAAACATAATATATCATTAGAGTGGTGTGAATGCTCCATTTAAATAGGTGCTGTATTATGCTATATCCTCACCATCCTGGGAGACTGACAAAGTTATTTATTTAACTGCAAGTGTCATGCTGTACCTCATTCTCCAGGCAAATTGCAGCACCATATGTTACTGAACCGTATTATTAAAGAAAAATTCAGGACTTCTGAAGAAATAGATGGATATTATAAAATGAATTGATAACAGAGGCTTCAATGTTGTTGCAAAGGTATGCCATCCACTGAGGTAGTTTATTTTTTCCAATTGTTTATGCCTTTACCAGACTTGCTGATGCTGCTGCAATGCTTGAAGTGTGCACAGCGGAAAAATTGCACAGAATGGCACTATTCTATCCTTCTCAAACTGTGTCTCAGTCCAGAGTGTCTGAAAGAGAAACGAAAACACCTCCCTGCCTAGCAAGCTGCGAGACTGTATGCTTGGTAGAATTAACACTGTCAGAACTCACAACGTAGAAGAGGACTAGTTAATTCATCAAATCCCTGCCAGCTCTCAGAGCAAACCAATTGAACCCATTCCCCACTTACTTCCCCATAATGCCTTCTTTCCCAGGTAACCACTAACTCAGAATCGGAATCAGGTCGATTATCACTGACATTATCTCAGTGGCCACTTTATTAGGTACATCCTGTATCTAATAAATTAGATACCTGAGTGTATGTTCATGGTCTTCTGCTGCCGTAGCCCATCCACTTCACGTTTCGAAGTGCTGTACATCTAGAGATGTTCTCCTGCACATCACTGTTGTAAACTGTGGTTACTTAAGTTGCTGTCACCTTCCTGTCAGCTTGAACCATTCTGGTCATTTTCTTCTGACCTCTCTCATTTACAAGGTGTTTCTGCCCACAGAACTGCTGCTCACCGGATGTTTTTTGGGTTTTTTTAACTCCATTCTCTGCAAACTCTATAGACCGTTGTGTGTGACAATCCCAAGGGATCAGCAGTTTCTGAGATACTCAAGCCGCCAAATCTCACACCAACAAACATTCCACAATGAAAGTCATTAAGATCACATTTCCTCCCCACTTTGATGTTTGGACTGAGCAATAACTTAACCTCCTGACCATGTCTGCATGCTCCTATGCATTGTATTGCTGTTATATGATTGGCTGATGAGATATTTGCATTAAGCAGGTGTACAGGTGTACATAAAAAAGTGGCCACTCAATGTATATCATGAAATTTGTTGTCTTCTGACTGCATTACAATGCAAGAAGGAAAGATTACTGTAAGTTAAAATAAATAGATAGATAGATAGCTAGACAGATAGACAACACAAACAAGGAATAGTGAGATGGTGTTTGTTCGTTCACTGACTGCTCGGAAAGCTCATAGCAGAGAGGAAAAAGCAGTTCCTAAAACATTGAGAGTGGGTCTTCACATTCAACTCCCACCTAATAAATAATTGGTAATTGGTTTCTTATTATTATGTGTACAAAGATACAGTGAAACGCTTTTTGTTTGCATGCCATTTAAAGATGTATGGTTAGAGTTGGGGTTAGCGAGCAGTGGGTATGTTATATCCGTGCCAGAGGCATGGTAACACTTGTGAGCTGCCCCCAGCACAATACTTGCCAAACTGACTTGATACCATAAGACCATAAGACAAAGGAGCAGAAGTCAGCCATTCGGCCCATCGAGTCTGCTCCACCATTTTATCATGAGCTGATCCATTCTCACATTTAGTCCCACTCCCCCGCCTTCTCACCATAACCTTTGATGCCCTGGCTACTCAGATACCTATCAATCTCTGCCTTAAATACACCCAATGACTTGGCCTCCACTGCCGCCCGTGGCAACAAATTCCATAGATTGACCACACTCCGGCTAAAAAAATTTCTTTGCATCTTTAAGTCATGCCCTCTCATACTAGACTCCCCCATAATGGGAAACAACTTTGCCACATCCACTCTGCCCAGGCCTTTCAACATTCGAAATGTTTCTATGAGGTCCCCCCTCATTCTTCTAAACTCCAAGGAATACAGTCCAAGAGCGGACAAACGTTCCTCATATGTTAACCCTCTCATTCTCGGAATCATTCTAGTGAATCTTCTCTGTACCCTCTCCAACGTCAGCACATCACAAACAACACATTTCACCATGTGCTTAGACATACATGCGACAAATAAAGATAACTTTTAATTGTTAATTAAAAACTAAAAATAGGAGATTAGTGGGCAAAATTAGAACACATGGTATTGGGGGTAGGGTACTGACATGGATAGAAAATTGGTTGGCAGACAGGAAACAAAGAGTAGGGATTAACGGGTCCCTTTGAGAATGGCAGGCAGTGACTAGTGGGGTACCACAAGGCTCGGTTCTGGGACCGCGGCTGTTTACAATATACATTAATGATTTAGATGAAGGGATTAAAAGTAACGTTAGCAAATTTGCAGATGACACAAAGCTGGGTGGCAGTGTGAAATGTGTGGAGGATGTTATGAGAATGCAGGGTGACTTGGACAGGTTGGGTGAGTGGGCAGATGCATGGTAGATGCAGTTTAATGTGGATAAATGTGAGGTTATCCACTTTGGTGGCAAGAACAGGAAGGCAGGTTACTATCTGAATGGTGTCAAGTTAGGAAAAGGTGCAGTACAATGAGATCTAGGTGTCCTTATTCATCAGTCACTGAAAGTAAGCATGCAGGTACAGCAGGCAGTGAAGAAAGCTAATAGCATATTGGACTTCATAACAAGGGGAGTTGAGTATAGGAGCAAAGAGGTCCTTCTGCAGTTGTACAGGGCCCTGGTCAGACCACGCCAGGAGTATTGTGTGCAGTTTTGGTCTCCAAATTTGAGGAAGGACATTCTTGCTAATGAGGGAGTGCAGCATAGGTTCACGAGGTTAATTCCCAGGATGGCGCGACTGTAATATGTTGAAAGATTGGAGCGACTGGGCTTGTATACACTGGAATTTAGAAGGATGAGAGGGGATCTGATTGAAACATATAACAGTATTAAGGGATTGGACATGCTAGAGGTAGGAAACATGTTCCTGATGTTGGGGGAATCCAGAACCAGAGGCCACAGTTTAAGAATAAGGGGTAGGCCATTTAGAACGGAGATGAGGAAAAACTTTTTCACCCAAACAGTTGTGGATCTGTGGAATGCTCTGCCTTAGAGGGCAGTGGAAGCCAATTCTCTGGATGCTTTCAAGAAAGATTTAGGTAGAACTCTTAAAGATAGCGAAGTCAAGGAGCATGGGGAGAAGGCAGGAACGGGGTACTGATAGTGGATGATCAGCAATGTTCACAGTGATTGGCGGTGCTGGCTCGAAGGACAGAATGGCCTACTCCTGCAGCTATTGTCTATTGTCTATTAATCTAACTCTGTCACTGTGTGCCTCCACCTGTGCAATAGACAATAGACAATAGGTGCAGGAGTAGGCCATTCGGCCCTTCGAGCCAGCATCGCAGTTCCAATGAAGAATTGAACTTAAGATACACTGGTCTACAAGATAAAAGTCAAAGTTGAGTTTAGGTGACTGACAGTTGAAGGGTAATAACTTTTCCTGAACTGGTGTAAGTCCTGAGGCTCTGATACCTTCTTTGTGATGGCAGCAGTGAGAAGAGACCATGTCCTGGGTGGTGGGCGACCCCGATGTTAGATGCTGCTTTTCTGCGATAACGTTCCATATAGATGCGCTGCGTAGTGGAAATGAGTTTACTCGTGATGGACTGTGCCGTAACCATTACTTTTTGTAGGATTTTCCATTCAACTGCATTGGTGTTTCTGTACCAGGCTGCAATGCGGCCAGTCAATATACACTACACTACATATATATTGTCATATGCACAAATACATTGGTGCACAGATGCAACGAGAAACGTACTGGCTGCCAAACTTTGGATATAATTATGTTACTGAGCCAAAACAGCTTTGCAATCCAGCTCAAATCTATTCATTTACAAAATCAATAAAATATTCCGCCCTCCACTGCTGTCAGGTAAAGGAACAGAATGTCCTTGCTCGTTCGTTTATCTATTGCAGTGGTTACCTGGTACAGCTTTATTAATGCAGCAGAAAATTGGATCATCACCAAAGAAAAAAAAAAGTTTTCACATTGTCATTAGTCCGGCTATGAGAAATACGAGGGGTGATTGATACTTCCGTGAGCTAAGGTAGAAGGAGTCAATTTTAGAAAACCTAGCACATTTATTTGTCAACATAGTCCCCTCTTACATTTACACACTTAGTCCAGTGGTCGTGGAGCATACGAATCTTGGACCTCCAGAAAGTGTCTACAGCAGCGGTGATTTATAAGTTTGTGGCCTAAGATAGAAGGAGATGAGTTATACAGCTCTCATTACGTGCACATGCAGTTCAACTCTTTTAGTGATTATGCAGAAAGTTTGAAATTAATAACTCATCAGTTAATAACTCATCGGGGTGATTGATAAATTCGCGGCCTAAGGTAGAAGGAGATGTGTTATTAACTTTTAAACTTTCTTCTATAATCCCTCAAAGAGTTGACCTGCATGTGCACGTAATGAGAGCTGTATAACTCATCTCCTTCTACCTTAGGCAGAAAAGGAATGTCAGGGGTCAGACAGTTGGTGCGGGTGCAGACAAACCCAGCCCTGAGACACCAGGCAAGGCCACTTGATTCCAAACAACTGGTATATTGATCATTACAGAATGTCTCTCTGGTCCTTCCTGCTCCCTCTCCTCTCCCTTCCCCTTTCTCAACCATGATTTCCCTTTCCCTGTCTCCTTACGACTCTCAGCTTACAATGGAGACCCATATCAGAATCAGGTTTGTCATCACTCACTTATGTCAAATTGTTTATTTTTTGTGGTAGCAATACAGTGCAATACATAAAATTACTATAGTACTGTGCAGAAGCTCAGCCACATTCTCTGAATAGTCTCTGCATGCTCTCTTGGTACCAGAAGTGTGGTGCAATGGGAAACAATAAAAGAATGCAGAATAAAATGTTGCAGGTGCAGAGGAAGTGTAGTACATGCAGACAATATGATGTCAAGGCCAGAAAGAGGTAGACTGTGTGGTCAAGAGTTAATCTTCATAGGGAACCATTCAATAGTCTTCTAGCAGCTGGATAGAAGTTGTCTCTAAACCCAGTAGTTTGCACTCTTGGTCTTTTGTATCTCCTGCTCAGTGGGAGAATATTCTAGTATGGATGGAGTCTTTGATTATGTTGGTTACTTTACAGAAGCAGTGAGAAGTTTAGACAGAGTCCATGGAGGTGAGACTGTGTTCCACAATGTGCTGAGCTGTGTCCACAACTCTCTGCAGCTTATTATGGCCTTGGATGGAGCAGTTGCCACACCAAGCTGTGAAGTATTGGATAGGATGCTTTCTGTGGTGCATCAATAACATATGAGAGTCAAGGGGGACGTGCTGAATTTCTTTAGCCTCCTGAGGAAGTAGATGTGCTGGGTGCACCTTTTTGGCCATGTGCTCTACGTGGTTGATCAGGGCCGGCTCCAGGTGATGTGTACTCCATCTTTTCTGTTGAGTATCCTGAAGGACTTCAGCCTAACTTGCTGAACTATTCTCAATGTCCCATGAACCCCATTTCCAGTTGGCTGCGCCTCAAACTAGCCTTCATCTTGTGGTTACACAGTGATAATCCCATGTGGCAGAGAGCCATTTAATCAAAGGTGGCTTTTGGAAAGGCAGAGTTCTCCTCTTCACTCAGGAGTAATGATTAGATTTATTTGTCACATGTCCATCAAAAGACAGTGGAATGGGTTGTTTTCATCAAACCAAATCACTGAGGATTGTGCGGGGCAGCCCACAGTGCCACCATGCTTCCAGCACCAACATTGCATGCAGAGATTATTCAATGAATGCGGCTGAGCTGCTCAGACACTTAAATATTATAGTTAAGCGGATACAATATGAGTTGGCACATAACAAGACATCCATATTCATGAGACACAAGCGCAGTCCTGCAACTTTTTATATTCAGCAAGTGCATTGACAATTCCAGCTGTAATATCCACCAATACACACCCATCAATGAAACACTTCCAGTTTATATCAAACTCTGGCACTGACTTTTCTCAAGCAGTTGCACTCAAAAAGACACTGAATTGTCCATTATGCCAAAATCAATTCACAAATAGCTCATAAGTTCAAGCCACGGGTTACATCAGACATGCAAACATAAGTCAGTGTTTGCAATAGGCACTAGAGAAATACTAAATAAATTCAAAGAAATGTCCTCCCTGAGGCATAATGTTTAAATTTGAGTGCATTTTTTCATCATGCATGTAGATGCAGCACAGCAAATTTAATCTCCTGGAATCATGGATGTTTAATGTGCCTCACCACTTCCATGAAAATCTGTTTGTAGAAGCAGAAAGTGCAATCATGAAAAAAGAAATATGATTGAAGCTTTCTTTGCAATGGTGATTATTCTGCAAAACCATTTTCAAGAAAGGACGACATATTGAAAACTTTCTCCTCCATACTAGCCATCTCCCCTCTATCTTTCCTGTCCTGATTTGGGGTCTTGACCCAAAATGTCAACTGCCCATAGATGATGCCTGACCCACTGAGTTGCTCCAGCATTTTGTATGCAGCTCCAGATTTGTATCATCTGTAGTCTTTTCTATGTCTCCACCCTACTCCACCTCCAGTTCATAATGCTCTGTAGTTAACTCAACGAGGTCACTCTGATAACATTTTACAAACCCACGGCTTTAATTGTCATGAGGACAAAGGCATCCTCCAAGTCATACACCACCCTGACCCAGAAATGCACCATTGTTTTTCTCTTCACACATCCCTTCCCCCTCCCCCTTTTCCCAACCATGATTCCCTTCTCTTTACCTACTCTCATTCATCAATACCAGAATCAGGTATGTTATCACTCACATATGCCATGAACTATGTTTTCTGTTTTGTTTACAACAGCGGTACAGTGCAATACATAAAATTACTAGCAGGTTATGGCTTTTTGAGCAGAAATGCAGTACTTTGAGAGATTATTTAAACAACTGGACTCTCCGTATCTGAGATGCAGAGTCCTAGGTTGGACAGATAATAGTGAGGGCTTTGGAAGTCTTGCTGTCCTACTGATGGATTATGGGATGCCTGCTGAGTAGATTTGTCAGACCAGTTAGTTTTCCCTGGGTTTGGAATGGGACATCATATTGTTTCGTACTTAAATTGTTAGGTTTTCCCAGGAGAAAAGATAGCTACTGGGATGCTTTCTGGCTGTTTATAGTGATTGTAAAGCATCAGTATAAAACGAGAGCAAGTCCAAAGAATGAATTGGAGGATTGCAGTCTACACTATTATTCTGGGAGAATCACTATTGATGGCTCAGAGTAAGGTTAAAAAGTTAGAGAACGAGAATATCGAGATAGCTTGTCAGTTAATGAAGTTACAGCACTTCGAGGCTGCGCGCCAAGCTGGTCATTAGCCCGACGCTGTTAAGGTTCGAGCCGTGATGAGGCAGGTTGATGATCCTACAGTGGAGCTGAGACATGGGGATGTCTGGCTGGACGATGAAAATGAGGGAGAGAAGGTAGCGTGGACCCCTCGGTTTAATCCTTGAAATGATCACAATCTCCTTTACATGTTGGAAACAGAATGGGCCAGGCCAGAGATCATGCATTCCCACACCTGCCGTGGGGGGCATTGGCCCTCTCTTCTTTCTTTTAGGAAGGCGAGGGGAGGAGGCTCAGGAATGTGTGGCAGATGATACAATGGACACCTCTGAGACAACAAAGCTTAGAGAATTCTCTGCTAAGGAATTTGTAAGTTTAGTGGATAGGTACAGACAAATGGCCGGGGAGTCTTTGGCTGTGTGGTTATTGAGTATATAGGATGAAGAGGGTACTGGAGAGAGCCCATCTAACAGAGAGATGGGTGCTTTAGGGAGCCTTTCATTCCAATAGGAGATCAATAGTGTCCTGAGAATACTGTTTGCTTCCCCTGAGCATGAAGCAACCCTTGGGGTCGGGTAATAGCAGCAGTTACACTTAAGTATCAATCTCTAACTGAATGGAATTTAAAACCCCAAGTGGAATGGAGCACAGTAGAGGAAGGTACTAACATTCTACATCAGTAGACTTTTGTTACAGTATTTTACCGCGATAGTGGTATCCCATCAGAGAATGTTGAATTAGCTTCCGAATGGCAGGATACATGGTTACAGAGGCAGTTTTTCCGATAAAAGGGGTAGTGTTTTCTTTAATAGCACCAGCTATTGGTCATCCTATAAGTAGAGTGATTCAATTATTACAAGGTTTAGTGTATATATGAGAGGGTGCATGTAGCCAGGTATGGAAGTTAGATAAGCAGTTGGGGAGTCAGGAATCTTGCATGTTCTGTAAAGAAATGTTTTTTTGCATTGCTTAAAGCTGGAATCCCAGAGGAGCAGGTAAATGGGGATTCCCACTCCACCCTCTATACAATGTGGAGGAAGAATTGTCAGAAGCAAGATTGTGGTTCATCCATCGTCGTCGATGAAGACCTCGACACAGTTAGTCACTTTGAGACTGGATGCAATGTGTCCGAAGATGACTGGTCAGGCCAATTCGGGCATGGAATGTCCTGGCACATGTTGGGCAGACATGTGTAGGCACTGCAGTTGTTGCGCTGGTGGCTCTGGACTTGCGCAGCTCGCGCTTATGTTGTGCTTCATTAATGCATCTTGCTTCATAAGCTTGACAGCCCTTGTGGATGAGGCCGCACCAGGTAGGGCAGTTTTGTACCAGCGTTTCCCAAGAGGTCATGTCTTTGACTACAGGGAGACCTTTAGTGTGTCTTGGTAATGTTCCTTCTGCCCTCAATGCAAGTGTCTTCCAGCAGAGAGTTCCCCAAAAAGGAGCTGCTTGGGTATGCGCTCGTCCGGCATGCAGATGACATGACCTGCGCACCGGGTCTGTGCTCTCATCAGCAGTGTGTGGACTGATGGTAGACTTGCTCTAGAGAGAACTTCAGTGTCTGGTACTTTATCTTGTCATCTGGTGCCTAATATTCTGTGAAGAAAAGTCATGTGGAGATGGTTGAGCTGTCTTGCATGCCTTCGGTACACAGTCCACGTTTCACAGGCATACAGGAGGGTAGTGAGTACCACAGCTTTGTAGACCTTCAGTTTTGTTGCTGGACTGATTCCTCGACGTTCCCATACAGTGAAGCGCAGTCCACCGAAAACAGAACTTGCCTTTGCTATTCTGCAGTTAACTTCTGTATCAATAGTCACTTCTCGGGAGAGGGTGCTGCCAAGGTAAGTAAACTGGTCAACTGCCTGTAGTTTCCGTCCTTTGATTGTGATTTTGGGTTCTGTGTATCGTGTATGAGGGGCAGGCTGGTGCATGACTTCAGTCTTTTTGATGTTGATGGTGAGTCCAAAGTTGTCACAAGCCGTGGAGAATTTGTCCACATCGACTTGCATCTCTGGCTCCGAGCCAGCATACAGGGCGCAGTCATCGGCAAAGAGGAAGTCTCTCAGAACAGTCTCTTTCACTTTGCTGATAGCTTGAAGTCTCCTCAGGTTGAAGAGCTTCCCATCCACTCTGTACTTGAGGCTGATTCCTGCATCACTATCCTGGAAGGCATCATTCAGCATGGCAGAAAACATCATGCTGAACAGTGTGGGTGCGAGCACACAGCCCTGTTTGAAACCATTGGTGACTGGGAACGCCTCAGAGGATTCTCCGCCGTCCAGCACTCTGGCCATCATGCCATCATGGAACTGGCGTACCATCTGAATGAATTTGGCAGGGCAGCCGAACTTTGACATGATCCTCCACAGGCCTTGTTGGCAGACAGTGTCGAAGGTTTTTGTGAGGTCAACAAAAGTTGTGTAGAGTTCGCGATTCTGCTCCTGACACTTCTCCTGAAGTTGGCACGCTGCAGAAACCATGTCAATAGTCCCATGACCTTTGTGAAAGCCACACTGTGACTCTGGCAGCAGGCCCAGCTCCAGATGAGTGGCCAAATGATTTAGCAGGACTCTTGCATGGGTTTTTCCTGCAATGAAGAGCAGCGAGATTCTTTGGTGGTTGTCGCATACTTGTCGATTGCCCTTCCTCTTGTAGAGGTGTACGATGGATGTAGGAAGGTGTAGGGAGGCTGTTGAGAGAGAAGGGTCATTCTTCAAGTCCTCTGCAGATAAAGATTCCTTTTGTCTTCTGCCTGATCCCTTGAATTTCATTCAGGGCTCCCTGCAAAGGATATCGGCTAACATTTGTCAGCAGTGGGAATTGGAGTGTGGTTAGCACATTCATCACCTCATTGTTGTAGGGAGAGGATCATTTGACCTGTATCCCTCTTCCCTGTAAATAGAGTGTGAATAATTTGAATGCGGAGAAATATGAGGTGTGGCCACACACGTCAGTTTGCATTTGTGTGTGTGTGCACGTGTGTGAAGACTTTGTCTTTAAAAGACTCTGTGAATGTGTTCAGCCTGGCCCAGGTGCATTTTCTTATCAGTTCTCTTATAAGTGCTGTTTCTCTGTGAGAAATTAACAGTCTGTTTTAAATTGTTGCAGTTCCATAGGAAGTTTTAAAGAAGAGGAATACACCATGGGCTTTGTGTTTCGTGTTCCAATCTGTTACCTTGTTTCTTGTGTTTGTTTATTCAGTTACTTTGTTTCTTGTTTTCTTAATCTGGTAATTGTTTTAATCTATTTTAATTCTCTTAATGTGCCTGAATCTGTTATTTTGTTACTTGTTTCCCCATGCAATTGATTTTAGAGATGACTCATTTCATACTGGCCATATGACGTTTGAGTTGAAATTTGCTAGAAATTTGGGCAACCTTATTCCAGATATGAGATCCCCACATTTCAGGGGGAATTCAGCATTTGGGGAGCGATTCAAGTAGTTCTATTGTTTTTGTATTTTCTAAATATCCAGTGACTAATCAGGAGCAAGTGCATTTGTATCTCCCTGCATTATGGAATGGCAAGATGGTAGATTTGTGGTGGAATTCATACATTCTTGGGGATGGCATTTGAACTTGCACACTGGACCAACAGGTCAGATTGCTGAATTTGTATGACGACTCCTTACAGAGTCTCATGGGAGGGATGCCACTGATATTGGTCCCTTTGACAAAGAAAAGACTATTGGGGACATTATCTTGCTTCTCAGGTTTTGGCATTCTGTTTGGGGGAACTAGGTGGAGTAGTCTATTTCAGCCAAATCTCTACACAGAGTATGGTAACAGCCTTATGGGATGAGCCTTGATATACCTGATGGAACACAAAATAATCTGCAGATGCTGGGGTCAAAGCAACACTCATAACATGCTGGAGGAACTCAGCTGGTCCGGCAGCATCCGTGGAAAAGATCGGTCAACGTTTCGGGCCAGAACCCTTCATCAGGACTGTAGAGGGAAGGGGCAGAGGCCCTGTAAAGAAGGTGGGGGGGGGGTGGGAAGAAGGCTGGTAGGTTCCAGGTGAAAAACCAGTAAGAGGAAAGATAAAGGGTGGGGGAGAGGAAGCAGGGAGGGGATAGGCAGGAAAGGTGAAGAAGGAATAGGGGAAAACACAATGGGTAAAAGAAGGAGGCGGAATCATGAGGGAGGTGATAGGCAGCTGGGGGGGGGGGGCAGAGTGACATAGAGATAGAGAAACGGAGGGAGAGGGAATTACCGGAAGTTGGAGAATTCTATGTTCATACCAAGGGGCTGGAGACTACTTAGACGGTATATGAGGTGTTGCTCCTCCAACCTGAGTTTAGCCTCATCATGACAGTAGAGGAGGCCATGTATGGACATATCTGAATGGGAGTGGGAAACAGAGTTGAAGTGGGTGGCCACTGGGAGATCCTGTCTGTTGTACCTGATGGAGTAAGGGCTGGTTTTTCCCCATGCACCATTAAGTCCTGCCACATAAAGTGATTTCCCCACCTGACACAGTGTTGGTGTAGGTGGTACGTTGAGTACACGTACAAGGTACAAGGTGAAAGGTAGATGGCAGGTGTGAACAGGAACAATATCATGGGACAGCTGTGTCTATGCCAACTGGTGTTGTGAAGCTGGGCACTTGTTGGATGCTGAATGGCACTTACTGGATATGCAATTCCCAGGCCCACCCTGTTTCCAACTGGGTATATAGGCATCCGTTAGTCTTGTGAGACCATGGATTTGCGCCTTGGAAGGTTTCCAGGGCACAAGCCTGGGCAAGGTTGTATGGAAGACCAGCAGTTGCCCATGCTGCAAGTCTCCCCTCTCCACGCTGCCGATGTTGTCTAAGGGAAAGGCACTAGGGCCGATACAGCTTGGCACTGGTGTCATCGCAGAGCAATGTGTGTTTAAATGCCTTGCTCAAGGACACAGCATGTTGCCTCAGCTGAGGCTCGAACTAGCGACCTTCAGATCACTAGACCGACGCTTTATCCACTTGGCCATGCGCCAACACAAATGCAACGGGGTAGTGCATTTGTTATTTATGCTGCCACAGTGCCCAGGATGAGCACCTTGCCCATGCTGTTGGGTAAGAGGACTATTACAAAGGAAGGATGTTTTGAATGATAGCCTTTCTCAGAACGGTTCAGCCAGACTGTCCCAGAAACTGATTTCAATGACTTTAGATTAGCTGCTCATCTAGAAAGGTGGCACTTGTACTGTTATTAGTCCAGAATGCTGCACCTACATCACTCATGTGGCTGATCATAACTCAGAGTCGGTATATGAGATTAATTGGGCGGACCAGCTCATTAGCTATTATACTCCAGGATGGGTCTGGTAGCTTTTTGGGGCACAGGAGGCTGGTGGACTACTGTAGTATACTGCGAGGTGACTATTGTGTTTAAAGTACTGGCTATTGTACTTTTGTGTTTTAATTGTGATTTAGCGAATTCACAAGAGTCTGAAGATTGTATCATCAAGTTCAAAACTTTTGAGGGATGGGGTGTACAGTGGGGTATGTGCCTTATTCTGATTGTTGAAAGTTGCTTTGTCATCATTGTTTAGTTTAGAAACAGCAGCTGCTTTTCTCATTGGTTAACTGCCTGGTGTCCAGTTTCAAATATCCTGGGTATATAGAGAGCACATGTGGGAGGTCCGGTCTCTTGCTTTGTTTTCAGGCAAGTGGCACACATGACCATTGGGAAGGTATGCTCTACATGTGCTTTTGGCTAAGTATGTTTGTTAAATATTCAGCTTTGTAGTTTCTGTAACTTGGGGAACATGAATGTTTACTGTATTTTTATTGTTCGTAAATAAATGATTAATATACCTATTCACAGAGAGTACCTTCTGTCTCACTTGCTAAGATCTGCAAACCTGATTCAACATTACAGCTGCCTCCTGCACAGTCCAAGTGTTCATTGAAGCCAAACGGTACATTTCACTGTAAGTTTTGATGTTTCAATGTACATGTAGAGCTAATCTTTAATCTTTAAAGAATACGTTGCGTGCAATATTCTACCCAGAAGGGCAGCATATTTGTAAAGGTAGTTTGTCAAAACCAAATCAAAGGTAAATAGAGATTAGCAATAAATGCTATTTTGTGTGATTTGATTGGACATTTCAGCATGGACTAATTCTGTAGCTTGCAGTCAACGAATGACACAGCATGAAAATAAACTGAACACTTCTAGACAGTTTCAAGGACTCTGCAGATTAATGTTCTATATTCTGTATGTTATTGGCTCACTTTTTGCCATTTGCATGACTTGTTCTCTTTTTTTTGTGCGTTGGTTATTTGATGTTTTCTTTGAATGCGTTCTATCGTGTTTTTTTTTGTTTTGCCATTGTCTGTGGGATATCAAATCTCAGGGTTATATATTGCATACATACTTTGATAATAAATGTATTTTGAATCCTTTGAAAAAGAAATAGGGTGTTGGGGGGACTGGATTAGATATCAAGGGAACTGGATAGATCGACACAGGAAAGGGATAGAGTGAGGGGCAAGGTATCTGATATTAGAGAAATCAATTTCATGTGATCAGACAGTAGAATACCTCGGTAGACTAACCAAATAAAGTCAATTTCTAGCTGCTACCACAGATAATGTGCACTGAAAAGCTCAGTCAGTTTAATACAATAATTGCTGCCAAGAAAACAAGTGAATTTCTGCCTCAGATAAATTGCATGACCATTATTTACATCATGTTACTTCAAACATAATGTCAGTTAAACCCAGATTTTAAAGATTTTTTTTATCCTTTCCCACTCATGTTGATAATCGTCTGACCTATTCCTAAATACTTGCATGAGAACACTACAATTAAATATCTTATCTGCAAATGAGCTTCTCACACAGTGCAACACGTCCTCAGTTCTAAACACAAGAGATTCTACAGGTGCTGGAGATCCAGAGTATCACACCAAATGCTGGAGGAACTCAGCAGGTCAGGCAGCATCTATGGAGAGAAGTAAACAGTCGATGTTTCAAGCCAAGACCATTCATCAGAAGACTGACAAACTGCTGATATTGGCCATATCAGCAATATCAGCAGGAGGAGACGATGGCAGCACGCGCGGCCTCTCTGGTGAATGATATCTGTTTTCTGTCAAGTAGGGGACCGTGCACAATTCTGATTTGATGGAGACGAACGTGAGAAACATCTGGAAAACTTCTGAAACGCCTGCCTTGCTGCCGCTGCTACTGTGTGGTAACCGGAACCTCTGGAGCAGAAGGCCCCGAATCCTTGACTTTGCTTGTTTCAGTGGCCGGGGCGAGGTCGAAGGCACTCGGCAGAGGATGGCGCTCGGGAGGCTGTATTGGAGGGGCTGGTCGGAGGCTCGAAGTTTTCGGATGGATGGACTCAGTGTCGGTTGCTTCCAAGGCATCGGCAAGTTGACGGTGCCTGGAGGCTTATGGCAGGGAGTTTCTCCCTTTTGCCGCCTGCTACTGGGGACTCGGGAGTCGATCGACTTGGGGACTTTGAGACTTTTTTTTACCGTGCCCATGGTTTGTTCTTCATCAAATTATAGTATTGCTTTGCACTGCTGTAACTATATGTTATAATTATGTGGTTCTGCCAGTGTTAGTCTTTGGTTTGTCCTGTTTTCTGTGCTATCACTCCGGAGAAACATTGTATTATTTCTTAATGCATGTATGCATTTCTAAATGACAATAAAAGAGGACTGAGTGTTCTCATAATCTAATCTAATTTATGACTAAATCCCATAAATAAAATGAATTGGTAATATGAATCTTTGTCCCTTTGAAAATATCACATGGAAGTTGAGTGAAGATTTCTTTAGATTACATATGAGAGTACAAAGATATCTTCCACCCATGAAATACCCTCTTGATATACAATCCAGTAGTAGAATATCGCAGGCTTCTGACAGTTCGGAACCTGCTCGGTAGAACTCCCTAAAGTTTACATTTAACCCACAAGGGTGCTCGCTCTGAAATGCATTCAAGGGTGTGAATGTAATCATAGAACACTCCTACCCTGACAGGTTGGTTTGAGTGCATTCTTTCCTTATGTCATATTAACAGGGATATCTTTATAGTTGAACTATACTTGCCATTTATTTCAGATTTTCTGGTCACTTTTATCTGAGTAAAATCTAATGTCGCCAGACTAATTGCCTCAATATCACTGGCCACCGTTTAACACTTCAGTGCATTTTGTTCCTCAAAGCACGTTTATCTTTTCAGTGCCTCCCAAGAGGACATTCTGCTTGTTTCAGCAAATCGGAAGTTAAATTGTCCTCAGATTCATCATTTGACTTTTATGCAAAATTGTAAGTTTTAGTATTTTGTGCCAGTATTGCCTTTCCATAAATTGAGTTAGAAAGATTAGTTTTATTTGTCACACATATATTAAAACAAAGTTCAAAGTTTATTTATTTTCAATGTGTACTACATACTGTACAACTTTGAGTTTTGCTTCCTTACACACAGACTCAAAACAAAGAAACCCAATATAACCCATTAAAAAAGACAATCAAATACTGTAACCAATGTGCAAAGAAAGCAAATTTTGCAAACAATAAAAGTAAGCCCAATAGCATTCAGAACTGAAACTCATGAAAGTGAGCCTGCAGACACGAAGCTGGCTGCTGATTCAGGAGCCTACTAAGTGCAGGCCACAGTCTAAGTTCAGTGCAAAGATGATTAAATCACACAGAGCAGCAAGCTGAACTAGCCTCTGGCCCTGATATCTGACCTTTTCAATCTGGCCCGGTGCTTAAATCAACCAAACCTTGGGTTGATCCTTGCCTTCAGACCTGGCCCCTGCCACTTCACTACGCTTTTGGGCCTAGGCCTCACCACCTGGATTCGGCCCTTACTGAACCTTTCCAAAATGTACAGTGATGTCCAGTGTTTCGTACATCAACAACCAACATCGTCCGATGTTATACTGGGTTAGCCTGCAAGTGGCGCCATGCTTCTGGTGCAAGCATAAATCGCCCACAACTTATAGCCCTAACTCCTGAGTACATGAGTTAGAGGGAAAGGTTGAAGAGGTTGTTGGATCTTTATTCCCTGAAACATAGGAGAATGAGGCAGGATTTGATAAATGTATACAAAATTATGAGGGGTATAGACTGGGTTAATGCAAGCAGGCTTTTTCCACTAAGGGTGGGAGAGTCTGGTACTAAATGCCGTAGGTTAAGGGTGAAAGGTGAAAATTTTAATTGGAACCTGAGGAGGAACTTCTTCCCTCAGGGGACGGAGGTGTGCTTGAGGAATGAGCTGCCAGCAGAAGAGGTAGATCCAGATTTTTTGCTACATTTGAGAGAAGTTTAGATAAATATCTGGATGGAAGGGGTGCTGGAGGGTTATGGTCCAGGTGCAGGTTGATGGAATTAATTTTCACCGACTAATTGTGCCGAAGGGCGAGTTTCTATGCTGTAATGCTCTATGACTCCGTGACTCGATTTGTCTTCTATGCACTAATTGTATTTATGAAGTGTATTTAGTAGAATTTTATGTCAGTATTGTTTTCTATGAGTTTGTGAAATTATAATTGAGGCAATAATTTAGAAAACCCTTCATCGGTTCTGGCTTGAGGGATATTCCCCTAATTATGAAAGAAACTATTTGAATTAAATTAAAATTTTGCTAACAGAAGTTATGTAAAATACAGGAGTTTCCACGTGTGAGGAAGCGTATAAGCCAACACTGAGATGATGGTCCAGAATGAATTTTAAATTTGGATGGGATTGTTTCAGGAGCAATTTCATTTAGTCACAAATTCAGGTCCCTCTGATGATACGAGTTGCACAACAACTCCCTCTACACTCTTTTAATATAGACTCAGCAGCCACCTTATTAGGCATCTCCTATTCATGATCTTCTGCTGCTGTAGCACATCCACTTCAAGGTTCACACATCAAAGTTGCTGGTGAACGCAGCAGGCCAGGCAGCATCTATAGGAAGAGGCGCAGTCGACGTTTCAGGCCGAGACCCTTCGTGAGTCCTGACGAAGGGTCTCGGCCTGAAACGTCAACTGCGCCTCTTCCTATAGATGCTGCCTGGCCTGCTGCGTTCACCAGAAACTTTGATGTGTGTTGCTTGAATTTCCAGCATCTGCAGAATTCCTGTTGTTTGCACTTCAAGGTTCGATGTGTTTTGCATTCAGAAATGCTCTTCTGCACACCACATGGAGAATACGTGGCTATTGTTGTTATTGTGTCCTTCCTGTCAGTTTAATGCAGTCTGGCCATTCTCCACTGACCTCTCTCATTAACCACAGAATGTGTGTTTTCACCCACAGAACTGCTGGATGTTTTCTTTTTGTTTTTTGCACCATTCTTTTGAAAACTCGAGAAGAGACTGCTGTGTGTGAAAATCCCAGAATATCGGCAGTTCCTGAGCTACTCAAACTACCCTGTCTAGCACCACAGTTATTCCACAGTCAGGGTCACTCAGATTACATTTCTTTCCCATGCTGATGTTTGGTCTGAACAACAAATGAACCTCTAGACCTTGACTGCATACTCTTATGCATTGAGTTGTAGCCATGATGTTTGGCTGCTTAGACATCTGCATTAACAAGCAGAAGTACAGGTGTACCTATAAAGAGGCAATGGGGGGTAATTTTTCTGCTCTTTATCAGAATCTAAGAACACATTTGGAATTGGTAGCCTCTTGGGCATTTCTGAGTTTTAATGGAATTACACGGATACTACTGCTAAGCTGGGAAGTTGAGTTCTGACGTACTGGAACACTTCCTATTCTTTGAAGCTATCCTACCAGATGTCCCACGTTACTTGAATGTGTGGATGATTGGCTGCCTGAGGCATGGAAAAGCCTAATTACTCCATATTGCCCAGCCTGAAGCAACAAGCATTATCAAATTTCAGGCATCAATGGGATCATTTAAAGGCATTGTAGAAATTTGCCAATCAACAGCACATGCTGGATGTCCATAAATTTGCTCCACAATTTTTTCTGAATAAGTTGACAGTTTGCAGCTACAACCAGTCTGAAATCCCAAAATCTTGATCCCAGTGAGAGAAACCCTGTATGGAATTTTGTGAAGATGTCCATTGCAAGTTGACAACCTATTTGTCCATTATTAGTTCATTTGTTGTTCATTTGAAGTAAGGTTTTGAGGCAAAGTAAGAAATCATACATATAAAGAATTAACACTGTCACATTGAAATGCTGCAGTTGGATTGTTGCTGATTTTTAGAGCATATGGGATTGGTAAAAGAAAATCATTGTCTCCAGACCATAAACAGAAAAGATTCTACCGATGCTTGAAATCCAGAGTAATACATACAAAGTGCTGGAGAACTCAGCAGGTCATGCAGCATCTATGGAAAAGAATAAACAGTCGACATTTTGGGTTGAGTCTCTTAATCAAGACCCATCTCGGCCTGAAACATCGACCGCTTATTCTTTCCCATAGAATCAGGAGGGTGTAGACAGACCACCCTCCTCTGTGAATACATGGCTGCTCCATAGAGAGAGTTAAGTGCACCAAGTTCCTGGGAGTTCACATCATGGATGACCTCACCTGGTCCCTTAATATCACCTCCCTGAACAAGAAGGCACAGCATTGCCTCTATTTCCTAAGACGATTGATGGAAGCAAGGCTCCCACCCCCCACCTTACAAGAGCACCATTGAGACCATCCTGACAAGTTGCATACCCATCTGGTACAGGAGCAGTCAAGCATCAGACCTGAAGTCCCTACGATGGACTGTGAGAACAGGTGAGAGGATCGTATGAGTCTCCCTACCATTCATTGGGGATATTTATCAGAAGTGCTGCATATGCAGGGCCCTTAGTATTATTAAGGATCCTACCCATCCATCCAGCATCCTCTTTGATGTTCTACCATCAGGCAGGAGACTCTGATACATAAAAACAAGAACGGTCAGGATGAGACACAGTTTCTTCCTCCAGGCCATTAGGCTTCTGAACTCCCGACTGCATTGTAACTATAAAAATGGACAAGGGAGAGCCAGTGAATGTAGTGTACCTGGACTTTCAGAAAGCCTTTGATAAGGTCCCACATAGGAGATTAGTGGGCAAAATTAGAGCACATAGTATTGGGGGTAGGGTACTGACATGGACAGAAAATTGACTGGCAGACAGGAAAGAAAGAGTAGGGATTAATGGGTCCTTTTCAGAATGGCAGGCGGTGATTAGTGGGGTACCACAAGGCTTGGTGCTGGGACCGCAGCTATTTACAATATGCATTAATGATTTAGATGAAGGGATTAAAAGTAACATTAGCAAATTTGCAGATGACACGAAGCTGGGTGGCAGTGTGAAATGTGCGGAGGATGTTGAGATAACGCAGGATGAATTGTACAGGTTGGGTGAGTGGGCAGATGCATGGCAGATGCAGTTTAATGTGGATAAATGTGAGGTTATCTACTTTGGTGGCAAGAACAGGAAGGCAGATTACTATTTGAATGGTGTCAAGTTAGGAAAAGGGGAAGTACAACGAGATCTTGGTGTCCTTGTTCATCAGTCACTGAAAGTAAACATGCAGGTACAGCAGGCAGTGAAGAAAGCTAATGGCATGTTGGCCTTCATAACAAGGGGAGTTGAGTATAGGAGCAAAGAGGTCCTTTTGCAGTTGTACAGGGCCCTGGTGAGACCACACCTGGAGTATTGTGTACAGTTTTGGTCTCCAAATTTGAGGAAGGACATTCTAGCTATTGAGGGAGTGTAGCGTAGGTTCCCGAGGTTAATTCCCGGGATGGCGGGACTGTCATATGTTGAAAGGTTAGAGTGACTGGGCTTGTATACAGTGGAATTTAGAAGAATGAGAGGGGATCTGATTGAAACATATATGATTATTAAGGGATTGGACACGCTAGAGGCAGGAAACATGTTCCTGATGTTGGGAGAGTCCAGAACCAGTGGCCACAGTTTAAGAATAAGGGGTAGACCATTTAGAACGGAGTTGAGGAAAAACTTTTTCACACAGAGGGTTGTGGTTCTGTGGAATGCTCTGCCTCAGAAGGCAGTGGAGGCCAATTCTCTGGATGCTTTCAAGAAAGAGTTAGATAGAGCTCTTAATGATAGCGGAGTCAAGGGATATGGGGAGAAGGCAGAACGGGGTACTGATTGTGGATGATCAGCCATGATCACAGTGAATGGTGGTGCTGGCTCGAAGGACCAAATGGCCTACTCCTGCACCTATTGTCTATTGTCTATAAAGCGTCACTGGCTAATCTGATCCGTACCTTATGATATTTAATATTAATGCACTTCAGTTTGGTATTTATGTGTGATTCATCTGTAGATTTTATCCTTACCTACATAAATTATCAAGTGTTATGTGTGTTAGATGCATGGCAGATGCAGTTCGAACACCGTGGTTTGAAAAAAAGTTGTCTCAACTCTGTATACGTTATATACACATGTATGTAGTTAAATGACAATAAACCTCACATGTCACTTGTCATTATCTCCTCATCACTATTTAGAAAATGTGGCTGAGCTTCCCAGTCACTTAAATATTATAGTTAAGCAGATACAGTATGAGTTAACACATAACAAGACATCCATATTCATGAGACACAGAACAGCCCTGCAACTTTTTATATTCAACAAATCCATTGACAATTCCAGCGACATCCTCTACTCGGACACACTTACCAATGAAACTCCTCCAGTTTATATCAAATTCAGGCACTGACTTTTCTCATAAAGTTACACTCAAAAAGACACCAAATTGTCCATTATGTCAAAAGCAATTCACATGCACCGTGTAAGTACAAGCCATGGGTTACATCAGACATGTAGACATAAGCCCTAGTTAGCAATAGGCACTAGAGAAATACTAAATCAATTCAATGAAATTTCTTCCTTGAGGCTGATCTCTAATTACCCTTGAGTTAATGGTGACAAACTAACTTCTCAAATATGCTTCTCGTTTTGCACCCAGTGTATTATTTAAAGATTAAAAATCATGTGTACATTGGAACATAGAAACATACATTGAAATGTACCATTTGTGTCAATGATCAATGCAGGCTGAGTATGTGCTGGGGGCAGCTGGTAGGACTTGTCACGCTTCCGTGGCATGCCCATGACATACTAATACTAACCCATATGTCTTTGGAATGTGGGAGAAAACCAGAGAACCTGGATGAAAACTAAAACCTAAAGCATCAAAACTAAAACCACAAGGCTACTAAACAGCTTCCTCCCACAGGCAGTCAGACTGCTAAATAGCTGCTCTACCTGACTCTGCTTTTGGACACTTTTAACTTGCACTGGACACTTATAGCTTGATTTTAACTGACATGTGGCTGTTGTGTTTTACCATTTATTGTTATGTTTATTATTTCGTGTTGCATTTGTTATGTTATGACTGCACCGCTCCTGGGAAACGCTGTCTTGTTTTGCCCTGCAGAGCTGTTGTATGGTTAGAATGACAATAAAGTTTTTTGAATCCTGAATCTTTGAATCTTTGAAACCCATGTGGTCACTGAGAGAATACACAACCACCTTACAGACAATGGGGGGTGGGGGGGGGTGGAATTGAACACCAGTCTTCCAATTACTAAAGTTGTAAAGCTTTAAAATTAGCTATGGACTCAATTCTTACTTCCATTTTGTGTTACACATTTTAGCATATATCAAGGAGAAATCAAATTTAACTTATTATTTTCAAGTCATCACACAAGATAAATTGATAACAATAGCACCAAGTACAGACATTTTCAAATTTACACCACCCCCACAAGGAGTGGGAGATTGTCACAAGGAGTATAAAATATTTAAGTGGGGAAAGGTAGTATTTATATGGAACGCAGGTGCCTGCCTCTTAAGAGAGACTGTGTGACTGCTTTGCAGAACACATCCATTCATTCAAAGTTCAAATTAAATTTATTATCAAAGTACATATATGTCACCATATACTACCCTGAGGTGCATTTCCTTGCCGGCATGCTCATTAAATCAATTAACCATAATAAAATCAATAAAAGACTGCAGCAACCACATGGGCAACCAGTATGCAAAATACAACAAACTATGCAAATACAAAAGAAAGGAAAAATATTATTAATAATAATAAATATATAAGCAATTGATATCGATAACATGAGAAGAAGAATTCATGAACGTGAGTCCATAGTTCATGGGAACAGTTCAGTGTTGGGGTGAGTGAAGTTATCCCCTCTGGTTCAAGAGCCTGAAGGTCGAGGAGTAATAACTGTTCCTGAACCTGCTGGTGTGAGGCCTGAGGCTCCCGTACATTTGTCCTGATGGGACCAGGAAGGAGACAGCATGACAAAGGCGCTGGGTGTCCTTGGTGATGGAAGTTGCTTTCCTGCGACAATGCTTTGTGTAGATGCACTCAGTGGTGGGGAGGGCTTTACCCATGATGGACTGGGCCATATCCATTACATTTTGTAGGATTTTCTGTTCAAGGACATTGGTGTTTCCATATCAGGCTATGATGCAGCCAGTTACTATACTCTCCACTGTACATCTTAAGTGTGACCTGGGCTTCCAGTCACCTGTCACTTTAATTCGCCATTCCTCTCTCACTATGACCTCTTCACCTTTGGGCTCCTAGAATGCCAATGCCAGCTTCAGGAACAATGCACCATTTTCCAATTAATTACAACACTTGGGACTTAATATGAAGTTTAATAACTTCAGATATTTTTCACAGCTCTGTCTAAATGTTTGTTTAAACTTGCTGTGTTTTAAATTATTTCTATGGTATTTTACCCCAGCTGATGATTTTTATAAAAATTGTTACTTTGACAATTTTGGTCTGCATGCAATTATAGACATTCATGGCCTTGTTCCACCATTCCTCTCTCTGCAGCTTACCCACAGTTGCCATCTTACATTTCCAGTTTGAATGAAGAAACCTTGATTCAAAACACTGACTCTGTTTCTCTCCCCATGGATATTGCCCAACCTGTTGTGGTTCCTGTGGGCATTCACAGTAGGTAAAAAAGAAACACAATAAAATCAATAAAGAACTACACACAAACAAAGATGGACAGACAGACAATGTACAAAAGAAGACAAACTGTGCAAATACAAACTGATAAATAAATAAATAATACTGAAAATATGAGTTGTAGATTTCTTGAAAGAGAGGCCATAGGGTATGGAATCAGTTCAGTGTTGTGATGGTTCAGGAGCCTGATGGTTGAAGGGTAATAACTTCCTGAATCTGCTGGTGTGGGAATTAAGGCCCTGCACCTCCTTCCTGAACCTTCTATCCATACACTTACCCAATGCCTCTTAAACATCAGTTTTGTATGTCCTTCAGCTACTCTCTCTGCTAAGAAAAGGCTGCCATCATTTTCCGGTTTTATTTCAGATTTCCAGCATCTGAGGTGATTTTGCACCAGTCATTCAGCATGGCCAGTTAGTTCTGTGCATTGTTTCTCTTGTCCACCCGGGAGGTGTAAAAGTTCAGTACGATCTTTAAATACAAGTCCCACATGACAGTTGGAAGGCAGATAATTATTTCACCATGCACCGGGTTCCCCAAGGCTCACTGTCAGTATATGATCGTTTTTAATCCTTCTGAGGAAGGAGAATCAGTTTATTTCTCTTTAGTACCCTGGGCAAACCTCTGCCAATCACAGTCAGTCATTGCTGCAGTGCTGATCAGAGACACCTTCTGCTTGTTTCTTCCTACTTGCAGACCTTAACTTTACCACATCCGCCAAAACCGTCAACAGCAAACCCTAATCTACAGAACCTCACTCCGGTTTCCTAAGGCCAGCTTTCAGAATAGAAAAGCAATTCTGAGGCTCTTACTTACCTATCTATACATCTATCTAATTTATTTATTGAGTTACAGCGTAGAATAGGCCCTTCCAGCCCTTCTGCCCAGCAAATCCCTGATTTAATCCTAGCCTCGCAACAGGACAATTCACAATGACCAATTAACCCATCAACTGGTAAATCTTTGGACTGTGGGAGGAAACTGAAGCACTGGGAGGAAATGCACACAGTCGTGGGGTGAACGTACAAACTCATTACAGGCAGCAGTGCGAATTGATCCCAAGTTGCTGGTACTGTAATTATTACTATTAATTCCCCATTATGCCACTGGCATTTAGGGCAGCAATGAAGATCTCCATCTCTGTCTGTCCTTGGCCATATAGAAGGATTCTTCAATGCTGTTTCCGTAACAATTTTGTTTTACCAGTCAGGGCTGTTGACTCTCCCGTTCATTGAGGCACGCAAACGTCCAAACCCTACGACGAGGTTCTTGTCCTCTTGGAGGTGGCACTGTAAAGCATTGTGCTAACTATTATGCTACTGTGTTCCACAGTTTCTGGAAGCCCCAGCAAAACAACATTCCTGTGTTTTCTCCCTGAAGATGCTCGAGCCCATGACCCGGCTCTTGTACATAAAGTGCATTCTGGTGCAGGCAAGTTGTTTATTCTTAATATGAAGAAGGTAAAACATACACTAAGTGGCTACTTTATTAGGTACGTCTGTACACCTGCCCGCTAATGCAAATATCGAATCAGCCAACCATGTAGCAGCAACTCAATGCATAAAAGTATGCCAATATGGTCAAGCGGTTCAGTTGTCGTTCAGACCAAATATCAGAATGGGGAAGAAATCTGCTCTGAGTGGCTTTGACTGTGGAATGATACCTTGGTGTGTAGAAGAGTATTTCTGAATGCACAACACGTCAAACTTTGAAGTGGACAGGCTACATGAGCAGAAGACCACAGATGTACACTTGTTGGCCATTTTACTAGGAAGAGGAGGTACATAATACAGGCCACTGAGCGTACACTCATGTGCTCTCTCCCTGAAAATGTTGGAGACCATGACACAGCTCAGAGGTAGAAAACATTCTCAAGCCAAGTAAAGTTGTGTATGCTTCATATGAAGAAGGTAAAACATACATTTCTACTGTTCTCTACTCACTGGAGTTTAGAAGAATGGGGAGGGATCTCATTAAAATCTATCAAAGGCGCAGCTAGAGTGGATGTGGAGAAGATGTTTCCTACAGTGGGAGAGTCGAGCACCAGAGGGCACAGCCCCAAAATACAAGGATGTCCCTTTGAATAGTGATGACGATGAATTTCTTTAACTAGAGGATGGCGAATCTGTGGAACTTTCATAAGAAGCTTGAGGAGATTTGGCTTGTCAACTGAAACACTCAGAAATTTCCACAAATTTACTGTGGAGAGCATTCTGATTGGCTGCATCACTGTCTGGTATGGTGGACGGAGGTGGGTGCTTCTGCACAAGATCGAAGTAAGTTGCAGAAACTTTAAAATTACTCAGCTCCATCATTGGCCATTAGCATCCATAGTATCCAAGACATCTTTAAGGAGTGGTGCTTTAGGAAGGTGGAGCCCATCACTAAGAACACTACCGGCATTATTACGGACATGCCCTCTTCTCATTGTTACCACAAGATGGAGGTACAGAAGCTGTAAGGCACACACTCAGTAACTCAGGAACAGCTTCATCCCCTCTGTATCTGATTTCTAAATGGACATTGAATTCATGAACGGTTTTTATTTCTGGTTTTTTTTTGCACTACCTATTTAACATAACTACTTAATAGACATATTTACTGTGTACAGGTTTCCCCCGCCATCCAAAGGTAGAGCATTCCTATGAGACAGTTCGTAAGCCGAAATGTCGTAAAGCGAAGAAGCAATTACCATTTATTTATATGGGAAAATTTTGTGAGCGTTCGCAGACCCAAAAATAACCTACCAAATCATGCCAAATAACACATGAAACCTAAAATAACAGTAACATATAATAAAAGCAGGAATGATATGATAAATACACAGTCAATATAAAGTAGAAATACTTCTCTACAACGATTGCCTGCACAGATCTCTGTAGCGAAAATCTCACGCAAGTGCTCTCCGCAGAAAATCTCACGCAAGCGCTGTTGCCATAAACGCGCTCTCCAGTAACCTTTAAGCTAAGAAGCTGCCAAATCTACCAAATAACACGTAAAAATACACAACATATATAAAGTAGAAATAGTGTATGTGCAGTGTAGTATCACTTACCAGAAGTGGAAATACATCGAGCACACTGATGATGGTGTGTTAGACTGAGTCGTCGCAGGTTGGGTGGTGCAGTGGCCCCCATCCTCCAGGCCGCCGACTGATACATTGCCGCGAAGCACGCAGGGGTAGCCGGGAGGCACACAGCACATCTTCAAGAGAAAAGCCCAAATAAACATGCTAATTAATTAGGTGCTGCCTGGCACATAAATGTCGGCGCAGATCAGAGGCGATTGCCGATTGCATCGCCTCTGATCTGGGCCGACAATTATGTGCTAGGCGGCACCTAATTAATTAGCAAAAGATGTGCTGTGTGCCTCCCAGCTACTGCTGCATTCTCCGCGAATCGGTACAGTATCTGTCCAGGGCCCGGGGGTTGGGGTAGTGGGACACTGGGGTGTCATCTCATCGTCAATCAGGGCAGGCAGCTTATCTTCTCCTATGACTACCTGCCTCGATGTCGAAGGTCGAGGTTCGTCGTCTGCTGTGGCTGATGTGGAAGGCTTGCTTGACTGCTGAGCCTCGTGCATTTTTCTATCATACAGTTCTTTGTAAGCACTCAAACCATCCTGCAAATATCCCATAAACCTACGTACCCTTTCAAAATTAAAGTTGTACTTTATCATTACAGCGAAAATCTCACACAGTTGCTTCACGTTCAGTTCCTGGACGACTTCACTTTCTGCATTCGGTTTCGATTGTTATCCTTTCCTCTTCCAATTGCATCAGCACGTCATCTATCAGTTCTTGGTCACGGGATGCCAAAACCTCTTCAACATCATCTTCATCAGCTTCCACAAGCCAAACTCACTTTGTCTTTGCTTCGTTCACCACGATCGAAATGCTTAATTATGTCTAGTTTTACGCTAAGTGTAACACCCTTACGAGCTCTTTCGGGCTCTTCCGACACCTTAGAACTCATCTTGCTAATGGCTGCTCAATGCAACATGTTAAAGCAATGCCGTTCCGATATCCGGGGCAGAGCGGCTGCTCGGGGCGCGCGCTGCCTTTCTTCGTAACAGTCTTTCTTCTGAAAGCGAAAACAGGGTACTAATGTAGGTCTTTCGTAACAGTGAGGTTTTGTAAAGCGAACGTTCAAAAAGCAGGGGACACTTGTATAGATTTTTTTCACCCCAGCGTGTGGTGCAAACTGCCCAGCGGATTATCGGCATCCATTTGATCACCACTGAGAACATCTACCATAAATGCTGCCTGGGCAGGGTGAAAAGCATTATCAACGATGCAAACAACAGGAATTCTGCAGATGCTGGAAATTCAAGCAACACACATAAAAGTTGCTGGTGAACGCAGCAGGCCAGGCAGCATCTCTCGGAAGAGGTGCAGTCGACGTTTCAGGCCGAGACCCTTCGTCAGGATGCATCTCACCCTAACCATGGACTTTTTAACTCTTCTCCCATCCAGTAGGTGCTACAGGAGCCTCCACTCCCGCACCAGCAGGCACATGAAGAGCTTCTTCCCTGAGGCTGTGACCCTGCTGAACCTCACATCACAGTGCTAAACAGTACTGCACCCATATTGTACTGTCTCAGTACTTTTATATTTGTGTGCTGTAACACTTACTTTTTATTCGCAGTTATTTTGTAAGTAACACTTTCTTTGCATTTCTGGTCAGATGCTAACTGTATTTCATTGGCTTTGTATCTGTACTTGGCACAATGACAATAAAGTTGAATCTAATCTGATCGAATCTAATCTAATCTAATGTATTTCATTGTGCTGCTGCTGTAAAGTTAAATAAAAAAGTTACAACGGGAACAAGCCCTTCTGGCCCTTTGAGACACGCCACCCAGCAACCCCCTGATTTAATCCTAGCCTAATCACGGGACAACGTACAATGACCAGTTAACTTACCAACTGGTATGTCTTTGGACTGTGGGAGCACCCAGAAGAAATCCACACAGTTACGGGGAGAACATACAACCTTCTTACAGGCAGCAGCAGGTATTGAGTCTGGGTCACCTGTACTGTAAAGCGTCATGATAACCGCTATGGTACCGTGGTGCCCAAAGGTTAATGCAATAAGATTGATGAAGCAGTTGAGGTTTATGGTCAACACAGAATACTAGAATCAGGAATATGACATGATCTGCTGAAGAAACCCAGTGGGTTAAGTAGTATCTATGGGAGGATAGAAACTCTTGAAGCTTCAGGTTGAAACCTTAATTCAGGACTCAAGATTTATGGTTGTTTTGAATTTTCTTGCCTCTGTCTCTTGCGGTTCACTATTCTTGCATTCATGTAAGTACAAACTCTTTACAGACAGTGGTGTGAATTGATAAACCAGCTTTGATAAGCCCATCCCTGATTGACTCAATAACACACATTTTTAAAATTGTGCTGCTCTTTTGGGTAGTTATGATGCACCCAATGTGTTCTTTAAAGATTAAAGATTAGGTTTTTTCTGTGACATGTACATTGAAACATTTGAATGTACAATGAAATGCATCACTGCATCAATGACTAATACAGCTGGAGGATACTTTAGAGAGGATACTTTATACTTTATTGGCGCCAAACAATTGATACTAGAATGTGCAATCATCACAGCGATATTTGATTCTGTGCTTCCCGCTCCCTGGATTACAAATCGATAGTAAATATTAAAAATTTAAATTATAGATCATAAATAGAATATAGAAAATGGAAAGTAAGGTAGTGCAAAAAAACCGAGAGGCAGGTCCAGATATTTGGAGGTTACGGTCCAGATCCGGGTCAGGATCCGTTCAGCAGCCTTATCACAGTTGGAAAGAAGCTGTTCCCAAATATGGCTTTACGAGTCTTCAAGCTCCTGAACCTTCTCCCGGAGGGAAGAGGGACAAAAAGTATGTTGGCTGGGTGGGTCGTGTCCTTGATTATCCAGGCAGCACTGCTCCGACAGCGTGCGGTGTAAAGTGAGTCCACGGACAGAAGATTGGTTTGTGTGATGTGCTGCACCGTGTTCACAATTTTCTGCAGCTTCTTTTGGTCTTGGACAGGACAACTTCCATACCAGGTTGTGATGCACCCTAGAAGAATGCTTTCTACGGTGCATCTATAAATATTAGTGAGGGTTTTAGGGGGCAGGCCAAATTTCTTTAGTTTTCTCAGGAAGTAAAGGGGCTGGTGGGCCTTCTTGGTGGATGTGCTGCGGGATAGCCCTTCTAGTGCCAAGATAGATGCCCACGACTTACTGACCATAACCTGTGCATGTTTGAAAAGTGGGAAGAAACTGGAACAATGGTGGAAACCAACATGGTAATGGTGAGAGCATATAAACTCCTTACAGACAATGGCCAGGAATTGAACCCCAATCTTATAGCTGGTGCTGTAAAACGTTACATTAACTGCTACACTACTGTGCCAACCTGATGTTATATTAATGCAATATGAAACTCCAAATGTAAGGAAGTTTTCCTCTGCCTTCCTCTGCTTTGTTTTGATGAATACATTCTTCAAACGTTTGAAATATCTTCAGAACTGATGGATGGAACTTGACCCACACAATCAGTCTGCATTAGGGCAGTCGAAAGCATTTGTTGAAATGACAATCTCTCACGCATTACTTGTCAGCTGAAGTGAACATTTGATGCCATTGGCTGGAACGAGGAACTTCAAGATCAAAGCTGATAGAATTATCCAGAGGTATGAATCAAGGTGAATCATTAAGAACTGCTAATAGAAGATCAAAAACCTGCCAGTTGAAGTGTGAATGTCAAAATGGAGTAGTGTGTGTTACAAACATCCCACGTCAGCAAGCTCAAGGAGAAATGCAGTCATTTCTCATTAGTTTCTTCTGATCTTGAGCTCAGAATCTTCAAACTCCTGCCAATCTAAAAGCTTTCCTTTCCGCCAGCTTTTTAATTTCAATGCACATGAATATTGTGTCTTTTTAGGATTACATCCCCTTAAATTCATGCCTGCATCAGCCAAGTAATCTGCGATGTGCTGCTTCATGAAGGCACAGTTTATCATCAAGGAACCCCAGCACCTGGGACATGCCCTCTTCACACTGTAGCATCAGATAGGATGTGCGGAAGCCTAGAATCGCACACCACTTTGCTTTAGCCTTCAGGTTGTTAAACTCACCTGCACAATCATAACTCTATCTCAACTATGCAACACTACAGACCCCTTCTTGTACTACCATAGTATGTCAGAGTCATGTAATACTACAGCACAGAAACAGGCCCTTCAGTCCATCTAGTGCATGCCAAATTATCAAACTGCACCTAGACCATAGTTCTTCCCACCCCTCCCATCCAAGTACTCAACCCCACCTTAAATGTTAAAAAATCAAACCCATATCCACCACTTCCACTTGCAACTTATTTCTCACTCTCATGACCCTTTGAGTGAAGAAGCTCCCCCTCATGTTCCCTTAAATATTTCAACTTTCACGCTTAACCTATTACCTCCAGTTCTCATCCCACCCAACTTCAGTGGAGCAAGCCTGCTTGCATTTGCTGTATTTATATCCCTCATAATTTTGTACAAATATCTTTGATTGTTACTAATATTTTTATTACTAATGTTGCCCTTGCTGTGTAATAACATATGTACAATTTATGTTCTTCTCTGAACACATGCCAGTCCTCATCAAGGAATCAGATGTGGAAAGGGTGAGCAATTTCAAGTTCCAGGTGTCAACATATTTGAGCATCTATCCTGGGCCCAACATATCGATGCAATTACTAAGAAGGCACAACAGCGGCTGTATTTCTTTGGGCGTTTGAGGAGATTTGGTATGTCACCAAAAACACTCACAAATTTCTACAGATGTACCATGGAGAGCATTCTAACTGGCTACATCACCTTCTAGTATGGGGTAGGGGGAGCCACGGCACAGGATCAAAATAAGCTGCAGAAATTTGTCAATTTAGACAGCTCCATCACGGGCACTAGCCTCCATAGTATGCAGGACATCTTCAAGGAGCAGTCTCTCAAAAAGGCAGCATCCATCATTAAGGATCCCCATCACCTAGGAAATGCCCTCTTCTCATTGCCACTATCAAGGAGCAGATACAGGAACCTGAAGGCACACACTCAGCGATTCAGGAATAGCTTCTTCCCCTCTGCCATCCGATTTCTGAATGGACATTAAACCCTTTTTTTCACTCTTTTTTCACTACTTATTTAATTTAAATATATATATATATATATATACACACACACACACACACACACACACACACACACATACATGTATATACATATATATAGACACACAAACGCATATATATACTGTATGTGTGTGTGTATACAAACCACACACACACACACACACACACACACACACACACACACATACACACACACTTCCTACTGTAATTTAGTTTTATCATGTATTGCATTGCACTGCTGCCGAATGACAACAAATTTCATGACAGATGCTGGCAATATTAAACTTGATTTTGATTCTGAATCTGCATTAGCTTCCTTGCAAAACAAGTGAAATGAAGAGCTACAAATTCAATACTTTTCTCTGTTCTGTGTCCTGTCTATGTCTTTAAATTATAATGTACTTATCTGTAAATGTGAAGTGAGACAATCTGTGATGGCGCTGCAAGCATTGTATTTGTATCTTACCATACATTTGCATATGACATTAAACTCCTTTTCATGACGTGACACCTGAAAAGCATGCACAGCACCTCACTTATGCAACTCCAAAGGAAACCTTCCAAAACTCGGTCTCTGTATATTTCCATCCGGCTAGATAAGTTATGAGCTATGAGATTTTGCATTCTGAGTTCAACAGATAATTTCACATTGTTTAAAATTCACTGAAGCAGTTTATGATCGAATAAATTTATATAGTTTTGTAACATTCACTCAGACAAATAAATTGTCTCACTTCACATTTACAGATAAGTACATTATAATTTAAAGACATAGACAGGGCACAGAACAGAGAAAGTATTGAATTTGTAGCTCTTCATTTCACTTGTTTTGCAAGGAAGCTAATTAGAGAAATTGGATTTTAGACATCATGACATCTCTTCCTGATTCATTGCAAGAGGCACCTATTGTAAGAATTATTCACGAGTGTCTCTTCAGTCTTGGAAAAATGAGCCTTAAGGATAGGTATATAAAATGATGAGATGTTTTGACAGGGAGGAAGCAAGGAGAAGTTTTCCACAGTGAGGAAGAGCAGAACTCAATTCATGGAACATTACAGCACAGAAACAGGCCCTTTGGCCCAACTAGTCCATGCCAAACTATTAATCTGCCTAGTTCCATCAACTTGAACCTAGATCAGATCTCTTCATATCCCTCCCATTCATATACTTATCCAAATTTTTCTTCAAAACTGAAATCGAACTCGCATCCACCACTTCCGCTGGCAGCTCTTATCAGCCTCTGAGTGAATAATTTCCACCTCATGTTCCCCATAAACATTTCGCCTCATTGAAAAATTGAGTGGGGAGTTTAGAAGAAAGTTCTTTATCCAAAGGGAATGTGGAACTTGCTCTCACGAGGTGCAGTTGAGATGAAAGGTGTGGTGTTATTTAAAGGGAAGCTGATACATGGTACAGGGAGAAAGGAATAGAGAGTTTCACTTGTAGACTTAGAAAGGTGGCTTGCAATGTGGTCAGCTGGACAGGTTGGTTCGAGTGGGCTCTTCCTGTACCTTTCAAACAAGGTAATCCCTTGTAAATGGTGAGGTGCTCATGTTCTTGTCATTTATTGATTTGTATTTATATTTGCATTTGCCAAGTTTGTTGTCTTCTGCACTCTACTTGATCCTTCATTGATCCTGTTTTAGTTTTATTCTATAGATTGCTAACTACGCCTGCAGGCAAATGAATCTCGGAGTTGTACGTGGTGACATATACGTACTGTGACAATAAAACTAACTTTGAAATTTGGTGAATGCCTGTATCGTACACTATTACTTAAAAAGGTAAATTACTTAATAAACAGTTCTGATTATTTTCTTCAGAGGTGAGTCAATGGGTTAAATGGCCTAATTCTGTTCCTATGTCTTAAAGTCTTTAAAACTTTTCCTCCAATATAAGGGAAACTCAGAACTATAAATGGAGTCGGCGTGAAGGGGAAACCAAAAATCTCACATCGTTACACCATGTTTGAAATCATCTGATGTCACCGGCTATGCTATGGCCAGGCACTGGAGGGCCAATGGCAGAGCATTTGCTACAAAAGGTTTCCCCAGGAACATGAGGTCAGTAGTATATGGTGTTCTCATATACTAAACTCAGTGTCCACTTTATTAGGTATACCACCTCTGAAATTTGGCTAAAGGATGGTTGCCATTGGGAGCTGAACGTCCAAGGACATATGGTGTATTGGAAAGATAGGTTAGTAGGCAGAGGGGGTGGTGTGGCCCTGTGTATAAGAAATGATATTAAATCATTAGAAAGGGATGACATAGCATTGGAAGGTGTAGAGTTTCTATGGGTTGAGTTAAGCAATAGTAAGAGTAAAAGAACCCTAATGGCAGTTGTATACAGGCCTCCAAACAGCAGCCAGGATGTGAATTACAAATTACAGCGGGAGATAGAAAAGGCATGTCAGAAGGGCAATGTCATGATAATAATAGGGGATTTTAACATGAAAGTGGATTGGGAAAACCATGTCAGCACTGGACCTCAAGAGAAAGAATTTGTAGAATGTCTGAGGGATGGCTATTTAGAACAGTTTGTTGTTGGGCCCACAAGGGGAGCTGTGCTGGATTGGGTGTTGTGCAATGATCCACAGGCGATAACAGAGCTTAAGGTTAAAGAACTCTTAGGGAACAGTGATCACAATATGATTGAGTTCACTTTGAAATTTGAGAAGGAGAAATTAAATTCCAATGTGTCGGTATTTCAGTGGAATATGGGAAATTACAATGGCAGAGGGAAAGTTGACTGGAAAGGGACATTTCCAGGAAGGACAGCAGAGCAGCAATGGCTGGAGTTTCTGTGAAAAATGTGGGAAGTGCAAGATGGAATTCAACAAACATGTTTTGGGACTAATCAGATAATACTTCTGGATAGGTACATTGAGCTTGGAAAAACAGAGGGCTATGGGTAAGACTAGTAATTTCTAAGGTAGGGACATGTCTGGCACAACTTTGTGGGCTGAAGGGACTGTATTGTGCTGTAGGTTTTCTGTGCTAAGGGTGGATAAATCTCCTGGACCTGATGGAATGCACTCTTGGGTTCCGAAGGAATTAGCTGAAAAGATTGCAGAGGCATTGACAATGATCTTTCAAGAATCGGTTAGATTCTGGCATTGTACTGGATGACTGGAAAATTGCAAATGTTACTCTGCTACTTAAGAAGGGTGGGAGGCAGCAGAAAGGAAACTATAGACCTGGTAGCCTGACATCAGTGGTTGGGAAGTTGTTGGAATTGATTGTTAGGGATGAGAGGCACATGACAAGATAGGCCAAAGCCAGCATGATTTCCTGAAAGGAAAATCCTACCTAACAAACCTACTGCAATTCTTTGAGGAAATTACAAGAAGGGTAGACAAAGGAGATTCAGTAGACATGGTGTACTTGGATTTTCAGAAGGCCTTTGACAAGGTGTCACACATGAGGCTGCTTAGCAAGAGCCCAAGGAATTACAGGGAAGTTACTATCATGGATGGAGTATTGGCTGTTCAGCAGAAAACAGAGAGCGGGAATAAAGGGATCCTATTCTGGCTGGCTGCTGGTTACCTGTAGAGTTCCACAGGGGTCGGTGTTGGGACCGCTGTTTTTACGATGTATGTCAATGATTTGGACTACGGTATTAAAATCCAATATGTCAGTATTTTCAGTGGAATAAAGGAAATTACAATGGCATGAGAGGGGAATTGGCTGAAGTTGACTGGAAAGGGACATTTCCAGGAAGGACAGCAGAGCAGCAATGGTTGGAGTTTCTGTGAAAAATGAGGGAAGGGCAAGACAGATATATTCCAAATAAGAAGAAATTTTCGAATGGAAGAAGGACACTACCGTGGCTGACAAGCGAAGTCAGAGCCAAAGTAAAAGCAAAAGAGAAGGCATACAAGGAAGCCAAAGCTGGTGGGAAGACAGAGGATTGGGAAGCATTTAAAAACTTGCAGAAGGAAACTAAGAAGGTCATTAGGAAGGAAAAGATTAATTATGAAAGGAAACCAACGAGCAATATCAAAGAAGATAATAAAAGCTTTTTTAAGTATGTAAAGGGTATATAAGACCTGAGGGTTGATATAGGGCCAATAGAAAATGGCGCTGGAGATATTGTAATAAGAGATGCAGAGACAGCAGAGGAACTGAATGCATATTTTGCGTCAGTCTTCACAGTGGAAGACATCTGCAGCATACCGACATTTTAGAGTGTCAGGGAAGTGAAGTATGTGCAGTGAAGATTACGACTGAGAAGGTGCTCAGGAAGCTTAATGGCCTGAGAGTGAATAAATCTCCTGGACCTGATGGAATGCACCCTTGGGTTCAGAAGGAAGGAGCTGGAGAGATTGTGGAGGCATTCACAATGATCTTTCAAGAACTGATAGATTCCGGCAATGTACCGGATGACTGGAAAATTGTAAATGTTACTCTACTATTTAAGAAGGGTGGGAGGCAGCAGAAAAGAAACTATAGACCTGTTAGCCTGACATCAGTGGTTGGGAAGTTGTTGGAATCAGTTGTTAGGAATGAGATTATGGAGTACCTGCAGGCACATGACAAGATAGGCAAAGCCGCATGGTTTCCTGAAAAGAAAATTCTGCCTGATTAACCTACTGCAATTTTTTGAGGAAATTACAAGCAGGGTAGACAAAGGAGATGCAGTAGATGTGGTGTACTTGGATTTTCAGAAGACCTTTGACAAGGTGCCGCACATGAGGCTGCTTAGCAAGATAAGAGCCCATGGAATTACGGGGAAGTTACGAGTATGGGCAGAGCATTTGCTGATTGGCAGAAAACAGAGAATGGGAATAAAGGGGTCCTATTCTGGCTGGCTGCCGGTTACGAGTGGAGTTCCACAGCGGTCCATGTTCGGACGGCTGCTTTTTACGACATATGTCAATGATGTGGACAATGAGATGAATGGATTTGTGGCTAAATATGCTGATAATACAATGATAGGTGGAGGAGCGGGTAGTGTTGAGGAAACAGAGAGCCTGCAGAGAGACTTAGATAGTTTAGGGGAATGAGAAAAGAAGTGGCAAATGAAATACAATGTTAGAAAGTGTCTGGTCATGCACTTTGGTGGAAGAAATAAATGGGCAGACTATTATTTAGATGGGGAGATAATTCAAAATGCAGAGATGCAAAGGGACTTGGGAGTCCTTGTGCAGAAAACTCTAAAGGTTAACCTTTAGGTTGAGTCGGTGGTGAAGAAGGCAAATGCAATGTTGGCATTCATTTTTAGAGGTATAGAATATAAAGACAGGGATGTGATGTTGAGGCTCTATAAGGCACTCATGAGACCACACTTGGTGTATTGTGCGCAGTTTTGGGTTACTTATTTTAGAAGGGATATACTGACATTGGAGAGGGTTCAGAGAAGATTCATGAGAATGTTTACAGGAATGAAAGAGTTACCATACGAGGAACGTCTGGCAGTTCTTGGATGTATTCACTGGAGTTCAGGAGAATGAGGAGGGATCTCATGGAAACATTCCAAATGTTAAAAGGCCTGAACAGATTAGATATGGCAAAGTTATTTCCCGAGGTAGGGGAGTCTAGGACAAGAGGGCATGACTTCAGGATTGAAAGTCGTCCATTTAGAACAGAGATGTGGAGAAATTACTTTAGTCAGAGGATGGTAAATCTGTGGAATTTGTTGCCACGAGTGGCTGTGGAGGCCAAGTCACTGGGTGTATTTAAGGCAGAGGTAGATTGGTTCTTGATTAGCCAGGGCATCAAAGGGTATGGGGAGAAGGCAGGTGAGAGGGGATGTCTGGAAGAATTGGATCAGCCCATGATTGAATGGCGGGGCAAACTCGATGGACCAATTGTCCTACTTCTGCTCCTATATCTTATGGTCTTATGGTCTTCATTGTTAGGAACAGAATTAGGCCATTTACTCCATCCAATCAGCTCTGCCATTTCAGCACAGCCGATCCATTTTCCCTCTAAACTTCATTCCCGTTCCTTCCCCTCCATAGTCTTTAATGCCATGACTAAGCAAGGAGCTGTCATCCTCTGTCTTAAATACACCCAATGTCCTGGCCTCCACAGCCATCTGTGGTAATGAATTCCACAGATTCACCACCCTCTGACTAAAGAAATTCTTCCTCATCTCTGTTCTAAATGGACATCCCTCTATTCTGATGCTGTGTCCTCTGGTCCTAGACTGCTCCACTATAGGAAACATCCTCCCTACTTCCACTCTTTCTAGACCTTTCAGCATTCGATAGGTTTCGAAGAGATCACCCCTAATTCTCCTAATATCCAGCAAGTACAGGCCCAGAGCCATCAATCGCTCCTCATACCATAACCCTTTTATTCCTGAAATCATTCCTCTGAATCTCCTCTGAACCTTCTCCAATGTCAGTACATCTTTTCTTGGATAAGGAGCCCAAAACTGCTCACAATACTCCAGGTGAAGCCTCACGAGTGCCTTATAAAGCCTCAGCATTACTCCTTGCTTTTATATTCTAGTCTTCTCAAAATGAATGCTAACATTGCATTTGCTTTCCTGACTCAACAAGCAAATTAACCTTTAGCAAATCCTGCATGAGGACTCCAAAATCCCTTTGCACGTCAGAATTTTCTCTCCATCTAGAAAATAGTCCATGCTTTTATTTCTTCTACCAAAGTGCATGACCATACACTTCCTGACAGGGTATTCCATCTGCCACTTCTTTGCCCACTCTCTGAATCTATCTATTTGCTTTTGCGGCCTCCCTTGCTTCCTCAAAACTATCTGCCCTTCATCTATCTTTACCTCATCCACAAACTTGACCACAAAGCCATCAATTTTGTCATCCAAACTATTGAAATAAAATGTAAAAAGAAACAGTTCTAACAGTGACCCTTGTGGATTTCCACTAGTCACCCATTATTTCTACTCTTTTCTTCCTGCCAATCAGCCAATCCTCTACACATGCTGGTATCTTTCCTGTTATACCATGGGCTCTTAGCTTTTAAACAGCCTCATGTGCAGCACCTTATCAAGGGCTTGCTAAAAATCCAAGTCCCTTTGTCTTTCCTCAAAGAATTTGAACAGATCTGTCTGGCAAGATTTTCTGTTAAAGAACCCATGCTGACTTTGGCCTATTTTATCATGTGACTCCAGTTTCCGAGACTGCATACTTAAAAATCAACTCCAATATCTTCCCAACCATTGAGGTCAGGCTAACTGGCCTATTATTTCCTTTCTTCTGCCCCTCTTCCTTCTTGAAGAGAGGAGTGACATTTTCAATTCTCCAATCCTCTAGAACCATGTCAGAATCTAGTGCAAACAACAGGAATACTGCAGATGCTGGAAATTCAGGCAACACACATCAAAGTTGCTGGTGAACGCAGCAGGCCAGGCAGCATCTGTAGGAAGAGGTTGCACCTCTCCTACAGATGCTGCCTGGCCTGCTGCGTTCACCAGCAACTTTGATGTGTGTTGCTCAGAATCTAGTGATTCTGTTAAGATTATTACCAATGCTTCCATAATCTTGTCAGCTACCTCTGTCAGATCCCTGGGTGTAGTCCATCTCATCCAGGAGACTTATGTAGCTTCAGGTCTTTCAGCTTCCCATGCACCTTCTCCTTAGTAATAGCAATCGCTCTCACTTCTGCCCCTTGACACTCTTGAACTTTTGGCATACTGATAGTGTCTTCCGTAGTGAAGGATGCAAAATACTTATTTAGTTCATCTACCATTTCTTTCCCCCCCTTACAACGTCTGCAGTGTCATTTTCCAGCGGTCTGATATCTATTCTCGCCTCTATTTTACTTTTCATTTATCTGAAAAAAAACTTTTGGTATCCTCTTTGATATTATTGGCTGGTTGATCTTCATATTTCACCTTTTCCCACCTTATGGCTTTTTTAGTTGCCTCCTGTTGTTTTTCAAAAGCTTCCCAATCCTCTAACATTATTATTGCTCTCTATAGAAACATAGAAACATAGAAAATAGGTGCAGGAGTAGGCCATTCGGCCCTTCGAGCCTGCACCGCCATTTATTATGATCATGGCTGATCATCCAACTCAGAACCCCGCCCCAGCCTTCCCTCCATACCCCCTGATCCCCGTAGCCACAAGGGCCATATCTAACTCCCTCTTAAATATAGCCAATGAACTGGCCTCAACTGTTTCCTGTGGCAGAGAATTCCACAGATTCATCACTCTCTGTGTGAAGAAGTTTTTCCTAATCTCGGTCCTAAAAGGCTTCCCCTTTATCCTCAAACTGTGACCCCTCATTCTGGACTTCCCCAACATCGGGAACAATCTTCCTGCATCTAGCCTGTCCAATCCCTTTAGGATTTTATACGTTTCAATAAGATCCCCCCTCAATCTTCTAAATTCCAACGAGTACAAGCCCAGTTCATCCAGTCTTTCTTCATATGAAAGTCCTGCCATCCCAGGAATCAATCTGGTGAACCTTCTTTGTACTCCCTCTATGGCAAGGATGTCTTTCCTCAGATTAGGGGACCAAAACTGCACACAATACTCCGGGTGTGGTCTCACCAAGGCCTTGTACAACTGCAGTAGTACCTCCCTGCTCCTGTACTCGAATCCTCTCGCTATAAATGCCAGCATACCATTCGCCTTTTTCACCGCCTGCTGTACCTGCATGCCCACTTTCAATGACTGGTGTATAATGACACTCAGGTCTCGTTGCACCTCCCCTTTTCCTAATTGGCCACCATTCAGATAATAAAAAACAACAGGAATTCTGCAGATGCTGGAAATTCAAGCAACATACATCAAAGTTGCTGGTGAACGCAGCAGGCCAAGCAGCATCTATAGGAAGAGGTGCAGTCGACGTTTCAGGCCGAGACCCTTCGTCAGGACTAACTGAAGGAAGAGTGAGTAAGGGATTTGAAAGTTGGAGGGGGAGGGGGAGAATCTGGACTATTCCTCTTCTCACCCTGTCTCTTGCAAAAACGCCATCCCCTTCTCGCAATTCCTCCGTCTCCGCCGCATCTGCTCTCAGGATGAGGCTTTTCATTCTAGGACGAGGGAGATGTCTTCCTTTTTTAAAGAAAGGGGCTTCCCTTCCTCCACTATCAACTCTGATCTTAAACGTATCTCCCCCATTTCACGTACATCTGTTCTCACTCCATCCTCCCACCACCCCACTAGGAATAGGGTTCCCCTGGTCCTCACCTACCACCCCACCAGCCTCCGGGTCCAACATATTATTCTCCATAACTTCCACCACCTCCAACGGGATCCCACCACTAAGCACATCTTTCCCTCCCCCCCTCTCTCTGCATTCCGCAGGGATCGCTCCCTACACAACTCCCTTGTCCATTCGTCCCCATCCCTCCCCACTGATCTCCCTCCTGGCACTTATCCGTGTAAGCGGAACAAGTGCTACACATGCCCTTACGCTTCCTCCCTTACCACCATTCAGGGCCCCAAACAGTCCTTCCAGGTGAGGCATCACTTCACCTGTGAGTCGACTGGGGTGATATACTGCGTCCGGTGCTCCCGATGTGGCCTTTTATATATTGGTGAGACCCGACGCAGACTGGGAGACCGCTTTGCTGAACATCTACGCTCTGTCCGCCAGAGAAAGCAGGATCTCCCAGTGGCCACACATTTTAATTCCACATCCCATTCCCATTCTGACATGTCTGTCCACGGCCTCCTCTACTGTGGAGATGAAGCCACACTCAGGTTGGAGGAACAACACCTTATATTCCGTCTGGGTAGCCTCCAACCTGATGGCATGAACATCGACTTCTCTAACTTCCGCTAAGGCCCCACCTCCCCCTCGTACCCCATCTGTTACTCATTTTTATGCACACATTCTTTCTCTCACTCTCCTTTTTCTCCCTCTGTCCCTCTGAATATACCTCTTGCCCATCCTCTGGGTCAACCCCCCCCCCTTGTCTTTCTTCCCGGACCTCCTGTCCCATGATCCTCTCGTATCCCCTTTTGCCTATCACCTGTCCAGCTCTCGGCTCTATCCCTCCCCCTCCTGTCTTCTCCTATCATTTTGGATCTCCCCCTCCCCCTCCAACTTTCAAATCCCTTACTCACTCTTCCTTCAGTTAGTCCTGACGAAGGGTCTCGGCCTGAAATGTCGACTGCACCTCTTCCTATAGATGCTGCTTGGCCTGCTGCGTTCACCAGCAACTTTGATGTATGTTCAGATAATAATCTGTTTTCCTATTTTTGCCACCAAAGTGGATAACTTCACATTTATCCACATTAAATTGCATCTGCCATGAATTTGCCCACTCACCCAACCTATCCAAGTCACCCTGCATCCGCTTAGCATCCTCCTCACAGCTATAATTAGCCTTCTCTTTTGCTTTTTTGTTCTTTCTGTCTGTTGCTTATAACAATTCCATAAATTTATTTAGAATTTACAATGGGTTACTTGTAATTCATTTTCCAAACAAATACTTTTTTTATTTGCAGCAACACACACAAAATGCTGGAGGAACACAACAGGTCAGGTAGCATCTACGGAAATGAGAAACAGTTGATGTTTTGGGTCGAGATCCTTCTTCAGGACTACATTATTTTTATTTGGAGATATAGCAGGATAGCAGGCTCTACCGGCCTCAACGAGCCCACGCCAATCAATTTCACCCATTTGGTCAATTAACCTACTAACCCTTACATCTTTGGAATGTGGGAGGAATGCAGAGCTCCCAGAAGAAACCCACGCATTCACGGGAAAACATGCAGACCCCTTAGAGACAGGAGTGGGAACCAAACCCGGATTGCTGGTGCAGTAAAGCACTATGCTAACCACTTCACTACTGTGTACACTGAGATCAATAAAAAAACAACTTGCCAAAAGGCTAAAGAGGAGGCATAAAGGGTTAAAGGTCTGTCTTTACTGGATTAATGCAGAAACACTGCCAAATAAAATGGAATAGGTTGGTGCTCAAGCAATGAATCAGAGTTCAATATCATTAAATGTGATGAAAGTTCCAGCTGTGGCCAGCACTTCCACTTCTGTCAGTTTTGTGTATTGTCTTCATCACAAACTTGAAACAAATCATTTTTGACTTCAAGTGTGTGAGACCACATTTTCCTTCAGAAATGAGATGGAAGAAATCTTTGCGCAAGGGGTAAAATGAGACTATAAGACTTCTCAGCTGAGAATAAACCCCACATACGTATTTATTTTTGTTTATTTTTTTCTACAATATTTTTAGTTGAATTTTATTAGATAAAGGATCCTAATTCTCATTTGCATACATGTAAAATGAAATGGGAATATAGAGATAGTTATAGGAAATACACTTAAAATGTATGCTATAATTGCAGTGGATTTTGGAAATGAGTGCAGTCCACAGCTCACCTGTGCTCAGCCTTCACTTGCAGGTACTCTCAGCAGTGCTGGGTATTTTAGATTAGATTAGATTAGATTCAACTATATCGTCATTGTGCCGAGCACAGATACAAAGCCAATGAAATGCAGTTAGCATCTAACCAGAAATGCAAAGAATAGTGTTATTTACAAAATAACTGTGAATAAAAAGTAAGTGCTACAGCACACAAATATAAAAGTACTGAGACAGTACAATATGGGTGCAATACTGCTTAGCGCTGTGATGTGAGGTTCAGCAGGGTCACAGCCTCCGGGAAGAAGCTCTTCTTGTGCCTGCTGGTGTGGGGGCAGAGGCTCCTGTAGCACCTTCTGGTTGGGAGTAGAGTGAAAAGTCCATGGTTAGGGTGAGATGCATCCAGGATAATGCTTTTCGTCCTGCCCAGGCAGCGTTTATGGTAGATGTTCTTAATGGTGGGCAATTGGATGCCGATAATCTGCTGGGCAGTTTTCACCACACGCTGGAGTGCTTTGTGGTCCGATACGGGACAGTTGCCATACCACACTCAGCTGCAGTTGGTGAGTATGCTCTCAATGGTACAGCAGTAAAAGTCTGTCAGTATCCTGGGACAGAGGTGAGCTTTCTTGATGCTCCTCAGGAAATAGAGACCCTGTTGCATCTTATTGATCAGGATGGAGGAGTTCAGGGACCAGGTTAAATCCTCAGAAATGTGGACATCAAGGAATTTGAAGCTTGATACATGCTCCACTAGAGCTCCGTTGATGTAGATGAGGATGTGAGTGTGGCTCCTAGCATGCCTGATGTTCACAATGATCTCCTTGGTCTTCTGGGTGTTAAGGGCAAGGTTGCTGTTGGCACACCACGCGGCCAGGTGCTGGAAATCATCCCTGTAGGCCGTCTTGTCATCCCCTCTGATCAGGCCAACCACTGTGGTGTCGTCTGCAAACTTGATTATGGAGTTAGAACCATGTACAGGAACGCAGTCATAGGTGAAAAGGGAGTACAGAAGAGGGCTCAGCACACAGCCTTGAGGCACGCCGGTGTTCAGGGTGAGAGTGGAGGAGGAGAGGTTGTCTAACTTAACTGATTGGGGTTTGTTAGTCAGAAAGTCCAAGGTCCAATTGCAGAGGGATGAGCTGATACCAAGCTGGCAAAGTTTGGCGATCAGCTTGGAGGGAATCACAGTATTGAATGCCGAACTAAAGTCAATGAACAGCATTCTGACGTAAGAGTTGGGGCTGTCCAGGTAGGTCAAGCCAGAGTAAAGTGCCATGGAGATAGCATCCTCTATTGACCTGTTGGTGCTATAGGCAAATTATTGGGGTCCAGGGTAGAGGGCAGACAGGATTTCAGATGTGTTAGAACTAGTCTCTCAAAGCACTTTGCAATGACGGGGGTGAGTGCAACTGGGTGGAAGTCATTCAGGCCCGTGGCAGTGGAATGCTTCAGCACTGGCACAATGGTGGCGATCTTGAAGCTTGTGGGGACAACTGCCTGGGCCAGGGACAGATTAAAAATGTCCGTGAAGACCCCGGTCAACTGCCCTGCACAGACTCTGAGCACACGGCCAGGTATTCCATCCGGACCAGCTGCCTTCCGTACATTCACCCTGCTCAGGGTGGCACAAACATCAGAGGTGGAAAACGAGAGAGGCAGTTCACCAGGTGCGAGATCCGCTTTGAGGGTGACCTCCTTGTTCTCTTGGTCAAAGCGAGCATAGAAGTAATTGAGTTCATCAGGGAGGGAAGCAGAGCTGGAAGGGGGCACAGTACTAGGTGGTTTGAAGTCTGTAATGACCTGTCTGCCATGCCACATGTTCTGGAGGTCCGAGGAGTTGAAATGCTCCTCGATTCTCTGTTTGTATATGTGTTTAGCCTGAGAGATTCCCCTCCTCAGGTTGGCCTTGGCTGAGCTGCAAGCCTCCCAGCCTCCAGACCTGAAGGCTGAATCTCTGGCTTTGAGCAGGAGATTCATTTATTACCTGTAGACACGACTTTTCCAATGCTGCCCTGCCTGGACTCTCATCTCCAAAGTGCTGTTGTCTGTATTTTGGAGACAGTGACCACAAGCAGCAAAAGGTGACATTCTTGGATGTCATTATGTCTGAGGACCTAACCAGGACGCAACATATTGATGCAGCTATACAGAAGGCAAGACAGTGGCTATATTTCATAAAGAGTTTGAGGAGATTTAGTATGTCACCAAAAACACTTACAAATTTCTGCAGATGTACCATGGACAGCATTTTAACAGGCTAAATCACTGTCTGGCATGGGAGGGCAAGATAAACTGCAGTGAGTTGTAAAATTAGTCATGGGCACCAGCCCCCATTGTATCCAGGTCATCTTCAAGGAGCAGTGCCTCAGAAATGTGGTGTCCACGGTGTCCATCACTAAGAACCTCCACCACCCAGACACGTTCACTTCTCATTGCTACTATCAGCAGCCTGAACAGACACAGTTAATGATTCAGGAACAGATTCTTCTCCTCTGCCATCTGATTTCTGAATGGACATTGAACCCATTAAAACTACCTCACTACTTTTTTATTTCCTATTTTTTGCACTACTTATTTAATTTAACAATTCTATATATACTTTATGTAATTCATAGTTTTCTTTCCTTCTCTATTATCATGTATTGCATTGTATCACTGCCATAAAGTTAACAAATTTTACGACATATGTTGGTGATATTAAACCAGATTCTGTTTCAGCTCCTGTTGTACATCGAGGGATTGTTCGTTGGAGACGCAGCCCGTGCAGCTGCTGGAATCTGGAGCAACAAACAATCTGTGGGGGTGGTGGTGGGAGGAAACAAAGAGTTGATGTTTCAGGTTCTGGCGTTGGGTTTTGACCCGAAATGTCGACAATTCCTTTCCTCCCACAGATGCTGCTCGGTCTGCTGAGTTCTTCCACCAGTTTGTTTATTGCAAGGGATTTTTCAAAATAGAAGAAAGAATAGCTGACAATCATTGTGATCACTTCCAACTTTTCAAATTTGCTTAATATGGAGGATATGATGCATAGAAACCCTTTAGGCATTGCCAAAAGGATTTTTTTCAAACATTTATTCAGATCTACAGCATGGAACAGACCCCTCTGGCCCAACGAGTCACACTGCCCAGCAATCCACCTACTTAAAACTAGACTAATCACAGGACAATTTACAATGACCAATTAACCTGCCAACTGGTATGTCTTTGGACTTGGGAGGAAACCAGAGCTGAGCACCTGAAGGAAACCGACACATTCACAGAGAGAACATCCAAACTCCTCCCAGAGAGTACTGGAATTGAACTTCAAACTCCAGGGCTTCAATAGTGTCTCGCTAAATGCTACACTACCGTGAAGATTGTTACAATCTTCTTTAATGGACCACACTGGTGAAAACGCAGACTGGTTACATTTTCTTTGCATTTTTAAATACTCAATAAGTATGAAAAAAAATTTGGGGAAAAAATCTTGGATATTTAAATTTACCATCTTGCCATTCTTTTGATATTTCTCTCTGCCGAATATTGTACCTGTTAAGAATTATTGCAATTTTTTCACTGGATCCATTTCCTTCATTTTCTTAAGCAAGATAAATTAAGGTAATTAATTTCAAGACTAATTAAGGAAAACCATGCCTACATTTAATGTTCATCAGTCAGTCACAGTCTTTTACTTCAGGGGAGGCAAAAGCTTGGCCAATGTAATTAAACTGGTTAATTTCATTATTATGAAGACATATGGATCCCAGTACCTCCCAGCTCACCCAACAGGCAATCACATTGGGACTGAAAAACTTAAGAAACACTCTGAATATCACCTTATAGCTCATTAATTGTATCACACAAGGAACTAATTACTTTGTTGAGAATCAAGAGATGTACCAGTGAATTCTTAGAAAGAGTTTAATAGGATGTTGAATTGTGCAAGTATCTCATCCAAAAGTTCAAAGTTCAAAGTATATATACATGTCACCATATACAATCCTATGATTCATTTTCTTGTGGGCATTCACAGTAGATGCAAAGAAACACCACAGAATCAATGAAAAACTACCCGCAAAGACAGATTAGCAGACAATGTACAGAAGACAAAATATGCAAATATCAGAAATAAATAATATTGAGCAAAAAAGTTGTAGAGTCCTTGAAAATGATTCTATAGGGTGTAGAATCAGTTCAGTATTGAGGTGACTATGACTGTTCTATATGCTGGGGAGACCATATTGGGATGCCATTGTAATGTGGTCTTTAGGATACTCTTCAGGAATGGGGCAGAGAGAGAGTCTTCACAGTTGCAGTGTAATCTATTGTAAACCAGTAGGATCCATCTGGCTTTTTCACTGGCCACATTGGTGAGATGATGATTGAAAGAAGTCTCCTTCAGTATTATCCTGTTGATTCAATTCCTTTACTGTACTTTGAACAGCTACTGGTGCATCATTTTTTATATTGTTTGTATAGGGTATTGTTTGTGGAGTTTGTGCAGTTCCTCTTCTATTTTAATTGGGTCTAATCTAACCTGCCCACAGTCTTGTTTTTCACCTGGCCCATACCCCTGGGAACTGCTGACAAAGAAGCCCACACATAATCCACTGATTATGCAAAATCTGTTTCATTAAGTTTAGAAGTTTTGGCGATGACTGTACCACTGACTGTGGGAGTTTGTTGTGCATAATATGTAAGTTAGCCAAAATAATTTTGAAATACTAATGTGTTAGCATTTCAAAAAAATACTTCATTGATTGGTATATAGCATGGTAGTTAAGTTACAGAGTCAATAATTATGGGACTTGGGCTAATGAGTCAAAGTCAAAAGCAAGTTTATTGTCATCTGCATAAATACATGCATGCACAGGTGCAATGAAAAATTATTTGCAACAGTATCGTAGCCATATAGCATCAGATATACAAAATTCACAAGAAAACATAAATTAAACAAAATGTGAACATAACTTCAGCAAAAAAAAAACACAATTAGAACAAAAAAAAAATTTCAATGTAAATTGATCAAAGTGGTCCTAGTGTTGCTAAACTGAGGTAATGATTTGGCTTTTGCCAGTTGGTTCGAGAACCAAATGGTTGAAGGGAAATAGCTGGTAGTGATAGAGAGGATCTTCCTCCAATGCCAAGGACCAAAGAGCTGACTACTAACTACAGCAGGAAGAAACTGGAGCTTCATGAGCAGTCCTCATAAGGGAAATGGATGTGAAGAAGTTCAGTAACTTTAAATTCCATGGCATTACCATATCAAAAGACCTGTTCTGGGACCAGTTCCTAAGTGCTATTATAAGGAAGGCATGGCAGTGCCTCTACTTTCTTAGAAGTCTGTGCAGATTTGGCATGTCAGCTAAAACTTTGACAAATGTCTTTGCTCTATTTATGCTCTCTCTTTAGTTTTTATGTTGGCTTTGAGATCCCTTGTTTGCCATGGCTATGTCCTTTTTCCTTTCGAATACTTCTTCTCTTTGGGATGTACATATCCTGTGCCTTCTGAACGGCTTCCAGAAATTCCAGCCATTGTTGCTCTGCCTTCATCTCTGCCAGTGTTCTTTTCCAATCAATTCTGGCCAATTCTTCTCTCATGCCTCTGTAGTTCCCTTTACTCCACTATTATACTGATAAATTTGATTTTAGCTTCTTCTCAAATTCCAGGGTGAATTTGATCATATTGTGATCACTTGCCCTGAAGGGTTCATTTATCTTAAGCCCTCTAATCAATTCTGGTTGATTGCACAGCACCCAATCCAGAATAGCTGATCCTCTAGTGCATTCAACCACGAGCTAATCTAAAAAGCCAGCTTGTAGGCATTCTAGAAATTAACGCTCTTGGAATCCAGCACCAACCTGATTTTTCCAATCTACCTGCATATTGAAATCCCCCATGACTATAGTAACATGGCCCTTTTGGCATGTATTTTCTATCTCCCATTTTTACTTTTAGACCACATCCTTACTACTGTTTGTGGGTCTGTATATAACTCTAATCACGGTATTATTACCCTTGCAGTTCCTTAGCTCTATCCACAATAATTAAACACCTTCTACCCGCTTCTTCTGATGACTTAATTTCATTTCTACCAACAGAGCGACATCACCCCCTCTGCCTTCCTGCCTGTCCTTTTGATTCAATGTGTATCCTTGGACATTAAGCTCCCAGCTCTAATCTTCTTTCATCTGGAAATACAGAGTGCTGAAATGCTGAAGGAACATAGCAGGTCAGGCAGATTCTATGAAGAGGAATAAACAGTTGATATCTTGAACTGAGGCCCTTCAGCAGTTTCGGCCCGAAACATTTGTCTATTATTCCTCTCCTGACTTGCTGAGTTCCTCCAGCATTTTGTATAAAAAGTGTAAACAGCCTAAATCTAAACAAAACAGGAAAAAGAAGCATACAGGAGAATAAAGCGAATACAGTGACCAAGTAAAAGATATTAAAGTTAAGGTTATCTGCTTAACAACATACACAGAGTATGTGCGGCATAAAGCCAAGGAGATGGATATAATTGTGTGTTGTGAGGCGCCAGACCTAATGGGAATTAGAAATGGCCACAGGACAAAAATCAGGGCTGGAAGTGGAACAATGCAGAATAGGCGTATTGCAAAAAGATAGAGAGGGAAAAGGGGGAGGTGGAGTAGCTGTACTTATTAGATATAATGGCAGCCAAAAGAATGAACGTAGCTATAAAGATGACAAAAATAGAATCAATTTGAATAGAGTGAAAAGGTAATAAAGGATAAATCAATCTAATAGATGTAGTCTACAGATCACCTAATGGCAGAAGAGAGGCAGAGAAAGAAATATTCAGACAATTCAGGAAATTAGTGAAGAGAGACTGGACAGATGAGGTAATGGTGTGTTGGATTGAGGTGTAGAATTGTTATTTCCCTTGTAGTTTAACTTTCCTACGCTTGCTTGTGTTTTTATATAATCACCTGTATACGTGCAATCGTTTAATAAAATTTACAGTAATTATGGTTCTATTGTATCCTCATTTTTCTAGAAGCTTCCTAGTTTCTGATAACAGGTATCACACCACTTGAATCTGATTATTTTATAGGTTAATTGTTATCACTGGTATTTTTGTTATCTTTAGTCTGAGTATGAGACCCCCACAATTGCTTTATCTTTTGTTTTTTTTCTTTATTCTCTCAATTACTCTTTCTTGATCATGTTCTGCTCTTCTAATACTTAACAAAATGTTTGTAGTGATAAGGGAACTGAGCTTTGAAATGCTGAATAACTATTTTCTAACTTAGCCAGAAGATATCTGACAAGAACAACACAGTGAATGTTAGGACACCGAGGAGTGAGTTAGAACAGCAGGATCTGGGAATACAGATCCATAATTCCTTCAAAGTAGTGTCACAGGTAAATAGATTTGTAAAGAGAACTTATCCTCCGCAACTTCCGCCACCTTCAACAGGACTCCCCCCAAGCACATCTTTCCCTCTCTACCTCTCTCCACTTTCCGCAGGGATCGTTCCCTCTGTGACTCTATGGTCCACACGTCCCTCCCCACGCATCTCTCACCCGGCACTTACCCCGCAAGCGTAAGTACTACACCTGTCCCTACACCTCCTCTCTCACCACTAATCAGGGCCGCAAACAGTCCTTCCAGGTGAGGCAACACTTCACTTGTGAGTCCGTTGGGGTCATCTATTGCATCCGGTGCTCCCGGTGCGGTCTCCTCTACATCGGTGAGACCAGACGCAGATTGGGGACCACTTCGTCGAGCACCTCCGCTCCGTCCACCACAACAGACAGGATCTCCTGGTTGCCACCCACTTCAATTCTGCTTCACATTCCCATTCAGATATGTCCATACATGGCCTCCTCTACTGCCATGATGAGGCCAAACTCAAGTTGGAGGAGCAACACCTCATATACCATCTGGGTAGTCTCCAGCCCCTTGGTATGAGCATAGAATTCTCCAACTTCCAGTAATTCCCTCCCCCTCCCTTCCCCATCCCTATTTCACTCTGCCCCCTCCCCCAGCTCCCTACTATTTCCCTCATGGTTCCACCTCCTTCTACTACTCATTGTGCTTTCTCCTAGTCCTTCTTCACCTTTCCTGCCTATCCCCTCCCTGCTTCCCCTCCCCCACCCCTTTATCTTTCCCCTTACTGGTTTTTCACCTGGAACCCACCAGCCTTCTCCTTCCCACCCTCCCCCCACCTTCTTTATAGGGTCTCTGCCCCTTCCCCCTACAGTCCTGATGAAGGGTTCCGGCCCCGAAACGTTGACTGTTCGTTTCCATGGATGCTGCCCGACCTGCTGAGTTCCTCCAGCGTGTTGTGCGTGTTGCTTTGACCCCAGCATCCGCAGAGTATTTTGTGTTTAAGACCTCATTCTCTGGAGCGTAGGAGAATTAGGGGAGATTTAATAGAGTTATACAAAATTATGAGGGGTATAGATAGGGTAAATGTAAGCAAGTCTTCTTCCACTGATGTTGGGTGAGAATAGAATTAAAGGTCATGGGTTAAGGGTGAAAGGTGAACTATTTAAGGGGAACATGAGGGGTTACTTCTTCACTCAGAGAGTAGTGAGACCGTGGAATAAGCTAACAGTGTAAGTGGTGGATGGGGGTTCAATTTTAAAATTTACGAGGAGAGGTATAGGGGGCTATGGGTGCCCAGGTGCAGTCGATGGGATTAGGTGTTGTGGTGTCTATGGCTATATCTACTCTTTGTCTCTCCTTCCTGATTTATACAATTCCAGAAGATTGTAGCCTTTGAGTCAACAATTAACACTCTTCAGCCTCTCTCTCCGCCTTCACTATCGTTCCCCCCCCCCCCCCACACACACATACAGTTAATGAAGGGAAGGAGTGCCTTACACTTTCTTTGGTAAGGATGAATCTCCCTACCACCACCTTCTTGCTGGATACTTCTCACTACCTCACTATATTAACTAGCATAATCAAAGACTCCACCTACCAGGGACTTTCGCTTGTCTCCCCTGTTCCATTGGGCAGAAAGTTCAAAAGCCTGAATGGATGTACCACCAGGATCAAGGACAGCTTCTGTTGCACGATTACGACTATTGAGTAGCTCCCTAGTAGGCTAATTTGGACTCCGAACCTCACAACCTATTTGCTATCACCATGCATTTTATTGTTACCTGCATTGAACTTTCCTTGTAGCTGGGGCACGTTATATTGCCTTGTTCTTCCTCAGTGCACTGAGTAATGATTTGATCTGTATGAACTATGCAAGGCAAGCATATCATTGTATCTCGGTACATGTGACAATAATAAACCAATTCCAATTCCAAACAGTATTGGCTATACTTCAAAAGTATTCCACTGGCCTGCGTCCTGAGAACTTGGGAATTGGCAGAGAAAGTAATATTGGTGTTGCTATTCCGTTGTGGGTTGCCTCTTTCTGAATCCTCTCCATACTGCACCAGTCAGGAGTTTAATGAAATATGCACTACTTGGTTGGATTGGCTCTACCATGATACTCAAGAGAATCGTCGGAGAATTCTCTGAGTATTTCTTTCTCAGTACTCAGAGAAACAAATATCTTTGTTGTTTTCTGCTGCAGGTTTCTGCTTTCTTAGCTCTCTCAGCATTGTATCAGTCAGGAGCACAAAGAAACATGCAATGCTTGCATGGGTTGGTTCTGCCACAATACTCAAGAGGATCAGCACTATTAAGCTGAAAGCCCTCTGATCAGTGTCCAGGCAATCACATCGTTGGACTCAGTAGACATTTACTTTGCTGATGCATCTTCAGCACAGTATAAACTTACATCTACAGTACTGTGCAAAAGTAATAGGCACGTATATATAGCCAGGGAGCTTAATACCTTTGCACTGTACTGTTGTAATTTTATGTATTGCACTGTACTGTTGTAATTAAAAAACTAATTTCATGATATATGTGAGTGATGATAAACCTGATTCTGATTTGGGTCTCTATTGTAGACCGAGAGTGGGAAGGAAGGGCAGGGGGGAGTGTTGATGCTTTGCTGCTGCTTGTGCATGGGAGGGGGGGAGAGGGGCTTTGGGGTTCTGGCATTTGTCTATTATCCATTGTAGGTGTTTCCAACGAGTGGACAGCTGCAAGGCTGCGAGACCAGGCGGGTACTCAGAATATGCGCGGCACAACTGGCTGGTGAGTTTGCGGACATTTTTGATCTCTCCCTCTCCCAGTGTAGAGTGCCCTCCTGCTTCAAAACATCTATCATTGTCCCTGTACCTAAAAAGACCAAGGTAACATGTCTTAACAACTGGCATTCTGTCGCATTCACTTCAATAATAAGCAAATGCTTTGAGCGGCTGGTCAGGGACTACATCTGCACAGCATGTTACCACCCACACTGGACCCCCTACAATTCACCTACCGACACAACCGATTGACAGATGATGCAATAGCCACAGCTCAGACTACAGTTCAATATTCAACACCATAATTACCTCCGGGCTCGACAAGAAGCTCAGAGACCTGTCCTTCACCCTGCTTTGTGCAGCTGGCTCCTGGACTTACTGTCAGATCACCGGCAGTTGGAAAGAGTGGGCTTCCTCAGCTCTGCCCCTCTGACCCTCAACACAGTTGTCCCTCAGGGCTGTGTTCTAAGTCCCCTCCTTTACTCTCTGTACACTCATGACTGTGTTGCCACTCACAGCTCCAATCTGCTAATTAAATTTGCAGATGATTCTACATTGACTGGCCTTATCTCAAATAATAACGAGGCAGCCTACAGAGAAGACATCACCCTGACACAGTAGTGTCAAGAAAACAATCTCTCCTTCATTGTTGTAAAAACAAAGGAGCTAGTTGTGGACTACAGGAGGAATGGAGGTAGGCTCACCCTATGTCATCAATGGATCAGGGGTTGAGAGGGTGAACAGCATTAAGTTCCTCGGCATGCACAACACCGAGGATCTCACGTGGTCTGTACATACCGGCTGTGTAGTGAAGAAAGCACAACAGTGCCTCTTTCACCTCAGACGGTTGAAGATGTTCGGCATGACTGCCCAGATCCTAAGGACTTTCAACAGGGGCACAATTGAGAGCATCCTGACTGGCTGCATCACTGCCTGGTATGGGAACTGTACTTCCCTCAATCGCAGGACTCTCAGCACATCTGTGGATGTGAACTTCCCACTATTCAGGACTTTTACAGCAACAGGTGCGTAAAAAGGGCCTGAAGGATCATTGGGGACCTGAGTCACCCCAACCACAAACTGTTCCAACCTGCTACCATCTGGGAAACAGTACCGCAGCATTAAAGCCAGGACCAACTTGCTCAGGGACAGCTTCTTCCACCAGGCCATCAGACTGATTAATTCGCCCTGACACAATTGTATATCTAAGGTATATTGACTGTTCTGTTGTATATCTTACTGAACATTCTACTTATTACAAATTACTATAATTTACACATTGCACATTCAGACCGAGACGTAACGTAAAATTTTTACTCCTCATGTGTGTAAAGAATGTAAGAAATAAAGTCAATTAAATTAAATTCATTCTTTGGGGTTTTTCTTCTATTTCAAGGATCTCAGTGAAGAGCAAGAATTTCAGGTTGCATACTGTATACATTCTCTGATATTACATCGAACCATTGAAGCACTGAGAGTGTGAAGGGGGAGAAAGAAGGGGAACGTGGTTGGGAAAAGTGGAAGGGAGAGGGAAGAGAGTGAGAAGCACCAGAGAGACATTGTAGTGATCAATAAAACAATTGTTTGGAATTAAATGACCTTGCCTGGTGTCTCAAGGCTAGACGTGTCTGCACCCTTGCTATCCCCCACCGTCTCTGGCACTACTTCTCTGCCACCTGTCCCACACCCCTCCCGAGGCTCTCCATCCTCACCATTCCCAACATCTTTTACTCCCACTAGATTTGCTTTCTGCTCCATGTTGACAATTATAGTACTGTTTAGCCAGAGGGTGGTGAATCTGTGGAATTCATTGCCACAGGTGGCAGTGGTAGCCAAGTCATTGGGTATACCGAAAGTGAAGTTCGATAGGTTGTTTTAAGGGCGTCAGAGGGTACAGGGAGGAGGCAGGTGAATGGGGTTGAGAGGCAAATCAAATTAGCCGCGGTGGAATGCAGGAACAGACTCGATGGGCTAATTCTGCTCTTATGTCTTATGGTCTTTTAATGAGTCCCGACAAGAGAACCTTTAGGGAGGATTAGAAAAAGACATATCAGTTTGGAATTGAAGGGAGCGGCATACCAATCAATAAAAGAAAAATATTCACCAGAAAGATGAGAGAAACAACATTTAATTAGTGTGCTCAGTAACACAGGGACAGATCTTCAATAGTTGGCAATCCATTCTTCAGCATTAACACAATCGCTCCATACCTATAAAATGTAACTAACTGCAGTGCTCATCAGGTTTATGAACCATTCAATTGGTTAAGTGCCTGCATTTCCATTGCTCATTTAACATCAAGAAAGCATCTGATGTCCTCAATGTGTGAACAACTGACTTGAATAAAGAAGTTCTTTGTGCAGATAAATTGAAAGATCGGTTGGATTGGACAAGCTTGTGGGAACCCAAGTCTGGATTCAGCCCAGCATTCTAAGACGGAGCGTTCTTGCTCTCTGACACACAGAATGAGTAAAATTCACCCATGGTTCAGGTTCCAAATATTGCCCACTGTACTGTGCTGTGTGCCTTTTGATTTTAGCTCCACAGTGATCTGTTTTATACAAATACTGATGGCAAATATTCAGTGTTAGTAGACAATAAGGTACAGGGTCCATGACGAGATGGAGAGTATGGTCATCTTCTTATCTATTAACACTGGGTCCAAACAAAGGTTCAGCTGTTCATCCTTCACGTCTTATTTGCAATCACAAGACACTGGTGGTTTCCAAGAACATCAAGTAGAGCTGGTCTACCTCACTAGTGAGTTGCTGCATAGTGGTAGAGCCAGACTTGTTGCACACCATGTTGTAGCCTGCTACAGCCATGCAGTGGAAGAAAGCATCAGAGGTGGTGCACAGACGAGGTATGCAGTCCAGCAGATGGTGAAAATGATTGGCTTTGACCTATCTGCTGTGATCGCAAGTCCCTATTGGACACTGGTAATGTAGAGTACTGCAAGTACAATTCATTGGTTCACATTGGTTCAGTGAGGAGGCTGCATGGCGTCAGTTGTGGTGCAGACCAGGCCATCATTGATACCTTGGGGTCACCTGTTGCAGCACCAGGTAAGAAGAAGCTGGATTAGGCTGTGTGCCGCTGGATTTTGTACTGGCCCCTCCTGAGGGTGCCCTCTAGTGTTTGATAGGTGAAAGACAAGCTGAATTACATTTATCTGTGGCTGCACTTGCACGAGATGAGGAACTGCTGCGAGATTGTTGTTGCAGAAACATGGCTCCAAGACAACATCCATGTACAATCAGTCTCCAGGCCAGGACACGCAGGGACTTGGGCCACATTATTATTATTTTTAAATTTTTTTGTAACTGTATGCTTTATTGCTATCATAATTATATGTGCTGTTTGTTCTGTGTGACTGTTAGCACTGTGTTTGGCACTTTGGCCACAGAGGAACACTATTTCATTTTTCTGTATTTATATGTACGGTTGAATGACAATTAAACTTGAACTTGAACTTTACACCAGCAATCCAAAATAAGTTTTTCACCAAAAATTTCAGTAGATTTTAAAAACATTTCTAATTTATATTCACCATCTGTTAATTAGTGTTGCATTTCCTGCATTTGATTCGGTATGTCCCCAAAGACGCTAGTAAATTTCTATAGGTGTACCATGGAGAGCATTCTCAAACACTAGAAAATCTGCAGATGTTGGAAATCCAGAGCAACACACACAAAACGCTGGAGGAACTCAGCAGGTCAGGCAGCTCAGACCGAAACATTGATGGTTTACTCTTTTCCGTAGATGATGCCTGGTCCCTGGAGGACATTCTAACTGTTTGCATCACCATCTGCAACGGAGGGAGGGGCCATTGCATTGATCGGAAAAAGTTGCAGAGATTTGTAAACCCAGCCATCTCCATCATTGGCACCAGCCTCCTCAGCGTTGATGACATCTTTAAATGGCGATGTCTCAAATAGGTGGCATCCATCGATAAGGACCCCCATCAGAAAGGACATGCCCTCTTCTCACTGCTACCATCAGGAAAGAGGTACCGGAAAATTGGATCAGCCATGATGAAAAGGAGCAGCAGACTTAATAGGCCAAGTGGCCTAATTCTGCTCTTATATCTTATGGTCTTATCAGGATGGGAGGGCTTCAGAGGTGGATGAAGAACGCAGAACTGTACAGCATATGAGGAATTACCGTATGAGGAACGTTTGGCAGCTCTTGGGCTCTATTCCCTGGAGTTCAGGAGAATGAGGGGGGATCTCATAGAAACATTCTGAATGTTAAAAGGCCTGAACAGATTAAATATGGCAAAGTTATTTCCCATGGTAGGGGATTCTAGGACAAGAGGGCATGACTTCAGGATTGAAGGACATCCTTTTAGAACTGAGATGCGGAGAAATTACTTTAGTCAGAGGGTGGTAAATATGTGGAATCTTTTGCCACGAGTGGCTGTGGAGACCAAGTCATTGGGAGTATTTAAGGCAGAGATAGATAGGTTCTTGATTAGCCAGGGCATCAAAGGGTATGGGGTGAAAGCAGGGGAGTGGGGATGATTGGAAGAATTGGATCAGCCCATGATTGAATGGCAGAGCAGACTCGATAGGCTGAATGGCCTTCTTCTGCTCCTATATCTTATGGGCTTATGGTCTTATGGACAGGAACAGGCCCTTTGGCCCAGAATGTACCAACCTTTTTTTTGTGTGTCAGAGCTGCCAAACCAATTAAGCTACTGATACGTAATCCCTTTTGCCTGCAGATTGTCTACGTCTTTCCATTCTCTGTGCTTTCAGGTACCTACCAAAGAATCTCTTAAATGTCTCTATCATACCTGCTTCCACTATCACCCTTCCTAACGCATTCCAGGCACCCACCAATCTCTGTGCGAAAAGAAACTGGATCTCCCCCTCCTCCTCCCACTTTCAAATCTCTTACTAACTCTTCCTTCATTTCGTCCTGACGAAGGGTCGCAGCCTGAAATGTCGACTGTACCTCTTCCTAGAGATGCTGCCTGGCCTGCTGCATTCACCAGCAACTTCGATGTGGGTTGCTTGTCCTGCATGTCTCTTTTTAACTTTCACCCGCTCACCTTAAGCACATGCTTTCTATTATTGGACATTTCAACACCGGAAGAAAGATAACAGCTGTCTACTTTATTCAAGCCTTAAGCCTTTACCGTCTCCACCAGTCTACCATGTGGAATCATGCCTGGAATGGAAGAAAGGTTATCCATGGTAAGAATTGTCTTAGTGGGGCAAAAATTACGTGGACTTTTCAGATGAAAAAGATCAGGAAAGATAAAAATTGCCAAGCATTTTGATCCAGGTAAAACAATGAAAGAGATCTTTCCTAAACATATCTTTAAATTTACTCAGATGGTGAAGATGTTTAAAATTAATTAAATATAGTGGATTCTGGTGAACTGGGGCACATCGGGATCAGTGCATTTTGGCCCAATGAAGCGGCTGCCCCAATTAGCTGAAATTTTATGAATATAGTAAAAAGGTATAAAGAAGACAAACTGAGTAACAAATTGTGTATCTTAAATGAAATGTGATACAAATTAGAATACTACACTAGTCCAGCACTATAAGATAATGCATTAGTTCCTCAATAGTTATTGACACAGGAATTCATCCAGTGCATGCAAAGAGCAAAATCAGCGCAGACACCTCGTGTGGATCAAGTATTGCCTTTGTACAATGATATCAACAATTGCATCCTCCAAATCTTCATTTTTGCATTGTAACATTCAGGATCAATGTCGAAGCCTTTAAATTCTCTGTATTTCCTATGGAGAGAGTACAGCAGTGGGCTAAGCACACATCCCTGAGGTGCATCAGTTTAGATCATTAGTGAGGAGGAGATATTGTACCGTGAGAGATCCTATCCCGTGAAGCTGAAAAATTTCCATTGGTATTTCCCCGTCTTCTGAAATAATCTCAGTAGAAGATCCTGAATTCTTATTAAGAAAGGTACAGTGACTTAATTCACCAGACTAGTGTCCAAGTGTATTGACCATTCAGGCAGAACTGTGAGTCCAATCCTTCCAAAGGATTTACCTGTGAAACACTCTGGTTCCGTTGGCTGCGTTAATCTATGGAAGACAATCTCTGGCCCCACCAAACATGGGAGATTGAGGTGTGAGCTCATCCCGAAACCCCCTGTTTGTGTGAATGCCGCGTGATTTGTCACCCTGTTACAAATAAGTAATACGAAATAACAGACGTTACACCGCATACAATTACACGATTTAGCTTTGCAATTCTTAATTTGACTGAAGGGTTAGTAAAGAAAAAGCAAACAAAAAAGAAAAGGACCCATTTTAATGGAACAGTCTAATGTGCACAAGTTGGAGCTCATGGTTTCCCCTCTGCCGATCCTCTTTCGATCTTCCCGGGCTTCGTCGGATCGTGGCCCCACTCCGGGTCGAGCCCTATGACCTCTTCTCTCCGCCACCTTCTCCCTTCATCTCCTGCCGAACAAAAGCCCCAGCTCACCCCGGTGTCAGGCACACAACATGAAAACACACTCCCTTCATTGGATGGCTCACATTCCAGAGCACCCGTTATCTCTAACCATAAACCAAACACTGCTTCTACATAAAGACCATTACGTTAACAGTGAAACCTTTCCCAGGGTGCTACACCTGCAAGTTAAAATAATAAGCTTGATGCTTTAAGATAAAATGTTACTTGGAATGATCATGAAACTACAAACCAACCTACCATATATTCCCAACGTCATTCAGGACTTTAAGGTGACTAGTATCTCACAATTTAATTCTCCAATAAAAACAGGAACGTCAGAAATATACAGATAGTATTTTGGGGCAGCATGGAGGCGTAGCAGTGCCGTGATCACCAATCAGCCTTCAATTCCCGTCGCTGCCTGCAAGTTTGTACGTTCTCCCTGTGTCTGCATGGGTTTCCTCCAGGTGCTCCCGTTTCCTCCCACAGTCTAAAGATGTACCGGTTGGTAGGTTATCTCCTGTAATTAGGCCAGGATTAAACCAGGGGTTTTTGGGCAGCGTGGCTTGGATGGCCTGAAGGGCCTATTCTGCGCTGTGTCTCAATAAATAAATAAATAAACAAATAAATAGAATTAAAACTAGCTTTAGTCCTAACCTTTTAACAATCCCGAAGAAAGACTATCAACCAGACTTGTTAATTCCAGTTCTCACTCCAAGATGCCACCTGCCCTGCTGAGTATCTGGTTTCACGTTTGCCTTTCTAAAATCAGAATGTTTTGATTTTGGGATATGCCATCCTTGCCCTGACTGATTTCAGTGCCGCACACGTAATTCTAATTATTCGCTCATTCATTCCTTCATTTAGTCATTTCAGGATACAGCACGGTAACAGGCCCTGCTGGCCCAACGAGCCCTCGCCACCCAATTACACCTTTGTGACTAATTAACCCACTAACCCGCACATTTTTGGAACGTGGAAGGAAAGGGGAGCGCTCGGAGGAAATCCATGCATTCATGGGAGAATGTAGAAGCGGTGGGGATTAAACCTGGATCACTGCAGTTACGTAATACTGCTATGTTAACCGCTATGCTACAATGCTGTCCGTATTGGACTCGCTGAAATGCACCAGTGAGCCACTCAGTTCAAAAGCAACAAAAAGCAAATTAATTTAAAAACGAATGAATGATGTCAGTGTTGTCAATGTTCTGCGAACAAGGGAATTGGAATAACAATACAGACACCCTGTTTCTTCCTCTCCAATCTTGCCAACATATCACTAGGTTAAGTGGTTGGGTCAAGAAGACCTGTCATCCACCTCACTCACAATTGAAAAGAAAATCAATGGAAAATCACCCCGAGGTCGGCCATAAAAGTAGCAAAGCTGAAAGGTCAAGATTTAGCCTTGTGGGTTCATGGATCTGCTGCACCTCTATAACTGCTGAACAAAGTGTTGTGTTACATTCAAATCGTTATTGCTTCTATAAGGAACAGCGACACATGGTTACACTTTGCAATGTAGTGGTACCATGCCTGTAATTCAGTTGAAGATCAATCATCTCAAGTGTACGTTATGGTCACTTGATGCTGTCTACCATGTTTTTTTATTTAGAGATCCAGCATGGTAACTGGCTCATCCAGCTTAAAGAGCCCGTGTCACTCAATTACACCGAGGTGACCAATTAACTTACTAACCCATATGTCTTTGGAAGTTAATGTGGTTACCGGGAGAACATACAAACTCCTTTTGGGCAGCAGCGGAATTAAACCCCGGTTTCAGGCGCTGCAGTAGTTCTACGCTAGCCAGTACGCTACTTTAAAGAGTAAATATAGGGCATGCTGCCTGACCTGCTGAGCTCCTCCAGCATTTCGTGTGTTACACTTTTGCCCATGCGTTTTCATCACTTCCTCCCTGAGAAAGAAACATTGTGCTTTTACCCTGTCAGTACCGCTCATGCTCTTATGTACATTTCCAAGGAATAAAGTTCCTTCTGTCATCTTCTGTAATCTCCAGCAGGATCCTACCACTGAGCACAGCTTCCCTTCATTCCCCCTCTCTGCTTTCTGTAGGGATCATTTTCTGCAAACACTCCTTTGTCTACTCAGCTCCCCTCACTCATTTCCTCCTTGCACTTGTCCCTGCGAGCAGGATGAGTGTCACACTTGACACCAACCCTCCTCCCTTACCAATATCCAGGGCCTCAATCAGACCTTCCAGCTGAGGCAACACTTCGCCTGTGAGTCTGTCCGAGTCGTCTATCATGCCAGTGCTCGGGTAGTACCGTCCTCTATATCAGTGAGAGCCAAAGTAGGTTGGAGGGCCACTCTGTCAAGCTCCTTCGCTCTGTCAGCCTCAAAAGGCAGGATGTCCCAGTGGCTACTCAGTTCAATTCAACTTCTCATTCCCATTATGACCATGTCCATCCATAGCCTCCTCTACTGTCATGATGTGGCCAAACTCAGGTTGGAGGAGCACAATCTTGTATTACAGGTACTTCTAGGTAGCCTCCAAGCTGGTGGCATGAACATCAATTTCTCCAACTTTCAGTAATTTCTTCACCCTCACCCCTTCTTTCTTATTCCATTCTCCATTCTGATTCCCCTCCTACCCCTTCTCTTCTCCTCATCTGCTCCACCTCCCTTTGGTTCCCCTGCTCCTTCCATGGTCCACTGCTCTCTCTTATTAGATTCCTTCTTCCTCAGCCCTCCACTTCTTCCAACAATCACCTCTCACCTTCTTATTTCATCTCCCCTCCCTTATCCACTCCCCCTCCTCTATCCACCCCACTTCCCCTTCGCCTGGACTCAACTATACCCAGCCAGCTTGTACTCCTTCCTCTCCTTCCACCTACATATTCCGTCTTCTGCTCCCTCCCTTCCCAGTCCTGATGAAGGGTTCTAGCCTGAAACACCAACTGTTCATTCCTCTCCATAGATACTACCTGATCAGCTGAGTTCCTTCACCATTTTGTGTGTTGAATAAGTAAGTCAGGCGGGAGGAGAAGATGGCGACGCGATGCAGTGTGCGTGGCCTCTCCGGTGATGAATATCTGTAATCTGTCAAGTAGGATGCCGTGCATAATTCTGATTTGATGGAGGCAGACATGAGAGCACAGAGGAACATCTGGTGAAACTTCTGAAATGCCTGTTTCGCTCTCGCTGCAACTGCGTGATCCGAAATCTCCGGAGGGGAAGGCCCCGAGTCCTCGGTTTTGCCTGTTGCTCGGCGGCCAGGGTGGGGTCAAAGCGCTCGGCAGAGATGGTGCTCGGTGCTCGGTGTCGGAGGGCTGGTCGGAGGCTCGAAGTTTTCGGACGGACTCAGAGTCGGACTGTGGTTGGGTGCTTCTAGGATGCTGCATCGGCAAGTTTGCGGCGCTGGAAGCTCATGGCAGGGAGAGTTTCTCCCTTCTACCGTCTGCATGAGATGTTGGGGCTATTGGGACTTTGAGACTTTTTTTTACCGTGCCCATGGTCTGCTCTTCATCAAATTACGGTATTGCTTTGCACTGTTGTAACTATATGTTATAATTATGTGGTTTCTGTCAGTTTTAGTCTTGGTCTGTCTTGTGTTTCTGTGATATCATACCGGAAGAACATTGTATCATTTTTTAATGCATGCATTTCGAAATGACAATAAACGAGGACTGAGTGTCCTCATAATCTAATCTAATCTAATCTAGAGACAAGTTCAGAAGGACCCACAATACACAACTCAACATGAATTGTCATCTACTAACAGACACTTGCATTGGCAGACAAAGACCGTATTTATTAGCCTGAGATATGAAACAGTCTCTAGTTTCGATGAACCATTTCACAGGCTGAGATATCCGGGAGTAAGACACCTTTCAGGTCAGCAAGAGTTGCACTTCCCCACACCGTTAACTTGGTTTGATGCACAGAACGATGTGCCGGTAAGGAAGGCCCCCATTTTGCCTGAGGAGCAGGCACTCTGTCTGGCCACAGCTGATGTGAGGAGGACCATGGCCAGGGTCAACCCACATAATGCTGCAGGGCCTGATACCATACCTGGTCAGGTGCTGAGGGACTGTGCAGTTAACTGATGTCCTAAGAGACATCTTCAACATCTCTCTGGAACTGTCCGCTGTCCCCTCAGGCTTCAAGGCCGGTACAATCATTGCAGTACAAAGGGGGCAACAATAACCTGCCTTAATGACTATCGTCCAGTGGTATTGACCCCAACAACAATGAAGTGCTTTGAGCAGCTGGTTACGGATCACACTAACTCTCATCTTCCTGCGACATTGGACCCTTTCCAGTTTGCTTATCACTCAAATTAGTCCACTGATGATGCCTTAGCCTCAGCGCTCCATTCCGTCCTGTCCCACCTGGAAAATGGAGTGTCATACGCCAGGATGTTGTTTACTGATCAGCTTGGTGTTCAATACGATCATACCACTGAGGCTGGTGGGTAAACTGTCTTGGTTGAGTCTCAACACCTCTCTCTGTAATTGGATCCTCGACTTTTGGACAAAAAGGCTGTCAGTCTGCGTTGCCAGAAACATATTTAGCTCCATTGCACTGAACTCCTTAGGGCTGCATGCTGTTCACAGAGCTGATGCATTCCAGTTCAAACAGAATCATCATGCTCGCTGGTAACACAACAGTGACTGGTCTCATTAACAGCAATAACCAAACAGAGTTCAGAGAGAAGGCTGAGCAGCTGGTAGAATGATGGAAGCACAACTTGAGTATCAACATGGACAAGACCAAAGGGATAATTGTGGACTTTTGGAAAGTACAAGCTGAATGCTCCTCACTGCACATACACGGCTCCTCCATGGAGAGAATTAGGAGTACCAAGTTTCTGGGAGTGCACATAACTGATGATTTTATTTGGTCCCTCAACACCACCTCTTTGGTCAATCAAGGAAAGTGGCGAGGTCCCCCTGTCATCCTATTTTAACCAATTTTTTACGGGAGCACCATAGAGGATGTCCTGACCAGCAGCATCACCGCCTGGTACGGGAATTGCAAGGCATCAGACTGCAAGTTCCTCAAAAGTATTGTGAGGATTACTGAGAAGATCTCATTCACCCATTTCAGATATTCAACAGGAGTGCTGCATGTGCAAGGCCCTTAAGATTTGTCAATGATCACTCCCATCCGTCCAACAATCCTTATGACCCCCTTCAATCAGGTAGGAGGGACCATAGCATTAGCACATGAACTGTTAGGATGGGAAGCAACTTCCTCCCCAGGCACTGAACTCCCTGCCACCACCCAGGTCCCATTACGTATGAAGTGCCAGTAATATCATTCTGTTTACTTTTTAACTTGTATTTTATATGCACCTTATTATTTGATAACTTATTTGCGGTAATGACATGTTCTCAATATTATTTGTTACTTATTTATGTGTTGTGTGTGTGAGTTATATGTACTGTGTTGTGCACCTTGGTCCGGAGGAACATTGTCTCATTTGGCGGTATACATGTATACGATTGAATGACAATAAACTTAAACAGAAACTAGAATCGGAGGAGTGTGCAAAGAATACTCATGAGAATGGTACCAGAACTCTACAAGAGTCATTCTCAATGAGAGCAGCTGGGAGACAATTACGGTTTGAAAAAGACTTAGTGACCTTAAAGAGTATGTCACCTAAAATCATAAGGTAACCTTGCCTGGAAAAAATACTCTGTGCATTAAATCTTTCTATTCCCTTTATGCGTAAAACTAATCTTAATAGAGTCACAGAGAACTACAGCATAGAAACACACTCATCAGCCGATCTAATACATTTTGAACTATTATTCTGACTAGTACCATCAACTTGCACTTAGACCATATTCCTTCATATCCCTCCCATCCATGTTCTCTTGAAGTTTCTCCAGACTTCTCTTGAAATCATAAGGGGCATAGAAAGAGTTATTTATTATTAACACAAGAAATTCTGCAGATGGTGGAAATCCAAAGCAATGCATACAAAATGCTAGAGAATCTCAGCAGGTCAGGCGGCATCTATGGAAATGAATAAACAGTCAACGCTTTGGGCTGAGACCCTTCTTCAGGACTATTTATTAGTTGTGTTGTTGTTTTGTATTTGTAAAGTGTGTCTTTCCATAAGACCATAGGACCATGAGACATAGGAGCAGAATTAGGCCATCTGGCCCATCGAGTCTGCTCCGCCATTTAATCCTGGCTGATCCTTTTTTTGTCTCTTCCTCGTCCCCAGTTCCCGGCCTTCTCCCCGTAACCTTTGATGCCGTGTCCCATCAAGAACCTATCAATCTCTGCCTTAAATACACCCAACTATCTTTATCTTTCTTTGCACGTGGGTTGTTTGTCCATCTTTGTGTGTAGTTTTTCATTGATTCTATTGTATTTTGGGCATTTACTGTCTGTACTTTGATAACAAATTGATTCTGAACTTTGAACATTTTGTTTACAATTTGTATTGTTCCATGGTGTAATGACCCTTCACACCAGAATGTCACATAGTTTGGAATAACTTGTTTAACAACTTAATTATCTTTCTTGCCCTGAGTTGCAAAGTAAGACAAGAAAAAAAGGAAAAAATAAGCGCAAGGGCTTAAACAAAAAAAATCTATTGACATTCTTCACAGCTTGAAACAAATGTCAGGAAATGTTGCAAGCTATTTGACTTGTCCAATCGTGTTCTGCCATGACATGTGACAGAGAAAATAGACTGACCTCGTGCTTGTCGAGACAATGAGCATTAGATGTGATGAATGTCACTGTTATTAATTACCTGGTCAATTACTGGGTAAGGATAAATCACTTTTATCTTGAGGCTACTGAACTTGATACAATGAAGGACAGCTGACTCTTCAGATTCTCCTTCCCACGTGTAGCTGGCACCTTGTCCCTTTCAAGTTAGAGTGGATTAATAACTCTTCCTTTCACATACACCAAAAGATCTACGGATAATGCTCTAGAGATTTAGAAGTTAAGCATGACAAACAGCACCAGGGTGATGTACTGAAGTAAATTAGTCAGAAGAATACAGGCCTCAGAGTTTCAAGGGCCTTATGTAGCAGTTATATAACTCGTGCTCCCCAGTTTTACATAAGACCATAAGACAAGAAACAGAATTAGGCAATCGTGGCTGATTTATTATTCCTCTCAACTCATAGCCCAGATCAATAAGCCACAGAAATTGGCCTCTGTACCTCCCTCTGCAACTGAATTCTTGACATCCTAACCAGAAGACCACAATCTGTGTGGATTGGTGATAATAAGACCATAAGACATAGGAGCAGAATTAGGCTATGTGGCCCAGCGAGTCTGCTGTGCCATTCAATCACGGCTGATCCTTTTTTCCCTCTCCCCCTCACCCCCAGTTCCCGGCCTTCTCCCCGTAACCTTTGATGCCATGTCCAATCAAGAATTTGTCAATCTCTGCCTAAATACACCCAATGACCTGGCCTCCACAGCTGCATATGGCAACAAATTCCACAAATTCAACATCCTTTAGCTAAATATCTCCTCCTCACTGATGATGGACATTGACACACCTCAGGGGTGTGTGCTTAGCCCACTGCTCTACTCTCTCTCTATACCCATGACTGTGTTGCTAGGCATAGCTCAAACGCCATCTATATATTTGATGATGATACAACCATTGTTGGTAGAATCTCGGATGGAGACGAAAGATTGTACAGGAGTGAGATATACCAGCTGGTTGAGTGGGGTTGCAGCAGCAACCTTGCACTCGATGTCAGCAAGACCAAAGAGCTGGTTAAGACGAGGGATCACAAACCAATCCACACAGAGGGAATGGAAGAGGAGATTGTGAGCGTTTTCAAGGTCCTGGGTGCCAAGATCTCTGAGGATCTTACCTGGTCCCAACATAGCAATGCAGCTATAAAACAGGCAGGACAGAAGCTATATTTCATTAGGAGTTTGAAGAGATTTGGTTTCCCACCCAAAACACTCGGAAACTTCTACAGATGTTCGGTGGTGAATATTTTGAAAGGCTGCATCTCTGTCTGGTGTGTGTTGGGGAGGGGGGAATGCAGCTACTGCACAGGATCAAAAGAAGCTACAGAAAGTAGTAAACATGGTCAGCTTTATCTCGGGTACTAGCCTCCATAGTATAAGACCATAACACAATCACATATAGCAGCAGAGTTAGGCCATTTGGCTAAACAAGTTTGCTCAGCTATTTCATCATGGCTGATCAAATTTTCCTCTTAGCCTCAATCTCCTGCTGTCTCCTCATATCCCTTCATGCCCTGACCAATCAAGAATCTATCAGCCTGTGCTTCCACAGCTACCTGTGGCAAAGAATTCCACAGATTCACCACTCTCTGGCCAAAGAAATTCCTCATCATCTCCCGCTATACCCCTCTATTCTGAGACTGTGTCCTCTGGTCTTCGACTCTCCCACCACAGGAAACATCCTCTCTACATCCACTCTATCAAGGCTTTTCACCATTCAATAGGTTTCAATGAGGTCACACCATTCATCTGAATTCCAGTGAATACAGGCCCAGAGCCATCAAATAGTCTTCATATGACAAGCCATTCAATCCTGGAATCATTTTCTGAGACAAGGGGCTCAAACCTGCTCACAATACTCCAGTGCTTTATGAAATCTCAACATTACATCCTTGCTTTTATATTTTAGTCCTCTTGAAATGAATGTGACCATTGCATTTGCCTTCCTCACCACAGACTCAACCTGCAAATTAACCTTTAGGGAATCCTGCACAAGGTCTCCCAAGTCCCTTTGCATCTCAGTTTTTTGTATATTCATTCCATTTAGAAAATAGTCAAACCTTTCATTTCTTCGACCAAAGTACATAACAATACACTTCCTGACACTGTATTCCATCTGCTACTTCTTTGCCCTTTCTCCTAATCTGAGTCCTTTTGTAGCCTCTCTACATCCTCAAAACTACCTGCCCCTCCACCTATCTTCATATTGTCTGCAAACTTTGCAACAAAGCCATCAATTCCATCAACCAATTCACTGGCATATAACAGAAAAAGAATCAGTCCCAATACAGACCCCTGTGAACACCACAAGTCACCGGCAGCCAGTCAGAAAAGGCTCCCTTTATTCCCAATCTTTGTCTGCTGCCAATCAGCCACTGTTTTATCCATGCTAGAATCTTTCCTGAAGTACTACGGGCTCGTAGTTTGTTAGGCAGCCTCATGTGTGGCACCCTGTTAAAAGCCTTCAAAAAACCAAATATACAACATTAACCGATTTTCCTTTGTCTATCCTGCTTGATATTTCTCCAAAGAATTCCAACAGATTTGGCAAGATTTTCCCTAGACGAAACCATGCTGACTATGGCCCATTTTATCATGTGCCTCCAAGTACCCTGAGAACTCATCCATAATATTCAACTCCAACATCTTTCCAACAATTGAGGTTGGACTAAATGCCCTTTCTTTGCCTCTCTCCCATCTTGAAGAGTGGTGTGACATTGGCAATTTTTGACCATAAGACCATAAGATATAGGAGCTGAATTAGGCCATTTGGTCCATCAATTCTGCTCTTCTATTTCATCATGGCTGATCTAATTATCTTTTCAGTCCCAATCTCTTGTCTTCTCCCTGTATCCCTTCATGCTCTGACCAATCAAGAATCTATCAACCTCTGCCTTAAATATACATGAAGACTTAACCTCCACAGCTACCTGTGGCAACAAATTCCACTGATTCACCACTCTCTGCTAATGAAATTTCTCCTCATTGCCATTCTAAAAGGACACCTTTCTCTTCTGACGCTGTGTTCCCTGGTCTTAGGTTCTCCCACCATAGGAAACATCCTCTTCACATCCACTCAAATAAGGCCTTTCACCATTCAATAGATTTAAATTAGGTCACTCCCTCATTCTTCTAAATTCCAGTGAATACAGGGCCAGAGCCATCAAATGGTCTTCATATGACAAGCCATTCAATCCTGGAATCATTTTCATGAACCTCTTTTGGACCCTCTCCAGTTTCAGCACATTCTTTCTAATGTAAGGGACCCAAACCTGCTCACAATACCCCAAGAGAGGCCTCACCAGTGCTTTATAAAGTCCCAACATTACATCCATGTTTTTATATTCTAGTCTTCTTGAAATGAATGCTATCATTGAATTTGCATTCCTCATCACACTCAACTGGCAAATTAACCTCTAGGGAATCCTGTACATCCTCTCCACACCCACCCGATTTAAGCTTTTCAGTATTACAGAGGTTTCATTGAGATACCTCACATTCTTCTAAACACCAGTGAGTCTAAGTCTAGACTATCAAACATTAGCTCCTCATATGTTAACTCTTTTATTCCCTGCTTCACAGCCTGATATGGAAACCCATTGCCCTTGTACAGAAAATCCTGCAAAAACGGTAGTTGATATGGCCCAGTCCATCACAGGTAAAGCCCTCCCTGCCACTGAGCACATCTACACAAAGTGTTGTCACAGGAAAGCAGCATCCATCATCAGGAACCCCACCGCACAGGTCATGCTCTTTTCTTGTTGCTGCATCAGAAAGAAGGTACAGGAGCCTCAGGACTCACACCACCAGGTTCAATTACTGTTATTACCCCTCAACCATCAGACTCTTGAACCAGTGGGATAACTTTACTCAACTTCACTTGCCCCATCATTGAAATATTCTCACAACCTATAAGCTCACATTAAGACCATAAGACATAGGAGCAAAATTAGGCCATTTGGCCCATCAACTTTTCTCTGCTGCTCAATCATGGCTGATCCTTTTTCCCTCTCCTCAACCCCATTCCCCGGTCTTCTCCCCGTAACCTTTAATGTCGTGTACAGTCAGAACCGATCAAGATCTGCCTTAAATACACCCAACGACCTGGCCTCCACAGCATCTGTGGTAACAAATTCCACAAATTCACCACCCTCTGGCTAAAGAAATTTCTCTGCATCTCTATTTTAAATGGATGCCCCTCTATCCTGAGGCTGTGCCCTCTTGTCCTAGACTCTCCTGCCATGGGAAGTATCCTGTTTAGGCCTTTCAATACTCAAAAGGTTTCTATGAGATCCCCCCCATCCTTCTAAATTCCAGCAAGTACAGACCCAGAGCCATCAACCCTTTCATTCTCAGAATCATCATTGTGAACCATGCCTTGACCCTCTCTAAAGCAAGCACATGTCTTCTTAGATGAGGAGCCCAGAACTATTCACAATACATAAGGTGAGGCCTCGCCATTGCTTTATAAAGCTGCAGCATCACATCCCCACTCTTGCATTCAAAACCTTTTGAAAAGAATGCTAACATTGCATTTGCTTTCTGCAGTACTGACTCAACTTGCAAGTTAACCTTTCAGATTCCCAAGTTCCTTTGCATCTCAGTGTTTTTGGATTTTCTTCCTGTTTAGAAAATAGTCTGCACATTTATTTCTACTACCAAAGTGCATGACCATGCATTTTCCAACATTATATTACATTTGCCACTTTCTTGCCCATTCTCTTAATCTGTCTAAGTCCTTTTGCAGCCTTCCTGTTCAAGGACGATTCATCCCATGTTCTTGATATTTACTGTTTATTTATATATTGTTCTTTTTTTCTTTTGTATTTGCACAGTTTTGTTGTCATTTGCACAGTGGTTGTGTGTTCAAGTTGGTGCTATTATGGTTATTATTCAATGTCAGAGTTGTAAATGGTGACATATATGTACTTTGATAATAAATTTACTTTGAACATTGGACTTTAAGCAGCCTCATCTGTAGCTCCTTGCCAAAGGCCTTCTGAAAATCCCAAGTCCTGTACTCACTGGAGTTTGGAAGAACGAGGGAGTTTAGGGTTTATAAGGCGTTGGTCACACTGTTCTTGGAATACTGTCAGCAGTTTTGGACTACCTTATCTCAGGAAATAAGTGCTGGCATTGTAGTAGGGCCCAAGGGGATTCACGGATTGATTGAGGAATGAAAAGGTTACTGTACGAGGAGTATCCGATAGATTTCAAATATTCAGAGATTGTAGATTCAAAATGCATTTATTATCAAAGAATATATAAATTATACAAGTGTGAGATTTATTTGCTTTCAGGCAGTTGCAAAACAAGGAACCCAAAAGAACCCAATTAATAAAAAAGTCAATGCCCCATTGTCCACAGAGAAAGAGGGAAATTGAAAGCAAAATAAATCATGGAAACAATAGAAGCCAGCAACAACAACAACAACAGCATTCTGAACCATATTGATTCCTTAGATCCAAGTCCACAGAGCAGTTCAGAGTAGGCCCAAAGCCTCGGTATTCAGTTCATCATATTAACTGGACAAACCATCACAAAGTTTACAGGCACGAGGCACAGCAGCCGGGGGCAGTCTCACAGCCTCAGCATCATGGCGAGAGGAGCTCCCAGATTATCTGGGCAAGCATTTAAATTGTCCGAACCTCGCAGTTGGATCTGGGCCCTGCAACGGCGAATTGCTCCGGGCCTAGTTTTCGCTGCTGGAGAAGCCATTATCGACCTCACCAAATCAGCTCGGCATCCAGGGTAAACCAGAGTTCCCTGACTCTTGAGACCCTACCTCTCCTGTCAATCTGGGTCAGTGTTTAGCTTGTCCAAACAGCATATTGTACCTCACATTAGGACACAAGCCCTGCCGCCGCTTATCTCTCTGGGCCTAGAATACACTGTCCAGTAATTCGCTTCGGACTTGGATTTCGCAGTCAAAGAAGCCATTCTTGACCTCTCCAAACTGGCTCAGCACTTAGTTAGTTGGATGGGCATCGGAACTCCTCTGTCCCATCTTCTCCCCTCCAAATCATTCACTCCAACCAGCACTGCTGCAACTCCAAGTGCATTGATTTTGCAGCGCACCAGCAGGGCACATCTCCCGAATTCGCTTTGCCCTCACTCGCCTCTTTGTTTGCAGTGAAAGTTTACCACAATTTTAAAAAGTATTATTAATAACTTGAGCCTGTACTCACTGGAGCTGAGATGAATGAGGGGGGATCTCATTGAAACTTATCAAATATTGATGCCTAGATAGAGTGGACATGGAATAGATTTTTCCTGTAGTGGGGGAGAATGGGACCAGAGGGCATAGCCTCAGAATAGAGAGATGTCCCTTTACAACAGAGATGAGTAGGAATTTCTTGAGCCAGAACTTGTGTTTTTAATACTTAAGTAATATTTGAGTAATTATGTTGTTTGAAAAAAAACATTCTTTATTTGTTTAGATAATTTATTACAGATTATTAGTAAAAATAAGTGAATTGCATTACAGACTCCATTGTTTTTATTCTAATTAGTTTTATGTATTGGAGTTACAAAATATTACAGTGTCAATGAAGAAGTATTAAATGAACCAAAATGACCACTTCCCAGTTGAAGTACAGTATGACTTTTGAGTTAAAAAAAGCGTAGAGAGAAATGGTCAAGTTAAAAAAACAAGCATAGCATGTTCCTTTTTCTTCAGAGCAGCACATCTTCTTAACGAAAGGAAAGATGACCGAGTTAAGAAGAGGGAGAGAATGAAAGAATTCATGGGTTCATAAGCAGTGAGCACCGGGTGATAACATTCACAAAAAAAAAGAGCTGCACAGAGGCGACGCAGTGACAACAATCACCAATCAGGGTTCAATTCCTGCTGGCCACATTGGAAAAATGGACATGTTTTGTTTCATCTGGAAAACTGGCTCATGGATAATGAGTAAATTGAGCAGCATTTTGAAGCAAATTAAATAGCCAAACTTTAGGCTTGAATAATATAGTATACTGTGTATATAAATTGAGATACATTCTAGATTGAGTTGGAGCTTATAGCTAAGCAGTGGGATTTATAGCTGAGTATCAGAGCATTTGGCCTCTCACAGAATCTCTTGTACACTTTCTCCCCAAGATCAGTTCTTTTCTGCTTAGAAACATGGAAACATAGAAAACCTACAGTACAATACAGGCCCTTCGGCCCACAAAGCTGTGCCAAACATGTCCCTACCTTAGAACTACCTAAGCTTTACCTATAGCACTCTATTTTTCTAAGCTCTATTTTTGTAGCCATCCAGAAGTCTCTTAAAAGACCCTATTGTTTCCACATCTACCACCGCCGCCAGCAGCCCATTCCATGCACTCACCACTCTCTGCGTAAAAAACTTACCCCTGATATCTCCTCTGTACTTACTTCTAAGCACCCTAAAACTGTGCCCTCTCATGCTAGCTACTTCAGCCCTGAGAAAAAGCCTCTGACTATCCACACAATCAATGCCTGTCATCATCTTGTACACCTCTATCAGGTCACCTCTCATCCTCCGTCGCTCCAAGAAGAAAAGGCCAAATTCACTCAACCTATTCTCATAAGGCATGCTCCCCAATCCAGGCAACATCCTTGTAAATCTCCTCAGCACTCTTTCTATAGTTTCCATGTCCTTCCTGTAGTGAGGCGACCAAAATAGAGGACAGTACTCCAAGCTGACCGGGTCTGACTGGGGTCCTATATAGCTACAACATTACCTCTTGGCTCTTAAACTCAATCTTAAGATTGATGAAGGCCAATGCACCGTATGTCTTCTTAACCACAGGGTCAACCTGCGTAGCAGCTTTGAGTGTCCTATGGACTTGGACCTCAAGATCCCTCTGATCCTCGAGACTGCCAAGAGTCTCACCATTAATGCTATATTCTGCCATCATATTTGACCTACCAAAATGAACCACCTCACACTTATCTGGGTTGAACTCCATCTGCCACTTCTCAGCCCAGTTTTGCATCTTATCAATGTCCTATTGTAACCTCTGACAACCCTCCACACTATCCACAACACACCCAACCTTTGTGTCATCAGCAAATTTATTAACCCAACCCTCCACTTCCTCACTTTCTCATCCAGGTCATTTATAAAAATCACACAGAGTAGGGGTCCCAGAACAGATCCGAGGCACACCACTGGTCACCGGCCTCCATACAGAATATGACCCATCTACAACCACTCTTTGCCTTCTGTGGGCAAGCTAGTTCTGGATCTACAAAGCAATGATCTCTTGGATCCCATGCCTCATTACTTTTTCAATAAGTCTTGCATGGGGTATCTTATCAAATGCCTTGCTAAAATCCATATACACTATATCCATATACGCTTCTTGTTGGGTTTGCACTTTCTAAAATCTGGAGATCTGTTTTTATATTCAATGTGAATAGTAACGCTGCTCCCTCCCTGGAACACCTTTCGCGTGTCATTGACTTACTTCCAAACCTCCTGCGTTTCTTATCAAACCATTGTGAGTATTTTCGGGTGAAGAAACCAAAGATCCCCTCATGGGTGCAAAATTATGCTGTGGTCCATTTACAGTGCAAATGGCCATTTGTGGACATTTTATAGTTTTCTTTGGTTGGGAAATCATCGACTTGGTTCTAAAAGCAGGTCAGAAGACATAGATCGTAAAGCGATATAATAGTTTTACGGTACTAATCTCAAATCCACTGCACTGGTAATTAACTACGTTAAATCTGAGGACCTGTGTACATGAGCCTTTACAACACCGACCCAACAAACAGCCTTCTCCAAAGCTCCCTTCTGGAGAGAGCTATAGGGCTAATAAAATAAAAACCACACTATTTTATATGCTTCTTCCTCTTGGCAGTTAATCTGATCAACCATATTATTCAGCCCCCACCCACCCCCTCTATCTATTATTCCATCACTGCACTGTACTTCAGACCACGTTATATAAAGCTGTTTACATTGTAAATACATGCTGATATTTATGCTCATTTTATTCCACATCTGTATTTCTAACATTATTTGTATATAATTCTTTATTCTTTATAATTATTGAATGTTGTTTTTTCTTTGTTACATGTCATGACAACACACTACAGCAAATGCCGAATACATATAAATGTATACTGTGAATAAGGTTGATCTTTGATCCTTGAACTTAATGTCTCATACATCAGAATGCAAATGAGGCATGGCCCAGCACCGTCACTCCCTTCAGGGAACGTTACTTGGCATTTAACATCTCCAGCCTCAGTGAGTAATTCCGAGAGAATGGCTTCAATTTGCTGATTGCAGTATGGGAGTGATTCAGTCAAACAGCAAGGATCAGTGCATTGACTTCCACCCCTTACCAAAGTGCTTTCAGAAGTCCGGTATAAGCCTTGAACATCCAGGTCCTCATGTATACAGAAGGATAGTTTACTTTGAACTATATTACAGATGCTGGTCACTGATTGGTTGCTGAACTGTATGTTGGCAGATGTGAGTCAGGAGGCCAATTGCATTCTTCAATAAGTTCAGAAGAGTTCTGCATCAGAGCATGTGGAGAGCTTAACTTTCTACCAAGGTCACAGAGATTGATATTACCCCCATCCAAAGTTGTTATGAATGTGATATTCCACTGTCAATTAAAGATTACAGATTGGCTTTTCTGACACATGTACATCAAAACAGTCAGTGAAACGTAACAAGGATCGAACCTTGATCTTACAGCTGCCACTGTAAAGCATTGCGCTAACCGCTATGCTATCGTGCCCCCCAGATATTTCTGATTACTTTGTGACTATTGCCCTTTCTCTGTAAAAACAAACTTCCTTTGATCTGCTAGAAAGCTATTGGTTTGCAAGCACATCGAGGTATCCCTAGAGGAATACTACCCACTGGCACACTCCAACCCGCAGAAGTATGAGCTGAGGGACACACCGAAAGTTTGGTGCTGCCTCTACAAGGGCTCACTGGGATAGGACAACTGTATAGAATTCTTCCGCTACTGGAAAGGGAGGGGCTGGGTTGTGTGAGGAAGCCCCTCAATGATTGTAGCAGTGTACCAACCTGGAGAACCACATGAGTGGCAACAATGCTATTGGTTTTAAGAAATGATGTCAGATCGTGAGGCGACACTTGCACGCTGACCCAGCACATCCCTGGGTGTATTGATAAATAAATGTGATAAATAAATCTGAATCTGAAATGTAATTGGACGTTATTTAATGCATTGCCTAAGAATGTAAGAATGAAAAGTCATAGCATGTGTTATTCTTGTGAGTAATTGTTTTATTATGAAACTTATTTTCATTCAACAAAATATAACTATAAGACCATAGGATCATAAGATATAGGAGTAGAATTAGGCCATTTGGCCCATCGAGTCTGCTTGGCTATTTCATTATGGCTGATCCAATTTTCCTCTCAGCTCCAATCACCTGCCTATCTCTTCAAGAATCTATCAACCTCTTCCTTAAATATACATAAAGACTTGACTTCCGTCGTTACCTGTGGCAACAAATTCCACAGATTCACTACTCTCTGGCTAAGGAAATTCCTCCTCATGCCCATTCTAAAAAGATGCTTCTCTATTCTGAGACTCCCTGATTTTAGACTCTCCCACCATGAGAAACATCCTCTTTACATCCACTCTAACTTTCTACTGGGAGTGGCTCTAGTTTTGTCTATAACCTGTTTCCTTCGAGTTTTTGTTTTCTCGGAAAATTAAAATCTCTTTGCAAACTTCAACTAATTGATAACCGTCTTCATAGTCATAGAATCTTAGAAAAGTACAGCACAGAAACAGGCCATTAGGCCCATCTGGTCCATACCAAACCATTTAAGCTGCCTACTTACATTGACCTGCTCCAAGATCATAGCCCTCTGTACCCCTACCATCAATGTATCTATTTAAATTTCTCTTAAACTTTGAAATCAAGCTCATATGCACCACCTGTGCTAGCAGCTTGTTCTACACTCTCACAAACCTCTGAGTGAAGAAGTTTCCCCTCATGTTCCCCTTAAACTTTTCACCTTTCACCCTTAACCCATGACCTCTTGTAGTCCCACCCACCCTCAGTGGAAAAATGCCAATAACACCACCTTTTTAATATTGCCTGCAAACTTACTGTCCAGGCCTTGTGCATCTTCATCCAAAGCAAGACCCCTGGTGAATACCTCCGGTCATAACTTTTCTGTCTGGAAAACAACTTCCCACCATCATCATTTGCTTCCCACCATCAAGACAGTTCTGTATCCTAGTAGCTAGCTCCTCCTGGATCCCACAATCTAACTTCCATAGCAGTGTACCATGTGAAACTTCACCAAAGGCCTAACTGAAGTCCATACCTAATGCCCAGCCTTGGTTCATCATAAGCATCATCATGTGCCGTGCTGTATGACATGGGTGATCATGGTCTTCCATTTGTCTTTAATCTATATACTGAGCTAGGGATTTTTGTCTGTAGGGAAGACAGCATTTGTGCTGATGCTCTATCCATGACCATGACTGTTCTTGGCAAATTTTTCTACAGGAGTGGTTTGCCATTGCCTTGGTTCTGAGCAGTGTCTTTACAAGACGGGTGACTCCAGCCATTATCAAGACGGGTGACTCCAGCCATTATCAAGACGGGTGACTCCAGCCATTATCAATACTCTTCTAAGATTGTCTACTTGGCGTCAGGGATCGCATAACCAGGATTTGTGATACGCACCCCCTACTCACATGACCATTCACCATCTGCTCCCATTGCTTCAACTGACCCTGATCTGGGAGCTAAGCAGGTGCTGCACCTTACTCAAGGGGGGACCTGTAGGCTAATGGAGGAAAGGAGCGCTTTACACCTCCTTCCGTAGAGAAGTATCTCCACTCTGTCACCCACTCACTGCTTTGGTTAATTCTTCGAATTTACCTACCATAGAGGTTAAATACAAGTGATTATGCAGATGCTGGAAATCTAGAGCAATACATATGAAATGCTGGAGGAACTTCGCAGGTCAGACAATTTTTTGGGCCGAAACACTTCATCAGGGATTAGTCGATGATTTATTCCTCTTCATAAATTCTGCCTTCCCTTCTGAGTTCCTCCAGCATTTTGTTTGTCTTGCTACCACAGATGTTAAGCTTACTGGTCTATAGTTCCTAATCAGTGGTGTTTATTACTAATCAGTAGTGTATATATGGATACCAAGATTTCAACATATCCCAATACACATTGTTAGGCAAATTCTGCTTGAAAATGTTTTCCTCTAATCTTGCTAAAATTGTAGAAAATTACAGAATCATTATATGAAGGTAATCATAATGCTTTGAAAGTGAAGACTATTTCCCCTATTATTGCCCCTTTATCAAGTCCTGCCCACTGCCATCAGTCACTGACACTTGATGAAGATCCTTTGATATATGATGTATGGCTCGGTCAGATCAAGGAATGATGATTCCTTTAATGCTGCTATTCATATTTTCAAATATCACTCACAGCCATTTCCCATTAATGACTTTTTCATTAAATAAAACTCAATTTGAGAAGCCTGGGATCTACAATAATTGTACAGCTCATCAATCACTGATTAGCATGAATGCAGGAGATTGAACCACTCTCAGTGAACCACTGCCTTGCCTCAGTAACACAGAATAATTACTTAGAAGGATACCTCTCAGCTCGTCGAGTCCACAATAGCTCTATAAAGGAACAATCAAATTATACCCATTCTTGCACTCTCTCCTGACAACTCTGCAAACTCTTTCCTTTCAGATTTATGCAGCTTTCATCTAAGAGTTATAATAAAGTTTTCTTTCTCCTAAACCTACCCCCGAGCATGTGTTCTATAACCAGACCAATCGCTACGTAATTTCATTTTTCTAATGGCACTTTTGGTTCTTTTGTAACTCACCTTCACTTGATTTCCCCTGAGTTCTTGGTCCATCCACCATTGGCAACAATTTCACTCTATCTACACTGTCATTATCATTTATGATTTTAAATACTTCTATCAGATTTCCTTCCATTCTCCTCTCACCCAGGGAGAAAAGCTTCACCTTTTCATGTGTATCCTCAAAATTGAAGTCTCCTTATTTCAGTAAACTTTTTCTGCACCTACAATCACTCTAAGCTTTCAAAAACGCAAATTTCCAAATAAATTAATTACCAGAACAGATCCCTACAAAGTGATCTAAATTAATTATAAATATAAAACACATGTAATCAATTATTTTGTGTTTTATATTTGTAATTAATTTATGTAATTGATTATTTTAAGTATTCACCACCTTTAATATGACACATTAAACCCTCTTTAATCATCTCTGGTGCAGTCAATTGGTTTTAGAACTCTCATAACTAGTTAAATGGAGATCACTGTGTGCAGTCATGGTGTTTCAACTAATTGTAGTAAAAATACACCTGCATCTGGAAGGTCCAGTTGCTGGTGAGTCAGTATCCTGGCAAAAATGGCACCATAAAGACAAAAGAACACTCCAAGCAACTCCGCAATAAGGTTATTGACAAGCACAAGTCAGGAGATGGAAACAAGAAAATTCCCAAGTCACTGAATATCCCTTGGAGTACAGTGAAGTCAATCATCAAGAAATGGAAAGAATATGGCACAGCTGTACATCTGCCTAGAGCAGGCTGTCCTCAAAAACTGAGTGACCGTGCAAGAAGGGGACTAGTGAGGAAGGCCAGGAAGAGAACTATGATAGCTCTGGAGGACTCACAAGCTTCAATGGCTGAGAAAGAGAGAAACTGCACCTACAACAACTGTGGCCCTACAACAACTTCACCAGACACATCTTTATGGGAGAGTGGCAAAGAAAAAGCCACTATTGAAAAGAAACTCACATGAAACCTTGGCTAGAATTTGGCAGAAGGCATGTGGGTGACTCTGAAGTCAGCTGGAAGAAAGTTATATGGTCTGATGGAATCAAAATTGAGCATTTTGGCCATCAGACTAAATGCTATGGTTGGCGTAAGCCAAACACTGCACATTATCAAAAACACACCATCCCTACCATGAAGCATGGTGGAGACTGCATCATGCTGTGGGGATGCTTTGCCACCGCAGGCCCTGGAAGGCTTGCAAAGGTAGAGGGTAAAATCAATGCAGCAAAATACAGGAAAATCCTGGAGGAAAACCTGATACAGTCTGCAAGAGAACTACGACTTGGGAAAAGATTTGTTTTCCAGCGAGACAATGACCCCAAGCATAAAGCCAAAGCTACACAGGAATGGCTTAAAAACAACAAAGTTAATGTTCTGGAGTGGGCAAGTTAGAGTCCAGACCTCAATCCATTTAAGAATTTATGGCTAGACTTGAAATGGGCTGTTCACTCACGATCCCCATGGAATCTGACAGAGCTTGAGCAGTTTTGTCAAGAAAAATGGGGAAAATTCGCAGTGTCCAGATGTGCAAAGCTGATAGAGACCTAGCCACACAGACTCAAGGCTGTAATAGTTACAAAAGGTGCATCTACTAAATACTGACTTGAAGTGGGTGAATACTTAGGCAACCAATTATTTTGTTTTATACTTGTACTTAATTTAGATCACTGTAAAGATCTGTTTCACTTTGACACAAAAAAGTTCTTTTCTGTTGATCAGTGTAAAAAAGAAGCCAAATTAAATCCACTGTGATTCAATAAACAATAAAACATGAAAACTTCTAAGAGAGGGTGAATACTTCTAAAAGGCACTGTGTATATCTCCAGAAAGCCACAATAATAACCACCAGGAGAAAAGTCTGGAAGTTCCTAGCAATTGAGAAATGATAACTAAATTCCACATCCCAGACATTATTTATAAATTTGTTCATATTAAGTAATACAAATCTTTCTGGTACCTTCTCTTAAATAATTACATTGTTACCTACTCCATTTCACTTTACTGATTTTGCAGTTCATGGTTCAAGGGTTCGAATTTAATTCATTATCAATGTACATATACAGTATGTTGGTGATAATTACACTGATTCTGATTCTTATTTTGAATGATTGCAAACAATGCAAACATTGCTACAAAATTTGGGCAGTGATACGTCGGTAAACAATACACGTTATTGGATGCCATTGTGCATAGCATTGCTCCTCTTCATGTTAGAGAACACATTCAGATCTCAGACCCTCAAATGCACACAAGGTCCGTGTATTTCAATTACAGCTGCCCCTTACTTATGGAGGGGTTGTGTTCTGCAAAAATGGACCGTATGTGATTTTCTGTAATGCGAGGATGCATCAACAGCACATGTGTCAGTAAGTACAAGCTGAATAAAGCAAGCTATTTATTTACACAAACAAGAGGAATTCTGCAGATGTTGGACATTCAGGCAACACACATCAAAGTTGCTGGTGAATGCAGCAGTCCAGGCAGAATCTCTAGGAAGAGGTACGGTCGATGTTTCAGGCCGAGACCCTTCGTCAGGACGAAGGACAGTCCTGACGAAGGGTCTCGGCCTGAAACGTCGACTGTACCTCTTCCGCCTGCTGCGTTCACCAGCAACTTTGATGTATGAAGCTATTTATTTACTTGTTTTCCACATAAATTTAATAAGAACAAACTTTATTCCATATCTCAAATTTATGTGCAGTGGCTTTTGTGTTCTGTAAAGGTGAATTTCCTTTGCCTAAACAGCCATAACACAGTATTTGTTTTCTCATTGAAGTTAAATCATACTGAAAAAATAGACTTACAGTTTCTCAGCAATCACTCCATGCTGATTTCTCATCAGAATAATTGGATGGGAAAGCACTAAATATTGCCCAAAACACTGAATTGATTGAAATTCATCCCAGTGAAGTTTACTGTACAATGTGCCAAAAACTGGTGACATCATACTGCTGAATCAGTTGGAAGGTTTTCCCATTCAGCCAGTAACAAGGAACATTCATCTATTAACAGGAAAGCATGTGGCTGATATGAAATTATGTCAATATTCCTGGTACTGAGGAATAGGTAAATTACCACTGAATTTTAAATATATATTTTATTTTTAATACATTTTATTTAATTTGAGATAGCGTGGAGTGAGCTCTTTGAGACATACCCTGCACAACACATGACAACCCCAATTTAAGCTTAAACTAATCTTGGGACAATTTACAATGATCAATGAACCTACCCTGTACATCTTAGGACTGTGGAAGTAAACGGAAGCATGTGGGGAAAACCTACGTATTCCAGGGAGAGAACGTACAGACTCCTTACTGATGACACTGGAATTGAACTCTGAACTCTGACACCCCGAACTGTAGTAGCGTCACGGTACCACTACACTATCGTGATGCCCAAGATAGTGAGACAACAGATCCTTCTCCAATGTTACTGGTAAGAGTATTAGGACATTAAATAATTCACCACCTGTCAGCATTGTAGCTCAGTGTCAACAATGGCTTTTAGCTGGATTCTCCTGCTGAGTCAAAGCTGAATTTTTCAGACCCACCAGGAACACTACAGGACAAAAATACAGATTGTCACTCCAGCGCAGTTTGCTGTGCTGTTTAAATCTTTGTCTCTTAGATGAAACTTTAAACAGAGGTCTGCCTTCCCTCTCAGTTGGATGTACAAAACCCTTGGCTACAGTTTTGAAACAGCACTTTGTGTCCTGGTTTGCAATATAAAATAAAATAGACATACTGTTTATTTTGCGTGGCCATCTGCACTGTGCAAATCCTTGACTGCATTTCTGAAATTGCATCACATTGGTTTGTAAAATACTCCGAGACAACGTCAATATCAATGTTGCGATTTGAGTGTTTTCTTTCGTCACTATTCAACACAGACACAACCCTTCCCACTATCGAGGGCAACTTCAAGACACGGTGCCTCAGGAACACCAGAGTTTCTGCAGATGTTGGAAGTCCAGACCAACACACACAAAATACTGGTGGAATTTAGCAGGTCTGGTAGCATCCACAGATCGAAATAAACAGTCGATGTTTTGGGATGAGCCCTTTGGTCCTGGTGAAGGATCTCGGCCCAAAACGTTGACAGTTTATCCCTCTGCGTAGGTGCTGCCTGAACTGTTGAGTTCCTCCAGCATTTTGCATTTGTTAACTCAAGGCAGCATCCATCATTAATGACCTTCACCACCTGGGACATGCCATTTTGTCATTAACACCATCAGGGAGGAGATACAGAATCCTGAAGACCAACACTTAATGCTTCAGAAACAATTTCTTCCCCACCACCATCAGATTTCTTAATAGTCCACTGACCCATGCACACGATTCGTTATGCCTTGGTTGCACTCTTTATTTATTCCTGTAACTAGTAGTAATTTTATGTCTTCGAGCTGTACTGTTGCTGCAAAACAACAAATTATCTAACTCAGTGATAATAAATCTAATACTCAATCTGATTGTAAACTGCTGTTTACTGTGAGGATGAGATTTCTTTGTCTAGTGGCAAAGTTGATTTCTGATCTAAAGTAAACTATTTCACTTAAAAACTGCTGGAGAAGTATTTGGTTTAAAGTTTTGAGTGTCATATTCTGAAGTTATAACCTGCATATAACCTAGTTACAGATAATTTACCTTTTAATCTGGGGTAACAGAATAACAGCATAATGGTATTTCTCTCCTGCTCTCTCCTATCCCCTCAGCCACTGGGCAGAAGATACAAAACTCTGAAAGTACATACCACTAGGCTCAAGAACAGCTTCTATGCTGCTGTTATCAGACTCTTGACTTGTGTAATACAATAGTCGCTCTTGACTTGTGCAATACAATAGTCGCTTATATTGCAACATCCTTGAAAAGTTCCATGTTTGAAGTGCAAAATAAATTTATTATCAAAGTACATATATATCACCAAGTACTACCCAGAGATTTATTTTCTCACAGGCATTCACAGTAGAACAAAGTACAGCAGAATCAATAAGAAGCTACACACACAGAATGACAAACTGCAAATACAAAAATAAACAAATATTAATAAATAAATAAAACGGAGAATACGAGTTGTAGAGTCCTTGAAAGTGAATCTATAGGTTGTATTCAGTGATCAGTTCAGTGTTGTAGTCAGTGAAGATGTCACGTTTGTTCAGGATCCTGATAGTTCAAGGGTAAGAATTGTTTCTGAAATGGTGGTGTGGGAATTGAGACTCCTGTACCTCCTTCCTTATGGTAGCAGTGAGGTGTGAGCATGGCCTAGATGATGAGGGGTCTTTAATGAAGGACGCTGCCTTATTGTGGCAGTACTCTTTGTATATCTGTTCGATAGCAGGGCATTCTCCACCATAGATGCAGCCTGACCTGCTGAGTTCCTCCAGCATGTTGTGTGGTTGTGTGTGTGTGTGTGTGTGTGTGTGTGTGTGTGTGTGTGTGTGTGTGTGGCACTGCAATTTTTTGGTAGGATTTACATTATAATCTGCATTGTTAGTTCTACTTATTCCAGATCAATGCACTGTGTAATGATTTGATCTGTATAAACAACATGCAAGACAAGCATTTCACAGTATCTTAATACATGTGACAGTAATAAACCAACACCAATACCAATGTTTCTGCTCTAAAGTTCCTGGGGATGACTTTGCATCTTCCTGGGGATGCTTTTGCTACATTAAAGAAGCTACTCAAGCAGATGGAGATGTTATGACACAGTGAAGTTTATTCAGTGATGGAGTGATTGGAGAAATTGACACATTGTCCTCAGTCACAGAGTCATACAACACAGAAACAAGACCTTCAGCCAACCAGTCCATGAAGATTAAGATGCCATCCGAATTCTGTTTTTCTGCATTTGACCCATATCCCTCCAAGCCTCCCCTATCCATTTGATTCACTTACTGGTCCAAGTGCCTTTTAACTGCTGTTAATGTACAGTACAGTACTGTGCAAAAGTCTTAGGCACATTTATCTAGCTAGGGTGCCGAAGACTTTTGCACAGTACTGTATTTGTCAACATGGAGCGGGGAGTGAGTTCGCAGATCTCACAGGAGCAAAAGATGCCGGAACTGACAAGGGTGAAGCGCAGTACGAGGGGTCTGGGTCAGGTGCAGGGTGTGGTATGGATACCGACGCACCCAGCCCGTGACACCAAGCAAAGTCATTTGATGCCAAACAATTGGTTTATTGATCATTACAGAATGTCTGTCTGGTGCTTCCCACTCTCTACCCTGTCCCTTCCCTTTTTCCCCAAGCTTGATTCCCCTCTCTCTGCCCCCTTCCCACTCTCAGTCCATAATACAGACCACAACAGAATTAGGTTCATTATCACTTACATTTATCATGATTTTTATTTCATTTGAGGCAGCCATACAATGTAATATATAAAATGACTACAGTACTGTATAAAGGTCTTAGGCACCCTAGCTGTGTATATGTGCCTACGACAGTACAGTACTGTACCTGGCTCAATCACTTCCCAACATCCTTGATTTCTGTGCTGACAACAGACAATAGGTGCAGGAGTAGGCTATTCGACCCTTCGAGCCAGCACCGCCATTCACTGTGATCATGGCTGATCATCCACTATCAGTATCCAGTTCCTGCCTTATCCCCATAACCTTTGATTCCGCTATCTTTAAGAGTTCTATCCATCTCTTTCTTGAAAGCATCCAGATTCTTGGCCTCCACAGCCTTCTGAGGCAGAGCATTCCATATTTCCATATATCCATTCCATATATTTGTGCTTGTTGTGTTTTTGTGTTATTCTGCCAAACATTGATAGCATGCTGAGCTGGAGCCAGAATGTATGGCATCACCTGTTGGCTGGCCCCAACACACTCTTCAACGTGTTGGTTGCAAATGTTGGATTGATATTCCAGGGTCTCAAGTGGCACCTAAATCTTACTAACACTACAGGGATACAGGGTAGGGTAGCGCAAAGTGGGGCTGCAGGGTAGCACAAAGCTATTACAGCATCAGCATCCCAGGTTCAATTCTTGCCACTGCCTGTAAGGAATTTGTATATTTTCTCCTTGACAATGTGGGTTTCCTCTGGGTGTTTCGGTTTTCTCCTGCATTCTAAAGACATACAGGTTAGCAGGTTATTTGGTCATGTGACTGAATGTCTTGAAGGACCTGTTACTATGCTGTATCATCATCGTCATTATTATGTGCTGTGTCATATGACATGGATGATCATGGTCTCCATTACATTATTGTTCTTGACAATTTTTTTTTCTACAGAAGTGGTTTGCCATTGCCTTCTTCTGGGCAGTGTCTTTACAAGAAGGGTGACCCCAGTCATTATAAATACTCAGAGAATGTGTGCCTGGCGTTAATGGTTGCATAACCATGGTTTATGAGATGCACCAGCTGCTGACGTGACCATCCGTTACCTGCTCCCGTGGCTTCACATGACCCTGATCAGGTGGCGAAGTGGGTGCTACACCTTGCAAAAGGATAACCTGCAGGCGAATGGAGGCAAGGAGCACCTTACACCTCTTTGGTAGAGACGTATCCCCAAGTTGTATTTCTAAATAAATAATTGAGGTCCACCTACTCACATGTTCTGCTCCTGTACTGGGAAACACTTGAAAATAATGACTGGAAACCTGGAATTTCCTCATCCATAAGCAGCCGTCAATACTAAATCTATTATCAGCTTTGAATTTAACAATCACGTGTTCTTGTTAACCAAGAGTATTCATTGATACATGAATCCAGCTCTGATGAGATGATTGATGATCTCATGAACTGGTGGATCATATCTGAGGAGTTGTAGTGACCCCTCCTGTTCCTATATTCATGCTTAGGATTGTGCAGAGACGTCAGAAAGGCTCGAGCACAAAATACCTGTCCGATTTCATTGATCCGTAAGTCAGACCAATATTTTACTAATTCTCAGCTTAAGTCCCAGTACACTAATACTAAGGCCAGACAAAACAGCAGTCCTTCATTCTGTAGTCAATGAATCTTCCCCCAGCGTCTGCCAGATAGCCGTTTTATTCAGCAGTCTTCTTTCTGGAAATGTGTAATAATTTCTTTCAGGATGAGCACAAACAATTTTGATTGGAAAATACAGTTATGCTTCTGACTTGATTGATACCTCTGCACTTTATCCAATACAGCAGGTTGCTTTTTTCTACAGATTGACACCAGAATTTTACAACAGCAATATTTTAAGCTAACTGCTGATTGAATGATGTAGTTACCTAAAACCATTCTCCAAAGACCGCTTTATAAAAAAAGGTCAGGGCAGTAGCAATAAATCAGAATGTCACAATTTGTATTTAGTTTTTTTTCCATATTTTTTGAACCAGTTCAAGAGTTTCACGTTTAACGACTAACATTTGGGAAATCAAACGGGAGCCGGACACAATTATTGAAAGTAATTTAATCAGTTAATTTGCTACCAATGTTTGAAATATTCACAGCCAAGTCCTAGTCCTTGTGAACTGAGCCCTATTTATCAAATCTACTAAATTTGGAAAAAAATTCAAAAAATTATATTAAGATTCCACAATATAATAGGGTCTTCACATTAAACATTGAAAAGAAATTACTTGCAGCCCTCAAGAGTGCTCCTATCATTAAAGAAAGGAAAAAGAATGAACTTGCTATATTCTGAAATGCATGGAACTGTGAATTAATTTTCAGCCGTGTGGCCACCATGGTACGGCTGGTGACAATTTGAAATCAGAGAAATGTTATAACATAGAAGGAGGTCATTTGGTTATCAAATCATTGTTAGTTTCTTGCAGAAGAAACCTCACAGGTCAACTTCCCCAAGGCTCTGCAAATCATTGGTTTGTACACCAACATGAACATCTTATTTCTGTAATGACGGCCAAGGAATCAAAGGAACTCTGCTAATGACGTGTTTCTTATTGAAATAACATCAAAAGATGTTCTGCTTTTCAATGAAAGGGAAGTATGGTCTTGGCTCATTCAACAAACAGTACCTGCAGTGGAGTTGCAGTGTCCTGGGTCAACCAGTCCTCAGTACCTCATTCAAAACTGCAGTGAGTACTGAACCAGAGTCAACAAACTCATTAGACTGAAAAACAGAAACAAGTGAATTAATAACTGGAGTAAGTCATTTGGTCCTTTAAACCTACTTCTTCATTTAACAGAGGAGTTGATCTCACTTTACGCTCAGCTCCAGATTCTGCTTCTACCATGATACCCTCTCCCTGGCTTACTTATTGGGTGGCATGGCAGTGTGGTGGTGAGCTTAACACTGTGACAGTGCCAGGGATCCTGGTGAAACTCCAGCTGATGTCTGTGAGGAGTTAGCACATTCTCCCCATGACCATGTGGTTTCTCCCCAGCTGCTCCACATGCCAAAGATATATAGTTCAAAGTTGAAACTTTCAAAATCTTGTTATCACCCATGTTGCTTAGTTTCATTATGCAAGAAGTAATAGCATTCAAACCCTGCCACAGCCTTCAGTGATTCAAGTTGAGTATAGAATTGCCTCTTTGCACGAGATGGCTTTTCGGAGATGATACCTAGACCTCTTGTTCTTTACTTGGTCGCCAGTCTTGAATGACACTGATCACCGATCAAGATTGCAGATCTCATTGTTCACCCAGGGCTTCTGTTTAGGGAAGACTCTGAATGATTCTGTGGGGAAACACTCACCTATGACTGTTTTTATAAAGTTCAAGACAACTTTGGTGCATTCATTCAGATCCTCTAATGAGTCTTTGAACATGGCCCTGTCCACCGACTCGAAGCAATCCCGTAGCCACTCCACTGCCTCCCGTGACCAGCTCTTTATTGTCCTTATCCGTACATAGGTTTAATTGGGCAGCACTGGTTTGTTGGGCCAGAAGGGCCTGTTGCCATTTTGTATCACTGAATAAATAAAGTAGCAGTCTACCCTTGTCTTGAAAATATTCAAAGACTGTTTCCACTGACCTTTGTCCCATCTCAGCTGTTACCGGTAACCGACCTATGTCCACTCTAGTATTATAATCCAATGTAACAGCAAGAGCTATTGAGTGGTATGTCAGCCCTGGTGTTAGGCAGATCTGATACTGCACCCCAAACACAAAATAATCTGCAGATGCTGGGATCAAAGCAACACTTACAGTACGCTGGAGGAACTCAGCAGGTCGGGCGGCATCAGTGGAAACGATGAGTTGACGTTTCGGGCCGGAACCCTTCGTCAGGACTAAAGAATGAAGGAGGGGGAAGGATTTGAAGAATGCTTGTGGGTTCGGTTGAAATTACTGGTTTACTGGTCTTTCAAATTACTGGTTTTTCAACCGAACCTACAAGCATTCTTCAAATCCTTCCCCCTCCTTCATTCTTTAGTCCTGACGAAGGGTTCCAGCCCGAAACGTCGACTCATCGTTTCCACTGATGCCGCCCGACCTGCTGAGTTCCTCCAGCGTACTGTAAGTGTTGCTTTGATACTGTACCCCAGTGTTACATGTAATACAGTGCAGTGCAAAAGTTTTTTTGTAATTTATAGAATTGTTATGTAGTACACTGTATTGCTGCTGTAAAACAACAAATTTCATGGCACAGAGTACTGTGCAAAACTCTTAGGCACATACATATAGCTAAGGTTTCCAAGACTCTTTCACAGTACTGTATTTGTCAAAGGCAAGGGTAGAGCACCATGGGAGGGGTGTGGGACAAGTGGCAGAGAAGGAGTGCCAGGGATGAGGGCTGGCATGGGAAAAGACGCAAGGCAGGGTTAGAGAGTTATAGAATCATAGAAAAGTACAGCCCAGAAACAGGCCCTTCAGTCCATCTAGTCCGTGCCGAACAATTTAAACTACCTACACCCATCAACCATAGCCTCCATATTCTCCATAGCCCTACCATCCACGTACCTATCCAAGCTTCTCTTAAACATTGAAATCGAGCTGGCACTGGCTCTATGACCCTCCGAGTGAAGAAGTTTCCCCTCATGTTTCCCTTAAATTTTTCATCTGTCACTCTTAACCAATGACCTCTAGTTGTAGTCTCACACAACCTTAATGGAAAAAGCCTGCTTGCATTTACCCTATCTATACCCCTTATAATTTTGCCCCCATCAACTCTCCCCTCAATTTTCAATGTTCCAACGAATAAACTCTTAACTTATTCAATCTTTCCTTAGAACACAGGTCCTCCAGTCTTGGCAACATCCTTGTAAATTTTCTCTGTACTCTTTCAACCTTATTTACATCTTTTCTGTTGGAAAACTCCACACAAAACTCCAAATTAGGTCTCACTAATGTCTTATACAACTTCAAAATAACATTCCATCTCTGGTACTCAATACTTTGATTTATGAAGGCCAATGTGCCAAAAGCTTTCTTTATGGTCCTATCTACTTGTGATGTCACTTTCAATAAGTTATGGACCTGTATTCCCAGATCCCAGCACTGAGGCCCGTAACGATCACTGTATAAGACCCACCCTAGTTAGTCCTACCGAAGTGAAATATGTCACACTTGCCTGCATAAAATTCTATCTGCTATGTTTCAGCCCATCTTTCCTGTTAGTATAAATCTCAGAGCAAGCCCTGGTAAGCTTCCTTACTGTCCACTACACCTCCAATTTGCTGATCCAGTTAGCCATATTATCATCCAGATCATTGATAATAGATGACAAACAACAACAGACACAGCACTGATGCCTCGGCACTCCACAAGTCACAGGCCTCCAACCTTCCACTACCACTCTCTGGCTTCTCCCACAAAGTCAATGTCTAATACAATTTAATGCCTCATGTCGAATGCCAAGTGACTGAACTTTCTTGACCCAGCTCCTATGCGGGACCTTGTCAAATGCCTTGCTAAAACGCATGTAGACAACATCCACTGCCTTGCCTTCAGCAACTTTTCTGGTAACTTCTTCAAAAAACTCTAAGATTGGTTAGACGCAATCTACCACACACAAAACCATACTGACTATCCCTAATCAGTTCATGTCTATCCAAATACTCATATATCTGGTCCCATAGAATAATTTCTGATAACTTTCCCACTTCTGATATCAGACTCACTGGCCTATAGTTTCCAGGTTTATTGTTAGAACCCTTCTTAAATAGCAGGAAAACATAGCTATCCTCCAGTCTTCCATTAGCAAACTTGTCACTATGGATGATTTGAGTCTCTGTGCTGGGCCCCTGCAATTTCTGCACTTGGCTCCCACAGGGTTCGAGGGAACATCCTGTCAGGCTCTGGAGATTTATCCATCCTGATTTACCTCAGGACAGCAAATATCTTCTCCTCTGTAATCTGTACAGGGTCCACGAACTCGATGCCATTTTGCCTCACTTCTATAGACTCCGTGTCTATTTCCTGAGTAAACACTGATGCAGAAAATCCATTTAAGATCTCCCCCATCTCTTTTGGCTCCACACATGGATTACCATTCTGACCTTCCAGAGAATCAGTTTTGTCCCTTGCAATCCTTTTGTTCTTAACATACCTGTAGAATCTCATAGGATTCTTCATCACCTTGTCTGCTAGGGAAACTGAGACCTTCTTTTAGCTCACCTGGTTACTTTCCTAAGTGTTCTCTTGCATTTCTTATATTCAATAAGCACCTCATTTGTTCCTACCTGGCTATACCTGCTATGCACCTACTATTTTTTTCTCAAGCAGGGCCTCATTATCTCTTGAAAACCAAGGTGTTCTAAATCTGTTATCTCTACCTTTTATACTGACAGGCACATACAAACATTGTACTTTTAAAATTTCACTTTTGAAGGCTTCTCACTTACCAAGTCTGCCTTTGCCAGAGAACAGCCTGTACCAATCCACACTTGCCAGATCCTTTCTAATACCATCAGAATTGGCCTTTCTCCAATTTTGAATTTTAACTCATGAGCCAGATCTATATTTTTCCATACTTAATTTGAAACTAATGGCGTTATGAACACTAGATGTAAAGTCTTCCCCAACACAAACATTTGTCACTTACCCTATTTCATTACCTAATACCAGATCAAGTATTGCACACTCTCTCATTGGTACTTCTATGTACTGATTAAGGAATCTTTACTAAAATATTTGACAAACTCTATCCCATCTAGTCCTTTTACAGTCTGGGAGTCCCAGTCAATATGTAGAAAGTTAAAAATCACTTACTATAATAACCTTATGTTTCTTGCAACCGTCTGCCATCTCTCAACAAATGTGTTCCTCTAAATCCCTCGGATAACAGCGTGGTCTGTAATATAGCCCCATTAACATGGTCATACTTTTCTAATTCCTCAGTTTCTTACCGGATGAGTTTTCCAGTCTGTTCTGACCGAACACTGCCATGACATTTTCCCTGACTAGTAATGCCATCAATACTCCTTTAATCTCTCCCACTCTGTTGCATCTAAAACAATGGAACCCCAGAATGTTGAGCTGCCAGTCCTGCCCCCTCCTGCAACCAAGTCTCGCTAATGGCTACAATATCATAATTCTGGGTGTGATCCATGCACTGAGCTCATCTGCCTTTCCTATGATACTTCTTGCATTGAAATATTCGCAGTACAGAACATTAACCCAAGCCTGAACGTGGAGAAGACAAAGGAAATCAATGTGGACTTCAGGAAGGTGCAGACGAGCAATCCCTCTCTCTGAATACATGGCTCCTCGATAGAGTTAAGTGCACCAAGTTCCTCACAGTGACCTCGCATGGTCTCTTAATATCACCTCCCTAAACAAGAAGGCACAGCGGTACCTCCATTTCCTAAGAAGACTGAGGCTAACCCCCCATCTTAGCTCAGTTTTATAGGAGCACCATTGAGAGCATCTTGAGAAGTTATATCTTCATCTGGTACGGGAGCAGTTGAGCATTGGACCTGAAGTACCTACAAAGGAACAGCTGAGAGGATCAACCCTTAGTATTATTAAGGATCCCACCCACCCTTCCAGCACCTACTTCGACTTTCTACCATCAGGCAGGAGACTACGACACATAAAAACAAGAACAATCAGGATGGGAAACAATTTCTTCCCTTCCCCCAGGCCATCAGGCTTCTTCACTCCCTGCCGCAGCGTATTTGAAGTGTTACTACATAATCTGTTCTGCACCTTACAGTGTTTAATATTAATACACTTTAGTTTGTAATTATGGGTGATTCATCTGTAGATTTTATCCTTCCCTTCATAAGATATCTTGTGTAATGTGTGCTATGTGTACAACTGTGCTTTACACCCTGGTTTGAAGAAACTTTGTCTCGTTTCTATAGACAAGCTATGTTGATGTATGTTATATACATGTATAAAGTTAAATGACAATAAACTTGAAATGACTCGACTTGATTAGTTGTACCACGCTCAAGCTTTTGTTTCTTGACTTTGTCTGTGGTCTTACCATCTGTCTCCACAACTTCTCTACTATCTGTTCTGGCATTCAGGTTCCATTCCCCTGCAACTCCAGTGTAAACACCTTCCCCCACCGCTCTGTAGCACTAGCAAGCCTTCCCTCTGGTATATTAGTCCCCTTCCAGTTCAGGTGCAAACTGTCTCTATAGGTCCCACCTTCCTTGGAAGAGAGCCCAATGATCCCTAAATCTGACACCCTCCGTCCTACATCAACTCCTTAGCTCTGTATTAATCTGCATAATCTTTCTATTTTTGGCCTCACTAGCACATGGCATGGGTAGCAATCCTGAAATCACAACCCCGAAGGTCCTGCCCTTTAACTTAGCACCTGACTCCCTGAACTCACTTGGCTGAACCTCATCACTCTTTCTACACGTCTTATGTATGTGCATGTGCCGGTCGTGCATGCAGCCTGGTACAGCTATTCTGATCTATTCTTACTTTCTTCTTCTTACTTTTTAATTTACGTTATTTTCTGTATTTTTTTTCACGGTAACATGTTGAAGCTGCATCCTCTCTAACATGCTGGTAGAGAGAGTTTTATTTGGGTTTTCTTTAGCGCCGGAAATGGTTACATCCCGACACGTGGGACAGAAGCAAAGACCGGCCAGCTTAGTGAACAGAGTGGTGGACACCCCTGCTGAAATCCGGAGGAAAACACACAGAGGGGGATCACAAAGCCGAGGAAAGAGGACCGGGTCGAGACAACAGAGACTTTTGGAGAAGAGGAGTTCGGTGGGTAATACCGTTCCACCTGACCGGAAGTCCACTGATAGCGATAAGCGTAAAGGAGTTGGGTACTTACTGTTCTGGCTAACAACGGATGGTGCAATCTGGGGTATATTACGATTGAGGAACGTGTTTGCAGACTGGATATTGAACTTTTTACTGTTGGACTTCGGCCACATTCCACCGTGATACAACACTTGGCGGCACGGGAGGTCGTTCCTGCCTGTGGCCATCGAACGTGCAGCTCCTCCCGTGGAGGGTCAGACACCCTGAGCCAAATAGACTGGTCCTGGACTTATTTTCCACCTGGCATAGTTTGCATTTTGTTGTTTGATTGTTGGGGGGTTTTGTATTGCTATTATTTACGCTCTATTCTTGGTTGGTGCGGCTGTAACGAAACCAAATTTCCCTCGGGATTAATAAAGTATATCTACCTATCTATCTATCTTTGGTACCTGCATGGACCACACGCTCTGACTGTGAGGCACCAGATGGAGGTGATAGGCATGTCAGTAGAAGAGGAAAGAGGGCGGAGTGGGGAACCGAAGAAAAGGGAAGGGGGAGGGAAATAGTAGCTGACCTTTGAATTTCTTGAAGATGCACATAATTACCGTAACCAGATCAACACTGAGTCTATTTATTGTACTAGGTTAGTGCTTTGGCAGAAATAACAGATGAATGTTTGGTGGAAATGTAATAAATGTCCATGCAATAACAGGAAAAATTAAAGATAGGGCACAAAACAGAAGCACATATTAAATAATAGTGCAGGGAATATTACAACATCTTGCTAATCAATAACCTATGTTTCCCTTTACTCTCAAATAGCTCAGCTATGTTGAATAATTTATTTTAATTATAAAAGCTCCCTGTTTATCGGTTCACCGCCAACTTGGAATCAATTGGGCTCAAGAGCTGAGCAAGAAAATCAATACAGAAAAAAATAAATGAGATTGAATTTGTTTTTCGTTCTTCCAGACATTTGGTTAGTAAATGTTACCAAGAATCAATATTTGGTTATTATATTATAGTTTTCTGTAAGTACATTTCCGTAGAGTCATACTGCATGGATACAGGCCATTTGGCTCAACTGGTCTATGCTGACCATAGCATCTTCCCTGCTCGTCCCACTTACCCGCATTCAGCCCAGTATTATCCAAGCCTCTCCTATCCCAATGCCTCTTAAATATTGCATTTTTTCATAGTTGAAGAGTCTGGTCTTTTCGTTTTTAGTAACTGCTGTCATAATGTGGACACAGCAATGGCCAATTTAAGATCTAACAGATATAACAAGGCACCCAGTCATCGTCGCTTCTACAACCATCCAATGTACCAGTTAAGATAATCAATACAGGCACAGCTCAATGATGCATGCTTAGTTCACTGCTCTTCTCTCTCTACACTCGTGACTATGTGGCCAGGCACAGTTCAAACCCAACCCATCAATTAGCAAATTCTGTTGTTGGCAGAATCTCAGATGGTGAGGAGGAAGCTCACAGGAGCGAGACTGGCTGGTTGAGTGGTGTCTCAACAAAAATCTCGCACTCAATGTCAGTAAGACCAAGGAACTGATTGTGGACTTCAAGGAGGGGAATTTGGGAGAACACACACCAGTCCTCATCAAACCTTGAAAGACTGAGCAATCTCAAGTTCCTAGGTGCCAACATCTCTGAAGATCTATCCTGGACCCAACATATTGATGCAATTATGAAGAAGGCACATCAGTATCTATATTTGGTATGTTAACAAAGCCTCTAGCAAATTTCTACAGATGTACAGTGGAGAGCATTCTAACTGTTTGCATTACCAATATGGCGATTCCACTGCACGTCATTGGAAAAAGCTGCAGAGGGTTGTAAACTCTGTCAACTCCATCTCAGGCACAAAGCTCCCCACCACTGAGGACATCTTCAATGGGAAGAGTCTCAACAAGGCGCATTCTTCATCAAGGACTCTCACCATCCAGGACATGCCCTCTTCTCATTGCTACCATCAGGTTGGATGTATAGGAGCTTAACGACACAAACTCAACATTTTATGAGCAGCTTCTTCACACCCCCCTCATCAGATTTCCGAATGGACCATGAACCCGTGAACTCTACCTCACTTTTTGCTCTTTTTTTGCAGTACTTATTATTTATTTTTATATTACTTATTGTAACTTATAGTAATTTTTCCGGTATTGCACTGCACTGCTGCCACAAAAGTTTCATGACAGATGTTAATGACAATAAACATGATTCTGATACACAGGAATTTTGTAGGCAAAAATAGTTTGAAATACTTACAGTAATGTACAGAAGTTTTAGGCACATGTAAAACAATTATGTAAAGCAAAGATGCTTTCACATATAATGAAATGAAAAGTTCCTAAATATCAAAAAAAAACTATAAAGAGCAGTAAACAGTAAAAAAAACTAAATCAAATCAATATTTGGTGTGACCACCCTTGCCTGTGAAGGCCATACCATCTGAAACCATATAGAAGATCTAGGGTTCCTCAAACTTTTACACAGTACTGTATGTGAGGATAATGATGGATAAAATTAGTTTCTTAAAGAGGTTTGTTATACAGTGATAGAGGCTTGACACAATCAACTCCATTTTAACCTCATTCCACAAAATGGAAAGTTTTAAAGTGAAAATAGTTTCTAAAAAAATACTCATAATTCTTGTGACTTTCCTTGTTTATATTGGAGAAACTGCAAATAGCTCAGCCAGTGGAAGATTACGGAATTACTATTAAATTGAAAAGTGATTTCATAGTTAAACTGTGCATGTATGAAAATCCCAAAGTTGCTCTTTCACAGTAAGCAATGTTGGCACTTGTTAGTCATTTTGTCATCATTATTACTAAAGAATCAAACATGCTTTAATGAGTAAGAGCACTTTTCCTCCTAAAATGTCTAACCAATTCTCTCTTGTGCACCACTGTTTGTGCTTTATAATTTGCAAAACACTAAACCCAACCATAACAATTACCCAGGTTACAGGTTCTGTAATTGTCAAGCACGGGATAAAGCAATTAAGCCAGAATTGAAGCTATTAGTCAATCCAATATATCTTATCAGTGATTACATGCTGTGTATATGATGTGTTCATTTTTTAATCACTATAAGATAGATAAGAAAGGCTAAATTTTTAAACACTGCATAAAACTCTTGATTAAAAAAATATAACTTCAGAATTAAACTTTAGGGATTACCTCATCATTGGTTTAATATCCTTTGGAATTATACTGTCGGTAACATTATATTAGGAAACATTACTTTATCTCTTTTATGTGCTCAACATTTCCAGGTTCTGACCATCCTCAGTAAAAGTCCCGTATATATTGTTGATGTAATTACCACACAAGTGTTGTTCCTTAGTCCAAAACATCCAAAGTGTTTTTCTGCAGATGGTACTGTCAGAATTATCTCCATACATTTTAGGTCAGCTCTTTGGGAGGAAGCAAGACATCATCGGTACTTGACAGAGAACAGGGGAAAGGGTCCACACAAACACAAGAAAAGAGGAGCAAGAGTAGGCCATCAGACCCCTGAAGCGTGTCTCAGCATTTGCTTTGATCGGAGCTGATCTATACAGGCCTCAGTCCTCTTCTGTACCAGCTCTCCATTATCTTCAGTTCCTTTCAGATATTTATCTATCTCCAGTTTAATATAGAACATAAAACATAGAATAGTTGTGCTGACCTTTTAATCTACTCCAAGATCAATCAAGTGCCACCCTTCTACATAGCCCTGCATGTTTCTTTCATCCTGTGCCTATCCAAAATTCTCTTAAACGTCCCTAAAATATCTGCCTCTATCACCATCCCTGGCGGCACATTTAATGCACCCTCAATTGTCTATGTTAAAAAACTTACCTCTGATGTCCTCCTTATACTTTCCTCCAATCACCTTAAAATTCTGCCCTCTCATGTTAGTCATTTCTATCTGAGAAAAGGCACTGACTGTTCATTCTATCAATGCCACTGATCATCTTATGTACCTCTAACAAGTCATCTCTCATCCTCCTTTATTCCAAAGGGAAAATCCCGAGCCCCCTCAACTTGTCTTCATAAGACAGGCTCTCCGATCCAGGCAGCATCCCAGTAAATCTCCTCTGCACCCTCTCTAAAGCTTCCACATTTCTGTTATGATGAGGCAACCAGAACTGAACACAATATTCGTAGTGTGGTTTAACCAGTCTTTTTTTAAGAGCAGCAGCATTAGTCTGTAACTCAATCCCCTGCCTAATGAAGGCCAAACACCATATACCTTCTTAACAACCCTATCAACTTACGATATCAACTTAAGTATATGTAATGATCAAAACTCTAAAACCATGAAGGGCAGTGAACTGCTGAGATTTACCATCATTTGATCCATGCAACTCAGTTTTAGGTGATTGGCCCCTTATGTTTCAGTTAGGTACCTTTGTCATAACTCTCCCGCTAGTAGTCCCAAGAGCAATATTTGACCGACTTAAGCGCCGGGCCAAATTGGAAAGGTCAGTTACGGGCTGAATCGAGGCAGCAGGTCCTGGGCCCAAGTGCAGGGAATGAGCCAATCTTTGGCCATTGCTGGAGAGGGCCTGGAGCTGATTCAAAGTGGCAGAACTGAAGCAAGGCAGAGTTGAGGCATTGGGGCCTGGACCCGGGAGTGAGAAACATGCTGAGCTTTGACCAACTTTAGTGCTGGGCTAACCTGGAAAGGTCAGATACAGGGCAAATCGAGGCGGCAGCTTCCAGGCCCAAGAGCATATTGAAGGGGCGAGGCCAGGGTCCAAAACAAAAAAGAACCACCCAGGTTTGGCCAATTTATGCGCAAGGTTGGAGTGAAAAGGTTAAGGTGTCAGGGCTGGAAGCAAAGGATGGTCCGGTGTTCATCTCGCTACTTGGCGAGATTTACTCATCTCTGGGCTGAACTGAGGCTATGCCTGTAAGTAACGGGCTTGTTGATCGGCTGAGATTGGCTTTGTAGCTGTGAGCTCACTTTTGCGAACTTCAATTCTGAATGTTATTTGCTTACTTTTATTGTTTGCACAATTTGCTTTCTTTTCTGCACATTGCATGTTTGACGGTTTTCTTTTTGTTAATGGGCTCTATTGTTTTGTGTCTGCCTGGGAGGAGACAAGTCTCAAGGTTGCATTCTTTGATAATAAATGTACCCTTGAACTTTTAATAGCTTCACACCATCTATCCTGTCAAGAGCCTAAGGATTTTACCTATATGAATAATATCACCATCATGCTTGAAATGCAAAGGAACAGGAAAGGTATAGTACCATAGCAATTAGTGTAATGCTCTTACAGCACCACTGACCTGGGTTCAACTCCCACTGTTGCCTGAAAGGGGTTTATACGTTCTCTCTGTGACCACATGGGTTTCTTCCAGCTGTTCCAGTTCCCTCCCATATTCCAAGAACGTATAGGTTAGCAGGTTAATTGATTACATGGGTGGAATTGGTCTTTAGACCAGTGCTGTATCTCTAAATAAAATAAAATAGGATAGCCTGTCCTGATAGGACAACTTTCGCAATCCTTGGACGACCACTACAGTTTCATTTGCAAGTGTAGATGTCAGTTTTGCCAAGTTACAACAGGGCAGGACTCACACAGTAAATGTCAGGTGAATGGTGGAGACTGACAAAGAGAAGGATAGAAAAAAATGGGGAGAGGCAGACTGAGCAAGGTGGAGAGGTATGTGTGAAGGTTAGAGATGGCTTCTGGAAGGTGATAAACAAAGGGCTACCAGTATTGGAAACTGATTAAGTAATGGAAGTGAGAAGGGGAACCATTAGGGAAGAGGTAAAAGGCAGATGGAACCAGAACAGATCAAAGGGTGGGTGAGCTGCATGCCTACTGATTGGATGGATCCAGGGGAGGGGGGGATAAAGATAGATAAAGGAGGATTGGGGGAATGAGGGGAATGGACAAAAATTAATTGGATAAAACAACAAGGGTGGTACGGTGGAAAACCAGATGGTTCCAATTTGAACTCATTAACCATCTCAGAACCCATAGAACCTGTACAGAAGTAACTCATCCAAGGTCCTGAGAGACCCATAGAAGAAAATAGCAACTAGGTCACCAGGCCCCTCAGTTCTGGCCCAATATTCAATATGATGATAGCTGAAGTCTTTCAACATAGCAGCAGGAAAAGATCGGTGTTGACTAACCAGTTTAAATCGATCATATTGTGGATAGTAAGACTTCTGATTCTAAAACACAACTTGGGGTTTACATCCAGGTGTTAATTTTTCTAAAAAACGTACTCAATGTTAAATGTACATTTAGTAATGGATGGAACACATCCATGGAATCTGATGCATTTTAACAGGCCCTTTCATTTTTTTCATATTACTTTGAATTTGGCACAAGATAACTTTAAAATCATTTCATTATCACACAAAGTTCTACATATGCTGGAAATCCAAACCCAAAGCAGAACTGAAGAAGGGTGTCAACCCGAAACGGCGACTGTTTATTCATTTCCAAAGATGCTGCCTGACCTGCTGCGTTCCTGCAGCATTTTGTGTCTGTTGCTTCTGTATTAATAAATCATATTTTGATTCTGATTATGCTACTGATTCATATACGCATTTTTCCTAGAATGAAGGAGGTAAATGCTACTGGTGTTAACCAGCCACATTCATGTCAATACAGAAATAAACAGCTTGCAATTCTCATTATCTTTCTAATCTCAAGGTGTCCCCAAATACTTCATGAGCAATGGAGCACATTCCTATATTGTCATATTTCACATAGAAAATGTGTGAATGAGCCTGTGAACAGCATGCTCCTGCAGATAGTAGTGATAACCAACTCAGATGTTTTCATTGATGATAATCGAGGTTACATGTTGACCCCAGAATCTCTGGGGAGAATACCCAAGCTGAAATAACGATTCATAACGAGAACTTTTATTAACCCTAACCCATATGTTTTTGAATGATGGGAGGAAACATCTATGGGGAATGACTTACTTGGGAGAAGCAACCGTGGCCGTAACTCTGGCACAGAGTCTGGCTCTATGGCTTAGGAGGGTAGGGAAATCGAGAGGATGGCAGCAGTGATAGGGGACTCTATAGTTAGGGGGACACTATAGACACAGGTGATTCTGTGGATGCAAAAAAGAAACATGGATGGTAGTTTGCCTCTCAGGTGCCAGGGTCCGCGACGTTTCTGAATGTGTTCGCAATATCCCGAAAAGGGAGGATGAGCAGCCAGAAGTCATGGTGCATATTGGTACCTATGACATAGATAGAAAAAGAGAGGAGGTCCTGAAAACAGAATACAGGGAGTTAGGAAGGAAATTGAGAAGCAGGACCTCAAGGGTAGTATTTTCTAGCTTGCTGCCTGTGCAAAGCGACGGAGAGAATAGGAATAGAATGAGGTGGCAGAAAAATGCATGGCTGAAGAACTGGAGCAGCGGGCAGCGATTCAGATTTCTGGATCATTGGAACCTCTTCTATGACCTGTATAAAAGGGATAGGTTACACTTGAATCCGAGGTGGATCATATCCTTGCAGGCATGGAGCTGTTGGGTGTGGTTTAAACTAATACGACAGAGGGATGGGAACCAGTGTGATACACCTGAGGATGAGCCAGCAGGTTTACAAGAAGATGATGGGTGTAACATGAATGTAAGGAAAGAAAAGCCAATGACTGGGTACAAATACAGACAGTGCAAAGAGTTAACTTGTACCATAGAGGTAACATTGAAAAGGGAGAAGACTGAAGGTGCTGTATGAAAATGCACACAGTATTCAGAATAAGGTGGATGAACTCAAGGTGCAGTGAGAGATTGGTCAGTATAATGTTGTGAGCATCACTGAGTCATGGCTGAAAGAAGGTCATAGTTGTAAGCTTAACATCACAGGGTAGACTTTGTATCAAAAGGACAGGCAGGAAGGCATAGGCAGTGGTAAGGCTCAGTTGGTAAAGGATGGAATTATATCTTTAGAAAAAGATGACATCAGATCAAAGAAAGACAAATCTTTGTGGGTGGAGTTAAGAAACTGCAAGGGTAATAAAACCATTATGGGTACCATATATAGGTCTCCAAACATAGCCAAGGTGTGGGGTTGAGATTGCAGAGGGAGCTGGAAAGGATATGTAATAATTGTAATGTCACAATTGTAATGGGGAAATTCAATATGCAAGGGGATTGGGGAAATCAGGTTGGTATCGAAGCACAAGAGAGAGAATTTGTTGAAAGCTTATGAGATGCCTTTTTAGAGCATTTTTTGTTTGAGCCTACTTGGGGAAAGGTTATTCTAGATTATGTGTTGTGTAATGATACAGATTTTATTAGGGAGCTAAATGAAAAGGAACCCTTAGGAGGCAGTGATCATAATAAAGTTGAATTCATACTGCAATTGGAGAGGGAGAAACACAAGTCAGATGTATCAGTTTTGCAATGGAATAAGGGGAATTACAGAGGCATGAGAGAGGAGCTTGCCCAAGTGGATTGGAGGAGGATACTGGCAAGAACTATGGCAGAGCAGGGGTGGCTGAAGTTTCTGGGAATAGTTCACAAGGCACAGGATACATATATCCCACAGAAGTTGTTGTTTTCAAATGGCAAGTGCAGGCAACCATGGCTGACAATGGAGGTTAAGGACAGCATAAAAGCCAAGGAAAAGGCATATAATGTAGCAAAAGTGAGTGGGAAGTTGGATGATTAAGAAGTTTTTAAAATCCAACAAAAGGCAATTAAAAAGCCATAAGAATGGAAGAGATGAAATACGAGGGTAAACTAGCCAATAATATAAAGCAGGCTACAAAATGTCTTTTCAGTTATATAAGGAATAAAAGGGAGGTGAGAGTTGATATTGGACCATTGAAAATGATGCTGGTGAAGTAATAATGGGGGCCAAAGTGGTAGCAGGTTAACTTAATAAGTACTTTGCTTCTGTCTTTTCTGTGGAAGGCACTAGCTGTATGCCAGATGTCTGAGAGTGTCAGGGAGTAGGAGTGAGTGCTACTGCTATGACAAAGGAAACAGTGCTTGGCAAACTCAAAGGTCTTAAGGTGGATAAATCACCTGGAGCAGGTGGACTACATCCCAGAGTCCTGTGAGAGTTTGCTGAAGGGATAGCAAATGCATTGGTTATGATCTTTCAAGAATCACTTGATTCTGCCATGGTTCCAGAAGACTGGAAAATTACAAATGTCATTGCAGTCTTTAAGAAGGGAGGAAGGCAAAAGAAAGGAAATTATTGGCCAGTTAGATGAACCTCAGTGGCTGGGAAAGTGTTGGGCTCTGTTAGTAAGGATGAAGTTTCGGGGTACTTGGAGACTAATAATAAAATAAGTCAAAGTTAGCATAGTTTCTGTAAAGGGAAATCTTGCCTGACAGATCTGTTAGAGCTTTTCAAGGAAGGAACAAGCAGGATGGACAAAGGAGAGGCAGTGGATGTCATTTACTTGGATTTTCAGAAGGCATTTGTTGAGGTTCCACACATGGGGCCACTTAACAAGATAAAATCCCATAGCATTACAGGAAGTATAATGGCCTGGATGGAGGAATGGCTAACAGGCAGGAGACAGCAATTGGGAATAAAGTGGGCCTCTTCTGGTTGGCTGCAACTGTCGGTATTGGGATCACTACTTTTCACATTGTTTGTCAATGATTTAGATAGTCAAATTGATGGCTTTGTGGCAAGGTCTGAAGATGATACAAAGACAGGTGGAGAGATAGGTAGTGCTGAGGAAGCAATGCAATTGCAGAATGACTTCCATAAATTGAAAGAATGGGCAAAATGGGGTACAGTGCTAGGAAATGTGTGATAATGCATTTTGGTAAAAGGAACAAAAGTGCAGACTATTATCTAAATGGGGAGAAAATTCAAACATCAGAGGTTCAAAGGGACTTAGGAGTCCTTGTGCAAAGCTCCCAGAAGTTTAATTTACAGGTTGAGTGTATGGTTAAAAAAGGCAAATGCAATGTTGGCATTTATTTCAAAGAGAATAGAATATAAAAATAAGGAGATAGATACTGGTCAGGCTGCATTTGAAGTATTGTCAACAATCTTGGGCCACATATCTCAGAAAGGATGTGTTGTAATTGGAAAGAGTCCAGAGAAGGTTCACAAGGATGATTCTAGGAAAGAAGAGTTAACATATGAGGAGCATTTGGCAGCTTTGGCCTGTATTCACTGGAATTTAGAAGAATGCTTGGGAATCTCACTGAAAACTGCTAGATGTTGAAAGGTCTAGGTACAATGGATGTGGAGAAGATGTTTCCTATGGTGGGCGTATCCAGAAAAAGAAGACACAGCCTCAAGATTGAGGGGTGACCCTTTAGAACGAAAGTAAGGCAGAAATTTTTTTTAGCAATAGAGTAGTAAATCTGTGGAATGCTCTGCCACAGACAGCTGTGAAGGTCAAGACCGTGGGTATATTTAAAGTGAAAATTTATAGTTTCCTCATTGGTCAGGGCATCAAAGGTTATGGCGAAAAGGGAGGTGTATGGGGTTGAGTGGGATCCGGGATCAGGCGTGATGGAACGGCAGAGCTGAGACCTTGAGCTGAATTTGCTGCTATGTTTTATGATATTATGGTCTTAAGGAATTGAATGAATAGTCAATGTTTTGGGCTGAGACTCTTCTTCAAGGCTGCAGAGGGAGGAGGAAGATGCCAGAATAAAATGGTGGAGGTAGGGGAATGAGGCTAACTAAAAGGTGATAGGTGAAGCCAGATGGTTTGGAAAGGTCAAGGGCTGGAGAAGATGGAATTTGATAAGAGAGGAGAGTGGGCCATATGGAAAGGGAAGGAGTGGAAGATCCTGGTGGAAGTGATAAGCAGGTGAGAAGAGGTAAAAGGCCAGAGTCGTGAAATTTGTTGTTTTGTGGCAGCAGTATGGGAGGGGAAAGGGAGGAAGCTCTTCATAAAACATATAAATTACATTTAACTATATAAAATAAATAAATAAGTGTTAAGAGAGCAAAATAGTGGGTCAGGGACTTTTCAAAAATCTGATTTCGGAAGGAAGGAAGCTGTTCTTAGAAAGCTAAGTATGTATTTTCAGGCTCCTTTAACTCCCCATTGATGACTGTAATGAGAAATGTGCATGTCTTGGATGGTGCGGGTCCTCCATGATGAATGCTGCCTTTGAGAGGCATCACCTTGCAAAGGTATCCTGGATGCTGCAGAGGCTAGTGTCCATGATGGAGCTGGCTGAGTTTACAACCCTCTGCAGCTTTTTTGGATCCTGCGTATTTGTGTCTTCTCCGTATGACGTGATGAATTGCTGTTCATGGTAACATTCGCTCAAAACGTAAACCTGTGTGGGCTCCTCGCCAAATAATTGTGTCAATGTAAACGGAGCATTCTACAATCTGTACATTTAGAAGCTGAAACATGTTTTGTACCACATATTGTTTCCATCGTACATCATCTGCAGCACTTGTACTATAAAAGATGAACTCCTGACCTCCCAATCCACTTCAACATGGCCTTTGCATCTTATTGTCCGCCTCTGCCTAACTTTCTCTGTAACTGTAATACTATATTCTGCATTTTGTTTTGGTTTTTACCATTTCAATATACGTATGAATAGAATGATCTGCCTGGATAACAGGGAAATAAAAGCTTTTTCACTGTATTGGGAAATTGGGACAAGCGGAGCGGACACTGAGGTCAGCATGGAATGGACTGGTTGGGCCAAAGGTCCTGCATCCATGCTCTATTATAAGACCATAAGATATAGGAGCAGAAGTAGGCCATCTGGTCCATCGAGTCTGCTCCACCATTCAGTCATGGGCTGATCCAATTCTTCCAGCCATCCCCACACCCCTGCCTTCTTTCCATACCCTTTGATGCCCTGGCTAATCAAGAACCTATCTATCTCTCCCTTAAAAGCACCCAATGACTTGGCCTCCCTCCACAGTCGCTCGTGGCAACGTTCCACAGATTTACCACCCTCTGACTAAAGTAATTTCTCCACATCTCCATTTTAAATGGATGTCCTTTAATCCTGAAGTTGTGCCCTCTTGTCGGGCTCCCCTACCATGGGAAATAACTTTGCCATATCTAATCTGTTCAGGACTTTTAACATTCGGAATGTTTCTATGAGATTCCCCCCTTGTTCTCCTGAACTCCAGGGAATATGGCCCAAGAGCTGCCAGACGTTCCTCATACGATAACCCTTTCATTCCTGGAATCATTCTCATGAATCTTCTCTGAACCCTCTCCAATGTCGGTATATCCTTTCTAAAATAAGGAGCACAAAACTGCACACAATACTCCAAGTGTGGTCTCACGAGTGCCTTATAGAGCCTCAACATCACATCCCTGCTCTTATATTCTATAGAAATGAATGCCAGCATTGCATTTGCCTTCTTCACCACCAACTCAACGTGGAGGTTAACCTTTAGGGTATCCTGCACGAGGACTCCCAATTCCCTTTGCATCTCTGCATTTTGAATTCCCTCCCCATCTAATTAATAGTCTGTCAATTTATTTCTTCCACCAAGTGCATGACCATACACTTTCCAACATTGTATTTCATTTGCCACTTCTTTGCCCATTCCCCTGAACTATCTAAGTCTCTCTGCAGGCTCTCTGTTTCCTCAACACTACCTGCTCCTCCACCTATCTTTGTATCATCAGTAAATTTAGCCACAAATCTATTAATCCTATAGTCCAAATCATTGACATGCATCATAAAAAGACGAGGTCCCAACACCGACCCCTGTGGAACTCCACTGGTAACCGACAGCCAGCCAGAATAGGATCCCTTTATTCCCAGTCTCTGTTTTCTGCTGATCAGCCAATGCTCCACCCATGCTGGTAACTCCCCTGTAATTCCATGTGCTCTTATCTTGCTAAGCAGCCTCATGTGCGGCACCTTGTAAAAGGCCTTCTTAAAATCCAAGTACACCTCATCTACTGCATCTCCTTTGTCTACCCTGCTTTTAATTTCCTCAAAAAATTGCAGTAGGTTAGTCAGTCAGGATTTTCCTTTCAGGAAACCATGCTGGCTTCGGCCTATCTTGTCATGTGCCTGCAGGCACTCCGTAATCTCATCCCTAATAATCGATTCCAACAACTTCCCAACCACTGAGGTCAGGCTAATTGGTCTATGGTTTCCTTTCTGCTGCCTCCCACCCTTCTTAAATAGCAGAGTGACATTTGCAATTTTCCAGTCATCCGGTACAATGCCAGAATCTATCAATTCTTGAAAGATCATTGGAATATATCTGTCTTGCACTTCCCTCATTTTTTGCAGGAATTCCAGCCATTGCTGCTCTGCTGTCCTTCCTGCTAATGTCCCTTTCCAGTCAACCTTGGCCAGTTCCCCTTTCATGCCATTCTATTATCCTTTATTCCACTGAAATACTGACACATTGGAATTTAGTTTCTCCTTCTCAAATTTCAAAGTGAACTCGATCATTTTGTGAGCACTGTTCCCTAAAGGTTTCTTAACCTTAAACTCTCTTATCACCACCAGATCATTGCACAACACTCAATTCAGCACAGCCGATCCCCTTGTAGGCTTAACAACAAGCTGTTCTAAAAAGCTATCCCTTAGACATCCTATGAATTCACTCTCGAGGTCCAGTACTGGCCTGGTTTTCCCAATCCACTTTCATGTTAAAAACCTCGAATATTATCATGATATTGCCCTCCTGATATGCATTTTCTATCTCCTACCTTAATTTGTAATCCATATCCCTGCTGTTGTTTGAAGGCCTGTATTGTTCTATGATTCTACGTCAGAATCAGGTTTATTAACACTGAAGTATGTAGTGAAAATTGTTGTTTTGTGGTAACAGTACAAAGCATGTGTTTGGTACATTTGAGTAGGAAAAAAAAACAAATACCAATTGCATGTCATTGCATTCCTGATGCTGGTAATCTTTGGTTTGCTTTTTAAACGTAAACGTAAAAGGAGCGGACAACAGAAGAAATTCAAAGACGTCGTAAAATCCAACATGAAGAAATGTAACATCGACATCAACAATTGGGAAACCAATGCCAAGGACAGGAAGCTCTGGCAAGCCATCATCCGAGAAGGAACCGCAACTTTTGAAGCCAACAGATGTGCAGAATTAGAAGAAAAGAGAAGAAAATGGAAAGAGAGGCAGCAACAACCAAAGCCCGATCTGCCATCTGGAACTACCTGTCCTGAATGCGGAAGAACTTTCAGAGCCAAGACTGGACTCGTAAGCCACTTGAGAGCCCATAAGTAGATCAATAAAGTATGACAATGACTATGACTAATAGAACGAAGACCATCATCCTCGAGCTCGAGGGATAGCCACGACGATGACGACGAATCTTTGGTCTCAGTCCCTCTGTCAGAGATTCAGTTGTGATCAAGTTTACATTTAGTACTGAAGAAGCTTCTGCACCCCCCCCCCTCCAATGATAGGTATTTTAAAACATATTTACAATGGACGCACTGAGTCATAAGGAGATACAATAAAGAAAGAGGTTCTTCAGCCCAAGAAGCCGATGCTGGGGGGGGGGGGTGGTGGAGTGATTATTGGCTGGTCGAAGATATTTGTAACATTTTATTTAAATCTGCAGCATCGTAACAGGTCCGTCCAGCCTAATTACACCTCAGACAAGGCACCGCAAGAAAAGACCTGTAATGAATCAATCTATTTCTTTTAGAGCAATGATCTTTCCTTAAACACTATTTATTGATCTGTTGTCTGCACATGTGCTGTTCTCTATGCATGTGCATTTTCCTTTCTTTCTCGCTGCGATGTGAATACACCATTTAAAGCCACCTTCCATGTGCGTGCTTTTATTTAATTGATATGTAGTTGTGCAGAGACGCAACAAGACCATCAGACATAGGAGCAGAATAAGACCACTCATTCCATTAAGTCTGCTCTGCCATTTCATCATGGATGATCTATTTCCCCCTCAACCCCACTGTCCTGCCTTCTCCCCATAACTTTTCACGCCCTACCTAGTCAAGAACCTGTCAATTTCCGCATTAAATATACCCAGTGACCTGAACTCCACAGCCACCTGTGAAAACAAATTTCACAGGTTCACCACCCTGTGGCTAAAGAAAGTCCTCCTCATCTCTGTTGTAAGTGATGTCCCACCATTCGAAGGCTGTGTTCTCGGGGCCTCGACCCTCCCACCAAAGGAAACATCCTCTTCACATCCACTATTTCTGGGCCTTTCAACATTTGATAAGTTTCTATGAGATCACCACTCATTCTTCTAAATTCCAGCAAGTACAGGCCCAGAGCCTTCAAATGCTGCTAATATGATTCCCCTTTCATTCCCGGAATCATTCTTGTGAACCCCCTCTGAACCCATTCCAATGTCTGCACATCCTTTTTTAAATAAGCTGCCCAAAAACTGCTCACAATACTTCTCGTGAGGCCTTACACAACCTGAGCATTACATCCTTAACTGATGGCACAGTGTCACTGAAATTGGAGTTCTGTCCCCTGACATGAGTACCGGAGATGATGTTCTCCCAATTAATTGATGATCCTGACTAAACGGTTTCCCACTGAGCTTGTCAGAAACATAAGCTTTCTGTGACCAATTAACCTGCTAGCCTAAACGTCTTTGGAATGTGGGAGGAAACTGGACCACTTGGAAGAAAACCAGGTGATTACCGGATTTCTCCCAAGGCCTCCCATCCCATGATCCTCTCCTTTCTCCAGTCTTGTATCCCTTTTGCCAATCAACTTTCCAGCTCTTAGCTCCATCCCTCCCCCTCCTGTCTTCTCCTATCATTTCGGATCTCCCCCTCCCCCTCCCACTTTCAAATCTCTTACTAGCTCTTCTTTCAGTTGGTCCTGACGAAGGGTCTCGGCCCGAAACGTCGACTGTGTTTCTTCCTATGGATGCCGTCTGGCCTGCTGCGTTCACCAGCATTTTGTGTGTGTTGCTTGATTACTGGAGAGATTATAAGCTCCCTACGTACAGCAGTGGACTGGAACCTGGGTTACCAGCATTGTAATAGCCTTATGCTGACTACTATGCTACTGTTCTACCATGCTGAGGCACCAATTACCTGTTTGAATGCACGGTGGCCACACCTGGTATACATGCTTTGACAGGTGGGCTAAACCAGGTGAGAGTAGCTAGTGGCCTCATAACCCATTGAGACAGGGACGTGCCTGTCCCAGCATGCAAAGTCAGCTCCAGCAGACTGGGTGTATGAGATCTACAGTGAGATCCAACACTTAGAAGATGGCACTGCAATGCTCCATGGAGATCGAAGGGCATGACAAGGCACAGAAGACATTATGGACATCCCCTGCAACGAAGGAAGACCTCAGTCTGTGAACCACTGGTCCCGGACTTCTGAGATTGAGAGAGTGGAACTGCCCCAGTGCAACGGGCTTTTCCACTTTAAAACGCTCATGAACAGATCTCCCGTCACTGTCGGACACGATGACCAACCACATCGTGCCATGCCACACACTTTCAGGAAAGAATCTTGAAATGGTGATGGGAGGGTTGGGGGGGGGGGTAGTCTATGACTTGGTGAGCCCAGTGAGCCAAGATTGCAGAAACCTGAGAAACAAAACTGACAGATGGCTCTGAGGGAGCCTGATATAATTGAAAGTGCTGCTTTTCATATCAACTATTTGGGAAGTGCCTCCGCCCTTCCCACTGAGTGTCAAAGGGCATGAGACAACTATTAGGAAGAAAGCTGGTGGAGGAAGGTGTCTATCCTCATTGAATACTATTTAAAAAAGTAATTTGATCAATATTGCTATTTGTAGGAGCCTACTAGGCACAATAGGTTATTGCATCTCCCATGCCACATGAGTATCTACACTCCAAAAATGGATCACTGTCAAAAAGCTCTTAGGAACATTCTGAATTACTTATTTACTAAATATTTATCCATCTAACAATCTATCTAAGTATCTATTTATTTATTTATCAACTTATTGCTATTATTTTGTATTTGCAGTTTGCCTTCTTTTGCACAATGGCTGTTTATTAGTCTTTGTGGGCAGTATTTTTAAAAATTGAGTCTATTGTACTTCTTGGTACTACTGTGAACGCATCGAGAAAATGAGTTTGTTTATGGATATACCTACACATACGTCGGTACACACACACACACACACACACACACACACACACACACACACACAGAGACAGGAACTTTAATATATTTACTTTGGACTTTGAAGCTTTGAAAAGGAATTGAAAGATGCTACATAAATGCAAAGTCTGATATGTTTTATGCGCTGAATGAGTGACAGCTGTTGAGTAATTTGATGCAACGGCACATAACATCACCTCAGAGAAGGCACCGCAAGATAACAGATGGCACGGTGCCACTGAAATTGGAAATCAGTCCCCTGACATGCAGTAGCAGAGATGATATTCTCCAACTGACTGATGATCTTGACTAGGTAGTTTCCCCACTGGGTTTGTCAGAGATATAAGCCTTCTGTTGTCAATTATACTGTGAGACAACTTGGGCAACTTACACCTTGTCATTAACAATCAGCTCTGCCAGTATGTGTGAATGTTAGTGTGCCTGTATCTCAAATAGTAACACAACTTCCACTGAGTCAGGATGATGTGGGTCCAAAATCCCCCTCTATCTTAGAGTCATTGTAACACCATAAGATCATAAGGCACAGGAGGAGAACTAGGGCATTCAAACCATCAAGTCTGCTCTGCCATTCCATCATGGCTAATTTATTATCCCTCTCAACACCTTTCTGCCTTCTTCCCATAACTTTGATACCCTTACTAATCAAGAACCTATCAACCACTACTTTAAATGTACCCACTGATTTGGCTTCCACAGGCATCTGAGGCAACAAAGTTCTCAAATATACCACCTTCTGGCTAAAGAATATAAAGTTATAAAGTTATACAGCATGGAAACAGGCTTTTTGGCCCATCTGGTCAGTGTGAGCCAAGATTCCAATCCACGCTGGTCCCACTTGCTTACATTTGGCGTACATCCTTCTAGGCCAGGGGTTCCCAACCTAGGTTCCACTGGTTGGGGTCCATAGCATAAAAAAGGTTGGGAACCCCTGCTCTAGGCCTTTCCTGCTCATGTATCTGACTAAATATTGTTGATGTACCTGCCTCACCTACTTCTTCTGGCATGAGTCCAGATACAGACCACCTAATGTGGAAATAGATATACTGTATTTAACATGATAAAAGACCCTTCTGGCCCAACAAGCCTGCCTCACCATATTACACCCATGTCACCATTTAACCAACTGACTGGTACGTCTTTGGAATGTAGGAGGAAAACCCGGAGGAAATCGAGGTGGTTGGGGACATGGGGACAACATACAAACAGCAGCAGGAATTGAACTTGGGTTGTTGGCACTGTAATAGCGTTATGCTAACAGTCATGCTACCACACCACCCACGTTACCCCACAGATTCCTATTAAATCTCTCCCCTCTAACCTCAAACTTCTGCCCTATAATTCTTGACTCCTCAACCCTGGGAAACAGACTACAGGCATTCTGCTTACAATGATGTTCCACGACTCTGTAAGATTACCCCTCATTCATCGACATTCCAATGAATAACATCCTGCTAATAAAGATCTGTGCAAATTCTGTGTGTGTATATATACATATGCTTTGTCTTTACTTCTAGCGAGCTGTGCACGTATCATGTGGTAGCAAAATGATGTATGCAATTAATGTATTTTTACATATAACCATAATGAATTATTTAAACAAAGAATGCTTAATCAACCAATTACTAAAATATTATTGAAATATTAACAATACGACACTCCTCCCTGCTTAGCTATAAACTCCAAATGAATATAGGATGCATCTCAACTATATACGCAGTGTACTATATAGTAGCTGTATTATATTCAAACATTCACAGCATAGTAAATTTTTAAGTTGTCCCATTCAGCCCTAAAGATTTAATCAATCTGGAGGATTTCTTACTTTTGTAAGATAATGTCTTTCCTGACAAGTGAAATCACTCTGCTTGGCAGGTGATACTTGTGGCTGTGGAACAATCTCAGGTTCTGAGGCCTCCGCTGTGCTGGTTGTAAGAGTTGACTTTGAGACTGTAGGAAGTGGATCTGACAGCTCTGGACACTTTTCTTCTCCTTTTCTCTCTCTTGGTCTACTTTCATCCCTTTCTTTTTCCTTTTCACGTTCAGTCTCTCCAATTCTTCCTCCTTTTCCTTCTTCTATTTCTATCTTTAATGTCTAAAGTAAGTATATGTTTGGCACAGCATTGTGGGCCGAAGGACCTGTATTGTGCTGTAGGTTTTCTATGTTTCTAAGGTGCATTTAGTTCACGGGAGTATTTTTATTAATCTTCTGTTGCTCCCCTTACAATCTGATGTCTCCTTTTGGTTTCTGCATCCACAATATCATCTGACGAAGCCTCTGTTTTTGTATCTTCTTTGACTCCTTTTTTTTTGCCCTCCATTCATCCAGCTCGGCTTTGGTCTTTGCATCTACTTTTACAAGCAGATTTTGTCTCCCACTTGAAGTTCACGCAATAACCTTAATGCACACAGACTAGATTCTGCTTTGTTTTTATACTCACAAAAACTATCACAAAAGCTGAAAGCTTGCATCTTTCACCTCTAGCTGAAAACTAAGCTCCATTTCACAAGTAACTGCCTGATTAATATATCAGAAGCTTTCTCAGATATGTTGCCTGCAAAAACGGCTGTAGTCAGGTTACTGTTTTCATCAGTTTCACGATTCCTCACAGCAGCATAGTCCTTCCTGGGTCCAATATACTTTCCAACCAGAAGTGCAGAGGCTGGCACCAATACCTGTTGGTCCTCTGTTGGGCAACAGATCATGGAGTTTTGCATCATTCAGTACCTTCCTTAATTTGCTTTCAGTTGGTTTCATTGCAGGGGATGTGGTATGCAAATGGTGGATGAATCTCTAATCAAGTTGTAGTTGTCTCAGCCAATTGTGCCCTCACAATGCTGACCCTGCCATTTATACCTGATACAATGTGACTTGTAGGTTGTTGTATTTCACTGTTATGATTGTCATTCCCACAGGAGTTTTCTTTTCTCCAGTATATAAGTTCTCAGTTGGATATCTGCAGTTTTCAGTTTGGTATCTTTGAAATGCCGTTCAAACTCTTTTTTCTGGAATGACTGAAACAGCTGAACCATTAATTTGCCATTCACGTCTGGTGTAAGCCATATTGATTGTCTATTATTAATTTTCACACCATTAATCTTAAGGCTACCCAGTCCTGTGTCACTTTAATCATTATTAGATTTTTCATCAAAGGTATGCAGATTAGTGCTCTCTTTAAAACTGCAACTTGACTTTTCATCTTTTTCTCTTTCCTGTGCAGACCATTTATTTTTGTCTGCCTGACATGTTCTTTGTACTTGACATACTTCTTTGCATTTTCTGCAAGTTTCGTCCTTAAACCTGCACTTGTTTGGTGTACGTGAGCTCCAGTCACAATGGCAACACAATTTATTCAGCCAGGCAGGTTTCTGCTGAGACACTGAAATTTTGTACACGCTTTCATCATTCCTGACTGCAACTGAATTGTGTTGCTCTCCGTGGTTTCCATTGAAACAGCAAATTCAGCTGCTTTTTAAAATGTAAGCTGTACTTCAGTTAGAAGCCATTTTTGACTACTTTCTTGTAAGATTCCACAAGCCAAACATTCCGTCAGTGCATCTCTAAGCCCAGTACCAGACTGACAATGCTCAAACACTTCAATTTAGCCCGCATGCTGAAATGGACTCCCCTTCCTTTTGATCCTACTTATGAAAACTAAAGCATTCTGCAATCAACAATGGCTTCAGTTCTAGGTGTTCCTGCATCACTTTTACAACGGAGCAATGAAACATTGAAGCAAATTGTACGCCTTTAAACCTAATGTACTTGGCAAAATTGGCACTCGTTTCTCATTGGTTATTTCATTTGCTTCAAAATACTGTTCCAATAGCTTAGTATACGTGAGCCAATTTCCCATTGTGTAATCCAACTTGTCAATCTTTTTGTTGTAGCCAGCCATTTCTGATTTTTTAAAATGATTATAATATGATTATTACTACCTGGTACTCACTCTTTAAAAACACTGAGTTCTTCAATTTTCTGAGTTCTTCCAATTAGACCCAATTCTCCTATTCTTTCACTCTACCTGTTCTTGTTATTTCCCTCTGAAGTTTCTCTATTTTCCCCTTGTGAAAACATTATTTCCCATGCTTTTGTCAGGTAATGTACTGAGTGGAAACATATGCACGGTTCACAACCACCGACATTGAGTTGGGGTCCACTTTAAGAGGCTGCTCTCATGCGATGACGTAATGAAGTGAAGCCTTTCACTGTGCTTTATGTTCTGTGATTTTGGTTGACAATTAAGGAGTTGTTACAGTTTCCCTTAAACTTTAAAACATGCCTGCTGTTTTACTTATGAAAACCTACACTTGCATCAGCTATGCAAGGAACTGAGTTCTGGATCATCATAACCCTATTGTGAAGAAATCTCTCATCATTCCAAATATACCAACCTCAGTATGAAGTGCTTAGTTTCAATGAGCTCGTGATCTTGTTGGTGACATATGGAGGGGGTAAACCTTTGCTCTGAGCAAATGAAATGAAGTCCACTCATCCCTATAGTTTAATAAAGTCCTCTTACCATTAACGGTTTCTCAAAAGGCTTTGTTACCAGATAAAGCAACATCTCGATGAAAAAATAATTTCTCTTTTGGAAGGTGGATAATTATCTTGCAATTTATCATTTAACGGATCCTTAAGAATCAAATTAAGGAAACGTTTTAAATTCTGTCAGGAGACTCACGCAATTAGAGTGAGTAAAGCACACACACATGGCAATGACCTTCACACATTCTCTCAATTCTGCATGGGTTTATGAATAAACAAACACAATTGTGCTACCACTGATACCCCTATTTTCCCAAGTGCATCTGCACATTATTATACATGGAAATGGTGCATACTGGAAGAGATTCACTTTGTCTGACCAATTTAGCCACAGTCAGAGACAGTTTATTCTAAAACATCTCCTAATGAGATGATATTTGGAATTAAAATGGAAAGTAAGTATGGCTTATTATATTGCGCAGGACACAAAGGCAAATTCAGCAAATTGAATCATTTCTTTTTTGTTCCTCATCAAATCACGTTGCAAAAGTGTCCCGTTTTCACAGTCCATTAGCGACAAAAATGGACAAGTAAAGCATGGATGAGGGTAATCATACTCTGCATTTCCAAGCTCTTTAGTTTTGCAGAGAAAGTTCATTTGCTATCTTAGGTTCTGCAAAGATGTCCATCATCCTAAATGAGGCACGTGCCAGCATCTTGTATTTTTGTCTTCACCTGATGAGCAAAGACAGTGTGTCAGGAAATATAACGGAAATGTATTCCAAAAGCAAAGCAGTGAAGAAGATTCAGTGGTGAACGATAACTATAATAATAGACAGCAAAATAACAAGCCACAAGGGGCCAGAAAACCAAAGAGAACAGAAACTAAACATTACAGGCAACAAAGTAAACTTTAGGCTGGGAAAGGGAAAGCCAGGAGCAACTGGTTGAGGCCAGCTGGTTTGATGAGTGATCAAGGACTGTGGATGAGAACTGGGATTAAATAGGCTGCAGGAGATGAGTCTGGAAAGAGCAGCAAGTGAACCTGACCAGCCGGGCAGAGATAGGAAGGTGGCTGAATGTGCAGGCTGGGAGGTGTCAGCAGGGACAGGCCCGACAGTATCAATAGAGTGAAGCTGGTGCTGTGCTTCTACTAAACTCCACTGAAAAGAGGAAGATCATGTTAAGGAATGCAAATTAATTGTTAAAATGTCTAAATTTAGTTAATGGAGAAACCAGAGACTGGGAGAGAAAAAAACAAACAAACTGCCGGAGGAACTCAATGGGTCAGCCAGCATATGTGGAGGGAAATGGACAGTTGACATTTCAGGTTGGGACCTTTCACCTGGATTCAAAGAGTAGAGGGGAGGTAGCCAGTGTAAAGAAGGGAAGGGGTTGAGCAAGATCAGGCGGATGATAGGTGGATCCAGATGAGGAGCAAATGGATAAGGATGCATGGGAATGGCAATGGTGATGAGAGGTGATGGGTGGGGGTGATAAAGGACTGCAGTTGATCGGATCTGATGGGAGAGGAAGGTGCAGCATAGAACCAATTAAAACCCAGTGTACGCAGATTCAAAAAACTTCATATTTAGAGTCATAGATTTAAACAACATGGGAAGTCCCTTCATCCATGCCAACCAGGTTGTCTACTACATGAACTTGTCCCACTTGCTTGTATTTAACCTACATCTCTCTAACACAAGAAAAACATCAGTTGCTGGAAATCAAAAGTAACACATGCAAAATGCTGGCAAAATTCAGCACGTCAGGCAAATCTATGGAAAAAAGTAAACAGTCTACATTTGAGGCCGAGACTCTTCTTCAGGACTGAGAGGGAAAGGAGAAGATACCTGAAGTAAAAGGTGATGGGGTGTGGTGTGAAACAGGGAAGGAGGATAGCTAGAAGGTGATAAGTGAAGCAAGATGCGTAGGAAAAGTCAAGGGCAAAATGATAGGGGAAGAGAGTGGACCATAGGAGAAAGGGAAGGAGGAGAGGACCCAGGGAAAGTAAAAGGCTAATGAGAAGAGGTAAAAGGTCAGAGTGGGGAATAGAGGAAGGGGGAACATTTTGTTCACCAGAAAGAGAAATCAATATTCACACCATCAGGTTGGAGGGTACCCAGATGGAATACAAAATGTTACTTCTCTACACTGGGGGTGGCTTAACCTTGGCACAAGAGGAAGCCATTGATCAACACATTGGAATGGAAATGGCAATGGAAATCGGAATTTAAATGCTTGGCCACCGGCAGCCTTGCTTGTGGTGGATGGTATGAAAGTGTTCAAAGAAGCAGACACTGATTTATGATGGGCCTCACCAATGTAGAGGGGGAAAAGATTGTTGCTATTCAGTCTGCTATGCCCCTCAGGGTTTTATAAATTTCTAAAATATCAATGTGATTTGATGGGGGACCAAAAAGAAGGGCTGAATATATGTCTCTACTAAAGGAGATGTGAGACACTCCTTCCCTCTGTAAGCCTTGGGCAAGGTGTTGCACCCGCTTAGCTCCCCCATTCAGGGTCACATGTAGCCATGGGAGCAGGTGGCAGATATCACAGGTCCTGGTTATGTTACCACTGATGCAAGGCAATCTCTGAAGAGTATTGATAATGGCTGGGGTCACCCGTCTTGCAAAGACAGTGACCAGAAGAAGGCAATAGCAAACCACTTCTTTAGAAAAATTTGCAAAGGAAAGACAATGATTGCCTACATCATACGTCATGGCACATAATGAACAAATGGTAATCGCATCTTCAGGCTCCTACACTCCAGGAAAAATGTCCTAGCCTGTCCAGCATTTCCTTATAACTCAAGCACCCTAATCTGTGTCACATCCTCATAAGTCTTTTTTTTTAACCATCTTCAGATTAACAAAACCCTTGCTGTAGTAGGGGAAACAGAACTGTACACAGTACTCCTTCTGTTGCTTTACCAAAGTCTTATACAGCTGCAACATGACATCTCATTTCCAGTACTCAATGAAGGCAGGAGATCCTTCTTCAACACAAGGGCTACCTGTGCCACCACTTTCAAACAATCCTGTTTAATCGTGTTCTCCCATATATTGTGTAAGTTCAGAAATGTCTTCTATTTATTTGGATTAAAGTCAAAATAAATTTAATATCATCATATGTTTTTGTTATATACTGCCTTGATGCTGAGATACATCTTAGGATGCACTGGGACATATCATCTGTGCTGTAACCAGGGGTCATCAGGTGTTTCCGGACTTTCAACCTCTGACACTCTCGCTCAGGTGGCCCAGCCAAGGTTGATCATGCCCAGGTTTGTGTCCCAGCAGCATTGATCCACGAATCACACCTCTTCATCCACAGTCATCAGAAGGCTCACTCAGCAGCCTCTGTGATGGTCCTGATGGATTTTTACTTTGCAGCCCCCATAATGCCAAGGAGAGAATAGGTTCTGCACAGTGAACAACCAACAAAGCCTATACACCCCACGCATTTGGCTCGCATTATGTCCCCCACCCATCTCTGGCACTGCTCTACCACCTTCTGGTACTTGGCTTTCTTATGTACAAAAGCCTCTTCAATTTGGCCTTCCCAAGGAACTGCCAGTTCTACCATGACCACCTGCTTCGAGGCTTCTGACAGAACGACCATGTCAGGCCTTAGGGATGATGCAATGAAGTCAGGGAAGTTTAATTGCTTGCCAAGATCGACATTCATTTGGCAGACAGATACCGTGGTGAGCAAGCCTGCTGTTATCTGGGCTGAGGCTATAGTTGGTCTCCAGCTTATAGGATATTGGGTGAGATTAATTTCCTTGCGGGCGATTACAGGAAAATAAAAAACATAAAAAAATACAATTAATGGAAATACCTATGCATACAGTGCTTATAAAAATATTCATCCCCTCTTGGAAGTTTTCATATTTTATTGTTTCACAACACTGATTCACAATGGATTTAAATTGGCTTTTTTGACACTGATCAACAGAAAAAGACTCTTTCGTGTCAAAGTGAAAACAGATCTCTACAAAGTGATCTAAATTACTTGCAAATATAAAACAAAATAATTGATTTCATAATTACTCATCCCCTGCAAGTCAATATTTAGTAGATGCACCTTTGACACCAATTACAGCCTTGAGTCTATGTGGATAGGTCCCTATCAGTTTTGCACATTTGGACGCTGCAATTTATCCCCATTCTTCTTTATAAAACTGCATAAGCCCTGTCAGATTGCATGGGGATCATGAGTGAACTGCACTTTTCAAGTCCAGCCACAAATTCTCAATTCGACTGAGGTCTGGACTCTGTCTTGGCCACTCCAGGACATTAACATTGTTGTTTTTAAGCAATTCCTGTGTAGCTTTGGCTTTATGCTTGGGGTCATTTTCTTGCTGGAAAACAAATCTTCTTCCAAGTTGCAGTTCTCTTGTTTTCCGACAGGATTTCCCTGTATTTTGCTGCATTCATTTTATCCTCTACCTTCACAAGTCTTCCAGGCCCTACTGCAGTGAAGCATCCCCACAGCATGATGCAGTCACCGCCTTGCTTCATGGTAGGGATGGTGTGTTTTTGATAATGTGTCAGTGTTTGACTTATGGCGAACATAGCACTGAGTCTGATGCCCAAGCTCAATTTTGGTTTCATCTGACGATAAAATCTTCTTCCAGCTGACTTCAGAGTCTTCCATTCTCTCTGAAGGAGTCTCCAGAGTCTCCATCTGGCAAACTCTAGGCAAGATTACCCATGAGCTTGTTTTCCAATGGTGGCTTTCTGTTTGCTGTTCTCCCATAAAGCTGCAACTGGTGAAATACCCAGGCAACTGTTGTTGTATGCACAGTCTCTCCAATCTCAGCCATTGAAGCTTGTAACTCCTCCAGAGTCATCATACGTCTCTTGGTGGCCTCCCTCACTAGTCCCATTCTAGCCCAGTCACTCAGCTTTTGAGGACAGCCTGCTCTAGGCTGTGACATATTCTTTCCATTTCTTGATGATTGTCTTAACTGTAATCCAAGAGATATTCAGTGACTTGACAATCTTCTTGTATCCATCTCCTGATTTGTGGTTTTTAACAACCTTTTTGCTGAGTTGCTTGGAGCATTCTTTTGTCTTTATGGTGTAGTTTTTGCCAGGATACTGACTCAGCAGCAGTTGGACCTTGCAGATACAGGTGTGTTTTTACGACAATCGATTGAAACACCTTGACTGTACACTGTGATATCCATTTAACTAATTATGTGACTTCTAAAACCAATTGGCTGCACCAGTGATGAGTTGGTGTGTCATATTAAAGGGGGTGAATACTTACGCAATCTATTATTTTGTGTTTTACATTTGTAATTAATTTATGTCACTTTGTAGAGATCTGTTTTCACTTTGACACAAAAGTGTCTTTTTCTGTTGATCAGTGTCAAAAAAGCCAAATTAAATCCACTGTGGTTCAATGTTGTATAACAATAAAACATGCAAACTTCTGGGGGGGGGGGGCAGGTGAATACTTTCTATAGAACAACCAATATGCAAAATGAGACAAATTGTGCAATATTCAGGAAATGTTGTGCAAATCTTGGTACATAGAGTCATAGAGCACTACAGTGCAGAAACAGGCCCTTCAGCCCATCTAGACTATGGTGGCTTAGACACTAGACAGTAGAGTACTACAGCACAGTACAGGCCCTTTGGCCCTCCATGTTGTGCCGACCCATATATTCCTTAAAAATAAATACTAAACCCACACTACCCATAACCCTCTATTTTTCTTTCATCCATGTGCCTGTCCAAGAGGCTCTTAAATACCCCTAATGTTTTAGCCTCCACCACCTTCCCTGGGAAGTCATTCCAGGCACCCACAAGCCTCTGTGTAAAAAAAACTTACCCCTGATGTCTCCCCTAAACTTCCCTCCCGTAACTTTGTACATACGCCTTCTGGTGTTTGCTATTTGTGCCCTGGGAAACAGGTACTGGCTATCCACCCTATCTATGTCTCTCTTAATCTTGTAGACCTCTATCAAGTCCCCCTCATCCTTCTACGCTCCAAAGACAGAAGTCCCAGCTCTGCTAACCTTGCCTCATAAGACTTGTTTTGCAGTCGAAGCAACATCCTGGTAAATTTCCTCTACACCTTCTCCATAGCTTCCACATCCTTCCTATAATGAGGTAACCAGAAATGAACACAATACTCTAAGTGTGGTCTCACCGGAGATTTGTTGAGTTGCAACATGACCTCTCTACTCTTGAACTCAATCCCCCTATTAATGAAGCCTAGCATTCCATTGGCTTTCTTAACTATCCTATCAACCTGTGCAGCAACCTTGAGGGATGTATAGATTTGAACCCCAAGGTCCCTTTGTTCATCTACACTCTTAAGTAACCAACCATTAACCCTGTACTCAGCCTTCTAGTTTGTCCTTCCAAAATGCATCACCTCATACTTATTGGGATTGAACTCCATCTGCCACTTTTCTGCCCAACTCTGCATCCTGTCTATATCATCTTGTAACCTTCAACAACCTACAGCTCCATCCACAATTCCTCCAATCTTCATGTCATCTGCAAACTTATTCACCCATCCTTCTGTCTCTTCATCCAGGTCATTGATAAAAATCACAAAGAGCGGGGGTCCCAGGATAGATCCTTGCAGCAATTCACTAGTCACTGACCTCCAGGCAGAATACTTTCCTTCCACTACTACCCTCTGCTTTCTTCATGCAAGCCAATTTTTTTTATCCAAACAGCCAAGGTTCCACTGATCCCATGCCTCATGACTTTGTAGATGAGTCTCTCATGGGGGACCTTGTCAAATGCCTTGCTAAAATCCATGTAGACCACATCTACCGCCCAACCCTCATCAATTTCTTTTGTTTCCTCTTCAAAAAACTCAATTAGGTTCATGAGGCACAACATTCCCTTCAGAAAACCATGTTGACTATCCTTGAGTAGACTGTACTTCTCCAAATGCTTGTAGATCCTATCCTTAAGAATCCTTTCCAATAGTTTGCAGACCACCGACGTAAGACTCACCGGTCTATAGTTCCCGGGATTCTCCCTATTACCTTTTTTAAACAAGGGAACTATATTTGCCATTCTCCAATTCTCTGGCACCTCCCATGCAGCCAGAGAGGATTCAAAGATCATAGCTACTGCTCCAGCGATCTCTTCTCTCACTTCCCATAGCAACCTGGGGTATATCATGTCCGGCCCTGGGGACTTATCACTCTTGTTGTTTTTAAGAAGATCCAACACTTCTTCTTCCTTAATCTCCACATTGTCCAGCACACAAGCCTGTTCTATTTCGACCTCACCCTGATCAAGGCCCTTTTCACTTGTGAATACTGAAGCAAAGTATTCATTTAGGACCCCCCCAACCTCCTCCGCGTCCAGGAACATGTTGCCTTCTTTATCCTTTAGCAGCCCCACCTTCATTCTTGTCATCCTTCTGTTCTTCACATACACATAGAACGCCTTGGGGTTCTCCTTAATCCTACATGCCAAAGCCTTCTCATGCCCCCTTTGAGCTCTCCCAAGTCCTTTCTTAAGCCTCTCCTGCTTCCTTCTTATATCTAACATATTGTCCTTCTTCCTCTTGACGAGTTGCCTCACGTGCTTCCTCAGCCACGTTCCCTTTTCCTACCACTTTTTCTTGTCTCACTGGGACAAACCTATCCTGAACCCAGCACAAGTGGCCCCTAAGCTTCCTCCACATTACTTCTGTGCTATCGTTTTTTCCTAATCCCATCGACCTGCACCTGGACCATAGCCCTCCAAACCCCTCTCATCCATGTGCCTATCCAAACCTACCTTAAATGTTACAATGGAACCTGTGCCCTCAACCTCTGCTGGCAGTTCTGAGCAAGGAGGTTCCCACTCTTCCATCTATCACCTCCCAGATTCTTTGTTCATTCCCCTCCCTTCACAACCATCCACCTTCCCCCTTACCTGCTCTCACCTATCACCTGCCAGCTTGTACTACTTCCTGTACCTCACCTTCTTATTCTGCCTTCTGTCCCCTTCCTTTCCAATCCTGATGAAGCGTCTCATCCCAAAACATGAACTGTTCATTCTCCTCCCTAGATGCTGCATGACTTGCTGAGTTCTTCCAGCATTTTGTACATGTTGTTCACCAAGTAATCCTTCAATTAACCGATTTTAAACTCCCAACGTGCAGTGATATTTTAACTTGGATATGTGGAATCATCTACTTCAACTGTGTAGCTCCTTCTGAAGTAGTCCTTTAGGATTAACTTACTTTCACTCTGGTGCCCTGGAGTCCAAGAAGGCTAAGGAGCTAATATAGAAACTATAGATTCTTCCATAGACAGGGCCTGTGACGCTGGTACAGAAGAGGAAACGAGCCTGGGGGAGGTCAGACCTGATTATATTGAATGGCAGGGTAGGCATGAGGAGACAAATAGCCTACTTCTGCTGCATGTGCTTGGGTATTGGTGGCCTCTGGATATGATTCAGAGTAACCAACCACAATAGTACTATGCCCTGCAGGGAGCTCAACAAATGCTCAATAAATTGCATTATGCTTGCATCTTAAACCGCTTTAGACAAAGATCTCAAATTTTATTAAGTTTAATGTTGCTACCTACTGTGATGCAGCAAAGTGGAAGAAGTCTTTAAATTCCATTAGCACTCTGATATTTTGATTTGATTTCTAACAAATTAATTCTTCAGTGTGTGTTGTGCGCAAGTATTATTGGAAGATGAAGAATGGGAGACAGGCCAGAAAATTAGCTCCATGCAATCCGCCTTTCACAGGATCTTGCTGACTAATCCCAGCGATAATTTTAAACCCAGCAGTGATGGCATGGAGGGGCTGTTTCTGCAGTTTTTCACACCTTGTTATTCAAGTCATTCGTGTAAAGCCAATAGCTGCAGATTTACAGACGAGTTAAAGGCGTCAGTGAAAGAAAGCCCATTTAGGAGATCATACTTGCTAATGAATGAAAATGAGTACACCGATGCAGACGGTGTACTCGAACCTGTAATGGGAATCACGTTGGCTCATAGTCAATGCTTCTGGTGCACTGCCAACTTTCTAAGCAGGAAATGCCTCCGCTGTTTAGTTGACAGGATGGTCACTGCTCAGCATATTTGCTCTTTCATAAACAGCCTTAATATGTAAAACAAAAATTCACCATGAGTAATTTAAAAATGGATATTTATTATATTCTTAGGTAACCCAATGACCCTCAGAATTACAATAACTGATGGCTGAACTCTCTGCAGGCACACAAGATGCTGAACCATCTTCTGTCGATTTAGAAGTGGCAGATGGAGTTCAACCCATCGTAGTGTGAAGTGATTCACTTTGGATGGCCGAGTTTGAAGGCAGAATATAGGCTTAATGGCAAGATTCTTAGTGTGGAGGAGCAGAGATCCACACCCACAGTTCCCTAAAAGTGCATAGGGTGGTTCAGAAGGCTTATGGTGCATTGGCCTTCATTACTGAGGGGACTGAGTTCAGAGCTGTGAAGTAACAGTGCAGCTCTATAAAAAATAAGAGAAATTCTGCAGATGATGGAATTCCAAGCAACACACACAAAATGGTGGAGAAACTCCTTTTCCATAGATGCTGCCTTGCCTGTTGAGTTCTTCCAGTATTTTATGTGTGTGTATCAGCTCTATAAATAGTGCTTAGACCACAGTTGGAGTATTGTGTTCAGTTCTGATCACCTCATTGTAGAAAGGATGTGGACGCTTTAGAGAGAGTGCAGAGTACATTTACCAGGAAGTTGCCAGGTTTAGAGAGGAGTGTTCCACAAAGATAGGTTGAGTGAACTAGGGAATTTCTATTTGGAGTGAAGGAGGATAAGAGGTGACTTGATAGAGATAATAAAAGCCATTGATAGAATAATTTATCAGCATCTCTTTCCCAGTTGAAAATGGCTAATATGAGAAGGCATCGTTTTAAAGCAGCTGGAAGAAAGTAAGCAGGAAGTGAGTGGTAGGCTTTATATACAGAAAGTAGTAAGTGCTGGGATGGTGGGCGAGGCAGATACATCAGGGACATGGATGCCATTTGGACGTGAAGAGTTAGATTGATATTAGGGTAGATTAAAAGGGCTGCACAACATTGTGGGCTGAATGGCCTGTACTGTTGTACTGTTCTACGTTCTATGTTAAGTTGTTTTTGTGTTTTGTTAATGTGCCTGCCCTGACCTTTAATAATAGAGCTACAACTCAGTGACATAGCGAGCTACAGGATAGAAACTTTGACCGTCCGTTTATATTTATCCTGCATTAACACCATTGTTGCTTTGCCCCTCATTTTCCACAAACTTCCCACTCACCCATTTACTAGGGGTTGATTAACCTACCAATCACTCCTGAGATAATCTAGCCTCTGGGTGAAGGCGGCATCGATTCGGTGCTTGATAAGTACAATGAACACAGATAAACTTTTTTCCTACCCATCCTCCCACCATCACTGAATATAAAAAATTGTGAGATGAAAATTTAGCTGCCTCTTTTCACCATTCTGATAGACACATTGATACAGCACTAATGGTGTCATTAACTCCCACTGCAACCAATCTCTATCCACAGATCTGCAGATTGCTGAAAGATAGGTTGGTCCAAAGCCACTGCTTTCACATCGGGTCTCCTATACTTGTCAGATGCATGCAGCCCAGGAATTCGTCTACTTATCATTTGCACTTAACGTCACAGTGCTACCAGAGGGCTGCTTTGGTACCACATGCAATTATATTCTAAAGTTGAAGAAACACAGGGACAGGCATTGCTTATTTCCCATGCTCCCATCAACATTTAGACAGAAATACCAAAAGCATACTTACTGCGTCATTGGTCCTAACTGTTGGAGCTGGAGGCATACAATCTCTACACTGACCATGAGCCAATTGGAAATTGAAAATTGAAATTTATTGTACACTTAAGTTTCCTGTTACTTTGGTTTAAAATTGAAGCATTTTAAAACTCATCCAGCAGAATATGAATGCTTAGCACGAGCAGTATTCCAAGCTGTAACAAAACCATGCATTGATATACTCAGAGCAACACACACACAATGCTGGAGGAACTCAGCAGGCCAGGCAGCATCATCATGGTGTTTCAGGCCAATGTCCTGCCGAATGGTCAACTCTGCTTTTTTGCCCCATCGATGCTGCCTGGCCTCCTGAGTTCCTCCAGCATTTTGTTCCTCAGATTTCCAGCATCTGCGGATTTTCTCTTGTTTGTCATTGATAGACTCACAGAGATGTGGGCTGATTCCAACACGTACTTTAGGTTGTGTTCATTGTTAACACAAACAACACATTTCACTTATGTTTTGATGTAAATGTGATAAATTAATGAATTTGAATAAATTTGAATGATCTGAGAGGTATATGACATTGAAGCTGATCCTTCAGTTCAACATCCATACAACCAATTTATCCACTTGAGCTAGCCCTATTTGCCTTCCATTGGTCGATATCTATTTCTAAAGATTTTCTATCCATGTACACAAGAGATTCTGCAGATGCTGGAAGTCATGAGTCACACACACAAAATGCTAGAGGAACTCAGCAGGTCAGGCAGCATCTCTGGAGAGGAATAAACAGTCAATGATTCATACCTACCCATTTGTGCTTTAAACATTGTAATGTACCCAACTCTGCTATTTTCTTGGACAGCTCATCCCATGTACCTGCCACCCTCTGTGGGTAAAAATTTATACCCTTTCACCATAAATTTATGGCTTCTCATTTCAGACTCAACTATCAAGAGAAAAAAATTCAGTGACAATTTATCTTATCTATGCCCCTCATGCTTCTATGTATGTAAATTTATAATGTCGCCACTCAGCCTCTAATGCTCCAGGGAAATATGCCCCAGCCTTTCTATTCTCTCCTTTCAATTCAAACCCTTCTGTCCCGGTAATAGCTTTGACAATATTTCTAACTTAGTTCAAGTGTTCAAAGGGCCATTTATCATCAAAGTATACAACTCTGCAATTTTTCTCTGAGTAGCCATGAAACCAAGAAAGGTAGCATTCTTCCAACAGCTGGGCAACCAAAACTGCACACAGTACGCTGATACCTTGTAAATTCAGAACATGACATCCCACCTCCTGTACTCATACTCTGACCAATGAAAACAAACATGCTAAACAGTTTCTCCATCACCATTTTCAATGAGCTATATATGTGTATCACTCTTGGTTGTACTGAGAGATTCTTTCTTGAACACAAGAAATGGTGTCCTCAGTTAAATCATTTTAAGCCAATAATGTTATTCTCCTTTAGTTCTGATCCAGCAGAATATTCAGCATCAGAATTAGGTCTAATGTCACTAATGTCAAGCACTGTCTTAGGCACATACTGTATATGTAGCTAGGGTGTCTAAGAATTTTACACAGTACTGTGATAATTTTATGCATTGCACTGTACTGCTATGGCAGAAAAAACAAATGTCATGACATATAAGACCATAAGGTATAGGAATAGAAGTAAGCCATTCAGCGCGTCGAGTCTGCTCCCCCATTCCACCATGGGCTGATCCAATTCTTCCAGTCATCCCCACTCCCCTGCCTTCTCCCAATAATCTTTGGTGCCCTGGCTAATCAAGAACCTATCTATCTCTGCCTTAAATATACCCAATGACTTGGCCTCCACAGTCTCTCGTGGCAACAAATTCCATAGATTTACTACCCCCTACGATGAAAGTAAAGTAATTTCTCTGCATCAAATTCTCCACGTATCTGAGTGATGATAAACCCGATTCTGAGACTGAGATTGGGAGGCGGTGGGCAAGGAGAGGGGAATCATAGTTGGGAAAAGGGGAAGGAATACGAGAGGGTAGGGAGTGGGAAGCACCATAGAGACAATCTGTAAGGATCAATTGTTTGGAATCAAATGACCTTGTCTGGTGTCTCAGGGCTGGTTAGATTTGCCCCCACACCAGCCACGGCCTCTGGCACTCCTCTGCCACATGACCCACAATCCTCCTGTGGCACTCCACCTTCACCATTCCCATTATGCTTTGCTCCCACCGGTTTCACAAACTCACTCTCCACTCCATGTTGACGAATACAGTACTGTGTAAAAGTCTTAGGCACCCGATATATATATATATATATATATAAGCCTAAGGCTTTTACACAGTACTGTATGTCATGAAATTTATTGCTTTGTGGCGGCAATACAGTGTAATACATAAAATACTACAAATTACAGTAAGAAATATATTCAAAAATAACAAAGTAAGAGTGCAAAAGGCATGCGTTGAAAGTTAGGTGCTAATTTTAAAAGGGATGAGAGAGGCAAGTTTTTTTACTCAGAGAGTGGTGGGGGCAGGGAATGCACTGTCAGGGGTGGTGATAGAGGCAGATACATTAGGGACTTTTAAGAGACATTTAGATGGGGACAATAATGTGAGGAAACTGGAAGGATATGGACGTTGTATAGGCATAAAGGACTAGTTTGGTTGGCCATTTGATTATGAATTTATTTGGTTCAGCACAACATTACGGGCCAAAGGGCCAGTTCCTGTGCGGTACTGTTCCATGTTCTATGTTCCAAACAGAGAGCAAATATCGTGCAGTTTTCATGGGCAGGTTCTTTATCCAACAAAGACCTGATGACAGAGGGAAAGAAGCTGTTCCTAAAATGTTGAATGTGTGCCTTCAAGTTTCTGTACCTTCTCTCTGATGGTAGTAATAAGAGAGCACAGCAGAAAAAAATAATAATTTGTCTAATGGTGACAATCAAGTCACCCATTTTGTAGTGAGTGTGTGAGTGATGCTTTGTTGATACAGCACAGCAGTTTGCCTTCTTCAACAGCTGATACAAAATGTTCTCATCGTTCTCGCTTAAAATGCCATGTTACATCTTTATATTTGCATTTCTTACATAGCATTAATGTCAACATCATCCATAAATTGAATCTAAAACAACCCGTGTCCGAACATCGTCTAATTGTGGCCCTCTGATGATAGTTCTCTTATCTCACATGCAGCATGTGTTTTGTGGTTTGTCCGTGACGTGAGCTTAAAGGGAATACGAATCTGGTTTATTATCTCTGATATATGTCATGAAATTTGTTCTCATTGTGAGAGCAGTACAGTGCAACTCATAAAAAATTTCTTTAGTTAAATAATTAACTTATTGATATACAGTGCAGAATAGGCCCTTCTGACCCTTCGAGCCGCGTCATCCTGCAATCCCTTGACTTAACCCTAGCCTAATCATGGGATAATTTACATTGAGCAATTAACCTACCAACCGGACGTCTTTGGCATGTGGGAGGAAACCAGAGCACCCAGAAGAAACCCACATGGTCACAGGGAGAATGACAAACTCCTTACAGGCAGTAGCAGGATAATAAAAAATAATATAAATTAATGGAGCAAAAGAATACTGCAAGAATAATACTGAAATACTATATTAAAGAGCAAGGGTGTTCATGGGTTCATATCTGGGCTATGACCTCTTCTCATTACTGCCACTCAGAAATCTGTTGGTGCAGGGGAAAAAAGCTGTTCCTGAAACATTGAATGTGCATCTTCAGGCTCTTGTATCTCCTGTCCTGAACACACAATGGATGTTACAGCCTTTGATGCATATCTTACATGGATAGAGCACCAAGGCGTGCTTGCTTTACCATGAATTTTCAAGAGTCACACTTGAACAGTAAAAGAGATGTAGTTTGCCATTCCCTATGGTAACAAATGTGCGCCTCAGCTCCACTTTGCAAACTCCACTGAACTGAAGAAATACTAAGCAACTTTTTACGTCTGACGCAAGAGATTTTGTAGACATTGGAAACCTTGAGCAACAAGCACAAGATGCTGAAGAAGCTGAACAAACCAGGCACCATCTATGAATATAGAAGGGGCATAGGCCAGGTGGGCCAGAATTCGACTCCTTTCCTTTCCTTTCCAGTTCCAATGAAGAGTCTTGACCCAAGACATTGTTTTCCCTCCATAGATCCTGCCTGACCTATTGAGTTACTCCAGAATTTTATGTGTGCTCCTCAAATCTTTATGTTTACCTGTGCCAGCTTTGGGACTTTAGCTAGCATCTCATCCCAACGGTGACACTTCTGTCAATGTAGCGCTTCCTTGGTGTTACACTGAAACATTGTACTGAATCCAGAAGACACTGCTTTGCTGGAACCTGGAGTAACACACAACCTCCTGGAAATACGCAGCAAATACGCAGCAGGTCGAGCAGCATCTGCATGAAGAATTACTGATGTTTTGGTTTGAAATCCTGTGTCAGGACTGAGAGAGAGGGCTGATATAAAGGGTGAAGGAGGAAGAGGTATGAGATCCTTGGTGTCCTCTCTCACCACTCCCATTCTTCAATTACTACTAGCCAACCCCTCCCCACTCATTATCCCGATGCAGGGAATCAACGCAAAACATTGAAAGTTCCTTTGCCCCCTGCAGATGTTACTCAACCCACTGAGCTCCTAATGTTGAATTAGGCTGCAATTATTTACTTATTACAGATACAGCATGGTAACAGGTCCTTCCTGCCCAAAGGGCCCTAGCTGTTCAATTCTACCCATGTGACCAATTAACCTACTAACTTTGGAATGTTGGAGGAAAGCAGAGCACTTGGAGGAAACCCACATGGTCACAAGGAGAATAGATAGATAGATATACTTCATTGATCCCGAGGGAAATTGAGTTTCGAATATACAATCTCCTTACAAGCAGTGGTGGAGACAGCATGGTACCATAGTGGTTAGTGTAACACACTGCTGTACCAGCGACCTGGGTTCAATTCCCGATGCTGTCAGGAGTTTGTACATTCCTCCGTGACTGTGTGGGACCCCTCCGGGTGCTCCAGTTTCCTCCCACGATCCAAAGACCTACCGCCTGGTGGGTTAACTGGTCGTTGCAAATTGTCCCGTGATCGGGCTGGGGTTAAATTGTGGGGGGGGGGGTCACTGGACGGTGCATCTTGAAAGGCTGGACGATCCTACTCTGCGCTGTATTTCAATAAACAAGTAAACAAATAAAGTCCATCAGTTCAGATATCTGGAGTGAGAATTGCATTTGGTTCAGCTAATTCTGCCTTTCAGAGAAATAATTTACATACCTCAATACTGCAAGATGAATGTCAAATAATTTATTAGATCTGGAAATCAGAATTGACACAGGAACAAAGAGCCAATATAAAGAAGCACCACAATTTCTTGTTATATGATGAGACTACTGTGGGAACAAAGGACCCTACCATCTGTGCTATTACTTCTTCTCATTACTGCCATCAGGCAGGAGCTCCAGGAGCATGAAAACCCACAGCTCAAGGTTCGACACCAGCTTCTTCCACACTGCTCTCAGGGTCTTGAACTGAGCAGAAGGTTCCTTACAAAACTTCAGACTATATATTTTTTCTCTCACTCATCTTGCAGTAGTGACCTTATATATTTTTTTTGTGTGAATTATGTATAATTTATGCTAATTTAAGTTGATGCTAACTTAAGCTTGTCAAGTAATTTGCTCTTGATACAAAAGAAAAGCAAATTTTCATGACATTTATACCCTGGGTATGTGTGCCCATGACAACAGTAAACTGGATCTGTCATTGCAGGCACTAACCCTCTGCAAACTGCCTTTTCTAAAGGCTCCCTTCTGGAAAGTGGTATAAAGCTATTAATACAAAATTTCACATCAACTTAAAATTTTTCCCCCAGGAAGTTAATTTGATCAATCATTCTATCTAATCCTTCATCTTCTTGTATCTTTTACCCCATCACTGCACTGTAAACACTTTAAACCACTTTTATAACACAAACACGAGGAAATCTGGAGATGCTGACAATTCAAGCAACACATACAAAATGCTGGTGGAACGCAGCAGGCCAGACAGCATCCATAGGAAGAAGCACAGTCGACGTTTTGGGCTGAGACCCTTCGTCAGGACTAACTGAAAGAAGAGATAGTAAGAGGTGGGAGGGGGAGATCTGAAATGATAGGAGAAAACAGGAGGGGGAGGGATAGAGCTAAGAGCTGGAAAGTTGATTGGCAAAAGGGATACAAGGCTGGAGAACTCTGCTCTCAAATGCATCTCTCCCATTTCACGCTCATCTGCTCTCACCCCATCCTCCCGCCACCCCACTAGGGATAGGGTTCCCCTGGTCCTCACCTACCACTCCACCAGCCTCCGGGTCCAACGTATAATTCTCCGTAACTTCCGCCACCTCCAACGGGATCCCACCACCAAACATATCTTTCCATCCCCCCTTTTTGCTTTCCACAGGGATCACTCCCTACACGACTCCCTTGTCCATTTGTTCCCCCCCATCCCTTCCCACTGATCTCCCTCCCAGCTCTTATCCTTGTAAGCGGAACAAGTGCTACACATGCCCTTACACTTCCACCATCCTAGGCCCCAGACAATCCTTCCAAGTGAGGCAACACTTCACCTGTGAGTCAGCTGGTGTGATATACTGAGTCCGGTGCTCCCGATGCGGCCTTCTATATATTGTATAAGGTGTGTGGTGCAGAGTATATTGGCTGATTGCATCACAGCCTGGTATGCCTTTGAATGGAAAATCCTTCAAAATGTAGTGGGGAAGGCCCATTTTATCATAGGCAAAGCGCTCCCCACAATTAAGCATATCGACAGAGTGCTGTTACAGGAACGCAGCATCCATCATCAGGGACCACCACCAAATCAAATCAAATTCAAATAAAATTTAATTATCATTCAAATCATACATAGGTAGAGTTGAATGAGTCAGCATTCCTCTAGGCCAAGGTGCAAAACATTCAAAATAACAAGCAAACATTCAAAAATAGCTAGTAACATAATTCAAAATATTGAGTAAAGAAGCATATTCACTTAAAAAAAACATATAGTTCAAGACCCTGAGCGACAATGACCAGCATCCCTCACCTGGTCTGCAGCAGCAGGCAAGCCTGAGGCTTGAGGCCTAGTTCTTGCAACAATTGAAGCTACACAGCTTCAACTGTCCCACCACCAGACAGGGGTAACTGTCCAGGTCATGCTCTTTCTTACTGCTCTATCAGGAAGAAGGTACATGAGCCTCAGGGCTCTCACCAACAGGTTTAGGAAACAGTTATTACCCCTCACTCAACTTTACTCGCCATCACTGAACTATTTCCACAACTCATGGACTCACTTTCAAGGACTCTGCATCTCAGGTTCTCAATATTTCTTTCTTCTGTATTTGTACAGTTTGTTGTCTTTTGCACACTGGTTGTTTGTCTGTCCAGTTGGCTGCAGTCTTTCATTGATTCTATTACGTCTCTTGGATTTACTGAGTATGCCCACAAGAAAATGAGGAAATACGAAGGGTGATTGCTAAGTTTGTGGCCTAAGGTAGGAGTCAATTTTAGGAAACCTAGCACACTTATTTTTCCTACATTTACACACTTAGTCCAGTGGTTGTGGAGCATACGGATCCTTTCTTTGTAGATGTTGGCATCTTGGACCTCCAGGAAGTGGTCCACAGCAGGGGTGATTGATAAGTTCGTAGCATAAGGTAGAAGGAGATGAGTTATACAGCACTCTTTACATGCACATGCAGTTCATCTCCTTGAGTGATCATGCAGGAAGTTTGAAGTTAATAACTCATCAGTTAAAAATGCATCAGGGCTGATTGATAAGTTCATGGCCTAAGGAAGAAGGAGATGAGTTATTTACTTCAGACTTTCTGGAGGTCCAAGATCTGTATGGTCCACGACCACTGGACTAAGTGTGTAAATGTAGGAGGGGACTATGTTGAAAAATAAATGTGCTAGGTTTTCTAAAATTGACTCCTTCTACCTTAGGCCACAAACATATCAATCGCCCCTCCTATGTACTTTGATAACAAATTTAAGTTGAACTGTGAACTTTTGAACATTTTACTCCAACTTTATTATTAGATAGAGTAGTTCTTTATTCTTTATAATTGTTGAATACTGTTTTTTGTTGCATGCCATGCCCTAAGCAACACACCACAGCAAATTCCTTAATAGAGTGGATTCTATTTAATTGGGACACATCAGAACCAGTACATTTTACCCTCCTGATTTGTCCTGATTTGCTGAAGTTTCATAGAAATAGTTAAAAAGGTATAAAAATGACAAACTACTGTTTAACAGAGTATCAGCTTATGTATTTAAATGAAATACAGAACAAATTAGAACACTGCCAATACTACAACAGTACTATAAAACTGTAGTTCCTAGTAATTATCAATGGATGAATTCATCCAGTGTACATTGCCATGTTCTTTTGATTGGCTGTAAATGAACAAAATCAGTGCAGACACCTAGTGTCGACTGCCTTCTTACAATGCTTTTGATGATTGCATGCTCCAAACCTTTATTTTCATTATAATACTCATGATTATTGTTGATATCTTCAAATTCTTAGTTTTTCACTTGTTGAAGTAGTGAATCATTTCAGTTTCACTCCTGTCCAAATCTGGCATCATTAAGTTTGAATGCTTGAAAAAACAGTGAGCAAAACAGTTCTGAATTATCTTGCTGCTTAATTCTCGCCAACTATCAATGACAAACATCATTGCTTTTAGAACACAAACACACACAACTGATGCTACTTAAAAACTGTTCACTCTAAAAACAGTGCACTGTCTAATGGCTACAACAAGTGTATGCATCTGATGTTAGTTGGAAACTTTTCGACAACATTCTCCTGTCCCAGTTAAGCAGTGTAGTGTCCCAAACAAATGAAGGGAAGCCTGGTTATTTTCTCAATTATATTTTGATCTTCAAGAGTTGTCCCAAATAAGTGGTTGCCGCAATTAACTAATGGCCTAATTAACCGGAATCCACTATATTTCTGTAATATGAAAGTTGTATGCGATTGATCCATGTGGTAAGAATAAAGATGGGCCATGGCGACGGCCTGTGACTTTCCTTGGAGTAAAGATGAATCCTACTCCATCAACTGGTAAAGCCTGTTCTTGGACACAACAACTCATTCACTGTTCACTTGGGGCTTACACTCTGTCAGAGTAAGGTAGCATCAGGGGACAGCCTCAGTTCTCATGGAGCTTTTGTAAGAGACCCCGAGAGAGATCTTTGACATAATGAAGGCCTTGGATTTCATAGTCTCCAAGATTGCATTACAGGTTGCATCATGGTCTGGTACAACAATTCAAATGCTCAGAAGCACAAGAAGCTGCAGAGTGTAGTGGACTGAGCCCAATAGAGGTGCTGTCTTAAAAAGGCAACATCTATCATCAAAGATCCCGTCCATCTGGGGCATCCCATTTCAGATGGTGAGGCGGAAGCATAGAGGAGCAAGATAGAACAGCTGTTTGAGTGGTGTTGCAGTAACAACCTTGCTCTCAATGTCAGTAAGACCAAAGGACTTCAGAAAAGGGAAGTCAAGGGAACACGCACCCATTCTCATTGAGGGATCAGAAGTGGAAAGGGTGAGCAGTTTCAAGTTCCTGCTGCCAGCATCTCTGAGGATCTATCCTGGGCGTAACATATCAATGCAATTACAAAGAAAGCACAGCATAACTATATTTTGTTGAGCATTTAAGGAGAATTCGGGTGTCACCAAAAATACTTGCAAATTTTTATATATAGGTGCCGCAGAGAGCATTCTAACTGGTTGCATCACTGTTCGGTGTAGAGGGGCCACTGCACAGGATCAGAAAAAGCTGCAGAAAATTGTGAACTCAGCCAGCTCTATCCTAGGCATGAGTCTCCCCAGCATCCAGAACATCTTTAAAAGGCAATTCTTCAAAAAGGTGGCATCCATCATTAAGGACGTAGATCACCCAGAAGATGCCCTCTTCTCATTGCTACCATCAAAGAGGAGATATAGGAGCCTGAAGACACACACTCAATGATTGAGGAACATCTTCTTCCCCTCTGCCATCAGATCTCTGAATGGACAATAAACCTATGAACACTACCTCAGTATTTTCTCCTCTCTTTTTGCACTACTTATTTAATTTAATTTTCTCTTTTATATATACTTAGTGTAATTTATAGTTTTGTGTGGGCACATGGCCAAGTGGTTAAGGCATTGGACTAGCGACCTGAAGGTCGTGAGTTCGAGCCCCAGCCAAGACAGCGTATTGTGTCCTTGAGCAAGGCACTTAACCACACAGTGCTCTGCGACAACACTGGTGCCAAGCTGTATCGGCACCTGCCCTTCCCTTGGACAACATCGGTATCGTGGAGAGGGGAGACTTGCAGCATAAGCAACTGCCGGTCTTCCATACAACCCTGCCCAGACCTGCGCCCTGGAGAGTGAAGACTTTCCAGGCGCAAATCCATGGTCTCACAAGACTAACGGATACCTTTATTATGCATTGCAATGTACTTTTGCCACAAAACAAAAAATTTCATGGGATATGCCAGTGATAGTAAACCTGATTCTGAACATGACAATAAGCTTGAATTATCTTTCATTAGGAGAGCCCTGGAGGCTTCCAGCCAGGTTCCAAACTTTGAGATTACGGCACCCTGAACTGGGGCTGTGCCATTGGTGGAAAGAGTTGCTGGGATAATCCTGGTAGACTGCATCCTGAGATCAATGGCTCCTCACCTTCCTGGGATGGTCTCAGTTTCACAGCCTTGGGTTATACAGAATTCTGCCTCTCACTACATCTCCTCCCCTTGAATTGGGGAGGTCAGGAAAATCCTTCCCAGTCAACAGCACGGAGAGTATGGTTCCCTGAACAAGGGAAAGGAGCTCTAATGAAAGTTTGCAAACCTAACCAACATGTTGCCTAACGAAGAACATGGACAACAGAACAGTACAGCACAGGAACAGACCCTTCAGCCCACAGTTTTGTACCAACCAATTAAATTAGTCATCAAATGGTTAACTAAACTAATCCTGTCTACCTAAGCAATGATTATATCCTTCTATTTCCCTCACGTTTATGTGCCCATATAAACATCTTTTAAAAGTCCTGAATGTATCTGCTTCTGCCACCTCTTCAGGCAGGCATCCACCACACTCTGTGTTAAAAAAAAAACTTGCCCTTCATATCTCCTTAAATAACCCCTTAAATCCATGCCATCTGGTATTAGACTTTCCAACCCCGTGAAGAAAGATTCTATCTGTATCTGTGCTTATAACATTATAACTCCCTTTCAGATCTCCCCTCAACCTCCAGGGAAAATAACCCAAGTTCGTCCGACCTCTCATTACAGCACATGCCCTCTAATCCAGGCAGCATCCTGGTAAACTTCATCTGCATCCTATCCAAAGACTCAATATCCATCATGTGGAGTATTTATAGACTTTTGTGTTTTTGTTTCAGGTTTTCAGCATCTCCAGGTTTTGGGTTTCAATACTGAGGAGGAGTTGTTCGGCCAGATGCAGACAAACAACTGGCCACCTGAAATCTTTCCTGAGGCTTTGACCAATTGCTTTGAATGGACATCATGGGTGCTGGAGAGCAAGGGGCGTGGGAGAGAATGGGATGGTGGCTGAGGATGTGGGGATACAAGCAGAATATGGTTTGAAGCTTCAGAGAGAAAGTGAGGGGGTGAAATGCCCGGAAAGGGGAGCAGGTTAGACAGAAAAGATAAAAAGATTAAAAATGAGTTTTACTTGTCACATGTACATTCAAACATACAGTGAAATGCGCCATTTGCATCAACAACCAACACTGTCTGAGAAAATACTAGGGGTAGCTCGCAAGTGTCGCCATGCTTCTGATAACAACAAAGTATGCCCACAAGTTACTAACTCTAACCTGCACGTCTTTCGAAATTTGGAAGGAAACCAGAGCTCCTGGTGGAGACCCACATGGTCATGGGGAGAATGTACAAACTGCTTACAGGCAGTGCGAGGGATTGAAACCCGATTTTCCTCTCAAGGGCATTGTAAAGCATTACGCTAACTGCTAGCTATTCAAAGCAAATTTGTGAACTTGGTCTTAAAATTTGCATCTCTGTAGAGAGACCAACAGTCCTTCAAGATGAGAGGGGTGAGTTTAAAGAAGATGCACATGGGCAAGTTTTCTTTTACACAGAGAGTGGTAGGGCAGCACAGTAGTGTAGTGGTAACCGTAATGCTTTAAAGCAGCAGTGATGCAGGTTCAATTCCTGCCGCTGTCTAATAGGAGTTTGTACAAGACTAACTAGTAACATTCTGAGACTAACTAGTGATGGTTCCTCCTGCAAGAACTTTGTCCAATTTTCCTTACAATGCCCTAAAATAAGGACTGACATTATTCTGTGCCTGACTGAAGTGTAAATCGTACTGGGTTTCTAGATGATAACTGGAAATGATCAATTGAACCTGAAGCATTACTGAAATAATTATCACTTCAGTCAACATTTTTAAACCCTTGAGCTTATAAAACCCTGAGTCATGGTCTGGACTGAACAGCAGCAGGCATCCATGTTTCATTGCTCCAATTCCCCAGAGTGTGGTCAGCTGACAGTATCCCTTTAATACTTCTTTTTTAGCCCTTAACTCCGAGTGGAGTCATCGGGACACTGTCATGATGGCGTTTTTTTAGCAGGCTTTCTTATTTTTATGAGGCCGAGTTGCTAGCTTGACGCTCAACCCAGCATGGATGGAAAGTGTGCAAGGGAGCCGGCTGGATTTGAACTTGGGAGCCTTCGCTCGGAAGTCTGGTGCTAATGCCACTATGCCACCAGTCGGCTTCTTTAATACTTAGACCGCAAATAATTGCCTGCCGAATTCCTTCATGGAAAGTCTGTATTTAAAGGCCTCGTGCCGAGCACTCAGTGCTCAATCGTAGGAGTTCCATTTATAGTTGAAGTGGCGACTTGAAAAAGAAACAAAAACCGTTAAAGAGACTGAATGAGGGAATTAACATTGTGTCGAGCTTCCAAGTAACTGAGTTCCAAGTCAAAAATAAGTACGCTTGATCCTTTATAATAAAACCAGCAAAGATGAGTGATCAAAATTTGCAATATTAGTGAAATTAACGACAACAGAATCAGCGATCAACAAAAAAAAAAATCGATTCTCTGCTTCACCCCCTCTCTAACTCAATTAAACTTTTGGCACAAAGGGTGAATATGTGACTATTCTCAATTACTTCTGCCATGCCCAAACCCATGTGACAAATTACCATAACCCAAAATAAAATGCACAACACAAAATATGATACAGGCCGACAGAAAATAGACATATGGCTCCTGTACTAGTACTATCATTTGTGATTTCACCTTTGGATTTAATTTGTGTCATCTTGTTTATTTTGAGTCTGAGTCTGAGTTAATTCTAGACGTTACTCTGCACTTGGGTTCACCACCTTCCATAGTTCTCTTGCACCTTGCATTACAATTGAACTTCCAGGTAGTTATGTAGTGTATTTCATAGACCTGAGTGTCTGAGGGACATTTTACTGACTTCTTTACTTCTGCAACGGTTGAACAAGTTCTAAAATTATAAAAGAAAATGAAAGAAAGTTCAATCCTCACATAAAATGCTGGAGGAACTCAGCAAGTTAAGCAGCATCTATGGAAATAGTTATACAGGCAATATCTATTCATAGATCATCTATTCATTGAAGCTGACAGTTTCCTGATTGGTCAGGGCATCAAAGGATATAGCAAGACAACAATTGTATGTGGTTGAGTGGGATCTGGGATCAGCCAATGGTGGAATGATGGAGAGATTTGATGGGCTGAATGGCCTAATTCTGTTCCTATATCTTATTGTCATATGGTCTATCTATTGCAGTATCTGCAGGGTCTTAGCCTTAAACTGACTGCTAATTCCACCCCCCATAGATGCTGCCTGACTTGCTGAGTTGCTCCAGAATTTTATGTGTATTGCTCATGATTTCCAAAATCTGCAAACTTTCTTCTGTTTAAAAGTTTCATGCCTTGAGGTTTTGAAGTAATTTGTATACAAGGTAAGCCTCTTTTAATTTCTCACTGTACAAATTCACTTCTGGGTAATTGGAAACATATTCAAGTGTTGTTTAGCCTGAAGGATAGAGATGAGAATGTGGTATTTAATACACCATTAAATATAGATGAGAACATGACAGTCAGTTCACAAAGTTTCCAGCGCAAAAGATTATGCTAAAAGGACAATTAATAGATTGCAATACATTATTCCATTCATTCATCAGGGCAGGAAGTATGGATGTGTTTATGTATTGCGATCTTTTGTAGCCAGTATCAATGAAGAATATATCAATAAAACAGATATAGAAAAGATTTGTTTTAATCAATTAATTAAACTTCAATCAACGTTGCAATGCAGACAATATCTAAAATTGATTTTGGTGGGAAAATTAGTTTTAAACATTCGTCTTATTTTCTGGAATGGATAATGTATCACACTGAACCGTATAGGATCGATAGCGAGAATGTGACAAATGCGCACAAGGCTCTGACCACACTATGAATCGATTGAACCTCCTATGCAAAGAAGGTCCTCTCCTTTTTTTTTTAAACATGGGCTTTTGATTGCACATGTTTTTTTGTCTCAGTGGTCTGTTGTTCCTGAGTTGCCTTGTGTGCTTCAAGGCTGGCGTGACTCTGTAAAAATGTTTAATCTCACTATTCCATTGCCATTTTGGCTCTGCACATATGTATCTCATATTTGAAGCAGCTGTCATCTACTGAGACTTGTAGACTATTGCCTGACCTGGAAGAGATTTACATATGAAGAGGAAGATGGGAAATTGTTTATGTGCATTGGATTAGGACTTAGAATGTGTGTCTGAACAGATAAATGAGAGTCAGAATATTTTTTTAATTGACAAGTAATTGAAGAGTAATGTTGGATCCTGGTGTTTTTGTGATCTAGAGGTTCTTCTGAAGTCAAGAATGAGGAATAAAACTTGTTGCTCACAGCTGTTCTATCAAGTGTTACAAGAATGAAGAACAAAGAAAGAAAGAGGAGCTAAGAGAACAAAAAGACGAAGAAGTTATCTCAGTCAAACTGGTGATTTAAAAAATTCTAGTGATAACATTTAATCTATAAAATAACCAGATTCAAGTGATGTGACACCCGCTGCAGAAAAGCTGAAAAACTTCCAGAAAAATACAGAATCAAATGCAGCACCATTACTCAAAAATTCACTGAACAATTACATGTATATGGATGAAGTACAAAATTATGATATAATTAAATAAATACACAGCATATATAGAGTAATGTGTAAAAGTCTTAGGCACATATGTATACTTTATTTATACCTTACTGTCACCAAACAATTGATACTACAACGTACAATCATCACAGCGATATTTCATTCTGCGCTTCCTGCTCCCTGGATTAGAAATCGATGGTAAATATTAAAAATTAAATTATAAATCATAAATAGAAAATAGAAAAATGGAAAGTAAGGTAGTGCAAAAAACCGAGAGGCAGGTCCGGATAGTTGGAGGGTACGGCCCAGATCCGGCTCAGGATCCGTTCAGCAGTCTTATCACAGTTGGAAAGAAGCTGTTCCCAAATCTGGCCGTACGAGTATTCAAGCTCCTGAGCCTTCTCCCGGAGAGGAGAGGGACGAAAAGTGTGTTGGCTGGGTGGGTCATGTCCTTGATTATCCTGGCAGCACTGCTACGACAGCGTGCTGTGTAAAGTGAGTCCAAGGACGGAAGATTGGTTTGTGTGATGTGCTGCGCCGTGTTCATGATCTTCTGCAGCTTCTTCCAGTCTTGGACAGGACGACTTCCATACCAGGTTGTGATGCATCCTAGAAGAATGCTTTCTACGGTGCATCTATAAAAATTAGTGAGGGTTTTAGGGGACAGGCCAAATTTCTTTAGTTTTTGGAGGAAGGAGAAGATGGCGGCGCGACGCAGCACGCGCGGCCATTCCGAATTGATATCGTATCTGTGAAGTAGGATGCCGTGCACAAATCTGATTTGATAGAGACAGGCATGAAGAAGCACGGAGGAACATCTGGAGTAACTTCTGAAATGCCTGCTTCGCTGCCGCTGCTACTGCGCGATCGAGAATCTCTGGAGGGAAGGCCCCAAATCCTCGGCCTTGCCTATTGCCTGTTGCCGGGTTCGAAGCGATCGCAGAGATGGTGCTCGGTGCATCGGTGTCGGGGAGCTGGTCGGAGGCTCGGAGTTTTTGGACGGACTTGGAGTCGGACTGTGGTTGGATGCTTCCGGGATGCTGCATTGGCAAGTCTGCGGCGCTGGAGGTTTACCGTCTGCGTGAGGTGATGGGACTTTCGAGAGACTCTGAGATTTTACCGTGCCCATGGTCTGTTCTTATCAAATTACAGTATTGCTTTGCATTGTTGTAACTATATGTTACAATTATGTGGTTTTTGTCAGTTTTTCAGTCTTGGTTTGTCATGTGTTTCTGTGATATCATTCTGGAAAAACATCGTATCATTTCTTAATGCATCATTACTAAATGACAATAAAAGAGGGCTGCGTGTCCTCATTATCCAATAATCTAATCTAATCTAAGTAAAGGCGCTGGTGGGCCTTCTTGGCAGTGGACCCTGCTTGGTTGGACCAAGTCAGGTCATTTCTGGTATTGACCCTGAAGAACTTAAAGCTTTTGACCTATTCCACTTGCGCACCACCGATGTAAATTGGGTCGTGCGGTCCGCTACTCCTTCTGAAGTCAACAACCAACTCCTTCGTCTTAATAGTGAGGGTGCCTAAGACATTTTCACAGTGCAAGCAAGCATAGGAAAATTTTATACCATAATTCAACAGTAATAAATAGCAGGGTTATGTATCACCAATCAATTTAATTCGCACTGTTGTCTGTGAGGAGTTTGTACATTCTCCCCATAACACCGATGGTTTACTCTGACTGCTCCAGTTTCCTTCTACATTCCAAACTCCTCACAGACAACAGTGCGAATTAAATTGATTGGTGATCACCGGCTTTGTGAAACGTTGAGCTAACAGCTACACTGCTGTGCCATGATAATTAGTTAATAAACTGACAATTATGAAGACCTTCACTTGGGTAAGGAGATCTGCATCAACTACAAGAATATCTCATGCATCTCACAGAATTTGTAAATAGAATCATCCAATATAACAGGTACTGAGTGGCTATTGTGTTAGCACTTTGAGAGAAAAATCTAATTGAAATCATATCTCTTCTCTCTACATAACCCTGCTATTTGTTACTGTTGAATTATGGTATAAAATTTTCCTATGCTTGCTTGCACTGTGAAAATGTCTTAGGCACCCTCACTATTAAGAAGAAGGAGTTGGTTGTTGACTTCAGAAGGAGTAGCGGACCGCACGACCCAATTTACATCGTTTTTAATCCTCATGTATGTGAAGGATGTAAGAAATGAGGTCAATTCAATTCAATTCAAGACATAATGATAATTGAATGTCTCACCAAGCCAAAACCTAATGCATTGTAAAAGTAGAATGTCGTTTAATTTCATATATTTTTGTGAAATTGTCCTAATTTTTCCATTTATATCACTTCTAAGTAGAAATATAATTAATAAATTTACTGGAAGTTCTGTAAAAATAAGAACTACTTGTTTCTCTTTCAACCAGACAGACAGAAAAGTAAATTGATTTGATAATTATGGATTGTTCTGTAGTTTCCATGGTTTTAGTTTTAACAAAAGAAAACTAATAAAAAAACTGGAGAAATAAATTTAGCTACTCACAAAGTGCTGAAGGAACTTAACAAGTCAGGCAGCATCTATTAATGGAAATCAATAGTCAACATTTCAAGTTGAGGGTCTTCACCAGCCATCTCCTTTCAATGGTATTATTTAATTTTGGTATTCAGCAGCAACATATTTAGCTAGTATGGGTGCTTACATGCCCGCAAGAAAATGATTCTCAGGGTTGTGTAGTATATAGTGACATGTAAGTACTTTGATTAATAAATTTACTTTGAACTTTGAACTTTAAAACTTCAAAATCAGTGCATGCTGCCTGACCCACTCAACATGTCCAGCATTGTCTACTTCTGTGTCAGATTTCCAGCTCCTGCAGTATTTTCCTTTCTTATTTATGGTAGTTTAAGTCTGACTTCTAAGCTGCCTGCCTCAAGGCAAAATATGTGCTGAAGAACAGAAGACTTGCATCTCCAGGTTGCCTTCTATACCCAGAGCAGTTTACTGTTGCTGTGTTTGATTCAGTAGTCTTTGCTGTAATACAGGAAACAGCGGTCAATTTACACATCATAAACTTCCACAAATGATAAGGACATGATAACTTCATGATCTGTTGTAATGAAGTTCTTTGAGGAGTAAATGGACAGGACACTAAGGGTATTATCCTTACCCTTCCTTGAAATGGTACATTGCATTTTCTGTATCTGCTATTGAGGGCTTTAGAACACAGAATACAGAACATTATAGCACAGAACAAGCCCTTTGGCCCACGATGATGTGCTGACCTTTTAACCCATTCTAAGATAAATCTATCCCTTGCCTTCCAAGTAGCCGTTCATTTTTCTTTCATCTATGAGCCTATTTAAGAGTCCCTTAATTGGCTCTAATGCACCTTCCTGTTCCACCACTCCCAATAGCACGTCCCACAATCCTACCACACTCGTGTAAAAAAACTTATCTCTTATTCCTCTCCAATATATTCCTTCAATCATCTTAAGATTATTCCTTGTTGTATTAGATTCTATACCTCTTATTTTGTACACCTCTATCCAGTCACCTCCTTCGCTCAAAAGAGAAAAGCTTTAGCTGTCTCAATCTATCCTCATAAGACATGCTCTCCAGTCTTCTGCACCTTCCCTAAAGCTTCCACAGTCTTCCTATAATGAGGCAACCAAAACTGAACCCAATACTCTGAATGAGGTCTAACTGATGCTTTATAGGGCTGTAGCATTACTACACGGCTCTTGAACTCTATCCCTCAGCAAATGAAGACCAGCACACCATGTAGCTAGGTTTACTACCTCCCCCTCCCCCATGGCACATCAACATACTGTTCGACTACAGTATGTTGGAGTGCCAACCTACAATCCTGTGTGTAAGTATCTGGAGTGTGATAAATTAATTTTAAAAATTGAATTGTACCAAGATTTTATGAAATCTATCTTATACCTTCCTCAAGCCCTTGTGTTATAAAATTAAATCAAGCCAATCTTTCTTCTGAAAACCTATTAAAAGCCAACCTTAAAGTAGTCCAAGAGATTTTGAAGAATTTATCACTTGGTTATATTTCCCCTCACAGCATCGTACAATTGTGGTTTTGTATTCTCCTCCTGGAGGTCTGCTTATGATGTTATTGGTTGTTCAAGATTTTCTTCAGATAACAGCCAGGCTGTTACTTCTTCCTAGCATTGTACTGGTATAAATATTGGAATATTTATATCAGTATAGGAAGGCAGGATTGCTCCTATATTGAAAGAGTACAGCTAATGTCCCAGCTGATTCATACTGCTTTGGATTATAGCAGAAATAGCTTATCATTATCGTACTAATAAATGTGCCCATGTATTGTATTAATATATGATTTGGTAAGCATTGTTCCATTATGGTTCTACAAGATTTGGGACTGAAATATATTATTCATATATATAATATAATTTATATATATATATATATATATAATTTATTTAAAGGCCACTTTATTAGTACACCTGCACACATAAATTAAATATCTAATCAGCCAATCATGCGGCAGAAACTCGATGCATAAAAACATGCAAGCATTGTCAAGAGATTCAATTATTATTCAGAGGAGACATCAGATTGGGAATGAAATGTAATCTAAGTGACTGGCTGTAGAATGATTGTTAGTGTCAGATGGGGTGGTTTGAGTATCTCAGAAAGTGCTGATCTCCTGGAATTTTCACACACAGCAGTCTTTAGAGTTTACAGAAAATGGTGTGAAAACACAAAAAAGGAACATCCAGTGAATACAGGTCAAAGGAGAATGGCCAGAGTGGTTCAAGTTGATAGTAACTCAAATAACCACACATTACAACTGTGGTGTGCAGAAGAGCATCTTTGAACACGCAACACATCGAACCTTAAAGTGGATGGGCTACAGCAGCAGGAGACCACAAACATACACACTCAGTGGCCACTTTATTAGGTACAATGAAGGCAACACCTAACATTAAAGACCTCCACCATCCAAACCATGCAATCTACTCACATCTACCATTGGGCACGAGGTACAGAAGCCCAAATTCCCACACCACCAGGTGCAACAACAGCAGATTGACGTCAATCGTTTGGTTCCTGAACAAATCAATAAAACTCTATTCACTATAGATCAGCTACATTATGACCACTTTGATCACCTTGCACTATACAGGCTTAGTTTGTTTCTTGTTCAAATTGTGTTTTATCTTGTAAAAATTGTGCATAATTTATGGTTTTCTTGTGATGCTATGTCCCAGTGATGCTCCTGGAAGTTCTCCTTTGCATCTGTTTACACATCGATTTGTTCATATGGCCATAAACTCAGCATTGATTTTGACCTATGGATATGAAAATACGATTTAGAAGCAAGATTAGTCCACTCAGCCAGTCAAACTTATTGCATCATTCAAAAAGGTTATATTGGTTGGAAACTGGTAAGTATGATGTTATGGGAATAACAGAGACATGGCTTCAAGTGGACAGGGCCTGGGAAATGAATATTCAAGGGTATACGTCCTATCAAAAGGACAGACTGATGGGTAGAGGGGGTGGGGTGGCTCTGTTCATATTTGTTCATATGGCCATAAACTCAGCATTGATTTTGACCTATGGATATGAAAATACGATTTAGAAGCAAGATTAGTCCACTCAGCCAGTCAAACTTATTGCATCATTCAAAAAGGTTATATTGGTTGGAAACTGGTAAGTATGATGTTATGGGAATAACAGAGACATGGCTTCAAGTGGACAGGGCCTGGGAAATGAATATTCAAGGGTATACGTCCTATCAAAAGGACAGACTGATGGGTAGAGGGGGTGGGGTGGCTCTGTTGGTGAGGAACGATATTCAGTCCCTTGCGAGAGGGGACACAGAATCAGGAGACGTAGAGTCAGGAGACGTAGAGTCAGTATGGATAGAACTGAGAAATTCTAAGGGTAGAAAGACCCTAATGGGAGTTATCTACAGGCCCCCAAACAGTAGTCTGGATGTAGGGTGTAAGTTGAATCAAGAGTTAAAATTGGCATGTCGCAAAGGTAATGCTACAGTTGTTATGGGGGACTTCAACATGCAGGTAGACTGGAGGAATCAGGTTGGTACTGGACCCCAAGAAAGGGAGTTTGTGGAGTCCCTCCGAGATGGATTCTTAGAACAGCTTGGACTAGAGCCTACCAGGGAGAACGCAATTCTAGATTTAGTGTTGTGCAATGAACCGGATTTGATCAGGGACCTCAAGGTAAAAAAGCCATTAGGAGGTAGTGACCATAATATGATAAATTTTAATCTACAATTTGAGAGGGAGAAGGGAAACTCGGAAGTGTCAGTATTACAGTTGAACAAAGGGAACTATGGTGCTATGAGGGAGGAGCTGGCCAAAGTTCAATGGAACAATACCCTAGCAGGGACAACAGTGGAACAGCAATGGCAAGTGTTTCTGGGAATAATGCGGAAGGTGCAGGATCAGTTCATTCCAAAGAGGAAGAAAGATCCTAAGGAGAGTAAGGGGAGGCCGTGGCTGACAAAGGAAGTAATGGACAGTATAAAACTAAAAGAGAAGTATAACATAGCAAAGACGAGTGGGAAGCCGGAGGATTGGGAAACTTTTAAAGAGCAACAGAAGGTAACTAAAAAGGCAATACGCGGAGAAAAAAAATGAGGTATGAAGGTAAACTAGCCAAGAATATAAAGGAGGATAGTAAAAGCTTCTTTAGGTACGTGAAACGGAAAAAAATAATTAAGACCAAAATTGGGCCCTTGAAGACAGAAGCGGGTGAATTTATTATGGGGAACAAGGAGATGGCAGACGAGTTGAACAGGTACTTTGGATGAGTCTTCACTAGGGAAGACACAAACAATAGACAGTAGGTGCAGGAGTAGGCCATTCGGCCCTTTGAGCCAGCACCGCCATTCACTGTGATCATGTCTGATCATCCATTAACAGTATCCAGTTCCTGCCTTATCCCCATAACCCAGATGTAATAGTGGCCAAAGGACATAGGGTAATGGATGAATTGAAGGAAATTTATATTAGGCAGGAAATGGTGTTGGATAGGCTGTTGGGTCTGAAGGCTGATAAGTCCCCAGGACCTGATGGTCTGCATCCCAGGGTACTTAAGGAGGTGGCTTTAGACATCGTGGATGCATTGGTAATCATTTTCCAATGTTCTATAGATTCAGGATCAGTTCCTGTGGATTGGAGGGTGGCTAATGTTGTCCCTCTCTTCAAGAAGGGAGGAAGAGAGAAAACAGGGAATTATAGAACGGTTAGCCTGACGTTGGTGGTGGGAAAGATGCTGGAGTCAATTATAAAAGATGAAATTACGACACATCTGGATAGTAGTAACAGGATTGGTCCGAGTCAGCATGGATTTACGAAGGGGAAATCGTGCTTGACTAATCTTCTGGAATTTTTTGAGGATGTAACTATGAAAATGGACAAGGGAGAGCCAGTGGATGTAGTGTACCTGGACTTTCAGAAAGCCTTTGATAAAGTCCCACATAAGAGATTAGTGCGCAAAATTGGGGCACATGGTATTGGGGGCAGAGTACTGACATGGATTGAAAATTGACAAAGAGTAGCGATTAACGGGTCCCTTTCGGAATGATAGGCGGTGACCAGTGGGGTACCGCAGGGTTCAGTGCTGGGTCCGCAGCTACTTACAATATATATTAATGATTTAGAAGAGGGAATTAAAAGTAACATTAGCAAATTTGCCGATGACACAAAGCTGGGTGGCAGTGTGAAATGTGAGGAGGATGTTATGAGAATGCAGGGTGACTTGGACAGGCTGGGTGAGTGGGCAGATGCATGGCAGATGCAGTTTAATGTGGATAAATGTGAGGTTATCCACTTTGGTGGTAAGAACGGAAAGGGAGATTATTATCTAAATGGACTCAAGTTAGGAAAAGGGGAAGCACAACGAGATCTAGGTGTTGTTGTACATCAGTCACTGAAAGCAAGCATGCAAGTACAGCAGGCAGTGAAGAAAGCTAATGGCATGCTGGCCTTCATAACAAGGGGAATTGAGTATAAGAGCAAAGAGGTCCTTCTGCAGCTGTACAGGGCCCTGGTGACACCACACCTGGAGTACTGTGTGCAGTTTTGGTCTCCAAATTTGAGGAATGACATTCTTGCTATTGAGGGAGTGCAGCGTAGGTTCACAAGATTAATCCTGGGGACGGTGGGACTGTCATATGTTGAAAGATTGGAGTGACTGGGCTTGTATACTCTGGAGGTTTAAAGGCTGAGAGGGGATCTTATTGGAACATATAAGATTATTAAGGGATTGGACACACTGGAGGCAGGAAGCATGTTTCCGCTGATGGGTGCGTCCAGAACCAAAGGCCACAGTTTAAGAATTAGGGGTAGGCCATTTAGAATGGAGTTGAGGAAAAACTTTTTCACCCAGAGAGTGGTGGATATATGGAATGCTCTGCCACAGAAGGCTGTGGAGGCCAAGTCTCTGGATGCTTTCAAGAAAGAGATGGATAGAGCTCTTAAAGATAGCAAAATCAAAGGTTATGGGGATGAGGCAGGAACTGGATACTGATTGTGGATGATCAGCCATGATCACAGTGAATGGCGGTGCTGGCTCTCAGGGTCAAATGGCCTACTCCTGCATCTATTGTCTATTGTCTATAAAAAGACCATATGATATAGGAGTAGAATTAAGCCATTTGGCCTATCTGGTTTGCTGCACCATTTCATCATGGCTGATTAATTTTTCCTCTCAGCTCCAAACTCCTGCCTTCCCCCTGTATCTCTTCATGCTCTGACCAATCAAGAATCTGCAGATTTCTGCCTTAAATATATATAAAGTTCTGGCTTCCACAGCTGCCTGTTAGAAAGAATTCCACAGATTCACCACTCTCTAGCTAAAGAAATTCCACTTCATCTCCATTATAAAACAATGCCCCTCTATTCTGTGTCCTCTGGTCTTATACTCTCTCACCACAGGAAACATCTTCTCTACACCCACTCTATCAAGGCCATTCACCACTTGATAGGTTTCAATGAGGTCACCCCTCATCCTTCTGAATTCGAGTGAATACAAGCCCAAAACCATCAAACACTCTTCATATGACAAGTCATTCAATCCTGGAATCATTTTTGTGAACCTCCTTAGAAACCTCTCAAGTTTCAGCACATCCTTTCTAAGACATGGGGCCCAAACCTGCTCAAGATACCAAGTGAAGCCTTACCAGTGCTTTATAAAGCCTCAACATTACATCCTTTTTTAAAATTCTAGTCCTCTTGAAATGAATGCTAACATTGTGTTTGTCTTCCTCACCACAGATTCAACCTTTAGGAACTTCTGCACAAGGAACTCCCAAGTCCTTTTGTGCCTCTTTTATTTTTGTATTTTTCTCCATTTAGAAAATAGTCAACCTTTTCATTTCTTCTACCAATGTGCATGATCATCCATTTCCCAATATTGTATTCTCCCTGCCATTTCTTTGCTCATTCTCAAAAATCTGCATAAGCCCTTCCACAAAGCTACCCGCCCCTCCATCAATCTTCATATCATCTGCAAACTTTGCAACAAAGCCATCAATTCCATCATAAAAATCATTGACATATAACCTAAAATGAATTGCTCCCAACATAGACACTTGTGGAACATCACTAGTCACCGGCAGCCAACCAGAAAAGGCTCTCTTTATTCCCATTCTTTGCCTCCTGCCAATTAGCCACTGCTTTATCCATGCTAGAATCTTTCCTATAATAACATGGGCTCATAGCTTGTTAAGCAGTCTTATGTGTGGCACTTTGTCAAAGGTCTTCTGAAAATCCAAGTGCACAACATCAGCCAGTTCTCCTCTCTCTATTCTGCTTGTTATTTCTTCAAAGAATTCCAACAGATTGTCAGGCAAAATTTTCCCTTGATGAAACAATGCTGGCTATAGCCTGTTTTATCATATGCCTCCAAATACCCTGAGACTTCATCCTTAATAAATGATTCCAACATTTTCTCAGCCACTGAGAGACTAACTGACCTATAGTTTCCTTTCTTCTGCCTCTCTCCCTTCTTGAAGAGTGGAGTGACTGCTCTGACTGTACTCTCAGCTCCACAATCCACTCCACCCTGGAGAGAGTGACGCACCTCTTGATATCCTTTTGCCTTCTACAAGATGGAAAATTATCTCTACGTGCCTGGATGAGTGAAGTTCCAACATCTCATGAAGTTAACACCAACCAAGTGTTGCTTATCACTCCATCAACTTGCCTAATCATTAATTCCTATTCACAATCGTCACTACACAGCAGTTACTTCCCTAGGCTACGCTGCTGGAACTTTCCAAAGCAACAGCTGCTACCGTTATGGACAAGGGCTACAGGTATATGGCAACAATCATAAATGCAAGACATTCTACAGATGCTGGTAATTAAGAGCAGCACACAAAAAACACTGGAGGAACTTTGCAGGTTAACTGAGTTCCTTCAATTCAGTGCTCTCCTGAGTTTGTCCAGCATTTGATAGGGGAACACTGCCCTCTACAAGTTACACAACATCCTGATTTGGAAATATATACATGGCTGATGAAGTATCTCAACCTGAATCACTGACCGTCCATTTCCTTACATCGATGCTGCCCAATCCTGAGGGTTCTTCACCATCTTGTTTGGCATCTGATATTTGTTTCACTCAGTGGAAAGTGAATCCTCTGTTGTGTAGAGGTCAAACTGTCAGCTGCTACAACCAAAGTTTAGTCACTAAGTCACTGACCTGTTTACTACAATCTTTACTGTTAACCTGTGTTGCACTTTACTACATGCTTTTTGAATTATGATTTAAATTATCTAGAGTATAATGGGTGATGGGAGGAGATACATCTCTACAAAAGATGGTATAAGGTGCTCCTTCCCTCTGCTAGTCTGTAGGTCACCTTTGGGCAAGGCATAAAACCTGCTTAGACCCTGATCAGGGTCACATGAAGCCATGGGAGCAGGTGGTGGATGGTCGTTTGAGAAGCTGATGCATATCACAAGTACTAGTTATGTGACCACTGACGCCAGGCAGACAATCTCTAAAGAGCATTGATAATGGCGGAGGCCACCTGCAATGTTCCCTCTAAAATGTGCACGTGCACACGCACATAACTTTTGCTGGAATTTAACAAAGGAATTTAAACTGTGCACTGAAGGTTGTCACCCTCTACCTCACTGGCATGTTAAGTATATTTCACGATCATACACAATGACATTTCCTTTTCCAGTTTCTGTTGCAGATAGTGTTGAAAATATGGAGCCTGTGATGATTTGTCTGCAGATTTTAGGACTGGCTTATCTATATTCTTTTTATTGAAGAAATGAATCAGTGCGTACATGCTCTGGTCACTGGGCAAAAACTGAACAGTATAAGATATTTGCGCACACTAGTCATTATAAATTACAGGGAACATTGCCCACCGACCTTCTAAAGGCACTGCCCAGTAGAAGGCAATGGTGAACCACTTCTGCAGAAAAACTTCCCAAGAACATAATTGTCAAGACCATGATTACCCACATCATATGACATGGCGCAGAATGATGATGATGATAATAGTGTAATATTTTGGTCTGAATGAACATTGTTTTGTTTGGTTTTATATACGTACAGTCAGATGACAATGAACTTGAACATGGCCAACATTTTCAGCAACTAAAGAGAAAAGAGATTTTACTCCTGTCGAAGAGGCAGTCCTAGGAGGAACATCTTCCGTTTGATAACTTCTGTCACAAAATGTTGTGCAGTGGAATATCTTCTGCTCTGTGGTTGATTCAATACCTGTAACTATGAAGCCCTTAACATTTTCTACCCTGTTAAACAAATAAATAAGTTAAACGTCACATTTAATCCTCCTCACCCAGGAAACCTAGTTATGACATGATGTCCTTTATTCGTTTCATTGGTCTGATTAAGATTCAAGTCCTAAGGTTCAAGGTACAGTTATTATCAAAATATGTATGCAGCATACATCTCTGAGATTTGTCTTCTTCAGACAGCCACAAATCAAAGAAAACCATAGACACTGTTCAAAGTAATTTATCAACTTCCCTACGTACAAAAAAAAAACAAATCACGCAAATGGCAACAAGAACATCAAATTCCCAATGTACAATAAAAACAAACAAATCACGGAAATGGCAACCCAACACGAAAAACACAGCATATAAAAATGTAAAACTAAAAGTGTTCAATTGAACAACTGTGCAGTCCAGTTCATAAATCACAGAACCCAGATTATGTTGCAAGTATTCTAGAAGCCACACAGAAGAGTGAGAGGAAGTTTGAAGAAGTTTTCCTCTCAAAGACTGTTGGTATTTGGACCTCATTGACTGACCAAATGGTAGAGGCAGAAACCTATGTCACAATTCAAGAAATAACAGCAAAGTTCTTCACATGCACGGCAGGTTAAGGACTGGAAAGTAGGATTAATTTCAACTAAGTCATAGAGTCACGTAGCATAGAAAAAGGGCCTTTGACCCACTAAGTCCATGCTAGCCATTAAGTACCCATTTACATGAATTCCATTTCATTCTCCACACATTCCTACCATTCCCATCACCCTTTGACCTGAAATAATATGATGGTATAATTCTATTGAAAATTCACAAAGCCAATCCTATCATGTACAAAATGTCATAACCCATTCCAACATCAGCCAACTTGATAATAAACTCCAGAGGCACTTTTTAGCTGAAGAGAAGATGCATTGCTATTTCATCACAGGGTCAAATGTGAAATCCTCGACATAACTTTATTTCATTTTGCAATGAACGTGAAAGATCTTACCTGTAACGATTAATTCAATCGTTCTTCTCACCAACTTGTCCTTGTATTTGAGTTCACAGGTGTAATTTCCAAAATCCTCCTCTTCAACCTCTTCAATGACAAGAATATTCCGCTTTTGTGAGATATTACTCCTCCATAGTTTTGGCAAGCATTCCTATGATAACAAGAAAATGAATGAACAACTCATTTATTTTAATACAATGTCATAGAGTCATAGAGTTGTACAATATGGAAACAAATTCATTGGCCAACATCCACGCTGACCAAAATGTCCACCCAAGCTAATCCCACTGCCTGGATTTAGCCCATATCCTTCTTTCCTATCCATGTACATTTCTAAAATGCATTTTAAATGTTGTAAGCGAACCTGCTTCCGCAGCAGGGATTCTCAACATTTTTTATGCCATGGACCCCTACCATTAACCCAGGGAGTCCATGGACCCCAAGTTGGGAACCCCTGCTGGGAACTTTCTCTAGCAGTTCCTTTTATATATCCACCTTCCTCTTTGTGAAACAGTTTTTGCTTTAAACCTTTCCCCTCTCACCTTATTCATCTTTTTCCTCTTCCTGTAGACTTCCCTATCTTGGCAAAAGGGCAGCAAATATGCATGCCTTATGATTTTATAAAGTTTTGTAATGTCTCCCTAGAAATATCCAAAAATATTTGTAAAAAGCTGAAACACGGTCCATCTTCCACAATGAATCCATTAACATTGGCAATTTCAATTATTTTCTAGTTTAGAAAAAGCTACAAGCATCTGTAAGGTCAATACACACCCATGCAATCATCTGTTTGAACTTCATCCATTTGGCAGACATTATAAGATTCTCTATGCCCGCACTTCCAGACTGAAAAATAGCTTTTTCCACAGAGCTATAATTGCTCTGAACCAATCGATCAAGCATCATCCATAAATTTGTCATATTGCTACTTTTAATTGCTGGTTTTATGGCTGCCATGCATCTGAGTTGCGCTTTTGTACTGCTGGACATTGCTTGCACTGGCTGGTTACTTGATTTTATTGTTCATTTATTTTTATTTGTTGTTTTATAGCATTGAATATGAGAGTTGCAAACTTATTTTCACTGTATTGGTGCATGACAACTGTACTATGCAATGATAATAAGGATATTTCATTTCATTTATTTTGGCTTTCTAACATTTGCAGTTTTTTTCCTTTGGAACTGTGACAGTAGTAACACTTGAGTCAAGTATGATGTTCTTCCAAGGAGTTATTCTCTTAATGGAGAGCATGTGTGCTTGACTGTTTAACATGGAGAAGGTGATACACAGGCAGTCACCACCAGACATCAGGGTCTAGTGATATGGAATGCAAGATGAGTGGGATCTATTCACTGCTGTAGTCTTCCTCTGCTTTCACTGCCTTTGTGATGAGTCAATACCTTCCATCAGCTTCACCCTTCAGATCTTGGTTGGATTCTCCACCTTGACCTTACCATCATGGGTGACCCTACCAGGAACTAAGCTCCAGATGCCGTTGCTCTTGGGATCTAGGAAATCACAAGCATTTCCACCATGACAAGGTGACAAGATTGTGCCATTATCACATGTTTGGAATTGAGGAGGAGGTCGGGGTTGACCATGGATGTGGCATCTCACCTGACTACACGGTACACAAGTCAGGGCAGTATGATATGGAGAGCAAGCTGCTGCTCATGCAGCTGATGAAGCTAAAGGAACAGCAGAGACCAATATAGTCTGGCACCAGCAGCATCACAGGAGTTGTCAGTTGGTATTGAATTCAACGCTGGACTGGCTTAGGGACTTCAGCTCTGGATTTTTTTTCCTCAAGGGTTTACCCCCAAAGAGTTCCCCACAAGTGGGTATAGTCACAAGCCAGCAGACATTTGAGGTCAGGGTTTTCCTTCTCCTAGGTGAGCTGCCAACCATGAGAGATGGACTACTGCCTGAAGTGACTGGTTTTAAGGCACCAGTAACCTGCCTTTGCCCATTCTCCTGTCAATAGAAATGACTCTGCCAGGATTACTAGCTAAGCTATGTGTGAAGGCAAAGAGCTGAACTTGGTTTTCAAAGGCTATTTGAAAATAATTCAATTAGGAACATGTAATAGTCAGAGCATGCTTATCCCCACTACCACCCTCAGCTATGAGAACCTTAAGGACTGGGGGAATGGAGGTCACTCTATAAACGCTGCTGATGGTCTCACTGTTTTATTTCATTGTTGTAGCAATTAATCAGCACTTCATTCAATTACATTGGCATGTGCTGATGCACGTTTTGTTTTTACTTTAAGCGAGGTGCCCGTGTATGACATGGTGGTGTGATGATGTATACTATTCATGTACTTTTACATATAACTTGTAATGAATTATTTAAGCAAACAAAGAATCCTTAATCAACAATATATTCACAATAATACTCAAATATTACTGAAATATTAAACACACACCTTCCACCACCAAAGGAGTTGTAGCCAACAACAGATGTTTAAGAAGTCAGATACATTTCATAGCTTTCTGAAGAAGTTCAGAGCAGCTTTGAATCTTATCCTTCATTTTACTGTTGCTTTTCACCACAATCCATACAAAGCAATCTGATAATGCTGTATTTCATCAAGTATAGTAGGTGGGCTCTCAAAGCATTCTTGAAAGTATGTAAGCCCGCACTCAAATTACAGAAATCCCCAACCATATCATCTTAAACTGCTTAAAAAGCTTGAATAAACTCTTCTTGAGCTTCCATCCAGGTACAACTATCAATTATAACCAACATTGTGATGAAAAACTCTGTCATCTTCATCAGGGTTAATGCCTGGACATATCTAGTCCGGTGGTATTTATTCCACAATAGTCCGTCCCTCCTGATTAGTAAGTCCTCATCTAATAGGGTTTCTGCTCTCCCACCTTCTTTACAATTAAATTCCATTTCTTACTTAGAGTGAGACCTTCGTCCCTCGTCTTTGTTAAAATTGTTTTCCTCTAGCTTTATTTCAATGGTGTCCTTCACCAGGTGATCCTAAAAGCCATTGACATGGCATAGTTGTTTTGTGCTGTTAGTGCCAATTTCTCTGGGTAACCCAAACGGATATACCTCCTGTGCTCCTTGATGTGGGATTCCACTGGGTCCCATTAGGCTAATATATGCTGCTTCACATTCACAAGGAATTCTGAAAATGCTTAAAAAGCATCTTGGAAAACACCCGGAGTTTTGAGCTGTCTTGATAGGAACACAAAGGAGATCATGCGCAAGCTGAGGAAGAAGTGTCACATGGGAAGTTGATCAAGAAGGTTTAGTCGCTTGGCATTCAGAATGTGGTAGTAAACTGGAGTCAACGTTGGCTTACGGGGAGAAGCCAGACAGTGATAGTAATGGTTGCCTCTCTTACTGTCAGAGCAGTGTGCTGCAGGGATCAGTGCTGAGTCTATTGTTGTTTGTCATCTATATCAACAATCTGAATAATTTGATCCAGTTGGAGGCATTGTGGACAGTGAAGAAAGCTCTCAAAGCTTGCAGTGGGATTTGGATCAGCTGGAAAATGGGCTGGAAACTAGCAGATGAAATTTAATCAACTTTGATGTATGTTGCTTGAATTTCCAGCATCTGCAGAATTCCTGTTGTTTGAGATGAAATTTAATACAGACAAGTGTGAGGTGTTGCACTTTGGAAGGACAAACCATGTTAGGTCTCACACATTGAATGGTAGGACGCTGAAGAGTACGGTAGAACAAAGGGATCTGGGAATACAGATACATGATGCATTGACAGTGGCATCACGGATAGATAGCGTCATAGAGTGAGGTTGCGGCGCATTGGACTTCATAAACTAGAGTATTGAGTACAGGAGTCTGAGTGCTATGTTGAAGTTCTATGAGACATTGGTGAGGCTTAATTTGCACCATTGTGTGTAGTTCCGGTTATCATAAGACTATTAGACCATAAGATATAGCAACAGAATTAGGCCAAATAACCCATCAAGTCTGCTCCACCAGTTCATCATGGTTTCCTCTCAGCTCCAATCTCCTGCCAGCTCTCCATATCCCTTCGTGCCCTGACTAATCAAGAATATACTAACCCCTGCCTTAAGTATACATAATGACTTGACCTTCACAGCTGACTGTGGCAAAGAATTCCACAGATTTACCATTCTCTGGCTAAAGAAATTCCTCTTCATCTCCATTCTAAAAGGACAATCCTCTATTCTGAGGGTGTATCCTCTTGTTCTAGACTCTCCCACCATAGAAAACATCTACTTCACACCCACTACAAAAGTCTTTCACCATTCAATAGGTTTCCATGAGGTCACACCTCATTCTTCTGAATTCTAGTGACTACAGGCCCAGAACCATCAAATGTTCTTCCTATGACAAGCCATTCAATCCTGGAATCATTTTCGTGAACTTTCTTTAAACCTCTCCAGTTTCAGGACATCCTTCCTAAGATAAGGGGCCCAAACCTGCTCACAATACTCCAAGTAAGGCATCACTAGTGCTTTATAAAATCTCAACATTACATCCTTGCTTTTATATTCGAGTCCTCTACAAAATGATCGGTAACATCACATTTGCCTTCCTAACCACAGACTCAACCTGCAAGTTAACCTTTAGAGAATCTTACACAAGGACTTCCAAGTCCCTTGGCACCTGTATTTTCTCTCCATTTAGAAAATAGTCAACCCTTTCATTTCCTCTACCAAAGTGCATGACCATATACTTCCCAACATTGTATTCCATCTGCCATTTCTCTGCTAATTCTCCTAATCTTTCTAAGTCCTTCTGTAGCCTCTCTGCTTCCTCAAAACTAACTGCCCCTCTACCCGTCTTCATATCATCTGCAAACTTTGCAACATAGCCATCAAATCTATCATCAAAATCATTGACATATAACATAAAACTCAATACAGTCCCCCTGTGGAACACCACTAGTCACAAACAGACAGTCGGAAAAGGTTCCTTTTATTTCCACTCTTTGTCTCCTGCCAATCAGCTACTGCTTTATCCATGCTAGAATATTTCCTGTAATACCATGGGCTCGTAGCTTGTTAAGCAGCCTTACGAGTGGCACCTTGTCAACGGCCCTCTGAAAATCCAAGTACACAACATCAACCAATTCTGCTTTGTCTAATCTGCTTATTATATCTTCAAAGAATTCCAATGATGTCCACCTATAGGAAATTTTTTCAATAAGTTTAAAAAAAATACAAGAAAGTTGCTGGGGCATGAGGACCAGAATAATAGGAAATTACTGAATAAATTAGGACTTTGTTCCCTGGAGTATAGGAAAGCAAGGTATACAAAGGTATACAAAAATTTTGAAGGGGAAATGCAAGCAGGTTTTTACACTACGGTTGGGTGCGACTGAAACTGGAGATTATTGGTTAAGGGTGAAAGGTGAAATATTTAAATGGAACTTGAAGGAGAACGTCTTCATTCAGATTATGGAATGAGCTACCAGCAGAAGTGCCAGATGCAAGTTTGATTGCAACACGTAAGGGAAGTTTGGATAACTACGTGGATGGAAGGGGGTATGAAGGGCTATGTTCCTGGTGTGGTCAAGGAGACTAAGCACAAAATCATTTCAGCACAGACTAGATAGGCCAAATGGCCTTCATCTGTGCTGTGGCTTTTTACAACCTGATGACTCTATGTGTGTAAGGACCAAATCAACCCTCACATCAGCTGGTCAAGCTCCAATGTCCTCCAACAGCAAATTCTACAGACCAAACATAAGACTCATCAGCCACATCAAACCTCCCACTTTACCTTTTCATCCATTGTACAAGACTATAAAGGTCTTGGTGCAACCAAATTCAAAATCCCATAAAAACACACATCAGGATTATATACCATAATATTGAACGCTATCAATGTAATCATTCCCATTTTCAATAGCTTTCCACATCATTCACACAAGTTAGCAAAGTGTTAATATTTCAATGTTCTTTGTAATAATTCAGGAGGATGAATCTGATGTACCCTTTTAAGGACTATTAGGGATAGGTATTAAAATTTACCTTTGCAAGCAATGTACATCTACAGTCAATAATAAAATGATCAAAGCTTTAATATTTAATCAGCAAATGAACTAATTTATCCTCATATCCTGCAGAATATCATTTTGTTGGATAATCATCCAAAGGGACACTTGTTAACTGTGATGGAAGATCTGTAAGTGAATGAAATTCTTGGCCTTGCATGAGGTTTAATTATCTCAAATTTAAATCTTTTATCTCTGCAACCCTAAGTTGTCTTATGAGGATAGGGTGAGTGAGCTAAGGCTTTTCCCTTTGCAGCAAAGGAGGGTGAGAGATAACTTGATAGACCTGTACAAGATGATAAGAGGCATAGATTGAGTGGGCAGCCAAGACTTCTTTCCAGGGCAGGGATATCCGACATGAGGGGGCATCATTTTAAGGTAACACACATAAAATGTTGGAGGAACTCACCAGGTCAGGCAGCACTAGCAGAGAGAAATTTTCTGTTTTACACTGGATTTCCAGCATTTGCACGATCTCTTGTGTTTATAATTTTAAGGTGATCAGTGGAAAATATAGAGGAATGTTAGAAGGAAGTTCTTTTACATAGAAAGTGCTGAGTGTATAGAATACCCTGCTGGGCTGATAACAGAGACAGGTACATTTGATTCATGTAAGAAACCCTTAGACAGGCACATAGATAATAGAATAATGGGGAGCTATGATGGAGGGAAGGGTTAGATTAATCTTAGAGTCAGGTAAAAAGTCAGCAAAACATCATTGGTCAAAGGGCCTGTACTGTGTCCAGGTTCAATGTTCTATAAATAAGGCAAAATCCTACTTCTACAATAACCATTATTATTCAAAATTCAAAGTTCAAAGCAAATTATCAAAATACATCTATGTTACCATATACTACCCTGAATTTCATTTTCATGTGGACAAAGAAACACGAGAGAATTGCTGAAAAACCACACACAACAAATGACAAACAACCAACGTGCAAAGGACAACAACCTGTGCAAATATAAAATGAGAAAAGATACCATAATAATAAATAAATAAATAAATAATATCAAGAATATGTATTGTAGGGTCCTTGAAAGTGAGCAATGGGTTGTGGAATCAGTTCAGTATTGGAATGAGTGACGTTGAGTGAAGTTATCCCCTTTGGTTCCAGAGACTGATGGATGATGGATAACTGCTCCTGCTCCTGAAGATGTGGGAAGTTTGACTCCTGAAACACATTCCTGGTGGCAGCAGCAAGAAGAGAGCATGGCCAGGATGGTGGGGGTCCTTGATGATGGCTGCTGCTTTCTTGAGGCAGCACTCCTTGTATTGCCAGAGTAAGCTCAATGCCAGGTTGTCAGTACTCCTTTGATCATCAAATTCGAACCCATTTTCTCTCCACCCATCCTTACAAAGTTCAAATTGAATTTATTATCGAAGTCCAAATATGTCATCATATACAACACTGAAATGTGTTTTCTTGCAGACATACACAAAGACTGCCCCTAACAGGACGGACAGACAACCAATATCAAAAAGACAACAAACTGTGCAAATACAAACTATAAATAAATAAGCAATAAATATCGAGAACATGAGTTGAAGAGTCCTTCAATTTGAGTCCATAGGTTGTGGGAACAATTCAGTGATGGGCCAGGTGAAGTTATCCCAACTGGTTCAGGAGCCTGATGATTGAGGAGAGGTAATAACTGTTCCTGAACTTGGTGGTGTGAGTTCTAAAGCTCCTGTACCTTCTTGCTGATGGCAACAGTGAGAAGAGAGCATGGCTTTGTTAGGGGGGGGTCTGGATGCTGCTTTCCTGCTACAGCACTCTGTATAGATGTGCTTAATTGTGGGGGTGGTGGTGGGGGGGGCCTTACCTGTGATGGACTGGGCATATCCAATAATTTTTGAAGGATTTTCCATACAAGGGGATTGGTGCTTCCATACCAGGCAATGATGCAATATAATCTCCACCCCAGATTTATTGCAGTTTGTCGAAGTTTTAGATGTCATGTCGAATCTTGGCAAACTTCCACAGAAGTAGAGGCACTGCTGTGGTTTCATCGTGTGTTGGGCCCAGGACAAATCCTCTGAAATAACAACCCTGAGGAATTTAAAGTTGCTGACCATCTCCACCTGTGATTCCCTGATGAGGACTGGCTCATGGGACCTTGATCTGCTCCTTGATATTGCTGACATTGAGTGAGAGGCTGTTGTTATTACGGCACCACTCAGCCAGACTTCCGGTCTCCCTCCTACATGCTGATTTGTCATCATCTTTGATTCAGCCAACAACGTTGGTGTTGTCAGCAAAATTGGAGCTGTGCTTAGCCTCACAATTACAGTATGAAGTGAGTCAAGCAGGGGTCTAAGTACACAGCCTTGCGGTGCAATTGAACTGATGGAGGTTGTGGATGAGCAGTTTTTGCCAATCCAAATTGTCTGGGGTGTGCAAGTGAGGAAATTGAGGATCCAATTACACAAGAAGGTATTGAGGCCAAGGTCTTGAAGCTTATTGATTAGTTTTGAGGGAGTGATAGTACTGAAAACCTAGCTGTTGTCAATAAAGAGTATTACAATATTAAGCCTGAAAACCCAAAGGGCCATGGTGAAGCAATGGGATCTGACTTGCCATTTCCAAAGTTTCACATTGATTGGATACTTCCAGCCTGTAATTCTATTTTTCATTTGTTTCCACTGTATGTGCAGCTCCCTGGTTCCTATGACATTATGCATTATCTTACACCTCCGCATGTACATCCTGCCCATGCACATAATTCTTCCAAATCTATTTTCAATTTCCTCTGTGCAACATTTTAATAACATTGTTTAAACAATTCACAAATTATAGCAGAAACCACTTCCACACTGTAATTGTAAAAATAACAATCTAAATCAGACCCCACAAAACCGTCTTCCACAATGTAATTTTACTTCTTCTAACCCGCAACGTGGACAACCCTAGAGAACCTACAGATTCTGTAAATGACTGAAATCCACAGCAACACACACAAACTGTTAGAGAAACTCAACGGGTCAGGCAGCATCTATGGAGGGAAATAACCAGTTAACGTTATGGCTCAGACTCTTTATCAAGACTAATGAAGGGTTTTACATTGAAATGATGAATGTTTATTTCCCCCCATGGTTGCTGATTATGTGCCGAGTACCTCCAGCATTTTGTTGGATTACATTTGACTGGACAAGTGTGATCACATTACAGCAAGTTACACTACAGAAGGCCATTTACCGCACTGTGTCTCTGCAAGCCTTTGGCCTTAGGGATGGAAAGTGAGATGAGGCAGTGAACTATTTCAGCCAGCAGAGATGCAATGGGTTTTTGGTGGTATATTGTACCTTAGAAAATAATCATACTTATGGTAACAAGTAGGAAGGGTGTGAAGAGGAAATGGCAGATATCACTGTACAACAAAGATTTTGCTTCCTGAATACTTTTGGGTGTACCATATGGAATTTGGGCTGCCGATTATGAAAATCACCATGAAATTTCGCTATCACACACCATTTTTAAAAATCACTTTTAATTCATGATTCAAGTCAATTGAAATGTTGCCAACAATGTAAGCTGCCAAGTTTTCTATCTTGTCTGGGAATGCTTAGGCAGGGTGGATGCTGCATGACATGACAGGTTACATCATTTTATTGAAAGGAGAGTGACATCAAGACAAAGTCCTGCTTCAGCTGTGTTAAAGCAATTAGTTTGATTTAGACCATAAGACACAGATCAGAATTATGTCATTCAGACCACTGTCTGCTTTTTGATTCCATCAAGTCCGATTTATTACCCCTCTTAATTCCATTCTCCTGCCTCATCGCGTAATGCTTGATGCCCATAGTATTAAAGAACCTATCAACCACCTCACTTTAAACATTGTGGTACTCGGGGTGAGTGTATGTGGTCGACAGCCTGCCCCAGGATTCCTAATGACCAGCGCTATTCATTGTTCTTGCAATAAAATGTTTTTGTGGGATTATGGTAGGAAGTTCAAGTTCATTTATTGTTACATTTTAGCTTGGATTTACAGTTATTTGCTTGCCTGTTTGTGGGTCACCCTGACTGTAACCAGGGTGTGTAATAATCACCTCCCCCATCTGTATGTAACTGAGTGCATTCTCTCCCCAGGCCATATCGCCCAGTCTGATTTTGTGCTTGTCGCAATAAAACAGGCAGTTGAGTTAAATGAGCTTTCTCATTTGTTATCATGAGCCAAATGCTTGCCACATTGGTTTCAGGAGTGGGATTAGAATTTGACAATGAGGTTGAAGAGCTGCAACATCAGATACAGCATCCTAAGACCCAGGGAATACTTTGAAGGACTGAAGGACCGCTGGGCTGGGCTCATGAAGGCGTACCCAGAGGGAGAACAAGGGAAGGAAGCATCGTGCTATCCCAGGGAACCCCGATGGAGCGAGTGTATCCAGGCTCCCCATGGGAGGACGGGCAACATGGCAGGCAGCACCACCGCCACCAAACCAATGGGCCTTAGGAATTAACGTAACAAGGTCCACCCTGAAGCTCTCCAGATACAATGTTGCCAGCCACCTGGAGCCTTACCTGGCGCAAGTCAAGCTTGCCGCATGGCACAATGGGTGGAGCCCCACCAAGACGGCAGTGCACCTTGCCCTGGCGCTGGAGGAGGATGCCCTGCAGGCCCTCCTCAACTTAACAGCGGCTAGGCAGCATGACAACAGGGCCCTCATAGCTGTGCTGGAGCGATGTTTTGAGCAGAGGCTATTGGAGGAAGCAATGAAGGAGGATCTAGGCAGCAGACAGCGCCATGCGGGAGGAAGCCTGGGGGCATTCAGCGCAGACCTCCATCATTGTGCTCAGCATGCTTACCCCCAGTTTCCTCCCACGGCCCAGTAAGAGCTCGCCCTCCGTGCCTTTGTAAAGGCGCTGATGTCGGAACACCTTCAGCAGCATGTTTGCCTGACATCACCATCATCGCTAGATGAGGCGCTGGCTGAGGTGGAGAAGGCAGAAGCAATTTTCGCATCCCAACATGTTCTAGCATCGCCAAAAGCCCAGGCTTGTGTCACTGCAGCAAAGGAGCAGACTGAAGATGTGGAGCCATTGAAAAAGGTCTGATCATCGCCACACCACAGCCCGGTGCAGTCATCGGGAAACGCCGAGTGGGCGGTGCTGCCTGAGACCTCCAGCAGAATCTCTCCATAGTTGATCTCTGGGTGGGCCATTTGGGTGAAGAGCAAGGTTTAAACATGGACAGCGTGGTGGAGGGCGTCAAATGTCGCGCATTAGTGAACGTGGGGTCAACTATCACCATCATCCGTCCGGGTGTCCCCCACAACCCGGACCAGACATCCCGCCTGGGTGGTCAACGACGGCAATCCAGCTGGCTGTGGTCACCGGTGATTGTGCAACGATGCAAGGGAAGGGGAGGCTGCGTGTCACAGTGGGGAGAAACAGAGTGGAGCACGAGGTACGGCTAGCTGACATCTGGAGTCCTGCATCCATGGGCTGGAGCTGATGAGCTGCAGGGGGCGGCGGGGGAGCCCATGTGGACGTGTCGGGGGCAACACTCTACCTTAGCGCTGAACCTGTGGTCCTCCGGCAGGGCAGCTCCAGAAAGCAGAGCCGGCAGGTACAGCAACAACCACTACCGGTCTCACCGCAGCCCACTGCAGTGCAGCGCACCCCGGCAGCAGCCAAACGCAACACAGCGGAACCAAGGGCAAGCGGTGGAGGCGGAGTTCAGGCAGCAGCTGGTGGAGAGGTAGACCTTCCCACCATTGGCAAGAACCTGAGCAGTGAGCAGGTGAGTGATCTCATGCTGGCCCAGGTGAGCGGCTGGCTGAGTGTGGGACGACGGCCGGAGTGGGCGGAGGTCTCCGTCCTGGATCCAGAAACCAAAGCCCTATCCTCTCACCGGGGAATGCTGGAGGTGCGCGACGAGTTGTTGTTCTGGCAGTGGCAGTTTTCCGGTGGTGACAGACATCTCCTGCAGCTGGTGGTTCTCTGAGGGGCTCTGCACCACAGTGCTGCCATCGGTGCAAAGGCTGGGCGTGGGTGGTGGTGCTGGCCATTTCGGGATCGCAAAGACGTTGGGCCATCTGTGCGAACGCTTCTATTGGCCTGGGGACAGGCAGGGTGTGGAGCTGCTCGTGCACTGCTGTGCTGCTTGCACACCCTAGAAAGGGCAGGGGTACCTGGTGGGGGCCCCAGTATGAGTCGCTGCCCCACATGGAAGAAGGGACTGTTTCCCAAACTGGAAAGCCACTGGGAGGGGTGGGAGAGGTGCTCAACTGCATCTCTGAAGTGGTATATTGGGATAATTGCCTGAGCAGTGGATGGCAGTCGTGCTGCACTGGGATAAGCTGGCACCGTATTGGACCCAGTGAGACTGAAGGAAGGAAGTGACACTTCAGGTGCCCTGCCTCTTACCTCACCAAACAGTGCCTCCAGAAATCCCCGAGCACCCCATGAGGCAACGTTGACCATCACCAGGACTTTTGGACTTTGTTGTGGATTCTGGAGTTACCGGGGACAACTGACCTCTCAGATGGGGGCAATGTTGTGCTCCGGGAGGGTGGGGAAGTATGGTCGACAGCCCAACCCAGCGTTCGTACTGGCCAACGCTACTTATTCTTCTTGTGTTAAAATACTGTTGTGGGATTATGCTAGGATGTTCAAGTTCATTTATAGTTACATTTTAGCTTGTGTTATACAGTTATTCACAGGTGTGTTTGAGGGTCACCCTGACTGTAACCAGGGTGTGTGATCATCACCTTCACCGTCTGTATGTGACCGAGTGGGTTCTCTCCCTGGGCCATTGCATCTGGCCTGTTTTTGTACTTCTCACAGTAAAAACAGTTGTTGAGTTCAAAGAGCTTTCTCATCTGGCCTCATGGACCGAATGCTTGCCACAATATATCAAATGACTTGACCTCCACAGCTGTCCATGGTAATGAATTCCACAGATTCAGCACTCTCTGCCTAAAGAAATCATTCTTCATCACTTTTCTAAAGGGATGTCCTTCTATTCTGAGATCTTCTCTCTGGTCCTAGACTTTCCGCACGTTAGGAAACATACTATCACCGTCCACTCTGTCCAAGCCTTTCAATATTTTAGCTCAATTTCCCAATTTCCCTCAGGATCAATAAAGTATATCTATCTATCTATCTATCTATTTGATAGATTTCAATGAGATCCCCTCATAATATACAGGTTACATCATTTTATTGAATGGAGTGCAACATCAGGAAAAAGTCCTATTACAGTTATGTTATAGCAACTGATTTGATTAATTCAATCAAAGTGTTTGTTTTTACCTTGTACCAGACAATATCAATATCTTGATCAGTTGTGATGAAGTCTTCAATGTCTGGGCAGAAGATCTCTTTGCTTTTAGTAATTTCAGCTTTCTCCAAATTTCTGATCATACTGTTGTAGCAAAGTCCTGAGTCGTTTTCTGCCACCATCAAGGACATCGTCACCTTCATACAGTACGTCGAGTTTCTGCAACAAGGGAGAAACTTTATTTTTCTAAAATCACCCCACAGAATTAAAATATTAAAACAACAACAGTGATGAATATTAATCCTAAATAGGACCAAAAGACCATAAAACATACGAGCAGAATTAGGCAATTCAGCCCATCAAGTCTGCTCTGCAATTCTATCACGGCTGATTTATTATCCCTCTCAAACTCATTCTCTCCATGACCTTTAAACCCCTCACTAATCAGGAACCTATCAACCTCTGTTTTAAATGTACACAATGACTTGGCCTCCAGAGCAACTTGTGGTAATTAATCACAGATTCACCACCCTCCGGTGGAAGAAATTCTACTTCATCTCTCTTCTAAAGGAACATTCTTGTATTCTGAGTCTATTTCCTCTGGTTTTCCACTATAGGAAGCGTCCTCTCCATTTCCACTCCATCTAGGCCTTTCAATATTTGATAGGTTTCAATAAGATCCCCCCACATTCTTCTAAACTCCAGTGAGAAAATGCCCAGAGCCATCAAATGCTCCTCAACCCATTCAATCCTGGGATCATTCCCGTGAACCTAAAATAACAATCCAAAATATTACAACAGATTCCAATTAAGTCTAAAGCCATGGCCATACTTAGTGGGCTGATGTGTGCCAAAGCAATGGGCAATTTATCAAGGGCTCACTGTTCCAGATGTCATCTGAGTGTTTGCATGCACAGTACCAGCAATGAACATATATATACTGTGTGATAAACGCTGTAATCATAATGTTGCATGAAGGGACTATCATACACACAATTTTGAAACAGACTTGTTTATGAAGTTCTTCATCGTATATTGAGCAGTTGTCAATAGAGAAAAATGAATATTAAATGATATATACCCATCTTTAAATATAAAACAATAGCAAACAACCTTCTTTATTTAATTATCCTTTATTCTCTTTATTCCTTTCCATAGAGGCTGCTTGACCTGCTGAGTTCCTCTTGCATTTGTGTATGTTACTCTAATTAATTATGAAATTTTATTCAAAGGAATGAATGAGCGAAGGAGCTGATTATTAACTTCAGGAGGTCCATGAACCAGTCCTCAATAGAAGAACGGAGGTGGAGAGGGTCAGAAACTTTAAATTCCTTGGTATTATCATTTCAGAGGGTCTGTCCTCAACGTAGCACATAAGTGCAATTACGAAGAAAGCACACGGATCCTCTACTTCCTTAAAAGTTTGCAAAGTTTCAGCTTGACAGCTACAACTTTGTCAAACTTCTATAGATGTGGGGCGGAGAGTATATTGACTGATTGTATCATGGCCTGGTATGGAAACACCAATGCCCTTGAATGGTAAAGCCTAAGAAAGTATTGGATATGGCCCAGTTCATCACAGGTAAAGCCCTCCCCACCATTAAGTATGTCTACACTGAGTGCTGTCACAGAAAAGCAGCATCCAATATCAAGGACTCCCACCACCCAGGCCATGCGTTCTTCTCCTTGCTGCTATCAGGAAGGAGGTACAGGAGCCTCAGGTCCCACATCACAGGGTTTAAGAGCAGTTATTACCCCTCAACCATCAGGCTCTTGAACCTGTAGGGATAACTTCACTCGCCCCATCACTGAAATGTTCCCACAACCTATGGACTCACTTTGAAGGACTGTTCATTCCATACTCTCAACATTGATTGTTCATTTATTTATTTATTGTACTTGCAGAGTTTGTTGTCTTTTTTTAACATTGGTTGTTTTTTTCTGTTCTGTTGGGTACGGTCTTATATTGATTCTGTTATGTTTCTTGGATTTCTGAGTATGTCCACGAGAACATGAATCTTATGATGAGATATATGTACTTGAATCATATGATGACATAAATGTACTTTGATAATAAATTTACTTTGAACTTTGAATGTGACTATTCAGCCCATTATGTTGATACTAGCTGAAAAAGAGCAATTCGGACAAATTCCATGTCCCAGTGCATAACCTCGCAAAATTGTGAATATAATTGAAGGTACTTATTATGCCTTCAAACCTCAGATCAGTACTTATTGCCAACTCTAGCTTGCAACTCCAAGAACTCAGATGGTTAAAGGATCAGAATGGCACCAGCAGAGTTGGCACTTGGCACTCCATTATAAACAGGGTAGTGATGAAGAGTCAGCCAAAGGAGTCAACCCACCTCAGTTAGAATGGAAATTATCAAGACTTATACATGAAAATGCTGGAGAAACTCAGCAGGGCAGGCTTCATTTATGGAGAGGAATAAACCATTGACATTTCAGACCAAGACCCTACATCAGGACTCAAGACTTGCTGCCACCATCGACTATATAGGATACATGTTAGATATAGACATGTTCTAGGCTGTCAGACTTCATGTTGGAACAGGAGGAGGTCAACCTAGGTTAGATGAGTTGTGCCTGTAACCCTGTGTCTGTTCATGAATCACTTCACAAGAGGAAATATAGCTGAAAGGCGAATGGATAAAAAGGCACATAGTTGTAGCTTTGCGGAATGTTTCATCACCAAGGACACTAATTCCAAAGAGCTTAACTTTTGAATATCAGGTTCCAAACTCTTGAAACTTCAAGGATGATTGAGTACGAGGCAATGTGAAAACTCCAGGCATTTCACACAAGAGGACTTTCAATTATCTTATTTCTTAATTAAAATAATTATGATGAACCAAATGTGATTACTTCTTCACTTGCTTCATCATTGAAATGTTTCCACCACCTATGGAGTCATTCTCAGCAACTCTTCATCTCATGTTCTCGATATTTATTATTTTATTATTATCATTATTTCTTTCCTTTTGTACTTGCATAGTTTGTTGTCTTTTGCACACTGGTTGAAAACCCAGGTTGGTGCCATCTTTCATTGCTTCTATTATGGTTATTAATCTATTATGTATTTATTGAGCACACCCACAAGAGAATGACTCTCAGGGTTGTCTATGGAGATGTAAATTTACTTTGAACTTTGAAAGCAACTGTTTTCTTGCAATCAGATGCAAACTCAATTCATTCACCATAATAAGCAAGATCACGTGTTCTTCTTAATATTTTAAGAACTTGATTACTTATTCATGTTGAGGTTTTTCTATCTATCCATTTAAGAAATAAAAATATCTCCAGAGTATAATATAAATAATAAATGGTCTAATAATAGTTATTAAATTCTTCATTTGGTCCTTTGAATTTTTCAGAAATGTATAATGCAAGCTGATTCCTTAGAATATTGCTCTGAGTGACCTGGAATTCTAGTTAGTTATGCATCTTATGTTCTACTGATAACCCTGATGTCTTTTATAGAAAAAGTACAAGAGTCATTATGGTATAGAAGGAGGCAATCAGCCCATCAAAAGAGTGCCAAAATTTCACACAGTCTGCTCCAAATAAAGAACAAGTGTTCCATAGGTTGTAATCATACTCAGTGCAGTCAGAATGTTAATTCAGTGAAATGAAACGCAACCAATATTAAACACAACATAAAATTAAAATCAAAGTAGAAACATCAGCAGGAACAGGGAGCATCATTGCTAAGAGGAACAGTTAATGTTTTAGTTCCAAGTCCTTTCAACCAAGACATGAAATGTTAGCTCTTTACTTCTCCATACATGCTGTATACCCTGCTGAGTGTTTCCACCTTTCCAGCATCTCGAGAATTTTTTTTTTGATTTTCATGAAATTAAACTTTTCTCTGTGGAACATTATGGTTTGCATTAGAGAAAAATATGAAATACTTAGGAGGTTTCCTAAAAAAATGAATATGGATGGCATTCCTTACTATCAAGACATGCTCTCAAACAATTAACAGAGGGCCAAATAGATTCAAGCGTGTATCTCAAATTATTAGGAATTTTAGTCATCGTTACGAAAGACAGAAATGATTATAACAAGAAGAATGAAGATACTAAATGTGAGGAACAACTGATCACTACAGCAAATTAGGCTATTAGCCTTTTATATGTGTAGAATTTTAATAAGAAAAGTGCAGTTATATTTTAGTTTTACAGTTAAATAAGGCTGTTCACCAAACTGAGCCAAGAAGTTTGATATTTGTCGAAAATATGTAACCTTGGATAAAATATTTTCAAATCTATTTAGCTTTGCATTTTAGCTGTACTTCTCACCATAATTACCTGCAAAGCACCTTTAAGTTTCTACATGAGAGAATAATTTACCAGGCAATTAATGACTTGCTATCGAGGGAACTTTTTTTTCTGCACATACTGACGTCAACTTGATGGCAAAGGGAACACAAAATAATGATGATGTGATAAGTGACAGAACCCCACATTTGATAGGGAAGAAACCCAAGACCCAGCAAAGCCCAAACTTCAAGCTTTACCGTCTGTCGAGTTCTTAGAGCATATTGGATGTTCTCTGGTATTCAAAAACAGTCAACAAAAATCAAATCAAAAATTACTTTAACATGCTTTTAAAATTGTATCTATAAATGTTATAAATAGCTTTAAAAGACAATTAATCAAATATTAATAGTTAATTCCATTAAATGCAAATCATCTCATCGTTACAATACTTCCGATCATTCATTTCCCTCCATTCTAATGAATGGGATCATTGTTCAAGTGACTGCTCCAACCTAACACGTGTCAGGTGAGATGATTGCCTTTGGGAAATAAAACCATGGTTTGCTGGTAGAATCTATGTGGGGACCTACAGTACAATGAAAAAGTCTTACACAGACACAGACAGACACACACACACACACACTCTCTCTCACGCACACAGACACACACACACACACACACACACACACACACAGTTTGTGTGGAGAGTGAGTTTGTGAATCTGGTGGGATCAAAGTATGTTGGGAATGGTGAGGGTGGAATACCATAAGTGGAATGAGGAATAGATGGCAGCAGAATACCAGGAACTGGGGTGATGCACATGCAGTCATACACAGCCCTGAGACACCAGGTAATGTCATTTGATTCTAAATATTTGGTTTATTGATTATTACAGAATGTTGCTCTGGTGCTTCCTGCTCCCTCCCCTCTCCCTTCCACTTTTCCCAACTATGATTCCCCTCTCCCTACTTCCTTCCCACTCTCAGTCCATAACAGAGACCCATATCAGAATCAGGTTTATCATCATTCACATTTGTCATGAAATTTGTTCTTTTTTTTGCAGCAGCAGTACAGGTCAACACATAAAATTACGACAGTGCTGTGCAAAAACTTATGCACCCTACTTATATATATGCAGCTAGGACCTTTGCACTGCACTGTATGAGACTAAATGCATACAGTCAGAATCAAAGTTTTCAGAATCAGATTTATTATCACTTGCATATGTTACGAAATTTGATTTTTTTTTGTGACATATAAATTGTTTTAGATTACAATTAAATAAAAATGCAAAAAATAGTATAGCAAGGTGGTGTTCATGAACTGTTCAGGATGGCTGGGTTCCTGTATTTTGTACATTCTGAGCAAGCACTTTGTTGACCGTAAAATATTTAAATGAAGGCTATAGAGATAGAGCATAGAAATTCCCGACTTGGAATTAGATTGGAGACATAAATGATAGTACATGCTGGAATTTGGAAACACATAAAAAGCATTGGAGAAGCTCAATGGGCCAGGCAGTCTCTTTGGAGGGAATAGACTATCAATATTTCAGATCAAGACCTTTCATCTGGATTGTATCTTGGAGGGAAAGATGTTGTTCCTAAAATGTTCTGTCCCAGACTGTTTTGCCCACACAATAAATCATTTGTTAGAAATTGGGTTGCAACCTACTTTGATATGCTAAGCAACGTGGAACATAACATAACTTGGAGTACTGTGCTCATTTCTGGTCACCTCACTGCAGGAAGGATATGGAAAGGGTGAAGAGGAGATTTACAAGGATGCTGTCTGGATTGGGGAGCATGCCTTATAAGAATAGGTTGAGTGAACTTGGCCTTTTCTACTTGGAGTGACGGAGGATGAGAGGTGACCTGATAGAGGTGTACAAGATGATGAGAGGCATTGATTGTATGGATAATCAGAGACTTTTTCTCAGGGCTGAAATGGCTAACACGAGAGGGCACAGTTTTGAGGTGCTTGGAAGTAGGTACAGAGGAGATATCAGGGGTAAGTTTTTTATGCAGAGAGTGGTGAGTGTATAGAATGGGCTGCCGGCGACGGTGGTGGAGGCCGATACGATAGGGTCTTTTAAGATACTCCTGTACAGGTACATGGAGCTCAGAAAAATAGAGGACTATGGGTAACCCTGGGTAATTTCTAAGGTAAGGACATGTTAGGCACAGCTTTGTGGGCTGAAGGGCCTGTATTGTGCTGTAGATTTTCTAAGTTTCTATAATACTACTACCCTGTAAAACAAATCCAGAAGTTAGCCAGGAAATCATTATAAACAGTACTATGTCTAAAATGTGCATTTCCCCTCAGTTATACCTTTACCCTGCCAATTCTCAGGGAGAGTGCCAGCGCTTGAAGATTGTCTCCTGATTTCAGCCACAATACGTCTGCAGATAAAGCTGTCATGAGGGCAAGTGAAGACATGAGGAGTGGAGTGTCTCCCCAAACTCTCTACATACACTTAGCGGCCTGTACCTAATAAAGTGGCCACTGAGTGTATGTTCATGATCTTCTGTTGCTGTAGCCCATCTACTTCAAGGTTTGAAGTGTTGTACATCCAGAAATGTACTTCTGCACACCACTTTTGTAATGCGTGGTTATTTGAGTTATTGTTTCCTTCCTGTCAGTTTGAACCCTGGCCTAACTCCTCTGGCCTCTCTCATTAACAAGGTATTTTCACCCACAGAACTCCCACTCACTGGATGAATTTTGTGTTTTACTCCATTCTCTGGAAACTCTGGAGACTGTTGTGTGTGAAAATCCCAGGACGTCAGTGGTTTCTGAGATATTCAAACCACCACATCAGGCATCAACAATCATTCCATCGTCAAAGTCACTTAGATCACATTTCTTCCCTATTTTGATGTTTGGTCTGAATAACAAATGAACCTGTTGACCATGTCTGCATGCTTTTATGCATTGAGTTGCTGTCACATGGTTGGCTAATTGAGATATTTGCATTAATGACCAGCGTGCAGGTGGTGTTTGAGTGTCTGTCCTAAGTAAGCCTCAGTGCTCCACAGCACTGCAAAGTGCAGGACAATCAATGGACCAGAGTCCAATGCAGTAAGTCATCGCAATCCTCAATGGTTTCCATAGAAGACGTCCTAATTTTAAGACTGTGGATTAGGATGAATATAAAACCAATACAAAGAATGTTAATCATCTACTCATCAATCAATCAACTAAATGCTCATTACGCCACTGACATTTAGGGCAGCAATGAAAGTCCTTTTTCAGGGAATTCCTTCATCATGCCAGTTTCTTCCTATTGGTTGGCACTACTGTCAGTCATGCAAATTCTGGGTGGAGACTAAAGAATACCGTTGCACACAGATACAGAATTCTTCATTGCTGTTTCCATAATAATTTAGTTTTGAATAGTCCATGTTGTTCACCCTGAGCTAAAACCTCTGTACCTGGAGGACGGGTGGACCACGTTGAGTCTGGCCCCTACCTTTTGACCTGTTTGGCATGGGTGACCTGACCAAGAATTAAACCATAAAGGCCTGACTCCTGTCAACACAGCTCTCTGGGTCATTGAAGCATGCAAGCCTCCAGACCCTACAGCAGTGTTGTGATCCCTTGGAGGATCATCGACTCAGGGGAGCAGAAAATGCTGGTGGATTGTATGATATCAAATGATCAGGAGCAGCAAATAAACCAAATGAAACAAATACAGCGCAGTACGTTCTAGGATAACATACAGAGCTTAAACTCACACAGGGTAGAAGATGAGAGCTCAGGAAAAGAGAGAATTGGAATAGACAGACTTAAGGGTGACAATGGCATTGGTGAGGATGCATGTTTACTCTATGTAATATTTAAGGAGCTATGAGAAACAAGGGAAATCCTTGTGAATTGCTAGAAGAGCCCTAAAGGGAAGTAGAAGAGTAACAGGTAAACATGGCCCACTGTCCTCTCCTGTTAGATTCCTTATTCTTCAACCCTTTACCTCTTTCATCTTTGCCCTCCCAGCTTCTCAGTTTGCCTGCTCCCCTGTTCCCCACCTAACCACTTACTTTCAGCTTGTACTTCTTCCCCTTCCCACTCTTCCTCCTGCTTCTCCAGTGCTCATTTAACAAAGTCAAATGCATGCTAAATGGCACTTGTTTCACATTCTTGCAAGACCTAGCGAAGTGAAATAAACAGAAGGGATGTACGCTCAGTGGCCTCTTTATTCAGTACCTCCTGTACGTAATAAAGAAGCCACCGTGTGTATGTTTGTGGCATTCAGCTGCTGTAACCCATCCGCTACAAGCTTTGATGTGTCATGCTTTCTGGGATGCTCTTCTGCACACCATTTTTGCAAAACATGGTTATTTGAGTTACTGTTGCCTTCCTGTTGTCTTGAACCAGTCTGCCCATTCTCCTCTGACCTCTGTCATTAACAAGGCGTATTAATCCATAGTACTATGGCTCACCAGATTTTTTTTTTTAAATCATTCTCCGTAAATTCTAGAGCAGGGGTTCCTAATCCTTTCCATGCCATGGACCACTACCATTACACAAGGGGTCCATGGACCCCAGATTGAGAACCCCTGCTCTTGAGTCTCCTATGTGTGAAAATCCTAGGAGACCAGTAGTTTTGAGGTACTCAAACCACCCAGTTGGTATTAATAATCATTCCACAGTAAAAGTCACTTAGATAACATTTCTTCCACATTCTGATGTTTGGTCTGAACAACAACTGACCAACAACTTGATCATATCAGCATGCTTTTATGCATTGAGTTGATTCCACATGATTGACTGATTAGATATTTGCATTAACGAGCAGGTATACCTAATAGAGTGGCCACTGAGGGTATTCAGGAAAGGAATCTCCACATTCCTATTCAGCAGAATATTGAGAAGATGACCTAACCAGTCATCTAAGTGGCCGGTGAGCGTAAAATTTCTATAGGTTGCAGACATAATGTGAGTGAACATTATGATGAATTTGGCAGATAACTCTCTGAAACCAATAACTATGCTCACGGCAGCACTAAAGAGTAATAACAAGGTCTTCCTATGTGTAGTCACAGGGTAGAACATATTCCCAGGAGGGTTTGGTGGAGACACAAATGAACTGGGAGTTTAATGTGCCTTTCTGCAGCAAGAGCTTTCAGAAACTTAAAGGCAATACCACTGGGTCTTGAAGAGTTGAGTTTAAAACGTTTGGGATGGTTTACTCTGAAGTCAAGAAAGAGGGACCTTATTTCAAGCATAAAATATTCTATAGATTAGATAATCTAAGCCAAAGTGGGACCGATGTTGCCGTGAAAAATAATATATCTGTGCCAGCCTCTCACACAGTTGCCAACAAGTTAGAGATGTTTGAGTTATAGAGTCTTAAAATGGGCCTTTTGGCCCAACGTGTCCCTTCTGATGCTTTTGCCGTCTACATCTCCCATTTTCCCATATTAGAACCATATCTTTCCATGCTCTGCCTATACAAGTGTCTGTCTAAATGCCTGTTAATTGCTGTGCTTGTACACATGGGTAAAATCTTACCCTTCAAATCTCCTGATGTCACCTTAATCATATGCCCTCCTGTTTTGGATAACACTCTGATTTGCTTTGACTCTCTATCCCGTCCAAGGCCTTGAAATAGTGCATATGGAGAGGATATTTCCTCTGGTGGGGTTGTCTAGGACCAGACGACACAGCCGCAGAATAGAGGGACGTCCATTTAGGATAGGGATGAGGAGGAATTTCTTCAGCCAGAGAGTGGGGAGTCTGTGGAATTCGTTGCCACAAGCAGCTATGGAGGCCAAGTCATTGGATATATTTAAGGCAGAGGTTGATCGGTTCTTGATTAGTCAGGCACGAAGGGACCCGGAGAAAGCAGGAAATTGGGATTGAGGGGGAATTGATCAGCCATGATAAAATGACAGAGCGGACTCGATGGGCCAAATGGCCTAATTCTGCTCCTATGTCTTATGGTTTTTTGGCCAAGCCTCATAATCTTATATAATTCTATCAGGACACCCTTCAGTCTCCTCTATTCCAAGGAAAACAAGTCCAACCTATCTTTCCCTAAAACTAAAGTCTTAAAATCCAGGCAATATCCTGGTGAATCTCAGTTGTACTCTCTCCTGTTTAGGCACATAATTATTACAGAGTGGTGACCAGAAATGGATGCTACACTCCAGGTATGTAAGCACTGCAGTGAATGTTACATATGCCCTGGTAACTATCTGCCAGCATTTCACCAACTGCAATCCGACAGTGATTTCTAAATTGAGTCCATTGTAGTGTTTCCACTTTACATAGAGTCACAGAGCATTACAACACAGAAGGAAGTCCTTTGGCCTATCTATTTCATGCCAGACTATCCCAGTGACCTGCATCTCAACCTTAGCCCTCAATACACCTCCTGCTTTCTGTTAAAAGTTGAAATCAAACCCACATCCACCACTTCCATTGGCAGCTTGTTGCGTGCTCGCATCACCCTCTGGGTGAAGAGCTTCCCCTTCATGATCCCCTTAAATATTTCACCTTTCACTCCTAATCCATAATTTCCAGTACTAGTCTCACCCAACCTCAGTGGAAAAAGTTGGAGAATCCACACCACATAGAGTGGGGAATCCATAGAAATACATATCCCAGTAGAGACCGCCTTCGAAGTACATTTGCACCCCAACATCTGACACTCCCCTTACTGGGCAAACTTTATAAATACCTTTGTTACTTCAAGGCTTGACCATACAATTGCATTCTTGCAGTTCTGTTTGATAAGTTTGTGGTTATCTAAAATTTATATCCAATTTCCACCACGTCCTGGCAGTCGGCCAATATTATTTTCTTTTCATCAGCACTTCAGTTTTAAAATGCTCTCCATTATTTTGGTATCCCGTCATGGTCTTCCTTTCAAGTCTGCTGCATTCCCTTCCATTAATCTGCAACCTCTAAGGCAACCGTGCTCCCCAGATTTAATCAGGTCACCAGTGGCAGCAGCGTCTTTACCCACTGAAGCTCCATGTTCCAGAACCCTGTCTAACATTTTGGATTGAGAACCTTCCTCAGCAATAGGGGTGAATGCAGAGCAGGCTCATTAGGTCAAATGGCCTGATTCTCCTCCAATGTCTTGTGGAAATATAATCTTATACTAGAGGGTGTGCATTTAATGGAGATACACAGGGCAAGTTGTTTCTTTACATAGAGATGGTGAGCACCTGGAATGGGCTACCAGGGGTAGTGGTAGGACTTGAGAGAAAGCTTCACCTCAAATGGGAAATTGCTTATTGTTAAACAGTGACTTCTACCCAAGTGGCTTTGCAAAATCAGATTAATTACTGTAAAACTCAAACAATAATCTATTCTCTAAAAGGCTGCAAAATAGTAGGTCTGAAATTGTAGAATTAATGAGGCATGTTGTCCGTCATTGTGGTATAATTAGATTTTAATCAGTAAATGTGTTTCTTGATTTAATTCAAATTAAAATAAATTATAAATACTCAAACAGTGACAGCTCGTCCACAGCTGCTTATAAAATAAAATGAGTCTTCAACATTGTCTGGTAAAAGCTGCTTAATAAGAATATAATTATTGGATAAACAGAACATAGAAAGGGGGCATGAAGTTTATTACTTTGGTTAACCCAAAATACTTGCTAAGATATTGTATTCAGAACTCTGTCTTGAAAAGAGTTTTCGAGGAAGATGGAGAAGAAGTTTGTGCTCAAGGTCTCTTTGAGAAATTGTGAATGTATATGTCAAATTAAGTCACGCTCATCACCTGGCAAAGATTTCCAGCAAAATTTGAATCTGGTGTTGTAAGGCACTGACTTATCACAATATGGTTGGATTCCAATCAATATGTTCAGAAAAAAATAGTTTTATTCCATGATTAGCAGCAAGAACCATCAGCTTACAGAATTCAAGTAAACACAGCTTCAACATTCCTTCTGATGATCCAGGCAAAAGCAAATGAAAGAATCTTCAGGAGGAAGCACAACAATGTTCTCACATCCTTTCTGCTGTAGCATATCCCTAGCAACAGGAAATCCTTGTATTACTCCTTGTCAGCCATCACAGTCCCAGTACTAAGACATTATCTTCCTCAATGGCAAGATCTTTTTTAAATTTTGTACAATTTCCTTTTGCATAACAAGTAAGATCAGAGATCAGATATAATTAGCTTTTATTTCTCACATGTACATCAAAATATGTAGTGGTGGGTCATTTGTTTCAAATTAAATCAGTGAATATTGTGCGAGGGGCAGCCTGCAAGTGTCACCACACTTCCAGTGCCAATATGGCAACTTATTAACTCTAACCATACGGCTTTGGAATGTGAAAGGAAACTGGAGCACTTAAGGAAACCCACAAGGTCACAGGGAGAATATACAAACTCCTTACAGGCAACGTTGGGAATCAAATCCTGATCTTATGATTGCAGCGCTGTAAAGTGATTGCGTTAGCTGTTACACTACTGTGCCATTCAGAAATGTTTCCTGAATGGACAAAGATTGAGATGTTTACTACATGTTCAGGGAAGGATTAGCAGAGCTAGCCCCTTTATTAATGCATTCAGAGTCCCACTGCTAGACTTTTAATTAAAACCAGGATGAGGGAGCATATCACTTCTGTCCTAACTACTCTGCATTGGCTTCCAGTTTCTTTTAGAATTAATTTCAAATTTCTCTTAACTTGTTTTTAAAGCACTCAATGGTCTGGGACTGGAGTACATCACAGAATCCTTTTTGTTTTATAATCCTGCTTGAGCTGTCAGGTTTTCTTCTGTTGGTCTTTTAAATTTAAACAATCTCTCTCAAAAGATAGCTTGCAGGTCAGCTTTTTTGAACTGCACCCTTAAACTGTGAAATTCAATATCTAAATTTATAACGGGTACAGACTCAGTCGACCCTTTTAAGCATCAACTCAAGACCTATTTATTTAACCTTGTTGTAAACTAACATCATTTTTTCATGTTCGCATATTATCCCATTGTAAAACACATTGAACTACATGATTTGTATGAAAAGTAATCTATAAATAAATTATTATTATGGTATTTTTATTTGTTTGCTGTAAAACCTGAGCTATGGGCATAGACCAAGCACTCTTATTTTTCAATTGCTAGGAATTTTCAGACTATTCTAGTGGTGTTTAGCATTGTGGCTTTCTGGAGATTTACAGAAATATCGCTGTGTAGGCCTAATTGTGTAATGCTATTGTGTAGTGACTTTGGGATGATACCAGCTGGAGATATTACTATTGGGACAATGTATACCCTGTTCTTGTTCCATAGTGTTTCAATTTCCTCTTTTAATTCAGCATATATCTGGTGTTTTTTACTTTCTGATTTTTATATGACGTATGTGTTTGGAATGGCTCATTTATCCTGTAATATTAAATCTGGATGGTTATTATGGATTTTCCTCTCTGTAATAATTGATTAATCATAATATAACTTGTAGGACTCTGACTCTAAAATTGGATCTGGCTTGTATTTATAGTAAGGTATAGTATCTTTTATGAGTTTGTATTTGCCACTTGATTGTGCTAAATTGCTACAAGATCCTGTAACGTACTGGATCGGTTCTGGTTTCTCTTGACATTTTCTGCATTTATCTTCTTATATGGGGTGTCAGGGAGGGGTAGCACCTCTGGTGGGGGAAATATGGCGCGTTCTTTTCAAGGCTGTTAGCTCACCTTTGGTCCCCACCTGGCACTCAGCTCTCACCTGTGGCTCCCCGTAGCTGTTTGCATGCGACAGCGGCCACACCCTGGGTAGCGGCTTCGACAAGCCGGCTAAACCAGGTGAGGGTAGCCGACTGGTCTCAAACCCTCGGTGAGATAGGGAGTTGTCTATCCCAGCATGTGAAGATGGATTAAAGGCGGATTGAGTGGATGAGACCAATGGAAGGTCCAACGGTCAAGAAGGCAGTCTCTGCAAGCATTGTGGAATGTATAGAGCAGGACAAAACACGGAAGATGTCCTGGTCATCCAATGCGCCTAGTCCCATCTCCAGTCGTCTTGACTCTTGTCTTGCCACTGGATCCAGACAGGAATTGGGAAAAGAGAGTGAGGCTGATGCTGCGCAACTCTCCCTCACTTAAATCCAAATCACGCGCTAGTCTCGACACCATCATAATCATCATAATGGTGTCGAGGTCTTCATCGACGATGACGATGGACGAACAATAATAATATATAAATATTTGTTGGTATTTTATTATGTACTTTTGATAATGCTTTTTGTGTTAACTATCTAGTCCAGTATTGCCACAAGGAACCCCTCTGTTTCTGGGAAGAGGTCTCCAAATCTGAGCTGGGTGTTCGACACTTCCTTGTCAACATCTAGTCTGCTCAGATGGAGGAGATATCTTCCATGGAGGATCACGCTCTTGCATTGGTTAAATTTTTCTTCTGTTGTGATTTTTTTTTGATTTTTGTGAGTTGTGCTTTCATTTAAGTTTAGTACTGTGTACTTCTTATCAGAATTGCATATGCTTGCATGGAGTGCTGAGTTCTGTTTCCGTTGATGAAAATATATCCTTAGAAGTTTTATCTGACTGCTGTGTAAAATTTTTATGGGCTATTCCTCTTCCTCCTTCTGTCCTAGGTATTATTAATCTAAGTGCATTCAAGTGTATATAGTGTTTTCTAAAATTTGTCATTTCAGTTCTTATTTCTCTTTGTGAATTTTGCAATTTGGTTTCAGACCAAGATACTATGCCAAAAGAATATGCTAATATGGGTATAGTGAAAGTGCTTATTGCCTTTGTTATATTTTTATGACTGAGCTCTATTTGGCAGGCTTTCTGCGAAGTAAATTTGATTGCCTTGAAGTAAATGCTGTCAAAAGATTTCCCTTTATCATGCAATGATGTATTTTCTTTGCTTGTTGATAATCCCAGATACTTACATGTTTCATATTCAATCATCAGTTGTATTCTTCTGCTCTGTTTTATATTCTACTGGCTCTATTGCACTTTTCTTAATGTTTAATATTCTGCACTTAGCTAGTCCAAAGTTCATATTTATCCTTTTAGAAATAGGTCTAATATTCGAATTAATTGCTTTAACTTTATTGATAAAGGAGCGTATAATTTCAAATCATCCATATATTGAAAGTGTGTCAAGGTATAATTCATCTTATTATCTCTAATTTGATACTCTATTTTTGTCTGACTCAGTAAATTAGAGAGCAGTTGTAAAACTAGACAAAATCAAGGTGCGCTTAGAGAATTGCCCTGGAAAATGTCTCAGTTTATTTTGACATTGGTGGTTGTTCTTTTTTGATTGTTATTAGATAGGGTTTTTATATTATCCCAGTGCTTCATCAAATGTTATAAGAATTTCACAAGTATTGGGTGTAGTTTATATATATTAAGAACTTCTATTGACCACGAGTGTTGGACAGAATCAAATGCTTTTTGGTAGTCAATAAAACAACGTGAAAGATTTCTTCTTTTCTGCTGGGCTTGATTTAGAATTATGGAATATTATTATCAGTTGTTCTTTACACCCTGGTATTTTTACCATATTGCTGTCCATTGTGTTTGTTTGGAATGGCTATATCTATTAAGTAAGTTGTTCTTGCTTGTTTATTCTTTAATATTACATTGGGACTGTTATTATAGATTCTCTGATGTAATACTGGATTAGTCATTATATAATTTGTAAGACTGTGATGCTGTGACTGGATTAGCCTTGTAGCTATAGTAAGTTATGGTGCCTTTTATGAGTTTATATTTTAAAGCACAATTTTGGTTATTGATATTTGCCACTTGATTAGCCTGTGTAAGTAATCAGATTGAGTTAAACTGCTACAGGATCCTGTAATGTGTTTGATTGTTTCTGGTTTTTCCTCAGCATTTTCTATTTTTATCATCTTGAATTCTTTGGTCGTTTATTATGTATTTTTGAGAATTTTTTGTGTTAACCAACTGGTCCTGTACTGCCACATGGTACCTTCTGTTTCTGGGAAGAGATTTCCTACTCTGAGCCAGGCATTCGACACTTCCTTGTCAAGACCTAATTTGCTCAGATCATGGGGATGCCTTCCACGGAGGGTCATGCTATTCCACTGGTTAACTTTTCCATCAACAGTAAAATGTCTTTATTTTTCTGGGTTATGTTCTCATTTAAGTTTAGTGGTGTATACTTCTTATCAGAATTATAATAATTATTATTCTTCTTATTATTGTATTTTTTATTTTTTCTCAGCTCAGGCAGGTAAAACCTGGGAGGTAATAGGTGGAAAAGGCAAAGGGCTGAAGAAGAAGGAATCTGATAAGAGTGGATCGTGATAGAAAGGGAAGGAGGAGGGGCACCAGAGGAAGGTGATATGCAAGTGAGGAGAAGAGAAGGGCCAATAGGTGAGCCAGAATGGGGAAGAAATAAAGAGAGAAGGAGAAAGGGGAACAAGTTACCAGAAGTTAGTGAAATCAATGTTCAAAAGGAGAATATCCAGAGGAAACCTATGGGGTGAATGTACAAACTCATTACAGGTAGCAGCAGGAATCAAACCCTGATTGGTGATTGCTGGTGTTAAAAAGCTTCAGCGATCCTTCCATCTCTTTAATTCTTATGGATTCTATTGTCATTAAACATTCAGCGCCTCTCTGATAGCCAAATGAAAGTGTAAGACAGGAGTTTGATAGCATACTCATCACATGTCAAGTTAAGTGCAACTCCGTTGACATTATAGGTTCGCCACTATCTAGGACAAATTTCCCAATGCCAGCCATTTTAATTCCTATCCCCATTTCTGTTTCGACATTTTGGTCCATTGCCTCCTCTTCTGCCATGATGAGGTCACTCTCAAGTTGGAGAAGCAACATCTCATGTTCAGTCTAGGTAGCCTCCAACCTGATAGTATGAGCATTGATTTCTCCAACTTCCAGTAATTGTCCCTCCCAATCCCCGTTCCCTCTTTTTCAATTTCCCACTCTGACCTCTTACCTCTTCCCCCCACCTGCCTATTTCCTCCCCCTGGTGCCCTACTCCTTCCTTTCTCTCATAGTCCACTCTTCTCTCCTACTTTGTTGTGGGTCTGCAGTCAGGCTATGTAAGGAGATGAATTTCCTTCCTCGAAGTATGTCATTGAATTTAAAGAGTCTTCACTACAATCCAAAAACTTTATAATCGCATCACTAAACACCATGGATTTATTTAATATTTATATATTTGCTTGCATTTACATTCCTTGTCCTGTTTTGTGATTTGAAGTCCTATGTGCAGATCAATAGCGCAGGCTTCAGGATACTATACATATGGTGGCATGGTAGCATAGCCCGTAGCACAAGATTTTGCTGCGCCAGTGATCAGCGATAGGGGTTCATTTCTCACTGCTGTCTGTAAGGACTTTGTGCGTTCTCCCTGTGACCATGTGGTTTTACTCTGGGTGCTCCAGTTTCTTTCCATATCCCAAAGATACATGTTAGTGTTGGGAATAATAAGTTCTGGGTATCAAAGTAGTCAAGCCCTCAATACAAACCAGAAATCTGAACTGCATAAATTTGTGATTTTCAAATTGTTATCAGGGAACAAAATATCTGTTCAAAATTATCTATTAATATAGTCAAAGTTTACATTTATTTACATTTTTTGACTCTGTCCTTGTTTTGCATTATGCTTTAGAATTTTCTAAGCCTATCGTTGTCACGGAACTTTCCCAGTAACACTGCCAATGCATAGTCTAGCCACATGTACCATTCTTTGGGAAAGAAATCAAAGTTGTAAAAGTTCAGGTCTTAGAGTTTTACCATAGTTCAACCTCTTCTCTCCTGTAGATTATGAAATCTGTTTTCATTATTATTAGCCTGCTTGGATAGTGACGTTTGAAATTAGAATAATTATTTTATCTTTCTTAAATAAATTACAGGTGTCTCCATAAGAACAGCTTGTACTTTTCCAGCATGAATTTGCAACATGATGCTACGAAACTTCATAGTTATAAACTACTTGGATTTTATTGTTCCTTGTGGATGTCCTGGACTCAAGATTTTGCTGCAGTTAGAAAGAAGGTATCCCAGTGGCTGTATTTCATTTAGGAGTCTGAGGAGATTTGGTATGTCACCAAAAGTTTATCAAGTTTCTATAGACATACTGTGGAGAGCATTCTGACTGGTTACATCAGCATAATTTGAGAATTATGGATTCTCTTCTTAAATCTTCTGTACACCTTATTTTCCATATCCATAGTGTCTATAAATAAAGAGTTGACCAAGGACACTGGAGAGGATTTTGCCTGGTTGTATGTAGGTTCCAATGCACAGGATCAGAAAAAACTACAGAGGGTTACAAACTCAGCCTCTCCACCATTGACGACTTCTTTAAAAGGCGATGCTTCAAGAAGGAGACACCCATCATTAAGGACCCTCACCAGCTAGGACATAATCTCTGCTAATTTCTACCAGGGAGGATTTACAGGAGCCTGAAGACGCACACTCAATGCTTTCGAAACAGTTTCTTCCCCTCTGCCATCAGATTTCTGAACAAACAATAAACCAAGTCATGAATGCTACCTCACTTCTGAGCTTTTTTTTTGGCATTATTTAATCAATAACATAAATAACAGTGCAGAAACAGGCCCTTTGGCCCACAATTAAATTAGTAATCAAACAGTTAACTGAACTAATCTCTTCTGCCTACACAATGTCCATATCACAGAAACATAGTAAACCTACAGCACAATGCAGGCCCTTCATCCCACAAAGCCCTCTATTTTTCTGAGCTCCATGTATCTGTCCAGGAGTCTCTTATCCTTCCATTTTCCTCACATTCCAGTGCTTATCTGAATGTCCCTTAACAGTTTCCAATGTTTCCGCCTCTACCACAGGCAATGCATTCCAGGCACCCACCACTCTGTGTTTAAAAAAACTTGTCTCTCACATCGCCTTTGAAATGACCCCCTCTCACCTTAAATGCATGCGCTCTGGGATTAGACATTTAAACTGTTGGAAATAGATATTGTCAGTTGATTGATGAAAGAGATACAGGGCTGGAGAAGGGGGAATCTGATAGGTGAGGACAGAAGGCCATGGAAGAAAGAAAAAGGGGGAGGAGCACCAGAGGGAGGCGATGGGCGGGCAAGAGATAAGGTGAGAGATTGAAAAGGGAATGGGGAATAGACAAGGGGGGACATTACCGGGAGTTCAAGCAGACCATACTCCAAGTATGGTCTAATCAGGGTTTTATTGAGTTAGATCCCTAGTTCTTCATGCCCCTACTTTGGGGGAAAAAAAAGATGTGCACCTTGACCCTATCTACAGTATGACCCTCATGATTTTATACTTTCATAACCTGACATTCTCCTTTATTCCAAAAAATATGTCCCAAAATGCTCAACCTCTCTCTCTAACTCAGTCTCTCAAGTCCCAGCAGTATCTGCATAAATCTCTTCTGCTCCATAATTTAGAATGGATGAATGGCCATTGAAAGGAAAAATAACTACAGATCCTGGAAATTTGACATGAAATCAGAAAATGTTTTAAATACTCAGGACACTCAGCCTATCAAGTCTGCAGAGGGTCACAATGGGCAGAATGCCCTAATTCTACTCCTATGCCCCATGGTCTCAGCAGGTCAGTTAGCATTTGCTGTAGAGAAAAAGAGTTGCATTTCAGGTCTACGACCCTTTCTCTCACCACATATGTTACCTGGATAAACAGCCAAACAAGTAAATCCCCCTTATTTCTTCCACTTATTTAATATGATGTTGATTATACAATTAAATACAAAATTGACTGCCCATCTTGCCAGCGTATTTCCCAAGAGTGCAATTGTTACAAAAATAAAGTCGTCATATCAACGTGCTTCCAAGCTGCAGATGCTATCTGAGTACATTGGCTCAATGCCTCGGTGAACTCAATTCAGTTCCATTACATAATTCTGTCCAAATCTGATTGCAAGTATTTCAGCAACTTGATAAAAGCATGGTATATACACATGGGAGGGTCAACTTCTGGATGCTCAGACAAAACTATACATGTTGGCTTAGGGAGGCACAGTAGCGTAGTGGTTAGCACGACACTCTACAGTACCAGGAACCTGGGTTCAATTCCCACTGCTGTCTGTAAGGACGTAAGGAGTTTGTACATTCTCCCCGTGACCGCGTGGGTTACCTCTGGGTGCTCCAGTTTCCTCCCACAGTCCAAAGGCACAGCGGTTGGTAAGTTAACAGGTCATTCTGCATTGTCCCATCATTAGCCTAGAAATATATCTGGGCATTGCTAGGCAATGTGGCTCAAAGGGAAGGAAGGGCCTATCATTACAGTATCTCAATAATAAACAAATAAGTAAATGGAGAATCTAGTATTGCTATATAAGGACATTTAGTGCATTCCAACAGTATTCGATATTTCCACACAAAACTATAAGACCATAAGACACAGGAGTAGAATTAGGCAATTCAACCCATCGAGTCTACTACAACGTTTGACCATGGCTGATTTATTATTGTGGTAATATCACGTGCAATGATGTGCCAGTATGTGATTGGACAGAGCACTGAGCATGTGCGGGATTGCCAGAATGTTCCAGCACGTGGCTGGGTTAAGACGTGTGCGTTTATTACTGTAAATAAAAGTTCTCTAATTCTTCCAGACTATGATTCTTTACTGTTAACCCACAGTACGTTTAAACAAAAGTAACATAGCATGGTGTCAGAAGTGGTTCTGGAAGAATAATACGGGAGAATCGAGAATCGAAGGTAATCGCAAAAAAGAGAAGAAGAAAAAAGTTTGAACTGTAAACAGTAAAATGGAAGGATTACAACCCCCACCAAAACTTCAGCTGACTGGCAACATAGCTGAGAATTGGAGTATATTCAAGCAACAATCTGAACTGTACTTATTGCCGATCGATTATGAAGGAAAATCGGGAAAAAACAAAGCTGTGCTTTTGCACCATGTAATCGGGAATGATGCAGTAGAGGTATATAATAATTTTATACATTTGAAGATGGAGATAATTTCAATTTAAAGTCGATAGTGGACAGATTTGAAGTATTTTGGATACCTAAGCATAATTTAACGCATGAGCGATATAAATTCTTCACATGTGCGCAGAGAGCTGCTGAAACAATTGATCAGTATGTTATTGAGTTAAGAATGCGTAGTGGAACATGTGAGTTTGGATTGCTCACGGACTCTCTCATTAAAGATAGATGTTTGTGGCATTCAGGATAATGCTCTGAGAGAAAAGCTGTTGAGAGGGCAAGATTTAAATTTTGAAAAAGGTTTGGCGCTTTGCAAATCTTCTAAGACCGTGACGTTGCAGGCTGAAGAGCTTTTTGTCAAAAACTGCAATGTAAACACTGTAAAAAAAAAGTGTGAATATATCAAGAAATATAATAATACGTCCACAAAACCGACAGGGAGCAAGACAGCATTTGAAAGAAAAAAGTCATGTGATCACTGTGCGCGGCAACATCGCCCAAATCAGTGTTTCACATATGGCAAAATTTGCTACAACTGCGGTAAGATTAATAATTTTTCTCACTGTTGTAGAAGTAGAAAAAAGGAAAATGAAATGAAACAAGTAAATGCAGTGATTGAAGATGACCGTGAGGAATTTTATATAGATGTGCTTTATGAAAATGCTGACATGGAGAGTATAAAAGCAGTAGCTGCGGTTTCTGAGACGACCAAACAGGAGGCAATTGATGATATGAAAAAAACGATGGGAGGAGGAGGTTGCTTCAATGCAAGTGATGATGAGAGAGACACAGAGAGAATATGAGATTCAATCTAATCACTGGCTAGAGCAAGAACGCTCACAGTGGGCACAGAATAAGGAAGAAGTGAAAGCACGTGAAGGAATTAAGAAGTTGTATTGAAATGATGAAGTCTCAGCATAAAAAAGAGATTACACAGTAAATGAATGAATTAGATGAAGAAAAGAAGATTCGTATTTCATTATAAATGGAAGTGGAAGGATTTAGGAAAGATACAGTCCAAACAGAAGCAGGGAAGCAGATTGCTGAGGAGGATAGCGGGAACTGCTTACCTGAAATCCCAGATTCTAACCAGGAGGCATGTGAGGGTATACCAAAAAGTTTGGTTGAGATACATAAAGCTTAAAGCAGGACAGAAGAAGAAAAAGAAGCAGCTCAGGAAGAGTCATGGCTCAGATAGCGAAGAGCCAACTTCAGTTTCAGTTAGCTGATATAGATTTGTTTATTGGTTAATGTTGTTGTTTTTCTTTCTAAGGAAGATGTGATTCTTCAGAGATTCAGTTAAGTGATGCAGACGAGACAGAACATGTAAATAATAACAAAGAAACACAAGATCTGTGTGTACCACTTAGAAGGTCTACTCATGTTCGTAAACCCACAGAGAGACTGATAGAGACTTGTTGAATTATGTATTTGCTTTGATTAACGTTGTTAATTATTTTTCTTTTTAAGGAAGATATGGTGATATCACGTGCAATGATGTGCCAGTACATGATTGGACAGAGCACTGAGCATGCATGGGATTGCCAGAATGTTCCAGCATGTGGCTGAGTTAAGATGTGTTTGTTTATTACTGTAAATAAAAGTTCTCTAATTCTTCCAGAATATGATTCTTTACTCTTAACCCACAGTACGTTTAAACAGAAGTAACATAACAATTATCCTTCGCAACCTCATTCTCCTGCCTTATCCTCATAAGCCTTGATGCCCTTACAAATCAAGAGCTGCACTCTAGACTGTCCGTGCCAAGGAATTCCACAGATTGACCGCACCACAGCGTAATTTATCAATATTACTGTATTTTAATTTTACTACATTCGCTCTTCTCTTTTCCCCTCTCCCATCAGCCAGAAGATATAAAACCCTGATATCACCTACTACAAGGCTCATGGGCAGCTTGTATCCTACTTTTATCAGACTTTTGTACGATAAGACAGAATCTTGGCCTCACAATCTACCTCATTAAGATCCTGTATTTCATCATTTCCATGCACTTCATTCTTTCAGTAGATTCTACACTTCATTCTGCATTTTTGTTGCCCCTCTCTGTGCATTGTGGCGCATCGAGTGGCAACCTTGACTTTTCTTTAGCATTTGCCTGTTTTTTACAAGGCCAGGTTGCCATCTCGACGCACAACACAGCAGGGATGGAAAGCGTACAAGGGGCTGGCCAGATTCACACCCAGGACCACTTGCCCAGAAGTCCAGTGCAGATGCCATTACGCTACCGGCCAACATTTTATTCTGCATTGTTTTTGTTTTTACCTTATTCTGACTCAATGCACTGTGTAATGATTTGATCTGTAGAAACAGTATGCAAAACAAACTTCTGCTGTATCTTAGATAGATACTTCATAGATCCCAAAGAAAATTACAGTGTCACAGTAGCATTACAAGTGCTCAGATATAAATATTAGAGAAAACTAGAAAGAATAAAAAAATAAGTTATCACAAAAAGTCTAACAGGAGGGGGTCATTACTTCCCCGACTATAGGTTGACTAATATAGAGCCTAATGACTGAGGGTAAAAGTGACCTAATATACTGCTCTTTGGAGCAGTGCAGTTGTCTTAGCCTATTACTGAAAGTGCTCCTCTGTAATATTTGACTAAGTGAAGTGGTGTGGATCTGCCACCAGATATGCTCCTCTCAGTAACTTTGTGTGTGGGGGTAGAGGGACAAGCCTTCGTCTTTCTTCTGGAGTCAGTATTGAATTTTACTTGCTTTCTATCCCCTTATTAGATTTGGCCACTTCTGCCGTACATCATCTAACTGTGGGTAATTTTGTAATGGAGTCATAGAGTAACACACTTCTACTTTTGGACTCCCTGACCCGGGAGAAAATTCTATGACTATCCACGTTATGAGTACTCCTCAATGATTTTATGAACTTCTCTGAGGTCACCTCTACATCATGAGTAAAGCTCTTGCATGGCCAACCTCTCCCTAGTCCTCTATTCCAGATAATATCCTTGTAAATCTCTTCTGCACCCTCTCCAACTTAACAATATTTTTCCTATCACAGGGTAACCAACGCAGTACCGTGTGATCTCATTAATGACTCATATAAATGCAACATAATGTTCCTACTCCAAAACCCAGTGCCATGGCAGATGAAAGCCAACATGCTTTCTTCACCACTCAGTGTACGAGTGTGACCACGTTCGGTGAACTGAGTACTTGTACTCTCAGGTTCCTCAATTCTACAACACTCATCAGTTCCCTGCCAGTCACTGTATAGATCTTATCCTGGTTTGAATGTCTACAATGAATATTATTTCCACCAGCACAGCCTGAAATAGTGGGTATATCCAAGAACTGACTATTTTATAGACAGTAATAATCATATTTTAATTTGAATTTATTCACTGTCTTGTAAATATTTGATATTCATATTTTGTATAATTTTGTGTCAATGAACTTTTGTAGTTTAGTTAAAAAAAAGCCACAGAATTCCTCAGCTTTGATGGTACTTTCTATTCCTCAATTTCATAAATTTTGTTCAGTTTCTCCCTAATAGCCTATTAACCCTCGGAGTGGTTGTCCCAACAATGGAACTTCACACCAGCCTTGGCCTCACCTATTCAGATGTGTACGTTTTGTCCTGTCAAACTATTCACCACAGTCTCTCCAACTTTTATCATGTCTTCTCTCTTTAGCAGTTCTGAGGAAGAAACTTTGACCTGGGATATTCACTCTGCCTCCGTCTTCACAGATGTTGGCTGACCTGCTGAGAGTTGCCACAATGAGGCCACACTCAGATTGAAGGAGCAACGGTTCATATTCCAGCTGGGTAGCCTCCAACCTAATGCCATGAACACTGACTTCTCTAACTTCCAGTAATTTCTCCCCTCTCCCCACTTCTCTCTTTTTCCATTCAGATTCACCTCTCACCCCTCCTCTTGTCCTCATTTGCCCATCACCTCTCTCTAGAGCCTTTTCTCCCATGGTGTACTCTGCTGTCCTATCAGATGCCTTCTTCTTCAGCCCTTTACCTCTTCCACCTATCATCTCCCAATTTCTTACTTCATCTCCCCTTCCACCAATCACCAAGTTTCCCCTCACCTTGTAGCTTGTACTCCTTCCCTTCTCCCCACTTCATACTCTGACTCTCCCTCCTTCCTCTGCAGTCTTGATGAAGGGTCTTGGCCTGAAGTGCTGACTGTTTATTTCCCTCCATAAATGACTGCTGCTGAATTCCTGCAGCATCTTATGTGTGTTGCTTGAGAGTTTCCATGTTTCCTGGATCACTGCAGTTCTTGTTTGATTTTCATTTCCTTTTTCAAAGCGCTAACATGGTTTTGCAGCACTAAGTGATCTCTTCCTGTGCTGTACGTTTTCAAGATTCCATGATTCAATTTAAAACCTTTTGATCGATAAGGATGTAGTTAGGACAACTATTAAACAATAGGGAACAAATGATTATCAAACCCGAATTGACACTGAGGTGAAGGAAAACCAATAAAATCATTCAGATCACACCTTCACAATACTTGCAGAGACAAAGATCAATATCATAGCCACAGTTAACAGTTGCATCATTATCAAACTTAACACCTACGAGCAATCATTAGATCCCGGAATAAATGATTAATGAAAAATCATTTGGCAGTTTTAAGGGGTGATTGAAATCATGGTTAATCCTGGTCTTCAGAAGTGACTTGGAGAGTCAGATGAGAAAAAATAAACATGAGACGACGGGGAGAGAGTGGAACAAGGTGGTTGACTCAATAGTGCTGAATGTCTTCCAACTGTGCTGTAGCAATCATGGCGTAAAGCAGCAGCAAATCCAACTGTGAAAACCCCGAAGTTTCTAATAGATACCAGCTTCAAGTACGTTCCAACACTAAACTCTGTATGAATAACTTTCTTTACAGTGTATTGAAACTTGACAGGGTTTTCAGAATATTGTGTAGGACTTGTGTGGGGCAGCACGGTAGCGCAGCAGATAGTGTGATACTTGATGGTGCCAACGATTACCGATCGAGGCTCAATTCCAATTGCTCTCTGTAAGGAGTTTGTACGTTCTCCCTGTGACCATGTGGGTTTCCTCTGGGTGCTCCAGTTTCCTCCCACAGCCCAAACACATGTAGGTTGTGGTTAGTAAATTGTGATCATGCTATGTCAGCGTCGGAAGTGTGATGACACTTGCGGGCTGTCCCAGCACAATCCTCAGACTTCTAGTCATTGACACAAAAAGACACATTTCACTGTACGCTTTGAAGATTCAATGTACATGTGACAAATAAAGCTATTCATTCTTTATATCTTTATTTATTCATCACAACACCAGTAAAACAGATGATCTAGTCATTATCAGTGTTGGCGCGTGGCCAAGTGGTTAAGGTGTTCATCTAGTGATTTGAAGGTCACTAGTTCGAGCCTTGGCTGAGGCAGCGTGTGTGTCCCTGAGCAAGACACTTAACCACACATTGCTCTGTAATGACACCGGTGCCGAGCTGTATGGGTCCTAATGCCCTTCCCTTGGACAACATCGGTGGCATGGAGAAGGGAGACTTGCAGCATGGGCAACTGCTGGTCTTCCATACAACCTTGCCCAGACCTGCGCCCTGGAAACTCTTCAAGGCACAAATCCATGGTCTCATGAGGCTAATGGATGCCTAAAGTCATTATCACACACTTTATTCGGCTGTGTTCTCAAACCAACTGCCGTATATCTCTATTTCATCACAGGGACAACTTTTCATTGGCCGTAAAGGGATTTGGGATACTTTGAAAGGAATGTAAATGGTACATTAGGAATGTTGGTCATCCAATGTTTTCTAATTTGTAAATGTCCTGGGAGCTTCACATCCATGCAGACATTCTACAAATTCTCTTTCTTGAGATCCAGTGCTGACCTGATTTTCCCAATCCACTCGCACGTTAAAATCCCCCACAATTATCATAACACTGCCCTTCTGACAAGCCTTTTCTATTTCCTGTTGTAATTTGTAGTCCACATCACCACAGCTGTTTGGAGGCCTATAAATAACTGCCATCAGGGTCCTTTTACCCCTGCGATTTCTTAGCTCAACACATAAAGATTCTGCACCTTCTGAACCTATGTCATCTCTTCCTGCTGATTTGATATCATTTCTTACCAATAAACCCACGCCTCCCCCTCTGCTTACCTGCCTATCCTTCCGATATTGACATCTCAAAATAATAGATCAGTGTAGTGACTTAGGGAAGAAGGAATCTTACTTTGTATACACAAGAGATTCTGCAGATGGAGGAAATCCAGAGCAACGTATAGAAAATGCCATAGGAACTCAGCAGGTCAAGCCACATCAATGGAAATGAATAAACAATTGATGTTTTGAGCTGAGGTTGTAATGGAGGGTCTCGGCCCAAAATGTTGACTGTTTCTTCATTTCCATAGATGCTGCTTGAACCGCTGAGTTCCTCTAGCATTTTGTCTGTTGCATCTTACTTTGTGTGTTGGGTGGTGAGCTGGCAAATGCCTGCTAAGGCATGTCTGCTTAAAAATGTATCCCCTGTCAGTGTGATAAAGGTGCTAGATAGTAATAAATGTCATGTCCTCTTCTGCCCAAATTTGTCCCCTTGGGCTCAGAACAATGAACTTCAAAGGCACAGATGTGACTATTTAGCATGGTTAGTGCCGAACGCCAAGGATGGATTTGAGGGAAGATGTTTCTTTGAATAAACAAAAAATGTGGTAAATCAGAAAATATTGGAAACTCACATATAAAAATAAAGAATGTTAGAAATACTCAGCAGGCTAGGCAGCACCTAAGCACAGAGAAAATTCAACAAAAGACATTTAATGTTGATTCTGTTTCTCCCTCCAGTTATACTGCTTGACCTGCTGAGCATTTTTATTACATATATTTGCTCTTTCCCATACCTTCCTGACATGCAGACTCTACTGTGCTGAACCAATAGTTGTGTACACTGTCCAACACTAGGCCCTTCCTCTTTGTCTTCTTAGGTTTCAGGTTGACTTGCTTCCATTTCAGTTCAGTGGGTTCTGGGGAGGTGGATGAGGTCATCCTGGGAGCCATGGACTCATCCACATATGGGGTAGAAAGTATCTGATGGCTGGGCAAGACCAGAAGACCATAAGACATAACAACAGAATTAGTCCACTTGACCCATCCATCCTGCTCTGACATTTGATTATTATCCCTCTCAAACCCATTTTCCTGTCTTCTCCCTGTAACTTTTGATACCCTTACTAATCAAGAACCTAATAAACTCCACTTTAAATATGTCCAATGACTTGGAAATGAATTCCACAGATTCACGACACTCTGGCCAAAAGAAATTCTCCTTCATTTCTGTTCTAAAAGGACATCCTTGCCTTGTGAAGCTGTGTCTTCAGATCCTAGACTCTCCCAAAGTTGAAAACATCCACACCATGTCCACTCTATCTAGGTCTTTCAATATTCGACAATTTTCTGTAAAGTGCCCTCCCTCATTCTTCCAAACTCCAGCGAGTACTGTACATGCCCAGAGCCATTAAACACCCTTCGTACACTAATAATCGTTTCATTTTCAGGATCATTCTCGTGAACCTCTCTGGAACCTCTCCAATGCCAGCACATTGTTTCTTATTTAGATAATGGGCCCATTACTACTCGTAATACTGCACATGCAGTTTCACCAATGCCTTATAAAGCTTCAGCATTACATTGAGAGAAAATCTGCAGATGCTGGAAACCCAAGCAATACACACAAAATGCTGGAGGAACTCAGCAGGCCAGACATCATCTATAGAAAAGAGTAAACAGTCAATGTTTTGGCCCACGACCCTTCATGAGGACAGGAAAAAAGGATGAAAAGTTGCAGCAAGAAGGAGGGGTGGGGAGGAACAAGTACAAGGTAGTAGGTGATAGGTGAAACTGGGAGGGGGAGGGGCGAAGGAAAGACCGCTACCAAGTCCCTCCCCCTACGTTCCACTTTCCTTAGGGATCACTCTCTATGCTACTTCCTTGGCTGATCATCCCTCCCCACTGATCTCCCTCCAGGTACTTATCCTTGTAATTGCAACAAGTGCTATACTTGGCCCTGTATCTCCTCTCACACTACCATTTAGGGCTCCAAACAGGTGAGCTGACACTTCACCTGTGAGTCTGTTGGGGTCAGCTACTGTATCCAATGCTCCTGGTGTGGCCTTCTTTATATCAATAAGACCCATCGTAGATTCGGAGACTGCTTTGCCAACCACCTATGCTCCATCCGCCAAAAAAGCAGGATCTCCTGGTGGCCACCCATTTCAATTCAACTTCCCATTCCGACATGTCAGTTCATGGTCTCCTCTACTGCCGCGATGAGGCCACACTCAAATTGGAGGATCCAGACCTTATATTCTGTCTGGGTAGCCTCCAACCTGATGGCATGGATATCAATTTCTCGAACTTCTGGCAATTACCCCACCCCACCATTTCAATTCCCATTTCTATACCCATTTCCCTCTCTCTTCTTATCTCCTAACATGCCCAACACCTCCCTCTAGTGCTCCTCCTCCTTCCCTTTCTTCCCTTGTCTTCTACCCACTCCTATCAGATATTCTCTTCTCCTACCCTTTATCTTTCACCAAAAAAATTCCTAGCTCTTTACTTCACACCTCTCCCTTCCCAGTTTCACTTACCACCTGCAATCTTGTACTTCTTCCTCCCCTCCACCTATCGCTGTGATTGTGGATGATCAGCCATGATCACAGTGAATGGTTGTGCTGCCTTGATGGGCCAAATGGCCAATTGTCTACTGTCATGCTCCACTTTCTCATCTATTCTTCCTGTCCTTGTGAAGGGTCTCAGTTCAAAATGTCGACTGTTTACTCTTTTCCATAGATATTGCCTGGCCTGCTTAGATCCTCCAGCATTTTGTGTGTGTTGGCTCGGCATTACATTACTTCCTTCCTTACCTCTGACTCAACCTGCAAGTTAACCTTTAGGCAATCCTGCATGAGGACTCCTAAGTCTCTTTGTAGCTCTGATTTCTGAACTTTTCATCATTTAGAAAAATAGCCTGCTTTTTATTCCTTCTACCAAAGTGCATGACCGCACACTCCCTTACACTGTTTTCCATCTGTCACATTTTTCCCCTTTCTCCTAGTTAGACCATAAGACCATAAGACAAAGGAGCAGAAGTTGGCCATTCAGCCAATCGAGTCTGCTCCGCCATTTTATCATGAGCTGACCCATTCTCCCATTTAGTCCCACTCCCCCGATTTTTCATCATAACCTGAGATGCCCTGGCTACTCAGATACCTATCAATCTCTGCCTTAAATACACCCAATGACTTGGCCTCCACTGCTGCCTGTGGCAACAAATTCCATAGGTTCACCACCCTCTGGCTAAAAAAATTTCTTCGCATTTCTGTTCTGAATGGGCGCCCTTCAATTTATCTAAGTTCTTCTGCAGTCTCCCTACTTCCTCAGCATTACCTGCCCCTCCATTTATCTTCTGTAAAGATGGCAAAAAAGCTATCAATTCCTTTTGAAAGAAAAGCTAAGTTTCATGAAAGGTAGTTTTGGAAGTGTTTCATTCCTTCTACTGTTCAGTCAGAGCCTTTAAGTGATCCCAATGCATGAACTCTCAATTCTCAACAACATCCTGAATACTCCTTCGGTACTTTATGTGGCCATGTTGATATTCTTCACAGTTCAGAGTAAATTTATTATCAAAGTACATGTATATCACCAATTACTACACTGAGATTCATTTTCATGTATGTATTCAACATAAGACCATAAGACATAGAAGCAGAATTAGGCCATCTGGCCATCAAGTCTGCTCCGCCATTCAATCATGACTGACCCCTTTCTTTTGTCTTCTCCCCAACCCCAGTTCTCAACCTTCTCCCTGTAATCTTTGATGCCATGTCCAATCAAGTACCTACCAATCTCTGCCTGAAATATACCCAACGATCTGGCCTCCACACATGACCTCCACATCTGCATGTGACAACAAATTCCACAAATTCACCATCTTTCGGCTAAATAAATTTCTCTGCATCTCTGTTTTGAAAGAGCAGTCCTCTATCCCGAGTCTGTTCCCTCTTGTCCTAGACTCTCCCACCATGAGAAACATCCTACCCACATATACTCTGTCTAGGCCTCTCAACATTCAAAAGGTTTCAATGAGATCCCCCCTCATCCTTCTGAATTCCAGTGAGTACAGACCCAGAGCCATCAAACGTTGCTCGTATAATAACCTTTTCATTCCTGGAGTCATCCTTGTGAACCTTCTCTGGACTCTGTCCATTGCCAGCACATCTTTTCCTAAGATGAGGGGCCCAAAACTGTTCACAATAATCAATGTGAGGCCTCACCAGTGCCTTATAAAACCTCAGCATCACATTCTTGCTCTTGTATTTTAAACCTCCTGAAATGAATGCTAATATGGCATTTGCCGTCCTCACCACTGACTCAACCTGCAAGTTAACCTTCAGGGTGTTCTGCACAAGGACTCCTATGTCCCTCTGCATCTCAGATTCCTGAATTTTCTCCCCATTAAGAAAATTGTCGGCACATTTATTTCTACTACCCAAGTGCGTGACCATGCATTTTCCAACATTGTATTTCATTTGCCATTTTCTTGCCCATTCTCCCAATCTGTCTAAGTCCTTCTGTCCTACCTGTTTCCTCAACACTACCTACCCCTCCACCAATCTTTGTATCATCTGCAAACTTGGCAACAAAGCCATCTATTCCATCATCTAAATCAATTATATACAGCATAAAAAGAAGTGGTCCCAACACTGACCCCTGCGGAACACCACTAGTCGCTGGCAGCCAACCAGAAAAGGATCCTTTTATTCCCACTCACTGCCTCCTACCAATCAGCCAATGCTCTAACCAAGCCAGTAACTTTCCTGTAATGCCATGGTCTCTTAACTTGGTAAGTAGTCTCATGTGTGACACCCTGTCAAAGGCCTTCTGAAAGTCCAAATATACAACATCCACTGCATCCCCTTTATCTATACCACTTGTAATCTCCTCAAAGAATTCCAACAGGTTCATCAGGCAGGATTTTCCCTGAAGGAAACCATGCTGACTTTGTCCTATCTTGTCCTGTGTCATCAAGTACTCCATCACCTCATCCTTAACAATTGACTCTAACGTCTTCCCAACCACTGAGGTCAGGCTAAATCTTGTATAATTTCCTTTCTGCTGCCATCCTCCTTTCATAAAGAGTGGAGTGACACTTGCAATTTTCCAGACCCCTGGCACCATGCCAGATTCCAATGATTTTTGAAAGATCATTTCTAATGCCACCAGAATCTCTAACACTACCTCCTTCAGAACCCTTGGATGCAGTTCATTTGATCCGGGTGACTTATGTACATTTAGCTCTTTCAGCTTTTTGGCATCTTCTCTCCTGTAATAGTAACTGCACCCACTTTTCTTCCTTCACACACTACAACATCCAGCATACTGCTACTGTCTTCCACAGTGAAGACTGATGCAAAATATAGAAAGAAATACTATAGAATCAATTAAAAACTGTACCCAAAGACTGATGGGAGGGCTGTTCCTGTGATCAACTGGACTGTATCCTTTACTATTTGCAGGCATCTCTATTCTTGGGCATTGGTGCTTCCATATCAGGATACTTTCAGGTCAAGTCAAGTCAAGTCAAATTTATTGTAATTTAACTAATTATGTATTTAACCATATAACATATATAGAAACTCAAAAACCTTTTTTCGAACCATGGTGCTAATCACAGTACTACACATAACACATATAACACATGATAACTTATGAAGGTAAGGATAAAATCTACAGATAAATCACACATAAATAAACCCAAGAATAAAATGCGGTCGGGAATTCAGAAGCCTAATTGTCTGGGAAAGAATCTCTTTCTCTCATTCTGACTGTTCTTATTTATATGCATTGGAGTCTCCTGCCTGATGGTAGAAAGCCAAAGAGGATACTGGATGGATGGGTGGAATCCTCAATAATACTAAGAGCCCTGCATATGTAGCACTTCTGATAAATGTCCCTGATGGATGGTAGAGAGACCCCTATGATCCTCTCAGTATTCTCACAGTCCTTTGTAGGAACTTCTGGTCTGAAGTTCACTGTGTATCTATAGAAGTTTGTCAAAGTTCTATAGATGCAGAGTGGAGAGTATCTAATGGGTTACAACCATGGAGAATATCTGATTGGTTACCTCATGGAGAGTATCTGATCGGTTACATCATGGAGAGTATCTGATTGGTTGCATCATGGAGAGTATCTGATGGGTTACATCATGGAGAGTGTTTGGTTGGTTGCATCATGGAGAGTATCTAATTGGTTGCATCATGGAGAGTATCTGATTGGTTGCATCATGGAGAGTGTTTGGTTGGTTGCATCATGGAGAGTGTTTGGTTGGTTGCATCATGGAGAGTGTTTGGTTGGTTGCATCATGGAGAGTATCTGATTGGTTGCATCATGGAGAGTATCTGATTGGTTGCATCATGGAGAGTATCTGATTGGTTGCATCATGGAGAGAATGCTGACTGGTTACACAATGGAGAGCATCTGATTGGTTGCATGCTGCATCACGGCCTGTCATGGAAACAGCAATGTCCAAGAATGGAAAAGCCCACCAAAGTAGTTTTTCCCTTCCATTCACATTCACAGTATCAGTCATTGATAACTTGATGGCCACTTTTCAAAACAGCTCTGACCATAATGAATCATTTGACTGATTAGCTTTCTATGTCTCTGTGTAATATTATCGTTTTGATCAATACTGGATGACAAAAACACAATAAATTTTCATGCTGAACCCTAACTGAGTATATGCAATTCAATTAAGCCCTTCTGATGATAATGAACCATTGATTGATTGAATGAATTCCTTGGCAGCCACAAAAGTCAGCAAGACCTCTCAAGGTCAGTCATTAAGTACCACCTAACATTCCGTTCCGAAGGCTGTCCGTTAATAATCATCCATGAAAGGCTCTCCCTCTTCTCTTTATACTTCAGGGAAAAAGAAATAATTTCAAGCTTGATCAATCTCTTCAACTTATATACCTTTGCTATCCGGGGAAGCAGCAAAATATGACACACCACTGTCAAATCTGATTCAGACCACCAGAGTGGAAATATCTTTTCCTGTTTTTAACTCTGCTATGCTTTTGCTTTAAGTCTCTGGAGCAGGAAGAAATTCTAGTAGTTACTCACTCTGAAACAAGTATTCCCTGGTGGTGTGTAGATGCTAACTAAGCATTTTCTCCCCATCTCACTGGATGAAAGGAACAATTTTGTTTGCTCTACACCCTCTATTCTTCAGACACTAGAGAAAAGCATGGCCATAATATAAATCTTCACTCACACTGTGACAAGCCTTTCCATCACAAATACAATATCATTTGACAATGTAAAATGAACCATGAATTGTCTTGCTCTTCCCAAAGCAGTCCCAGCCAGCATTCTCAAAGAAGCAATCAGTTTGTTAACCTAATATTATGTCCCACAAATTCAACAGTTAGAGAGGGTCTTTCAGCCCTTCCTGTCTACTCTCCCATTCACTGGGATCATTGATGATCTTTTACCTCAGCTCCAACTTTTTGGCCTTATCTCACACCCCTTGATCCTTCTCCAGTCTCCAAGAAACCTATTTAGTATAAGAAATAGGAGCAGGAGTAGGCCATGAGGCCCAACAAGCCTGCTCCACCATTCAATAAGATCATGGCTGATCTGGCCATGGACTCATCTCCACCTACCTGCCTTTTCCCCATAACCCTCAATTCCCCTACTATGCAATAATCTATCCAACCTTGCCTTAAATATATTTACTGAGGTAGCATCCACTGCTTTATTGGGCAGAGATTTCCACAGATTCACCACCTTTAGGAAAAGCAGTTCCTCCTCATCTCCGTCCTAAATCTACTCTCCCGAATCTTGAGACTATGTCCCCTAGTTCTAGTCTCACATATCAGTGGAAACAACTTCCCTGCCTCTTTCATAATTTTATATGCTTTTATAAGATCACATGAATACATTCAGCAAATGAACCTTCATAAACGTATTCAGTAAAAATTCAGAAGAATCCCTAACCTGTAGAAAATAAAATCTTGTTATCTCTGTCTTTGAATGACCAATCCCTTATTAGGTACATCTGTTGTGATACTATAGATTCAGCTGCATGACGCCCAGTAGACCAAGTTTCTCAAACTTTAGAGTTGAGGCCTTCTTTTTATGGGAGGATTTCAAAGTCCAAAGTAAATTTAACTAAACTTATGAGGAAACGTTTGAAGTTCAACGTTCACAGGAAATGTTATTATCAAAATACATATATGTCACCATATACTACCCTGAAATTCATTTTCTTGAGGACATTCACTTTAGATATAAAGAAGTACAATGGAATCAATGAAAAAATATAAACAAAGATGGACATCAACCCTTCTGAAAAAGAAGACAAACTGTGTAAATACAAATAATAATAAATAATAAATAATATTGAGAATATGTTATCTATGCATTCCAGCATCCTCTGTCAGTAACAACTGCCTTGCTCTATTGAACAATGAGAAAACAGCAAGCCCACCTCTGTCTTTGACCCAACAAAGCACCTCATCATTTCCAAAGTGATTCCCCTTGAAAAGCTGCAGTTTGAATGCTCTGGTCATGTTGGACAATTCCCTGGGTAGGCCCATGATTGTGATGCCTTAAATTATGTATGTTTAATGTCAAATCTCTCCAAAAGCCGCATGAATTATGCTGCCTGGGCCCACACAAACATTTGATAATGTGGAATTCATGCCTGGTGGCTGCAAGTAAAGTTGGTATAAGAGCTCCTCTCAAAATCTCTCTCAGTGACTGTGTTAGGTGCACCTGGTTTGCGATGTATATAGGAGCTGTAAAATACTGGAATCACCTTACCATTCCACTCTCAAGAAGACAGCTTCTCGGCCAGGGGTTCTTAATATTTTTTATGCCATGGACCCCTTTGGCAATGCAGTGAACCCTGTGGACTCTTTCTCAGAATAACATATTTAAATATATAAAATCAATAGATAAGATTACACAATAAATCGATTGTATTGAAATCCAGTCAACAAAATATTAAAGACAAATTTGTGACAATCAATATATCTTAATAATACTTCTTTATTAATGCATTAAATGAGAAGTAGCAGTGAGCATGTCATAAATGATATTTTGAGATATTTGTAACAACTGTAATGTGACGTGAAAATATCTGTGATATCTAGTGGTGACAAAGTCACAGGTACTGCTGATACTACTGTGGTTTGTAGCCTACATTCATCATTGAACAAAATGCTAAATTTCAGTTAGAGGTTTGTGAAACAAAGATGTAATCTTTTCCCATCCAGATTCGTAGCCCCCTTGGAATCTATCCATGGACCCCAAGGGAACTGCGGACCCCAGGTTAAGAACCCCTGTTCTATGCAGACGGTTTGAAACCTCAGCACTAATGCACAAACAATCAGGGCATGTTTGAGGCACAAATCCAGCATTTGCAATCATTTGGAAGTATAAAATAATCCAATTAACTTTTGTTGATTGAAGCTAAACAAAACCAAGTCAACCAAAAACACCATTAGACAACTCAAAGAGCATTTCCTAAATTTCTATTAACTGCATATCTGTATGGCTGAACCCTCTATGCAAGTTAAGTAGGTTAGTTAGAAACTAGCCATCACATTCAATCAGTGCTACTTATTCCATCTAATTTACCTTTAAGAAGATAAGAACATAAAGATTCAATGTCTGACTTGCACATTTTTTCTATGTGAAAACCATCAAGGGCATATATACAGAAAAAGGCCAGGAATACTATGAAGGATCCCACCCACCCTATTCATGGAATGTTTGTCCCACTCCCATCAGGGAGGAGGTTGATGGCGGACCCAAATGCAAGACACAGACACTAATGTACTAGGAACAGGACGTTTATCAAGAAAGCAAGGGGAGTCAAGAAGAAACGACGCTGGACATGGACACAGGTCCTGGACGAGACAAGGACACTGGGCCTGGGCTAGGACTAAGACTTGGAAAGCGGGACCAGGACAAAGAACTTGGAACTAGGAGCCTGGGCAAGGACTCCGAGCCAGAGACTGGAAAGGGACCCAGAACCTGGGTCTTGACTCAGGCTCAGACCCCGGATCCAAGGCGAGGACAAGAGGTGGCTACAGGACTGGACGTGGAACTCCTGCACAGGACAAGGCACGTGGACGGGATGAGAACACAAAGCCTTGACTCGGACAGGACGAGGTTCTTGGACTGGACGAGGTACCTGGACGTGGCTTGGACTGGACGAGGGAACTCCAGCACAGGGTGGGAGAACTCCAGCACCAGGCTGGACGTGGCTCTTGGACTAGGTTTTGCTCGGCTCTTGGATGCGGCTTGGTTAGGCCCTTGGGTACAGAGCCAGGACTGCTCCTTGGAGCGCAGGGCCGGGATCCTTTCTAAGACAATGGGCCGGAATGCTTTCGCAGGGCTGGGACCCTTGCTTGGATGCAGGGCCGGGATGCTTTCTAGGATGCAGGGCCAAGATGACTGCCGAGGTAAACTGCCAAGGTAACTGTCGGGGGTTTGGATGGGGACAATCCAGCACAGGACGAGAACACAAAGCCTTGACTTGGACAGGACTGGAACACGGTGCCTGGAACTAGGAACACAGAACACAGAGCTGGGACCCCTCCTTGGGAACAGGACTTAGGACCAGGGTTTTAGACAGAGTCAGGACCCATCCTTGGGAACAGGACCTAGCACCGGGACTCTACTTTGACACAGACACTAAACATGGGGACACAAAGAGATAGTTCCAAACTCAACGATAGGTAGTTCCTTATCTTGGTGTGGCAAGGCTCCAGTCTCACTCTGGCAGTTGAACTTGACAGGAATGCAGGCGAGGCTTCAGAAGGAAGGGGAAGGGAACAGTCCAGCCCAAAACAAGAATCAGGTGCCTCAATTAAGGCACCTAATAGACCAAGAGAAAACTGGAAAACCTGGAATAAGGAATTGACGGACCGGAATGCGGACTTCACAGACCGGACCATGACAACACCAGAACCACCAGGCTCAAAAATAGTTACTTTCTCCAAGCAGTAAGGCCGAACAACTCCTCCTCCCATTAACTCACCTCTCCACACCCTCCACCACCACTACTTTATCATATCCTGTCAGACATCTTATGTACAGACACTCTTGTGCCTAGCGTCACTTTATGGACATACAATCAATGTATATAAGTTATCTCATGTATTTATATTTATTGTGTTTTCTTATTATGTTCTTTATCTTATTGAGGTTTTTTGTGCTGCATCAGATCTAGAGTAACAATTATTTTGTTCTTTGACCAGCGACCAATCTGGACATCAGAAGGTTTGAGAGGAGGGAATTTCAAACAGGTCCATTACCCAAGTAGAAAAGGTAGCAACGGGTTGCAAGAGCTTTCATCAGTGACCGATCAGCATTTGGGATTAATTAGCAAGAGCAAATTAAAAGAATGCAGGGGCAAGCGCAGTGGCCATCGTCTGAGTGGACAGAGTCCGAGTGGTGATCTTGAGGCTTTAGCTCTTCGAAATTGCAACGAACAGAGACTTCAGTCAGAGAAAGCAAAGGAAATAAAAGCTCAAGGGTAAGTTTTCTTTTCCTTCCCTTCTCTATATCTGCTCAGCTAGGACAGTAGAGATGTCAGGCGGAATAGTAGAATGCTCCTCTTGTGGGATTTGGGAAGGCAGGGAGACCTCCAGTGTCCTTGACGACTACAACTGTGAGAAGTATATCCAGCTGCAGCTTCTACCAATGTGTGTTAAGGAGTTGGAACTGGAGTTGGATGAACTCTGGATCATTCAGGAGGCTGAGAAGGTGACAGATAGGACTTATAGAGAGGTAGTTACACCCATTGTGCTGGGTGATAGTCAATAATGGGAAAGGGGTTAAAGAGCCAGTGCAGAGTACCCCTATAGCCATCCCCTTCAACATCAGGGGATATCACTTTGGATACTATTGGGGGTGATGGCCTAACAGAGAAAAATCTCAGTGATCGGCTCTCTGGCACTGAGTCTGCCTCTGCGAATCAGTAGGGAAGTGGGGAGAAGAGGGACGCTGTAGTGACAGGGAACTCGTTAGTTAGGGGAACAGACCAGAGGTTCGGTAGGCAAGAATGAGATTCCCGAATGGTATGTTGCCTCCTGGATGCCAAGGTCCAGGATATCTCAGGTCGTGTCTTCAGTGGGAGGGTTAATAGCTAGAGGTTGTGGTCCATGTAGGTACCGATGACATGGGTAGAATGATGATAAGTTTCTGCATAGGGATTTCAGGGAGTTAGGTGGTAAGTTCAAGGGCAGGACCTCCAGGGTTGTGATCTTAGGATTGTTACCTGTTCCACATGCTAGTGAGGCCAAAATTAGGAAATTTATACAGTTTAATTTGTGGCTAAGGAGTTGGTGTAGGAGGGGCATAAGATTTTTGGATCATTGGGCTCTCTGGCAGGGAAGATGTGAACTGTACAGAAGAGGCCTGAACTGCAGTAATATCCTAGCAGGAAGGTTTGTTAATGCCACACAGTGGGGTTGAAACTAGAGTTACAGGGGGATAGGAATTGGAGTGTCAGAACAGTTAGTGGAGAGGTTGTGGAAGTAGATGTCAGTAAGGCCTCAGACGAAGTTAGGAAACAAAAGGTTGAGCACGGTGCGATTGGTGTCCTAAACTAGGTATATTTCAATGCACAAAGTATCGTTGGAAAAGCTGATGACAGTGCTGAAGATGAGGTAGCTGGTTTGCAAATGGAGGCAACGTGTAGTGAAGAGAACTTGTTACTAGTGCAAAATTGCAGTTAACGGGATGAATTGCAATGTAAAAGGTGGACAAAATTGATAAGGGTGATTATAGGACCGATGATTCTGGATTTGGTGTTGTGCAATGATCCGGAATTGATTGGAGATCTTAAAGTAAAAGAACCCTCAGGGTAAGGTGATCATAATTTGAAAAAATTCACCCTGAAATATGAGAAGGAGAGACTAAACTCAGATGCATCAGTATTACAGTGGCATAAAGGGAATTACAGAGGCATGAGAGAGGAATTGGCCAGAATGATTGGAAAAGAACATTGGCAGGGATGATGGCAGAGCAGCAATGATTGAAATTTCAGGAAACAATTGGAAGACACAAAACATACACATCCGAAAGAGAAAGAAGTATTCTAAAGGAATGATGATACAACCATGGTGAACAAGAGAAATGAAAGTCAACATACCCTACTTTACGTTTTGGATATACTACATGAAAATCATGAAGACTGTCCGGTTTGGGTTTCATCATAAGTTAATTCTGTTAATAAATTTTCTATTATTTCTCTTCTTGGTTGTTCAATTCCTCTATTCTTAAGTAATTTAACTGATAATTTTGTAGTTAAACATTCTTTGAGGATTTGGTTACAATTTAGAAAATTCTTTGGGTTATTCGGTTTTTCACTTTCTAGTCCCATTTTTTTCTAATTTTTTTAAAAACCTTTTTAAAGAGTGGAATAGACTGGTATTAAATGTTTTCAGGATCTGTTTGTTGGAGATAGTCTTTCCTCATTTGATCAACTGTCTATTAAATATAATCTTCATAAAGCTCACTTTTTTAGATATTTACAAATTAGAGACTTCTTGCATTCTCAACTTTATACATTTCCTAAATGTCCAGATAAGAATTTAATTGATACTATTTTTTACTTTGAAACCTTTTCATAATGGATCTACATCTAATATTTATAATATGTTGTTGGCATTGAGAAACTTTCTGTTAGACAAAATTAAAAACCTCTGGGAACATGACCTACAGATTTCAACTGATGAGGATTCTTGGAATGAAATTTTTAAACTTGTTCACACCTCTTCGTTATGTGCGCGTCACTCTCTTTTACAATTTAAAGTGGTTCATCAAGCTTATATGACTAAAGATAAGCTCTCTCGTTTTTACTCAGATTTTTCTCCATACTGTAATAGGTGTAATGTCGAAGAGGCCTCTCTAATTCATATGTTTTGATCCTGCCCATGGCTTGATAAATTTTGGAAAGAAGTATTTCAAACTTTCTCGGAGCTTTTTAAAATAAACTTTAAACCCAACCCTCTGGCCCCTTATCTTAGAAAAAATGTGCTGAAACTGCAGAATGCTCGAAGGAGGTTCACAAAAATGATTCCAGGATTGAATGGGTTGTCGTATGAACTGCGTTTGATGATTCTGGGCTTGTATTCACTAGAATTCAGAAGAATGAGGGGTGATGTCATTGAAACCTGTCGAATGGTGAAAGGCCTCGATAGGGTGGATGTTGAGAGGATGTTTCCTGTGGTGGGAGAGTCTAAGACCAGAGGACACAGCCTCAGAATAGCTGGGCGTCATTTTAGATCAGAGATGAGGAGGAATTTCTTCAGCCAGAGAGTGATGAATCTGTGGAGTTCATTGCCACAGTCAGCTGTGGAGGACATTTCTTTATGTATATATGAGGCAGAGGTTGATCGATTTTTGATTGGTCAGGGCATGAAGGGATATGGGGAGAAGGCAGGAGATTGGGGTTGACAGGAAAATTGTATGAGCCATGATGAAACGGTGGAGCAGACTCAATGGGCCAAATGGCCTAATTCTGCTCTTATATCTTATGGTTCTCCTTTACACTTGTGTACTGGAAATGACATTAAATAATCTTGAATCCAGAATTCTGATTGTTTTACTTATTTAAGACTTCATGAAGAATTTTTAGCAAGGAAACACACCATTTGGCTCAAATATTTAATTTTTTATGTTCAAAGTTCTGGCAGATTGCATCTTTAGGTAATCATTACTTGAGCATCACTGTTACTTTTGTAGTATTTATAGTTTTAAATTGGAACTGATGGGCTTCATGATTCTGGCACATGAAAGGTGTGGAACCCTTCAACACAGTTGTGTCATCTTTTCATAGGTAACCTCCTGTTCACTGATTTGATCTAGTTGGCCTAAATCTTATATTCATCCTTAAACGAATGTAATAAATGCGAAAATGAGTAATAAATGCAGTTCTCATTTCACTGATTTCAATGCAACCAAGGTACCATAAAACGGAACATTATCAAACAATTAGTGCATCCAACCAAGGATAAATTTCAACTCATGGGATACTTGTATACTTAATGTGTAATAATGTTATCGACCTGTGTTTGGTTGGTTTAGCTCAGACTCCTAGCTTTTGCAGATTTCCTTCTTTTTTGACATAGATACTCTGCAATATTATAATTATTATTACTACTCCTGCCAGAAAAAAAGTATATCGATGAGTTCAGAAGGTGAACAAAATTGCTTATTCTACACCGAAAAAAAGGCACTAAGAAATCACTATTAGTCACAGAGCAAAATGGTAGATACAAGTCCATTGGCCTAACAAGTCCATACAGACAACAGTGTGCACTCAACTAGTCCCAATTTCCTACATTGGACTCATGTCCTTCCAGGCCCTTCCACACCATGTACCTATCCACGTACTTCTTAAATAATGCTATTTAATAGCTTAATATATAATGGTTAACAGGTTTTAATACATTGAACATTCTGAAAGAAGATGAATACAGGACAACTTATTTGTTAAGAATGTGTAGTTAGAGATATTTCAGAATTTTGAATGCTGCCTCACATAATTACGTTATAATGGCCCTTTGCTGTCTTATTTCAAACTACAGTTTCCCTAAATATGGTACAAGTTGACTGATCAAAGTTACTGCAGTACGAAAGCTCAAAGTAAATTTATTATCAAAGTATATATATGTCATCTCATTAAATTTCTTGCTGGCATTCACAGCAAATACAAACAAACACAATAGAAATAATGAAAGAATATCCTTAACAAGACAGACAAACAACCAATGTGCAAAAGACAACAAGCAGTGAGAATTCAGAACTATGCAAAAGTCTTGGGTACATGTACCGTATACAGCTGGAGAGCGTCAGACTTTTGCACAGTAGGGCTGCCACAAAATCTAATGAAATATGCCATCTAAGCATATTCAAACATACTGAAGTGTTCACATTAAGCGGTCAACAAAAAGAAATCTTTCCACCAGCCTATCCCCTGCTCTAAGCAGACTAAAACTGACCCAAGACAAAGCATGAATATGTAACCATACTCTTCATTTCTACTTTGCCCCAACCCACATGACAAATTACCCATAGTAAACATGCAGCACCAAATACAACACAGACAGACAGAAAGAAATACTTGGCTCCTACGAATACTTCAGCCTGCTAATATAAAGTTCTCTTTCAATAACAGAGAATATTTGAGATGCCAACTGCTTAAGAAGTTTGTTAAGAGACTTAAACTCTTTACCACCACAGAGCACATCTACATGGAGCACTGTAAAAGGAAAGCATCATCAAGGACTTACAACATCCAGGCTATGATCTCTTCTTGGTTGTGTTATCAGTAAGGAGGTACAGGAGCCACTGGACCCACACCAGCAGGTTCAGGAAGAGTTGATATCTGTCAGCTATCAGGCTCTAGCACCAGAGGGGATAACTTTACTCAATTTCACTTACCCCAACACTGAACCTTTTTCACAAACCATGGACTTCATTTCAAGAGCTCTTCATCTCATGTTCTCGATATTTATTGCTTATTTATTCATTATTATTATTCTTTTTCTTTTTTATACAGTACTGTGCAAAAGTTGTAGTTATATATATAGTGCCTATGACTTTTACACAGTACTCTGTTTGTCAACGTGGAGTGAAGGGTGAGTTTGTAAATCTGGCAGGAGGAAAAGGTGTTGGGAGTTCTGAGAGTATTCACCACGAGAGTGGTTTGGGACAGGTGACAGAGAAGGAATGCCAGGGATGGGGGTGGGTGGGGAGTGAAGTGGGTGCAGACATACCCAGCCTTTAGTCACCAGGCAAGGTCATTTGACTCCAAACAGTTGGTTTATTGATCATTACAAAATGTCTCTCTGGTGCTTCCCAGTCCCTTCCCTCTCCCCCTCACCCCTTCTCCCTTTCCCTTTTCCCAATCATGATTCTCCTTCCCACTCTCAGTCCACAATAGAGTCTGATATCAGAATCCGGTTTATTATCACTCACATTTGTCATGAAACTTGTCGTCTTTTTGTGGCAACAGTACAGTGCAATATATAGATATATAATTAAGACTTTAAATAGTACTATATGTAAGTATAACACCCTACAAAGGATTACATTTTACATTCATCAACATGCACAAAGCACTGGAGAAATACAGCAAATCAGGGAGAAGATAAAAAAACATCTGGAACCATATACCACCAGTATCAAGTAACTTTTTAATCCTACTTTGATAAAACTCTTCAATTCTCCTCTGGTATGATAAGATAGACTTCTGGCCTCACAGTTTACTTTGTTACGATCTTACACTTTATCATTTACCTGCACAGCACTCTTTCGGTAGCTTTTGCACTTTATTCTGAATCATTATTGTTGTACCTTATTCTAGCTCTGTGCTCTGTGTAATGATTTAATCTGCATGAACAGTATACAAGACAAGCTTTTCACTGTGTTGTGGTAAATGTGACAATAATAAACCAATTCCATTACCAATAATCCAGCATGCTCAGGGTTTTGAACTAACAAGAGTGTCACTGTATATTGCAGATTTGCCAGACTATTTAGTGTTGTTCATATTATCATTCCAACGCACATTTAATTCACTTTTTTAGGTGTTACACAATAGAATAATAAATGACCCTATGAAATTGGTAAGTTTCAAGGGAGTGCAAGGATAGAAGCAGGTAAGCTTAAGAGCAGTACGGGGACAGGGGTCCCTGGTGAGCAGAAGAGGATAGTGGAAATTAGGGTTCAGTGAGTCAGAAGGGAAATGGGACCCCAGTGAATCAATAAGGAACAAGACAACTTATCCAAGATGTCCACCATCCAGGCCATGCTCTCTTCTCACTGCTACCATTGGGAAAGAGGTACAGGAGCCTTAGTTCCCACACTACCACCTTTAGGCTCCTGAACCAGCGTGGATAACATCACTCACCTCAACTCTGAACTAATTCCAAAGCCTATGAATTTACTTCCAATGACTCTACAAATCACGTTCTCAATATAATTTATTATATTTTTCTCAGCTCAAGCTGATAAAACCTGAGGCACAGGCATAGCCAAGCACACTTATTTCTCATTTGCTAGGAACTTTCAGAGTATTCTAGAGATGTTTAGTATTGTGGCTTTCTGAATATTTACATATATATTGCTGTGTAGGCCTGGCCTTCACGTGTGGCATAGTTCTTATGCCTGGTGGAGCTGTTCTCACTGACAGGAGAAGAGGCAAAGGCGGGCCACTGGCGCTTTAAAACCAGTTGCTTCGGGCAGATGGGGCTCATTAACCATGGATGATCGTTCCTTCAGACCTGTCATCAGCATGGAGAGGGGGTCCCACTGCATGGGCAACAGACGGATCTCCGTATCAACTCTGCCCTGGCTTGCGCCCAGGAGTACCAGAGGCACAGTACCCATGGTCAACCATGACCGACGGAGGACACACACACCCACCCCCCAAAATTATTTAATGTTTTTGTGTAGTGACTTTGGGATGATATCAGTTATACATATTACTATTGGGACAATGTGTACCCTTTTCATGTACCAAAGTCTTTCAATTTCTTCTCCTAATTCATCATATTTTTGGTGTTTTTTTTTACTTATTGATTTCTGTAACTTATCTGTATTCAGAATAGCTATAACTATTAAGTAAGTTGTTCTTGCTTCTTTATCCCGTATTATTATATCCAGGTGGTTATTATGAATTGTCCTATCTATAACAACAGATTAGTCATAACATAATTTGTGGATTTTTGACTCTAAAACTGGACCAGGCTTACATTTATAGTAACGAATGGTTTCTTGTATGAGTTTGTATTTTAAAGCATGATTTTGGTGAATGATTGCCGCTTGATTGTGCCTGTGTAAGTAATCGGATTGAATTAAACTGCTGCAGGATCCTGAAATGTGTTCAATCGTTTGTTTTCTCTTGGCATTTTGTACATTTATCGTCTTGAATTTGTTGGTCTTTTATTATGGAGGAGAAGATGGCGACGTGACACATCGGGCGCGGCCTCTCCGGTGAATGATATTTGTATTTGTCAAGTAGGGTACCGTGCACAATCCTGATTTGATGGAGACAGACATGAGAAGCATGGAGGAACATCTGGAGAAACTTCTGAAATGCCCGCTTCGCTGTCGCTGCTACTGTGCGATCGAGAATCTCCGGAGGGGAAGGCCCCGAATCCTCGGCTTTGCCTGGTACTTGGCGGCCGGGGCCGGGGTCGAAGCGCTCGGCAGAGATGGTGCTTGGTGCTCAGTGTTGGATGCTCCAAGTTTTCAGACAGACTCAAGAGTCGGCTGTGGTCGGGTGCTTCCAAGGTGCTGCATCGGCAAGTTTGCGGCGCTGGAAGTTCATGGCAGGGAGAGTTTTCTTCCTTCCACCATCTGCATGAGATGATGGGGCTTTCGAGACTTTGAGACTTCTTTTTTACCGTGCCCATGGTCTGTTCTTTATCAAATTATGGTATTACTTTGCACTGTTGTAACGATATGTTATAATTATGTGGTTTTTGTCAGTTTTTTAGTCTTGGTCTGTCTTGTGTTTCTGTGATATCATACTGGAGGAACATTGTATCATTTCGTAATGCATGCATTACTAAATGACAATAAACGAGGACTGCGTGTCCTCATAATCTAATCTAATAATGTCATGTACTTTTGATAATTTCTTTTGTTAACCACCTGGTCCTTTATTGCCAGAAGGAGACCTTCTGTTTCTGGGAAGATATCTCCAACACTGAGCTAGATATTCAATGCTTCCTTATCAACATCTAGTCTTCTCAAATCAAGGGGATATCTTCCATGGAGGATCATGCTCTTCCATTGGTTATCTTTTTCTTCAAATGCGACAATTTCCTTTGGTTACTTTTCCTTCTGTTGTGATTTTTTATTTCATTTTTCTGGGTTATGCTTTCATTTAAGTTTATGGTGTGTACTTCTTATCAGAATTGCATGTGCTTGCATGGAGTGCTGAATCCTGTTTTCGTTGATGAAATTACATCCTTAGAAATTTATCTGACTGTTGTGTACATTTTTAATGTCCGTTGTTTGTCTTCCCCCTTCTGTTCTTGGTAGACTTAATTTAAGTGCATTTAAGTGCACATTGTTTTCTGAAAATTGTCATTTCAATTTTTATTTGTCTTTCTAAAGTTTCCAGATTGGTTTCAGACCAAGATATTATGTCAAAAGAATACGTTAATATGGATATAAAGAGTTTTTTGCCTTTGTTATATTTTTACCATTGAGTTCTGTTTGGCAGATACTCTTAAGCCTTGAAGTAAATTCTGTCAAAAGTTTTTCCCTTATCACACTCTCAATCTATTTTATTTGCTTGTTGATATCCCAGATACTCATCTGTTTAATAATCAACCATCAGTTGTATTGTATCCTGCTGCTCTGTTTTGTATTCTGTTAGTTCTATTGCACCTCTATGTTTAATATTCTACACTTACTCAGACCAAAGTTCATGTTTATATCTTTCAAAAATAGTTCTACTATTTGAATTATTTGTTTTAGCTTTACTGATGAAGGAGCTTATAATTTCAAATCATTCATGGAAAGGTGTGTCAAGGTGTAATTCATTTCATTTTACCCAATTTGCATCCAATTCAGTCCATTAGAGAGCAGGTTTAAAGATGGACAGAACCATAGTTGAGTTAGAGAGTTGCCTTGAAAAATACCTCTGTTTATTTTGATAAAGGTGGTTGTTCTTTTTTTGTTGTTAATAGGTAGGATGATCATAGTCCACCAATGCTTCATCTATCAGATGTTGTAGGGATTTCACAAGTATTGGGTGTAGTTTATATATATTAAGAGCTTCTAATAACCCTAAGTATACCAACATGAAAGATTCCTGCCTTTCTGCCAGGGCTTGATTTAGAATTATGGAATCTATTATTGGTTGTTTGGTACATCCTTTCATACCCTTACAGATTCTTTCTGCTCTTCTGTAAGCACATTGTGGTTATCTAAGTGAGTGGTGATGAGTTGTGAGATGCATGATGCTACAATTTTATATATAGTTTGTAAATAAGTAATAGGATGATATTTTGATGGATCACTTGTGATTTCCCTTAATGTACTTTGATAATAGATTTACTCTGAGTTTTGAAATTTGAACTAGGATGCCTGTGTGTCAGAAAGGAACTGTGTCCCCAGTGAACCAGTAAGCAATAAGGTAATTGGAAACCCACAGAGTCTGAAGGGAACCCCAGTGAATCAAAAAGTAATAAAGAAACTGGTGAGTAAGACTGGGAACCCAGTGAGGCAGAGGGAACAAAGAAACTGAGAGGTCAGTGAGTCAGAGGAAAGTCAGTAAGCATCACCTGGTGAGCCAGTACTAAATCAGTGGGATTTCTGAATAGTTTCCTCTCTGTAGTTGAATATAATTAATTCTACACATTCTTACAAGGACCCAGCTTTACCTTCGTGTCGAGTTACTGCATATCATTTCAAGTAGTCCTTCCACTGAAGAACTGGATTTCAGACACCATCCGTGACATGCCCACTTCTCATTTCTACAATTGGGGAGGAGGTGCAGGGCCCTGAAGACCCACACTCTACAATTCAGGAACAACTTCTTTCCCACCATCAGATTTTTGATCAGTCCATGAATCTACATATGAACATTACCTTGTTATGTCTTTTATGGCACTTTTTGTTTCAGTTTGTAATTCATAATTATTGTATACATTTGCACTGTCTTGCTGCCACAAAATTTTATGTCATATGCTCTCAGTGGCCACTATATTGTACACCTGTTCATTAATGCAAATATCTGCGCAGTAAATCACGTGGCAGCACTTCAATGCATAAAAGCTATGGTCAAAAGCTTCAGTTGTTTTTAAGAGCAAACATTAGACTAGGAAAGAAGTGTGATCTAAGTGATTTTGACTGTAGAAAGATTGTTGGTGCCAGACAGGGTGGTTTGAGTATGTCAGAGGCTGCCAATCCCCTGGCCTTTTCATGCACAACAGTCTCTAAGAGTTTACAGAGAATGGTATGAAAAACAAAAATATCCATTGAGTGGCAGCTCTGTGGGTGAAAGTGCCTTGGAGAGGAGAATGGCCAAACTGTTTCAATCTGACACGAAGGTGACAATAACTCAAATAGCCTCTCTTAACGACAGTGGTGTGCAGAAAAGCTTCTCTGAATGCACAATATGTCGACCTTCGAAGTGGATGAACTACAGCAATAGAAGACTACGAACACACACTTCGTAACCAGATTATTAGGTGCAGAAGATAACCAATAAAGTGGCCACTGAGTGTATCATAATTGTATGTTTTTGCATCGTACTGCTGCCACAAACTAAACAAAACGTTTCATATGACTTGGATAATAATTCTGATTCTGATTTAAGTCTACTCTTTACTAGTAGGGACATCTTCAAAGAAAATCACTGGATAGATCAGTGAAAGATTCTTAATATCTTCAACAAAGTATTTGTATTTATAGGCTACAAGCATGTTTCACCAAAGTCTTCTTACCTTAATACACATGTGTAAAATCCATTGTCCTGTAATTCCACCGAATGGAACCAAATTGAATCTTCCTCTTTGCTCATTCTACGCCCAGAAAATATAATAGGTTCTTCCGAATCTCCTTGCCCGTTATTTTTGTACCACATGAGGCTGAGTCCAGAATTCTGTGCCATGCTGTAGTTAGTCCTGATGTATCCATAGAACAGTGCACATTTCACACGTACAGGCTCACCTGCCAACACCATGTATTTTTTGAGATCCACAGACCAATCGATGCAAACGTCAACTGTCATGAAAGCATAAAGATTAAAAATAATGTGTTAGTCAATTGCTTTTTTTTTTATGACTGCCTGTGCCACAGGCTACTCAATCAGAAAATATTTCTTCTTATAAAATGTAGAATTTAATCAAACTGCCTTTTTTCACTTTGTGGAATATAGATAACTTAAAGAATTGCACTGGGAGTATCATGTACAGATTGATCATCCTGTTATCAGAAGGACATTATTAAACTAGAAAGAGTTCAGAAGATTTACAAGGATGCTACCAAAACTCAAGGGGCTGAGTTTCAGGCGGAGATGGTGGGCAAATTATTTCTCAAAGTGTAGGAGATTGAGGAATGAATATATTGAGGTGTATAAAATCATGAAGAGCATTGATAGCATTTTCCTCAGGGAATGGAATGGAAAACTAGAGGAGATGGTCCTAAGATGAGAGGGAAAAGATTTAAAAGGGTATATGAGGGGCAACTTCTTCAGGCAGAGAATGATGTGAATATGGAACGAGCTGCCAGTGGAAGCAGTTGACGCAGGTACAAAAACATCATTGAATGTGTACATGGATAGGAGAGTTTTAGAGGGATATGGTTCAAAATAGGGGCATAAGGGCAAATAGGACTGGCTGAAGTGGGCATAATGATCAGTAGGGACAAGTTGGGACAACGGGCCTGTTTCCCTGTTGTATTACTCTATGACTCTGAAACTTGGAAGAATCACTTGCATTTACACAGTGTCTCCTGCATCCTTTTCTAGAAATGTTCAAGAAATTTACAACCAATGAAGTAAGGTAGACCCATCGAGTCACAGAGCACTACAGCACAGAAACAGGCCTCTTGGCTCATCCTGTCCATATTGCACTGTTATTTTGCCATTCCATTGTCCCGCACTTGGACACCAGTGATAAGATACTTTTTTAAGAATTCTGACTGATGATCCGGGCTCTTTTATTTTTTTAAGAGAGGAAGTAAAATTCCTCTTTGGAAAATTGCATCTCATATAGTGCAAAACTCCTATATAATGGAATGTCAACCTCAAGGTCTGTTCTGGAGTTTCTGCGGATGGTCTTGTATCCCGAGCTGTGAGCTTGGCCCACTGGGGTGACATGGCAGTGTAGCAGTTACTGGTTAGTGTGACACTTTATAGTGCCAGAGATCGCGATTGAGGTTCAATACCCACCACCCCATGTAAGGAGTCTGTACATTCACCCTCTGACCACCAACGTTTCCTCCGAGTACCCCTGGTTTCCTTCCACATTGCAAAGACACTTGGCTTAGAGTCAGTAAAATGTGGGCATCCTATGTTGGTGCCAGAAGCATGGCGACAATTGCACATTGCTCCTAGTACTGTATATGCTTGAATTGTGTTGGTCATTGCATTTCACTATCTTTCAAAGTTTTGATGTACATGTAACAAATAAAATGAATCCTCTAATCTTCTTGACTTATTGCCTCCATCACCAGCAAATGGAGACACAAGAAATTCCAGATATTGAAAATCTTGAGCAATATTGGTTTTTTTTGTAGGAGCTCTGGTGTCATCCCACAGTTCAAAGATGTACCGGTTGGAAGGTTAATTGGTTGTTGTAAATTACCTTGTGATTATGCTAGGGTTAATTCGGGGATTGCTGTGAGGTGCAGCTCGAATGGCCAAAAGGGCCAATTCTATGTTGTATCTCAATAAGTATTTCCCTCTGTGGAGGGAACTGGACAATTGATGTTTCAGTCCATTTCTCTCCATGTCCAGCCTGCCTGATCCATTGAGTTCCTCCAGGGCTTTTGTGTGTTGCTGCAGATTTCCAGTATCTGGATTCACTTGCATCTCCATCACACAGCGAATTCATGAGAGAAATATGCTGGAGTATTGACTGTCTATTTCATTCTCCAGGTACCGCCTAACCTGCTGAGCTCTTGCAGCACCTTGTTGTGTTGCTGCAGGTTCACAGCATGGTACGCAAAGGAGCCAAAAGCAAAGTGAAAGTCTCATGCAGCAAAATGTGATAATTTTGAGGAAATGCTTGGTGAGGCAGTGGAACTAGAGTGGACAGTAACTTTCCAAACAACAAAAGGGGACCAACCGCACAGGCAGAGGGTTGGTGGGTTGGGGAATTGGATAAAATGCCACAAAATAAGCTTGCTAGCCTGCAGCATACAATGGGGCAATTCACCCTTGGCCTCAATGAGCAACCAGCAGGGAATGGGTAAGCATTTCCAAGTTTCTGAGTGTCAACATCTCTGAAAATATATCCTGGGCCCAACGTATTGATGCAATTACTATGAAGGCACAACAATGGCTATATTTCTTTGGGAGTTTTAGGAGATTTAGCATGTTACTAAAGACTCTTGCAAAGATGTACTGTGGAGGGTACTCTCACTGGTTGCATCACTATCTAGTATGACGAGACCACTGCACAGGATCAGAAAAAAGCTGCAAAAGGTAGTAAACTCATCCAGATCCATCATGGGCACTGACCTTCCTGGAATGTGTGTGTGATGCCTGGGGTAAGATTTCTACTGCTATGCTATGAGGTATTTTTAATTTAGCAGTTTTCTGTAAAAGCAGTGTGTCCTGCAAGTAAGAATGTTTTGGATTCGGATAAGGATAAAGAGTCATGTTGTCCAACTTAGGAATGTGGTATCAGCCAATCAGGATGATCTTGGTACGTGTCGTAACTTTCTGTCCGAGTAGAAAATTGGAGTGTGCTGGGTGAGAGCAGATTTCTGCAGGACAGCAGTCTGGTTTGGGGTCTTTTTGGTGGGACTGCGGAGCAGGGCACAAGGGAAGATGCCACAGAATGCCATTGGAAGGAGAATCCCCATCTTAAGAAGAGCTTTGTGCAGATGAATGGCTCCAAGAAGGAAGAGCCAACACTTCTGAGAGAGCCAGTTCATTCAAGACTGTGGTCTTTGAGGGAATTTCAGGCTGTGATGTGGTGAAAGCATGCAGACGGTGGATTCTGCACATGAGCAAAGCAATAGACCTCTGACTACTCCAGGAATGAGCTCTAACGTTTATGTGCACATTGCACTGGTTTAACTCTATGGACTCTTTTATTTTTCTTTTCTTTTTTTCTGTAACTGTAAATTTAGTAAATATATATATATTTTAATTTTATGCTGGTATACGATCTGTTAATTTTCTGGCAAATGATTACTTTGCATGCAGCAGTATTTACAGAGCATTTGCTACAATCTAATTGTAACATATAGTGTTTTTTATATATTGCACTGTACTGCAGCCACAAAGCAACAATTTAATGGCATCTGCCAGTGATAATAAACCTGATTCTGATTCAATTATTGAACAATTTAGAGAGCAGTCTGTGAGAGGCTGACAAAATAACTCAACAAATATTGTGAAAATCAGGTGTGTTCCTCTCACAACCATTTTATCAATAAAGAAGATCTTTGCCCCGCAGCAAGTAAAATGAAGTTATCGACAAGCATTTTAGTTAACCAAATCCTCTTCACCATTAGATTATTTCCTCCCCAAACTTCATGTGTCTGAGAAGTCAGAGCAGAGGCCAAATGGTGGCTATATAGATGTGCAGGAAGAATCTGCACTCTGTCAAACAAATCATAGGGTCTGTCAAGGAAAGAGGATATCAGGGCTTTATAGGGAGGAGCAGACAAGATTCACAGGATTGCAAAATCCTCAGTTGCTGCACTAACATCTTCCCATTATTTATTGGATTTGGGTTTGCACATTTTACAGTAGTATGTAATGAATTCTTCAGGCCTGTGCATTGGGCTCCAAATTTTTTTAGAGCACCTGAATTGGTTAATTGTTGTTTAACGACAATCACTAATCATTTAAGAGTTCCCTGTGTTTGTCTTGAGAGACTCGCTCTTTGTAATGCAGTCTCCTGGTGCTTTCTCCCTCAGCTTGTTATTTTGATAGGCTCAGGGATTCTGTGTTACTTGTGTTATTTAAGCAGATGCCCGATTAGCGCTAATTGCGGGGTCCTAGTTTTGACAATGCTGCTCGCGGTATTGCTCGGCTGAACCATTGATGTTCTTTTGGAATTATTCTGAATAAACTCTCATCGCCATTTCTACATTAGAGTCTGTCATTCCTCTGCACTTGGGGTCTAATTTCACCAGTACGCTTCGTGATACCGCGGAGGTTTAGGGGACAGTCAGGAGTGCTGTTCAAGTTTGGATATAGAAGAGCTACTAATGAGGGAGCGCTTTCAGTAGCAAGGAACATCTTAACGTGAGCACAAGGTTATTGGCAGAAGCGACAGGGTAAGGTGAAAGACTTTATTATGTTGACGTAGCAGGCACATCGAGAAAGGACAGCATCAAGGACATCTTCAAAAGGCAATGCCTCAAAATGGCGACGTCCATCATTAAGGATCCCCATCACTCAGGACGTGCTCTCTTCACATTGCTACCAAAGAGGAGAAGTAAGGAGTCTGAAGACCCACATCCAACATTTTAGGAACTGCTTCGTCCTCTCCACCGACAGATTTCTGAACAGACAACGAGCTCAAGAACACTGCCGTACTATTTTGCTCTCTTCGTGCTCTACTTATTTTTTATTTATGTTTCTCATTGTAATTAATAGTAATTTTTATGTATTGCACTGTACTACTGTGGCAAAATAACACATTTAACGACATGCCAGTGGTAAAAAAACTGATTCAGATTCTGTATTTTTAAAATTAAACAAATGAACCTCATATTTATACTGTATGCCTCATGCAATAAAACTAATGACAACATAAATTAATTTAAAAAAAACTTGTCCACTTGTCCTGGTGTTTGGATTTGCATGGAGAAATCCAGTTCTTGAATCCACTTTACTTATTCATTTAGTTCTATTTCCTCAACTCATTCAAAGTTTTGTGTATTAACTTTCATCTCCATGTGTCATCCCCTTGAAGATTTCCTTCATTTGTAATGTGCTGTGTTGCATGACATGGACGATCATGGCCTTTCATGATTATTCTCAGCAAATTTTTCCACAGAAGTGAGTTGCCATAGCCTTCTTCTGGGCAGTGTCTTTACAAGAGGTGTGACCCCAAACATTATCAATAATCTTCAGAGGCTGTCTGCCTGGCGTCAGTGGCCGCATAACCAGAACTTGTGATACGCACCGGCTGTTCATATGACCATCTGCCACCTGCTCCCTTGGTTTCACGTGACCCTGATCAGGGGGCTAAGCGGGTGCTATGACTTGCCCAATAGTGACCTACAGGCTAGCGGAGGGAAGGCACGCCTTACACCTCCTTTGATAGAGACATATATCCACCCCACCACCTGATCTTGAAGGCTACAAAATCATTTATGTTAGTTGACTTGTATTTTTGAGTTCTGTGCCACCTGTCAACTTAATATCCTTCAAATAGAAGTTAGGTCAGGATGAGGAAAGGGACAGTACTGACTCCTCAGGAATCCCGCTGTTCATCTTTATCTTGAAGTGAGTTCAAGGATAGAAACCAGGAAGAACTGGCCTGTCTGTATCCACCTTCCGAGAGGTAATGTTGCAGTTATATAGGATCCTGGTCAGACCTCACTTGGAGTACTGTATTCCATTCTGGTCACCTCACTATGGTAACCATAGAAAGGGTGCAGAGGAGATTTACAAGGATGTTGCTTGGATTGGGGAGCATGTCTTCTGAGAATAGGTTGGGTGAACTCGGCTTTTTCTCCTTGGAGCGATGGAGGATGAGAGGAAGCCTGATAGAGGGGTACAAGATAATGAGAGGCATTGATCGTGTGGATAGTCAGAGGCTTTTTCCCAGGGCTGAAATGGCTAGCACGAGAGGGCATATTTTTAAGGTACTTGGAAGTAGGTACAGAGGAGATGTCAGGGGTAAGTTTTTTACGCAGAGAGTGGTGAGTGCGTGGAATGGGCTGCCAGCGGCAGTGGTGCAGGCAGAAACCATAGGCTCTTTTAAGGGAGTCCTGGATAGATACATGGAGCTTAGTAAAATAGAGGGCTATGGATAATCCTAGGTAGTTCTGAGGTAAGGACATGATCAGCACAGCTTTGTGGGCCGAAGGGCCTGTATTGCGCTGTAGGTTTTCTATGTTTCTGTAAACGTGTAACAGTACAGCACAGGATCAGGCCCTTTGATCCACGGTTTCTATGTTGAGCACTGAACCAAGATAAACCCAGCTCCTGCATACAAATGATCAGTATCCATCCATTTCCCGTCTATCTAATGTTCCCTTAGATGTCACTATTGCATCTGCTTCCATCACTGCTATGGCCATCCTTTCTAAGCATCTCTTTCTGTATTAAAAAAATTAGTCTACAACCTAATAAATTAACAGTGCTTTTTGGAATAATTCCTCAAAACACTCATGGTATTTCTGAATCTGACCAACATGTTATTGCATTTGTTACATTGATAGCTTGGAGGGCCATTTTGTTGAAGTGGAAGGATACGTCAGCTCCCACTTTGTCACAATGGTTCCCTCAAGTGATGCTATGTCTTAGTTTGGAGAAAATTAGAAGTCGAACCTTTGAACCTTTATTTGATTTTGAGAAGAGATGGGGCTCATTTGCTCGTTATTATCATTTGAGCTAATTGATAGATTTTTCCCACGATCTAATTGTAATTTTTTTGGTATATTTTCTTTTCTTGCTGGCGGTTTGATGTTTATTTTTAGAAGCTTTTTGTATGACACATGGCTGTACACCTAATGGGTACATTTTTTTTTCTCACTTTTTCTGCTTAGTAGGTTTTTTTTTCAATCTTTAAGATAATGTCTTTTTTGAGATATTGTAAGTGTTGTTACTTCAATGTACTCGTGTTATTTCTTTTGTATAATATAACAATAAAAAGATTTGAAAAGAAAAACTTGCTCTGCACTACTCTTTAAACCAGCGGTTCCCAAACTGGGGTCCATGGCATAAAAAAGGTTGTGAACTCCTGCTTAAAAACTCCCTCCCCACCTTAAAGCTATTTCCTCTTGTGAGAAACACTTTTACCCTGGAAGAAGGATTCTGGCTGTCCACCCTGTCTCATAATTCCATCACGTCTCCTCTCAGCCTCCATTGCACCACAGAAAACAACCCAAGTTGATTCAGCTGCTACTCATAACTAATAACCTGTATTCTAAGCAACATTCTGGGAAAAGTCTGGTGAGTCCTCACCAAAGTTACCACATCCTTGCTCAATGAGGCAACCCGAACTGCAACCTCACTTATGTTTTATTCATCTTTAAATCTAAAATCGATAGCCATGCTACCAGACTATATCATAGTTTATATACGTATAAACATCCAGGTTTTAATATGAAACATATTGCAACAGCGAGGTTATTATAGTGAATTTATTTAGAAATTGTTTAAAATAATCAATTATATCATAAAGGAGGTTCAAGGAGAACATCACAATTAAGAGAAAATCTGCAGAGGCTGGAAATCCAAGAAACACGCACAAAATGCTGGAGGAACCAGGTGGCATCTATAGAAAGCGGTTCAGTCGAAGTTTCGGGTGTCAGTACTTCCAGCATTTTGACGTGGGTTGTTTCAAAGAGTACTATGTTGTAAAGCCAGTGAAGAGAGAAAAGGGCGGACAATTCATAATAAGTGAGTCTATCTTAAAACGCAAAGTAAGACTGAAAATCAAAGATCAGCTTTATTTATCACATGCACATTGAAACATCAAAACCTACAGAGAAATGCATTTTTTCCATCACTGAACAACACAGTGTAAAGATTGTGCTGGAGGCAGCCTGCAAGGTGTTACCATGCTTCCAGCACCAATGTAGCGTGCCCCACACTTATGAACTTTAAGCGTACATCTTTGGAATGTGCGAGGAAACCAGAGAACATTTTTTTAAAAAACCCATGCGGTCACAGGGAGAACAGACAAACTTCTTATGATCGTGACTGGGGCTCAATTCCCGCCACTGTTTGTAAGGAGTTTGTGCGTTCTCCCTGTGACTGCAAGTTCCCTCTGAGTGCTCTGGTTTCCTCCCACATTCCAAAGATGTACAGGTTTGGGTTAGTAAGTTGCAGTCTTGCTATGTTAGTGCCTGAGGCATGGTGATAGTTGTGGGCTGCCCCCAGAACATCCTCATTGACACAAATGACACATTTCGCTATATGCTTTGATGTCTCTGCAAGACCAAAAGACATAGAAGCAGAATTAAAGCATTCAGCCTTTGAGACTGCAATGCCATTCCATAATGGCTTATTTATTATCCCTGTCAACCCCTTTCTCCTGCCTTCTCCCTATAAATTTTGACAGCCTTACTAATCAAGAACCTATCAACCTCTGATTTAAATCCTGTTCTGGCTTCTAGAGGCGCAACCCATTTTATGTGAATATTATTATGCGTAAGCTGTTTTTTGTATCACTTCCTGCGCTGATAGTTTTTATTCTGATTTGAAGCATATATAGATACATTTTAAAGAAAGTATTATGTTTAAATTTATATTTGTGCCACACGTTATAGATATGGAATGTAGTGTACATGTACTATCTTGTTTAACACCTGTTATGAGAATAATCAAAAGTATTCAGGTGATGACTATATTGAATTTAATGCAAGTTTTACTTAACTCTGCAGCTTCGCAAGAAAAGTCTCTTTAAAAACCCTGAAAGAGAGCTTCCAACTTGGGTGATTTTTTGAGGAGTTGTTTAGATCGCTAAATAGCTGTGTCCACGCGCACAATGAGGGTATTGGAAATATACCCAATGACTTAGCCTCACAGCTGTCTGTGGTAATGTTCTGATGTACATGTAACAAATAAAACTAATCTTCTTTGATTCAGTCCAATAACATTGCTCTGCGCAACTCCTCCATCACTGATATCTATCAAAGGCAGGGTAAATTAACAGCCATTCTTCAAAAGGCTTATGAGAAAATATTCACATTAATTGCTATTATGACACCTCCTTTTTATAGTCTCAAACTGAAACTGAATCTTGAATATCTAGCACCTTCATTTAGTTCCAAGTAGGTACTGCAGTGTATTAAATATTTCAGTAATATTTGAGTATTATTGTAAATATATTCTTTGATTAAGCCATCCTTGTTTGTTTACATACTTCCTTACCGGAATGGCACAGTAACATAGTGGTGAGCACAACTCTTTACCGTATCAGCCACCCAGATTCAGTTCCTGCCACTGCCTGAAAGGATTTTTTACGTTCTGCCCGTGACCCTATGGGTTTCCTCCGGGTGTTCCGGTTTGCTCCCACAGTCCAAAGACGAACAGGTTGATAGTCATAGTCATAGTCATAGTCATACTTTATTGATCCCGGGGGAAATTGGTTTTCATTACAGTTGCACCATAAATAATAAATAGTAATAAAACCATAAATAGTTAAATAGTAATATGTAAATTATGCCAGGAAATAAGTCCAGGACCAGCCTATTGGCTCAGGGTGTCTGACCCTCCAAGGGAGGAGTTGTAAAGTTTGACGGCCACAGGCAGGAATGACTTCCTATGACGCTCTGTGTTGCATTTCGGTGGAATGAGTCTCCGGCTGAATGTACTCCTGTGCCCAACCAGTACATTATGTAGTGGATGGGAGACATTGTCCAAGATGGCTTGCAACTTGGACAGCATCCTCTTTTCAGACACCACCGTGAGGGAGTCCAGTTCCATCCCCGCAACATCACTGGCCTTACGGATGAGTTTGTTGATTCTGTTGGTGTCTACTACCCTCAATAGGCTAATTGGTCATTGTCAATTGTCCTATGACAAGGCTAGGGTTAAATTGGGGGTTGTTGGGCTGAGTGGCTCAAAGGGCCAGGAGGACCTATTCCATGTTGTATCTCAACAGCTAAATTATGGGTTATATATAGCATTCTCAGTGGCTACATCACCATCTGGTACTGGAGGGGCAACAGCACTGCAGAGAGTTTGTAAACTTAGTCAGCTTCATCATGGGCACTAGTCTCCATAGTATCAAGGACACTTTCAAGGAGCCACACCTCAAAAAGGCAGCAACCATCATGAACCTGATTCTGATTCTGATATGTACGAGGTACATGAATGGCATACGTCACTGCACACCACGCCATATGTGAGTGCTTCACCAAATTAAAATAAAGCATAACAGGTACAGTCAGCTCTGGCTGTTTACAGTTACAGTGCTTGTTGAAGGCAAAGACATTGTACCTCCAGGGCTTCATTTTCTTAGTTAGGGTGAACAGCATCTTTTGATGAATGAAATGGTCCTCTGAGTAAAATGAAAGATTCCATGGTTATTAACTGTTTGCAAAGTAAGCAATTAGTATGCAATTGAATCATTACCTGCAGCATTAAAATCTGTGAACAAAGATTGATATTTAGAGAATAAAACTGATTAGGACTTGAAAAATCATACCGGGGCATGAACAGTCCAGGAGGACAGACATTGTTAAATGCATGTTGCATGAACCATTTCACAGCAAGTTGTGGTTAGCACTGATTAGGGAGATGTAATATGAACAGAAGTGGCTTAGGAAGATTTGCTACATGCTGTACTGAGTTAATTGGCAACAAGTCAAAAAGAAACTGGCTTAAATCTCAGTAACTTTTGACACTAATCCATTTTTAATGTTGTCAGACTGAGATCCAACTCTACTCAATGTTCCAGAGCACTGAAAATACTTTTTTGATTAGAGAAGCATGGCTCGGTCCAAAGCATGTGATGGGACTTGTCCAGTGGGAGACACAAGAATCTGCAGGTAGAGCAACAAACAATCTGCTAGAGGAACTCTATCAGTCAAGCAGCATCTGTAGGGGGGGAAAGAATTGTCAATATTTCAGGTCAAGGCCCTGGATTAGTCCAAGATGTTCACAGTTCTTTCCCCTCCACAGATGCTGCTCAATCCGAAGAGTTTCTCCAGCAGATTGTTGGTAACTCGTCAAGTAAACTGCAAACAACAGGAATTCTGCAGATGCTGGAAATTCAAGCAACATACATCAAAGTTGCTGGTGAACGCAGCAGGCCAGGCAGCATCTATAGGAAGAGGCGCAGTCGACGTTTCAGGCCGAGACCCTTCGTCAGGACTAACTGAAGGAAGAGTGAGTAAGGGATTTGAAAGCTGGAGGGGGAGGGGGAGATGCAAAATGATAGGAGAAGACAGGAGGGGGAGGGATGGAGCCGAGAGCTGGACAGGTGATAGGCAGAAGGGGATACGAGAGGATCATGGGACAGGAGGTCCGGGAAGAAAGACGGGGGGGGGGTGACCCAGAGGATGGGCAAGAGGTATATTCAGAGGGACAGAGGGAGAAAAAGGAGAGTGAGAGAAAGAATGTGTGCATTAAAAAGAGTAACAGATGGGGTACGAGGGGGAGGTGGGGCCTAGCGGAAGTTAGAGAAGTCAATGTTCATACCATCAGGTTGGAGGCTACCCAGACGGAATATAAGGTGTTGTTCCTCCAACCTGAGTGTGGCTTCATCTTTACAGTAGGGGAGGCCGTGGATAGACATGTCAGAATGGGAATGGGATGTGGAATTAAAATGTGTGGCCACTGGGAGATCCTGCTTTCTCTGGCGGACAGAGCGTAGATGTTCAGCAAAGCGGTCTCCCAGTCTGCGTCGGGTCTCACCAATATATAAAAGGCCACATCGGGAGCACCGGACACAGTATATCACCCCAGTCGACTCACAGGTGAAGTGATGCCTCACCTGGAAGGACTGTTTGGGGCCCTGAATGGTGGTAAGGGAGGAAGTGTAAGGGCATGTGTAGCACTTGTTCCGCTTACACGGATAAGTGCCAGCAGGGAGATCAGTGGGGAGGGATGGGGGGGACGAATGGACAAGGGAGTTGTGTAGGGAGCGATCCCTGCGGAATGCAGAGAGAGGCGGGGAGGGAAAGATATGCTTAGTGGTGGGATCCCGTTGGAGGTGGCGGAAGTTACGGAGAATAATATGTTGGACCCGGAGGCTGGTGGGGTGGTAGGTGAGGACCAGGGGAACCCTATTCCTAGTGGGGTGGTGGGAGGATGGAGTGAGAGCAGATGTACGTGAAATGGGGGAGATGCGTTTAAGAGCAGAGTTGATAGTGGAGGAAGGGAAGCCCCTTTCTTTAAAAAATGAAGACATCTCCCTCGTCCTAGAATGAAAAGCCTCATCCTGAGAGCAGATGCGGCGGAGACGGAGGAATTGCGAGAAGGGGATGGCGTTTTTGCAAGAGACAGGGTGAGAAGAGGAATAGTCCCAGATAGTTGTGAGAGTCAGTAGGCTTATAGTAGACATCAGTGGATAAGCTGTCTCCAGAGACAGAGACAGAAAGATCTAGAAAGGGGAGGGAGGTGTCAGAAATGGACCAGGTAAACTTGAGGGCAGGGTGAAAGTTGGAGGCAAAGTTAATAAAGTCAACGAGTTCTGCATGCGTGCAGGAAGCAGCGCCAATGCAGTCGTCGATGTAGCGAAGGAAAAGTGGGGGACAGATACCAGAATAGGCACGGAACATAGATTGTTCCACAAACCCAACAAAAAGGCAGGCATAGCTAGGACCCATACGGGTGCCCATAGCTACACCTTTAGTTTGGAGGAAATGGGAGGAGCAAAAGGAGAAATTATTAAGAGTAAGGACTAATTCTGCTAGACGGAGCAGAGTGGTGGTAGAGGGGAACTGATTAGGTCTGGAATCCAAAAAGAAGCGTAGAGCTTTGAGACCTTCCTGATGGGGGATGGAAGTATATAGGGACTGGACATCCAAGGTGAAAATAAAGCGGTGGGGGCCAGGGAACTTAAAATCATCGAAAAGTTTAAGAGCGTGAGAAGTGTCACGAACATAGGTCGGAAGGGATTGAACAAGGGGTGATAAAACAGTGTCGAGGTATGCAGAAACGAGTTCGGTGGGGCAGGAGCAAGCTGAGACAATAGGTCGGCCAGGACAGGCAGGTTTGTGGATCTTGGGTAGGAGGTAGAAACGGGAAGTGCGGGGTGTGGGAACTATAAGGTTGGTAGCAGTGGATGGGAGATCCCCTGAGCGGATAAAGTCGTTGATAGTGTGGGAGACAATGGCCTGGTGCTCCTTAGTGGGGTCACGATCGAGGGGTAAATAAGAGGAGGTATCCGCGAGTTGTCGCTGTAGTAAACTGCAAAAGTGTTTTACCTAAACAAATGGGCCAAAGACACACTGAGTGGTCACTTTTTCATTAATCCAAATATCTAATCAGCCAATCACGTGGCAGCAACTCAATGCATAAAAGCATGCAGACACGGTCAAGTAGTTCACTTGTTGTTCAGACCAAACACCAGGATGGGGAAGAAATGTGATCTATGTGACCTTGACTGTGAAATGATCGATGGTGCCCGACGGATTGGTTTAAGTATCTCAGAAACTGCTGATATCCTGAGATTTTAATGCACAACAGTTGACAAAGAATGGTGCCGAAAACAATGGTTGTTAACCCCTGTTTTAGAGCATGCTCCATCATGGCCACAACTCTCCACACCATCAAGGATATCTTCAAAAAGCGATGCCTGCAGAGGGCCACCTCGTCATTAAGGATCCTCACTATCTGGGACATGCCCTCTTTTTGTTACTACCATCAGAGAGGAGGTACAGGAGCCTGAAGACCCACATTCAGTGATTCAACTTTTTCCCCTCCATCATCACATTTCTAAACGGTCCATGAACCCATGAATGCTACCTTGTTATTCTGCACTATTTATTTATTTTGGTATTTATAGATTTTTATGCCTCTGCACTGCACTCCTGCCGCAACATATTTCATGTCATATTGTCAGTGACAATAAATCTGATTCTAATTCTGATTTAACCTTCCTGAAAGTGGAATGTTTTTCAACAACGTCCTGGTGACGGAAACCAAGAAAGTTAATTGCAGATTCACTTGTCCATGCATCATAACCGCTTGAATTCCCCAGCAAATTTGACATTTCAATACCGAGAGAATATTTCAAACAAAACAGAATTAATGCCCACGATGTAGAGAATTACATCCACCATCTGACAATTGACCCGGCAGAATCAAGCACCTCAAAATCACAGGACATGAGGGGTATAGATAGGATAAATGCTAGCACATATTTACCACTGAGGTGGGTAAGAATCTAACTAGAGGTCAAGGGTTAGGAGTGAGAAGTGAAACGCTCCAGGGGAAGATGAGGGGGAGCTTTTCACTCAGAGGATGGTGAGAGTGTGGAGTGAGCTGCCAGAGGAAGTTGTGAATGCGGGTTCAATGTTTTAGAGAAGTTTGGTTAAGTACAAGGATGGGAGGAGTATGGAGGCCTATGGTTCACTTGTAGGCAGAAATACAGTTCAGTGCAGACCAGACGTACCAAAAGGCCCGTTTCTGTGCTGTAGTGCTCCATGACTCTTTGACATCACAAAACACTTCATACTAAATTAAATCCTTCAAAAAATAGCCACTGATTTTATGTAGTTAAGTCCAAATGCATACTTTCTAATATCTCACGAAGACAGACAATGGGGAAGATAATTTTTTTTCATGATTGAAAAGAAGTAAAGAGGGACTTTGGGCTCCACATCCATAGCTCATTGAGAATGGTGAGATAGGTAGATAGGGTGATGAAGAAAACACATGGCATGGGTAACCCTAGGTACTTTCTAAGGTAAGGACATGTTCGGCACAGCTTTGTGGGCCAAAGGGCCTGTATTGTGCTGTAGGTTTTCTATGTTTCTATATGCTTGCCTTCAGTGGTCGGGGCATTGAGTCAGGGAGTATTGGTGTGACAGTATAAAGCGCTAGTGAGGCAGCACAGGAGTTTGGTCTGCATTTCAAGTTGCTCTATTACAGAAAATTTGTGGAAGCTTCAGAGAAATTCACTGGATTGCTGGCTGGGATTCCAGTCTGTGAGGTACAAGGAGAGGTTGGACAAACCTGGGCTGTTTTCGCTGGTACATTAAAGGTGGAGGGGATACAAGTTCATAAGGTTGTGAGAAGCATTGATAAAGTACACAGTCAGAATTTCATTCCCAAGGTAGAAATATCAAATACTGGAGAACATGCATTTAAGATGAGAAAATTTTTTTTAAGGGAGATGAGTAGGGCAAGTTTTTAATATATACAATGAATGGTGGGTGTTTGAAAAGTTTAAGGGAGATGTGTAGAGCAAGTTTTTTTTAAATGTAATGAGTGGTGGGTGTTTGAAAAGTTTAAAGGTATAAAAAAGGTGGTAGTGGTGGAAGCAGATGAGGTTTTGGTGTTTAAGAGGTTTTGAGATAAGCAATAATGTTCAAAGTTTAAAGTAAATTTATTATCAAACAACATATATATCACTACCCTGAGATTCATTTTCTTGCAGACATTAATAGGAAAAGAAAAATGTACAATAGATTTTTTGAAAAACTATTAAAAACAAAATTTGAGAAAGAAACAAGGTGCAAAAGAAGACAAATTAGATAAATAATAAAAATGTAAATAAATAATACTGAGAAGATGAATTGTAGAATCTTCCAATTGAGTCTATAGGTTATGGAATTAGTTCAGAATTGGGGTGAGTGAAGTTATCCATGCTAGTTTAGGAGCCTGATGGTTGATGGATGCTGAACCTGGTGGTGAAGGATCTAAGGCTCCTACACCTTCTTCCTAACGATAGTAACAAGAAGAGAACACAGACTCAATGATGGGGATTATTAATGTCAGATGCTACTTTCTTGTGGCCACGCTCCTTGTAAGTATGATCAATGATGGGGAGGGCTTTGAAAACCCAGGGGATGGACAGATATGGATCTTGTGCAGACAAAGAATACTTAGTCTAATTTGGCATCATGTTCGGCACAGGCAGTGTGGACCTGTCACTGTGCTGTACTGCCCTATGTTCTACAAAGTGTGGCAATTAATCTTTTCTTTCATCATTAGTATCTTTTCAGATTTTAAGTTTAACCTCTCTGAAAGAGCAGTGTCTCTGACAGTACAGCACTGCATCAATGAGGTACAAACCTGAATCACAAGCCTCATTCTAGCCATGGGACTGGGACCTGTCTATAATTCTCATTGCCTCCATAAAGCAACCAGCATAATCAAAGCCCCTCCCCACCCTGTATATTCTCTCTTCTCCCCTCTCCCATGGGGCTGAAGATATAAAAGCCCGAAAGCACATACAAGGGGTGATTGATAAGTTCTGCCCAAGTCAGTTTTAGAAAACCTAGCACATTCATTTTTCCTACATTTACAAAACTTAGTCCAGCAGTCATGGAGCACACGGAGCTCTTCTTTGTAGAAGTCAGCGTCTTGGACCTCCAGAAAGTGATGCACAGCAGGAATGATTGATAAGTTTGTGGCCTAAGGTAGAAGGAGCTGAGGAGAAACTTCAAACTTTCTGCATAATCACTCGAAGAGTTGAACTGCACATGCAAGTAACGAGAGCTGTATAACTCAACTCCTTCTACTTAGGCCACGAACTTATCAGTCACCCCTGCTGCGGACCACCTGAAGGTCCAAGATGCTCTTGTTACATGCACATGCAGTTCAACTCTTTGAGTGATAATGCAGAAAGTTTGAAGTTAATAACTCATCTCCTTCTACCTTAGGCCACAAACGTATCAATCACCTCTGCTGTGGACCACTTCTACAAAGAAGCGATCCATATGCTCCACGACCGCTGGACTAAGCGTGTACCTGTAGGTGGGGACTATATTGAAAAATAAATGTGCTAGGATTTCTAAAATTGACTCCTTCTACCTTAGGCCACAAACTTATCCATCACCCCTTGTACTACCAACTCAAAGACAGTTTCTATCTTATCGTTATCAAACTCTTGAATGGACCTCTTGTACAACAAGCTGGACTCTTGACCTCAGTCTATCTCGTTATGATATTGCCCTTTATCGTTCACCCACTCTGAACTTTTCAGTAGCTTCTATACTTTATTGTGCATTGTTATTGTTTTTACCATATTCTAGCTTAGTGCACTGTGTATTGATTTGATTGTTATGGCCAATAATGTAAGACAAATCTTTCACTGTATCTTGCTGCAGTTGATGATAATAATACCATTATCAATAGCAATAAGCTTCATGGTACAAAATTAAATGCATCAGATGCACACAAGTCCAGCAGCAGCTGTAGAAAGAAAAGGGGATTAATTTCTTTATGTGTAATAACATTCTGATGAATGCTGAGAGTGAAATGGTAATGATTTTCCTACCTATTTTATGGAAGAAGACATTCCCATCATGATAACACAAAGAACAGCCATTTGCCACAATACAGTGGCTTAAACATTTGTGGCCCTAATTCAACCAGGTTGGCAGCTTAACTGAACTTCTCAGAAATTTTTAGAAATACCCAGGAATATTACTGCAACTTTGTGTCAGATATGGGCAGATCATTCCATTTCTTAACTTTGCTTACATCACGGAAAGAGGCCGAAGAATCCATCTGAAAGGCTAATCTATAATTAATAACACTATTTATTGTATCTGTTCCTGTATCTTAAATTCTAACATTGTCCTGATTTTCTCCTTGAAGATGCAATAGCTATCATCCTGAGGCAAAGTTTTTAATGCTAATATCATTTGTAAATCCTTTTGTTAACAATGATTTTAAATTGGAACAGCCTGAGTTCCCTGAGACATCAACAATCTATGAATATTGCCTGATTTTCTGAGTGCTGCCAGCATTTTTGATTTATAGTTCAGAGACAGAGCATCTAAAGTAATTTACTTTTTTAAATGTGTAATTCCATCAGTACTGACTTCAAATTGCAATGGCAAGACTTTGCCTTTCACTCCATTACGATTAATCATATTTTTAAATACTTCTCAATTCAATCTCTCTGTAACCTTCGTTCATCCAAAAGAAAACAATAGTTCCATCCTCTCCAAGGTGATGTAGAGCATATAAAGACTGCACATAGCGCATTCATAAGGAAGAGCCGTTCAGCCCGCAATGTCTGCACTGACCGGGATGTCAAATTAATCTAATCTCATCTACCTCCACACGATCTATGTCTCTGCACCCACACACTTATCAATTTGTCTAAATGCATCTTAAACTCTTTAATTGTATTTGCTACATTTCCCCTCACTGCGCATTCTCGGCACCACCTGCCCTCTGTGCTAAAAAACACTTGCATTGTAAATCTCTGTTAAACTCTCCCTCTCTCACCTTAAGCCTAGCCCTTTAGTATTATCTGCACAAGATGCTCTACAGATAGCAGAAATCCAGAGTAACCCACACAAATTGCTGGAGAAACTCAACAGGTCAGGCAGCATTTGTGGACAGTCCTGATGAAGGGACTCGGCCTGTAAAATCTGCTATCCATTCCCTTCCATAGATACTGCCTGACCTGCTGAGTTCCTTTAGCATTTTGTGTGTTGTCTTCTGTTATTTGTTATTTCTGCTCTAAAAAATCTACCCTATCTAATTCTCTCATAATTTATGAACTTTTACTATGTCTCACCTCAGCCTCTGACATCCACAGAAAATCAGGTGAATCTGTCCAACTTCTTCTAACTAATACGCTCCAACTGAGGCAATATCCTGGTTGAACATTGTACCTGTCCAGATGTTCTTTTAATGGTTGAAATTGTACCTGTCTTTCCCACCTCTGTGGCCTCTCAGGTGCAGGATGAGGCCACCCTCAGGGTGAAGGATCACCACCTTATATTCCATCTGGTTACCACCAATCTGATGGCATGAAACTCGATTTCTCCTTCCAGTGAACAAATTCCATACATCCCCTCCCCCTTCCTCTATCCCCCACCCTGACTTTGCACTTCTTTTCATCTGCTACTACTTTCCCCCTGAGTCCCCTCCTCCTCCTCCTCCCCTTTCTTCTATCCACTCTCCTCTCGAATCAGATTCTTTGTTTTCCAGCCCTTGACCTTTCCCACCCACCGGTCTTCACGTATCACCTTCCAGCTCTCCTCCTTCGCCACCTTTTTATTCTGGTATCTTTATCCTTTCTTCTCAGTCCTGGAGAAGGGTCTCAGGCAGAAACGTTGACTGTTTACACTTTTCCACAGATGCTGACTGGCCTGCTGAGTTCCTCCAGTGTTCTGTGTGTGTTACAATTCCACAGCCTGTGGACCATTGGTGACATACTTATATTGATAAAAATTTACTCTGAACGTTGAACTTTCTGTACCTTATTTCTGAGCATGATTAACAATGAGCGAATTCATTTTCTCAATAAACCAACTGCTAGTAAGATAACAGCTGTGATTATGATGCTACAATGCTCTTTCTATGAGCTGTGACATGATTTAAGGATTGGGATACTGGCCAGTGGTTAATACATTTGAACACTTGCTTGTTTTGATGACAAAAAAATATATTTTTTGACTCATTTCTGAGAAAGTGCAATGAAGAAGGAGATCTGCAAATTCTAAATGAAACAAAAAAAAATCAATTCCCTTTAGAAAGGATCAGTGGTTGAGTTAGTATTCTTGTTGCCAGGTGGAACAGATTGTCCAGCCCCGAGGTTTTTGAGAAAGTTTTTAATACTTGCATCTAAGTATGATACAGTTTAATCTGTTGTGTTATGATGAAACTTTCTTCTCTGAAGATTGTCATTTTGTCTTGGTGGAGAGGCTTGTGAGCTCCTGCGATCCTGAGAATGATGTCACCTGGAACTTAGCTGCTGGTTACCCATGGTGGTAAGGTCAAGGGGAAGGTTCCCAATGAAGAACAATCCAACCAAGGTCTCAAAGGTGGCAGAAGATGATGACACGTCACTATGGCAGTTAAGGTGGAGGAAGGCGGCAGCAGTGAAAAGTCCCCAGTCATCTTGCATTCTATGCCATTGGACCATGAACCCGATCGGTCAAGGACCATGGGAGGAGGAGAACATGGCAGCGCGACGCAGTTTGCAGCGGCCACTCCGGTAAATGATATCTGTTATCTGTCAAGTAGGGTGCAGTGCACAATCCTGATTTGATTGAGATAGACATAACAGCACAGAGGAACATCTGGTGAAACTTCTGAAATGCCTGTTTCGCTGCCGCTGCTACTGTGTGATTCAGAATCTCCGGAGGGGAAGGCCCCGAGTCATTGGCTTTGCTTGTTGCTCGGCGGCGGGGCCGGGGTCGAAGCGCTCGGCAGAGATGGTGCTCGGTGCTCAGTGTTGGAGGCTCGAAGTTTTCGGACGGACTCAGAGTCGGCTGCGGTCGGGTGCTTCCAATGCATCAGCAAGTTTGCAGCACTTAGGGGTTCATAGCAAGGAGAGTTTCTCCCTTCTACCGGCTGCATGAGATGATGGGGCTATCAGGACTTGAGACTTTTTCTTACTGTGCCCATGGTCTGCTCTTTATCAAATTACAGTATTGCTTTGCACTGTTGTAACTATATGTTATAATGATGTGGTTTTGTCAGTTTTAGTCTTGGTTTGTCCTGTGTTTCTGTGATATCTTTCTGGAGGAACATTGTATCATTTTTTAATGCATGCATTTTCAAATGACAATAAACGAGGACAGAGTGTCCTCATAATCTAATCTAATGTCCATGCATCAGCCTCCCCACTTTAAACAAAGTCACTCATAGGCATTCTCCATTAATGGAATAATCCCTTCGGAGAACAGCATACTCAACTTGAATACTGATAAAACTTTGATATCTCTCTTTGGACCCCAATAGCTGAACATTTTCTCTGAATAATCCTACTCAGAAGCAAAGTCAGCCTCTTGATAAAAGCAATATCATTCATCTTTGTGCATCTGAGTCACAACAGCATAATCTACAAATCGAGTACTTAAAAGGGAATAAGGTGAAGGATAATGAGGGTGGTTAGAAAAAATAGTACTATGTTCGGTCTTGTTCGCCTCATTATAGGAAACATGTGGAAGTTTGAGAGAGGTTGCAGAGGAGGTTACCAAGATGCTGCCTAATTTGAAAGCATATATTTTAGGCAAATATTGAGCGAGCAAAGGCTTTTGTTATTGGAGTGAAGGGGGTTAAGAGGTGACTTGACAGAGCAGTATAATGTGATAAGACCATAAGACATAGAAGCAGAAATAGGCCATTCCATAATGGCTGGTTGATTATCTCTCTCCTCCCTTCTCCCTGTAACCTTTGACACCTTGATTAATCAAGAAACGATCACCGTCCATTTTAAGTATATACAATGACTTGGCCTGCACAGCTGTATGTGGTAATGAATTCCACAGATTCACCACCCTCTAGCTAAAGAAATTTCTCCTCATCCCTATTTTAAATGGACGTCCCTCTATTGTGAGGCTGTGTCCTTTGATTCTAGAATCCCCCACTATAGGAAAGAACCTCTCCATATGCACTCTATATAGGCCTTTCAATACTCAATAGGTTTCAATGACTTCCCCCTTCAATTATCTAAACTTCCGCAAATACAGGCCCCAGAACCATCAAACACTCCTCATATGTTAACCCTCTCATTATGGCAATAATTCTCGTGGTATTCCTCTGAACCCTCTCCAATGACAACATATCTCTTCTCAGAAGCGGGGCCCAAAACTGCTATCAATACTCCAAGTGCAGTCTAAGCAATAACTTGAAAAACCTCACATTCTTGCTTTTATATTCTAGTCCTTTGAAATGAATGCTAACAGTACCTGTGTCTTTTTTACCACTGATTCAACCGGCAAGTTAACCTATAGGGAATCCTGCAGAAAGACACCAAGTCCCTTGGCATCTCTAATTTTTGAACTTTCTCCCCGTTTAGAAAATAGTCTATGCCTTTATCCCTTCTACCAAAGTGCATGACAATGACCTTCCCTGCACTGCATACTGTATATTCCATCTTCCACTTCCTTGCCCATTCTCTGCATCAGACTTGGAGTAAAAATCATTTTATTCTCTGTTACTCTTGACATTAAACAGTGTTGAATTTTTAATTTTGAATCTACTTGTATACCATCCTCACCCCTCTGACTTTGGTTCCCATCCCTCTGCCAAAGTAGTTTAAACCCTCCCTATCAGTTCCAGCAAACTCCTTCCCCAGAAGAGATCCCGATGATCCAGAAACCTGGAACCCTACCCTCTGCACCAAATCCTCAGCCATGCATCCAATTGCCAAATCATCCTATTTTTACCCTCACTGGCTCAGGGCACAGACAGCAATCTAGAGATTGCTACACTGGAGGTCCTGCTTTTCAGCTTTCTGCTAAACCCCCTATATTCCCTCTTCAGGACCTCCTAACTTTTCCTACCTATGTCATTGGTACCAATATGTGCCACGACTTTTGATTGTTCAGCCTCTCTCTTTAAATGCTATGGATCGTCCCTGACTCCAGCACCTGCCAAGCAACATACAATCCAGATGTCTCTTTCACATACACAGAATTTCCTCCAATTATGGAATCCACTATCACTACTGCAATTCTCTTCTCCTCTTTCCCATCTTAGTTTTAGAGCTGGACTCAGTGCCAGAGACCCGGTCGATGTGGCTTCCCCCAGTAGGTTGTCACACCCAGCAGTAGAGGGGAACATCCACAGGAGTACTCTGCACTGGATGCCTATTCTCTTTCAGTCTCCAGACTGCGACCCAGATTAGACAGCCAGCAACTTCTTCCCGGGACAGAACTGGCTAATACGAGAGGGTATAATTTTAAGATGATTAAAGGAAAGAATGTGGGGGTGCGGTGTGCTATCGGAAATAGATTTTTTTTTTACAAATGGATTGGTGGGTGTGTGGAATGTGCTGCTGGGGAAACGGTAGAGGGTGACACATTAGCAACATTTCAGAGACTTTTAGAGAGTCACACAGATGATAGCAAAATGGAGAGCTGAGGGGGAAGGAAAGGATAGATTGATGTAAGAGTAGATTAAAAGGCTGACACATTATTGAGGGTTGAAGGGCCTGTACTATGCTGTACTGGTCTATGTTCTACAAATCTAAAATCTGATTTTTTAAAAAATGTCTAACCTTTTGTTTTAAAAATTACATGGTTTTAAATCATCTTGGCTTTGTTCTGCCAATGAGGCTTTTTTTCAAATTTGCACTGTTTTTAATGCACTTCAATAGGTATCAGTTAATCCTTTTAGATTCCTCGTTGTTAGCTTCATTAGTTCTGAACTATGCCATGAAATACCTCTGGGTGATGAAATTGATAAAATAAATTACTTACTACCACTGACAAGCTACTGATGCGTGATTCTGAATATATGAACTGATCAAATTAACACCGGGATCTATCCGTAATATTAAAAATCTGACATAATTCTCTTGGTACTAATAAGCAAGTTTCAAAACCAGGGCCACTATACCTCGCTCTACAAATAGAACCTTTTTAAGAGACCACTGTCAATGCAGAGGGATAATAATATATCGTTCTCACTGACAATCAACACAGGCACACCCCAAGGATACATGCTTATCTAACTGCTCTACTCCCTTAAAATGCTGGAGGAACTCAGCAGGTCAGACAGCATCTACGGAAAGGAACGAAAAGTTGACATTTTGGGCTGAGACCCTTCACTGGCCTGAAATGTTGATTCTCTGTTTCCCTCCATAGATGCTGAGTTCCTTCAGTGTTTTGTGTGCTTTACTCTGGATTTCCAGCATCTGCAGAATTCTTGTGGTTTGTTCATGAACGTGTATCTAGACACAACTAACATGCCATCTAAAAAGTTGTTGATAACAAAGCCCAAAGTACATTTAATATCAAAGTAGGGATGCTATCTACAACCTTGAGATTTCTCTCTTAACAGGAAACCACAAAGCCAAGAAACATAAAGGAAGCCATCAAAAAAATAAGACTGTCAAAAACTCAATCTGATGTGGAAAAAAAAAATCAAATCATGCAAACAATAATCGCAAGCAATAGCATTCTGAACTGAAGTCCACGGAGAGTGTATCCACAGACTGTTAGTTCAATGTAGTGCGGAGTAGTGAGCTAAACCAGCTCACTCATTGCTTTGGGCCCCAACACCTTGAGCTTTTCAACCTAGCCCAGTGCATAAATCGTCGTTCAAACATCAGGTTCCGTTGCTTTGATATGCACTGGGGCCTGGATCCTTCCGCCTTGATTCGGCCTGTACCCAACCTTTCCGATTTGGTCCAGTGCTTAAATTAATTGAACCTCAGGTCTTCCATGCTCTCGGTGGTGGGCCCATTAGAAACATAGAAACATAGAAAACCTACAGCACAATACAGGCCCTTCGGCCCACAAAGTTGTGTGGAACATGTCCCTACCTTAGAAATTACTAGGCTTACCCATAGCCCTCTATTTTTCTAAGCTCCATGTACCTATCCAAAAGTCTCTTCAAAGACCCTATTGTACCCGCCTTCACCACTGTTGCCAGCAGCCCATTCCACGCACTCACCGCTCTCTGAGTAAAAAACTTACTCCTGACATCTCCTCTTCTACCTATTCCCCAGCACCTTACACCTGTGTCCCCTTGCGGCAACCATTTCAGCCCTGGGAAAAAACCTCTGACTATCTACATGATCAATGCCTCTCATCATCTTATACACCTCTATCAGGTCACCTCCCATCCTCCGTCGCTCCAAGGAGAAAAAGCCGAGTTCATTCAACCTGTTTTCATAAGGCATGCTCCCCAATCCAGGCAACATCCTTGTAAATCTCCTCTGCAGCCTTTCTATGGCTTCCACATCCTTCCTGTAGTGAGGCGACCAGAACTGAGCACAGTACTCCAAGTGGGGTCTGACCAGGGTCCTATATAGTTGCAGCATTACCTCTCGGCCTCCTAAACACAATTCCACGATTGATGAAGGCCAATACACCATATACCTTCTTATCCACAGAGTCAACCTGCGCAGCAGCTTTGAGTGTCCTATGGACTCAGACCCCAAGATCCCTCTGATTCCCCCACACTGCCAAGAGTCTTACCATTAATATTATATTCTGCCATCATATTTGACCTACCAAAATGAACCACTTCACACTTATCTGTGTTGAACTCCATCTGCCACTTCTCAGCCCAGTTTTGCATCCTATCAATGTCCCGCTGTAAACTCTGACAGACCTCCACACTATCCACAACACCTCCAACCTTTGTGTCATCAGCAAACTTAATAACCTATCCCTCCACTTCCTCATCCAGGTCATTTATAAAAATCACAAAGAGTAAGGGTCCCAGAACAGATCCCTGAGGCACACCACTGGTCACCGTCCTCCATACAGAATATGACCCATCTGCAACCACACTTTGCCTTCTGTGGGCAAGCTATTTCTGGATTCACAAAGCAATGTCCCCTTGGATCCCATGCCTCCTTACTTTCTCAATAAGCCTGGCATGGGGTACCTTGTCAAATGCCTTGCTGAAATCCATATACACTACATCTACTGCTCTTCCTTCATCAATGTGTTTAGTCACATTGCCTTGCCTCACCTTGGTTCTGCCACATCAAATTGCTTCCATGTCCAAAAGAACATTACAGACTATTGCTTGTGATGATTGTTTACCAGAAAAAGAGTGATTAACGAAGTTTTTAATTGTTTTCCTTGTTTCATGTGCCACGAGTAGGAAGTCACTGAGATTCACCAGTACTGTCTTAGACCCATTGCCGTAAAATGACACCATGGTTGGTTGAATCACAAATGGTAATGAGGACGCTTACACAAGCATGATAAATTGTGTTGTGTCAGAGCAACATTTTACTCTACAGTGATTGCAGACTTCAGGAAGGAGAAGTTGGTGGAACATACACCAGTACTCAATGAGGAGCCAATAAAAGAAAGGGTGAGCAACTTTAAGTTCCTGGGCATCAACATCTCTGAAGATCTATCCTGAACTCAACACACTGATGTAATTATTAAAAGACACACCAACGGCTCTACTTCATTAGGAATTTGGTATATCACCAAATACTCTTTGAAACATTCTACTGATGTACAGTGAGGAGGATTCTGACTGATGGCATCACTGCCTTGTATCGAGGTCTCAATGCACAGGATCATAAAAGAATAAAGATCAGAGTCACGTTTAACATCATTGGCATCTGTCGTGAAATTTGTTGACTTTGTTGCAGCAGTAATAATGCAATACATGAGGATAGAGAAAAAATGTGAATTACAGTAAATACATATATAAAATAGTTAAATTAAATAAGGAGTGCTAAAATATAGTTAAAAAAAAGTAGTGAGGTAGTGTTCATGTGATCAAAGTCCATTTAGAAATTGGATGGCAGAGGGGAAGAAGATGTTCTTGAATCATTGAGTGTGTGCTCATTGATTCTGTACCTCCTTCCAGATGCTAGCAATGAGAACAAGACAAGACCTGGGTGATGAAAAGACTGCAGAGTGTTGTTGCCTCAGCCAAGTCCATTACAGACACAACTCTTTCAACAATCGAGGACATCTTCAAGATGTGCGGCCTCAAAATGATGGCATCCATCATTAAGTACTTTCACCATCCAGGACATGCCCTTTTCTCGAACGGGAGCAGGAAGACCTATGCTCAGCTCTTTCCCCTTTGCCATCAGATTTCTGAATGGTCCATGAGCTCATGAATACTCAGAGTCCAATGTATATTTATTATCAAAGTATGCATATATTATACAACCCTGAGATTCGTCTCCTTACAGGGAGCCACAAAACAAAGAAACCCAGCAAGAAAAAGACCACCAAAGTACAGAGAAAAAAGAACAACTACAAAAGCAAGCAAACAGAACTCAGAACGGAAGTCCATGAAAAAGAGTCTGTCTACAGACATGAAGTCACAGCTTCAGCTCAGCACAGAGGACTATCTTGTAAGTTCTCAATTTTTGCACTATTTCACTATTTTGTTTTGCAGTTTATAGATTTATATGTCAATGCAATTTATTACTGCCAGAAAGGCAATCGATTTCACCTCATATGTCAATGATAACAAATCTGATTCTGATTCTGATCATTGTATTCATCTATTAGATATCAATCAAGGTGATCGTTTCTGCTTTATCATGTCTGCTTGTTCCAGAACTATTGTGCAACTTGAGTCTTAGATCTCATCTGCTGAAGTGTTTTCTTTTTTACAATCTTTCAAGTTGTTGCATAGACTAAATCCAGCACTGGAATGAAAACAGTGCAATTATCTCAGAATAAGCCGAGTTGGTGCCACAACTGAGAATCTGGAAAGCAGCCAGCTGTTGCTTAGTTACACAAGTTGCAACCAGGGAAAGAACAATAACAGGCCAGCTTAACAAATAGGTGATGAACTTCATGGATGCTGATCCAAATCCCTTCAAGTGTACTTTATTGTCTGTAAATGCTACAGAATGACCTGATATGATAAACGTCACCCTATAAATTAAATCCTCGCAATTTTTCTCCAACATCATGGAGCAGGGTTTATATTGTACTGGGGCTGTGGGAGCTGGAGAAAGAGCAGGGTACAGACTTTTTAAACACAAGAAATTCTGCAGATGCTGGTGGAAATCCAGGGGAACACACACAAAATACTTGTGGAACTCAGCAAGTCAGGCAGCATGTATGGAAAGGAATAAACAGTCGACATTTAGGCCAAGACCCTTCAGCAATACTGCAGAGGGAGGAAAGAAGCCAGTATAAGAACATGGGAAGAGGGGGAGTGAATGCAAGCTGAGAGGTGATAGGTGAGTCCAGATGATGAGGAAGGCGGGTGGGTGGGGGAGGGGAAAGAAGTGTGAAGCTGGGAGTGGGAGAGGTAAAGCACCGAAGACGGAATCAAGTAGGAGAGGAGAGTGGACCATGGGAGAAGGGGAAGGAGGAGGGCTACCAGAGGAAGGTGATCTGCATGTAAGGAGAAGAGAAAGGATAAGACGGGAGCCAAAGTAGGAGTGGAAAAATAGAGAAAGGGAGTGAAGGAAAATTTATACCTCTTCACAACATTTAAGAAGATCACTCTAACTCAAATATGGTTTTAGTTTATTTATTAACCTGAGGAGACAGCAGTGGTGGCAATATGCTGCAGAAGAAAGTTGTAAACTCCAGTCTCTGGTTTCTTACTCTTGCAGGAACTCACAATGAGAATCACTCTTGGAGCCACTGAAATCCCAGAAGCATTTCAGACAGGGGACAGGAGGACAGTGTCAGGGCCAGTATCCAAGTAATCATCCACACACACAAGAGGACATTGGTGGCACCAGGAATGAAGGGCTACCCAAACGCCACATAGCACAATGGGTTCTCAGCAGCACAGCCACACATGTAGCTTTCTCATCAATTCAATCAACAGTGATGTTTCTGACAATAAGTGTGAACTCAGCTGGTGAAAGCTATTCAAGCAGGCTGCCTCTTGGTTTGACAAATCATGCAGGTAACCTGGCCTGATTCATGCAGTAATACCAAGTCAGGTTTAATCTTCCTGCAGACGGTGGAACATCCAGGGCAGTAGATTCAGCTTCTATTTTCTTTTTTGCTTTATGACAGGAAAGGGTACAAATTTTATGACCAGTTCTACAAGAATTTTAATTAATAATAATAGGCATTCGTTAGTCTCGTGAGACCATGGATTTGCGCCTTGGAAGGTTTCCAGTGTGCAGGCCTGGGCAAGGTTGTATGAAAGACTGGCAGTTGCCCATGCTGCGAGTCTCCCCTCTCCACACCACCGATGTTGTCCAAGGGAAGGGCACTAAGGCTGATACATCTTGGCACTAGTGTCGCCGCAGAGCAATGTGTGGTTAAGTGCCTTGCTCAAGGACACAACACGCTGCCTCAGCTGAAGCTCGAACTAGCGACCTTCAGATCACTAGACTGATGCCTTAACCACCTGGCCACGCGCCAACACTAGAAAAATGTATGTTGTATTTAAAGATAGTGATAATCTAGTTTACATCTGTCTTCTAGACACCTAAATCCCACTATCGATTTTGCATTCTGTTTTTTGGCCTTGATGTACTTTGGCATGGGATGACCTGTCTGCGTAGCATACAAACAGAAGCTTTTCACATGTATCCAACTACATATGACAAAAATAAACCAATTACTAAGAATTACCAATGAAAATCACTCTTTCATTTCTTAATGAAAAGAGGGTTATTTTAAAAATACTCTTGCCTTCAACAGTATTATTTGACATTACTTTTATGCTTTTCTATTTAATGTCCTTATTCTGAATTTTCTACATATACTTCAAAACACACTGCAAGAATTCTTCTTTTAATTCTGCCTCGGATGGAACTTCATAATTTTAGGCTGATTCATGGATTCTCTGCAGCACACAGCGCAAAGCTGTGCGATTCCTTTCTCAAGAACACACGAGACCACAAGAATATAGGAGCAAGAGTCGGTCACCAGGCCCCGCAAGGCTGCCCACTATTCAATGTGTTTGTTCCTGATCTATGCTGGTTTTAACTATTCCTGTTCCACATTTCGAGGCTTCTGACTGGAATTCTCAACCAGAAAGCAGATAAAACAGCACCTCTACATAGAAGATTCCAAATGCCACCTAAAACTTTGACAAACTTCTATAGATGTACATTGGCAAGTATCCTGCTGGTTGCATCACTGCCTTATATGGAAACACCAATGACCAAGAAATGGGGGATACAGCAGCGTCCATCACAGGAAAAGCCCTCCCTACCATTGAGCATATCTCTCAGGAGCACTGCTGCAAGAAATCAACATCAATCATCAAGGATCCCCACCACCCATGTTCTCTTCTCGCTGCTGCCATTGGGCAGGAGGTACAGGAGCCCTAGGTCCCACACCACCGGGTTCAGGAACAGTTATTACCCTTTAACCATCAGGCTACTGAACCAGCATGGGTAATTTCGCTCACCTCAACTCCGAACAGATTCTGCAATCTTTGGACTCACTTTCAAAAGATCTACAACCCAAGCTCTTAGCATTACTTATTACATATATATATATATATATATATATATATATATATATATATATTTGTATTTGTACAGTTTGTCTTCTCTTGCACATTGACTGCTTGTCTTTATGTGTCGTTTTCCATTCATACTATTGTATTCCTTTGTTCTAATGTGAATGCATGCAAGAAAATGAATCTCAAGGTAGTATATGGTAACATATACTTTGAAAATAAATTAACTTTGAAATTTGAAAATAACTACAGCCACAGTGAAGAACAATTTTGATTTCTGGGCACTTTTTTATTTAATAGGGAAAATATAACACATAACTTCTATTTGCATACATGCAGCTTGTGAAAAATACAATGAAACATGGAATGTTGCATACTGCGGAAGTGGTTCAGTAATAAGAAGTCTGAGTTGGCAAGTTCTGAGAAACATCTTACTCAAAATCAAGATGGGATCAATCTTAGCTGGATGTGTGGGTGTGTAATGAATAAAGCAATTAGTCTGGATAGAAGAGAGAAGAAAAAGTTTCAAAGGTATAACTTTAATGCTTGTGCAGGAAACAGAGAATAAAATTATTGCAGAACCAAAAAATAAAATTAAACTGCTGGAGGAACTCAGCAGGTCATGCAGCATCTGTAGTGGGAAATGGACAGTTAATCATAAACAGAGGAGGCTCTGTAGATTTTGTAAATCCAGAGGAACACACACAATGCAGGTCAGGCAGCATCAGTCAAGAGGAATGGACAGTTAATATTTTGGGCTGAGACCCCCATCAGGACTTGGAAGGGAGGATGAAGAAGCCAGAATGGGAAGGTGGGAGGAGGAATCAGTTAATGTTCTGCATTGAGACCCTTCAACTGGATTTCAGGAAAATGAATCGCAGGATAGTATATGATAAAATATATGTATATACTTTGAAAATATATTTACCTTGATCTTTGAGATACAGACTTTGAAGATTGATCAATAATTGAGCAGCCACCAAAATTTCATAAATACTTGTGTATATCCTGCAATACACCAATAGCTTCCAGCACTAAAAGCACAATATACTGTATTGTATTGTAAGCACAATTCAGTCCATTTTAGAAATGCATTCCCTTTAAAACTAGTGAAGGTGAAGCTCCAAAGCAGTACAGTGCAGATGTACAAGTAAATATCTAAGACCAGATAAAGGGTCTCGACTCCAAACATTGACTGTCTGTTTCCCTGCCTGACCCGTTGAATTCTTCCGACACATTGTGTGTTGCTGCAGATTCCAACATCTGCAATCTCCTGTGTTGAATACTATCTAAGCTCTGCAGAAATGACGAAGGGCAAATTCAAGGTGTTTGTGACCTCATCCGCTTTTTTCCTAATCACCACGTAATACTTTGTAGACAGAACATTCATCAATTTCCTGAACATCACGAGTGTTCTCAGCACGCAACTTTCACTTGTACCACAGTGCAACGGTTGAGTTCTCTCCCATGTCCATGGAGTTAATTTTCCTTTCAAATATTCAAAGAAAAAATTCTTACATTTGAAGCGATAACTGATTGCTTCTGCAGGTTAATGCTAATAACAATAACTTCTGTTATCCAATGATATTTTGGCTTCAAAAGGAGCTCTATACTTTAATACTTCATACTTTATTGTTGCCAAACTATTAGTACTAGAACGTACAATCATCACAGTGATATTTGAATCTGCGTTTCAGCTCTAACACCTTCAACACCATAAAGCTGGCTTCCAAGAAGCCAGTCTTTCGATTTTTTTATAAAACCAAATGCCATGGCATTGAACAATAATGTAATGATTAATCTACTGGACATGTAGCCAAAAACTGGATCATTGATCCAGATACAAGAGCTCAAACATTTCCATGGCAACCAGTAATTTGAAATACAGCTAATTAAATTGGGTTGTAATTTGTAAAGCCAGTCTCAATAATCATTATAATGAATATAATTTATAATTTACACTGGTTTATAATAAAAATTAACATTTGGTTTATCATCACCCTTTGAGGAAGAAAATGTGCCAATCTTATTTGCACTGGGTTTTATAATCTGGACCAAACAGTCTGGTGGGCTTGTAAGTATCCTCACAGTTCAGGTTGGACAATGAAAAGCAAGGTTCATGCCCCATACATGAATCAATTAAAACTGTTTATCTAATATTATATTATCTAATATTTAATCTTTCCTAATATTAGTGCTGTCCTTCCCACTTTAAGAATCAAAGGAGTAAAAAAGACAAGGTTCAGAAGAGATTTGACAAAAAGACTGAAGATCATAAGAAGTTTAAATAGAGAAGTGAAGTGAACTAGACAGGGTGATACCATAGTGTAGCAATTAACACATTGTTTTACAGCACCAGCTTTCACTTTATCAGGGTTCAATTCCCACCTGAGCCCATAAGGAGTTTGGGGAGTCTGTACATTCTCCTTATGGGCTCAGGAGGCGCTTTGTATGCGTGTGGAAGAGAGGTGTGTGTGTGTGTGTGTGTGTGTATGAGTGAGTGAGAGAGAGAGAGATAGAGTGCGAGCTGGCTTGAGTATGACATTGAGCACTGAGAGCAGCTATTTGAGGGAGAGAGAGATTAAAGTTTAAAGATTATCTTTATTTGTCACATGGACATCAACACCTATAACAGTGAAATAGATCATTTGGATTATAACAAATCAGTGCTAATTGTGTTGGTGGTGGCATGCAAGTGTTATTATGCTTCAGACACCAACATAGCAAGCCCAGGACTCACTTACCCTAACTGTACATCTTTGGATCGAGGAAGGAAATTAGTTTATCCAGAGGAAACCCGCACAGTCACAGAGAGAATGTACCAATTTCTCACAGGCAATGGTGTTAACTGAATCCCGATCAGTAATAGCTGGAACTGCAAAATGATTGTGCTAATCGCTATGCTACCATCCTGTCCCTACAAAGACATGATTTCATACATTGGCAAACATGAGGAAATCTGCAGATGCTGGAATTTCAAGCAACACACAAAAAAGTTGCAGGCAGCATCTCCAGGAAGAGGTACAGTCGACGTTTCAGGCAGAGACCTTTCATCAGGACTAACTGAAAGAAGAGCTAGTAAGAGATTTGAAAGTTGGGGGGGAGGGGGAGATCCGAAATGATAGGAGAAGACAGGAGGGGGAACATTGGCATGAACATTGACTTCTCTAACTTCTGCTAATGACCCACCTCCCCCTCGTACCCCATCCATTATTTATTTATATACACACATTCTTTTTCTCTCTCCCCTTTTTCTCCCTCTGTCCCTCTCACTATACCCCTTGCCCATCCTCTGGTTCCCCCCCCCCTTTTCTTTCTTCTTAGGCCTCCTGTCCCATGATCCTCTCATATCCCTTTTGCAATCAACTTTCCAGCTCTTGGCTCCATGTCTCCCCCTCCTGTCTTCTCCTATCATTTCGGATCTCCCCCTTCCCCTCCCACTTTCTTACTAGCTCTTCTTCCAGTTAGCCCTGACGAAGGGTCTCGGCCCGAAACGTCGACTGTACGTCTTCCTGGAGATGCTGCCTGGCCTGCTGCATTCAGCAGCAACTTTTTTGTATTTCATACATTGGTATTTCAGAAAAGAAATCCTACAGCTTATTAAGTGCTTCTTTAAAGTCACCAACCATGTTGTAAGTGATTTAGAACAAAGGGATGCAAAGTCTGAGATACTTCGGTGATTCTGATTTGATACTTATTGATCACTCATTGCCTTCACATCAGTACAGTGCTAATTTGTTAAAACCTTCTCATCTAACATTATCACTTGTACTCAAATATTTAATTAAAATGCTTCTAATCAGTTCCAAGCCAGGAGACTATGAGTGTTTATAAGTAACAGGAGCATAAGCAAATAATCCACTGAATTATCTTCACTTTCTTCTCATATACCACTGATGCATCCTGGGTTCCTGGAGGAGACAGGAGATTTGATAGAATATTTGATAAATTCATTGTGAATTGGGACATTGATGTCCACATGATAAATAATAAAAATCTTCATCTTTATCTCTAATCTTGCTTAGCCATCTGCACTAAAGGAGTTGTTCGCTTTTGAGTTCAAAGGAACTGACACATGCAATGTTAAGAAAACTTTCACACAGATTTGGAATCCAGTACGTGAAATGAATTTCAAGACTGAGTGGATAGCAGACACTTTTCTCCAGGGCACAATTGTCGAACACAAGTGAGCATAATTTTAAGGTGATTGGAGAAAAATATAGCGGGGATATCAGAGCTAAGTTCTTTACACAGAGAATTGTGGGTGCATTGAACACTCTGCCTGGGGTGGTGATAGAGAAAGATACATTACCAACATTCAAAAAACTTTTAAGTAGGCACATGGATGATAGAAAAAAAATGGAGGGTTATGTATGAGGGAAAGGTTAGATTATTCTTAGAGTAGGCATAACAGTATGTTTCATGATTTATGTTCTATGAATTCAAAGTTCGAAGATCAAAGTAGATTTATTTTCAAAGAATGCATATATTATACAACTTTGAGATTTGTCTTCTTACAGGCAGCCACAAACAAAGAAACCAAAAGAGCCCATAAAAAGAAGACTATCAAACACCTAATGTGCAGAGAAAAAAATTGTGCGAACAATAGAAGTAAGCAAGCAAATAGCTTTTAGATTGAAAGTGTGTCCTCAGACACAAAGCTTGGAGCAGTCTACGGGTTCAGCCTCAATTCAGTGCCGAGATAAGCAAACGTCACAGAGCCCAAAGACATGACGCCTGGGTCGGCAAGAGCGGGCCACAGGGCAGACCTCGGTTCAGCACAGAGCGGAGTAAACACAGCCTCAGTGCAGCACAGAGTGAAGTAAGTGTCATAGAGCAGCAAGTAGAACCAGCCCAAACCTCGCCTCTGGTCCTGACACCCTGCCTTTTCAATCCATCTGAGCCGGCGTTTAAATCCCCCAAACATTGGGTTGCTTTAAATGCCAGATCTAGGTTGGGAACGGGCTTGTGTGGAACATGCATATTTGTTCTGAATGGATGATTATCCTGCTGTAAAGTTTACTTGATGTAAAGTTGACAATAAATATAAATACAAATCTAAATAATAATGTTGAGGCCTTACAATGTAATTGAAACCGCTGCTTTAACAACAGAATGCTTCATCATAATTAAATATTATTGTTAAAGGCAAAAGCAATTATATGTATCCTAAATGTGATCATTCGATTTGATTCAATTGTTCTTAAATCAGTTGCACTGATATATGAGCCATTACAACATACATTAATTTTCTTGTGGGTTAATCTGCACAATCTATATTAGAAATCAGTGTTTGAAAATTGTTTTCCTGTATGTTTGGGGGATTTCCTCGGGCTCAGTAGGAGAAGGGCAGCCAGTAATGGAACCTCTCCACTTTAGTCATTTTGTGATCAGATCAATCATTCTCATGTTAAATGCTGCAGGCAGAAACAGTCTCCAGCTCATGCACTCTACTTGAACAAGTCTCCTAAAATTTACTGTACCTAAATCTACTGTAATTGGAGGAAATCATTGCCAATTTCTTAAGTGCAAGTCTGACTGTTCCAGCTCATGCACACAATGCTCATGTGGTTCCTAACAGGATGGTCCATTTGCTGCCAAAATCTATGCCGAACTGCAGTCAGTTCTGTACTGAGGTTCCATGTTCGACAGAAACTGTGGCTGGATTGTAGAGAAAATAACATACTTTGCTCCACAAGGAACTGGAAGAACATTCCATTCTGATAGTAGTATTTTATCTTTTCAAGGATGTTGGCATTGATACGATAAGTGTTTACATTTATTGCCCTTGAGAGGACATTGGTGATCTGTCTATCAGGACAACTGATACAGAATGCATGTGACCACAAGAAACTGCAGAGAGTTGTCGACACAACTCAGCATATCACAGAAACCAGTCTCTCATCCATAGACTCAGTCTATACTTCTTGGCGCCTCAGTAAAGCAACCAGCGTCATCAAAGTGCCCGGAGTTTTGCCAGTAATAGAGTACAACTGCCCCAGACATTCTCTCCTCTGCTCGCCCATCAGACAAAAGGTACAAAAGCCTGAAAGCACGTACCACAGGCTCAAGGTCAAATTCTTTCTCGCCTTTTACAGAAAATTGAACAATAAGATAGACGCTTGAACTCAAAACCTACCTTGTTAGAGCTGAAATGGACAGCACAGTAGCATAGTTTTAGCACAGCAGTTTATAGACCCAGCAATCTGGGTTCAATTACTCTTGCCTGTAAGGAGCTTGCACATTCTCCCCTTGACACCAGAGTTTCCTCTGGGGGCCCCAGTTTCCTCCCACGTTCCAAAACTGTACAGGTTCAGGTCTGTAAGCCATGGGCGTGCTATGTTGGCATCAGAAGCATGGCGAAACTTACGGGCTACCATCAGCACATCTTCAAACTGTGTTGGTCACTGATGCAAATGACACATTTCTTTGTAGGTTTCAATGAAGAGGTGATAAATAAAGTTAATCTTTATCTCTTTATGTTGTACCTTGTTGTCTGCCTGCACTGTACATTCTCTATAACAGTAATGCCTTATTCTGCATTGTTATTGTTTTCCCTTGTAAAACATCAATGTAGAGTTGTAATGAGATGATCTGTCTAGACGGAATGTAAAACAATGATTCTCACTGATGATAATAAACCAATTTCAATGTCAAATCTATGGCTTGAGTGGTAAATACTTCTGTAGGTAGGAACTTGACACAGTAACAAAGCCAGATGACATTTTTCCCATAATTTTGTTTGTTCATTATGTGCCATGTCGTATGAATTGGGCATTCATGGCCTTTCCATGTCTATAAATGTTCTTGGCAAATTTTTCTACAGAAGTGGTTTGCCTTTGCCTTCTTCTGGGCAGTGTCTTTACAAGACGGGTGACCCCAGACATTATCAAGACTCTTCAGAAACTGTCTGCCTAGTGTCAGTGGTCGCATAACCAGGACTCATGTTCTGCACTAGATGCTTATACAACTGTCCAAGATCTGCTCCCATAGCTTTACGTGACTCTGACTTGGGGTGGGGAGGCTAAGCAGGTGCTACACCTTGACCAAGGGTGACCTGCAGACTAGCAGAAGAAAGGAACTTTACAAACTCCTTTTGTAGAGATGTATCTCCACCCCGCCACCCATCCCACTAAGTATGGTTTGTAACTTGGAGTACTGATCCTTCCTGCATCTCCAATTGGTGCTGTTTTTTTTCACAATCAAAATCAGGTTGAATATCATTGGCATATGTTGTGATACTTGTTTTGCAACAGCAGTACATATCAATACTTAATAATTAAAAGTATAGATTAGAAGAGGAAGTATATATATATATATATCTAAAAGTAAATTAAATAGGTTGTGCAAAGTGTTGGTATGTGGCCAAGTGGTTAAGGCGTCGGTCTAGTGATCTGAAGGTCACTAGTTCGAGCCTCATCTGAGGCAGCGTGTTGTGTCCTTGAGCAAGGCACTTAACCACACATTGCTCTGCGACGACCCGGTGCCAAACTGTATCGGCCCTAGTGCCTTTCCCTTGGACAACATCGGTGGCGTGGAGAGGAGAGACTTGCAACATGGGCAACTGCCGGTCTTCCATACAACCTTGCCCAGGCCTGCGCCCTGGAAACCTTCCAAGGTGCAAATCCATGGTCTCACGAGACTAACGGATGCCTATAAGGTTGTGCGAAAAGGGAGGGAAATGACATTGAGGAAATGTTCCTGGGATTACTTGTCAATTCTGAAATCTGATGGCGGGAAGGAAAAAGCTGTTCCTAAAACAGGCTCTTGTACCTCCTCTCTGATGGTAGCAAGGATAAGAGGGCGGATCCTGTGAGATGGGGGTCTTTAATGATGAATGCCGCCTTACTGAACATCACCATATGAAGGTGGCCTGGTGCTTGGGAAGCTAGTGCCCATGATGGAGCTGCTTGAGTTTACATCTTCCTGCAGCTTTTTCCAATCCTGTGCAGTGGGCCCTCCATACCAGATGGTGATGCAATCAGTAAGAACGCTGTCCATGTTACATCTGTAGAAACTCTAAATATAACCGCAGCCATGCCTTCTTTGCAGTCGTATCAAAATGTTCAGCCCAGAAGAGGTCCTTAGAGATGTTGACACCCAAAGCTTGATACTGCTCACCCATTCCACCTCTGATCCATAGATGATGTTCCTTCAACTTACCCTTCCTGAAATCCACAATCTATTCCTCAGTCTTACTTGGTCTTGGTCTTGATCTATCTTGCGCCTGCGTGACTCATCGCCATCATCTGAAATTCAGCCAGCAATAGGTGTGTCATTGGAAAATTTTTGAGCTGTGTCTAGCCACACGCTCATTGGTATACAGAGAGTAGAATAGCAGGCTAAACACACATCCTTGAGGGGTACCAGTGTTGTTTGTTAGTGAGGAGTTAATGTTATTTCTGATCCGCACGGATTGTGGTCTCCCGGTGAGGAAGTCAAGGGTCCAGTTGCAGAGGGAGGTACAGAGACCCCGGGTTAGGAGCTTGTTATTTACTACTGAGTGTGACTGTGTTGAACACTGAACTGCAGTCAATAAACAAGTGCCTGATGTATTACTATTGTTCAGACAATCCAAGTCTGAGTGGAGAGTTGGTGAGATTTCATCCACTGCAGACCTATTGTGGCAATGGGCAAACTGTAGAAGGTCCTTGTTTAGGCTGGAGTTGATCCTAGCTACGACCAATCTCATCACAGTAGATATGAGTGCTACTGGGAGATAGTCATTAAGGCAGCTCACCCTGTTCTTTTTAGGTACTGGTATGATCGCCACCCTGTTGAAGCAGGTGAGAAACTCCAACTGCAGCAGTGAGAGATTGAAGATGTCCTTGGGCACTCCCACCAGTTGGTTGGCACAGGTTTTCGGAGCCCTACAAGATACACCATCAGGGCCTGATGCCTTGCGAAGGTTCACCCTCTTGAAAGATGTTCTGACATTGGCCACTGTGGCAGAGATCAGAGGGTCACCAGATGTTGCAGGGATTCACATATATGTAGTAGTTTTATTTCCCTTTACAAAGTGTGCATAAAAGGCATTGAGGTCATCTGGGAGTGAAACATCACTGCCATTCATAATGTTACATTTTGCTTTGCAGGAAGTAATGGCCTGCAAACTCTGCCAAAGCTGGCATGCATCCAGTTCTGTCTCTAGCCTCAATTGGAATTGTTTTTTCATTCTTAAGATAGCCTTCTGTAGATCACACCTAGACTTCATGTATAGTTCTGGATCACCGGTCTTAAATACCACGGATTTAACTCAGAGCAGACTTTGAATCTCCTGGTTCATCCATGGCTTTTGTTTTGAAAGCACACACTCATCCACGCAGATTTTGATGAAGTTGATGAGTATTGTATCCCTGAATATTGTCCAGTTCACTGACTCAGATCATTCCTGTCAGTGGTCCTCTGCCTCCCTTGAACATACCTTCTTGGTCCTCACCACTGCTGTTGCTGTCTTTAATCTCTGTCTATACACCAGGAGTAGAAGTACAGCCAGGCAATCAGACTTTCCAGAGTGAGGGTACGGTAAACCTTCTTGCTGATTGTATAACAGCGATCAAGAATGTTGGCTCCTCTCGTTTCACAGGTGACAGGTTGGTGGTAGTTGCTGAGACTTGTTCGAGCTGGCCTAGTTGAAATCCACCATAATGATAGAGAAGGCAGCAGGTTATGCTGTTTCATCCCTTTCAATTATGGAGCTTATCTCCCCCAGTGCCTGCCTGACACTGGCCTGAGGCAGAATGCACACAGAATGATGGTGGAAAACTCCCTTGGTAGATAAAAAGGTTGCCATTTGACGGCTAGATGTTCCACGTCAGGTAAGCAAGGCTGAGATAGAACTACCAAATCTGTGCTCCATGTTGAGCTAATCATAAAGCATATTTCACCTCCTCTGCCTTTAAAAGACTGAGCTGTCCTGCATTTATGGTAAATAGTGAAGGCATTGAACGGCATTGCTGCATTCAAAGTGGCTGGGGATAGCAATGTTTCTGTGAAGCAAAGTACACAGCAGTCCCTGATGTCTCTCTCCTACAGCAAACTTTCTCTGAGGTCTTCAATATTATTTTTCAGAGATGGTTCATTCACCGGAAGGATAGCTGGGAATGGGGGTTCTAAAGCCTCTGCATTTATACCTCATGTACGAAATACACTCCTCCCTGACAATGCCTGTTCAATTCCATGACCCTTGTGATTACCCTCAATCAATGTGTTATGATTGACTGAGTAGTTGGAAAAACACCCTGAGCAATGTCAACCCTGCAAGGTCCATTTTATTGTATAAGACCATGAACGTCTCGAGCAGTGGAATTCTTCAGCAGGGAGTTGCAGCTGTTGTTGGCAGAATCACGAATGGTAATGAGATAAACGCAAGATTGAAAATCAGGATTGAATCTATTTGTTGCTTGTACCACGAAACATTGAAACGTAGTGAAGTGCATGGTTGTGTCAAAGACCAACATAATCTGGGGGTGTGCTGCAAGCAGCTCGGAATTGTCGCCATTTTTCTGGCACCATGTGATATTATGCTCACAACTCACTAACCCTTACTAATCTGGACACCTTTGGAATGTGGGAGGAAACCAGAGCACATGGAAGAAACTCATGCAGTCATGAGAGAACTTACAAACTCCTAACAGATAGAGGTGGGAATTGCTGGCATTGTAAAGCATGTCCAATGAGACAGATCAGTTGCTTGAGTGATGTTTATTCATTGATAATGCTGACTGCTTTACTGAGGCAGTGGGAAGTATAGACTGAGTCCGTGGATGGGAGGTTAGTTTCTGTGATGTGCTGAGGTTTTTCCACAGCTTTCTGTGGGTTCCTTATGCAGTAAGGCTGATCAATGCCTCCAACGACTAACTCCATCACTACTTTATTATTTCCCGTCAGTCACTTTATGGACATATGAATAATCTGTGTATATAAGCTATATTATGTATTTATATTTATTTGTTTTTTTTATAATATTGATATTGTTTTCTTTGACTTTTGTGCTTTTTTTGTGTTACTTCAGATTCCAAATTATTTCATTCTCCTTACACTAGTGTAGTGGAAATGACATTAACCAATCTTGAAGCTTAACCTTAAATCTTTCTTTTGGTTAATACCAGCAAACCAAGGAACTGATTGTGGCCTTTAGGAAGGGGTGATTATTTTTGTTCATTCGGTAGTGTAGGTTACGTATAATTTATGTTTATTTAAGTTCATTCCATTTACGTTGACATGTCTGTAACATACAATGCTACCACTGCTGCAGCTGCAAAAACTAATTTTCATGCCATTAACACCTTGGCTGTGTCTGCCCATGACAATAAACCTGAAATTTGGATTTGAACTTGTCTTCAGACATAGCATGTATTGACTCGCTGTCAGTTTGACCTGCCTCTTCCATGCCTGAACTATTTCTCTGCGCAAATGTTTTTCAACAGCAATAGAAATTGAATGGTGTCACAGGTGGACAGGGTGATGAAGATGACATTTGACATGCTGGCCTTCATCAGTCAGGCCCCTAAATATAGGAGCTGGGACGCTGTGTTGCAACACTTTGTCATTGGTGAGGGGTTGCATTTGGAGAGCTGTACACGGTGTGGGTTATCCTGTGATAGGAAAAACATTATTAAGCTGAAACGAGTGAAAAGAAGATTTACAAGGAAGAAGAGGATTTGACAGGACTCAAGAGTCTGAGTAATAGGGAGCGGTTGGCCACGTTGTGATACTATTCCTTAGAATGTAGCTGACTGTGCAAGGCCTGCTCAGAGACCTCCCAGACTGTACATGCAGGCATCTTCCAGTCTCCACCCAGCTAAGAGGATTCACCTGCTCATAAGCATGAGAAACTCTGTAAAGTTCAAAGTTTAAAGTACATTTATTATCAAACTATGTATGCATTATACAACCTTGAGAATCATTTCCTTAACAGGCATCCACAAAATAAAGAAACACAAAAGAACCCATATAAAAAAAGATGTCAAACACCCAAAATGCAGAAAGAAAGAAAAACACACTAAGCAGACAATATAATGCTGGAAATCCAAAGCCACACACACAAAATGCCGAAGGAACACAGCAGGTTAGGCAGCATCCATGAAAATGAATAGACAGTCGATCTTTTAGGTCAAGTCCCTTCATCAGGACTCACTTGCTGCTCGTTCTGGACTCCCCAGTTGCAGCCTATTTAACCCCCATTTTCATCCACAGTCCTTGTTCACTCATCCACCAGCCAGCTTCACCCAGTTTCTCCGAGCTTTCCCTCTCCCTGCCTAAAGTTTACCTTGTTGTCTGTTGTGCTGATTTCCCATTCTCTCTCACTTTTGGCCCCTCATGGCTTGTTATTTTGCCGTCTATTGGTAAAATGATCTTTACTGCAAAATCGTCTTTCCTGTTCTGCTTTTGAGTCGACCCTCCACTATATTTCCTAAGAGACTAAGGAGTAATCTTACAGAGGTGCATAAAGTTATGAGAGGCACTCACTGATAAAGTGAATGCATGACAGCAGCAACGATATTCTATTCTTCCACACAGAGAACAAGGCTGCAAGCACAGAATGTCCTATTTTAGTGCAAGGGTTTGCTAGCTGATGACATTGCTGCGTATTCTACGAGACGACTGATGTCAGGAGTTTCTGCTGATCTGGCTCAAGGCTCACCCTGACTGCCACAGGACATGGGAAGTATAGTCTAAGGCTAAGAGGTCAGGCAATTATGTGTCAGATGTGGAAAAATTTACTCCCTCAAGGGACTGAAAATATCAGGAATTATTCATTCCAGAGAAGTACAATACAGTGCAATGCATAGAATTACTATATAGACATATATAGCTAGGGTGCCTAAGACCTTTGCACAGTACTATAATAATTTTATGTTTTGCACTGTACTGCTACCACAAAAAACAAATTTCATGACATATGTGAGTAATAATAAATCTGATTCCGATGTGGGTCTCTATTGTGGACTGAGTGTGGGAAGGGAGGAGGGAGAGGGGAATCATGGTTGGGAAAAGTGGAAAGCAGAGAGGAGGGAGTGGAAAGCACCAGAGAGACATTCTGTAATGATCAATAAACCAAATGTTTGGAATCAAATGACCTTGCCTCGGGTCTCAGGGCTCGGTGTGGCTGCAACCACGCCCCTCCCCCCACCCTTAACACTTTGTCTCTGCCACCTGTCCCACACCCCTCCTGCGGCACTCCATCCTCACCATCCCCATCACGCTTTAGCTCCCGTCCAATTTACAAACTTGTTCTCTGCTCCACATAATATATTAAGTCTGATAGTTTTCCGTACACAAGGAGAAACATGGGATTCAGCGACAAGTATGAAATTCGGGCTTAATCATCAGTGGAGCTGGATCGAAGAGTGAAGGACTGGAATTATTTTTAGGTCAGGTCAAAAATGATTTTTAAAAAACTCCAAGAAAATGTACTCTTGACCATTTGATAACCAGAATAAAGGCTGCAATAGAAAAGAAAACAAACTGGCTTCAAAGAATTAAAGCACTGGCCATTGCTGATATGCTGACTTAGTGGAACATTAACTCCCTGAAGGTCAACTTGCTGCTTAAGTTGGTAGTGAGGATGGCAAGTGCAATGCTAGTATTCATTTGGAGAGGACTAGAACATAAAAGCAAGGAGATAATGTTGAGGCTTTGTAAAGCATCAGTGAGACTGTACGTGGAGTATTATGAGCAGTATTGGGCCCCTTATCTAAGAAAAGATGTGCTGGCATTGGAGAGAGCCCTTTGAGGCTCATGAGAATGATTAATGTATAAAGGGCATTTGATGGCTCTGGGCCTGTACACACTGGAGTTTAGAAGAATGAGGGGGAATCTAATTGAAACCTATTAAATATTGAAAACCCTAAATAGAGTGGATGTGGACAGGATGTTTCCGGTAGTGGGGGGAGTCAAGGACCAGAGGGCACAGTCACAGAATACGAAGGTGTCTCTTTAGAACAGAGATGAAGAGGAATTTCTTTTGCCAGAGGGTGTAATTCATTTTCTGTGGAGGCAAAATCATTGGGTATAGTTAAAGCTGATATTGATAGGTTCTTGATTAGTAAGAGCATCAGAGGTTATGGGGAGAAGGCTGAGAATGAGATTGAAAGAGATAATAAATCGGCCATGATGGAATGGTGGAGCAGACTTGAAAGGACGAATTCTGTTCCTATATCTTATGGCATTATTACCTTATGGTCTAATGAATGTACTAAGATTAAGTTCCATGTGAATATTGTATAACTGAGTCATAGAGTCATGGAGCACAATAGGACAGAAATGGGCCCTTTGGCCGACCTGATCATGCCTCTGCCTAGTCCTATCGGCCCACACCTGGACGGTAATAGCCCTTTATACCACTTCTATTCATGCGCTTATCCAAAGCTTCTCTTAAATGGTGCAACCGCCACTTCCCCGGCAGCTTGTTCCACATTCTCACCACCCTCTGAGTGAAGAATTCCCTGTCAGGTTCCCCTTAAATATTTCAGCTTTCATCCTTCACCTACCACCTCTAGTTCTAGTCTCATCCAATCACAGTGGAAGAAGCCTGTTTGCATTCACCCCATCTATGCCCCTCATAATTTTGAACACCTCCATCAAATCTCTCCTCATTCTCATATTCCCCAGGGAATAAAGTCATAACTTATTCAACCTCTCCCTATAACTCAGGTCCTCAAATTCCAACTTGTCCTTCTCTGGTCCGTTGGTGATAAATCTCTACGTAATTTTCAGCCGGACAAGAATTCCATATTCTGCAATAAACAAGCAGAATGCAGATAAGGTTCTGATTCCATTTAAGGAGTATTATGGGTGACGGGGGTTAGGTTGGTTGACCAGACCAGTCAAGGAAGAAGGTCGTAGGGAGTTCAGGCACATAACGAACCCCAGGTTTGTCCAAAATAAAATACTGTTGAACCCACCTGGTCCAGAAGGGAATAAAGATCTCAAAGCTGACACATACCAAATGGAATTCATTTACATGCCTCAAAAGAGCAGGGACATCTGGCATAAGAGAATTAGATTGTGTCAGTCATCTCAATGAGATCAAATTGTAAGCTGAAGCAAAGATAATCATCCGCGACCACTAAATTAAATCATCAGAACCTCATCAATTGTTGTGACTTTTTCTAGATTGATCATCATGGCAGATTGTGGATTCAACCCATACATAAAAAGGAATAGATGACCTTTGTGTTAAAAAAGTACTATTTAGAAAGGAGCTGTCAACACTTTCAAACACAAGAGATTCTGCAGATGCTGGAAATCCAGAGGAACACACAAACAACGTTGCAGGAGCTTAGCAGGTCAGGCAGCATCTCTGGAAAGGAATAGACAGACAACCTTTTGGGCCAAGTCCCCTTATCAGTCGACCAAAAAATATCAAATGTGTATTGCCCTCCGCAGATGCTGCCTGATCCGCTGAGTTCCTCTAGCATTGTGTCTGAGTTTCAACGTTCTCCCTCAAGTGAAATGGTTCACATAAAGATGATATTTTTCTTGCAAATAGCAATCTTTAAGCAGCTTTTAGACAGGCACATGAACACACAGGGAATAGAAGGGTACAATTCATAGGAAGGCAGATGGGATTAGTTAAAAGTGGCATCATGGTTGGCACATACATCATGGACTGAGGGCCTGTTCTGTTCTGTTCGAGTGAGATGTTTGATCTCTTCTCATTCAGTGATGTTGGAATAGTAATTTGATGTAGACTCTATCAGTTGGTATTTATGGCAGTTTAAATCATTCCTATGATCTGGACTGCAGGTTACTAAAGATTCCCACCACTGTATTTCAGAATCAGAATCAGAATCAGATTTATCGCCACTGACATTCTTTGTGAAACTTTTTGTTTGGTGGCACCAGTAGAGTATTGTATAACAAGTTACCATAAGATCGTAAGACCCCAGGACCATAAGCCAAAGGAGCAACATGAGACCACTTGGCCAATCTGTGATGCTACAGTAGCATATCATAGGCTGTGACACCACCACAGCCTGGGGTGCTGGAGTTCAAAATTTAATCCTAGCGTCCTCTGTAAGCAAATTTCCTTCCCATGTGAGCGTGGGATTCCACCAGGTGCTCCAGTTTCCTCCCTTCCATAGTCCAAAGATGAACCAATTAGTAGATTAGCTTGTCATTGTAAATTGTCCTATGATTAGGCTAGGGGTAAAATCAGTGGGATGCTGGGAGGTGCAACTCAGTTCTGTGCTGTATCTGTAAATCAATTAAAAAAATAAATAATCTGCTCTGGCTATTCATCACGGCTGATTTATTATCCCTCCCAACTAAGTAGTAATAAAAAATATATAAATGGTATAAAAGGGGAATAGTAAAGTTGTGTTCATGGGTTCATGGACCATTCAGAAATTGGAAGGCAGAGGGCAAGAAGTATTGAGTACAGAAGATGGAATGCTATGTTGATGAGGCCTCATTTGGAGTGTTGTGTACAGTTCTGGTCACCTATCTGCAGAAATAATATCAATAAGATTGAACGAGTACAGAGAAAATTTACAAGGATGTTGCCGAGTCTTAATGACCCAAGTTTTAGGGCAAGGTTGAATAGGTTAAGAGTTTATTTCCTGGAGCTTAGGAGAATGAGTGGGGATTTGATATAGGTATACTAAATTATGAGGGGTATAGATAGGGCAAGTGCAAGCAGAATTTTTTCCATCTAGGTTGGGTGAGACTAGAACTAGAGGTCAAAGGTTAAGGATGAACGGTAAAATGTTAAGGAGACCCTGAGGGCAAACTTCATCACACAGATGGTGGTGTGAGTGTGGAGCGAGCTGCCAGAAGAAGTGGTAGACGTAGGTTTGATTGCAACATTCAAGAGAAGTTTGGATAAATACATGGAAGTGAGGGATATGGAGGGCTATGGTCCAGGTGAGGGTTGATGGAATGTAGCAGAATAACAGTTTGGCATGGACCAGATGGGTTGAAGGGCTTGTTTCTGTGATGTAGTGCTCTGTGTCTCAATAAAATTATTCTTGCTTACCGTAGAGTTCCATTCCTGATTTTTCAGTTTCATTTCCACATTTCCAGAGCCTATTAATTTTGTGTTATTTATACCTCATTTGCATCTGATGCTTTTGTGTTTCTATCAATATTGATTGGTCCATGGAAGATGTTGTCAACAATTTTACCACAAAATCAGAAGGCCTTTTGACAATTTACTGTTGCAAATTTCAAAGTAAATTTACTATCAAAGTACATATATGTCACCACATACTACACTGTTTTCTTGCGGGCATTCCCAATAAATCCATAATAGAATCAATGAAATACCCCTCCAAATTGGACATTTGACTAATGTGCAAAAGACAAGAAACTGTGCAAACAAAAAATAAATAAATAATTATAAATAAGCAATAAATATCCAGAACATGAGATGAAGAGTCCTTGAAAGTGAATGCATTGGTCATGAGAACCATTCAGTGTTGGGATAGTGAAGTTATACCCTTTGATTCAAGAGCCTGACGGCTGAGAGGTAATAACCCTTCCTGAACCTGGGTGTGTGGGTCCTGAGGCTCCTGTACCTCCTTTCTGATGGCAACAGCGAGAAGAGAGCATGGCCTATGTGGCTGGGGGCGGGGGGGGGGGTCCTGATGATGGATGCTGTTTTCCTGCACTAGACAAAGTTATCCCATATTTGTTGCAGAACAGTAATGTGAGTTGTGTCTGCTTTGAGAGACATGTTTGCATTTTTGATTGAAAGTGATTCCTTGCAGCGCACTATAATTCATCAATTGTATGGTTGTGTCAACATCCACACTCATGTGCAACATGCACTTCAGACCCGACCATTCTCTCACGCTGCCAAGTCCTTTAAGCAACCAACCACATGTACAACGCTGAAACTTAGATTGCCCAAATGCAGTTACAAATGAAGTCCATGCAACTGTGGGACAGATGACTTTGTTTTGCAGTGAAAGTCAAACCACTGCTCCTGCACAAACTTGGCCATACAACACAATTTTACACATACAATATGCCAGGCTCCAGCAGAGCTCAGCAGACACAGAGAGCTACACCGTATTTTCAGCTGCTGTTTCTGGCCACTGGACGTCAAGAGTCAAGATTGCTTAAAGTCATTACCAGTCCATGAACAGGGTGGGAGGGATCCCTCATGATGTTACTGACCCTTTTCCGGCACCTTTCTGGATGTAGGCTGGTGCCAGTGATGTGATGTACACAATATGTGCATATTCCACTTAGATCTTGAAAGACATTGACAACAAATCAATTATTTCATTCCAGGACTTGGGTGTGAAAGTCACCAGCAACCTGCCCTGGTCCAATCACGTTGATATAATGGCCAAGCAAGCTCACCCAAGCCATCAGTAATGATACAGCTCTATAAAACTCTGGTTAGGCCACACTTGGAGTACTGTGTCCAGTTCTGGTCACCTCACTATAGGAAGGATGTGGAAGCATTGGAAAGGGTACAGAGGAGATTTACCAGGATGCTGCCTGGTTTAGAGAGTATGCATTATGATCAGAGATTAAGGGAGCTAGGGCTTTACTCTTTGGAAAGAAGGAAGATGAGAGTAGACATGATAGAGGTGTACAACATAATAAGAGGAATAGATAGAGTGGATAGCCAGCACCTCTTCCCCAGGGCACCACAGCTCAATACAAGAGGACATGGCTTTAAGGTAAGGGGTGGGAAGTTCAAGGGGGATATTAGAGGGAGGTTTTTTACTCAGAGAGTTTTTGGTGCGTGGAATGCACTGCCTGAGTCAGTGGTGGACGCAGATACACTAGTGAAGTTTAAGAGACTACTAGACAGGTATATGGAGGAATTTAAGGTGGGGGGTTATATGGGAGGCAGGGTTTGAGGGTCGGCACAACATTGTGGGCCGAAGGGCCTGTAATGTGCTGTACTATTCTATGTTCTATGTTTACTTCCTTAGGATGCTGAAAACATTTGGCATGTCTCCATTGACCCTTTTTATTGATGCATCAGAAAAAGCATTCCATCTGGCGCACAATGGCTTGGGTCAGCAACTGGTCTGCACATGACTACAAGAAACTGCCGAGAGCACATCTCAAGAATCACCCTTCCCTCTGTAGATTCAGCCTATACTTTTTGCTGCCTCAGTAAAGTAGCCACCATATTCAAAGACCCCACCCACCCTGGTCATTTTCTCCTCTCCCCCCTTCCTCCCCCTGTTGTGCAGAAGATACAAAAGCCTCTGAATACCTACCACCAGGATAAGGACAGCTTCTATCCCACTGTTATCAGACTTTTGAATGGACATCTTGGATGATAAGATGGACTCTTGACCTCACAATCCACCTTGTTATTATCTTACACTTTATCGTTTATCTGCACTGCACTTTTTTGGTAGCTTTTACACTTTATTCTGCATTGTTATTGTTTAACCCAGTTCTAGCTCAATGCACTGTATAATGGTTTGATGTATGAACAATATGCAAGACAAACCCGTGTATCTTGGTACACGTGACAATAATAAACTAGTACAATTCAAACAAATCAAGCAGCATCTGTGGAACGAGGAACAGTGTTACTGTTTCACATCAAAGACCGTGAGATACTGTAGGACTCCAAGTTACGTTTGTACCAGGGTCTGGGGAATTCCATTTTGCAACTCCTGCCATTCCAAAGAAAAAAAAATCAAAACAGTATTTCCTGGTGGCCAACCATTTTAATTCCAATCCCCCTTTCCGTTCCAACATGATGGTCCATGGCCTCCTCTTCTGCCAAGATGAGGTCACTTTCAGGTTGGAGAAGCAGAACCTCATATTCCAATTAGGTAGCCTCCAACCTTATAGAGTGAACATTGACTATCCAACCCCTGGTAATTTTTCTCCCTCCCTCTTCTTCAATTCCCCACTCTATCTCCCTTTACTTGTTCTCTTCACCTGCCTATCACCTCCCTCTGGTGCCCATCCTCCTTCCCTTTCTCTCATGGTCCTTCTTCTCAAGCCCTTTATCTTTTCCATCAATCACCTCCCAGATTCTTACTTCAACCCCCTTTCCCATCCACCAGGCTTCACCTTTTACCTTCTGGCTTGTACTCCTTCCCCTTCCCCCAGCTTCTCATTCTGGCTTCTTTCCCCTTTCTTTTCCAGTCCTGATATAGGGGTTCAGCCTGAAATATCGACTGTTTATTCCTCTCCACAGATGCTGCCTGACCTGCTGAGTTTCTCCAGAATTTTGTGTGTGTTACTCTGGATTTCCAACATCTACTGAATCTCTTGTGTTTAACCTGCTACAAGGCTTTGAGTTGAAATGCTGGCAATTCCTTTCATCACACAGATGCCACTCGACCTGCTGAGTTTCTCCAGCAGATTGTTTGCTGCTCCATATTCCAGCATCTGCAGTCTCTTTTATCTTCCTTTCAATGCCACTCTCTGTTTTCTGTTGCTTAGGCAACCACCAGCCTTCACTGCCCATTTTATCCCATTCCTTGAGCCTTGATGACATGCCTACTATTAGCCCCTTATCTACTGAAGAAAGAGTTAACAGTTGAGATGGAGGGTCTTCAAACTGAATTGTCAACATTACAGTTTTGAGTATTTTCTGTTTTTATTTCAGATTTCCAGCATCTGCAGTTTTTTTTAATTTCAAATTTATTTGTCTTCCTCTGTGTTTTTAATTTCCTTGTTTAAATGTGAATACCCACAAGAAAATCAGTCTCAGTGTAGTATGTTGTGACATATTATGTACTTTGATAATAAATTTAATTGGAACTTTGACCTTTAAAACAATTAAGTGGTGCATGGACTACATGAATTAATTTCTTTATTAAGTATTGCAACCTAACAGGATTTTAAGGATATAGTGATAGACCTTTTCCTGATCTCAGATCCCTCCACTGAATTCCCAGTGGCATTCAGCTTCTATGATTTCACCAGGAAGAGAAGCAAGGGACAACTCTGATCCACTTTCTTACATTCAGAAAAATTGTTGCAGAACATTACCTAAGGATTATGCCAACCCTCACTCCATCCTCTAATTATTCATTCAACTGTTTTAAAGTGAGGTAGAAGTTTCTTGGGCATAAAAGCCGAATGCTTGGGCAGGAGTTGATTACTTACAATGGACAGAAGGATGAAACTGGAGGTCCATGAGCCAATCTTCATCAGGCATCAGTCAGCAACTTTAAATTCCTCAGCGTTACATTTCAGAGGATCAGGGGTCTAGAACATGAGTGCCATCACAGAGAAAACACGGCAGTGCCTCTACTTTCTTAGAAGTTTGTGAAGATTTGGCATGACATCTAGAAGTTTAACAAACTTCCACAGATATACAGTGGAGGGTATAATGACTGGCTGCATCACAGCCTGGTATGGGAACACCAGAGTCCTTGAACGAAAATCTTACAAAAAGTAGTGGATACAGCCCAGTCCATCATAGGTAAACCCCCCACTCCATCGAGACAATGACAAGGAGAGATGTTGCAGGAAAGCAGCATCGATCAGTAGGGAACCCCACCATCTACGCTATGCTCCCTTCTCACTGCTGCCATCAGGAAGGAGGTACGGGAGCCTCAGGGCTCACAGCACCAGGTTCAGGAACAATTATTACCCCTCAACCATCAGGCTTTTGAACTAGAGGGGGTAAACTTCACTCAACTTCACTCACCCCAACACTGAACTGTTCCCACAACCTATTGACACACTTTCAAGGACTCTTCATCTCATATTCTTGATATTTAATACTTATTTATTATCATTATTGTTTTGTAATGTTTTACCTTTTGTATTTACAGTGTTTGTTGTCTTTTGAATATGGGTTGTTGTGTGCAGTTTTTCATTGAATCTATGATGTTTCTTTGAATCTACTGTTAATGGCCACAGGAAATTGAATCTCAAGGTTGTATATGATGACATATATGTACTTTGTAAATAAATTTACATTAAACTTCCAACTTTAAAATCAACCTTATCCATCAGATCTGTAATTTTAGTGACGAAGCAAAGTAATTTGCAAAGTTCACACGCACCAGAGGAGTATTCTGATAAAGTCTGCTATCACAGCTTTATAGCGGCTTAGGAGATTTCAGAGAAAGCCTCAATGTTCCACTTATTTATAATCTCATTTGTCACAGTCATCTTCACGACCTTGAGTGGTTGTTCGCCAAGCCCGTGTGGGTGGCGTGCAAGGAAACTTAATAATCCCAGTGACCTGCAACTCCACACGTATTCAAGGAAGATGTCAGGTTGCCAAGAACTTGGACAGTGACGCAGAGAAGTGTAGTTCACAGACAGATACAGCATGAAAGCAGGCTGTTCGGCCCACTGAGTCTGTGCTGACCATCTTCCATTCATTCACACTACATAAATCATGATTTTTGCTCTATTATTATTGGGAGATCCAGCACGGAAACAGGCCCTTCTGGTGCATTAAGCCAGCGCTGCCCAGTAACTCCCATGTGACCAATTAACCCACCAATCTGTTTATCTTTGGAGTGTTAAAGTACCCATGCAGTCATGAGGACAATGTACAAACCTCTTACAGTCAGTGGCGGCAATATAACCCAAGTCTCAGGCACTGTAATCACGATATGCTAACCACTATGCTACTCTGCCACCCCAGTTCTTCTCTACATTCTCATCACCCGTCTGCTTCTACCACTTCGCCAACACACTAGGGACAATTTATAGTAATCCACCAACTTATACGTGTTTGGGATGTGGGAAGAATCCAGAGCACCCACGGAGGGGGCAGGGGGGTGGGAGCGGGAAGGCAGGGATGCTATGCAGTCAAGCCGAGCACATTCCAACTTCACTCATCCAGCCCCAGAGGTCAGATTTGTGGCTGGGTGTCTGGTGTTCATTCTGTCAAATTAAATTACACCCAGTGACCACTTTATTTGCTACTTCCTGCACCCAATCAAGTGCACTGAGTGTATATAGTTTTCATCCATTCCAAGGTTCGATATATTGTGTATTCAGACATGCACTTCTCCGGACTGGTTTTATGTGAGTCACTGTCACTCTCCTGTCAGCTTCAACCAATCTGGCCATTCTCTTCTGACCTCTCTCATTAATGAGGTAATTTTGCCCACAGAACCGCTTCACAGAGGATGTTCTTTTTTTGCACCACTCTGTAAACTCCAGAGACTGTTGGGTGTGAAAACCTGAGATCAGCTTTTTCTGAGATATTCAAAACACATCTTTAGGCCTTAACAATCCTTCTATGATCAAGGTCACTTAGATCTCATTTCTTCCCCATTCTGATGTTTGGTCTGAACAACAACTGAACCTCATGACCATGTCTGCATGCTTTTAGACATTGGGTTGCTGCCACTGAGGGGTACCAATGAGAACACTGACAGTCAGATTGGTTGCATCTCCACCTGCTATGGGAGCAGTCGAGCATCGGACCAGAAATCCCTACAAAGGACTGTAATAACAGCTGAGAGGATCATAGGGGTCTCCCTACCATTCATTTATTAGGAGTGCTGTGTACACAGGCCCTTAGTATTGTTAAGGATCCCACCCATCCATCCAGCATCCTCTTTGACTTTCTACCATCAGACAGGATACCATGATGCATAAAAACAAGAACAGTCAGGATGAGAAAGAGTTTCTTTCCTCAGGCCATTAAGTTTCTGAACTTCCTGCTGCATTGTATACGAAGTGCTACTAGTTAATCTGTTCTGTACCTTACAATGTTTAATATTACTGCACTTCAGTGTGTTATTTATATTGATTCTTCTGTAGATTTTGCCCTTACCTTTATAAGTAATCATGTGTTATGTGTGCTACTGTGCTTTACATCTTGGCTTGAAGAAACATTGTCTTGTTTCTATTTACATTATATGGTTATATATGTTACATACATATACATAGTTAAATAATACTAAACTTGACTTGACTTGTATTTTATTTGGCCAATTAGATATTTACATTAATGAGCAGCTGTACAGGTATACCTAATAAAGTGGCCACTAAGTGCATCATTCATTTACACAACATAAAACCGGTTTTATTCTCTCTACATTCTCAGCACCTTCCCCAAGAGACTAGAGGCAATTTAGAATAACCCATTAACCCACACGTTTTTGAGAAGTGGGAGGAATCCAGAGCAACGGGAGGGGGTCACAGGGAGCACATGCAAACACAACACATACAGTCAAGATTGTAACTGGATGTCTGGTACTTAGTTTGTCAAGCTAGTATAGTTTAACTGAATGTTTGCCTTTAACATACATTCTTCTATAATACATGCACAGCAACTCTTCATTTACTTCTATCCTGCTGAGTATTCCCTCCAAGAGGACTATAATCTTGTCGCAGGGTTTGGAGGCTTGTGACCCAGAGAGCCATGCTGGCTGGAGTCAGGGCCTTGTACTTCAGCTCTTGGTAGGGTCACCCATGCCAAACTAGTCAAAGGGTAGAGGCCAGACTAAGAGCTGTCCATTGGTCCTCCAGGTTTGGGGGTTCAGCTCAGGGCTAACAACCCTGACTGGTTAAAAAAATTAGTTACAGAAACAGCAATGAAGAATCCTTAAGTATCTGTGTTCGATGGTATGGACAGACAGAGATGAAGGACCTTCATTGCTCTCCTGAATGCCAGTGGTGTAACAGGCAGTAAGTAAGTAAGTGAAGCTGAGTATTCAATTAGCATTTCTCTATGTCGTGATATTATTTTTCACCAAATAAAATTCCTATTGACAGTCAAAAAGGTCACACACATAAACTTTTACATGCTCATTTACAGGAGAGCAGGCTTTTAATTTAACATATCTAATTGAGGTCTCATTGAGAACATCTTTCATTTACACCTCATATATGCAAATATTATTCCTTATAAATTTATTTCAGTGCTTTTCTTTACACTTCTGACAATTATTCATATCTTTTCTATTCACATTTTATAAATGGTTCAAAGGAACACAGTAGTTTTGATAAACTCAACCCTGGAACATCTGGACAGCAAAGATTCATACATAAGGATGTTCTGTATCAATTACAGCTTGGTATTTAATACTATTAATACCTCAAAACTAATTAATAAGCTTCAAGACCTTGGGCACAGTACCCCCTTGTGCAAATGAGTTCTCAATTTCCTCACTTACAGACCTCAATACATTCAAATTGTTAACAACATCTCCTTCACAGTCTCCATCAGCACAGGTGCACCACAAGGCTGTGTGCTTAGCCCCTCGCTCTACTAGCTTTGCACTTACGAATGTGTGGCTAAGCTCAGCTCCAATGCCATACTTAAGTTTGTTGACCATGCCACTGCCATTGGCTGAATCAAAGGGAGTGAAGACACCTTCATAAACTTTTGACAAACTTCTAAAGATGTGTGGCAGGGAGTATATTGATTGGTTGCATCATGGTCTAGTATTGAAACACCAATGCCCTTGAAAGAAAAATTCTACTAAAAGTAGTGATTATGCCCAGTCCTTCATGGGTAAAGCTCTGCCCACCACCGAGCACCATAACGTGGAGAGCTATTGCAGAAAAGCAGCATCTATCATCAAGAAACCCAATCATCCAAGGCATGTTCTCTCCTCACTGCTGACATCAGGAAGAAGATACAGGAGCCTCAAGACACACACCACCAGGTTCAGGAACAGTTATTATCCCTCAATCATCAGGCTCTAGATCCAGAGGGGATAACTTTATTCGTCTCATCACTGAACAGTTCCCACAACCTATGGACTCACTTTCAAGGATTCTTCATCTCATGTTCTCGATATCGATTGCTTGCTTATTTATTTATTTATTTATTTATCTACCTATCTATCGTTTTTCTCATTTGCATTTACACAATTTGTTGTCTTTGGCAAAATAGTTATTTGCCCATCCTGTTGGGTGTGGTTTTTCATTGATTTTATTATGTTTCTTGGATTTACTGTGTATGTCCACAAGAAAATGAATCTCAGGTTTGCATATGGTGACGTATATGTACTTAGATAATAAATTTACTTCCAATGTTGAAATTTTGAACAGTATGAAACATAAATTATATATGTATAATCTATAGTACATTTTATGTATTGCACTGTTCTGGTGCTGCAAAACACAATATTTCATGACATATGTCAGTGATTATAAACCTGATTATGATTAGTGACAAGATTTGATTACTTTAAATTTGTGAATTCTCTTTCAGAAGCAACTGCTTTTGTTCTTATCTTCCAAAGTACAGAAAATAACAAGAAAGGGATAATATTCAGCCATAGAGGTTTGTCAGACAAATAACACTGTCAACAGATTGAGTCTAAGTTCACAGATGATCGTATTTTTCAGTGCACAATGCATTCCTTCAACCTTCAAACCTTGAAGATCATAAACTCTTCATATCAAAACAAAAGGCAAATTATGTTTACCTGCACAACATCCATCACTGCACATCGTGATTTATGACCTGAAACTTTCCAAAGCATTTAAAATTTTGGCACTTTTCTTTCAAGAATCTCTGAAGTCTGAAGCAAGTTGTTTGTAACACCCCAAGCCTGCCTTAACTGATTCCCACATAATATTGAATATCTTGCTTCAGTTTAGATTAGCTTCAAAATAATTTGTGAGCCATGGTGGCATAGAGTCAGTGTGATGCTGTTGTAGCTTGCGCCATCGAAACACAATGTTCAATTCCGACATTTGTGTAAGGAATCTATACGTCCTCCCCATGGAATGTGTGGGGTTTCTCTGCATGCTCAAGTTTCCACCCTCACTCCAAAGAAGTACTGGTTGGTGGGTTAGTTGGTCATTGAAAATTTTCCTGCGGTTAGGCTAGGGTTAAATTGAAGGATACAGGGCACACAGCTCAAGGAGTCTATTCCGCATTGCATCTCATTAAATAAATAAACTTCCAAGCAAATGGCCAGGAGATGCTTTCCAGGAATTGATTGCTCTATCAATCTTAATGTTCTACTGAGCAATTATTTTCAGTGAATAACCTTTAGCTTCCCTAAAATCTTGTTCCTATTATTTTTTCGTAATTGGGCACCATTATTATAGGTTTAAGCAGATGGTACAGGTGCTGCAGCAGCATCAAGGTCTAGGGGGAGATCAGGCTCAATATCGAAGGGATTTTCTCTCTAAGAGACCAAGTAACCCTCAAACAAACAACTTCAAAATATTGTGACAATTCCCGGTATATCTCCACAGAGCTACAACTACATTACATTGAGCCAAATTACATGAGTATAAAGTGTATTTGAAAACAAGCTGAGGGAAATGATATTGTTCATTTTTGGGAAAAGTGCCAAAAGCAACAATTAACTGCACCAACGGGGACTTGTTGAGACGATCCTTATGTGCTGAAAAATGAAATTAACACCCACAACTTTTCAGAGTGTTAGAAATTAATTTAATTTGGTAATTCAGTTTATAGATATACTGTAACAAAAGCAGAATAATGTGGCTGATGGAGATATGAATAAACAGGTCATCTTGTATTAATGGGTTCTATTTTTACAGATGATTATGGGTCGATTTAGATCATAGGACCATAAAATATACGAGCAGAATTAGGCCACTCAGCCCGTCAAGTCATGGTTGATTTATTATCCCTCTCAAACCGATTCTCCTGCGTTACCCTAGTAACTTTTAATCCCCCTACTAGTTGGAAACCTAGCAACGTCTTAAACACTCCCAATGACTTGGCCTCCACAACCACTGTGGCAATAGATTTCACAGTTTCACCACCTTCTGGCTAAAGAAGTTCTTTCTCACCTCTATTCTAAAGGGACATCCTTCTATTGTGAGCTTTTATCCTGTGGTCCTAGACCACCAGCCCCTCCCACCCCAGCAGTATAGGAAACATCCTATCCACGTCTACTCTATCTAGGCTTCTCATATTCAGTAGGTTTATTTGAGATCTCCCCCTCATTTTCCTAAACTCTACAGGCCCAACCACCAATTGTTAGTTCCTCATATGTTAACCCTTTCATTCCTGGAATCATTATTTTGACTCCCTCCATTGCCAGCACATCCTTTCTTAGATAGGAAGCATAAAACTGCTCACAATACTCCAGATGAGGTCTGACCAATGCCTTATAAAGGCTATAAAGTTGACTCAGACTGACTGAGAAATGAAATTACCTGAAGCTGTAAAATTTGTACCAGGTCTAAGAAGTTCAATTTGAGGACTGGGGCAGATTAGTCATGATTATGTACAGCTCTGGTCATCCAGGAAGACGTGGTCAAGCTGAAGAGGATGAAGAAGAGATCTATGAAGATGTTGCCTAGACTGGATGGTCTGAGCTATAGGGAGAGGTTGGCCATACTAGATCTTTATTCTGCGGAGCTCCGGAGAATGAGGGGTGATCTTAAGACCGTAAGACCATAAGATATAGGAGCAGAATTAGGTAGTTTGGCCTGATGAGTCCTCTCTGCCATTTCATCACGGCTGATCCAATTTTCCTCTCAACCCCAATCTCCTACCATATCCTTTCATGCCCTGACCAGTCAAGAATATGTCAACCTTTGCCTTAAATATACATAAAGACTTGGCCTCCACAGCTGCCTGCAGCAATAAATTCCACAGATTCACCACGTTTTGGCTAAAGAAATTCCTCCTCATCTCCATTCTAAAAGAACGCCCCTTTTTTTTTCTGAGAATGTGAAATCTATAAAATCATGGCAAGTATGGATAAAGTGAACAATCGTAGTCTTTTCCCCAGAGTTGGGGAATCCAAAACTAGAAGGCACAGACAAAAGAGGTAAGATTTAAAAGTGACCTGAATTTACACAGAGAGGGATGAGTACCTGGAATGACCTTCCACAGCAAGTGATTGAGGTGGGCACAATTACAACATGTAAGGGCCATTTGGACAGGTACATTGAGGAGAGGGGTTTGGAGCGTTATAAGCTGAACAGAAACCATTCCATCTAACAGAGAGGATGCTGTAGTAGGCCTGGACCAATTTGTCTGATGGGCCTGTTTCCACATTCTATTACTCTGTCATATTGAATGGCAGATTTGAGAAGCCAGGTGGCCTACACCTGCTCCTATTTTCCTATGTTTTTCTCTTTACATGAAAATGTATTAATCAAGCTCTTCCACATGGAAGTAATGATGACTGTAATTGAATTCAGTTTCAGCACTGAACACAGTGGATGAGATCACTCGTTGATCGTGGATTTCTTCTGGTGGCAAAAGAAAAGATTCCACATCATTTACTCTTTAATAAAAGCAATGTCATCCTGCTGACCCGTGGCTTGCATAAGCAAGTACAGAAATTTTCTAAGACAATAACATTTCTGCTCCAGATCTCCTGACAAACCAACCCACTTGTTCAAAACAAAATAAAAAGAATTTTAAAAATTGCTTTGTATATTTTTCTGTGGTCAAAAAATAAACAAAAATATTGTATTTGCCAGATATACGAAATAAATATCTGGGAATACAGGTCCATAATTCATTTAAAGTGTTGTCACAAGTTGATAGGGTCATAAAGAAAGCTCTTGGCCCATTGGTCTTCATAAATCAAAGTACTGAGTACAAGAGACGGGATGTTATGTGAAGTTGTATAAGACATTGGTGAGCCCTAATTTGGAGTATTGTGCGCAGTTTGGTCACCAACTTACAGGATAGATGTGAATGAAGTTGAAAGAGCACAGAGAAAATTTACAAGGATGTTGCTGGATCTAGAAGACCTGAATTATATGGAAAGATTGAATAGGTTTGGACTTTATTCCTTGGAACATAGATGATTGAGAGGAAATCTGATGAAGATATACAAAATTATGCGGGGTATAGATAGGGTAAATGCCAAGCAAGCTTTTTCCACTGAGGTTGGATGGGACTACAACTGGAGGTCATGGGTTAAGGGTGAAAGGTGAAAAGTTTAAGGGGAACATGTGGGGAAACTTCTTCGCTCAGAGGATTGTAAGTATGTGAAATGAGCTGCCAATGCAAGTGGAGCATGTGGGCTTAATCTCAACGTTTAAGAGAAGTTTGGATAGGTACATGGATGGTATGGGTATGGAAGATCATGGTCACTGACTGGATAGGCAGAAGGGCACCTTTCTGTGCTGTACTTTTCAATGACTCTAAAAAAACAGCAAATTCATTGTAACAGTCATCAGATTAGGGTACATCTATGGAGCCAAAGTCAAAGTAAATTTATTATCAAAATACATATTATGTAACTGTATACTGCCATGAGATTAGTTTTCTTGCAGGCATTTGCAGTAAAATAAAAGAATACCATATAATTTATGAAAAACTAAAATAGAAAAATAACCAGTGTTCACAATAAGACAAATTGTGTAAATAAAATAAATAAATTATACCAAGAACATGAATTGTAGAGTTGTTGCAAAGTGAGTCTGTAGAGGTGACTGAAATTATCCATGCCTGTTCAGGTGCCTGATGATTGAAGGGTAATAATTATTGCTGACTCTAGTGGTGTGGGACCTAAGGCTCATACAATTCCTGCCCGATGGTAGTAGCAAGAATAGAACATGGGGATCGTTGATGATGAATGCTGCTTTCTCGTGGCAAAACTCTTTGTAAATGTTCTCAAGTGTGGGGTGGATCCAGCCCAGTTGATGACAGACAAAACCCTCTAGTTTTCATAATTGTTTCTATTCCTGGGCATTGGTGTTTCCATACCAGGCCATGATGCAACTGAATAAGATACTCTCCACTGTACATCTATCGAAATTTGAATTTATAAAGAGAGAAATGGAGCTGTTGTTTCATGTCAATGGCTTTTCACATGTTTTTGGAGTGTAAGTTCTGCTTCCCTCTCCACAGGTGCTGAATAACCTGCTGAGTTTTTTTTCCAGTATTTTTATTTTTCTGTATCTGTATCTGAGATGTTGCTCTTTATGAAAAAATATTTATTTGAAATGCTATAAGTCAGATACAAGATGGCAGGGAAGAAAATGTGGAATTTCAAATATTATACAGTGAGTTAGTATAATCTGGTATTCACTACGTAAAGGGGATTTAAACATATACATCACAGAATGATGAAGAAATTGCATCATCCTTCGTAACTACACTCAGTGGCTACTTTATTAGGTACAACTGTACACCTGCTTGCTAATGCAAATACCTAATCAACCTATCATGTGGCAATAACTCAATGCATAAAAGCATGCAGACATGGTCAAGAGGATCAGTTATTGTTCAGACCAAACATCAGAATAGCAAAGAAATATGATTTAAGTGACTTTGACCGTGAAATAATTGCCGGTGCCAGATGGGATGGTTTGATTATATCAGAAACTGCTGATCACCTGGTATTTTCACACACAGCAGTCTGTAAGTTTTACAGAGAATGGTGTGAAAAACAAAAATAATCCGGTGAGTTGTAATTCTGTGCCTCGTTAATGAGACAGTTCAGAGGAGAATGACTAGACTGGCTCAAGAAGACAGGAAATTGACAGTAACTCAAATAACTGCAGAACTCTTGGGATTTACACATGCAGCAGTCTCTCAAGTTTATAGAGAATGGCATAAAAAAACAAAAGCATCCAGTGAGTAGAAGTTCTCTCGGCAAAAATGCCTTGCTAATGAGAGAGGTCAGAGGAGAATGGCCAGGAAATCGACAGCAACTCAAATAACCACACCGTGGTGTTCAGAAGAGCATCTCTGAATGCACAACACATCAAACCTTGAAGTGGATAGGCTACAGCAGCAGAAGATCACAAACATAATAATTTTATGTTTTTGCATTGTACTGCTGGCACAAAGCAAAAAAATTATATCGTATAAGTCAGCGATAATAATTCTGACAAAGTGCCATTGAGTGCAGGTAGGAATTATTGCATAGCTCCTTCAGAGCTGGTGTAGACATGGTTGTCAAATGGTTGTCTTTGGAATTATTGCTTAGCTCTTTCAGAGCTAGTGTAGACATGGTTGTTAAATGGTTGTCTTTGAAATTATAGCATAGCTCCTTCAGAGCTAGTGTAGACATGGTTGTTAAATGGTTGTCTTTGGTTTTATTCAATCTACTTGTCCATCCATCTTGAGTCGGTTGTGAAGAAGGCGAATGCAATGTTGGTACTCATTTCTAGAGGTATGGAATATAAGAGCAGGGACGTCATGTTGAGGTGCTATAAGGCACTCGTGAGACCACACGGAGTATTGTGTGCAGTTTTGGGCTTCTCATTTTAGAAAGGATATGCTGACATTGGAGAGGGTTCAGAGAAGATTCACGAGAATGATTCCCGGAATAAAAGGGTTACCATATGACCACACTTGGAGTACTGTGTCCAGTTCGGGTCACCTCACTATGGGAAGGATGTGGAAGCATTGGAAAAGGTACAGAGGAGATTTACCAGGATGCTGCCTGGTTTAGAAAGTATGTATTATGATCAGAGATTAAGGGAGCTAGGGCTTTACTCTTTGGAGAGAAGGAGGATGAGAGGAGACATATAGAGGTGTACAAGATAATAAGAGGAATAAATAGAGTGGACAGCCAGCGCCTCTTCCCCAGGGCATCACTGCTCAATACAAGAGGACATGGCTTTAAGGTAAGGGGTGGGAAGTTCAAGGGGGATATTAGAGGAAGGTTTTTTACTCAGAGAGTGGTTGGTGCGTGGAATGCATTGCCTGAATCAGTGGTGGAGGCAGATACACTAGTGAAGTTTAAGAGACTACTAGACAGGTATATGGAGGAATTTAAGGTGGGGGCTTATATGGGAGGCGGGGTTTGAGGGTCAGCAGAACATTGTGGGCTGAAGGGCCTGTACTGTGCTGTACTATTCTATGTTCTATATGAACGTCTGGCAGCTCTTGGGCTGCATTCCCTGGAGTTAAGCAGAATGAGGGGGAATCTCATAGAAACATTCTGAATGTTAAAAGGTCTGAACAGATTAGATATGGCAAAGTTATTTCCCATGGTAGGGGATTCTAAGATAAGAGGGCACCACTTCAGGATTGAAGGACGTCCTTTTAGAACTGAGATGCGGAGAAATTGCTTTAGTCAGAGGGTGGTAAATCTGAGGAATTTGTTGCCACGAGCAGCTGTGGAGGCTAAGTCATTAGGTGTATTTCAGCCAGAGATAGATAGGTTCTTGATTAGCCAGGGCATCAAAGCGTATGGGGTGAAAGCAGGGGAGTGGGGATGACTGGAAGACTTAGATCAGCCCAGGATTGAATGGTGGAGAAGACTCAATGGGTTGAATGGCCTACTTCTGCTCCTATATGGTCTTATGGATAGAATGGGCAACAATTTTTCATTCTTTCCTGTATGGATTATTCAACAGAGTCTGAATTGAAGGAAAACAATCCTCAATAGTGAGAAGTACGATTGAATGCGAGACAAAAATAATAAATTTTGGGATTACTAAAGACCTGAAAGACAAGACAAGATGAAGAAGTTAGGGGAGAGACACATTTAAGTGAAGTTACTGCAAACAATGTTGAAATTGAAGGATAAAAGTGTCCAAAATGAAGGGTAAAAAAGATAGGCAGGACTGAAATATGTCATGGAGCAAAATGCAAATGAGGGTGCAGATATTTAAGATTCAAGCTTCAAGTTTTATTTTGACATGTACAACACATAGTGAAATGTGACATTTGCATTAACAACCAGCACACCCGAGGGTGTGCTTGGAGCAGACTGCCACACATTCTGGTGCCAATATAGCATGTCCACAATGCTTGGCAGAACAACATAGAACACAACAGGCAACAAAGCAACAACAGCAAAAGAAGCCCTGTTTCTCCCATCCACTCACATATATAATAGTCCTTTAACCTCAAGCATGCCTCCAGTCTCCAGCAGACTCGGGCTTGCAGGCACTGGGCTTTGGATCCCCTTGGTTTTGCTCCAGCTGATGGGTCTTGAATTCCAGGTTTCTGATTTGATTCCTGGGCCTCGATCCTCAGCATAGATCCCATGACACACCAATCACCTAACACCTCGATTTGTACTCTGGACTTGCTGATGACGAGGCTCTGAACACTAATCCTCAGACTCACCGATTCATGAATCCAGGAGGTCGTTGGAACTGAAGAGTTTCAACCTGAGAGGTCAACTGTTTATTCATTTCCATTGATGCTGCCTGACCTGCAGGGTTTCTCCAGCATTTTGTGTGTGTGGCATTGGAACTCATTCCTCTTGCTCACACATAAGTACAACTCTGGGACCCACCGACAACTTGCTAATCTTGGGGGCCCTTGTCCATTTTCTGCCAGCCCAACATCCAATTATGGATGTCCCATGTTCATGTTGCTGGCCTCTGAGCTTGGTGTAGAGCCTTAGACTCTGGCTTGTCCTCTAATTCCTCACATCCTGTTATCATACAAGAGATCGTAACATGAGTCCGACATTCCTGCCCCTAAATCTTAACCCCAACTCCCCTCTCTGTCCCTAAATCATCCTTACAAACCTAGAAAACAATGAAAAAAACAACCAAATTTGAATTGCGACTCAACAGAAGTTGCAACTCAGCAGTATATTGGATCTTGCAATACATGTCAATACATTGAGGAACAGGGGCCACTGTATATCTGCAAGGATGGAACTGATTTGCATGGAAGATGTTCTACGTACAGGTGTAGGAAGTGCTTTGACGGATCTTTTATACAGTGGGGATAAGAGGAGCGCAGAGAATGCCTTAAAGATTGTGAAGTTGGAGTTAACTGAAGTGTGGCCGATGGTTTTGATAAACAAAGGCAGTCTCTGTTAGAAAAGACCTGGGCAATACCACAGGGATGGTGATGAGTGATCTTGGCAAAAGATAGCTTATAATGAATAATGTAACCTTACCCTGCCTTTGTTGCAATTGCTCCACTTGAGCTTAGTTATATAATCATGACAAATTTGAGATGCCTGGGTCTGTAAGTTACATGATAAATCAATCCCGCAATGTGTGTGCAATGTTTTCACTCTTTGGGGGATTTTCAGTCTCTATTCCTTCAAAATTGAAAGTAGTTGGCCACATGCAGCAAAAACAAACGCACACAAACTTCCTAAAATAGTGGCTAAGTTGTTTAAAAAAAAAAGGAATGTTAATCATTCATTTTCTGGGAGGACTTTAACTGCTAGATTTCATTATTTCTCAAGAGAGAAGCCTCCTCAATGATTGGCTTTGAATGAATAAACTAGAAAGTGAGTTTTTATAAATTGTACTCAGGAGGAGAGATTTGTCATAAGAATGTCACTGTTAATGAAATCAATTTTATATTACTTCAGGTTATGTTCCACTTATGCTGTACAAGATGTTGGTGTGGCTGCATCTGGAGTGCTGTGTACACTTTTCATCACTCTGTTATAGGAAGGACATCACTATGTTCGAAAGAGCGCAATGAATATTTCGAAGAATGTTTCCAGAATTCAAGGGCAATTTGGGCAGGTTAGGACTATATTCCTTAGAACATAGGTTTGAAGTTCAAAGTAAATTTATTATCAAAATATGTATATATTATCATATACTACTCAGAGATTTATTTTATTGCAGGCATTCACAGTAGAACAAGAAAATACAATAAAATCAATGAAAAAGTACACACAAACAACCAATGTACAAAAGAAGACAAGGTGATTGAGAAGTGTCTTTATCAAGGTGCGTAAAAGGCATAGACAGCATAAATACACACATTTTCCATACCATCCAACAGGGTGATGGGAACCCAAAAACCTGAGGCCATAGGTTTATGATGAGAGAGGAAAGATTTCAGAGGGATCTGCTCGGCACTTCTTCAAGCAGCGGGAGATGTGTATATGCAATGAGCTGCCAGAGACAGTAGTTGAGGCTGGCACAGAAATGACATTTAAACGACAGTTGGATAAATATGTGGATAGAAAAGGTTTCAAGCGATATGGACCAAGCACTGGCATATTTTGAGAAGATGGTAATGTGCCAAGCAGACCAGATATATTACAACTTGAGGGCTTTGCTCTGCCATTTCAGAGGTTGGCTGAAAATGTTCTTGTGAAAATAGTCTGATATCAGATACAAGCCAGAACAGATATAAAAGAGCCGATTACTTTTCCTTAACATGTCCGCTGAACAGACAATCTGGCAGTTTTATGGACTCCACATCCAAGTCAAATCCTTTCTTAAATTTCAGATTAGTTAAAGCACCAATTTCATGGAAGTCACAGTGGGATTTGAACTCAAGACTTTAGATCATTGGAATATGTCTAAGGACTAAAAAATACACCATTGCACCCAATAATGCAGTCATGTGACAAGCACAGGGTGGGGTGGGGTGGTGGGTATGGGTCAAGCTATCTCACATCCAGCCCAATCTTTTGTAATTCTACTGGTCTGTTGAAGATATCTTGACTGGTTGCATTATAGTCTGCTAAAGCAAAGTGAAGCTGCAGAGAGTAGTGAACTCTGTCCAATACATCAGAGACGCATCTCCTGCTGTCGGTAGTGTCTACAGGTGGTGCTACCTCAAGACAACAAATTCTCTATGGTGGATACAGCCCAGTTCATCTCAGGCAAAATCCTCCCCACTAATCGAGCATATTCACAAGGATCGCTGCCACAAGAAAGCAGCATCCATTATCAAAGACCTCCATCATCTAGGTCATGTTCTCTTCTCACTATTACCATTGGGAAGGAGGTACAGGAACCTTAGTTCCCACACTATCATGTTCAGAAACAACTATTACCATTCAACCATTAGGCTCCTGAACCAAAAAGGACAACTTCACTCACTTCAGCACTGAACTGACTCAACTCACTTTCAAGGACTCTACAACTCATGTTTTCAGTAATATTTATTTACTTCTTTACAAAAATTATTACTCGCATGATTTGTCTTCTTTTGAACATTGGTTATTTGTCAGTCTTTGCTTATGTATAGATTTTCATAAATTATATTTTATTCCTTTATTTTCCTGTAAGTGCCTGTAAGGTTATATACTGTGACATATATCTATACATATACTTCAATAATAAATTTATCTTGATTTTGATTTATCAAAGATCCCTACAATCCAGACCATGTCATCTTCTCACAGGTACAATCAGGCAGGAGGTACAGAAGCCTGAAGTCCCGCACCACCAGGTTCAAGAACAGCTACCTGTACTTCCCTTCAATCATTTGGTTCTTAAGCCAAGCAACACAACCCTAATCACAACTGTTCAACAACACTGTGACCACTCTGATCATTTTGCATTAAAGTGGTCTTCTGAATTTCTTTTTGTTCTAATTGTGTTCTTTCTTGTAAAAGTAATGCATTGTTTTTGTGAATGCTGCTTATTTGGTGTTAGGTGCTTGTCATGCTGCTGCAAGTTTTTTCAATGCACCTATGCATACATGAACTTCTGCAGTTGACAATAATCTTGACCTTGACTTTTAGAACATAGAGCAGTACTACACAATACAGGCCCTTTGGCCTATGATGTTGTGCTGAATTTTAACACATTCTAAAATCAATTTGACCCTTCCTTCCCACATAGTCCTCCATTTTTCTACCATCCATGTGCCTATCTAAGAGTCTCTTAAATGTCCCTCATGAATCTGCCTCTATCATTCACACGTGACAGGGTATTCCACACACCCACCACTCTGGAAAAAAAAACTGCCTCTAACATCTCCCTACACTTCCCTCCCAGCTCCTTAAAGTTACGCTCCCTTGTATTAGCCATTTTGACAATGGTTCAGTTTCCATTCCAAGCAGCTTCTGGTTATGACTAAAATGTTATTTTATTTACCTGCTGCATCATTCAAATAATTTTGGCTCTACAATATTTATATTCTTTATTTTTATGTTTCAACTGACTCTTTAGCCTTGTACCCTTTAGATAACAAGCTTTACTAGAACATGAAATTAATCACTTCTGCTCCCTATTTCAAATTACAAAAGACCAGATGAATAATTTGGACCACTTCCACAAACAAGCTCCGCTTAAAAGTATTTGATTAATGGTCCTTTCGATGAGTGCCTGCAACAATTTTGATCCAAAATGGAATTTTCTATGTTGATTGCTTCTCTTCAGATTATTGATTCTATTTTTTTTGCCACATCTCATATCTCCTGTTGTGTCAGTCAGAGGACATCTCATGTTTACTTGCAGCGTGAGGTATAAGAACGCAGTGAGCTGGAAAATGATTGTCTCAAATCATGCATGCATCCTTGACGGGTGTGCTATTGGGCAAAGCAACAGGGGAGTTACAAAAATTTCAGGTAGGAGTAGAGAGGTATACAAAATTATGAGGGGTATATTGGTATTTGGGTGCTGCAGTGGAGATACGTCTCTACCAAAAGAGGTGTAAGTCTCCCCTTCCCTCTGCTAGCTTGCAGGATACCCTTGGGCAAGGTATAGCTCCCGATTAATGCCCCCCCTTCTCCAAACCCAGTCAGGGTCCCGTGAAGCCATGGAGAAAGCAGTGGATGGTTATATGAGCAGCTGGTGCATATCATAAGTCCAGGTTATGTGGACACTGACACCAGGCAGACAATTGCTGAAGAGCACTGATCCTGGCCGGGGTCATCCATCTTGTAAAGACACTGCCCAGAAGGCAGCAATGGCAAACCACTTCTGTAGAATTTGCCAAGAACCATCATGGTCATGGAGATCATAATCATCTACGTAATACAACATGGTTCATAATAATAATGATGATGATGATACTGATATTGGTTTATTATTGTCACCTGTACTAAGATACAGTGAAAGCATTGTCTTGAATACTGCTCATACATATCAGATCATTACACAGCACATGCGAGAACAAGATGAAACAAGATCAATGCAGAATGAAGTACAGAGAAAGTACAGTGCAGGTAAAATGCAAGATCATAGGGTAGATTCTGAGGTCAAGGATCCATCTTATTGTCTGACAACTCAACCTCACGCGTCTGACAACAGTGGGACAGAAGCTGTTCTTGAGCTTGGTGATATGTGCTTTCAGGTTTTTTTTTATCTTCTGCTCAGTAGGAGAGGGGAGAAGAGAGAATGTCTGGGGTGGGTGGTGTCGTGAATTATGCTAGCTGCTTTACCGATGCAGTGAGAGGTAAAGTCAAAGTCCATAGTGAGGAGGCTGTTTTCAGTGATGCGCTGAACTGTGTCCACAGCTCTCCACAATTTCTTATGGTCATGTGTCGAAAGAAGCCACAGAAGCCTTTAACAGTTGGTGTGAAACTCAGTCTCGATCACCAATGGCTAAATAGGTTTGGACTTTATTCCCATGAGCACAGGAGAATGAAGAGATATCTTATAGAGGTATACAAAATTGTGAGGGGTATAGATAGGGTTAACGCATACGGGCTTTTTCTCATCAGGCTGGACGAGACTAGAACTCGAGGTTCTAGATTTACAGTGAAAGGTAAAATATTTAAGGAGTATCTGAGAGGAAACGTATTCACGCAGTGAGTGGTAGGAAGGTGGAGTGAGCTACCAGCGGAAGTGGTAGATGCGTGAGCAATTATAATATTTAAGAGAAGTTTGGATAGGTTCATGGATGAGAGGTGTTAGGAGGGATACTTCCTGAGTGCAGGGAGATAAAACTAAGCAAAGGAACGGATTGGCATGTACCAGATCAGCTGAAAGGCCTGTTTCTGCACTGTGGTACTCTGACCCTGCCTGTATTAACCTACACTGGAATTTTCACCTGTCCTTTAAATCTTAAGTGCAAATGAACAAACATATTGCAACTCTGAGTCAGGCATCATCTGTGGAGGGAAATGGACAGAGGAAGTTTCGAGTTGTCGGAGAAATATTAAGAATTGCGCTCAGACATGGAGGAGATTGCTTCTACCAATCTCCATTTGTGATACCACGGGGAACTCTTCCCTAAGAGCGAGCTACCAGAGTTCCGAAAACAGCTTCAAGTACAGCTTAATTTATGCAGTTGAGTACGTATCAGTAAGCAGTACAAACAAGAGGCACCTGTCAGTCATCAACTCGTCACACACTCATGATCCCAGCACATTCCATTGATAAGACACTGGGATGCAGCCTTGAGGTTTAAATCAGGGGAAAAGGAGGACAGCACTCACAGTCAGTTCTGATACACGACCTTGGTGCCATTACACAGTACATTCTGTTGTACTTTAACCACGGTAAGGAAGTCGCTGATGCATGATAAAGAAATAGAAAAACAAGTACAGACTGGTGTGGTCTTTTCCACACCACTCACGTCTTTCACATGCTTCATGCATTTACTCCATTTTAACCCTTCGATGCTTGAAAACTTTCCTCTACACGAGTCAACACCCTCCATCTGGACTGAAGGATGGAGAAGAGATAGCCAGTATCGAGAAGTGATGGGAGGGCTTGGGCAAGAGCTGGCCAGCGATAGGTGGATCCAGGTGAGCAGGGTGATTGACAGAAGGAGGAGAGGAGGGTGGAAATAGTGACTGAAGCTGGGAGGTGATAGGTGGAGGCGACAAAGGCCGGATGATGGAATCTGATGGAAAAGGTAGGTGGACTTTGAACCCTAACCCTAATGCGAGGGGGGTGGAGTGGGCAGATGGGATCAGCGGTGGTAGGGAACCCAGTGGGAGGAGGGTGTGGGTGATGAATAGATGGAGTAAGTAGAGGAGGGGAAAGAAACAAGGTGATAAGTGTGAGAGGAACTGCACAGATGAGATTGAAATGTCGTCTGTTCATTTCCTTACATGTGGGGTCCCTCCAGCATCTACCATCCCTTATGTCTCTATTTAGGTACAGTTCGTTCGTTCGTTCGTTATGGGCCATCTCATAAAATGTGGGAGATCATGGTCTTTGATCATGATTGTTCTGGGCAAATTTTTCCACAAGAGTGGCTTGCCATTGCCTTCTTCTTCTGGACAGTCTCTTTACAAGATGGGAGGCCCCCATCATTATCAAAACTCTTCAGAGATTGTCTGCTTGGTGTCAGTGGTTGCATAAACAGGACTTGTGATGTGCATCAGCTGCTCATACGACCATCCACCACCTGCTCCCAAGGCTTCATGTGACTTTGACTGGGGACTAAGCAGGTACTACACCTTGCCCAAGGGTGACCTGCAGGCTAGTGGAGGGAAGGAGTGCCTTATACCTCCTTTGATAGAGTCATATCTCCACCCCACCACCCATTGTGCTACAGCTGGGCATCTTCATGATCGTAATTTTCTTTTTTTTTTCTTTTAACATAGCAAAAGATCCCTTGCTAATGGAAGGGCAAAGGGAATTGTGCAATATATAAAACATCAGGGATGATGAGTCCTGATGAATTGTCTCAGACTGAAACGTCGACTATTCATTTCCCTCCAGATATGCTGCCTGACCCATTGAATTCCTCCAGCAGTTTCTGTGTCTTTCTGAAGTTTTCCAGTATCTGAGGAATCTCTTGAGTCAAGAGCGCATGGAACTCATAGGATGGTAACACAAGATACGTAAAAGGGGAGAAGAACTCCAGACCACCCAAGGATCTGAAAGCAAGGATAAGAATTGTACCATTAAGGCAAGACTGGGCTGGACAACAGTACACATGGGATTGGTGGGGGAATAAGAGTTGGTCTATGTATTAGTTGAGCATTTTACGTACAGTGTTTGTAAAATGGAAACGGAGGCAGGAATAGTGGAATCTGGAGGCGAGGAAGTCGCAGATGAGAGTTTTGGATGAGAACTCTGCTGCAAAAAAAAAGGAAGATTGTGATGTCACAGAGATGGAAGCTGTCAGACTTTTTGATGAGCGGATATCCTTTGAAATGTTCTTTTTTTAAATGACAGTTTCCTCCGCATTACTCACCAACAATTCTCTCTGCACTTGTTAAAGTGATGCAGAAGGAATGAGTCCATCTGTACTGACAATACAATTCATGAATTATTCCACTGTTGTTAAATTTTCTGGTTATAATTAAACTGTTTCTGTATGAGTCTAACAAATTGGCAATATATCTTTACGTTGTTTTTGTAAAAATTGATTTAAAGGATTGTATTTTTAAGAAGAAATATTTCATTCAGAGGATAACCGTGGCTTTTTCAACCCAAGGACGTTGTTGGTGATTTTATATTTTATTCTCCTGACAAAGCTATTTTACTTCAATGTACTGCTTTTCATTGTTGAATTGAAAAAGAAACTCTAGATGATATCTCTATTTATGATGTACAACCCTTTACAACAGGGGTTCCCAACCTGGGGTCGTTGAACTTCGGTTGATTGGTAGGGGTCCATGGCATAACACAGTTGGGAGCCCCTGCTTAATGGGGACTTGACAAGGTATTAGGAAATTTGAAGTGTCCCAATCTCAGATTCTATATACATTCACATGGACAGAAATCCACCACAGAGAGACCAAGTCTTTAAATGAATATGGCATAAATTCAGCCCACTGATTGACAATTGATATGGAAGTAGTGAATGCGGGCTCAATTAACAAAAAAGATTTAATGATCAGTTTTGTGCAGATTAGCATTATTTGTCACATCAAGGATCAAGGATCCACAATATTTACCATATACATTTACATGGGGTGTCAGGCTGAAGATGTGTCTCTACCAAAGGAGGTTGTAAGGCACTCCTTTCTCAAGGGTGACCTGCAGGCTAGCAGAGGGAAGGTGTAGTGCTCCCGAGCAGGGTCATGTGAAGGCATGGGAGCAGGTGGTGGATGGTCATCTGAGCAGCCGGTACATATCACAAGTCCTGGTTATACGACCACTGACACCAAGCAGACAATCTCTGAAGAGTATTGATAATGGCTGGAGTCACCCATCTTGTAAAGACACTGTCCAGAGGAAGGTAACAGCAAACCACTTCTGCAGAAAAATTTGTCACGAACAATTGTGGTCACCATGATCGCCTACGCCATACAACATGGCACATAATGATGATGATGATAACATTTACATGTATTAGGAATTTGCTGTGGTGTATTGGTACACTGTGCAACAAAAACCAACAAGATTCCACAATTATAAAGAATTTAAAAAATTATAAAAATTAAAGTTAGAGCTTGATGTAGGAATGCAGAAATAAAATGTGCATGATTGCATGAAAATGAGCATGTATTACAGATATGATGCTATTACATCTTGGGGTATTGAGTTCAGAATCCAATTCCAACACTGTCTGTAACGAGTCTGTATGTTCCTCCTCATGATCATGTGGGTTTCCTCTGGATGCTCTGATTTCCTCCCATATTCTAAAGACATACTAGTTAGTAGGTTGATTGTTCATTGTAAATTGTCCTGGGATTAGGCTAGGGTTGCTGGGCGGTGCAGCCAAAGGGACTTGTTCCACTCGGTATCTCTAAATAAAATAAAATATTTATAATGTAAGCAGCACGATAGGAGTGGGTTTACAGTGCAGTGTGCAGAAACTAGAGTGACAGATAGAGGGGGCAGGGCTCAAAAGAATTATTGATCAGATAACTGCCAGAAGGAAGAAACTTTAATGATGACGTGAAGTTTTTTTCTTAATAGCCCAATAGTGTGCTTCAGAAGAGGGGTTTTGGAAAAGGGAGATCGTAGGGTGGGTCACATCTGCAGTTATTTTTCCTGCCCACTTCTTTATCCAACAGTAATGGTAGACTGCAGCCAATGCACTTGTCTGCTGTCCTGATATTTTGCTGTAATTTTCATAAATCCTGAGAGGATGCTACACCAAACTAGCCAGTAATGGCAGATAAGACCTTAAGATCATAAAAGTTAGAAGCAGAATTACCCATTTGTCCCATTGAATCTGCTCCGCCATTCCATCATACTGATCCATTTCCCTTCCAACCCTATTCTCCTGCCTTCCGTAACAGTCCGTAACAGTTCATGCCTCACTATTCAAGAACCTATCAATCACCGGCTTGAATAAACCCAACAACCTGGTTTCCACCACGGCCTGTGGCAACAAATTGCACAGATCCACCACTCTCTGGCAAAAGAAATTCTTCCTCATCTCCATTTTAATGGATGCCTTTCTATTCTTAACCTGCACCCCTGCACCCTCTGGTCAAACCCCTTCCCCCACCACAGCAAACATGGTCTCCATATCCACTCTATCTAGGACTTTCAACATTCAATAGGTTTTACTGAGATCCCCCCCTCATTTATCTAAATTCCAGCGAGTACTGGCCCAGAGTCATCAAATGGCCCTCATCCAATAAGCCTTTCATTCCCAGAAACATTCTCATAAACTTCCTTTGAACCCTCTCCAATGTCAGCACATCCTTTCTTAAATAAAGGGCCCAAAACTGCTCGCAATACTCCAATTGAAGATTCACCAGTGCCTTATAAATGCTCAGCATTACATCCTTGTTTTTATATTTTATTCCTCTCAAAATGAATGATAATATTGCATTTGTCTTCCTCACCGCTATCTCAGCCTGCATGTTAACCTTCAGGGAATTTATTATGAAGTCTCCAAAATCCATTTGCAACTCATATTTTTGAATTTCTGCCATTTAGAAAATAGCTTTTGTTCCTTCTACCAAAGTGCATCATCATACACTTCCCGACACTGCATTCCATCTGCCACTTTTTTGCCCATTCTTCTTATCTAGGTCCTTCTGCAGCCTCCCTGCATCTTCAGCACTACCTACTCCTCCAACTACCTTCGTATCGTCCCCAGTCTTGGCCACAAAGCCATCAATTCTGTCATCCAAATCATCCACATCTAAAATAAAAAGAAGTGGTCCCAGCATTAACCCCTGCAGAACACTACTAGTCACTGGTGGCCAACCAGATAAAGCTCCCTTTATTCCCACTTTTTGCTTCCTGCCAATCAGTCAATTCTCTATTCATGCCTGTATCTTTCCTGTAATACCATGGGCTCATATCTTGTTCAGCAGCCTCATGTGCAGTAACTTGTGAAAGGCCTTCTGTAAGTCCAAGTATACATCATCTACCAATTCTCCTTTGTGTATCCTGCTTGTTACTTCCTCAAAGATTTCCAACAGACTTGTCAGGTAAGATTTTCCCTTAAGGAAACCAGCCTAACTTTAACCTATATTATCACGTGCTTCCAAGTGGCCTGATATATCATTCTTAACAATCAACTCCAGCATCTTCCCAACCATTGAGGTCAGCCTAACTAAACTATAGTTTTCTTTCTTCTGCCTCTCTCCCTTCTTTAGGAGTGGAGTGACATTTGCAATTTTCCAGTCTTCCAGAACCATTCCAGAATACTTGAAACATGATTGCTAGTACCTCCATCATCTCTTTTTTTCAGAATCCTGGGGTGTAATCCATCTGGTCCAGGTGACCTATCTACTTTAGCATCCCAGCCCCATCTCCCCAGTAATAGCAATTACACTCACTTTGCCCCCTGACACTCTCAAACTTCTGGCATACTGCTAGTGTCTTCCACAGTGAAGACAGATGCAAAATACTTTGTTTAATTTGTCTGCCATTTCCTTGACCCCATTACTACATCTCCAGCATCTCAGCATCTTTTTCTAGCAGTCTGATATTTACTCTTGTGTTTCTTTAACTCCAAATATATATGGAAAAAAATAGTTGGTATCCTCTTTTATATTATTGGCTAGCTTTCCTTCATATTTCATCTTGTCCCTCCTTCTGTATTTTTAGTTGCTTTCTGTTGGTTTTTAAAATCCTCCCAATCCTCTAACTTCTCAATAATTTTTGCTCTATTATATGCCCTCTCTTTCTCTTTTATGTTGTTCTTGACTACACTTGTCAACCACAGTTGCATCATTCTGCCTTTAGGATACTTCTTCTCTGATATATCTATTCTGCGCCTTCCAAATTGCTCGCAGAAACTCCAGCCACTGGTGTTCTGCCATCATCCCTGCTAGTGTTACCATCCAATCAATTTGGCCAGCTCCTCTCCCATGCCCCTATAATTTCCTGATGTGAGGATGCTTTCTATGATGGCAGTGTAGAATTAAACATACCTATCAAAGCACTGAAATATACAATGAAATGTGCCATTTGTGTCCAATGACCAACACAGTCCGAGAATGTGCTGGGTCCAGTCCACAAGCATTGCCATGCTTCTGTTGTCAACATAGCATGCTACAACTTAGCATGCCTCTAACCCATATGATTTTAGAACTTAGAAGGAAACTGGAGCACCTGGAGGAAACCCACATGGTCATGTGCAAAAAATACAAACATCTTACGGACAGTGGTGGGAATTGAACCCTGATTGTCCGATCGTTGGTCCTGTAAGACTTCAAAATTTAAGAGAAATTTGGATAAGTAATGGATAAGAAGGTGCAGGCAGATGAAACTAGGCCAAAAAAACAGGTGTGACTATTTTACTGATATCGTATATGTACTTGTTATCTTATTATGTACTATCCAGAGGATATTGATCGGGATTTCTCCTTCTCGTAAACACATTTCCCTCCCCCCATTCCTCTAATCCTCACTTCTTGCCTTTTACTTCTCCTCCCTTGACTATTATTTCCCCCTGGGTCCCTTCCTCATTCCCTTTTTTCCTATGGTCCACTCTCCTCTCCTATCAGATTCCTTCATCTCCAGCCCTTGACTTTCTCATTCACCTGGCTTCACCTGTCACTTTCCATCTAGCCTCCTTCCTCTCCCCCCTCCCCCCACCTTTTATTCTGGCACCTTCCGCCTTCCTTCTCAGTCCTGAAGAAGGGTCTCTGCCTGAAACGTCAATGATCTATTCATTTCCATAGATACTGCCTGACTTGCTGAGTCCCTCCAGCATTTTGTGAATGTTGCTTTTGATCTGGAGATCTTTGGATCTTTGAAATGTAAAGTCAATTTTTTTTAAAAAAAGTAAACTGACAATTGAAAAGTTAGAATTTCTGATCCTGCGTTTGTTGTATTAGCCTGCCTGGTTTTGCCCCTTTCGAGATTCTGGATTCATAGAATTGTGATTCGGCAGACTTTGCATTGATTAAATGCTGTTCCACACAGTGGGAATACCATCTACACAATCTCTGCAGTGGTTCAGGAAGATAGCCCACCATTACCATAGGTCTATTTTCATGGTGGGCTGCTTCAAGAAGGTTAATAGTATCATCAAGGATATCTTCTTCTCTGGCCATGCCCTCTCCACTCTTCTACCTTATGGAGAAGATAAAGGAACTTGAAATTCCACATGATCAGTCTCAGGAACAGCTTCTTCCTCACTCATATTGGACTCCTGAATCAATTGCCTCTTTCACATCCCCTTCTTGTACATTCATGCCTTCTTAATTCTATCTCTCTCAGTTATTCCATAATTATTAATTTAATATTTCATTTTGCACTACTACAGTTCACACAACAATCTTTGGACTATTCTGCTGCTTGTGGTTGCAGTTGGCACAATCTCTCTACAGAACCAGCGATCATCGATAGGAGTTCGATTCCTGCCTCTGTCAGTAAGGAGTTTATACATTCTCTCCATGACCCTGTGGGTTTCCTCTGGGTGCTCCTGCTTAGTCAACCATTCCAAAGGTGTACAGGCTGGTGTTAGTAAGTTGTGAGCACGCCATGCTGGTGTCGGTAGCATGGCGACGGTCGCAGGCTCTCAAGCGCGTTGTTCATTGATGCAAAATGACACACTTCATGCATGTTTTGATGTTTCGATGTATACATTTGGTATGCTGGCCTTTATAAATCAGAGCATTGAGTGTAGGAGTTGGGATGTAATGTTGAGATTGTATAAGGCATTGGTAAGGCCAAATTTGGAGTATTGTGTACAGTTCTGGTCACTGAATTATAGGAAAGATGTCAACAAAATTGAGAGAGTACAGAGGAGATTTACTAGAATGTTGCCTGGATTTCATTTCCCAAGTTACAGAGAAAGGTTGAACAAGTTGGGTCTTTATTCTTTGGAGCGTAGAAGGTTGAGGGGGGACTTGATGGAGGTATTTAAAATTATGAGGGGGATTGATAGAGTTGACGTGGATAGGCTTTTTCCATTGAGAGTAGGGGAGATTCAAACAAGAGGACATGAGCTGAGAGTTAAAGGACAAAAGTTTAGGGGTAACATGAGGGGGAACTTCTTTACTCAGAGAGTCGTAGCTGTGTGGAACGAGCTTCCAGAAGAAGTGGTTGAGGCAGGTTCGATGTTGTCATTTAAAGTTAAATTGGATAGATATATGGACAGGAAAGGAATGGAGGGTTATGGGCTGAGTGCAGGTCGGTGGGACTAGGTGAGAGTAAGAGTTTGGCACGGACTAGAAGGGCCGAGATGGCCTGTTTCCGTGCTGTAATTGTTACATGGTTATATGTTATACATGAAAGATAAAAGATAATATTTTACCTTTGTGTCACTGGATAATTTGTACTGTACCCAACAATATTTAATTTAAGCACTTTATTTATGTGTAATTCATTTGTAAATTTAATTATTCATTTCCAAACTTATCGTGTGTTATATGTGTGCTATGTGTACTACTGTGTTTTACACCCTGGTCTGGAAACACATTTCATTTGACTGTATACATGTATCTAGTTAAAAGACAATAAACTTGACTTGTCTTGTGCTTATCATTGTTCTTATTCTTATATCACTGCCACATTTACTATTTGTTCTGTGACCTCTACATGAGCAACAAATTTCATTATGCCCTGGTAGTGTTTTTGGGTCTGAGAGGGAAATGGTTCAGCCATGTTGAAATGGTGGAACAGATTTGATAGGCCAAATGGCCTAATTTTGCTCCTATATCTTACAGTCTTATAGTCATACATGACAATAAACTTATGCGAATCTGAGACAGATAGGCGTGGATGATAAATACAGTACAGCCTGTAGCCGATTGAAAAATGGGAGTAAATGCTTAACTGCTGAGAAATTATTCTGTTTTATGAAAGCTTCTGAATTGTTATTAATATACCTTCCCAAACAATGATAAAGGTAAACCAGAATTGCCCTACCAGAAAGGCGGCAGGAATTGTAAAGTGAACTCATTGAGATGTACACAATGTTGTTGGAATCAGTCACTTGCTGAATGGATTATCTAGCAGTTTATTTGATTTGATGCACTAATTTCTAATAAATGTCAATTCAGTGTCTTATGGCATCTTTTCTTAAGATGGAGCTGCAGAAATCTAAGGAAATGGGTATCAATATGAAGATCACATTTTCAGAAGTTTCAAGATCATGAAATTGGAATTCTAATCCTTAAAGTCATCCTGTAATTCTGGAACAGCTGATATATTTTGCAGATAATCACGTTTTTTCAGCATTTTTGATATAAGCAAATCCAACAATGTAATACACAAGAAATGCTGGTGGAACTCAGCAGGTCAAGCAGCATCTATGGAAAAGAATAAACAGTTGACGTTTCAGGCCAAGACCCTTCCTCAGGACTGAGAATGAAAGGGGAAGATGCTAGAATAAAAAGGTGGGGGGGGAGGGAAAGAGGCTAGCTGGAAGATGATAGGTGAAGCCTGGTGGGTGGGGAGGCTCGGCAAGAAGGAATTTGATAGGAGGGGAGAGTGGACCATAGGGGAAAGTAAAGGAGGAGGGGACTTGGGCGAAGTAATAGGCAGGTGAGAATAAGTAAAAGGCCAGAGTGAGGAACAGAGGGGGATGAGGGACATTTGTTTACCGGAAGGATAAATTGGTATTCATGCAATCAAGTTGGAGAGTACCTAGACAGAATACAAGGCGCTGCTCCTCCACCCTGAGGGTGGCCTCATCTTGGCAGAAGAGGAGTGATGGATCGATATGACGGAACAGAAATGGGAATCCACAGATGCTGCCTGACCTGCTGGGTTCCTCCAGCTTTTTGAGTGTGTTGTTTTGGATTTCCAACATCTCCAGACTTTCTTGTGTTTGTAACTGACAACCTAACTTACCCTTAAAGTTTATTTTGCTTTTTGGAAATCCCAGTTATAATTAATCTAAACACCAAATGGTCATCGGCAAAGGTGAAAACACTGTCTATCAGCACTCATCAGTGTTTTCTTAAGATGAATCTAAAGAAATCTACAGAAAGTGGTTTTTATGACACTTTCTTACCAATACTTTGTGCTGATAACTTTCACCTCTGGGTATTGGATAACTGAGACAATATTATTTAGAAGTATCTAAAATTTCCTTCAATTCTCCAGAGTAATTGAGGCAAAACATAGTACCGAGTTAGCCTAGATATAACCTCAGATTCATTTGCTTTCATCCACCCATCTAACCAATCCAAGCATTCCACCCAGCATTCATGGATATACCAGATGCAAACTAATTTTACAATTTAGCTTAGTTCTTAAAAATAACCTCAGATTCATTTATCAACATATAGTATATCAAAACACACAGTGATGTTTGCGTAAACAGCCAACACACCAAGGTTGTGCTGGGGGAAGCCCAAAAGTGGCATCATGCCTCTAACTACTAGATACGCTGACACAGGGGCTAAGAACATTGGGCCCCAATCTCTGGACCTGTTGACTTTGGTCTTCAACCTTTGAGCTTAGACTCCTAGCATTGATCCCAGGACTCACCAATCACAGTTCTTCGAGCTCTGGCCTTCAAACTCCAACCCCTGGACTCACTGACCTGCCATGTAAATTCTCTCATATATGCTTTGTGCCTTCTGAAGAAGCAAATCTGCCATACAAAAATTCTTTCAAATGTGCCCTATACCTTCCATAGAAAGATGTCAAGACCTTGGGAGCAGGTAGAGAAGACTTAAAAAATACTCTCCTCAGTTTCTTGGAAAATGTTGAAGAGGTTTAAAAGAGACGTGCAAAATTCTGAAATGTTATGACAGTAAGGACAAAGAACATATTTTTTAACAATTGGAATTTCAAAGAGAGTGCAATGGAGATTCACCAGACTATTACCTGGATAAAAGAACCGTAGTCATGTGTAAGAGTAGATAGGCTGGGGTTGTTTTTTTCCTGGAGAAAAAGCAGCTGAGGGGAGACCCCTGTAAAGTATATAAAATAATGAGAGGTTTAAAATAGGGTGGTTAGTCAAAATCCTTTCCCTAAGGCAGGGGTACCAAAAACAAGAAGTTTACAATGAGAGGAAGGAGTTTAAAGGCTGTGTTCTTTTTACGCAGAGAGGGGCTGACATCTAGAATGCACTGGAAGTAGAAGTGGTAGAAGCAACTGCAATACCATGTTTAAGAGGCAATTAGACAGACACTTTAATATGGAGGACATAGAAAGATACTGTCCTAATTCAGGTAGGTAGGATTGGTATAGATCAGTGATTCCCAACCTGGGTTCCATGGACCTATTGCTTAATAGCATTGGTCCATGGCATACAAAAGGTTAGAAACCCCTGGTATAGATAAAGAATTACATCACTATTCACTTATGGGCTGAAGAACCTGTTTCTGTGCTGTACGATTCAATAACTCCAATTATGGGAGTAGTGATCTACACCACAAGGTGATTAATGGAGGCACGGTTGTCAACCTCTGCCGTAAATCTTATGACAGGAAATTACGATAATTGTCAAAAAAAAGTTAGAGATACAATGAAAATAGTTTTTGCTCTGTGAAATATTCTGATCTGTACATCAGTACCTAAGGGGTTTAGGAATCAAGAGAAATGGAAAAAAAGTATTTTACAGGGCTGCAGGGAAAGGAAAATGAGGTGAAAATATCTGGGTAGCTTTAACAAATAAACTATTGAGGAATCACAGGCTCTCCATGCTAGATGGTTCTTTGGTTGACTCTGCACCAACTCACAAATCTTTCTCTTACTGCTTTCTTGGTACATCTGATTGAATCTCTGCTTATTCCAGCTAGTTTCTTACAACTAGCTCTCAATAAAAAATCATACATTATGACATTATGATTCCAAGAGCAATCTTCACCCTCCCCTCACCCCACCTTGCTCCATCAACTTTGTATATTTTTCTCTCTTTCTCTGCTTCCATCTCTCATCGATCCGTAACCCACCACGCCACCATGCTGGAGCAACCTGCTAGTCACCTTTCCCCCTCCTCTGTCCAGTGATCACCGAGATCTCCTGTCTCACTGCTTCCTGTCTTCTTTTATACTGGCCATTTTCTCTCTTCATTCTCCTTCCTGATTTTCGGCTTTGTCCTGAAAATGTTGAAAAATTCCTTTCCCGCTCATTCTGCTGCTTAGTCGAGTGAAATTTTTCAGCACATCAGGTTATTGCTGAAACATTATGCTATTTTTTGAAAGGTACCTCCCAAATATCCCCACTTTGCTATTGAGACTTTTGCACCCTTCGTCCAACATGAAGCCTAAATGCCCAATAACTTTTTCGGTGCCAATTATTTCCTTTGATTATAATGTCTCAATCTACCTTCCCTAAAAAACAGGGCATCAGTTTGATGGAGGAAACAGCTTGGATTTCTCATGTAGTGATGCTAAACCTATTTTTTCTTCAGCTCACAATAGAAAAGAAAATTGCCTTTTTAATCGAGAGGAATTTCAGCAAACGCTTTCCAGTCTGAAATATTTTCATACAATTTGAATACTTATAAATATTCAGATAAGCAGTTTGATTTCCAAAGGTACAAAAAACATAGAATATGGACATTTACAGCATATTACAGGCCCTTCGGCCCACAATGTTGTGCTGACCATGTAACCTACTCTAGAGACTGCCTAGAATTTCCCAAGTGCATAGCCCTCTATTTTTCTAAGCACTTTAAAAAATAATAAACTGTGAACTTTCTAAAAACACTCCAAATCAATTCATCTCCCTTGGTTTCCTTTGATCTGTGAATTTTCATGTTAGTCCAATAGTACTTCACACGATTTCTAACATCCTATTTGTCCTTCTACATTAATCATCACTTCTCTATCTGCTCACTGATCACAAACAATCGTGCAAGGATTGATTTTTATGGCTCGGAGTGTTCTACATCAACACTGGAGACATCAGCAAAACTAACTTTCAGTAACTTTTCCATTTGTCATTTGCCCAAGTTATTTTCCATAATAACCAAAACATAGAGGAGAAATAAACGAAAATTTACAGCCTAACACCTTACTATTGTTTAAAATCACTGAAGTGCAACAGCATTTGTGTAGAAATTATATTAGATTTTGAATGTAAATTTGATAACAGCCAAAGCAGTTTTGCAGAAGATGCAAAAATCTTTCATAAAGCCAAGTAAAAGTCTACTATCCATTTATTACAAAAAAAATTAGCTTAACATGACATTCCAATCAGAATCAGAATCAACTGTTATAATCCTTGCTAGTTATAATCTATTCTTCAGATTCAATTCAAAGGCTGTTCACTCTGCTGACCCATGACTGTGCAGCAATACACAGCTCAAATCACATCATCAAGTTTGCCGATGACACGACCGTGGTGGGTCTCATCAGCAAGAATGATGAGTCAGCATACAGAGAGGAGGTGCAGCGGCTGATGGACTGGTGCAGAGCCAACAACCTGTCTCGGAATGTAAACAAAACTAAAGAGATGGTTGTTGTCTTCAGGAGAGCACGGAGCGACCACTCTCCATTGAACATTGACGGCTCCTCCGCAGAGATCGTTAAGAGCACCAAATTTCCTGGTGTTCACCTGGCGGAGAATCTCACCTGGTCCCTCAACACCAGCTCCATAGCCAAGAAATCCCAGCAGCATCTCTACTTTCTGTGAAGGCTGAGAAAAGTCCATCTTCCACCCCCATCATCACCACATTCTACAGAGGTTGTATCAAGAGCATCCTGAGTAGCTGCATCACTGCCTGGTTCAGGAATTGCACCGTCTCGGATCGCAAGACCCTGCAGCAGATAGCGAGGTCAGCTGAGAAGATTATCGGGGTCTGTCTTCTCGCTATTACAGACATTTACACCACACGCTGCACCCACAAAACTAACAGTATTGTGAAACATAGAAACATAGAAAATAGGTGCAGGAGTAGGCCATTCGGCCCTTCGAGCCTGCACCGCCATTTATTATGATCATGGCTGATCATCCAACTCAGAACCCCGCCCCAGCCTTCCCTCCACCCCCTGACCCCCATAGCCACAAGGGCCATACCTAACTCCCTCTTAAATATAGCCAATGAACTGGCCTCAACAGTTTCCTGTGGCAGAGAATTCCACAGATTCACCACTCTCTGTGTGAAGAAGTTTTTCCTAATCTCGGTCCTAAAAGGCTTCCCCTCTATCCTCAAACTGTGACCCCTCGTTCTGGACTTCCCCAACATCGGGAACAATCTTCCTGCATCTAGCCTGTCCAATCCCTTTAGGATCTTATACGTTTCAATCAGATCCCCTCTCAATCTTCTAAATTCCAACGAGTACAAGCCCAATTCATCCAGTCTTTCTTCATATGAAAGTCCTGCCATCCCAGGAATCAATCTGGTGAACCTTCTTTGTACTCCCTCTATGGCAAAGATGTCTTTCCTCAGATTAGGAGACCAAAACTGCACACAATACTCCAGATGTGGTCTCACCAAGGCCTTGTACAACTGCAGTAGTACCTCCCTGCTCCTGTACTCGAATCCTCTCGCTATAAATGCCAGCATATCATTCGCCTTTTTCACCGCCTGCTGTACCTGCATGCCCACTTTCAATGACTGGTGTATAATGACACCCAGGTCCCGTTGCACCTCCCCTTTTCCTAATCGGCCACCATTCAGATAATAATCTGTTTTCCTATTTTTGCCACCAAAGTGGATAACTTCACATTTATCCACATTAAATTGCATCTGCCATGAATTTGCCCACTCACCCAACCTATCCAAGTCACTCTGCATCCTCTTAGCATCCTCCTCACAGCTAACACTGCCACCCAGCTTCGTGTCATCCGCAAACTTGGAGATGCTGCATTTAATTCCCTCATCCAAGTCATTAATATATATTGTAAACAACTGGGGTCCCAGCACTGAGCCTTGTGGTACCCCACTAGTCACCGCCTGCCATTCTGAAAGAATGAAAGAGCGAAGGAACACACTCACCCCTCACACAAACTCTTCTCCCTCCTGTCATCAGGCAAAAGGTACCGAAGCATTCGGGCTCGCACGACCAGATTATGCAACAGTTTCTTCCCCCAAGCCATCAGACTCCTTAATACCCAGAGTCTAGACTGACATCTACATCATTTATTATTATATTGTGATTTGTCCTCTACTGTGCTTATTGTCTTGTTTATTAATTATTGTACTGCCCTGCACTTTATGTAGTCCTGTGCAGGTCTGTAGTCTAGTGCAGTTTTTATGTTGTTTTACGCAGCCTAGTGTAGCCTTGTGCTGTCTCACATAGTCCAGTGTAGTTTTCTGTTGTTTCATGTAGCACCATGGTCCTGGAGGAACGTTGTTTCATTTTTACTGGGTACTGTACCAGCAGCTTATGGTCGAAATGACAATAAACTTGACTTGACTAGACCAGAGGGTACAGACTCAGAATGGAAGGACTTCCCATAAGAACAGAGATGAGGAGGAATTTCTTTAGCAAGAGGGTGGAGAATCTGTGGAATTCATTGCTACAGGTGGCAGTGCAGGCCAAATTATTGGATACATTTAAAGTGGAGGTTGATAGGTTCTTGATTAGTAATGTCATCAGGGAGATGGCAGGGGGATGGGGTTTAGAGGATTAATATATCAGCCAGGATAGAATGGTGGAGCAGCCTTGATGGGCCAAATGACCTAATTCTGTTCCTATAGTACTGTGCAAAAGTCTTAGGAATATATATACTGTATATAGCTAGGGTATCCAAGACTTTTGGACAGTACTGTATTTGTCGACATGGAGTGGAGAGTGAGCTTGTGAGTCCGGCAGGAGCAAAGGATGTTGGAAATAGTGAGGGTGCAGCACCACAGGAGGGATGTGAGATGGAAGGAGTGCTCGGGTTCGGGGGAATAGCACAGTTGCAGACGCACCCAGCCCTGAGACACTAGGCAAGGTAATTTGATTCCAAACAATTGGTTTATTGATCGTTACAAAATGTCTCTCTGGTGCTTCCCACTCCCTCCACTCTCCCTTAGCCTTTTCTCTACTATGGTTCCCTTTATTGTGTCTGTGCACAACTGGAGACGGAGACGGAGAAATGTGCATACACAGACAACAGATCAATACTTAGTGTTAAGGGGGTGGGGGGGGTCAATGCCCTATTAGAAATAGATCCATACATTACACTTCCTTCCCCTTCAGATTAATGCAACATAAAACTGTATATGTACAAAATGTTAAATTTCTCTTTCATAAATCTATAATCCAAATAAACATGCTTTTGCAATAGCAGTCCATAACTGACTTCAGTCTTTCGGGTGGCGCTCTGTTTCTTTCAGGATAGCGCCTCTGGACCTGTGGAATGGAATCAGGTTTGGCAGGTGTCTTGTCACTGATAATATTCTCATCACACCTCTGGATCTAAGGAGTGTCAGCAGGTTTGGCAGGTGTCTTGTCACTGATAATATTCTCATCATACCTCTGGATCTAAGGAGTGGCATCTGGTTTGGTCAGTGTCTTGTCTAAGACAACATTCTCAGTTTCTGGTGTCACGTTGCTGTCAGTGACATGAGCATCGCTGAGAGGTAAGTATGGTGACTGTAATGTGTCCATCTTGTTGGATGCAATCAACTCAGGTGTATTCTTCATTTGAGCATCCAGTATCTGGTCCACATGACATTTCCACATCTGATCTCGAACATACACTGTGTACACCAGTGGTCCGGTTCTTGTAGCTATCCTACCAGGTGTCCACTTGTCTTCTCAGTAATCATGCACTAGGACATCTTGTCCAATCTTGAAGCTCCTTGCTGCTTCACTTGGCAACTGGCTAAACTGCTTATTCTGTACTTCCCTCCAGATGCCTGCCTTCCGGAGGTCTTTGTGAGGTCTCAGATTCCTGCTCATAAACAGCATTGCAGGCTTTTGATTTGTCATTGCAAGAACAGAGTTCCAATACACAAAAAGGAAATTGTCCACATTACGCTGTAGAGAAACGTCCTCCTTGTCTATTGCTTTAATGGACTTCTTGAAGTTTCGGATAACCTCTCAGTTAACCCATTCATTACTGGGTGATGAGGAGCTGACTTGAAATGTTTGATACTGCTTTAATTCATGAACAGTCAGAACTCCTGTGACGTGTATTGTGATCCATTGTCACTCACAATTTGTTCTGGGAAGTCACTTCTGGTGGAGGTAGTCTTCAGAGCGGAGGCAGGTTTTGCTGAGGAGGTTGACTTCATTGGTATAACCTCCGGCCACTTTGAATGAGCATCCACAGCAATCAGAAACATGGAGTCCATGGATGGCCCGGCAAAGTCAATATGTACTCATTGCCATGCTGATGACGGCCACTCCCATGGGTGTTACAGTGACTTTGGGGGTGTGTTTTGAATTTTTTTCATCCTGAACAGCTTTTGGCCAAGTTTTCAATCCATTTATCTATTCCCTGCCATCACACACATCTCTGGGCAAGACTCTTCATCTTGACAGTAGCCAGGTGTCCTTCATGCAGATTTTCTAACACTCTGGAGCGAGGTTTAGAAGGAAAAACACATCAGTGTTCTTTGATATACCAACAGTTGGTTTTGCCTCACTGAAAACTCTGGAAACATAGGGTTACCATGAGCTGGCCATCCTTAGATGGTGATTTCATAGACTTTTGACAAAATGGGGTCATTTCTTGTTTCCCTTTGTATTTCAGCATTTGTTACCAGCAAATGGTCCGCCAATGCAGTGTGGAACACTTCTGCTGGGTCACAGTATGAAGAATTTTCTTCTTTAGTTTCCAATAGTGGAAGACATGACAAGCCATCAACTTGGCTGTGTTGTTTGGTACCTTTGAACTCTATGTCATAAGAGTGGGCCCATGGGAATAGTGTGCAACATTGTAACCGGGTTGCAGTCATCACCGGAATTCCCTTCCTGGGATTGAAAATGAACACAAGAGGCTGATGATCTGTCACTAGCGTAAACTTTTGTTTGTACAGGTAGCAGTGGAACTTCTTCATTTCCTATACCAGCCTCTCGGTCAATTAGTGTGTAATTGTGTTCTGCGCTCGTCAGTGATCTTGAAGCAAACCCAATCGGACACTCAGGTCCATTTTCCATAACTTGTGAGAAAATGGCTCCAATTCCATGAGGAGACGGATCAGACACCAGTCCGACGGGCAGAATTGCATCATAATGGGTCAGCAGTTCATCAGATGTTATTAGTCTCGTTGTTTACTTGAATGCTCTTTCACACCTTTCTAAGCATTCCCACTTTGTTCTTGTCTGGAACGATGCACTTGATGGATGCAGTACTTTAGCAGTGTTTGGGAGAAACCGGTGGTAGTAGTTTGCAAGGCCCAAGTGTAACCTGAGTTGTAACACATTTTCCAGTTTGGGTGCCTGTAGCACTGCTTCAATCTTATCTTGTGACTTATGTAACCCATGTTTATCATGGACATGTCCACAATATGAGATTTCACTCTTGAAAACCTCACATTTCTCTCTCTCTGCACACAGACCATACTCACTTAGCCTGGTAAGCACTTTACCAACGATCTTGAAGTGGTCTTCATCATTTTTGCCAGTCACAGTGATGTCATGAAGGTAACACTGTTTTCCTAGTATATCTTGGAGCACTTGGTCCATTGTTCTTTGCCAAATCGCTGGAGCTGGTGTGTTGTCAAAGACGGGACGATTATACTGGAACAATCCCTTGTGAGTGTTGATTGTGAGAAATTTCCTGCTTGACTCCTCAATCTCTATTTGCAGATAGGCTTGTGACAAGTCATTTTTTTAAACTCTCTCCCCGCCTGCCAAAAATGTCTCTATTCTTGGTAGATGGTGTTCATTTTGAAATCCTCACATATGTGAACGGCTCTGACCTTTGCTTTTTGATCACTGGGTCAATGATATGGCCCAATCGCTCCACTCAGCCCCACATGCCTCCAAGCTCTGCAGTTCAACATCTGCTTTAGGATGCAGTGCATAAGGCATTGGATGTGCTTTATGGAATCTTGGTGTTGCTGTTTCATCCAGTTCAACTCTAGCCTTCATGCCTTTGAGTTTACCAATTCCTTTCTCAAACACCTTTTCATTAGCGTTAAGCAGCTGTACCAGTCTCTAGTTAGTGCTACCATTTGGGCTGCCGTCGCCTGTTGATGCCACACAGAAGGCTTTGATTGAATGCCAGTCTGGTTAGAGTTTTCTCAATTATTCACGTCCAAAAAGTGCTGGCCCTCCACTTTTCAACACAGAAAGCTCTAACTATTGTGTTTAGCCTCTGTATGTTACATTTACTTTCAGTTTGTCTTTGAGAGATGCTTTTTTCGCCTGTGTATGTCTTCAGCATCACTGAAGTCTTCTCTAATGGTATCTTAGAAAACAGTCTGCTGTAGCAATCCTCTGAAATTATGGACAAGCTGACCCTGTGTGCAGCTCCATTTTCAGTTTTACACCAGACGCCTCGGTTGTGATTCAGATAATTTTGTATTCTGCTTCAGGTATACTATGCAGTTCTAGGCAAGACAGTTCACCTTTGTCAGACTCTACACTGTGTGGTACTGTTTTACTTTTGGTAACTTTATGCATTTGCTTAGTTTTGTTTCTGAGACTTTTCACTCGGTTGTGCATTTTGTCTGTCATGCACATTCTCTGTATGGGACTTTGTCTGTGACACTTCCTGCAAACTTTTTCTTTGAACCAAGAATCATTTGTATCATATGAGGATCTGCCACATTGATAACAGTTTTGGCTTTTTACATTTCACATTCTAACTTCCCGTTCTGTAGTCGTGCTGCATCCTTTGCTGCAGTCTCTAACAATATTGCAGTGGTCAATGCCCATTCTAAGATTAGGTCTTTTTCTGCCAGTAGACTCCTTTGGCCATGTACACCTCATACAAACCTGTCCCTTAATGCATCAGAAAATCCATCTCCAAAGTCACAGTACTGGGAAAATTTGGGCTGTTCTGCAAAGTATTCAGAGAGGCTTCCATCTTTTGACTGGTTCTTTTGGTAAGATCTTAATCACTCAGCTATTACCAGCAGTTTAGGGTTTGGTTCAAGTGATTTTGAAAAATGGTAACAGTTTCACTGAACATCTTGCTTGCTGGCATTTCAGGGCTTACTAAGCTGCATAAGAGACTATAAATTTTTGGGCCTATTAAACTAAGAAGTGCAGGGGCTTTCTTTCTTTCCATGTTGTTTGCATTACAATACAGTTCAACTCTCTTTGGTATATGACTCCCAGTCTTCATTTGCACTATCGAGTTTGTCAGCTTTCCTGAATGAAGCCATTGCCACATTATTTTCACTTTGAATTCAGCACACCTTTCACTGATACTCATGTGTTCCTTTGTTAGCATCCGTGACAACCTCCATGTGCTGTTTAACTCTCACTGTTTTGTCCCATAACTGCTGGTGCAGTTTGTGATATTTTCTGACATTCAGGTTCATACTCATCGCCAATTTGTTGTGTCTGCGCACAACTACATATCAATGAATTAAAAGCACTCATGCAGGGAAATGGCTTTAACTGGTGTATTCAGATTGCAGCGAGAGAAGGAGAGAGAGAGAGAGAGAGATAGATAGAACAATGCATATGCATAGACAACAGCAAAAGCACAGACAACAGATCAATACGTAGTAGTAAGGAAAGGTCATTGCTCTAAAAAATACATTGCACTCTTCTACTTACTCCCTTCCCACTCTCAGTCCTCAATACAAATCCATATCAGAATCGGGTTTTTCATTACTCACATATATCATGATTTTTTTGGCGGCACTTGCGGTATGTATATATTTCAAGTGACTAATGCTTTTGCACAGTACTGTGTCTTATGGTCTATCCCATTCGTTTCTACACACGTGCTGTAACAGATGTACGACAAAATGTTTGGTGACAGATCTATTAGTATAATATTGCTCATCAACTCTCCTGAAAACTGAACAAATGGATAGAACATATGCTTCTGACGTTGAGTTAGTACCGCAGTAAGAATGTACAATGCGCCTCACTGAATTCTGTGCATATTTTCCATCAATGTTTAGGGCAAAACAGTTTAGAATTCTTTGTATCAGAGGAGAAGCTTGCTGCCTGGATATTCACAGCTGAGAAACACTACATTCTACAATATTGAACTTATTCATTTAAGTATCAACTTTATTCTTCAAATTCCAAATATAGCTTTTTTTGTCATATGGACAAGTAAATGTTTGTACAGAAACTTGTAGCAACATCACAGGCACATCAAGATCAAACATACTCATCACATAGTGCCCATTTTTGGGTGGTGGGATGGAGTTAGGTACAGCTTTATCAAAGGAGCAGAAAAGCACTCCTTCCCTCCGCTAGCCTGCAGGTCTCCCTTGCGCAAGGTGTAGCAACAGCTTAGCCCCTCCCCACCAACATAAAGCCTTGATGCTCGTATGAGCAGCTGGTGCATACCACAAGTCCTGGTTATGTGACTCCTGACACCAGGCAGACAATCTCTGAAGAGTATTGATAATGGCTGGGGTCACCTGTCTTGTAAAGACACAGCACGGAAGGTGGCCATGGCAAACCACTTCTGTAGAAAAAATTTGCCAAGAACAATCATGGTCAAAAAACCATGATCGCCCACATCGAACATGATGTGGATGAGTGTACGTTTTCCATGTTTAGGAATGTGCTATGGTGTGTTGGGGCAACTTGCAACAAAACACAACTTTCAACAATTATAAAGAATTATATTAAAATAAACTTTGAGGTTAAATTATGAATATGGAACAAAATGTGCATAAATATATAAACACCAGCATGTATTTACAATGTAGACAACATTGTAGTTTAGAGAACAGTGCAGTGACAGGGGGTAATAGACAGAGGGGGATAGTTAGATAGAATTGTCAATAAGATTAACTGTCTGGGGGACATAACTTTTAAGATGCATGAAGTTTTTTGTTTCAGTGGTCCCATAGCAGTTTCTAAAAGAGACATTTTGGAAAAGGCAGTTTGGTTGCTGGGTAGAGTCCACAACGGTTTTTCCATTTTTCCCCCTGGTTCTTTGTCTTGGCCACAGAATAGTAAGTCCTGGCAGTGATGGCAGGCCTAGAGTGTAGCCAATGACCTTTTCTGCTGACCTGAAGTTTTCTTATATTATAAGAGGATACTACATCAAACCAGACAGTAATGACTCAACTAAACTATTTGTCCTCACAGGGTCATAAGAAGCTGCAGAATGTTGTGGCTTCAGCTGAATACATCACAAGCACCATCATTAGTATTAAAAGGAGGCATTGCTCAAGAAGAAAGCATCCGTCACCAGAGAAACCACCATCCAGACCATATCACATTTGTGCATCTACCACCTGCTATTTTCGTTGGGCAGGAAGTACAGAACTCCTGAAGAAACACAACCCCATGGGAACATCTACTTCCCAACCAGCACAAACCTAATTTCTCCAGTTTCATAACTCTGGACCGTTTTGATTAAGCACAAGAGATTCTGCAGATGCTGGAAACCTTGAGGACAGATAGAGGAACTTAGCAAGTCAGGCAGCACCATTGAAGAGGAATAAACAGTCAATGTTTTGAGCCAAGAAGCTTTGTTAGGACTAGAAGGAAGTGGGCAGAGGTCAGAATAAAAAGGTGGGAGGACGGGAAGGAGTGTAAACTGGCAAGTGATACGTGAGAGCAAGTGAGAGGGAAGGTGGGTGGGGAGAGGAGGGGTGAAGTAACAAGTTGGGAAGGGATAAGTGGAAGAGGGTAAAGGCTGAAGAACAAGGAATCTAATAGGAGAGGAGAGTGGAAAATGGAAGGTGAAAGGAGGAAGGGCTTCAGAGGAAGGTGAAGAGCAGGTGAGGAGAAGAGAAGGGGGTGAGAGGGTAACCACAATAAATAATGGAAAAAGAGAGAAGGAGGAAGAAGGGAGTGATTATCATAAGTTGGAAAATTCAGTGTTAATGCAATCAAGTTGGAGGCTACCCAAAGGGAATATGAGGTGTTACCTCTCCAACCTAAGTTTTGCCGCTTTGCACTAAAATGGATTTTGTTTTTTTTTTGTTCTAATTGTGTTCTCTTTTGTAAATTGTGTATAATTTCTGTTTAATTTATGTTTTTTTATTTTCTCATGAATGTTTTTTATCTGATGCTATGCACCTGTGATGCTGCTGCAAGTAAATTTTAGACTTCAGAGTCACAGCACGGTAACAGGCCCTCCTGGACAAACGAGCCCATGCCAGTGAATTACACTTGTAACACGGACATCTTTGAAACACGGGAGGAAACCAGAGCGTCTGGAGGACACCCACATGGTCACGGGGAGAACGTATAACTGACAGCCGTTGGAAGTGAACCCGGCCTGGTGCACTGTGATAAACTTACGCTAACTGCTATGCTCCTGGGCCGCCTCACATACATCTTTAGAACATAGGAGAAAACCCATGCAGTCACGGGGGAAAATGTCCAAACTCCTTACAGACTGTGAAGGGGATCAAACTCCCATCTTACAGCTGGCACTGCAAAGCGATGCGCTAACCATCACGCTAATGTGCTGTTCGTGTTTTCTATTGTGACATACAACAATTCAACAATTTATTTTATACTAGTGAATGTTAAATGGAGATATCAAGATGATAAGTTAGATGACCAATCCTGACAAAGTATTGTGTTAAGGTTCTACATACAATCTATTTGTTTCCCCTCTTTGACACCAGATTTATTACAAACCCTTTGTCAAAACAATTCCTGAGAAAAATAAATGTTTCAGGCAATTCAATCAAGTTACATATGTAACAGACATGAATTTTTAGGAAAATTTAAAAACAAAATCATTAAAAAAATTTTTTGCTGATGGTGGCATATAAAAATCAGTATATCACATTTTAAGTTAAGGAAATGGCATTACATTCTTTCCATGTTTTATTAAAAATCTTTATCGGCTCCTTGAATGTTATTTGCAGATTTTTCTAACTCTTGATATTCCAAAACAATTCAGGTGTTCATAACATTCAAAGAAAGGTATGTAAATGTATTTGAATACAAATAAGAGATATCTTGCCATTCTCATGACATTCATAGTAAGGTTTTAAAGTTACTTCTCATTCCATTTTTGACATAGCTTGGAGAAATTATACAATTTCTGGCATTTGATTATTATGAAAGTGCAAATTAATTGTATTGTTCCAATTAATTTTCCATCCATGTCATAAATGCACTTGCATGATCAGAACAATAATTTAGAAACTGGGCCCTCAAGAATTCAATTTGGAATAAATTTCTGCAAAGAATATTTCCACTGCATTCTTTGTTATAACTCAAAGACTTCATGCAGCAATTTGGAGCTGAGTATTATTACAATTGACCACTTGTATGCAGCTCTGTTAAGACGGCTATGCAAATATGACATTTTCAATTCCTATTTTTTTTGCAGAGGACTGCCACTAAGTAATAAACCATAGTGAAAATCCCATAAAGACTGGCATTTGGCAAAGTAATGTGTGTTACTTCACTGCCATGGTTGTTTTATGTTTGTGTCAATAGCTTGTCTCATTTTCATTAATGAAGAGGAAAGGACTGCACCTGCTTGGTGGCAAGTTTCCATGGAGGAATAATATTGAAACAACTGGTGACTATACTGCAGAATAAATGAATGGTTTAAATGTCGAGGGTTGCTGCTCTTTACCAGGTGACGCTTGTTCAGAGTTCCTCGTTCTCTTAAGCCCCCATCACTCCTACACAGGCTGCAAAAAAACAACTCGTCAGAGTCCTGTGTCCTGGGCCAGTCTCAAATTCTCCCCATATGTTGCCCATCTTCTAAGATCCTTCCTCTCCCAGAGATGATGTTTTCAGTTATGTTATGATGTGTTTCTGGTTTCTATTTCCTCCTTTTTTTGCTGTAATTTTGATTGGGATGGATTGGCTTTGCGGCCAGCAGTCAATGGATGACAGTGCTAGATTAAACTGAACTGAGACAAGACTGAACATTCCTGGACAGTTTCAATGACTCTGTGATTTGTTGTTTTATATTCCATGCTTTTCGTTTATTTTTTGCCATTTGTGGGATTTGTTCTTTTTTTTTAGCAAGTTGAGAGTTTGATGCTTTTCTTCATGGTTTCATGGTTTTCTTTGTTTCATGGCAGTCTATGGGAAGACGAATCTCACGGTTGTATACTGCATACATATTTTGTTAGTAAGTGTACTTTCAGTCTTTGAAACTATCAGGAATGCTGCCACAATAACACAGGATCCATGATCAAGTACCCCACCATACAGGTTATGCTTTCTTCATTCTGCTTCCATCAGGAAGGAGGTACAGGAGCCTCACCACCAGGCTATTACACTTCAGCTATCAGGTTCCTGAACCAGCATAGATAACTTCACTCACCTCAACACTGAATTAAATGCACAACAAATGGACTCACTTTCAAGGATTCTACATCTCAGATTCTCCACTTGTTATTATTTATTTATATTATTATTGCATTTGCACAGATTGCCTTTTTTACACATTGGTTGTTCATCAGTCGTTATGTGTAGTTTTTCATTGATTATATTGCATTTCTTTGTTCTATTGTGAAAGCACACAAGAAAATAAATCTGAGGGTAGCATATGGTGATGTATATGTACTTCGATAATAAATTTGCTTTGAACTTTGAAAATAGCACCTTTCACTGGTTCATTCCAAGCCAAACGCCATCCTAACCTAGAATGATGACATTTCCTTGATTAAGGCTAGATCAGAGTCCTGGAAATCCATCTAGTGAAAGGGTAGATGTAGGCTCAATTGTAACATTTAAGAAAAGTTTGGATGGGTACGTAAATCGGAGAAGTTTGGATGGATATGTTCCATATGAAGGGAGATGAGACTTGGCAGGAATTCAGATCATCAGAGACTAGATGTGTCTGTGTGTGTACATGTGTACGTGTGTCTGAGTGCGTGTCTGTGTCCTTAGTGCAAAAATTCTGGAGCTGGCCAGCACATGTTATTGCAATTGCCAGGCCAGGTTTTGCAAATTAAATGATCACATAGATTGGTCATGTTTTTGCAGCTTATTTGCAAAACATTGAAGTTCAACTACGTAACATTTAAATCCACCATCACACAATCAAATTTCTAAGCACACAATTATAGAGCCTAAGAATCCAAATGGATTGAATGCTGTTTTCCTTGGGGATCCATTTGCATTACTGGGAAGGTGCTATACACCATCAAATTGATCAGAGAACATAGAACATCCCAGGTCCTTTGGTCCATGATGTTGCGCTGATCTTTTAATCTGCTCTGAGATAAATCCAACCCTTCCCTCCTGCAAAGTCTTCCATTCTTCTATCATCCATGTGCCTTTTTAAGAGTTTTTTTTAAATGTCCCTAATGTATCTGCCATGATATATGATTAATGCCACAATGTCTTTCGACAGCAATAGGGAATTTTCCCAATATCATTCTCACTTTCAATCATAAGCCAATACAACTAGGGTGACGCTCTAGCATAGTGGTTAGTGTGACTCTCAGGGTGTCAGAGTTCAGAGTTCAATTTCCTAACCATCTGTAAGAAATTTGCATGTCCTTCCCATGAAGCGTATGGATTCCTCCGGAATCTCTGGTTTCCTCCCACTTTCCAAAGATGTACCAGTTACTACGGTAATTGGTCACTAAGGTAATTGGTCATTGACTAGGGCTAAGGTTAAACAGGTAGGCTGCTGGGCAGGAAGGACTCATTCTTCAATGCATCTCTTAAAGGTTGTGTCAGCAGCTTAAGAACAATTGTTAAACTTCAGAAGTAGCTGATAAGCAATAAGATGCTCTTGGACCGCTCAACAAAGTAAAAATTGGTAAATAAATTCAAGTTCTTCCCTTTCTTGTTTCAATGAACATTTTCAACAATGCTTTTAATGTGGATTTTTCAGGTCAGTGCAGGTGAATGAACAACATTAAGATCTGCATTCTTGTAAGTAAAGCACTTTTGAGCCACATTCAGTAGGGACCAATTAAATGAATAATCTTTCAACCCCAAACTCAGAACTGAACTGCTGGCAACCCACAATTCAGTTTCCCAGTTCAATGATCACTGTTAGTTCTCCAAGAGGGAAAGTAATTTGGTGATGAATTATGGATGGCTCTGCTCTGCTTTGCAGACAATCCCTTCCCACAGTTCAGAGCAGAAAGAGCCTAAAATATTTCCTCACATTCTATGCGGTCAAGAAATAGAGGGGTCATTCATCTCACCAGCATGACAAAAGTTTAAATCAAAGAACCTGATGTTAAAATACTATGTTCACCTGCCAAAGTTGCTTTCATGACATCAGAACAGAAGGGAAAAACTGATGGCAGGAATCAGAAATGTTCTGGTGAAAGGGTGCTAAAGCTGAATTCTGTTTCCTCACTCTCCACATAAGCTAATCCTGATTATTTCCAGGATTCTGTGTAGTTATGCAACTGATGTTCTTCATTTTGATTGAAAGGACAGTGTGAAGGGCAGTGACTTAGCAATAAAGCATAGAGTCTATTCTCTCCTTTGAGCTGGACAATCCACAGACAACAGCGACTGTATCTCACAATCACTAGAGATTCAGCAGATGCTGGAAATCCAGACTAGACGCAAAAATGCTGAAGGAACTCAGGTCAGGCAGCAACTATGGAGAGGAATAAGCAGTCAAGACCCTTCATCAGGACTGGGAAGGAAGGCTACGAGACAATAAAAAACAATTACCAGTGAGGAATGTTTCCACAGTTCTGGTTCCCACACGAAAGGAGTAATTGCACTGGAGACAGGGAAGAGAAAATTCACTGTAATACTGCCTCTACTGGAGGGCTTTAGTCACCGAGAGTGATTGGACAGGCTGCATTGTCAATGGGCTGTACTGAGGGAGTGCCGCGCTGTCTGAACGGTCCTACTGAGGGAGTGCCGCGCTGAGGGACTGCCGCAGAGTCTGAGCGAATGCCGTGCTGTCTGAGGGGCTGTACTAAGGGAATGCTGCTCGGTTATAGGAGCAGTCTAGACCTGAGAGTGACCAGACCCACTGTTGAAGTGATACTTCTGAATAAATATTTTTCACAAACTATGTCTATTTTCCAAGTCCTCCAATGTGATGATAAATCCTTTCTAGTTACCTTTTAGACAAAGCAGAAACTTGGTTTAATATCTTACACAGGGAAGGGCAGCACAGATGCAGGTTCTCTGGGCCACAATATCTGTGCCAACCACGATACCGAAGTAAACCAATCCCATCTGACGACACATTGTTTTTATTGCGTGTTTCCCACCTCAATCTCCATTCAATTGGCAGGTTTACTGCTAAATGCACAAGTTCATATCTGCACAGGTGCATTGAAAAACTTACTTGCAGTGACATCATACAAAGAGTAGAAAAAAAGAGGAAGATTATATGCAATTTTTACAAGAAAGTAATAATTTAGAAAAACAAAAATTAAATTCAATATAGTGCAAAGTGCTCATTGTGTTGCCAAGCTCTTCTGATTCAAGTTGTGCCGGTTAGTTTCAGTTAGGCTGAGGGCAAGCTGTGTTTAAACCAGTTCACGTGTCTGTCTAAAAGCCTCTTAAACATTTTAATGTTAAAATGAACTTTATTCAACAATAAACCATGCAATGCCTTTTCATTCCTAGATTCAGTCAATACATTAGGTAGTTCAGGTGGCGGGGTGGAGATACGTCTCCATGAAAGGAGGTGTAAGGAGCTCCTTCCCTCCGCTAGCCTACAGGTCACCATTGTGCAATAGTGAGAACCTACTTAGCCCCTTCCTCCCCCAATCAGGGTCATGTGAAGCCATGGGAACAGGAGATGGATGGTCGTATGAGCAGCTGGTCAATGTCACAAGCCCTGGTTTTGCGACCACTGACGCCAGGGCCAGGCAGAGAATCTCTGAAGCGTATTGATAATGGCTGGGATCACCCATCTTGTAAAGACACTGCCCAGAAGGTGGCCATGGCAAACCACTTCTGTTGAAAAACTTGCCAAGAACAATCATGGTCAGACCATGATCACCTACATCATAGGACATGGCACATAACGAAAGATCAAAGATTAAGTAGTCTTCTATTACATTCCATTAAAGGAATAACAATGTTGCACCCCCCCCAGGATGGTACACTACTACAATAAATGAGGGGCCAATGTCACTCCTCCCTGTGCAATAGGCGAAGAACCCTATACTGTGGTCCTTGTGGCGGCTATTGTTTGTTTTTTTTTGTTGTGCATCTGCTTACATCAATATTCCAGCAACACGTTCTGGGACTCTGCAACTCTGTGCAAAACAATGTCTTCCACATTTCAAAGAACATAGGACACAGAATATTACAGCACAGTACAGGCCCTTTGCGCCACAATGCTGTGCTGACCTTTTAACATACTCTAAGTTCAATCTAACCTTCCTTCTGAATTAGCTCTCCGTTTTTCCATCATCCATGTGCCTATCTAAGAGTTTCTTAAATATAACTAATGTATCAGCCTCAACCACTACTCCTGGCAGGGCGACCCATGCATCCACAATTCTCTGTATAAAACACTTACCTCTGCCATCTCACCTATACTTTCTTCCAATCACCTTTAATTTTCTTCCCTCTTATATTATCCATTTCTGCCCTGGGCTTTGGTTGTCCACTCAATCTATGCCTCTTATCGTTTTGTACACCTGTATTGACTCACCTCTTATCCCCCTTCATTCCCAAGACAAAAGCCCTAGCTCAAAACCTATCGTCATAGACATTCTCTAATCCAAATAGCATCTTGGTAAATCTACTCTGCACCCTCTTTAAAGCTTCCACATCCTTCCTATAATGAGGCGGCCAGAACTGAACACAAAATTCCAAGTGCAGACTAACCATGGTTTTATAGAGCTGCAACATTACCTCATGGCTCTTCAACTCAATTGCCTGACTAATGAAGTCCAACACACCACACTTCTTATCGATTTGTGCGGCAATTTTGAGCCATCTATTGATGTGGACCCCAAGATCCTTCTGTTTCTTCACATTCCGATGAATCCTGCCATTAACCCTGTACTCTGCCTTTCAAATTCAACCTACCAAGTGAATCAATTTAAGTTACTGGTGAACGCAGCAGGCCAGGCAGCATCTCTACGAAGAGATGCAGTCGACGTTTCAGGCCAAGACCCTGAAGGAAGGGTCTCGGCCTGAAACGTCGACTGCACCTCTTCCTAGAGATGCTGCCTGGCCTGCAGCGTTCACCAGCAACTTTTATGTGTGTTGCTTGAATTTCCAGCATCTGCAGAATTCCTGTTGTAAGTGAATCAATTTACGTGTTTCTGCATTGAGTTCCATCCACCTGCTAAGTTTTAAGCTTTTCCTTTTCATAGAGTCATAGAACACTGCAGCTCAAATCTAGACTCCTTGAATGTTGAAACTGAACCAGCATCTACCAGTTTTGCTCCTCTCAACTTAAATCTACACTCAGTTGCCACTTCATTGGGTACCTCCTATAGCCAGTGAGTGTATGTCCATGGTCTTCTGCTGTTTAACATGCTGTGCATTTGAAGATGTTCTTCTGCACACCACTGTTGTAATATATGGTTATTTGAATTACTGTTGTCTTCCTGTCAGCTTGAACCAACCTGGCCATTCCCCTCGGACCTGTCTCATTAGCAAGGTATTTTTGCCCACAGAACTGCAACTTACTGAAGGCTTTTTTTGTTCTTTGCACCATTATTTCTAAACTCTAGAGACTGCTGGGTGTGAAAATCACAGGAGATCAGCAGTTTCTGAGATTCAAACCATCCCATCTGGTACCAACAATCATTCCAAATAACAGGCACTTAGGTCAAATTTCTTCCCCATTCTGATGTTTGGTCTGAATAACAACTGAACCTCTTGATCATGTTTGCATGCTTTTATGCCATTGAGTTGCTGCCACATGATTGAGTTGCATTAATAAGCAGATGTACAAGTATATCTAATAAACTGGCTGATAAGTGCATACCATCTGATACTTGAAATTTCCTGTAGAAGCAAAAGACTAAGATTGTTTACCCTATTTGTCCATTTGGCAATACCTTGGTACTTTAGTATCTTAGCGAGTGTTTTTCTCTCTCTCAATACTGTGCTGGAGTATCAGCCTAACATTGTGTGCTTAAATCTCTGGAGTGGAACAAGATGTCCATAACTTTCTATCTCATGTATGACAATGTTACCCACTGAATCATATTTAAGTATTTTAGAATTTCAAATATGAACCAGAGGATCTTTTTTGGCTGTTGCACCAGAAGATAAAGGAAAAAATGCTGCAACGTATAGAAACACACTGATTTGAAGCACGGCGTCGACATTTAAAATAAAAACTGAAACCTCATTTGTTGCAGCAAAATATATTCCTTACTCTTTGTCTCCATGTTTATACACTTAGCCACCATCAGACATTCACTGTAAAAATTGTCCAAATGGACAGAAGCCAATGAAAGCTGTTACTCCAAAAGAGACTAGCCAGCTCAGAAATAAATGCAATGAATGTCAGAAACACTCTGCAGGTCAGGTAGCATCTGAGAAAACAGAAATAGAGTCAGGACACTCTTTTCTCACTGCTGTTATTGGGAAGGAGGTACAGAAGCCTTCGGTCCCACATAATCAGGTTCAGGAACAGTTACTACAATTCAAGCATCAGGCCACTGACCTTGAATAGATAACTTCACTCACCTCCAACACTGAATCAATTTTGCAATGTATGGACTCACTTTCAAGGTGACTGCAGGTTAGCAGAGGGAAGAGCGCCTTACATTTCCTTCAGTCGAGATGCATCTCCGTTTGGCCACACACCTTTGTGTGTAGATTTTCATTGATTCTATCGCATTTTTTGTATCTTCTGCAAATGTCGCAAGATAATGAATCTCAGGGTTGTATACAGTGACATATATGTACTTTGATAATATATTTACTTTGAACTTTGATCATGACGAGTCTCAGCCCAAAATTCTTTATTCCTTTCTAAAGATGTTGCCTGACCTGCTGAGTTCCTCCAGCATTTTGTGTGTGTTACAATAGAGTTCATGTTTCAGGTCCGACACCATTCAGCAGTAGCATAGAAGATGAAGGGAGGGATAGGTAGAATGAAGAAAATTTCTGTGTTAGAGTGAAGCTGAATGACATTCAGAGGTAGTTCGAAGCCTGTTATGCTCCTGTGTCTGAGTTACAGAGTCACTGCGTAACTCAGCATAGAAACAGTTGCTTTCGCCTAACTCATTCATGCAATCACAAACAAGAGAAAGTCTGCAGATGCTGGAATTCCTAGCAACACACACAAAATGCTGGAGGAACTCAACAGGCCAGGCAGCATTTATGGAAAAGAGTACAGTCGACGTTTCCGACGACCCAATCAATGGCAGGACCAGGCCATAGTGATGAGGTTTCTCGCAGCTCGGCAACGCTTGTTTAAAATTACATAAGGGACAAGCGGGGAGGCCATTGTTGGGAGTAGACCAGCAGTGAAAGCAGTAGTGTCAGGTTTCGGCTCAAAGGAGGTGTTGTCTCTGGGTAAGATTCTGTTAAGATTCCCTTTTTGTTTATTCCCTCCGTACCTAGTTTAGTAAATGGCTGTTGTGTGTAGTGTCATGCCAGATGTTGGAGTCCTGGGAGACCCCAGAGTCTCCCAGGGAACTACCCTGCATGAAGAGCATCCGGCTGCAGCTCCTTGAAGACCGTGTTGGGGATCTGGAGCAGCAGCTGGATAACCTTCTGCTTCTACAAGAGAGTGAGGAGATAATCGATCAGAGTTACAGGAAAGTAGTCAACCCAAAATTGCAGGAGGTGAGTAGCTGAACGATTGTCAGGAGAGTGTTAGGAGAAATGGAAATGTGAATAGGCAGTTAGCACAGAGCACCCCCATGGACATTCCCCTCAATAATAAGAATACTGCTTTGGATACTGTTGTGGGGGATGACCTCCCAGGGGAATGCCACAGAGACCCGGTTACTGGCACTGATCATGGGTCTGTGGTGCAGAAGGTAAAGAGGGTGGAGAAGGGAGCGGTAGTGATAGGGGACTCAATAGTCAGAGGAGCAGAAAGGGGATTCTGAGGATGTAAACGGGACACCCGGATGGTATGTTGCCTCCCAGATGCCAAGGTCAAGGATGCCTCGGATTGCATCCACAACATTTTGTAGAGGAAAGGGGAGCAGCCAGATGTCTTGGTACACATTGGTACCAATGACAGAAAGGAAAAGCAAAGAGGACCTGTAAAGAGAATTTAGAGAGCTGGGCAGAAAGCTGAGAAGCAGGACCTCCCAGATGGTAATTTCTAGATTACTGCCTATGCCACACACTAGTGAGTGTAGAAGCAGAAAGATTTGGCAAATTAATGCATGGCTGAGAAGCTGGTGTAGGGGGCAGGGCTTCAATCTCTTGGATCATTGGGATCTCTTCTGGGGGAGGCATGACCTGTTCAAAAGTGATGCATCGCATCTGAATCCGAAGAGAGCCAAAATTCTCGTGGGCAGGTTTGTTAGAGCTACCGGGGAGGGTTTAAATTAATTTGGCAGTGGGGTAGGAACCAGAGTGAAGGGATTCAGGATAGGCCCGATAGAAAAAATAGCAAAGATAGTGTGCAGGCAGACTGTCAGGAAGGGTAGGTAGATGCCAGGACATAATTACAGCCAGCATGATGAGTATCAGTGCATGAGGGATGCAGAATCAAAAAAGGGTAGCAGATACAGTACTCAAGGTGTTATATCTCAATGCAAGGAGTGCAAGAAATAAGATGGACGATCTTGTTGCACTATTACAGATTATACATTGTATCAGAGGGATAGGAAGGTAGGCAGAGGGGGTGGCTTTTCTCTGCTGGTAAAGAATGGCATCAAATCAGTAAAAAGATGTGACATAGGATAGGAAGATGCTGAACCCTTGTGGGTTCAGTTAAGAAACTGCAAGTGTAAAAGGACCCAGATGGCAGTTATCTACAGGCCTCCCAAAAGTGGCTGCACTGATAAGCCATCTCATAGGCATTCAACAAGCTCACTCTCTTGAGACCCATTTCCAACCTGATTTTCTCAATCAACCTGCATGATGAAATGTCTCGTGACTATCATAACATTGCCTTTTTGATACACCTTTTCTATTTCCTGTTGTAATCTATGGCCCACATCCCAGCCACTTTTGGGAGGCCTCTGGGTCCTCTGGTTCATTACAATGTAGAGATCTGTAGGGGGTCAGCTACACTGGATTGGGTGTTATGTAATGAACCAGAGGTGATTAGGGAGTTTAGGGTAAAAAAAAACCCTTAGGAGACAGTGATCACAATAGGATTGAGTTCAACTCGAAATCTGATAGAGCGAGTAAAGTCTCATGTAGCAGTATTTCACTGGAATAAAGGAAATTACAGTGGCATGAGAGAGGAGTTGGCCAAAGTAAGTTGGAAGGAGGTGCTGGCAGGGACGACTGTAGAACAGCAATGGCGTGTTTCTAGGAAAAATGAGGAAGGTGCAGAATAGATGTATTCCAAAAACAAATACTGTACTCAAATAGCACAGTACTATAACTTTGGCTGATAAGGGAAGTTAAAACTGATGTAAAAGCAAAAGCAAGGGCATACAACAAAGCAAAAATTAGTGGAAAGACAGAGGATTGGGAAGTTTTTAAAAACCTACAGAGAGCAACTAAAAGAATTATTAGGAGGGAAAAGATGAAATATGAAAGCAAGCTAGCAAATAATATCGAAGTGGATAGTAAAAGCTTTTTCATATATGTAAAAAATAAAGGAGAGGTGAGAGTGGATATAGGGCCGCTAGAAAATGAGGCCAGAGAAATAATAATGGGTGCCAAGATGGCAGTTTAAATAAAAGAGTATTTTGCATCAGCCTTCACTGTGAAAGACACAAGCAGAGTTCCAGATATTGAAGGGTGAGAGGAAAGAGAAGAGAGTTCAGTTACTATTTCAAGGAAGAAGATGCACATAAAGCTGAAAGACTTCAAGGTATCTAAGTCACCGGACCAGATGAACTGCACCGTATGATTCTGACAGTGGTAGTGGTAGAGATTGTGGAGGCATTAGGGATTTAATTGAAACCTTTCGAATATTGAAAGACCTAGACAGTGTAGATGTGGAAAGTATGTTTCCCATGTCAGGGGAGTGTAGGACAAGAGGGAACAGCCTCAGGATAGAGGGACATCCATTCAAAACAGAGTTGCAGAGAAACTTCTTCAGCCAGAAGGAGGTGAATTTGTGGAATTTATTCCCACAGGCAGCTGTGGAGGCCAGGTCATTGTGTGTATTTAAGGCAGAGCTTGATCGGTTTTTGATTGGCACAGCATCAAAGGTTAGAGAGAGAAGGCTTGGGGAGTAGGCCTGAGGAGGGGAAAAATAGATCAACCGTGATTGAATGGTGGAGCAGACTTGATGGGCCAAATAGCCTTATTCTGCTCCTGTGTCTTATGGTTTTAGGGCAAGACCCTTCAGCAATCTCGGAAAGAAACGTTCAACTCTACTCTTCTCCATAGATGCTGCCTGGCCTACTGAGTTTCTCCAGCATTTTTTGTGTGTTGCTCATTCATGCCAATGAAGACAAATAGGTAAATTAAAAATGATAAACTGATTTATTATTGTGCATGTACATTGTGTGTAATGGAGGGAGGGTGGGTATGAACTTGTTTTGCTGTTGTGTTTTGTTCTGTTGCTCTGCTGAACATTGTGGACATGTTATATTCCTGCCAGAATGCATAGTGATACTCGTGGGTTGCCCCCACCACATTCTTACGCTGTGTTGGTTGCTGACACAAATGTAGGTTACTGTAAGTTTTGATGTGCATGTGATAAGTAAATAAATCAAATCTGAATGTACTGGAGTAGTGTGAAAACTTTGTTTTGCATGCCCTCCATACTGGTCATTTCTTTTTTATTGGGATACAGCGTGGAGCTGACCTTTCCGGTTCTTGGGATAACACAGCCTAGCAAATCCCCAAATTAATTCTAGCCTAATCATGGGACAATTTACAATGATCAATTAGCCTACCAACCGGTATGTCTTTGGACTTTGGGAGGAAAGCAGAACACCCGGAGGAAACCACGCGGTCACGGGTGAGAAGGTATATACTCCTGACTGACAGGCAGTGGTGGGAATTGAACCTGCACTGTTAAGCATTGTGCTAACCACCATGCTAACATGTATTCATCAGTCCATTGAGCTAGTCCAAGGGAACAGCATTAACAGAATACAGAATAAAGTGTTACAGAGAAAGTGCAGTGCAGGTAGGCAATAAGATACAAGACCATAACAAGGTGGATTGTGAAGTAAAACGACCTATTGTCATACCAGTGTCATTATGTGCCAAGTCATATGACATAGGTGATTATGGTCAATGACTATGATTGTTCTGTAGAAAAACTTGCCAAGAAGTGGTTTGCCATTGCCTTCTTCTGGACAGTGTCTTTACAACATGGGTGACCCCAGCCATTATCAAATAGTCTTCAGAGATTGTCTGCCTGGCATCACATAACCAAGACTTGTGATGCGAACCATCTGCTCATATGACCGTCCACCACCTGCTCCCACGGCTTTATGTGACCCTGATTGGGGGATAAGCAGGTGATACACCTTGCTCAAGGGCGACCTGCAGGCTAGCGGAGGGAAGGATCACCTTACACCTCCTTTGGTAGAGATGTATCTCCGCCCCACCACCCACTTACCATACCAAGGGACGAATTAATAGTCAATAGGATTGAAGCTGTTCTTGATCTTAGTGGTACATCCTTTCAGGCGACAAAGAAAGTAGAGATATGTACAATGGCAACATTTAAAAGATATTTGGATAAGTACTTGGATAAGAAAGGTTTGGAAGGATATGGGCCAAAAGTGGGCAAAAAGGATGAGCTTAATTGGGCACATTTTTATCAGTGCACTATAGAGTCCCCTCCAAGAGGAACACAACGCTGATGTGGTTTGGAGATCTGCTTGCCTCAATAATGTAGACAGCTATGCTGGCTGGAGACGGGGCTTCATGCTTTGGCCCTTTGTAGGTCCACCCATGTAAAAACAGGTCAAAGGGTAGAGGCCAGACTAAGAGTAGCCCACTGGTCCTTCAGGTTTGAGGGTTCAGCTCAGGGCTAAAAATCCTGGCGGATCAAGTAAATCTGTTATGGAAACAGCATTGAAGAATTGAAGAATCTTTCTACATCTGTGTGTGATGGTATTCCTGATTCCCCTCTGAGACTGGCATGACTGACAGAAGTGAAAACCGAGTTTCTAACACATGAAGGAAACCTAAACACCATCAAAGAAGGAGAACCTTCATCGTTGCTCTGAACGCCAGCAATGTAACAGGCAGTAGACCATAGAAACCACCCTACTGTACATGGATACATGGATTGATATGGCAATAGTTCTTCCTGAGACCACAGGAAACCATAGAGTATTCTGGACACAGCTCAGCAATTCATGAAAACTAACCTCGACTCCATAGATTCTGTCATATATTTTTCACCGCCTTGGTAAAACATTGTGGGAACTTGTTCATATACTATATATGGGCTCATATGCATGGGTGTCCTTAATCTGCACAAATCAGCACCTGGAATCTGAGGATGGTCTATAGTTTTATGGTTATCATTGCTGACATTGGCTTTTTAATTCCAGCTTAGTCTAATTCAGTTAAACTTCTCCCAGTTGCTGTGTTGGGAATTGAACTCATCTCTGGATCAATAGACCAGTCTATTGATCCAGAGATGGGCTAGTCCAGTTCCTTATCCACTGTTCTACCGCAGCCTCAGAATCTGCTCCCAGGCAGCACATTTCTGATTGCAATAACTCATTGTGGTAAAACCGGGGGAAAAAAAATGGCTTGCTTCAGAAGAAGAACGGTCACATCCTCAGCTTTTACAAGCACTGGGCCCAGATCCAATGTTGGATGAATACTCAGACAGAGCCCATTCTGTTAGCTTTGAGGAAGGAGAGAACTGCTGAGATCCCAACTGTCAGTACTCCTTCTAGCTGCCAAGATAAGGTTTTGGGTCAGATAGGAAACACTGTCTGCATGGATGCAACGAGTCATGGGAGTTGGTCTTTAAATGGATCTCACAAGGTGATACAGATACAAACAGATGGACAGACCACCGAGTCCCAGCTGTAAAATCCCCACTCGCTGCAACTCAATGCTATTCAGTCAATTTCAATGCCTTTTTTGGCAGTCAAACCACACACCTGATGCACTTGATGCTTGTAGACCTCCTGCCTCACAAATTATATCTACGAGTGTGACTTGAGACAATAGATTAAGGTAATAGCGATAATTTCTGCATGAAATCCCCAGGAGGATAAAAATAAATGAAATTAATTTGTGTATTAAGTACTACTCAAGCATTTCACTTCTATCTCATTGAGCATTTTCTGGACAGAGATTTTGATAACTGGATCATGTTCCAGAGATTGAAGGAATGTGTGACAAGCAAGTTAGATCTTTCGGCTCACCAGGTCAATGCTGTCCATCAGGTATCGTTCTTTTAGATTACACAACCTCATCTGGAAATGTTGGATCATGCTATAATTTTTATCAGGCTAGCAAGGATTCCCAACTTGGGGACTGCAAACCACTCGGTTAACTGTAGGTGTCCACGGCGTAAAAAGGTTCAGGAACCCCTGGGCTAGAGGTTGCCTGCCATGCTGCTTTCTGTTTCCAATACACAAGATTGCAAGAAGCTGCAGAAGGTAGTCAACTCAGCTGCCTCCAACAATTTAACCCTTGCCTAATCACAGGACAATTTACAATGAACAATTAACCTACTAATGGTATGGTCTTTGGACTGTGGGAGGAAATCGGAGTATCTAGAGGAAACTCTCACACACATGGGAAGAAATGTACAAACCTACTTACAGAGGATGCCAGAATTGAACTTTAAACTCTGATGCCCGAGCTGTAAAAGTATCGAGCTAACTGCTATGCTACCGTGTCTCCCCATGAAAAATGGTTCCTCAAGAAACCAGCATCCATCATGAAGGACTTTCACCATCCAGGACGTGCCCTCTTCTCCTTGCTACCATCAGGAGGGAGGTTCAGGAGTGTGAAGACCTATTCTCAGCTTCTTCTCTCCACCATCAGTTTTCTGAATGGCCCATGAACATCATCGCACTATTTATTTATTTTATTTCTTATTATAACATAGATTTTTTTGGTGGCAGGGTGATGATACTTTTCTGCCAAGGAGGTACAAGGTGCTCCTTCTCTCTGCTAGCTTGCAGGTCACCCTTGGGCAAGGTGTAGCACCTGCTTCTCTCTCCCGGTCCCTGATCAGCGTCATGGGAGCAGGTGGTGGATGGCCGTATGAGCAGCTGGTGCACATCACAAGTCCTGGTTATGCGACCACTGTCGCCAGGCAGACAATCTCTGAAGAGTATTGTTAATGGCTGGGGTCACCTTTCTTGTACAGACACTACCCTGAAGAAGACAATGGCAAACCACTTCAGTAGAAAAAAAATTGCCAAGAGCAATCAGGCCATGAAAAGTCTATGCTCGCCTACGTCAGACAACATGGCACATGATGACAATGATGAGTATCTTTTTAATGTCTTGTACTGTACTGCTGCCACAAAGTCACAAATTCAGGTCAGTGATAATAAACCAGATTCTGATTCTGAATTTCATGACCTCTATATAATTATATATGGATCCAGACACCATGCAGTACTTTTTAAGATCAACTTCATTTGTCACATGTATATTGAAACATACAGTGAAATGCGTCATTTACGCCAAGTCAAATTAGTGAGGAATATACTGGGGGAAGCCCACAGGTTTCACCAGGCTTCCAGTGGCAACATAGTACTTCTACAACTCACATGCCAAAAACAAGTTTTGGAAACAAAAGTGTTATCAGTACACGTGACAAAAATAAAACATTGCCAAAGGCATTTTGAATATCAGGCACTTTATGTTCCATTGAGAGAGGGACAAGTGCATCAGACCTGCTGGGCCACAGATATAAGACTGTGAGACATAGGAGCAGAATTAGGTCATTCAGCCTTTTGAGTCTGCTCCGTTATTCTATCATGGCTGATTAACTATCCCACTCAACGTCATTCTCCTGCCTTCTCCCCATAACCTTTGATAACCTTACTAATCAACAATCTATCAACTTCTGCTTTCAACATACCCAATGACTTGGCCTGCACAACCCTCTGTAGCAATGAATTTCACAGATTTACCACCTTCTGGCTAAAGAAATTCCTCCTCATCTCTTTTCCAAATGGATATCGTTGTATTCTGAGGCTGTGTCCTCTGGACTAAGCCTCTTCTACTACTGGAAACATCATCTTCATGTCCACTCTATTTAGGTCTTTCACTATTCAATACAAAGTGTTGCTAATTATAAATTATTTATTTATTTATTTATTTATTATTCTCTTTGTCTAAGAGGTATGGAATACTAAACACAAAATAATCTGCAGATGCTGGGGTCAAAGCAACACTCAGAACACACTGGAGGAACTCAGTAGGTCGGGCAGCATCCGTGGAAACTTCGACTCATCGTTTCCACGGGTGCTGCCCGACCTGCTGAGTTCCTCCAGCATGTTGTGAGGTATGGAATACTGCAGCCCAAAAACAGGCCCTTCGACCCATCTAGACTGAGCTGAACTGTTAATCTGCTTTGTCCCATTGACCCACACCTGGAACATAGCACTTCATATGCCTGCTATCCATGTACATATCCAAATTTCTCTTAAATGCTGAAATCAAACGCACATCCACCACTTGCGCTGGCAGCTCATTCCACTCTCTCTCCACCTTCTGACTAAAGAAGTTTTCCCCCATGTTCCTCTTAATTATTTCACCTTTTACCCTTAACCAATGACTTCTAGTTTTATTCTCACCCAAACTCGTTGGGAAGAAGCCGGTTTGCATTTATCCTGTCTACACCCCTCATAGTTTGGTGCAGCTCTGTCAAATCTCCCCTCACATTGCTACGCTCTAGAGAATAAAGTCCTAACAAATTCAATCTTTAAACCCATCAGAAAAGGCTGTTCACCAGTGTTCAGATATTTCATAGCCAAATGATCAAAAAAAGTGCTTATGTTTATAAATTCTATTTGGTGGTTAAAATCACCAATACATCACTGGCGCCAGCCTACCCACTATCAAGAACATACGTACAAAAAGGCGCCAGAAGAAGGACAGCAATACCATGAAGCATTGCATCCACCATGTTCTTCAACTGCTTTTTCCACTCCCATCAGAGAGGAGGTTACATAGCATTCACAGTAGGACCACCAGACTCAAAAACAGTTACTTTCCCCAAGCAATGAGGCTGATCAACACCTCCACATCTGCCACCACCACTAGACCATAAGGTCGTAAGATATAGAAGCAGAATTAGGCCATTCAACCAACGAGTCGGCTCCACTGGTTGATCCTGGATTCAACTCAACCCCACACACCTGTCTTCTCACCAATACCTTTGATTCCCTGACCAATCAGGAAACTATCAATTTTTGCTTTAAATATGCCCAAGATCTTGCCTTCCACAGCTGTCTGTGGCAGAGCATTCCACAGATTCACTGCTCTCTGGAGAAAAAAAAAATTCCTCCTTACCTCTGTTCTAAAGAGTCTCCTCCTAATTTTGAGGATGTGTGCTGTAGTTCTGGACATCACCACCAAGGAAACATCCTCTCCACATCCATCTTATCTAGTCCTTTCAACTCCCTGCATTCTTCTAAATTCCAGTGAGTACAGGCCCAAAACTACCAAACTCTCCTCATACGTTAACCCTTTCATTCCCAGAATCATCTTCGTGAACCTCCTCTGGACTCTCTCCAATGACAACACATCATTTCTGAGATATGCAGCCCAAAACTGTTGACAACAGTCCAAATATGGCCTGACTAGTATCTTATGAAGCCTCAGTGTCATCTGCTTGTTTAGATATTCTATTCCCCTTGAAATAAATGTCAACATTGCATTTGCCTTCTTTAGCACAGACTCAACCTGTAAATTAACCTTCTGGGAGTCTTGCATGAGGTTTCCTAAATCCCTTTGCACTACTTTATCATTTCCCTTGTGTACAAGCACTGGTGTGCCTAACATCACTTTGTATACATACAGTCAATCTGTTTACACAGTGCCTATGAAAAGTATTCATCCACCTTGGAAGTTTTCATGTTTTACAATATTGAATCACAGTCAATTTAATTTGGCTTTTTTGACACTGATCAGCAGAAAAAGACTCTCTTGTGTCAAAGTGAAAACGGATCTCTACAAAGTGATCTAAATTAATTATAAATATAAAGCACAAAATAATTGATCACCTGCTTTAATATGACACACCAACTCATTACTGGTGCAGCCAGTTGGTCTTAGAAGTCACATAAATAGTTAAATGGAGATCACCTGTGTGCAGTCAAGATGTTTCTATTGATTGTAGTAAAAATGCCTTTCTGTTGCCAACTCACATGACAAACGTCGAGCACTATGACGACCTACCAATGCTCACCACTAAAATCGAGGCGGGAAGACTGCAACTAGCGGGGCACTGTCTATCCCACCCGAGCTACCTGCCAGCCTAGTCATCGTATGGGAGCCCAAGCATGGGAGGATGAACCCTAGGCACCCTCCCAAGACTATGGTCAACACGCTCCTAGAAGACAGCGGTGTGGCTAATGTAGATGAACTGAACACACTGATGAGGGAGAGGGAGAGGGAGAAGTGGAGAGTCTGTCATCGTGCCCGATGCTGGCTCCCTAGGCCTGAGTAAAAATACACCTGTATCTGAAAGGTCCAACTGCTGGTAAGTCAAGTATCCTGGCAAAAACTACACCAGAAGATAAAAGAACACTCCAAGCAACTCCATGAAAAGGTTTTTGAAAAGCACAAGTCAGGAGATGGATAGAAGAACATTTCCAAGTCGTTGAATATCCATTGGAGTGCAGTTAAATCAATCATCAAGAAATGAAAAGAATATCACACAGCTGTAAATCTGCCTAGAGTAGGCTATCCTCGAAAACAGAGACCGTACAGGAAGGAGACAAGTGAGAGAGGCCACCAAGAGACGTATGACAACTCTGAAGGAGTTACAAACTTCAGTGGCTGAGATGGGAGAGACTGTGCATACAAATCTTCTGACCAGGTGCTTCACCCGCCACAGCTTTATGGGAGAGTGGCAAAGAGAAAGCCTCTGTAAAGCATGGTGGTGGCTACATCATTCTGTCGGGATACTTCACTGCAGTAGGCCCTGGAACACTTGTGAAGGTAAAGGGTAAATGCAGGGAAATCCTGGAGGAAAACCTGATGCAGACTGCAAGAGATCTGTGACCTGGGAGAAGATTTGTTTTCCAGCAAGACAATAACCTCAAGCATAAAGCCAAAGCTATACTGGAATGGCTTAAAAACAACAAAGTTAATGTCCTGGAGTGGCCAAGATCTCAATCCAGTTGAGAATTTGTGGCTGGACTTGTAAAAAGGCTGCCCACTCACCATCCCCATGCAATCTGACAGAGCTTTAGCAGTTTTGTGAAGAAATAGGGGAAAAACTACAGTGTTCAGATTTGCAAATCTGATAGAGACCTATCCTCACAGACTCAAGGCTGTACTTGTTACCAAAATTGCATCTACTAACTACTGACTTGAAGGGGGTGAATACTTATGCAATTGATTATTTTGCATTTTATATTTATAATTAATTTAGATCTCTTTGCAGAGATCAGTTTTCAGTTTGACATGAGTTTTTTTATGATTAGTGTCAAAAAAGCTAAATTAAATCCACTGTGATTCAATATTATAAAACAATAGAACATGAAAACTTCCAATGGGGGGGGGTCAATACTTTTTATAGGCATTGTATGTGTGTATATTTTTAATCGTGCTTTCTATCTGCATTGTATTGTTTTTTATGCTGCATTGTATATGGAATAACATTTTATTTCGCTGTTCTGTACATTCTGTACTGAAGAAACAATGAACAATCTTAAATCTTGAATCTTTTAACAACAGTCCCTTACTTTAATGAAACCAAGTTATCTTACCATAGAAATATAGAAAACCTACAGCACAATACAGGCTCTTCGGCCCACAACGTTGTGCCGAACATGTCCCAACCTTAGAAATTACTAGGCTTACCCATAGCTCTCTATTTTTCTAAGCTCCATGTACCTACTCAAAAGTCTCTTAAAAGACCCTATTGTATTTACCTCCACCACTGCTGCCGGCAGCTCATTCCACATACTCACCACTCTGAGTAAAAAACTTACCCCTGACATCTCCTCTGTACCTACTCCCCAGCACCTTAAACCTGTGACCTCTGTGGCAACCATTTCAGCCCTGGGAAAAAGCCTCTACTATCCACACGATCAATGCCTTTCATCATCTTATACATCTCTATCAGGTCACCTCTCATCCTCCGTCGCTCCAAGGAGAAAAGGCCAAGTTCATTCAACCTGTTTTCATAAGGCATGCTCCCCAATCCAGGCAACATCCTTGTAAATCTCCTCTGCACCCTTTCTATGGCTTCCACATCCTTCCTGTAGTGAGGCAACCAGAAAGTCTGTGCTAAGTTCATTCACTGTCTGTGTATTATATATCTAAAGTTATGCGGAGCTGAACGAGAAAGACTTTGAGTCAATTTTGCCTTTTAAGCTTCATAATTTATCCTAAAAGACTAGTCTATTTCTTAGTCTGAAACTTTAGTTCTGTACTAATAAATATGCTTGGCTAGAAACATAACACTGCTTTTTGCAAAATTATGCAAATAATTTTTGAAGGGTGAAACGCAACATCCTGCGTCATTCTGTGCCATTCTAGAAATTTGATTGGACATGTTCCCCCTGTGAATCTGACATAACTTCTGTGTCTCAGCACATGAAGTGACTCCCAATGACTCAAAATTGTTTATAATTGTGTTTCACTCCAACTAAAGGAAGTTTTTTTAAAAAATTACATAACATTGAAACAAATGCCTTATGCAATTGGAGACTCAAGAGACTGCAGATGCTGAAATCTGGAGAAACAACTGTTCTCATGGTCCAGATGACTGGTCTTAACCCTGAAAGTCAAATACCCATTTCCCTTTACAGATGCCGCCTGATCCACTAAGTTTCCACGGCAGCTTTTCTTTTTGGTTAGCCAACTGGAGTCCTCAAAACATTCATTCTCCCTCTATCTTATAAGCTAAAATACAAGCTATCTCATGTTTATTATGTTTTTTTATAATTGCGTTCTTTATCTTACTGTGTTTTGTGCGGCATCAGTTCCACAGTAACAATCATTTCATTCCTCATTACACTTGTATACTGGAAATGACATTAAACAATCTTGAATATCTGTAGATGTTCTCTGACTCACCAAATGTCTCCAGCATTTCTTGCCCTTTCTCTTCATTGGAGACAACCACTGCAATAACATCGTATCTCTCCGCAAGGTCTCAAACAGTATCACCCCAATCACTTCTGGACTCTTCCCCATTCTTTCTCAGTCTTGAAGAAGGGTCTCAGCCTGAAACATCGACCATCTATTTATTTCCATAGATGCTGTTCAAGTTCCTCCAGGATTTTGTGTGTGTTGCTATGGTAGCATAATGGTTCACAGAATGCTACTACAATGCCGGCAAACCAGGTTCAATTCCACTGCTATTAAGGAGTTTGTTCGATCTCCTTGTGATTGCATGGGTTTCCTCTGGGTGCTCAGTGGGTACTCAGATTTCCTCCCACGTTCCAAAGACATATGGTTAGTAGGTTAATTGAACACATACAGTAGATGTAAATGAGCAGTGCAGGCTTGTTGGCTGGAAGGGCCTGTTAGCAGGCTGTATCTCCAAATAAAATAAGATTATTGTGCTGTATCCCTAAATAAAATATGATGGTTGTGACTGGCCTGGCCTATTGTGATTGCCTTCTGCAATTTAGTATTGAGTTGATTTTCATTGAGTTTTGCTTTCACAGATGCTAATGTTTAACAATAAGTTACTTAAATGAAAATAGCCTGTGGAAAGATGATTTTTGACACAAGAGATTCTGCAGATGCTTACAATTCTTGAGAAACATGCACAAAATGCTGGAGGAGCTCAGCATCCATGGAGGGAAATAAGCAGTCAGTGTTTCTGGCTGAGACCCTTCATCAGGAATCAAAAAAAGTGATTTTTGTTTCTCTTGGAATAGAAATCAGGAGTGTCAAGCGTAATGTATGGATCTATTTCTTTGAGAGCAATGACTCCCCTTAATACTACGTGTAGACTAATAACTTACGGATGCACATTGATCTGTTGTCCATCCATGCACATTGATTGCTCTCTCTCTCTCTTTTTGCTGCAATGTGAATATACTAGTTAAAGCTATCTCTCGCGTGCAGGCTTTTTGACATCATCATGACTGGCAAGAATGATGAAGAGCACCACCAGAACTTTGGTGAAGTGCTTACCAGGCTGAGAGAGTCTGGTCTGAATGTAAAGAAAGACAAACGTGAGTTTTTCAAGAATGAAATCTCATATTCTAAACTTGTCATTGACAACTATGGCTTATGTAAGTCACAGGAGAAGACTGACGCAGTGTTACCGGCACCCAAACTAGAAAATGTGTCACAACTCATGTCATACTTGACCCTTATAAACTACTACCACAGTTTTCTCCCAAACTTTGCAACAGTGCTGCATCCATTGAACACACTGTTACAAACAGGAGCAAAGTGGGAATGGTCAGAAAGATGTGAAAAAACATTCAAAGAAACAAAGAGACTAATAACATCCAATGAATCGCTCATCCATTATGACCCATCCCTGCCCATCAGACTGATGTGCAATGTGTCCCCTTATGACATTGGAGCTGTTTTGTCACAGATTATGAAAGATGAATCTGAACATTTGCTTCAAGATCACTGACGAGCGCAGAATGCAACCATACACTGTTCAACCGAGAGGCCCTCAGTCTAGTACGAGGAATAAAGAAGTTCTACCACTACCTCTACAGACAAAAGTTTATGCTAGTGACAAATCACCAGCCCCTTGTGTCTATTTTCAGCCCTGGAATGGAATTCCAGCGATGATTGCTACCGGTTACAACGTTGGGCATTACTCCTAGGAGCCCACTCTTACGACATAGAGTCCAAGGTACCAAGCAACACAGCAATGCTGACAGCTTGTCACATCTTCTACTATTGGCAACTGAAGAAGGGAAGTCTTCATACTGTGACCCAGCCAAAGTGTTCTACATCACATTGGTGGACCAGTTGCCAGTAACAAATGCTGAAATACAAAGGGAAACAAGGAGTGACCCCATTTTGTCACATTGACCATGCAAGGATGCCAGCTCATGGTAACCCTATGTTTCCCTAGTTCTCAGTGAGTTCAACTGTCAGTATGTCAAAGAACATTGTGTGGATCTCGTGTTGTGGTTCCCTCTAAACTGTGCACCAGAGTGCTAGAGAATCTGCATGAAGGACACCTGGGTACAGTCAAGATGAAGAATCTCATCTGGAACTACGTGTGGTGGCCAGGAATAGATAAACAGATTGAAGACTTGACCAAAAGCTGTATAGGCTGCTAAACAGTTCAAAATGTACTCCCACAGGCTCCATTACTCCTGTGGAAGGAGCATTCATCACCATGGAAAAGAGTACATATTGACCTTGCCGGGCCATTCATGGACTCCATGCTTCTGATTGCTGTGGATGCTCACTAACAGTGGATCGCGGTTATACCTGTGAAGTCAACCACATCAGGTTGGACTGTTTCCACCCTGAGGACTATCCTCACCAGAAATGGCTTACCGGAACAAATTGTAAGTGACAACAGACCACAATACACGTCAGAGAAGTTCAGACTATTCATGAAGAAAAATGTTCTCAAATATTTCAAGTCAACTTTTCACCACCTAGAAACCTTCAAGAAGTCCACTAAAGTGATGGAGAAGGAGGACATTTCTCTACAGCACAAGGTGGACAACTTCCTTTTTGTGTATCAGAATTCTGTTCATGCAACAACAAACCAAACACCTGCAATGCGGTTCGTGTAGAGGAATCTAAGATCTCACATAGACCTCCTGATACCAGAATTCAGGAGGGAAGTACAGAATAAGCAGTTCAGCCAGTTGCCAAGTGAAGCAGCAAGGAGCTTCAAGATTGGTTAGGAAGTCCCAGCACGTGTTTACCAAGACAAGTAGACACCCGAAAGGATAGCTACAAGAAATGGACCACATGTACACAGTGGATGTTTGGAGGTCATACATGGAGACATCATGTGGTCAGATACTGAATGCTCAGCCAAAGAACACACCTAAGTCAACTGCATCCAGCAAGACAGACACATTACAACCACTGCACTTACCTCTCAGTGACAATCATGTCACTTACAGCAATGTGACACCTGCAACAGAGAAGGTTGCCTTTGACTAGACACCTGCCAAACCTGACGTCACTCCACAGGTCCAGAGGTGCTACAAGAATGTTGTCTTTGACAAGACACCTGCCAAATCTGATGTCACTTTACAGATCCAGAGGCGCTATCCTGAATGAAACAGAGCGCTACCCGAATTTATTACAGTGAAGTTAGTTATGGACCATTATTGTGAATGTATGTTTATTTGAATATCGTTTGTGAAAGGGAAGTTGAATGTTTTCTACATATACAGATTGATGTTACATAAATCTAAAGGGGAGGAAGTGTAATGTATGGATCTATTTCTTTTAAAGCAATGACTCCCCTTAGCACAATGCATTGATCTGTTGTCTATGCATGCGTGTTGATATCACTCTCTCTCTCTCTCACTACAATGTGAATACACTAGTCAAAGCCATCTCCTATGTGCTTGCTTTCATTTAATTGATATGTAGTTGCACAGACACAACATCAAGATAAAAAAACAACAAAATGGTTAAAGGAAATGAGAAACGGATTGCAGTATGATTCATGATAATAGGCTGTTAACAGGACTTCAATTTACCTAGATACACAAGTTATTATTGAATGCTAGTTTAATATTTTAACAAGTCCAGTAGTAAGTTCAATATTTACAACATAAAGGAGAACTGTGAACAGAATTAACACTTCATTAGTAGTATTGGAAGAAATGGAATATGGCTAGTCATGCTTAATAGAAATAGGTTGCATTTATGCATCATTTTCCTGCCATCACAAGACATTTAACAGATAATGAAGACCATAAGATATAGAAGTAGATTATGCCATTCAGCCCATTAAGTCCGTTCTGCCATTCCATCATCACTGAATTATTATTCCTCTCAATCCTATTCTCCTGCCTTCTCCATGTAACTTTTGATGCCTGACTAATCAAAAACCAATCGACCTTTGCTTTAAATAGACTCATGGACTTGGCCCCCACAGCTGTCTGTGGCAATGAATTACACAGATTCACTACCCTCTGGCTAAAGAAATTCCTCCTCACTTCTGTTCTAAATGGATGTCCCTCTACTCTGAGGCTGTGCCCTCTAGCCCTAGACTCATGCATTATAGGAAACATCCTCTGCACGTCCACCCTCCAAGGCCTGGATCTTTCAGTATTCAATGGGTTTTAATGGTATCCCCCCCCCCCCAGCGAGTACAGGCCCAGAGCCACCAAAAGCTCCTCATAGGTTAACCCTTTCATTCCTGGAATCATTTTCATGAACCTCTTTCTGGACTCTCTCCAATGCCTGCACATCTTTTCTAATCGAAAGGAGTCAAAACTGCTCACAATACTCCACGTACCATTTGACCAATGCCATAAATCTTCAGTATCACATCTTTGCTCTTATATTTTAGTCTTTTTGAAATAAATGATATCATTGCATTGACTTTCCGACCACTGACTTTTAGGGAATCCTGCACAAGGACTCCCAAATCATTTTGCTCCCTTGATTTTTGAATTTTCTCCCCATTTAGAAAATAGGCTACACATTTTTTTCTTCTACCAAAATGCATAACCATCACTTCTCGACACCACATTCTATCTGCTACTTCTTTACCCATTCTTCTCATCTATTTGAGCTCTTCTGCAGACTCTCTGTTTCCTCAGCATTAGCTTCTCCCTACCTCCATATTGTCAGCAAACCTGGCCACAAAACCATCAATTACATCTTCTAAGTCATTGACATACAAGGAAAGCTATTCGATCCATGCTGGTATCTTTTATCTAATATCACGGGTTCTTATCTTATTAAGCAGCCTTACGTTTAGCACCTTGTCAAAGATGAAAATCCAAGTGCACAACATCTACCTTGTCAATCATGCCTGTTATTTCCTCAAAGAATTCCAACACAGGGTGGATCACCTGCCACCCTGTTGCACATCCATCCAATGGTGATAGTAGTCATAGTCATACTTTATTGATCCCGGGGGAAATTGTTTTTCGTATGGTGCAACTGTAACGAAAACCAATTTCCCCCGGGATCAAAAAAGTATGACTATGACTATTATGACTACTATCACCATTGGATGGATGTGCAACAGGTGGCAGAGGAGGACTGCCGGGGTGGGGAGAGGCGTGGCTGCAGACACACCAAGCTGTGAGACTCCAGACAAAGTCATTTGGTTTACTGATCATTACAGAATGTTTCAGTGGTAAGTACCTTCTCACACCCTCCCTTCTCCCTTTCCTTTTCCGCAAGCATAATTACTCTCTCCCTGCCCCCTTCCAATCCTTGTGTTAAAATAAACTAACACTGGTATCTCCCTATACGCTCCTTCAATCACTTTCAAATAATGCCTTCTCGTATTAGCCATTCCATTCCACCCTGGGAAATAGCCTCTACCTATGCCTCTTATCGTCTTATCCACCTCTATCAAGTCACCTCTCTTCCTCCTTCACTCCAAAGAAAAAATGCGAGCTCACTCAACCTTTTGCCATAAGACATGATTTCTAATCCAGGCAGCATCTCTAAATCTTCCACAATGAGGCAGGCAGAACTGAACACAACAGTCCAAATGTGGACTATTCACACTAACTTGTTTGAAACTTTAGAGAGGTTCAGTGGACAGGAATGTTGTGTTCCACCACTGAAATTCAGGAAGTCCAGTGAGGATCACTGGAAGAAAATTGGTATTGAGCAACTCTCAGAAAGTTCAGAACTTCTACATCTGCGTCTTCCTCCTGAGCACTGGGAGCACCATCAGGGTAGACATCACACATGGGAGAGCACTATTTCAGAATCAACATCACCGACTAATGTTGTGAAATTTGTTGTTTTGAGGCAGCAGTTCAGTACAAAACATAAAATGTACTATAAAGGACTCTAAGAAAAGTGTATAAAATATTAAATAACATAAAAAGAGAGCAAGAATAGTGAGTTAGTGCTCATGGGCTCACTGACCATTCAGAAATCAGGTGGTGGAGTGGAAACAGCCATTACTAAAATACTGAGTGTGTCCCACAGTCATTCAGACAACTTGACAGAACTTGACCTGTCCACAAATAAAAACAGGGTTCTGATGCACAGCAGGTCCCAAGTGACTGTGCATTTGACTTGATATTTATAAGGTAATTATTACCCTTAGACTTCAGGAAACATTCAACATGACTTCAACAGCAGAGTGAGTGACATTTTTGTTTACAGCCCCCATCTTTCCTTGTGTGCCTAAGACAGATACTTTATTCTAGTGCAAAGAATTAAAGTGGCAAAGTACTCACATAACAGAGGGCTGCACAAGGATTTTACTTTAGGACAAAAAAAACTCAGCAGACCACTGAACAATAAGCAAAAGAATCACAGTTCCTTTTGTAGGAAGTACTGGTGGCTTTTTACCTTATTTGGTGTCTGCATACGTTTATGCATTGAGTTGCTGAAACATGATTGGCTGATTAGATATTTTCAATAAAGAGCAACTGCACAGGCGTACCTAATAAAGTGGCCACTGAGTGCACATTACCAATGGCATGTCTATCTTTTCTACCTGACAACACTTCTTCATGAAGCACAACCTCTCCAGTTTAAGAAATCTTTTCTTTTTGAAGCTTGGTATGTATATTGGGCTATGATAAACCTCTGGTTTTAGCACGACTCTTTGTACTATCAAATACACCCGGATTGTGCTCAAATTGATAGTGAAATCTTTCTGTTTACTTCCTTGTGTGTCTCATCCTCCTGTCATCTCTTTTACTTAGAGCTCCCCCACCCCCCACCATTCTCAACATCTGCCACTTTTCTTGGCAGCCCTCTCTTTCCCCGGGTCTTCACTGTACAGCTGCCTCTTGATACAACGCATCTTTTTTTTGCAGCCTTGTCTCAGATCCAAGGTTGCCTCTCTGTGGAATTCTCAAATAAAGAGAGGCTTCTCGTAATGCTTGGAGAGTGCATTCTACACCTCTCCTAGCTTATCATGCTCGGAATCCTCTAGCAGTAAATTGAACTGAACCATCTTAGCGAACAATAAATGAAATCAAAATTAAATTAAATTCATCATCAAAATACATATTCTGTAACCGTATGCTATCTTGAGATTCATTTCCATGCAGACATTTGCAGGAAAATAAAGAAATACAATCACATTTTTGAAAAAGATGTACATAAACAAAAACAGCATTCCTTGGAACATAGAAGATTGAGAGGAGATAGAGGTATACAGAATTATAAGGGGTATAGATAGGGTAAATTCAAGCAGACTTTTTCCCTCTGAGGTTAGGTGGGACTACAACTCGAGGTCATTGGTTAAGGGTAAAAGATGAAAAGTTGAAGGGGAACATGAGGGGTAACTTCTTCATTCAGAGGGTCATGGGAGTGTGGAATGAACTGCCAGCACAAGTGGTGCATGTGAGGTCAACTTCAACGTTCAGGAGAAGTTTAGATAAGTACATGGATGGTCAGGGTGTGGAGGGCTTTTGTCCCTGTGCAGATTGATGAGAGTAGGCAGCTTAAGTGGCTCAGCACAGACTAAATAGGCTGAAAGGCCTATTTCTCTACTGTACTCCTCTATGACTTTAACAACTACTGATTAAAAATCACACCTCTCTGCTTCTAACTTAGCCAAGGATGCTGTATGGTCTGTCTGGTGAATTGAGAATTCTCAGGTTGGAAGTCAGGTAAAGCGGGTCTAAGCCAGGTTTTGTAAGATATAGCACATAGCTATCTCTCAGTTCTCGTTGGTAGGACAGTTTACCTCTTAGTTCACTGATGTTCATATCAATGGTCTGGACATTAGCTGGTAGGTTGCTGGGGAGTGGGGGTCTTAAACCCTCATTCTTTCAGCCTCACCTATAACCCAGCCCACTTCCCATACTTCCAAGTTATGTGGCTTCAGCGAGTCAGTTCTAGATATACAAGAGTGAGGTCAGGTCACCTGGACTGAAAGGTACGTAATTGTTAAGGAAAGACCTGGAAGACCTGAAGAAGATTACCTGGACCGGAGAGTAAATACCTTCTCCCACCACTGATGCTGTCCTCACCTGCATCTCCTCCATTTCCCAGACATCTGCCCTCACCCCGTCTTCCCACCATCTTATCATGGATAGAATCCCTCTTGCTCTTACCTACATCCCATGAACCTCTGCATCCAGCACAGCATTCTCCACAACTTCCAACATCTTCAATGGGATCCTACCACCAAACAAATCATTATCTCGTCCCCACCCCCACAACTCTGTGCTTTCTGCAAAGGTCATTCTCTCCATGATTCCTTTGTCTCCATTCATCCTTCCTACTGATCTCCCCTCCTGAGTTTATCCTTGCAAGCAGAAATGTGACACCTGCCCAGTCACCTTCTCTTTCATCACAACGCAGAGCCTCAAACAGTCTTTCCAGGTGAGATACCACTTGCATCTGTCAGGGACATCTACTGTATCCAGTGGAATTGTTGCAGCCTCATTGAAACCTGACTTAGATTGGGAAACCACTTTGTCAAGAACCTCTAGTCCATCTGCAATAAGCAAAATTTCCCAGAGCCAACCATTTTAATTCTAATTTCCATTCCCATTTTAACAACTCAGTCCTTGTCCTCCTCTACTGCCAGGATGAGGCCACTCTCAGGTTGGAGGAGCAACACTGCATATTCCACCTGGGTAGCCTCCAACCTGATGGCATGAACCTTCAATCCTCTAACTTCCTGTAATTTCTCTCCTCTCCCTCTCCTCTCTTTTACCATTCCCCATTCTGCCTCCCCTCTTATCCCTTCTCTTCTCCTCACCTGCCCATCACCTCCTTCTCCTCCTCCTCTCCTTTCTCCTTCTGCTATGGTCCTCTTTCCTTTCCTATCAGATTTCTCCTTCTTCAACACTTTAGTTTTTTTTCCACCTATCACCTCCCAGCTTTGCATTTTAACCCCCACCCACCCACCTACCTATCTTACCCCTCACCTGGTTTCACCTATCACCTGCTAGCTTGTACGGTGCCCCTCTCCCATCTTCTTGTTCTGGCTTCTTCCCTCTTTCCTTCCAGTACTGATGAAGTGTTTTGGCTCAAAATGTCAACTATTTATTCCTCTCCACAGATGCTCCCTGACCTGCTGAGTACCTCCAGCATTTTGTGTGTGTTGCTCTGGATTTCCAGCACCTGCAGAACCCTTTGGGCTGACTGGGAAGACATGGAGTGGAATCAGATGCAGGTAAGCTGTTGTTCCTAGACAGGTCTAAAAGCACTGAAGAGGAGTGGGCTGCCCAGCCAGGCAAACCCTGGAGTTGAAACTCAGCCCGGAGTGCACTGTCGGTTTGGGCCTCTCCAGAACCCTCTGAGTAGCTTCCCATGTAGTCTGCTGCATCTGGGGAGTGTTGCTTGTCTGTCTGTCTGTCTGTATCTTGTTTTACAGCAGTTGGCATCCAGCTTAATGGTGCATTACCGCCACCCTCTGCTCCAGAATGTGCACTAGACATACATTCTAAATCCCTTCACCCAATTGCGCGTGCGCGCACACACACACACACACACACACACACACACACACACACACTAACCTACACTTCACCCTCCCATCTTTGACCATCCTAGTATCCTATTCCTGTTTATTCGTCATATTCTATAAAAAACCCCTGTACCCCTTAAAAATGCTAAAAATACCCGGAGTTGTGCTCTCTCACCCATGCCCAGCAACCCTTTTAATGTGAATTCCTGCATCCCCAACTCCCTTAATTTATTTCTCATCATCTCTCTCTGTATCCCATACTTCCTGCAACTCAGAACTACATGTTCTACTGACTCCTCTTCCTGACATTCCTCACACAATCCTGTCTGGTGTTTCCCTATCATTTTCAATGTTTTGTTTAATGCACAATGCCCCAGCTTTAACCTAGTCGAGTGTTGCTTGTACCAGGGAATGTCCCTTTAAGAGTTGGCTGCAAAGCGTGCAGCTGATGGTTGAGATCATGACAATCACAAGAACAGAATCCCAACTGGTACTGCCTCATGACCTCAGTGACCATCCACCATCAGATTTGTGAAATTCATGAACACTACAGTACCTCATTATTCCCTTTCACAGTACTTATCGATGGATTTTTAATGACTTTGCTCTGTTCTGCTGCTGCAAACAGTAAATTTCATATCATGAAAGTTTAGGGGAGGGATGTCGTATGTAAGCATCTTAGACAGAGTGGAAGTGAGTGGAACACGCTGTCAAGGATGGTGTTAGAGGCAGATACATCGGGGACATTTAAGAAACTCTTAGATAGGCACATAGATGGAGGGTTAAGTAGAAGGGAAGAATTAGACTGAACTCTGAGTTGGTTAAAGAGTGAGCACGACATCATAGGCTGAAGGGCCCGTACTGTGCTGTAATATTCTGTGTTCTATATAAGACAATGATAATAAAATTGATTCTGATTCTGGGTCCCGCCATTGAGCTCTGTCCGTGTGGAATTTGCAAGTGTTGCCTGTGAATGTGTGGGAATCCCCTGGGTGCTCCAATTTCCTCCCATGTTCTGAAGATATGCTGCTAGGTTAACAGGCTGCTGTAAGTGATTGCTAAAATGTGGGTGGGTCGAAATGAGGGAGTTGATGGAAACATGGGAAGAATAAAATCAGATCGGTGTCAATGTGCTCCTGATGGTTGCTGTAGAAGGACATTTTCTGTGCTTTGTGATTCTATGACTTCACAACTAGAGAGGAGCCCTGACAAAGTTAGTTAAACAGCGAAGCTGAACCAAGCTGACTGAGATTCAGGCTGTTTACATGACTCACTTTATATTTTATTTTACTTTGAGTAGGGGTTCCCAACCTCCGGTCCATGGACCCCTCACTTAATGGTAGGGGATTGTTGGCATAGGAAAGGTTGGGAACCTCTGATTTAGAGATACAGCATAGAACGGACTCTTCCAGCCTAACAAGCTGGCCATCCAGCAACCCACTGATTTAACCCTAGCCTAATCACAGAACCATTTACAATGACCAATTAACCTACTAACCGGTACATCTTTGACTGTGGGAGAAAACCGGAACCCTCGGAGGAAACCATGCAGTCACAGTGAGAACTTACCAATTTTCTTACAGAGGGTGCCGGAAATGAACTCCAAGCTCCAAGCTGTAATAGTATTGCACTACCCACTACACTACTGCAGCGACACCTGCAAATGCTGTTTTAACACCAAATCAGCAGAATCTGATACAGCACAGAAACAGGCCCTTTGGCCTAACTGATATAGGTTAAACATTGTGACCACCTAAGATCATCCCACATGCCCATAGTTAGCCCATATCCCTCTAACCTTGTCCCCAGGCCATAAGACCACTGATCTCCCTGATACCACCCAGGTCTCATCGGATATAAAGCACCAGTAGCATTATACTGTTTACTTTTCAAACCTGTGTTGTAAATGCACCTTATGCTAAACGTCAGCCTTCCCTGGAATATAATTTATTATTTGTTAACTTATTACTGTGTTGTATAACTCACGCGCAACACATAAAGCAATATTGCTTGGTCCAGAAGAACTCTGTTTCGTTTAGTAGTATAAATGTGCATGGTTGAATGACAATAAACTTGATTTTGAACCTTTTTCATCCATGTGCTTATCCAGAAATACCTTAAATGGAATTATTGTTCCATTGTTCCTGCCCCAACTACTTTCTGTGGTAGTTCAGTCCACATACAGGCCACCCTCTGTGTGAAAAAGATTTCTCTTAGATCCTTGCTAAATCTTTCCCCTCTCACCTTAAACCTAAGCCCTACGGCCTTTTTTGTTCCTTTTTCATAGGGTAAAAAAAGAACGTATGCATTCACCCTAACTATGCCCCTCACAAATTTATACTCTTTTGTAAGATGATGTGACCCATGACATGGTGAATTAAAGTCAGCGTTGCATTGTCAAAGCTGTGTTCATCAATGCATACATATCAATCAGGATTTTCTAACAGCCAATTTACAAATTGTTTCCTACTAATAAAAACACCGAACCGTTGTGTAGCCCGCCCCCCAAACCATTTACATGTATGTTATTATGTTTTGCTCTGCATGGAACAGTTTCTAGGACCTAGTCTCTAACGTGGGTGGGGGTGGGGGGGCAGTGGTGGTGGATGTACATCTCTAACAAAGGAGCTGTAATGCGCGCCTTCCCTTTGCTAGTGTACAGGTCACTCCTGGGCAAGGTGTAGCATCTACTTAGCCACATGATTAGGGTCACATGAAGTCACAGGAGCAGGCAGTGGATGGTCGTATAAGCAGCTGTTGCATATCACGAGCCCTAGTTATGTGACCACTGACATCAGGCAGATGATCTCTGAAGATAATGGCTGGGGTCACCCGTCTTGTAAAGACACTGCCCAGAAGAAGGCAATGGCAAACCACTTCAGAAAATTTGCCGAGAACAATCATGGTCATGGAAAGACCGTGATTACCCACGTCATCTGACATGGCACATGATGATGATGATGATGATGATGAGACTCTAACTAACTGGACATCACAGAGTTGAGCTGCAATATCAAAATAAAGCAATGGCGTCTAAAAAGATGGGTATGCAGGAGACAGCCCATTAGTGCCGCCACACATTTCAAAACATAGAAAAAAAATTTGGCACGTAGAAAAGAATTTTTTTAATGTGTATAATTTATGCTTAACTTATGTATTTTTTTGTGAATGCTGGTCACGTGGTGCTAAGTGACTGTGATGCTGCTGTAAATAAACATTTTCATTGCATCTGTGCACTTGTCAATACAACAATAAACTCAACTTCGACTTAGAAGGAAATCACAAGCAAATCCAAATTCCAAGTCAGCTTTTCAAATTAATTACTTAATTCTCTTGCAGCATATGACACAGTTTATGATCTAGTCCAACATTCACCATATAATTTGTACTAGGTTTTCAATAATTCACTCTGGCTTTATACCATCACATCCTTCTGTTTACACCTCTCTGAATCTTTTCCCTGATCTTTTGCGACTGCCTATTTTTCTGTTCCTATCTCACTGCTACATTTTCTCTTCCTTCTCCAGTATCTAGCCCCTGTAGCCTCAATGCCTGGCATGAAAAATTCCCTCTTCAACATCTAGGTCACCACTAATGGACTAAGAAATGAAAGTTAAATTAGTTCTTTTTCAAAAAAAACATGGACTGGAAAATCAAAATACATTCCCAGTTGGTAAGATAGTGGGAATACATTTTAAATTTTCAGTTAGTGCAATAAAAATCAGACAGTTTAAAACTGATGTGGGCATAAAAATGCTGAAAGACTCTTCTGACTACAGTCACTGACTGATGTTTCACTTTTTCCTGAGTAACGCACTATTTTAAGTGAAGGTTAAAAAATGTCTGACAGCAGAGAACATCACTGCAGACAATCAGAAGGACATTTCTTTGGCAAATTCTTCAAATCCAGCACAAAATTACCAAGCAAATTTTTGATTACCCTAGCTAAAAGCTTATGTCAAGCTGTCTGTGAATTACAGGGTTCCAAGCTCAGCACTCCAAGTAACAGTTCACAACAATTTTTGAGTCGAAGTCGTGGCAAATAGAAATTCTGCAAGTACTGATCTGAACTTATGCCATAATAAGTTGCAATGAGTTCACTGGCATACGGACAAATTAAAGAATAAAAACAGCTCTATTAAAATATTACTACTGTATTTATAGCCAAGTATATTTCTGAAAATTGAAATTCAAACAAATTATTATTCACTTTCTGCCTCATGATATGTCTACATAGATACACGAGGCTGGCTGGCTCAATTTTAAAAGTTGTTCCTTATTAATAATTAAAGAATTAATGTGTAATTTATTATGAATATAGATTCAGTAATGTGCTGAAAACTCCTTTGCTGTGTAGCTTATTAAATTGTCTTGTTTCACCAATACCTATAAAATATACTGATATCATTGCAAATATTCGTTAAAAGTTGTAGGGTTAAATTAAAATGACAAACAGAAATCCAAAAGTCAAAACCAAAACCTGAGCCTTTGATGCGAAGTGGCTATGGTTAAATGTTGAAGATATGCTAAGGCAGAGATTGAAAAGGACCTAGCCACTTAAGGGATTTGAGAGGGCTGGGAAAGTTAAATCAATGCATGATGCTGCATGGATAAGCAACCTGCAACCCACTGCAATTAGCCTACCACTAAAAGAGGTCCACGGCACGTGCCACTTCCCTGGCCGACAATCATCTCTTGAGCATGTGGACAGCAAAGACACCTACAACAGATTGTTATTTATTGATTACTTTAAATACTATTTAAGTACTATTTTCCAAGCAAACATCACCAATCACCAGGCCCTCTGAGTTTGTGCCTTCATCTGCAACTGGATCCTTAATTTTCTGACCAACAGACTGAAATCAATAAGGAGAGCCAACAACCCCTCTGCCACAATTATTTTAAACACTGATGCTCCACAAAAAGCATTCACCCCCTACTCTGCTCTTCGTACACTCAAGACTGTGTAGCCAGATTCTGCTCCAAATTCATCTGAAATTTGCAGGTGATACCACCGTAGTAGGCCACATCTTAAATAAAGATGAGTTGGGGTAGAAAGAGACAGAGTTCAGTGACATGGTATCATGACAACAACCTTCCCTCAATATCAACAAAAGAGTCTATCATTAACCAAAAGGAGGCAGTGCACATGTGTCACTCCGCATCAATGGCATTGAGGTTGAGACTGTTGAGTAATTCATGTTCGTAGGTGTGGACATCACCAATAGCCTGTCCTGGTCCAATCACATTGTTGTCAGAGCCAAGAAAGCTCACCAGCATCTTTACTTCCTCAGGAGGTGAAAAAGAATTTGACATGTCCCCATTGACTCTACCAATCTTCACTGAATCAGAATCAGATTTAACATCACTTTCGTACAGTATGTTCTGAAATGTGGTGTTTTGCAACAGCAGTACATTGCAATACATAATATTATAAGCTATAAATTACAATAAGAAATATATATAAAAATAAATTGCACCATAGAAAGTATTCTGACAAGATATATAATGGCTTAGTCTGGTAACTGCTCTGATTCTGACAGCAGTCAACTGTGGAGAGTTCTGGATGCAGCTCAGCATATCACAGGAACCAGACTCCCCTCTATAGACTCTGTCTATACTTCTCACTGCCTCAGTAAGCAGTCAGCTGAATCAAAGACTCCATCATCTTCTTCTTCCCATTGCGCAGAGGATAACAAAAGCCAAAAGCCTAAGGCTCGAGGACAGGTTCTGTCCCACAGTTATCAGATTCTTGAACAGAAAAATAGCCTTAGTTGCACAGTTTAATTTATGATCTTACACTTTTTCCTGCACTGCACCCTTACAGTAGCTTTTACATTTTTTCTGCATTATTTTTAAAACTTATTCTAGTTCAATGCATTGTGTAATGATTTGATCTGTATGAACAGTATGCAAGACAAGTTTTTCACTGTATCTTGGTACATGTGACAATGTTTCTCCAGGACTGCATGGTCTCAACCAGCCTCTAGGGGCGGCATAGCCAACTCCAGACTACTTGTCTTTCAAACTTCTGAGTCTGAGTCAGAATCAGAATCTGTTATGATGTAAAATTTGTTGCTTTGCAGTACAGTGCAAGACATAACATTACTATAAGTTACAAAATAAATAAACAGAGTAAATAATGGAATAGTGAGGCAGTGTGCATGGGTTGTTCAGAAATCTCATGGACCTCCTCCTCTATGGTATTAATAAGAAGAGAGTATGTCCCAGATAGTGAGGGTCCTTAGTGATTGATGCTGCCTTCTTGAGATACTGCCCCTTGGAAAATTCAATGTGCTACAAAAACAAACTTTCATGGCATTTATACCCTGTGTATGCATACTTATGTCAATAAACTTGAACTTAAACTTTAACAATTTGAAGTCTTTAGTTTCCAAGACACCAGTCAAACCTTGTACAGTAATATGGGTCTCCTTCTGTATACATACTTGTCCAGGTATGTATAGTTGAGGGTTCTAATCCAATATGGAGAGCGTAATATAACCTTATGCTATATAATTTTAAATTAAAATGGCAAGTGTTGGTATGGTCAGCAGGTCAGACTGAACATAGTTATTTATTTAGAAATACAGCACAGTAACAGGCCCTTTTGCCCAATGAGTCCACTCCGTCCAGTTATACCAATGTGAATAATTAACCTGTTTGTTATGCGCCGCTTCATATGTCATGGGTGGTCGTGGTCTTTCCATGACCATGATTGTTCTTGGCAAATTTTTCGACAGAAGTGGTTTGCCACTGCCTTCTTCTGGGTAGTGTCTTTACAAGACGGGTGACACTAGTCATTATCAATACTCTTCAGAGATTGTCTGCCAGGCATCAGTGGTCATATAATCAGGACTTGTGACTAACTGATACATCTTTTAAAAGAGGGAGGAAACTGGAACACACAGCAGAAACACATGTGGACACGGGGAAAAAGTACAATCTCCTTACAGAGAGTGGCGGGATTTGAACCCATGTTCCTGGTGCTGTAACAGCACTATGCAAACTGTTGCACTGCTGTGTTGCCCATAATGTGGATAAAGGAACTGAGTTAGTATATCATGTTATTGATTATTCATTACATTTGAAAACTGGATTGTTTTAATCTGAAAAGGAGGGAATGAAGGGAATAAGGGGGAGGCCAAGAGGATCAAAATTCAAAGTCAAATTTATTGTCATACAGAGAAGTTAATGTGTGCACAGGTACAGTGAAAAACTTATTTCCAGGTGCAGTACAGACACAGTGCATCAGATAGACAACATTCACAAAAAACACAAACAAACAAAATAAATTATTAGATTATGAGAACACTCAGTCCTCGTTTATTGTCATTTAGAAATGCATGCATGCATTAAGAAATGATACAATGTTCCTCCAGAGTGATATCACAGAAAAATAGGACAAACCAAAGACTAACACTGACAGAACCACGTAATTATAACATATAGTTACAGCAGTGCAAAACAATACCATAATTTGATAAAGAACAGACCATGGGCTCGGTAAAAAAACGTCTCAAAGTCCCAAGTCGATCGACTCCCGACCATGGAATAATTGTGAGTGGATTGATTGTCTCAGAAGCTGCTGATCTCCTGGGATTTTCATGCACAACAGTCTGTGGGGTTTACAGTATAGAGAATGGTGTGAAAAACGAAAACAAATTCCAGTTAGTGCCAGTTTTCTGGGTAAAAATGTCTTGTTAATGAGAGAGGTTAGAGGAGAGTGATCCAACTGGTTGCAGTGGTATGCAGAAACGCATCGCTGAACACACAGCACATCGAACCTTGAAATGGATGGGCTACAACAGCAGAAGACCAGAGGTGCCTAATAAAGTGGGCACTAAGTGTAGAACTTAGAAGAGTACAGTAAAGAAACTGACAAGTTGGGCCAAACCACTTAAGCTAATGATAGCTAATCCCTTCTCCCAGAATGGATTAGGTGTCATGATCTTAATTAGTTTGGCAGAACATTGTCGTCCATTCTTGGCATATTCATGTGCCTATCTTATAGACCCTTAGGTGCCTCCTCTGCTATATTTCCCCTACAATCACTGCTGTTAGTGCATTGCAGGCACCCACCCCCCCACTTACTGTGCAAGAAAAACTGCCCCACACATCACTTTGGGACTTACTCCTCCCATTTTAAATGCATCTCCTCTGGTATTAGACATTTTGACACTGGGATAAAGATAAGGTTGTCTTTTCTACTTATGCCTCCAGAATTTTATAACTATCTGTCAGGTCTCCCCTCAGCTTCTGCCACTCCAGAGAAAACAGCTCTAGATTATCTAACCTTTCTCTATAGTACCTTCCCTCTAATCCAGGTAACGCCTTGGTAAACCGCTTCTGTATCCTATCCACAGTCTCCACATCCTTTCTTTAACAGGGTGACCAGAACTGAATGAATACTCCAAATGTGGTCGAACAATTCTTTATAAACCTGCAACATGACTTTGACCCTTGAACTCAATGCTGTAGTTAAAGACAAGAATGCCACACTGCAGGTTAAAATACATTTGTTTTCAGCTGAAGGATCACTGACCTGAAACGTTAACAGTACTACACTCTGCACAGACCTGTCTGACTCGCTGAATGTTACCAGCATTCTGTTTTTATTTCAGACTTCCAGCATCTACAATTCCTTAAACATAAGAGATTCGACAGATGCAAGGTATCCTGAGCAACGCACACAAAATGCTGGAGGAACTCAGCAGGTCAGGCAGCATCTATGAAGAGGAGTAAATGGTCAATGTATTGGGGGCTGAGTTTCTCTTTGTATTTATTGAACTTCTCCGTGAAGATTACCTGTTTTTCTAAAGGAACATCAGAAGGATTTAATGAAAGACTATCGAATCTATCCAAGATGCTGTGTTGAAGTAATTGATAACAGAAACTCTCATTTGCACGCCAACGTGTAAGAAACTTTATTGCTTGTTTGGCAGGCAGCCTTGTTTTCTGAATTAATATTTGGATCAACATCAACTCATGGGAAACATTTAGTCAACATTGCCTTTGATGTACTGAGAACTGACGACAAGGATTGAAACCACTCAATAGTAGCAAGCAAAGGAAAAGTGGAAGTGACAGAAAGAACATACTGTCAACTAGATCAGCACATCAGGTCTGCCTTGTCTCAGATATATATGTCAAAGTTGCAATAGGATCTGCAAATGTTACTTCTGCTATGTCAACCAACTTTGAATCCAAAGGTAAATTATTCCTGGACTAACAATTCCCAATGCTCTTACAATTTGAAATCCAATGATTTAAAGGAGCGGACCTCCATTTAAAAAAAAGTTGCCCATTGAACATAAATTGTGGGAACACATGTTTGCGCATTCATAAACTCACAATATGAATTCCTGTTTCAAAAGATTATTGAGAGGGACTTCATTTTTTGTTTTAATTTTATTGAAATACAGCACAGAATAGGACCTTCCAGCCCATCGAGCTGTGCTGCCCAGCAATCCCCTGAATTAACCCTAGCATAATCACAGGAAGAAAGCTCAACTGTTTATCCAAAGTAAAGCAATTACCAACAAATCTATCAACGCACCAGGAAATACCTTAAAATATTTAGAATGACCAATTGGACTGCAGGAGGAAACTGGAGCACCTAGAGGAAACCTACGCAGTCACAGGGAGAACGTACAAGCTCTTTACAGGCAGCAACGGGAATTAATCCAGGTTGCTGGTGCCGTAAAGCGTGCGCTAACCACTATGCTACCATGCCACACTTGATCGTCTGCTGCTTTGTGACAGCACTGATGAAGAAACAGAACTGGTGCAGGATCAGAATCAAGTTTATTATCACTGATATATGTCATGGAGATTGCTGTTTTGTCGAAGCAATACAGTGCAAGTATTTTGTAATAAGAAATATAATAAATAAATCATGCAAAAGATGAATGTGAGTTACTGCTCACGGACTGTTCAGAAATCTGATGACAGAGGGGAAGAATCTGTTCCTGAAATCTTCTGTGTGGGGCTTCAGGCTCCTGTACCCCCACCATGATGGTAGTAACGAGAAGAGGGCATGTCCCAGATGGTGAGAGTCCTTAATGGTGCTGCCTTCTCGAAGCACCACTAATTGAAGATGTCCTTGATGCTGGGAAGGGTTGTGCCTATGATGAGGCTGGCTGAGTCTATAACTATCTACAGCTTCTGTACCAGTTGGTGATGTAACCAAACAGAATGCTGTCCGTCGTACATCTGTAGAAATTTGTTAGAGCCTTTGTGATGTGACAAATCTCAAATGCCTCATGACTTAAATATTACTGTTGATTAAATCGATACTGTTCTTACTGTCACAGAAAGTAGAAGAAATTAATTGCTTTATTGTCAGAGTATCTATTACATATTGAACATGGTGTGTGACTGCAACCTTCTATCTGGAGTTTGCCTGTAGATGGTGCTCCGAGGATCAGCTCATGTGACTCATTAAGTTAAATGTTAGTTCCATAATGTACGTGACAGGCTCCTACGAATCCCTTCTAGCACATTGACATTAAAATTGGCATGTTTAATGTCAAACTTCTAAGCTTTGCAATAAGATTGTTATAACATGCTAGAAGAAAAGCTGCTGCTTCTCAGGCAAAGCTGGAGAACACAGTGGAAGAAATGATTCTTTTGTTGAGCGTAATAAATTCAGAATGAACAAATTGAACTCCATTTCTGGAATCTGGTTCCATTAACATCAATGCAACTGTAGCTCAGAAGTAAAGTTCAACATGTCATAATTACTATATCAGATGCCTCAAGCATACAACAGAGAATAAATTTCCACACTGATGAATTTTCATTTCAGTATCAGGTTTACTGGGAACATGGCACTACTTGACATAAAATTTATTTATTTATTTTCTTAAGTGAGGTAAGTCACTAAACAGTCTCTTTTGACCCAATGAACCACACCATCTAGGAACCCAACTATTTAACCCTAGCTTAATCACAGGACAATTTGCAATGATCAATTAATCTACTAACCAGCATGTTTCTGGAATGCGGGAGGAAACCAGAACACCCGGAGGAAACTCATGCATTTACAAGGAAGAACGTACAAACGCCTTAGAGACTGCATCAGAATTGATCTCCAAGCTCCAATGCTTGAACTGTGATAGTGTCGTTCTAACGGCTATGCTACCATAGCAACCTGTTGAGGCCCTGTTGGAGGATCTCAGCCTGAAATGACATCTGTTTATTCCCCTCCATAGATACTGCCTGACCTACTGAGTTCCTTCAGCATCTTGTGTGTTAACATGAAGTTAATTCCTCTAGTTCATTTTCTTAGAAGTGTACTGAGTAGTAGCAAGTTGTCCTTCACAACTGGCGGGAAAGGTAGACTGAATTTATAATGATGGTGATGTGTGTTTAAAGCAAATTGTTTCATTAATAAAACTTGCAGTCAACTGAATAGATCTTAGTGCTAACACCAATATGGTATTGGTATTGATTTGCATTATCAAAAGAACCAAGGAAAAGCGAAAAGCTTGTCTTACATACTTTTAACACAGACCAAATCATTACATCGTGCGCTGATCTAGAAAAAGATTAAACAATAACAAAGCAGAATAATGTGTAAAACCTATCAAAGGAATGCAGTGCAGGTAAACAATAAATAGGTCATATTGAAGTAGATCGTAAGGCCATGTTTTAATCTTATCATAAAAGGCATCTATTCAAGAGCCTTGATAACAATGGGATAGAAGCTGTCCTTAATCCTGGCGGTATGTGCTTTCAGGCTTTTGTACCTATTCCTCAATGAGAAGAAAGAATGTCTATAGTTGATGGGGCTTTGATTATGCTGTCTGCTTTACTGAGGCAGTGACGAGTATAGACAGTGTCCACAGAGAAGAGGCTGGTTCTAGGCAAGACGAGGCGAGATGGTGTCTGCCTACTGATCAACACTGGCTGGTGCTCGGACACAGTGGCACTGACAAGCTCCTGCAGCCCGAAGCTGGAGCACCTGTCGGTGAAGTGTCGTCCCTACTATCTGTCAAGGGAATTCACCTCGGCCATACTGACAGCGGTCTACATTTCCCCCCCAGGCAGACGTGGAGTGTGCTCTGAACATACTGTATGCCAACATCAGTGAACTTGAGACCAGGTATCCGGAGGCTTTGCTCATTACAGCTGGGGACTTTAACCAGGCCAACATCAGAAAGGCGCTGCCAAAGTTATACCAACATGTCTCCTGCCCCACTAGAGGCCCGAATATACTTGACCACTGCTACACGGCAGTCAAGGTTGCCTACCGTTCCGTCCCACAACCTCACTTCGGAAAATCGGACCATCAGCCCGTACTCCTCCTCCCGGCTTACAAACAGAAACTGAAGCGGGAGGTCACGGTGTCAAAAGTAGTGTCGCGTTGGACGGAGGGAACGGATGAGGTCCTCTGTGACTGCTTTGAATCGGTGGACTGGTTAGTATTCAAGGACTCAACAGCTAACCTCGATGAGTATGCCTCAGCTGTCATGCACTTTATTTGGAAATGCACGGAGGACTGTGTGTTTCGCAAGACGATCCGGGTATTCCCTAACCGGAAACCTTGGATGAATTATGAGGTCAATTCCCTTTTAAAGGCTAGAGCTGCGGCTTTTAGGTCCGGGGATACCAGTCGCTACACGGAATGCAGGCGTGAATTCCGGAGAGCCATTAAGGGTGCCAAGAGGCAATATCAAGCCAAGTTGGAAGCCAAGGCTAACCAAAGGGATGCCAGTAGACTATGGCAGGGTCTAAATTAGATCACTGGGTGCAAAGAAAAGGCTGGGAATATCAATAACTGTGGCGCTTCTCTTCCTGACGAACTTAACGTATTCTACGCAAGATTCGAACAGAAGAGGAGCATCCCGCTCCCTCCGGATGAACTGGACCTGGTGGCATCGAGATTCATCATCATCAAGGAGGACGTTAGAAGGGCCTTCCTGAAGATAAATCCAAGGTAGGCGACGGGCCCAAATGGCGTCCCAGGACGGGTTCTCCGGGCCTGTGCAAGCGAGCTAGGTGGAGTGTTTGCTGACATCTTCAGCTGCTCCCTGCTTCAGTCTAAGATCCCCTCGTCTTTTAAGAAGGCAACGATAATCCCAGTGCTGAAGAACAGCAAGGTGGCATGCCTGAATGACTATCGACCTGTGGCTCTGACATCAATTGCTATGAAGTGTTTCGAGAGATTGGTTATGGCACACATCAACTTCAGCCTACCGGTCAACCTCGACACTTTGCAATTCACCTACCGGAGCAACAGGTCAACAGCAGGTGCCATCTTTCTGGCCCTACGTTCCTCCTTAGAACACCTGGAGAATAAAGACGCATACGTAAGGCTCCTTTTCATTGACTACAGCTCTGCCTTTAATACCATCATTCCAAATAGACTGATTCCTAAGCTCCAGAACCTGGGCCTTAGCACTCAGATCTGCAGCTGGATCTTCAACTTCCTCACAGACAGGACCCAGGCTGTAAAAACAAGGGACAAGCTCTCCTCTACAATCACTCTGAGCACCGGTGCCCCACAAGGCTGTGTACTCAGTCCCCTGCTGTACTCACTGTACACCCATGATTGTGTAGCCAAGTTTCCATCAAAATCAATATATAAGTTTGCTGATGACACAACAATTGTAGGCCGTATCTCCGGTAATGATGAGTTTGAGTACAGAGAGGAAATTAAGAACCAGGTGGCATGGTGCAAAGATGATAACCTATCCCTCAACGTCAGCAAGACAAAGGAAATGGTTGTTGACTTCAGAAGGAGTAGCGGACTGCACGACCCAATTTACATCGGTGGTGTGCAAGTGGAACAGGTCAAAAGCTTTAAGTTCCTCGGGGTCAATATCACAAATGACCTGATTTGGTCCAACCAAGCAGAGTTCACTGCCAAGAAGGCCCACTAGCGTCTTTACTTCCTGAGAAAACTGAAGAAATTCGGCCTGTCCCCTAAAGCCCTCATTCTTCTAGGATGCATCACAACCTGGTATGGAAGTTGTCCTGTCCAAGACCGAAAGAAGCTGCAGAAGATCGTGAAAATGGTGCAGCACATCACACAAACCAATCTTCCGTCCATGGACTCACTTTAGACCACATGCTGTCGGAGCAGTGCTGCCAGGATAATCAAGGACATGACCCACCCAGCCAACACACTCTTCATCCCTCTTCCCTCCGGGAGAAGGCTCAGGAGCTTGAAGACTCATACAGCCAGATTTGGGAACAGCTTCTTTCCAACTGTGATAGGACTGCTGAACGGATCCTGACCCGGATCTGGGCCGTACCCTCCAAATATCTGGATCTGCCTCTCGGATTTTTTTACACTACCTTACTTTTCATTTTTCTATTTTCTATTTATGATTTATAATTGAAATTTTTAATATTTACTAATTTTAACTATTTTTAATATTTAATATTTGTAATTCAGGAGTGTGAAGCGCAGAATCAAATATCACTGTGATAATTGTATGTTCTAGTACCAACTGTCTGGCGACAATAAAGTATAAAGTATAAAGGTAGATGGGACTAAGCAGAAGACCAGGCCAGCATGGTCTTGATGGGCAGAAAGTCTTGCTTCTGTGTTCTAGTGCTCTACAATTCTATGATTCTATCCGAGGTACTTTGCTTTAGCATCAAAACTGAAATCAACAACGCATATACGGAACTTGTCCACAAGTGGTCAAAGCCATCAGATATTTTCTGCTATTCAACAGCCCTGGTGTTTAGGATACGAGATCAGGAAATTGGAGCTCCGCTATCAGGAGGAGGGAGGGGAGGGAGAAGGGATCATCGACTCAGGCCTAAGAGGCCAGCGTCGGGCATCTTCGTGCCTTACAAGGCGCGGAACGAAAGACCGTGTGGCACGCCACTCCTCACACAGACATAGAGCAATGTGTGGTTCAGTGCCTTGCTCAAGGACACAACACGTTGCCTCAGCTAAGCCTCGAACTGGCGACATTCAGATCACTAGATGAACGCTTTAACTACTTAGCCACGTGCCCACTATAGAAGATGAAGGAATGACAGCAAAGCAGGAAACATTCAGCAGGTCAGGCAGCATCTCTGGAAACAGAAATAGAGCATAAAACATATGTGCAGAATTAGGCCACTTGGCCCATCTAGAGTGTTCTGTCATTGAATCATAAGACCGTAAGATTTATTATCCCTCTCAACCCCATTCCCCTGCCAGCTCCTTTGATACCCTTACTAATCAAGAACCCATCAATCGCTACTTTAAACATACTCTATGGACTTGACCTCCACAGAAGCCTGTACAATAATTTCCACAGGTCCACCCTCTTCTGGCTGAAGAAATTCCTCGTCATCAAGGTTCTAAAGGGACATCCTCACATTCTGAGGCTGTGTCCTCTGGTCATAAACTCTCCCATCTTCTTCACGTTCACTCTATCTAGGCCTTTCAATATTTAGTGGGCTTCAATGATATCCCCTCCAACATCATCTTAGAAACTTCAGTGAGTTCAGTCCCAGAACAGAACCATCAAACACTCCTCATATGTTAACCCTTTTATTGCTGGGATTGTTCTCGTGAACCTCCTGAGTCCAGGCCTTTGCTGCAACCAAGAAAGCTAGAAAACATGTTACAGTGTTAGAGTCATAGAGAAGTACAGCACAGAAACAGTTCCTTTGACCCATCTAGTCTATGCCAAATGCATTTTAATTGCCTACTCCCATCAACCTGCACTGGGACCATAGCTCTTCATATCGCTACTATCCATGTACCCATCCAAACATCTCTTAATTCTCTTAATAGCAATTTGGCAAGCTTTATTGGACTGAATAGCCTGTTTTTTGTAAAAATCTTTCTTATGTTTTAATGTTAAATGTTGAAATTGACCTCACATGGGCCACTTAAATTGGAAGCTCACATGATCCTCTGAGTGAGAGTTTCCCCTCATATTCCCCTTAAACTTCTCACCTTTCTCCCTTAATCCATAACCTCTGGTTGTATTCACCCAATCTCAGTGGAAAAAGCCTGAATGCATTTACCGTCTATACCCCTCATAACTTCAAAGTTAGTGTTGTGTAGGGGGAAGATTGGATGAGATAAAGATAATATCTTTGACATGGTCAAACCAAGGTTGTCATGGAGATGAATTTTGGTTGTTCTCTGATTACTTTACCACACAAATGTCCTTTATTCCATCTATCCCTCCTGCAACCCAGACTAGCTTGTTATTATTTCTACAGATACTGCTTGACTTATTGAATGTTTCCAGCAATGTTCAATTCTATTTCAAAATTCCAGTCACCACCCTTTTTTTTAATTTTCAGTAGTATTGTTATTGATTTTAACATTTGTCACAAATACCAAAATTTTGTTTGCATTCCATCCAGATCATTCCAGGTATGTACACTGAGTTTATCAAATGAAAACAGAATGCAGGATATTCCGTCGCTTTTGCAGAGAATGTGTATTGCAGGTAAACACATAAAGTGCAGGTTCCATTTTAACACTTAAGATAAGTTTGGATAAGTACATAGATGGGAGGAGTATGGAGGGCAATGGGATTCGGCATAATCGGTAGGCCAAAGAGCCTTTTTCTGTGCTGTTATGCTCTATGTCTCTCAATTTGGAGCAGCTTATTAACTTTCATTTTCACAAAATGCTGGAAGAGTTCAGCAAATTTGGCAGCATCAGCAGAGAGAAAGAGACATTTAATGTTTCAGTTTGAGGCCCTTCATTAGGACTTTCTTCAAGAGCTGAAGTAGGGTCTCATTTTGAAGCATTTCCCTCCTTAGAATACTGCCTCTCCCATGGAGTTCCTCTAGCGTTTTGTGTGAATGAAATTTAATAGAAGTTTAGGTCAAGAAGGGCAAAATATCTTAGGGGCCCTTGCAACAGTAACAACAATTACATGGGTAAGTGTGTTGATGTTTTATTGATAATTGTACAACCTTCCAGGTAGTTGCTGACAGGTCAGCTGAGATCAAAGGGAAGCTCTGTCATCTGTGATGCAGAAGGTCATGGGTCTTAGCACTTACTCTAAAGGCTGGAGCACAAAACCCAGTTCATTTCTCCCAGTGGAGAATTGCAAGAAGAATACAGAGCTTGATGTTCCTACTTTTCAATAAGATATTAAACCGAGGTCTCATTTACCCTCTAAAGTGAGTGCATAAGCTTCATTGCACAATTCACATTTCACTTTGAATGGAGGGTTGTAGCTATCAGGAGGGATTTGATAGGCTGGGTTTATTCTCTCCGGAATGGAGGAAGATGAGGCTGTTACTTTACAGACATTTCTGCAATTATGAACAGCATAAAGACATATTAATTTTACTGTTCACATGTATATCAAAACATAATGTGAAATGCACCATTTGTGTTAATGACCACAGTCCTGATATGTGCTGGGGGCAACCCACACGAGTCTCCATGCTTCTGACACCAACATAACATGCCCACAATTTACCAGCCCATACTAATCCAAGCACCTTCTAGTACAGGTCTTTCTCATGGACTGAGAATGGGGAGGGGGCATGGAGAGGAGAATCATGGTTGGAATATGGGAGGAAACTTCTGGGAGGAGCTTAGGCGGATTAATGGCGCCTAATGGCAACTCCTTTGCTTACATCTTCAGAAATAGCTCTATTTCCATCTTTAATATCTCCATTTTTCCCTTTCGGGGTTCTTTTGAAGACTCAGACCTGGAGTTACACACTGACTACGGTTCTTTGCAGAAATGGGACCCACTCTCGGGGTTTCATGAATGGACATTGTTTGGCATGCCAAGGGCTTGGCCTAAGAGCTTCACTCGCCTTCAAAGGGCCAAAATTTCATAGCTCTGGAGACAGGCAGATCAAAGCTCGGTGTCACGGCAGGAGATCAGTGTGTCGTCAGGGGAGTCAGAAGCTTTACGGCTGTGTGCCCAGAGACCCAAGATCTTTGGGCACAGAACTTGGAAAGAGCGAGGCAATAGACTTTTAATATCATAAACCAGCGAGTTGTTTGTTATGTCTTTCCTCTCGCTGTTAAATGGGACTCTTATTAGGGAGAGAGAGAGCCTGTGGTTTGTCGAATACCAGGTAAACAAGCAGTCTTTGGTGTAACTGCAAGTCTGTGTCTTTGCTGTTGCTTTGCTCACGCTTGATTGCTCAGTGGCGGGTGCCAATTTTTTTTTGCCGTGGGGGAGAAGGGATTGTTGCTTGCTGCTGCTTACACGTGGGAGGGAGAGGAGCTGGGGGGTACTTTGGGATTCTAACATTTAACTGTCATTCATTCTTTGGGGGCACTCCTCTGTTTCCGTGGATGGTTGCAAAGAAAAAGCATTTCAGGATGTACACTGTGCATTGTATACATTTCTCTGAAATTAAATGTATCTTCGAAACCTTTGAAACTAGAGGAAATCCACTTGGTGACAAGGAGCATGTACAGAACTGTGAAAAAGTCTAAGGTGTATATATATATACACACACACACACACACGAGGGGTGATTGATAAGTTTGTGGCTTGAGGTAGAAGGAGATGAATTATATAGTTCTCGTTACATGCACATGTAGTTCAACGCTTTGAGTGATTATGCAGAAAGTTTGAAGTTAATAACTCATCAGTTAATAACTCATCAGGGGTGATTGATAAGTTTGTGGCCTAAGGTAGAAGTAGGTGAGTTATTAACTTCAAACTTTCTGCATAATCACTCAAAGAGTTGATCTGCACGTGTATGTAACAAGAGATGTATAACTCATCTCCTTCTACCTTAGGCCACAATCTTATCAATCACCCCTTTTCTCTGTGTGTGTGTGTGTGTGTGTGTGTGTGTGTGTGTGTACAGTATACATATAGTTAGGGTACCTAAGACTTTTAACCCAGTACTGTATTTGACAACACGGAACTGAGAGCGAGTTTGTAAATCTGGCGGCAGAAAAGGACATTGGGAATGGTGAGGGTGGAGATCTGTGGGAGGGGAGGCAAAGAAGTGCTGGGATGGGGGAGGGGTGGATGGTCAGGCACAGACACACCAACCCTGAGACACCAAGAAAGGTCATTGATTCCAAACAATTGTCTTATAGATCATTACAGAATGTCTATCTGGTGCTTCCATCTCCCTTCCCCTTTCCCCCCATCCCACTCTCAGTTCACAATAAAGACTCTGAATAGAGAGTGGTTTATCATCATTCACATATGTCATGAAATTTGTATATTTTTGTGACAATAATTCATAAAATTACTACAGTACTGTGCAAAAGTCATAGGCACCCCAGCTATATATATGTGCCTAGGAATTCTGTACAGTTATGTACAGACTCCTTATAGATGTCAAGGGAACTGAACCTGATTGCTGACGCTGTAAAATATGTGCTAACTGCTATGCTATCACACAACTCCTAAGATAAGATGCCAAGGATTAAACTTGAGTCTTCATATATACAAAACATGAGAGAATATGATAAATAGGATGGGCAGTTTTACTCAGTGTAGGGGAGTCTAGAACAAGAGGCCACAGGTTTAAGCTGTCAGGGGAGAAATTTAATGGAGAACTAAGGGGCATCCATCATTAAGGACCTGCACCTCCCAAACAAGCCCTCTTCTCATTGCTACCATCAGGAAGGAGGTACAGAAGCCTGAAGGTACCCGCTCAACGACTCGGGACAGCTTCCTCCCTTCTGCCATCCGATTTCTGAATGGACATTGAACCCATTTCATATTTTTGCACTACCTATTTAATTTAACTATTTAATATACATACCTACTGTAATTCACAGTTTCCTTTTTCTTTCTGTTATGTATTGAATTGTACTGCTGCTGCTAAGTTAACCAATGTCACGACACATGCTGGTGGTATAAAACCTGATTCTGATTTTTCTAGATTGAGTGCGGTGGTTATCTGGAGGTGGTGGAGGCAGGTACCTGTGCAACATTTAAAATGCATGAGCAAAGGCAGAGAGGGAGAATAGCCTAATGTAGGGAAATGGGTTTAGATAAAAATTCATCACAGTGAGCGAGGATGATGCGGATTGAAAACTCCCATGTCTGTGCTGTGCGGTTCTATTCTGAGGTAATGAAGAGGAATTATTCACAGTGCCTTCTACATTGCTTATAGCTCAATCAGCATGACTAAAACAACAAATTATTTGGTGAGTCATAATACTGTTTGCAAGCTCTTACTATGTGCTAAACCTTGCCCTTATATCCCACTTTATATCACAACTGTCTCAAAATAACTTAATTGCCTGCACGGTGTTTTGAAATGTCCTCTCTTGGGAAAGTTAATTCAGCTTTCATCAAAACCTGTGCTGAGCTAAAGTGATTTACCTGAAAAAAAAAACAAAGCAGTGTAATATAATTAAACAGATTATTGATTGTTTGGTGGTTGTATGAATGGTGTCACAGCAAGTAAAACAGAAATGAATTAAGTTGAATAACTTTCTAATATTCATTTCTCCTATGTTTTTGATCTAATCACATGAGCCAAATGGATTTCTTGAATCTTCTTTTCAAATCTTTCAATTCCAAGGCATTTTCCAGCTGACTTCAAAATGATTAGATCATCTGCTGTTAAAATCCTCCTGCTTCCCTTTCATCTTTACTTACTTACTGCCTGTTATGCTGCTGGCATTTAGGGCAGCAGTGAAGTTCCTCCAACTTTGGCAGCGCTCAAGGCTTCCCTCATCATACCAGTAGCTTCCTCTCAATTTTCACTTCCGTCAGTCAAGAAAATCCCTGGTGGAGACTTGGGAATAGCACTACACTCAGCTGTAGAAGGATCTTCATTGCTGTTTCCATAACAATTTTGTTTCGCTGGTAAGGGTTGCTAGCCCTGAGCTGCAACCCCCGAACCTGGAGGACTGGTGGACCAGGAGTCTAGCCTCTACCCTTCAACCTGTTTGCCATGGGTGACCCTACCAAGAGCTAAAACACCAAGCCCTGACTCCAGCCAACATAGCTCTCAGGGGCATTGAGAAATGCAAGCCTCCAAACCACAACAAGGTTGTGGTTCTCTTGAAGGCCTTTCATCTCTACACTATCCTTACTCTCTCAGGCCCAGTCCATCAAGAGTAAAACTCTCCCCATCCCTGAGCACAACTACATGAAGTGTTGTCGCAGGGAAGCAGCATCCATCATTGGTGACTGCCACCACCCAGATCATGCTCTCTTCTCGTAGCTGCCGTCAAAAAGAAAGTACAAGAGCCTCAGAACACACACCATTGTGTTCAGAAACAGTTATTACCCCTCAACCATCAGGTTCTAGCACCAAAGTGGATAATTTCACTCAACTTCACTTGCTCCATCATTGAAATGTTCCCATAACCAATGGATTCACTTTCAAGAACTCTTCATCACATGTTCTCAATATTAATTGCATATTTATTTATTATTTTTTTTGTGCTTTCACAGTTTGTTGTCTTTTGCACACTGGTTGAAGACCCAAATTGCTGCAGTTTTTCATTATTCTATTATGGTTATTATTCTATTAACCTATCCCTCAACGTCAGCAAGACGAAGGAATTGGTTGTTGACTTCAGAAGGAGTAGCGGACCGCATGACCCAATTTACATCGGTGGAGCGCAAGTGGAACAGGTCAAAAGCTTGAAGTTCCTCGGGGTCAATATCACAAATTACCTGACTTGGTCCAACCAAGCAGAGTTCACTGCCAAGAAGGCCCACCATCACCTTTACTTCCTGAGAAATCTAAAGAAACTTGGCCTGCCCCTAAAATCCTCACTAGTTTTTATAGATGCACCGTAGAAAGCATTCTTCTAGGGTACATCACAACCTGGTATGGAAGTTGTCCTGTTCAAGACCGGAAGAAGCTGCAGAAGATCGTGAACACGGCGCAGCACATCACACAAACCAATCTTCCGTCATGGACTCACCTTACACCGCACACTGTCAGAGCAGTGCTGCCAGGATAATCAAGGACATGACCCACCCAGCCAACATACTTTTCGTCCCTCTTCCCTCCAGGAGAAGATTTAGGAGCTTGAAGACTCATACAGCCAGATTTGAGAACAGCTTCTTTCCAACTGTGATAAGACTGCTGAACGGATCCTGACCCGGATCTGGGCCGTAACCTCCAAATATCCGGACCTGCCTCTCGGTTTTTTTGCACTACCTTACTTCCCATTTTTCTATTTTCTATTTATGATTTATATATTTTTAATATTTACTAATTTTTATTTTTAATATTTAATATTTGTAATCCAGGGAGTGTGAAGCACAGAATCAAATATCGCTGTGATGCTTGTACGTTCTAGTACCAATTGTTTGGTGACAATAAAGTATAAAGTATAAAGTATTATGGATTTATTGAGTATCTACACAAGAAAATTAATCTCTGGGTTGTTAATGGTGACATATATGTACTTCGATAATAAATTTACTTTGAATTTGTATTTAATTAATCCAAACTATAACATTCTATCATTCGCTATGCATCTCTCACTCAAAATCTCTGCTCACCAACATGTGGTGCCCCCTGTCCAGTTCATTTTACAAACCTCATTCTCTTGTCTGAAGTCTCCATTCATCAATAATTTCCTGGAACATGCTAACCTTTCATCTTCTCTTTGCTACTTCCATTCCAGCCTCGGGAACATCCAGTATTTAATTGTTCCATCAATAATTACCATACCTTCAACTACCAAGGCCTAAGGATCTAATTCCCATGCTGACTCCTGCCAGTCTCTTTTGCCCTCACTTCACTTCTTGAACCAATCTTTTGATCACTTGTCTTAATTTATTTTAAACACAAGAGATTCTGCAAATGCTGGATTTATTTTAATAGATGTCTTTTAAAATGGCTTTTGCGCCAGAAGTGGATCAAGCTATTCTGCTGTTATCAGACTCTTGAACAGATGAATTCTTGATCTCTTAATCTATCTCATTGTGGCCCTGTACTTTATTTGTCATCCAACCCTGCATTCTCTCCACTAATGCAAAATTACACTCAGAGGCTATTTTATTGTGTTACACAGATCATCTCTCAATAATATTGATCAATTAGGCACGAAGAGTATTTGTTTTCCTGACCACTATGTTTATTGTTTCAACTAACAAACATGTGAATTTACAAACTAACGGACTATGTACACACCCACTAGGTTTCACTGACCCTCCATGAGCAGTTAAAGAATAGAAAAGTTAATACCCCGTAAAGGAATGTGTGCTGACCAGTTCCTTGTGGTCCTGATGTAATCTCCATGTGTCTGATGTGGGGTCTATTGGCTATTCATCAATGGAACTGGGTTAGGAAACTCACTGCACAACTTTAAATTAATTGAAACTCATACTTTATTATTTCTGCGCAAACAACAATGTAACTATGTTGACCCCAGGCCAACAACTTAGAACATGAATTCTAATGTTCCCTCTGTACCAATATTCACTCAGATCAATTTTCCAAAATATAGCACTGAAATAGGGGATCTCACGTTGGCCGGACGATTGATCCTTTCTGTTTCCAGCCCCTGGCACGGGGGTTCTTCCTTGCAATGGTGGATCTCTGGAGAGAGTTATCGCTGTTTCGTATTTGAAGCTCCTGACTCTTATAGTGTTCCTCATCAGTTCAACTGATACATCTCCATCCTATTGGCTCAGGTTCAGGGCTATAACCAGCATTATTATATGGTTTCTGCCTCCCCAGCCAAACTAGGTGACCCAGACATTGAGTCTAACGAGATTACTGATGTCTTCTCCAGCAACCCTGCCACTTTACGGAATAAATACTCATCTGAGAATGGTCTCAGGTTTAGCAGGTCATTAGCTGAAACTCCTTGAGTCCACATTCAATTGCTCTGATTAAACTATCCCAGTGCAAGAATCAGTCTTCTATCAATTCACAAGATGGAGTCACAGAGCAGCTTCACAAAATGGCAGCCTCCACCCTCTTCAAGCACATGGTAAGAACAAAAACAATTAGTTCCTCTGCTTTCACTGTCCTTGTCAAATTTGAGTTCGATGTTTACTTACATATTTTAATTCTGCCATGGTCAACCGAGACCTCCACATCCACAATGGTTGGTCTCCAGAGCAGTCACTGCCTGTGCTCCCAAAATCCTCAATTCTTATTCTTTTCCTTATTGGATCAATCTATGATGTTTCAATTTCATCAGCTCAATCTCTGTGTTGTTCTCTCATCGGATGTAGCCCGAGGCTATGGCTCTCCCTTCAGCCTTGTGGCATAGGTAATGTATTTTGTTCTGTCAAACTTAGACTGGCTCAAAACAGTCTAACCAGGACAGTCAAACACTGGGTCCAGATGACCAGATCACAGGCTATACCTTCTGCAAAGCTGCTATTTTACACAATAAACAGCTTCTTATCTTAGAATGATCTCAGGTTTAGTAGTTCATTAGCAGAAACACCATGTGTCCACATTCAACTGCTCTGATTAAGTTATCCCAGAGCAAGAATCAGTTCACCAAACAACTCACAAAATGGCAGCTACAAGGACAGTTTCACAAAATGACCACCTTCATTCCTGCAACCACATGGTAGGGACAAAGAGAGGTCAGACTGGTTCAAGCTAACAGGGAGGCGACAGTAAATCAAATAATCATGTGTTACAACAGTGGTGTGCAGAAGGGCATCTCTGATGGTACAACACATCAAACTTTGAAGTAGATGGGTTACAGCACCAAGAGACCACAAACACACACTTAGTGGCCACTTTATTAAGTGCAGGAGATCCCGAGTAAAGTGGCCATTGAGTGTATATTCAACGTTATTTTCTCCTTTCCACCTTTATATATTTATGTATGGCATGACCTGCCAAGATGGCACACAGCAGGAAGCTTTTCACTGTATCTCAGTACATGTGACAATATTAAACCAATTGTAACTAATAAGATTCTGAACATCACCCTGTTGCATTTGCTGCATAAATGTGCATTAGTATTCCTTCTTCCTTCATAGTTGCTCTCTTATATTTTAAGCTACTGTTAAAAATATTCCTTGCACCTTTGCATTGTATACCAGTGATAACCCTATATTTACCACCTCTTGAAAGAAATTAACAACCAAGGCAAATAATCTTCCATTGCTTAACCCAGGGAAGGTATGCAGTTGACATTGTAGCATAGCGGATAGCATAGCACTTCACAGTGCCTGCTGCAAGATGAGGGTTCAATTCCCTCTATTGTCTGGAAACAGTATATATATTCTCCTGGTGACTACATGGGTTTTCTCCCTCATTCCAAAAAATATTCAAGTTTGGGTTAATAAATTTTGGGCATGCTCTATTGCTGCTGGAAACATGACAACATATGTGGGCTGCCTCCAGCACATCCTCAATCTGTGTCGGCCATTGACACAAACAATGTATTTCATGGTATGTCTTGATATTTCAATGTATTTTTGATAAATAAAGCTAACCTTGAAGCTTTAATCTTTAAAGAGTAAATATAATGTGTTTGATTCCCTTCCCTTAATTCGCATCCAATGTATTTTCTCTCCTTTATCTTTATGTAAAGCACCTGCAATTTTCTCCAAGATAAGTAACTTGATGACAAAAGAAGAGGTCTTACTAAGCTTCAGATGGAAGATCGAACACACAGCAGTGGTAGCTGAATGGTCTCATGAGAGTAAATAATGGAAGATTAATCCTACAACTAATATTATTCAACATAACTCAATACATTTGGGAGAGGATGCTTACAAATTGTTGAGTAAGTTGGATAAAGTGTGTTATCTGGAAGATGATGCCAATGCCAGAGAATATGTAATAGCCCATGAAAACAAAATAAACTGCTAATGCTGTGAATCTGAAAACAAAATAAAAAATCCTAGAACTACTGAGCAGATATACAGCAACTTAAAAGTAATTTTCTTTCTCCCTTTCTCAATTATGATGACAGGCATTCCAACTGGAATACCATCTCTGCTTCTCTTTCCACAGATGCTGCCTGACCTGTTGAGTACTTCCTGCATATCTGCATTTTTCTTTTCAAATTTAATGGTTGCAGGATTTGCCGAAGCAATATGCATGGAGAATGGTTATGACTTTGTACGAATCTGCCATCAAATCACATTTAGAAAAGGAGTTCATCACTCGAGGGATGATTTGCATTATTCCTCGATTAGCTGTGGAAACATAACATTTTATCCCAAACCTTACAAAGAATTTCCCGAAGCCACTGATTAATACACAGAATTCATCAGAAAGAAAAACAAGTCTTCAAGATAGCTGAGAAAGAGAACAATTAAAAATGTGGTGTTTTTATCTTTTAGCTTTAAATCATGGCAGAATTAAACAAGTGTACTGGTTTACATGTTTATTCTGTTTACTTTTGCACTCTATATACCTCAACTTTGTTTCTCTCTCTTTATTTCCCTCTCTATAAAAAGAAAAGGTGAGCTTTATTTGTCAGATGTACATCAAAGCTTACAGTAAAATATGTTGTTTAACACAGTTTAAGGATCGTGCTGAGCACAGCCACATGTCGCCATGCTTCCCGTGCCAATATAGCAAGCTCACAACTCACTAATCATAACCATATATCTTTAGAATGTGTCAGGAATCCCATGTGGTCACAGAGAAAATGTATAAACTCCAAACAGACAGCAGCAGGACATGTGACAATTATCAATTCATTCATCGACAAAAATCTCAGCCTGAGCACACACCCCTCAGCATCAGCGGCTCCACAGTGGAGAGAGCGAAAAACATCAAGTTCCTTGGGGTGCAGATCTCAGACAATCTCACTTGATCCAGGAACACCACTGGGATTGTGAAACGGGCCCAGCAGAGATTGCATTTTCTGAGGAAGCTTAAACAAGCATCACTCCCCACTAACATCTTAACTACCTTCTACAGAGGCGTGGTTGAGAGTGTGCTGACCTTTTGCATCACAACCTGGTACTCCAGCTGCAGTGCTGTCGACAAAAAAGCCTTGCAGAGGGTGGTTAGGGGAGCAGAGAAGGTTATTGGGGTCTCCCTACCTTCTGTCCAAGACCTCTTTCAGAGTCGATGCCTCCAGAAGACACGGTACATCATTAAAGACCCCTCACACCCTCTCCATGAACGGTTTGTTCTTTTGCCATCAGGCAAATGTTACAGGAGCATCAAAACTAAAACCACAAGGCTACTAAACAGCTTCCTCCCACAGGCAGTCAGACTGCTAAATAGCTGCTCCACCTGACTTTGCTTTGGACACTTTTAACTTGCACTGGACACTTATAACTGACTTTAACTGACATGTGGCTGTTGTGTTTTACTATTTATTGCTATGTTTATTATTTAGTCTTGCATTTGTTATGTTATGATTGCACTGCCCCTGAGAAACGCTGTCTCATTCTGCCCTGCGGAGCTGATGTACGGTTAGAATGACAATAAAGTTTTTTGAATCTTGAATCTTTGAATCTCCTATCTCTTAGTCCTTTCTTTGTTTCTCTTCAATCTTAGGGGTTAAAGAGACACCCACAGAGTATTATAGACCCATTCCAATTCTAATACTAATATGAAACTGCAGCATATTTCTTAACAAATATGTAATTGCTGAATTGCAACTGGTTTTTGCAGAGGGTAATAAATATATGGAATTTTCTTGTCAGGGAAACAGTAGAGGCTACCTCATTAAATACTGTGGATTCTGGTTAATTGGGCCATCAGGGCAGCCACTTTTTTGGGATAATTCTTGAAGGACAAAAACAAATTGAGAAAATAGCTGGGATTTCCTTTGTTTATTTGGGACATTATACAGCCTAATTGGGACAGGAGACTGTTGCTGAATAGTTTCAAAATAGTGTCAGCCATGTGCACCTACACAGTTGTTAGACACTCTACCATGTTTAGAGAAAACAGTTTTTAATTAGCATCATTTTATGTGTTTGTGTTCAAAAATCAGCGATATTTGTCACAAATAGTTGGTAAGAAATAAGCAACAAGACAATGCAGAACTGTTCTGCTCACTGCGTTTTCAAACATTCAGGCTTGGAGATGCCAGAAATGGCTGAGAGTGAAAATGAAACAATTTCACTACTTCATCAAGTTGGAAACTACAAAGAATTTGAAGATACTGACAACCATCTTGAATGATACAATGAAAATGAAGTTTTGGAGGATTCAATCGTCAAAAGCATTGTATGCACGGGATCATAGTAAGCTGCAAAGAGTTTTGAAATTAGTCAGCCCCATCATGGGTACTAGCCTCCACAGTATCCAAAGTACCTTCAACGAGAAAAGCAGGTTCCATCATCAAGGGTATGCCCTCTTCTCATTATTACCATCAGGAAAGAGGTACAGAAGTCTAAAGGCACACACTCAGCAATTCAGGAATACCTTCTTCCCCTCTGCCATCTGATTTTTAAAATGGACATTGAACCCACAACACTACCTCACTACATTTTTAAAAGTTTTGCTTTTTCCAATACTTATTTTAATTCAACTATTTAATATACATATAAAAACATTCTGATGTTTTCTGTTTATTTATTATGTATTGCATTTTACTGCTGCCACAAAGTTAACAAATTTCACAACATATACCAGAAATATTAAACCCGACTCTGATTCTGATGAAGGCAGTCCACTATCTGTATTAGGTGTCTGAGCTGATTTTATTCCTTTAAAGCCAATCAAAAGCACAAAGCAGCATTCATTGGATGAATTCCTCTGTGGATAACTATTAGGAACTAATACAACATTTTATAGAACTGTAGTAATATTGTTAGTGTTCTAATTTGTTCTGTCTTTATTTAAATACATCAGTTAAATACATCAGTTAAAAGGTGATTAGTCTTTTTTATACCTCTTTAACTATTTCCATGAAACTTCAGTTAATTGGGCCAAAATGTACTGGTCCCAGTGTGCCCCAATTAACTGGAATCCACTATATACAGTATACCTAAAGTGTTCCTATTACCTATGGACTCACTTTGAAGAACCCTTCATCTCATGTTCTTGATAATTATTGCTTATTTATTTATCTGTTATTATTTCTTTTCTTTTTAGTTTGTTGCCTTTTGTACATTGCTGTTTGTCCATCTTGTTGGGTCCATTGTGTTTCTTTGCATTTACTGTGGATGCCTACAAGGAAAGGACTCTCTTGTTTGTATATGGTGACATATAATATGTATTCTTGTCATAAATTCACTTTGACCCTTTGAACTACTTGAGTACCTGGAGGAAACCCACACATCACAGGGAGAATGTACAAACTCCTTATAGATGGTGGTAGGAATCGAACTCCAATCTTACAGCCAGCCCTGTAGAGCAATGCATTAACCACTAAGCTATCGTGCTGTCCAGCTGAGGCCACGATATATGGAATGGCAGAGGAGTTTTGATGGGCCAGGTGCCTACACCTGCTCTTATTATTATTATTATTATGATCTTATGTTCATAAACAGCCAATATTCTGAACCATTGATCCTGGCATAGGAGCTTAGGGGACATACACTCAGTGACCACTTAATTCATTACGGGAGTTGAACCCGATGTGGTCTTCTGTTGCTACAGCCCATTCATTTCAAGGTTCGGTATGTTGTGTGTTCAGAGATGCTATTCTGCACACTAGTGTTGTAATATGAGGTTATTTGCATTACTGTCACCATCCTCTCAGCTTGAACCAGTCTGACCATTCTCCTCTGATCTCTCATTAACAAGGCATTTTCATCAACAAAACTAATGCTTAGCAGACGTTTTCCTTTTTTTTTGCAGTCAAAGTCATAGAAACATAGAAACATAGAGAACCTACAGCACAATACAGGCCCTTCGGCTCACAGAGCTGTGCCGAACATGTCCCTACCTTAGAAATTACTAGGCTTACCCATAGCCCTCTGTTTTACTAAGCTCCATGTACCTATCTCAAATCCCTTAAAAGACCGTATCATATCTGCCTCCACCACTGTTGTCGGCAGATAACATGCAGATGTCATGCAGATAAAATTTCTTTCCCATTCTGATATTTGATTTGAACAACAACTGAATCTTTTGACCACATCTGCATGCTTTTATACGTTGAGTTGCTGTCATATGATTGGCTGATTAGATATTAGCATTAAAGAGCAGGTGTTCAGGTGTACCCAATAAAGTAGCCATTGAGTGTGTTCATACAATAAATAAATCAGGAGCTTAAAAAAATCTAGTTTTAATAATACTAACCGTTTGTTTTAGAAATGTAAATTGACTTCACTTATCTATTTAATGCATAGCTCATAGATATCTGCTTGATTTTGAAGCAATTAAGGTATAATTACATTGACAGGGATGTCCATACTCACAGATGCATTGCTCCAGGAAAATCTGCCCAATACAATTATGAAGAAATGACATCACACAGACTCCACATACTGAGTCAATAAAGCCAAGAATGAAGCCGAAATAGACTCAGCAGTGCAAATCAACTTGGTAATTAACACGTCTAAACAATGCAGCGGTAGAAGCACAAAGCCAATAAAATGTTAAACCACTGAGCCGAAAGAGATTACAAGTCCATTTGAACAAGATATTTGAAGCTAATTTCTGATGCACTTTCACCACCTAACTAGTGAGGGCCAGCACATAAAACGCAAAACTGCAAATGCTAAAAATCTGAAACAAATACTATGTGCATTGTGAACACTCGTCAGATTCGCCAGCATCTCCAGACAGAGCATAGACGCTATCTAACCTGCTGAGTTCGTGCAACAGTCAGGGTATATGGTATGGCATCAAAGGCTCTAGCAAATTTCTACAGTTGGAGAGCATCCTGACAAGTTATATTACTATTTGGTATGGTGGTGCCAATGCACAGGATTGAAAAAAGCTGCAGTAGGTTGTAAACTCAGCAGGCTCCATCATGGACTCTAGCTTCCCCATTGCAGAGGATATCTCCAAAAGCTGAAGGTATCGGCCAGTGTTCTGGACTATTGAACATAAGAACTTGGGGAACTTACACTCAGTGGCCACTTTATTCGGTACAGGAGTTGAATTTTGTGTGGTCTTTCACTGCTATAACATATCTACTTCAAAGTCCAAAATGTTGTGTATTCAAAGATGCTCTTCTGTGCACCACTGTTGTAATACATGGATATTTGTGTTACTGTCACTTTCTGTCAGCTTGGACAAGTCTGGCCATTCTCCTCTGATCTCTCTCATGAACAAGGCGCTTTCATCCACAGAACTGCCGCTGACAGGGTGTTTTTCATTTTTGGCAAAGTCAAAGTTACTCTGATCATATTTCTTCCCCATTCTGGTGTTTACAGAAAGCATTCAATTGCTATCACATGATTGCATGATTAGATATTTGTATTAATAAGCACGTGTTCGGGTGTACCTAATAATGTGGCCACTGAAATACCCTCACCACCCAGGACACACCCTCTGCTCATTACGACATCAAGGAGGAAGCACAGCAGCCTGAAGACATAGAAACTTACAGCGCATTACAGGCCCTTCAGCCCACAATGTTGTGCCGACCATATTACCTAATCTAGAGACTGCCTACAATTTCCCTAGCGCATAGCCCTCTATTTTTCTAATCTCCATGTACCTAAGAGGCTCTTAAACACCCTATTGTATCCGCTTCCACCACCACCACTAGCACTGCGTTCCACACACCCACTACTCTCTGTGTGAAGAACTTACCCCTGATATCCCCTCGGTACCTATTTCCAAGCATCTTAAAACTATGCCCCCTTGTGTTAGCCATTTCTTTCCTGGGGAAAAGCCTCTGGTTATCCACATGATCAAAGCTCCTCAACATCATATACACCTCTATCAGGCCACCTCTCATCCTCCGTCGCTCCAAGGAGAAAAGGCTGAGTTCACTCAACCTATTCTCATAAGGTACCACCTCCAATCCAGCCAACATCCTTGTAAATCTCCTCTGCACTCTCTCTATAGTATCCACATCCTCCCTGTAGTGAGGAGACCAGAACTGAACACAGAACTCCAAGCAGGGCCTGACCAAGGTCTTATAAAGCTCTAACATTACCTCACAGAACTTGAACGCAATCCCATGGTTGATGAATGCCAACACACCTTCTTAACATCACTGTCAACCTGCACAGTAGCCTTGAGTGTCCTATGGACACAGACCCCAAAATCTCTCAGATCCTCCACACTGCCAAGTCTTACCATTTATATTTATTCTGTCTTCAAATTGGACCTACCAAAATGAACTACTTCACACTTATCTGGGTTGAAATCCATCAGCCACTTCTCAGCCCAGTTCTGCATCCTATCAATGTCCTGCTATAACCTCTGACAACCCTCCAGACTATCTACAACAACCCCAACCTTTGTATCATCAGCAAACTTACTAACGCACCCTTCTACTTCTTCATCCAAGTCATTCATAAAAATCACAAAGAGGAGGGTTCCCAGAACAAATCCCTGCAGAATACCACTGGTCATCAACCTCCATGCAGAATACAAACCATCTACAACCACCCTTTGCCATCTGTGGGTAAACCAATTCTGGATCCATAAAGCAAGGTCTCCTTGGATCGGATGCCTCTTTACTTTCTGAAAGAGCCTTGCATGGGGATCCTTATCAAGTGCCTTACTGAAATCCATATAACTACATCCACTGCTCTAACTTCATTAAGGTGTGTTGTTACTTCCTCAAAGAATTCAATCAGGCTTGTAAGGCACAACTTGCCCTTGACAACACTATGCTGATTATCCCTAATCAGATTATGTCTCTCCAAATACTCATAAATCCTGCCTCTCAGAATCTCCTCCCACAACATGCCACGACTGAAGACAGACTTAATGGTCTATAATTTCCTGGCTTATCTTTACTCCCATTCTTGAACAAGGGAACAACATTTGCAACCCTCCAATCCTCTGGTACTTCTCCCTTCCCTACTGATGATGCAAAGATCATTGCAAGAGGCTCGGAAGTCTTCTCCCTCACTTTCCACAGTAGCCTGGGGGTATTTCTCATCCAGTCCCAGTAACTTATCTAACTTAATGCTTTTGAAATGCTCCAGCATATCCTCTTTCTTAATGTCTATATGCTCAAGCGTTTCAGTCTACTGTAAGTCATTCCCAGAGTTGCCAAGGTTTTGCTCCCTGGTGAATACTGAAGCAAAGTATTCATTAAGTACCTTTGCTACCTCCTGCAAGTCCATGCACACATTTTCACTATAGCACCTGAGTGATCCTATTCTCACACAGCTTATCCTCTTGTTCTTCACATACTTGTAGAATGCCTTGGAGTCTTCCTTCTTCCTGCTCCCCAAGGCCTTCTCATGGCCCCTTCTGGCTCTCCTAATTCCATCCTTAAGCTCCTTCCTAGCAACCTTGTAATTTTCTAGAGCTCTAACAGTACCTAGTTTCTTGAATATTTCGTAAGCTATTCTTTTCTTCTTAACTAGATTTTCTACATCCTTCGTACACCATGGTTCTTTAATCTTACCATCCTTTCCCTGCCTCAATGGAACATACCTAAGCAGAACTCCATGTAAATGTTCTCTTAACATTCGTCACATTTCTGCCATGCATTTCCCTGAGAACATCTGCTCCCAGTTTATGTTCTCAAGTTCCTGCCTAATAGCATCATATTTTCCCCTACCCCAAATAAATGTTTTCCCAAATTATCTGCTCCTATCCCTCTCTAGTGCTATGGTGAAGGAGATAGTGTTGTGGTCACTACCTCCAAAATGCTCTTCCACTGAGAGATCTGACACGTGTCCAGGTTCATTTCCCAATACCAGATCAAGTACAGCCTCTCCTGAAGTTGGCTTATCAATGGAGTACTTCATGTTAAGGGGGACAGCCACAGGGGAGCTCTCCACGACCTGACGCCCTCCCTTCCCTCTCCTAATGGTCACCCACTTACCTGTCTCCTGTGGCCCTGGGGTGACTACCTGCCTGTAACTCCTGTCTATCACCTTCTCACTCTCTCTAACAAGCCAAAGGTCATCGAACTGCAGCTCCAGTTCCCCAACTCGGTCTCTGAGGAGCTGTTGCTCGATGCACCTGGTGCAGATGTGGCCATCAGGGAGGCTAGAAGTCTCCCGAACATCCCAGATCTGACACCCAGAACAGAAAACTGGCCTTGCAGTCATACCCACTATTCTTGTTGGAAGGGAAGAATGAAAGTAACCAACCTCGCCTAGGCCTGTCCTCACCGAAGCCCCGATGTGTCAAAGCCCTACTACTCTGACTTATACTACTCCGACGACCACTCCTTCAACGACTGCTCCTCTAGACAGTGTCTTTCTTTTATCTCAGAGCTTACTCAGCATCCTTGTGCAATGACGAGCTACTGTGCGAAGCTCACTCTCTCTTTGAATCAGTTGGTCTGCCGCTAATGTGCTGACTCTCGTAAAATGCTCCTTTGTTAAACTTTTCTCTCCGACCTGTTGAAGCCGACGCTCTCTTTGAATTGATTGGTCCACAGCTAATGTGCCGAGCACCGCAAAATGCTCCTTTTTTAAACTTTTCTTCCCGGCCTGTGCAAAGATCACTCTTCGAATCCATTGGTCCGCTGCTAATGTGCCAAGCCCCGTGAAACACTCCTTTTAAAAACTTTTTTCCCTAACCTGTGCAAAGCTCACTCTTCAAATCAATTGGTCCCTCACTAAATACATTCAACATTTTAGGAACAGCTTCTACCCCTCTGCCGTCAAATTTCTGAATGGTCCACAAATACGACCTCAGCATTTTGTTCCCTTTTTGCAAAGTGTCCCAGAGTCATAGTACACTGCAGGTCCCTCAGACCAACGCGGCTGTGCTGAACTGTCATTCCTCTAAGTCTTTTTGCCCTGCGGCTACTACTTACTTTTGTATATTTCATATTGTAATTTATAATAATTTCTTTTATATTTGGCACTGTCCTGCTCTTGGAAACAATAAATTTCATGACATACGTCAGTCATATTCAGCCTGATTCAGATTCATATTCAGATTCAGTTTCTGATTCCGATTGCAATTCCAACCTGTTCCAATAACAGTGCTCAGTAATCTCTGTAGAAACAACAAAGTTACTCCATATTTCTTGTCAAATTCCTCCGTCGTTTATCATCAATCTCATTTATCAATTGCCAACATGCCACTGCTCATCAATAAATGTAAACTAAATAAGTACCCTAATGAAAGTCCATTGGACTGAACTATTAACTCGATCTCTTGTCTGAGGAGACGCAAGAGATTGTAGATGCTGGAATACAAGGTAACAAACAATCTGCTGGAAAAACTCAGCATGTCGAGCAGGATCTGTGGGGGCGGGGGGAAGAATTATTGACGTTTCAGGTTGACTCTGGTCCTGATGCAAACTGCAAACTGAAACATTGATAATTCCTTCCCGCCCCCCCCCCCCACCCCAATAAGTTCCTTCAGCAAATTGTCAGGTTGTCCCAGAGCAGGTCGATGGGATTAGGCAATTTAAATGGTTTGTCTAGATGGGCTGAAGGGCCTCTTTCTGTGCTGTACTTCTCTATGACTCTATGCTGTCTGGTCTTTTGAAATTTCTATTACCAGAATATGAGAATACCAGAAATTTCGGAAGATAAGATATGCTTCAAACAGGTATCTATTTATACTGGAGATCCACTCACCTTGATAAGGGTCTTCATACTTTTTAAAACAATTCGGAAATGGTAGTGTCTGACAAACAACAATCCTTTTCTAAATTCATATTTCAGATCCTGTATAGTCAGGAAGGCCAGCATTTACTTCATACCCCTATCTGCATTTGAACCAAGTTGCTTGCAAGACTATTTCAGTGGACATTTATGACTCGATAATAGAGGATGGATCAGGAAACACATCAAAACATTACTGGGTAAAGCTGACGGATTTCTTATGTGAAAGAGCAGTGGTGAACCAGTTATATTTTATCACAATGAGTCAGCTTTTTGCAGTCATTAGTATTGGTATGGGTTTAACATTATCACATGCACCATTACACAACAAAGAACTTTCTTTTTCGTGCTGTTAGTTTGCGACTGCAGAGAAAACAATAGAGGGAGGCAAATGGTCATGATGAGGACCAGTTTGTAAATCTGGCGAGAGCAAAGGACATTGAGAATGGTGAGGCTGGAGCACTGTGGGAGAGATGTGGGACAGGTGGCAGACCGAGAGGGGTGGGCGAGGTGCAATGTAGACACGTCCAGCCCTGATACACCAGACAAGGTCATCTGATTCCAAACAATTGATTTATTGGTCATTACGGAATGTCTCTCTGGTGCTTTCCACTCCCTCCCCTCTCCTTTCTCCTTTCCCAACCATGATTCCCCTCTCCCTGCCCCTTTCCCACTCTCAGTCCACAATACAGACCCATATCAGAATCAGGTTTATCATCGCTCACATATGTCATGAAATTTGTTTTTTTTTACCGGCAGTAGTACCGTGCAAAAAATAAGTTTATTACAGTACTGTGCAAAAGTCTTAGATAACCGACTTTTGCACAGTACTATACATACACTGCATATGTATTCGGAATTTACTGTGACATGTGGGACAACAAAAGCAACAGCATTCATTAATTGTAAAGATTTATAAAGAATAAAGAATTATATAAAAAAATAAAATTGGAGGTTAAGGATGGATATGGAATAAAATGTGCATAAATACATAAATGCCAGCATAATTACGGAATGATTAGTCATTTCACTGTCTCATAATTAAACCCAATACCTGCATGGAGTTAAAAGTACAACCTAAATCATTCGGTAATGTCAAACCAAATAAGTAAAACAAAAAGTTAGTATGGATTTTGTGTTAAATAGATCTGAAAATATAAAGAACTGAACTGAAAGAAAAAGAATGAATCAAATTCCATCTATGATTTCAAATGTCACTTGCTCTTTCTCAGCCTCCTTTCCCACATCACGACAGAAATGTATGTTGACAGCATTCTTAAAAAGAAACCAAATATTGAAAGATTGATTGACTTTCTTTGGGCAATAGAAGCCTTGCAGGTCAGGCTGCCAAGTGAAATCTATACATAAACATTTCTATTTCTGGAGGATTGTTCGTAACCCCATAATATTTTTCACTGTGATTGCTCATCGTAAATTGTCCTGTGATTAAGTGGGTTGCTGGGCAGCACGGCACATTGGGCCAGAAGGGCCTGTTCTGTGCTCTATCTCTGAATAACATAAAATAAAATATGCTGTGTCATTTTAGTACAGCAGCATGCAGCTAACATCTGAAACATGGCAGTCAGATTACGCACAGTAAATTCTCACAAAGAGCAAACATTATTTTTTTTTATTTAGAGATGCAACATGGTAAAAGGACCTTCTGAGCCAATGAGCCTCCGACACCCAATTACACCCATGTGGCCAATTACCCTTCGAACTCGTACATCTTTGTAACGTGGGAGGAAACCGGAGCACCCAGAGGAAGCCCATGCAGTCACAGGGAGAAGGTACAAATTCCTTATAGGCAGCGGCGGGACCAAAGATAGGTCACTGGTGCTCTAATAGCATTACATTAACCTTTAGGATACCATGCCATTCCATGACCCTGACTCGTGAATGGTTGATGGATCAGGGTGACCAAATTTAAAAGCTCGATCCAAAGGTGTAGAGAGCATGTGAGGTAAAACATTTTATTCAAAGCACGGTTGTGATCTGGAATTCACTGTCTGCAAAGGAATGGAAGCAATGAACCAGTAGCTTTAAAAAGCAGTTGCACAGGTACTTGAGACAGAATAAATTGCAGGGAAAGACCAAGGGACTAGAACAGGCTCAGTAGACTGATTGGCCTATTTCTGTGCCTCAATAATTGAACAAATCTCTGATTTTATTTAACCCACCGTCACAATGTACACTCTAGAGTTTTCTAAACTAAGGCTTGAGCTTTGGCAGCAGTTTCTACATGAAAGAAGATCTGCACACTGCGACTTTCTATGTTGAGGTCATCATTTTCCTTCACTACCCCAAAGGTCTGCCATCTGTTTTGAACTCTGGCATTTTGAAGATTTTCACCTTGGTATCTCCTGTGTATTTGGCTGTGATAGATTCAAGCAATCTGTTCCCTTAATTCTCTCCTCTGCAGCACATCACTTTTACTTAGAATATCATAAAATATTCACTTTGCTTCCCCTCTTCCTACTGTCAAATTTATTCCATCACATCATGTGTCCTTTCTTCTACTTCCTACTCTTTCTTAAGCAGGCTACTGCTGTCGACCATTGGCTTTGATTTCCTGCAACCTTGTCCGACAACACACAGCTCTATCTCCCTGTCTCTCTCAATCACCAATTGCACATTTGAAGACTTCTTGTTTAAAATCAGACATTAAATGAATAGAAATTTCCTCCAGATAAATATTCAAAAGGGAGAATCCATTTGCCGTAACACACAGAAAATACAGGAGGAGGAAACCAACTGGTCGGGCTTGAAACGTTGACTGTTTATTCCCCTTGATAGCCTGACCTGCTGAGTTCCTCCAGCATCCTGTGTGTGTTGCTCCATGTTTCCTATATCTGCAGAACCTTTTGTGTTTACCCACTTGATGATAAATTCTAAACCTAAAATACCATCTTCATCCTTTCATTTGCTTCTCTGACACTTGTCCACAGTGAAGCAACAATGGCATCTTAGGTCAGATAGCATGGGTAAGTTGGCCCTAATGTGTAGGTGGGTGGTGTAATCCAAGGAGACAGGGAAGCAGAAGGCAAGACCAGTTCTGGATAAGTGTAAATGGGTGCGTCATGGTTGGTGTGGATTTAAATGGGCCAAAACACTTGTCTATGAACAGTATGAATCTAAGATCAAGCTTATTGTCATTCAACGGCATACAGGTATACAGCTAAACAAAACATCTTTCCTCTGGGACCAAGGAGCAAAACACAGTGCATACTGTATGTCACATACAGCACATAAAATAATATTACGCAATAATATTAACAGATAGTAAAAAATATTCCATAGATGTACAAGCTATTTCTCAATATCCAACCCTATGTCACCGCTGTGAGAGGTGGAAATAGGCTAACAAGGCTCTGCTGAAGCTGTCTCGGCTAATCTCCTGAATAGAGGATACAATGGATTACAGAAACATTGACTTTGTGAGGACAGTGGAGATGGGAGTTTATCGATGGCCTATACGCCTTTCAGAGCTAAGTGTCCAAGAAGAAGAAGATGTACAAGTTGACATAAAGTGCACATTCAACATGTAATTAAATAAACAGCTATACAACGCTAGTGGCTGGGTGGTAACAGGGTGTTCAGAAGTCTCACAGCCTGGGAGAAGAAGCTGCTACCAAGCCTAACAGTCCTTGTTCTAAATGTGTGGTAATCTCAGCCTGATAATAGAAGGTCGAAGAGATTGTGGGACGGACGGAAGGGGCCATTGACAATGCTGAGGGCTCTATGAATGGAGCACTTTTGGCATATATCCTGGATAGGGGAGAGGGAGAGAGAGACCCCAATGATTCTTTCAGCATCAAGATGAAATTTTAGCTACTATTCACATTATTTCCACCTCTGTAACATCAACTAATGTAAAATCAACTACTTAATCTTACCAACTTAATTACTCATTATCTATTTAATGGTCCTAAAGGCCCACTTATTAGTTGCATGACTCTATGATCAAGGTGAGATTTTGACAACTATTTACAACATTTCTGAGATAACACGCCTGTAATATCAAAAAGCCTTGTCTGAACTTCAGCTCATCTACTACTGAAACTCTCATCTGATTGATGTCTTGACATTATTGTTAAAGGACTCTCTTGGCTTTTCAGTTTCAGCCCCCCTGAGCCCCATCCAGAACCTTGATAGCATTTAGACACTGTCCTAATGCTTTCTCAAGTTAATTTCTGACTGAACATACAGCATAAAGCACAGCACAGTACCAGCCCTTCGTTCTATGATTTTGTGCCAACCTTTTAATCATGATCAATCTAACCCATTCACTTCTACAGAGCCCATAACTCTACTTTTTCTTTCATCCATGTGCCCATCTAAGAGTCTCTTAATGTGTCAACCTCTACCATTACACCCAGCAGTGCATTCTAAGTACTTACCACTCTCTGGATATAAAAAAAACCTCTGACATCTCCCCTGAACTTTCTGCCATTCACCTTAAAAGGGTGGCAAAGGTAACACACACAAAATGCTGGAGGAACTCAGCAGGCCTGGCAGCCTGTATGGAAAAGAGTTAACAGTGAACGTTTCAGACCTGAAGGGTCTTGGCCTGAAACATCGGCAGTTTACTCTTTTCCACGAATGCTGCCTGGCCTGCTGAGCTCCTCCAGCATTTTGTGTGTCGCTTTGGATCTCCAGCATCAGCAGATTTTCTCCTGTTTGTATTAAAAGGATGTCCTTTAGTATTAGCTATTGTCACCCTGCGAAAAGAAAAGGTGCTGGCAGTTCAGTCTATCTATGCCTCATCATCTTGTACACCTCTGTCAGGTCGCCTTTCAACTTCCATCACTGGAAGGAGAAAAGCCCAAACGTTCATCTTTTCCTCATAGGACATGTTCTCTTATCCAGGCAGCATCCTGATAAATCCGCTTAGCATCCTCTCTAAAGCTTCCACATCACTCCTGTAATAAGATGGCAATAATTTTATAAGTTTCAACCGTGTTTTCAAATTGCAAGACCTTGTCTCCCTTATCTCCTTCCAGCCCTACAACTTCCATGGTCATGCAAGAAGAAAAGCACAACTCCGTTCAAAGTTCAAAATAAATCTGTTATCAAACTACAGGTGTGTTCCTTTTCATGCCTTGTGGCGCATTGGGTGACACTTTTGCCATTTCCGTAGCATTTGACTGTTTTGTTTATGAGGCTGAGTTGCTTGTTCAATGCTCAACAAAGCAAGAATGGAAAACATGCAAGGGGACAACCAGATTCGTATCATTTGCCATTTGCCTCGAAGTCTGGTGCTGATGCCACTATATTGCCGGCCTATAAAACTACATATGTTACCATCAACTACCCTGAGAATTCTTCCCTTGAGGGCATTTAAAATAAATACAACAAAGCACAATAGAATCAATGAAAAATTAAACACAAAGACAGACAAAAACCTAGCGTGTAATAGGAAACAAATTCTGCAAATAGAAAAAGAAAAAAATAATAATAGGTAAATAAGTAATGAATAATGTTTGGAATAAGAGTTGTAGAGTCATCAGAGGGGAGGTCTTTACCCGTGATGGACTGGGTTGCATCACTACATTTTGCAGTTTAACGATCCGGCTGACAATTGATGTCTTGCAAACATTCATGGACGGCTAGAGGAAAGGAGCAACAGTCGGGTAAGTTTTCAAACCAGGCCATGATACAACCAGTCAGTATACTCTGCACCAAAGTTTGTCAAAGTTTTAGATGGCATGTCAAATCTTCACAAACTTCTAAGAAAATAGAAACCGGATGATTCCAAAGAGAGGTTACACAAGAAGAAAGGCACAACTCCATTCCACCATGACTGTTGTAGTAGGGGGGTTTACAATATTACAGTGTATGAGCTGGAATGTTGATTGTAGGCTTATTCCTTCAAGCTGATGCATTGGATTACAATAACCTTATAAATTTAGAGATTATTAGAAACTTCGTCTTTGATAAATTTTACTTTTCTGTAGCTTGAACAGAATCACACCTAATTAAAAATGGTGTAATTGAACTAATCAAATTAAACACATTCATCAAAAAAGGACTCAGTTACACTCTGGAGACTGTTACTTTAAATACAAGTTCAGCTCACTGCAAGCCTTAATTGCTGCTGTCCAGAGTGACTGATAGATGCGGTTGGCTCGAGGGAGTGGGAAACATTAAAGGCTAAAAATACAGTGCACCTAAATATAAAATAAGCTCTCACTGATTCTAATGAGCAGAATAAGACCATCGGACATAAGAGTAGAATTAGGCCATTCGGCCCATCAGGTCTGCTTCACCACTTGATCGTGGCTGACATATTATCCCTGTCACCTACCTTCACCTGCCTTCTCCCCTTAACCTTTGACACCATCATTAATCAAAAACCTATCAACCTCTGCTTTAAATATACCCAAAGACATCCTCTACATCTATCAGTGGCAATGAATTCTACAGATTCACCACCCTCTGAATTACTCCTCACCTCAGCTCTAAGGGGACGTCCTTGTATTCTGAGGTTGTGCCTTCTGGTCCTAGACTCCTCCATGATAGGAAACATAGTCTCCACGTCCACTCTCTCTAGGTCTTTCAATATTTGGTAGGTTTCAGTGAGATCCCCTCTCATTCTTTTAATCTCCAGTGATATAGGCCACAACTATCAAATGCTTTTCATATGTTAACTCTTTCGTCCCTGGGATCATCCTTGTAAATCTCCTCTGGACTCTTACTAATGTCAGAGTGATTCAAATCTTGGTACCTTTCGTTTGCATCCTGTGAGAAGGTAAGGAAGGAGATGTAACACATTGAGGGGCATTGTGGTTGAGGTGGATAGGTATAACTTACCCACAGGGAGGACGTTCTAGGAATACTAAAATTGTAATATACAGTGATCCTTATGAGTTTTGACAAGACACACATGCAAATAGTATTCCTTCCTTTGGGGATCAGTGTATGAAAACAGGGGTTGCCCATTTGCGGCAGTAATGAAGAAAACTATTCCTTTCTTTGGTCTCTCTTCCTCAAAAGATTGCGGAAGCAGATGGACTGGACTGGAACAAGAAAGCAACCCACTGCTTCCTTAGCCAGAACAATTAGGAGTTGATGAAGGGAAATATAATGCGGTAAAGGTGGAAGGGGGTAACTTTGTGGAGCAAAGCAGGTCCATCTTGGCGAAGAAGTCAAGGCTGAGCTTATTTGAGATACAAGACCTGAATTTAATCTCAGACACATGGCAGTTGAAGAACAAAAGACAAATGACAAGGCACAGAGCCAGTGGAAATGACTGAAGGCAATCCTAATCTTCACAGCACTCACAGAAGATCATAGAATACTGTGCAGAACATTCAACCCACAACGTTGTGCTGATCTCGAAGCCAATTTATATTTAAGATCCTCATCCTGTGTATCATCCATATCCCTTCCTTCCTTTCATTTTCATGTGTCCGTCTAAAAGCCTTTTAAACTCCACTAAACTGCCAGCTGCCACTACTGCCCCTCGGAACCCATTCCAGGCATATTTCAATCTGCACAATACAAATTTTCCTGCCTTTAAACTGTGTCTCAGACCTCACAAATCTTAGCATTATGTCCTTTGGTGTTTGACATTTTTACCCTGGGGAAAAGATTCTGACTATCTACCCTGTTTATGATTCTCATAATTAAGAAAAAACCCTTATGAGGCTATCACGTCTCCAATGAGCCTTTGACAATTTAGGGATAACAACACAAGCTGACCTTTCCTTATTGTCTTCATTCCAGGCAGCATCTTGGTAAGCCTCTTTTAAACACTGCTCACAGTCTCCACATCCTTTATATATAGTACTAAGGCGATCAGAACTGTCCATTATACAAAGGATGTGGACACCGTGTAGGTTCTAAGTATGTCCTGAGTAAACTTTTATAGCATGATTTCCTTACTCTTATACTCAACATCCATATTTGATTGGAATTCATAAGTGGTCACATGGATGGTGACCCAATATCTGCAACGACTGCTACCAAGAGACTGGCTGTAGGATAATATCCAATGCAAGATCATCACTTAACTAACCAGGTTGTGAATGGTTGAACATAGAACATTACAACACAGTCCATGCACTATCTTTTAACCTACTCCAAGTTCAATCCCTCCTGCATAGCTCTCCATTTTTGTATCATTCTTGTGACTAAGAGTCTCTAAAATGCCGCTATTCTATCCATTAAGGACATTTTAGAGTCATAGATTCATATAAAAATACAGCCCAGAAACAGGCTTTTCAGCACATCTCATCCATGCCGAACCATTTAAATTACCTATTCCCCTTAACCTGCACCCGGACCATAGCCCCCCAAACCCCTACCATCCATGTACCTATCCAAACTTCTCTTAAACATAGAAATCAAGCTTGCATGCACCACTTACACTGCCAACTTGTTCCACACTCTCACAAACTTCTGAGTGGAGAAGTTTCCCCTTACACCTCACACCTTTCTGTTCTCTGTTCTCTCAAGAAACTCCTAAGTAGGTACATGGATGATAGAAAAATGGAGGGCCATGTCAGAGGGAAGGGGGAAGGGTGAGATTGAACTCGGAGTAGATTAAAAGGTCAGGCCAACATTGTGAACCATAGAGCCTGTACTGTGCCATAGTGTTCTATGTTCCATCCGCTTCTACAAACAGCCCTGAAAGTTCATACTGTGAGTGAAAAACAAATTCAGGAAAACCTATAAAATTTTGGTTGTTTGGAAAGTATTTATGAATTTATGTTTCTCAGAAACTTTGTTGAGGAGGAAGGAGACCACTGGAATTCAATGTCTAATATTTTGCTTATGGCAAAGGAAGTTCTCTGAAGGGGCATGGATTTCAAGTTGATGGAACATTTTCATATGATACCCAGCCACAACCTGAATGCTCTCTTTGCTTCGTTTATTCCATGGCTCTGTCAATACACATACCCATAATGACCCTAAATCCTTTCAATGTCTGAGTCCCTTGGTCTGTACATTGGATTAAAATCCCCAATGCACAGACACCAAGACATAAGACTGACAGGAATATTTAGCAAGAGCATCGGATGAATATTTAAGCTGTCATTTCAACTTTACATCAAGGAACCATCTGGTTCTGCTTGGCAATTTATGCCCAGGAGTGAGTAATGCCTAAGTCTAATTCAGTAGAGTCTGCATTTATTACAAACTTCCACTGGAATCCTCCCACACAAGCAACTGCAGGAGTTAACTCCACCACATACTAGCTGGTGTATACTTTGCCTCTACTGATATGCTGGAAACTCAGACATCAAGGAAGATACTTATATCCACAAGAGGTTCTGCAGATGCTGGAAATCCAGAATAACACACACAATATTCTGGAGGAACTCATCAGGTCTGCAGCATCCATATAAAGGAATAAAGAGAAGTTTCAAGCTGAGATACTTCATTCGGACTGGAAAGGAAGGGGGAAGAAGCCAGAATAAGAAGGTGGGAGAGCAGATGGAGTACAAGCTAGAAGCTGATAGGTGAAGCCAGGTGAGGAAAAAGCTTGGTGGGTGGGGAAGCAGGGAGGACGTAAGAAGCTAGGAGGTGATAGGTGGAAAAAGTAAAGTGCTGAAGAAGGAGGAAACTGATAGGAGAGGAGACTGGACCATGGGAAAAAGAGATGAAGGATGGAAACTGGAGCGAGGTGAGGAGATGAGAAGGAAGAAGATGGGAACCTGAATGGGTAATGGAAAAAGATGAGGGGGAAGAGGGAAAAATTATCAGAAGTGAGAGAAATCGATGTTCATGCCATCAAGTTGGAGACTACCTAAATAGAATATGAGATATTGCTCCTCCAGCCTGAGTCTGTCCTCTTCATGTTATTAGAGGGGGCCATGGACTAACATGTCAGAATGGGAATGAGCAGTGGATTAAAATACTAATATCCACCTGCACTTGGCTGGTGGAACCAAATATTTTTTTCTGCTGTAACCATCTTTCTCTCAATTGACTTACTGCCAAACTGTACACTCTGCATACGCTGATCAAACAAGGTAGGGTTAAAAAAAATTGAGGAAGCTAAGAGCTGCTGTTGAAGACCTAAGGAAAATTGAGTCAAAAGGAGCATGGTAGGGTAGCAGTTAGCGCAACCACTATACAGTGCTAGCAATCCCTGATGGAGGTTCAAATCTAGCCGCTGAAGGTAAGGAGTTTCTATGCTCTCCCCATGACCATGTGGGTTTCCTCTGGGTGCTGCGGTTTCCTCCCGTATTCTAAAGATGTACAGTTAGGATTGGTGAGTTGTGCCCATACTATGTTGGTACTGGAAGTGTGGCGATGTTTGTGGACTGCCCCCAGCACAGTCCTTGGACTCTCCTGGTTCTTTATGCAAAGCAATACGTTTCACTGTATGTTTCAATGTACATAAAGCTAACCTTTAATCTTTTTCCCTTTAAAACATAAACTTCCTCAGAAGTCTAAGGAAATTTTACAAGTCCCAAATGATTCTCACCAAGGTTTATAGATGCACCATAGAACGTATCCTATCTGGATGCATCATAGCTGGTACAGCAACTGCTCTGTCCTAGGTGGCAAGAAGTTGCTGGAAGTTGTGTATGCAGTCCTGTCTAAAGGCAAGCCAGCCTCCCTCTATGGACTCTGTCTACCTTTCCCGTTTCCTCAGTAAAGCAGATAACATAATTCAGTCCTCTCCTACCCTGGTCATTCTTTCCTCTTACCCCCCGTCGTGCAGAAGATACAAAAGCTTGAGAGTACGGACAGCAGGTTCCAGGAGAATTTCTCCGCCACTGTCCTGAGACTCTAGAATGGACCTTTTACACACTAAAAGATGAACAATTGATCTCAAAATCTACATCACGGTGACCCTTGCACTCTACTTGTCTGCCTGCACTGCAATTTCTCTGTAACTGTAACAACATATTCTGTGTTCTGTTTTCCATTTTAACTACCTGGAATTACAGTACTTATGTATGGAATGATCTGCTACAGATTTAAAAATAACTTCTCACTGTATCTCAGTACATGTGATAAAAATAAACCATTTCCAGTTTCAGGCTTCAACATCTCTAAATGCCAAAGAAATAATTACATTTTATTTGTTAATCTGAGTGACACATACAACATTAGTTCAACCATTTTTTTTGATAATTATACGGTAATATAGTGGTTATATTGCAGGTCTAATAATCCACCAGTTTGGACGAATAACTCAGTGTCACAGCAGCACAAAAAAAAATAGGAGCAGGAGTAGGCCTTCAGGCCCCTCAAGCCTGTGTTGTCATTCAAACTGATTTGACCCAGGCCACAACTTGTCCTCTCCGCTCGTCCCTCAAGGCTCTTAATCCCCAGATCTTTTAAAAAAATTTAACTTTCACAAGTCATGAGTTTAAATACCACCACAGCCATCAGGGAATTTATATTCAACTAATTAAATAAAATTCTGGAATAAAATCTACTCTAGATAATAAAGGCCAGCCTGTCACAGAATAGCCTTTCACAGAGGCTATTTCGGGAAAGAAATCTGTCATCCTTATTTGAGCTATTATGTTTATGATTCAAAACTACATCATTTAGTGCTATATGAAGTGACCCAGCAAGCTAGCCAATTCAAGGACAATTAGAGATGAGCAAAAATTGTTGGATCTGCTGGCAGCACCTCATTCTGCAAATGAATTAAAAGTGAAAATCAAGTTGCAAAACCTGGAGGTCTTTCAGGATCTTCAAATTAATGAAGCACCAAACTCCAGAGACAGTCTGATTAATTCCCTAGCTGCAGGTCTTTGCTCTCACAGGTCCAAACAAGACAGGGACTATTTATTTCTGCTTTAACAAGCTATTACTAGGCCTGTAGTCATGACGACTTGACATCCATCCCTGATAAGCATTGTAGAAGCCTTCATGGTTAAACTAGCATTAATCCTTTCTTTTTCCAGCATTTAGTCAATCTACTCACTATGTTTTTCCATTCGGCAGATTATCTACATGTTACAAAATAACAGTGTGTTCTGAGGTCCTGTATACCTTTAGGATGCCATGGTAGTGTATTGGTTAGCGTGATACCATCACAGCTCGGGGCATCTGAGTTTGAAGTTCAATTCCAGCAACTTCTTTATGAAAGTTTCTATGTTCTTCCTGTGTGCGTGTGTGATTCCTTCAAGTTCAAAGATGTACTGGTTAGTAAGTTAATTGGTCATTGTAAATTATCGTGTCATTAGCTTAGGGTTAAATAAGTGGGTTGCTGGGTGTTGTGCCTCAGAGGGCTGGAAGGGCTTTTATTTCTGTATTGTATCTCTAAATAAATCAATAAATAAATTTTCTTTTTGATCTATTTCCACTGCCATTGAAAACACAGCATTTTAGTTGTCTCTTCATTCTCCACAGATAATGATTGACTGACCACCAATCAGGAGGTTATGTTTTTATTTCAGATTTCCACATCTTCAGTACACATAACACATAAGCTTCTGTTTTGTGTTGCATTTGGTAAACAGCCAACACAGTGTGACCATGGGTTTAGGTTGTATTCTTGTTGAGATTCCTTCGACTTCAGCCTGTTATCTCCTCCACTTATCCCCTCACAGCTTCTCACATCATCCCCGCACCCCCCTCCACCCACCACCTTCCCACTTACCTGATCTGACGTATCACCAAAATGACCAAATGGCCTTACTTGAGTTAATGAATTTATCAAGCCATTGTAACGTCAACTAGTTCCAGGTCATGTGCTGTGAGATTTATCCATGTTTGACACTGTTAGTGAGCATTTTCAGACTAAGCTCTCAAGTCCCCCAGCATTCTAGCCTTCTTGCAAATTGCGCAAATTGTGTTTGACAAGAGCTTTGGGGCATTCCTCCAAAACTCATTCCATTAACTTCTGCTGAATATCTTCTGAGGTTATGTATAACTTGGCGATGGGACCACCAAATGTGTTTAGTTCTACCAACTGGAGGCAAGGTTTAATTAACAAGGCAAATTTATCATCAAAGTTATCATATGTCACCATTACTACCCTGAGATACATTTCCTTGAAGGCATTCACAGTTTATTCATTCGTTTTCGTTCGTTATGTGTCGTGTCGTATGACATGGGCACTCATGGTCTTTCCATGACCATGGTTGTTCTTGGCAAATGTTTCCAATGAAACGGTTTGCCATTGCCTCCTTCTAGGCAGTGCCTTTACAAGACAGGTGACTCCAACCACTAGCAACACTTCAGGGATTGTCTGCCTGACATCAGCAGAACAGAACAGAACATTTACAGTAGAACAAAGAAATACAATTGAATCAATGTATAAAAAACAAACACAAAGACTGATAACTAATGTGCAAAAAAAGAGAATCTGTGCAAATACATAAAAACAGATAATAATAATAATAATAATAATAATAAAAATAATAAATTAATATGAGTGTAGAGTCTTAGAAAGTAAGCCCATAGGTTATGGAATCAGTTCAGAGTTACGGTGAGTGAAGCTGCCTGTGGTGGTTCAGGAGCTCGTTGCGTAAGGGTAATAACTGTTCCTGAAACTGCTGGTGTGGGACCCAAATCTCCTGTACCTCCTTCCTGATGACAGCAGCGAGAAGAGAGTATGGCCTGGATGGTGGGGGCCATTGATGTTGGATGCTGCTTTTTTTGTGGCAGTGCTCTTTGTACATGTGCTCAATATTGGGAATGGCTTTTTTGTGATGCACTGGGTATGCCAGCTTTTTTCATACTTGGGTATTGGTGTTTCCATACAAGGCCTTGGTTCAACTAGTTAGGATATTCTCCACTGTGCACTGACAGAAGTTTGTCAAAGTTTTGGATGACATGCCAAATCTCCGCAAACTTATCAGAAGGTTGTGGACTACTTCCCATTTTTAACAGATTAAAGAATTTATGGCGACTATAAGTGGATATGTTCTTTTTCTTCAATATTCCCATTTTCTAAACTGAACTAAAGAACAAGCTGGTGGCAGATTCAATAGGCCACCACCTTCTGAGAGGCAAAGGAGAAGACGGAGCAAAGTGGGTATCTAAAATTCCCTTCGGCTTTTATATTTGACTGTTAATGTGAGTGTCGCTGAAACATAATGTGCTTCACCGTGGGAAGAAGTGGCTGTCATCTGTACGGCATGAGACCAGCTAATGCTGTGTCCTTGATTGTGAAAACACATTGGGCACAGGGAAGCCAGAGGCCAGAAAAATCATAATGGTTCCTTGCAGAAAGGGCATTCAAGTGTACAGATGGGTGCCTGTAGTCACACACTAATTGGAGATTAATAGAGTGAAGTTTCTTTTGGTTCCTATAATACCATGTGTTGCTATTTCAGGATTTGTGTGGCAACTCGCACTAACTGCTGCTCCAAGCGCTCTTGAAAACCAATCATCTGACAACAACAACACTCACTTATTTGTTCCTCATCAAGCTGGGAGAGCTTATTAAACGAGCCAATAATGATGATCCTATTGCAAGACTGGAAATCACTTTAGCTAGCTTCCTCCGAATCGATTAGTGGCTCCTGGAAAATCCAGCAGATGGGAAGATGAGTCCTGTCCTAACTTCTTGAATTTGTGAGAACTGGTGCTTGTTATTTACTCTTTCAAAATACTTCAGGAAAGTGAGGCAATATATTGTAATGAGAACGATACAGTCCGTCTGCCCTTCAGCTGCTCCTGTATTTGATGAAATTTGTAGTCCTGTAGTGCTGAACTGGGGCCAATATTGCACCAAATCTGTTCTGTAGCTCTTAATAATTACATCCACATCCTCAGCACCCATCTCCCGTCAGACTGGATTTCGAAATGTAAATATTGGCTTGCTTAGCTCCACAATATTTGAGGAGGAAGTTTTGGTGTTCTTTAAAATATGTATTTCTCTCCCACTCTCTGTACTGTACTCTCTCTGTATCTGTCACACTTCGTTCTGCATTGTTGTGTACAATACCTCACTATTTTGAACTCATATTTACTTTTTGCATTTTTTAATAATTCTTACTATACCTTATGTTACTTTATAATGTACTTCACTGTAATGCTGCTGCAAATCTTATAACATACAGTACTGTGCAAAAAGTCTTAGGCACACACACACACACACATATATATATATATTGGACGGCAAGTTTGTGTATCTGTCGGGAGCAAAGAATGTTGGGATTGGCATGGTGGAGCGTCGTGGGAGGGGTGTGGGACAGGAGGGAGAGAGGGGGCTGGGGCAGGGGTGGGGGGTGGGGAAGATTCAGACACACCCAGTTCTGAGACATCAGGCAAGGTCACTTGATTCTAAACAGTAGGTTCACTGATCACTACAGAATGTCTCTATGGGGCTTCTCACTCTATCCCCCCCCTCCCTTCCCCTTTTCCCAACCATGATTCCCCTCTACCTGCCCCCTTCCCACTCCCAGTCCACACTAGAGACGCATATCAGAATCAGGTTTATCATCACTCACATACATCATGAAATTTGTTTTCTTTGTAAGCAGTACAGTACAATGCATAGAATTACAACAGTACTGTGCAAAAGTCTTAGGCACCCCAATGATATACATGTACCTAAGACTTTTGCTCAGTACTGTATGTCAGTGATACCGATTCTGATTCATATTTTCTGACAAACCACAGCACAATCCAGCCACAGAATCATCCATCAACTCTTCACCAATAGGAATCATCTCCTGCTCAAGCATTGCTCCAAGACACAATATCACTCTTTAGAAAGGATGGGGTCTTGAAGAGATCATGCAATCCATTCCAAAACAACATAACCTGGATATTTCTTGTTTTTCCAATGAGTCAAGTTCAAGTTTAATTGTCATTTGATTATGCATATGAATGTAGCTTGGCTAACAAAATTTATCATCTTTTATGTTTTAAAGGAGTGTCCTCTGTTTTGAGGCTTTGTCCTCTAGTCTTAGACCTCCACACTAAAGGAAACATCCTCTCTGTGTTCACTCTATCTAGGCCTTTCATTACTCAGTAGGTTTCAATGAGATCCCCCTCATTCTTCTAAACTCCAGTGAGTACAAGCCCCAGAGCCATCAGATGGTCCTCATACATTAACCCTTTCATTCCTGGGATCATTCTTGTGAACTTCCTCTGGATCCTCTCCAATCCCAGCACATCCTTTCTTAGGTAAGGGGCATAATACTCTAAGTTTAGTGGGCACGTGGCCAAGTGGTTAAGGCATTGGACTAGCTACCTGAAGGTCGTGAGTTCGAGCCCCAGCCGAGGGAATATGTTGTGTCCTTGAGCAAGGCACTTAATCACACAGTGCTCTGCGACGACACTGGTGCCAAGCTGTATGGGTCCTAATGCCCTTCCCTTGGATAACATTGGTGTCGTGGAGAGGGGAGACTTGCAGCATGGGCAACTGCTGGTCTTCCATACAACCTTGCCCAGGCCTGCGCCCTGGGAGTGAAGACTTTCCAGGTGCAGATCCATGGTCTCACAAGACTAACGGATGCCTTTACTAACTCCAAGTTTAGCCTGACCAACTTCTTATAACTCCTCAGCTCTGAGATCATTACAAGTTCAAAATTAATCGTCATTCAACCATACAAATGAATGCAGCCTTTACGAAACAGCATTCGTCTGGGACCAAGGTACAAGACAGAGTACCAATAGTCACGCACAGTACCAGGCACATATAATTACAATAGCAGAAAAACATACAGTCACAAAAAATAACATAATCCAAGTCTCTGAGTGGCAAGGCCCATAGACTGACGGTGCACGGGATGTTGTTCTAGAGACAAGCTTTTGCAAGAACACGCAGCAGCAGTTGAACGCAATCCAGCTTGTTTTCCACAGAGCAAACACTGGAGAGCAGCAGTGATGGGAGGCGCCAGCCCTAAGACAGCACGGACTCCAGTACATTACCTGAAACAATTTAAAATAATCTCCGGTGCTTCCACCAATATACAGTATTCAGATATCCCAGATCTTGTATAAGCCAATGCTTTCACCTTATTAAAGATTTAAAGGTTATCTTTATTTGTTACATACACTTTGAAACATCAAAAACATACAATGAAATGCATCATATGTGTCCACAACCAACACAGTCTGAGATGTGCTGAGGGATAACTGCAGATATCACCATGCTTTGGGTACCAAAGCAGCATCCCCACAACTTTCTAATCTTGACCTATATGTCTTTGGAATGTGGGAGGTAACTAGAGGACTGAAGGAAACCCACATGGTCTTGGGGGAACAAACAAATTCCTTACAGCAGTGGTGGAAATTCTTATTTTTATTTCTTACATTGTTCTGTCACCCAATAATGTAAGGTTAAAAACAGAGCTTCATTAAAGGACTGACATCATGACAGGTAAAAATTGGGTCCATTACCTTATCCTTTTTCCTAATTGTTTAATGACAGAGCTTTAATGAAGCACTATCCCAAATACGTGGTGAATGTTGATGGTTTAATCTATTTCACCTGCTTCTATTGACTGACCAGAAGGAAGGTCTGCTCTGCACAAGTACTCTAAGGTCTCGAGGAATCATGAGCGTCTCCTTCATCAGCTTGGCCCCAGTCCCATTCTGCTTTAGTCCAGAACTGCCTCCAATTGCCTCAACGTTCACTGGCATAGATACACCGAACATTTAACCTTGGACAATTCTAAAACATGAAGTAATGGGCTGATGAAAAATTCAGAGCAGCCTTTGCTGTTTGGGTGAGGTGAAAATCAGTGATTCTAAGTGTAATGAAGCCTACAATGGACACGATACTTAAATCATTTGCAAACGATAAATTATATACCAAACATGAAGCTCGTAAAACCAATGGTCTGGATTTTAGCTAGAGGAAACGTTCGTCCACAAGAAATTTGCTAACAAAGTATCCAGATTTCTCACTATCCCAGTGTCTTCAATTACAGGAATCCCTTACATTTTCCCACAGGAATCCTGCTCTAGGGTGTATTATTGATTGCAGGGGTCTGTTTGAAGACTAAACCCACAAAAGCCGAGATCAGGTAGTTCCTGTGCTGGAGTCCAGGTTTGGGAAAGTGAAGTCTAATCGAATATGATGGCGGGTGAGTGGGAGAGAGGATACACTGAACAGGGTTCAGGGGAGAGAATGAGACAGATCGCAGTTACTCTTTAACATTAAAGGATTGAAGGTCAGCTTTATTTATTACTTTTCATTGTATATTTTGATGCACAGGTAACAAATAGAGCTTTTCTTTTCCAATCACATGTACATCAAAAGATTGAAACATACAGTGTAATGCATCATTTGTTTCAAAGACCAACACAGTCCGACGATTGTACTGGGGCAGCCCACAAGTGTTGCCATGCTTCTGGCATCAACATAGCACACTGACTCCAACCTGTACTGCACATCTTTGGAATGTTGAGCATCCGGAGGAAACCCATTTGGTCAAGGGGAGAACATACAAACTCTACAGACAGTGGTGAGAATTGAATCCCGATTGTGATCAATGGCGCTGTAAAACATTATGCTAACCGCTGCATTACCCTGTCAAATTAATTGGTTATTTTATTAACTTGCCAGTTAGCCTGTAGGTTCAGTAACTCAGTGTTAGACTGCACTTTGGGCTCACTGTCAATTCTACACAGCAAAACTTGCCAGCTCCAGTATACACTTCAGCATGATGAAATATCTTGTACTAGGGCCAGACGCAGGAGTATCAGATCAGCACTATGTTACTGGGTTCAGCACGGAGCTTCAGGGTAGTTCTGTAAGGCTAGATATAAATTATGACTGGGTCACCAAGAGTGCCCCGTACACCTGCACAGGGTCACCTATTTGTGTGTAAAAGTTCAGCAAGCCAGTTTTGAAATTTTATTTTATTTTAATGATTGGTAATATTTTACCTCAATGAGTTAACTGCATATTTTGAAAGTTTAAGAAAATTTTCTGTGTATTTCAACAGTTTCTAAATTCTTTGCATGTCTCAGTCATTTGTAACTGAGGCAAAATAGTGCAGCTTTTAGCGTTATGCCATTACAGTGGCAGAAGTCCGGGTTCAATTCTGCCGCTGTTTGTTAAATTTGTACATTCTCCCAGTGACAATGAAGTTTCCTCTGGGATCTCCAGTTTCCTCTCACATTCTAAAGATATACAATATGGATTAAGGTTAGTACATTATTGGCACTGGAAGCACAGTCTCAACACGGCATGCAGACGGTCCCCGCACATTGTTAGACTGTGTTGGTTGTTGATGCAAATAACATTTTTCTCTGTATGTTTCATCTTTCGACAGACGAGTGACAAATAAAACTAGCACGGCGTATCTATAAGGTAATCTACAGGGTGTGTACGCCAATGGAGCCTCATTGTCCTGTGTATTTGTTCATAATGAAGCAAACATCATGGCGTCATTAGACACAGTGGACTCTGAAATTATGCAGCAGCAAGTCTCTGTTAAGATCAGTAAGTATGCTTTCTTAACATTTCCAGTCAATTTTTGTTCCTTGGCTTTCGACTGAACATGAGAACGTTTGTTGCTAGATGATCATAGGACATACAGTAGGATAATTGGGTTATTCAGCCCATTACACTCATCATGGCTGATTTATTATTCCTCTCAACCCCATTCTCCTGCCTTCTCCCCCTAAACTTCCATGTCCTGGCTTACCAAGAACCAATCCACCACTGCTTTAAATGTATCAAATGATCTAGCCTCCACAGCCACCTGTGGTAATAAATTAGATATATTTGCCACTTTCTGACTGAAGAAATTCCTGATCATCTCTGTTCTAAGGAGATGTCATTTCTATTCTGAGTTTGTGCCTTCTAGGCCTAGACTCGTCTCCTCGTCCACTCTATCCAGACCTTTCATTATTCAGTAGGTTTCAATGAGATCCACCCTCATTCTTCTCAACTCCAGCAAATACAGTCTCAATGCCATCAAACACTCCTCATATGTTAACCCTTTCATTCCCAGGATAATTCTTGTAAACCACCTTTGGACTCCCTCCAATGCCATCATATCGTTCCTTAGGTACAGAGCTGAAATATGCTCAGCATATCCAACCAGTACCATAAAAAGCCTCAGCATTACATCATTGCTTTTATATGCTAGTAAATTTGTGTTGGGTACGTGGCCAAGTGGTTAAGGCGTTCGTCTAGTGATCTGAAGGTTGCTAGTTCAAGCCTTCGCTGTGGCAGAGTGTTTGTGTCCTTAAGCAAGGCACTTAAGCACACCTTGTAAGGCATGAAAATGCCCGACACAGGCCTCTCATGGTCTGAGTTGACATTCCCTCTCTCCCCAAATTGAAATGAATGCTAACATTGCATTTGCCTTCCTTATTACTAACTCACCTGGATGTTAATCTGTAGGGAATCCTCCAATTTATGAATTTGCTCCTCTTTTAGAAAATAGACTACACTATGCCCTTATTCCTTCTACCAAAGTGCATAACCATACACTTCACTATGCTGAGTCTTTGCCCTTTCTCCTATTACTGGTTATCTTTTTCCACTCCATCAATAATACAACACAAAAGACGCCTTTTGCCAAATCTGTTACCAGGTCATACTAACAATAGTAATAAATGTGCTTGATGAGTATTCATACAACGTTAACCTGTGGATCACGAACACAAAAGGTTCTGCCGATGCTGGAAATCCAGAGCAGCACACACAAAATGCTGGAGGAACTCAGCAGGTCAGGCAGCATCCATGGAGAGGAATAAAGTGTCGGTCGTTCAGGAAGGATATCAGCCCAAGATGTCAACTCTTTATTCTTCTCCATCGGTGCTGGCTTGACCTGCTGAGTTCCTTCACCATTTTGTGTGTGGTTGCTCAGGTGTAAAAATGAAAATCGCGAGAAATTGACTTATCCATGAGTGGTTTCCCAGATTCAACATGGTCTCAAGCAACAGGATGGATTCCTCACTAACATCACTTGATACAAACTTTTCTCTACGGCAGGCCAACAAACAATCCTCAACATGAACTGATTTTGTGAAGAAAAATGGACTATTTCTTCCAAAAGTGATCCTTGAGAGTTGTAAATTGAAGCTCCTGGGAGGCTGAAGGGAGATAATCAGCGTTCCTGGTATCATAGATCCCTTAAAGAGGAAAGCACAGCCTGTGGTCAGTTTTTGATGAATGAAAAATCCAAGAAAAATGATTGTGCAAGCAAATAAATACAGGGAAATCAGAAAAGACAAACTGAATGTAAGTGGAAAACAAATAAACTAGGACAAATCCGGAAGGAAACAGTCAAGTTATTAAATATGTACAAATGTACTAAATGGAGCCTATTCTTGGAAGGAACATTATGATAAAAAGTACACACGTCTTCTTCCTCTTCAAACATTATTTTGATAATTTGAATTCATTAAAATACAAAACTGCATGCAAAGCAGAGAAACAATGAGGGAGTTGTCAGCAGGATTACTTGTCATCAGTTCTAATCTTTTGTTTTAATGCTCTCCTTTATTCAATTTCTAAACAACATATCGTGATTTTTGTAAAAAGCTGATTTTTTTTCCCATTTGGAGACACAAGAGATTGCAGATGATGGGATGTGGTAAAACAAACAACTCTGCATGTCGAGCAATATTTGTTTATTTATTTATTTGGAGATACAGCACGGAACAGGCCCTTCCAGGCCAATGAGCTGCGCCGCCAAGTTACCCACTGATTTAACCCTAGCAAATCACAGAACAACTTGTAATGTCCAATTACCTACTAACCGGTACATCTTTGGAATATGGGAGGAAACCACAGACCTGGAGAAAATTCACATGCACACGGGAAGAACACACAAATTTTCTTACAGAGGACTCCAGAATTGAACTCTGAACTCTGACACCCTGAGCTGCAATAGTTTCACACTAACTGCTCTGTTACCATGGGAAGATACCCTACACCCATCAGGATCCACAACTCTGAACTACTTTACAAACTGCAGACTCACTTTCAAGGACTCGACAACTCATATACTCAGTATTATTGAATTATTTAGATATTTACACAATTTGATTTCTTTTATAGATTAGTTGTTTGCTGATCTTTGTTCTCATACAATTTTTCATAAATTCTATTGCACTTCATTATTTTCCCGTAAATGTCTGCAAAAAGATGAATCCCAATATAGTAGCAATGTTAAACAATTAAAAGTACGAATAATAATTGAAAACGCATACATGAGGAAATCTGCAAATGCTGGAAATTCAAGCAACACACAGAAAATGCTGGTGAACGTAGCAGGCCAGGCAGCATCTATAGGAAGAAATACAGTCGACGTTTCGGGCTGAGACCCTTCATCAGGACTAACTAATCTCTTACTATCTCTTCCTTCAGTTAGTCCTGACGAAGGGTCTTGGCCCAAAACGTCGACTGTACTTCTTCCTATAGATGTTGCCTGGCCTGCTGCGTTCCACCAGCATTTTGTGTGTGTTGCAATAATAATTGAAAGATACCCAAATTAATGAAAATCAAAATAAAAAGAGCGGTTGCTAAAAATTAAACACGAACAGAAAGTACTGTTAGCACTCAACAGGTCAGGCTGCATGTGTGTGTGTGTGTGCGCGCTTAGCTAGGATGCATAAGATTTTTGCACGGTACTACATTTGTCAACTTGGAGTGGAGAGAGAGTTTGTAAACCTGGCGGAGCAAAGCATGTTGAGAGTGTCAAGGTGGTCCAGGAGGGATGTGGGACAGGTGGCAGAGAAGGAGTGCCGGGGTGGGGGAGGGTGGCATGGGTGCAGAAACACCCAGCACTGAGACACCAGGGAAGGTCATTTGATTCAAAGCAATTGAGTTATTGATCATTACGAATGTCTCTCTGATACTTTCCACTCCCTCTCCTCTCCCTTCCCCTTTTCGCAGCCATGACTTCCCTCTTCCTGCCCACTTCACAATCTCAATCCGCAATGGAGACCCATATCAGAATGAGGTTTATCATTACTCACATAGGTCATGAACTTTATTTTTTTTGGGGGGGGGGTTAGCCAATACAGTGCAATACATAAAGTTACTACAGTACTGTGCAAAAGCCTTGGCCACCCTAGCTATATATATGTACTTCTGACTTTTGGTACTGTATGTCAGTGATAATAAACTTAATTCATTTTCTGATTCTGATTCAGAATGAAGGTCAGTGACCACATGTAATTGAATTGTGCCACGTTAGATGCATCAGCTATGAGTGGAGTGAAACTGAGGATGCACACTCAGTGTATTCCACTATTTGCCTTAGTACATTTTCAAACTACCACTGGACTTCGTATTGAGTCTGACAGACAAGAGGGGGACAGGCGTGCCTTTTGACCTTTCTTGCTTCCTTTAATGACCGTGTTTTTGTTGGCAAACACAGAATCCAAGAATGTGAAACCCAGAATATGGGAACCTGACACCTGACTGCATACAGCTAGCCAGCACTTGCCATGAAACTGAAGAAAAGTCATTTTCAAAAGTTGACCAAATATAAGCTGCATCAGTATAATTCGTACCCTCAGATTAGAATAAAGGACAAGAATGTATGTAGAACAGGCGGAATAATAACAACAATTGAGATTTGTTGAGAAGCTGATAGCAACAGGAAAGAAGATTCAGAGATGATGTGTAGTACTGGAAGTGATGGACTGATACCACCCCCCTGATGGCAATTTGGTTCAAAGTTCAAAGTACATTTATTATCAAAGTATGTATACTATATACAACCTTGAGATTTGTCTTCTTACAGGCAGCCACAAAACAAATAAACCCAATAGAACCTATTTAAAAAAGACTATCAAACACCCAAATTGTGCAAAAAATAAAAGTAAGCATATAGCATTCAGAACTGAAATTCTCAAAAATGAATCCACAAAGACGAAGCTAGCTGCTGATTCAGGAGCCTGTTAGTTGTATTAGGTGACTGCTGAGGTGAGTGGAGTCAGCAGTAATTTTGCTAGCTCTTTTCTTTGCTCTGGCAATGACCAGGTCTTTTAATGTGGGTAACTGACAGCTAGTGATCCTCTCCATTGAGTGAACCACTCGCTACAATCTGGACTCTTTCTCATAATTTTTCAAGTTTCTTTCAAGTCTCCCCTCAACACCTGATGTTCCAGAGAAAACAGCCCTAGTATGTCCACTCCTTATAGCTCAAACTTACTAATCCAGGATCTTCCAAATCCTCTCCTAAGCCTTTACATCCTTCTTGTAACTGGGCAATCTGAACTGCACATAATACTCCAAGTGTGCCCCAAACAAAGTTTTATTCATATGTCCAAGAAAATGAAGACATTTTTTACTTTTCGATTCTGTGAAAGTCATCTGTACATATATACAGCTAGGGTGCCTAAGATTTTTGCACAGAACTGTATATTTGTTAAAATAGGAAGATGGGTGTGAAACAGAAATAAGAGTACTTAGCTTTGCATTAGCTCAGTAGTATTAAGTGTTACATTTTTGGTAACTGTAAATACATGATATACAGTTCTGTGTAAAAGTCTTTGGCACCTAACTATACTGTATATGGGATATAGGAGCAGGATTAGGCCATTTGCCCTATCAATTCTGCTCTGCCATTTCATCATGGCTGATCAAATTTTCCTCTCAGCCCCAAACTCCTGCCTTCTACCCGTATCTCTTCATACCCTGACCATTCAAGAATCTATCACTGTCTGCCTCAAATATAATTAAAGACTTGACCTCCACAGCTGTCAGTGGCAAAAGAATTCCACAGATTCACTACCCTCTGGCTAAAGAAATTCCTCCTCATTTCAAATATCTGCCTAAGACTTTTGCAGAGTACTGTATAAAATGTTGCAATTAAATTAAGCATTTAATGTCTCCAGCATTGTGTGTGTGTTGCTCTGCCTCTCGTATTTTTAGTGTAATGTCTATTATATTCTGTTTCTTAATGCAGACACTATTAGCTTCACTGAAGCTGACTTTTGAAAGCAGAAGCTGCAAAGCTGAGCATTTACAAGTCCTGATCCAAGAACAATTTTCTGCCCTAATCTCCTTCATGAAGTAAGAAGGAGGTCTTGGTATTATTTTGCTGAAACCAAATAAGGCTGTGTTTAATAAAAATACTGTCTCAGGTCACTTTTGGGTCTTCATTTTCAAACTGATTGAGCTACTTAAATTATCTGTAAGGGTCTTGCTTAATTCAATTCATTTAGTTTCTCCGCTTGGGCGTGTGTGTTGGGATGGAGTTATACTTATTTGGCTGTGAATTCAGAAATGTGTTAAAAAAACAATAAAGCAGCTGGGGAACTTCTATTCAAGAAATTAAATAAACCTGGAATAAAAATATAGAGGGCTATGGGTAACCCTAGGTAACTTCTAAGGTAAGGACATGTTTGGCACAGCATTGTGGGCCGAAAGACCTGTATTGTGCTGTAGGTTTTCTATGTTTCTAAAAATCTACTCTTGGTGACTGTAACCATGAACCTACTGGATTGTTATTAAAAAACTCTCAGATTTATCAATGGCTCCTCAACCCCCCATTAGAAGGAATGGAAACTTGTCAATCTCCCCCAGTCAGTCCATAAAGTGACTCTCAGCCCACCAATGTTAGTGCATCCTTGAATGACAACTAGACTAAGTGTGATGTTAAAACATATAATAAAGAACAGAGAACGTTACAGCACAGGAACAGGCACCTCAGCCCACCATATTGTGCCAAACCAATCACAAATTATAATCAAAAGGCCAACTAAATTAATCTCTTCTGCCGACATAATGTCCATATCCTTCCATTTTATTCACATTCATATGCGTACCTAAACCTCTTCAAAGTCTCTCAAGTTTCTGCTTCCTCCACCACCCTAGCCAGCTCATTCCAGGCACCCACCACTCTCTGTGTAATAGTTTGCCCTACACAGCTCCTTTGAATTTGTTCCCTCTCACCTTAAATGCATGCCCTCTGGTATTAGACACTTCACCCTTGGAGAAAAGACAATATCTACTCTATTCATGCCTTTCATAGCCCTTTGAAGATGTCTTCGATGGTCGGGAGGCTAGTGTCCATGATGGAGCTGGTTGAGATTACAATCCTCTATAGCTTCTCATGCATTGGACCCGCTATACCAGGAAGTGATGTAACCAGTCAGAATGCTCTCCACAGTATATCTGTAGAAATTTGCTCCAAGTCTTTGGTGACACACCAAATCTCAAACTTCCAATGAAGTAGAGCTGCTGGTGTGCCTTCTTTATCATTGTATCAATATGTTGCACCCAGAATAGATCCTCTGGGGTGTTGGATGCTCAGGAACTTAAAGCAGTGCTCCCTTTCCACTGCTGACCACTCTATGAGGACTAGAGACTGAATGGCCTGAAATGACTTGGTTTTTATCTTATGTTCCATCACTGTCAGGACTATTGTGACTGACAGTATTTTGTTTCAACATTGCAAGCTGTTTCCAAAATTAGATACTGCCCAGTGGGCCTTCCAGAGCAGGCACTGTCTCAGATGGATGCAGTGGATCCCATTGTATAATGTTGAAAAAGTTGCAAAATTCAGACTTGAAGGTCTTAGTGACAAAAAACCATTTTTAGAAGTGACGATACACAAGAATGATGACTGGAATTTATCAAACACTGCCACGGGTGGTGATAGTTCCCTACAGGCTGAGTACTCTGTCATCGCAATGACAGCCACATCTGCTCTTTACTTACTGGCTCTTGGATGATTTTAGACATCTGGAGGGGGGGACATCCACAACACAAGGACTATGTTCACCTTAATTCAGGAGTTAGAATCTAATACGGAAGAGGAAACCACCTTATTACTGACAAACTGAGAACTGACGAATCTGATCAATGTTCCAGAAGTTCTTTACTTCCCCAAAGTCTCTAGCATCAGAAAATGCAGATTCCAAGAAAATAAGGACTTGCAGAAATAATCTGATAGTCAACGTCAAAAGCAAATGCTCTCATCTGTCTATCAAAAATGTTTGTGATGCTGGGATAAGGATCCTACATGTCAGATCCTCAGATCAAGTCATGATATTTACACAGATGTATGATAAAAGCTTTGTAATGACAGAGTTATAGAAAGAGGTGAACCCAAGTGCAGAGTAAGACCTAGAGTACACTCAGACTCAGACTCGAAATAAACAAGATGACACAAAAGAAATCCAAGTACTAGAAATCCAGCAGTATTAGAAATGGAACTCCTGTGACTGAGCACTGAATGCTCAGCATGAGGCCTTTAAGTACGGACTTTCCATGAGGAATCTGGCAGGCAATCATTGGCAGGCTGAATCTTAAAGGGACAGTGGCAGCCAACCATACTCAGGGGAATTGCAGCGCCAACCTTCACAACGTGCCGCTGTTCTGTCAAGACTATGGCAGTATTTCTAACCACAGCAACCATGTACTCTAACGTGCACTGCACCGGAATATGTGGATCCTGGGTCTACCTATACAGCCACTTGAGGACCCTCCAACAGACAATCCCTTAGGAAACATTATTGAGTGATCGCACTACTATTACTATGGTTAGGCATCCAGCATTGGAACGTGTGTGTTAACTGCAATGTTTGTTTCAATGGAGGTGTAATACTTGATTTAATTTCTATCTTAAAATATAATTGCTAACTGCACTGTAAAACCAGCCAAGTTCAAAGCCAGAACCATAGCAGATACAACTGATGGCAGACTAACCTTTGTGATGGAGTCAATTTAGCATTTATAAAAAGCTACGACTTCTTCTTGACAGCTTTATTTTACACTCAGCGGATACTTTATTAGACACACATGTATGTACACCCGCTCATTAATGCAAATATCAAATCCAGGCTTTCGAATCCCTGAGGTCCATGGACCCTTGCTTAATGGTATTGGTCCAGAGCATTAAAAGATTGGGAAATACCGAATTACTCAGTCAATCATGTGACAGCAAATCAATGCATAAAAGCACGCAGGCATGGACAAGAGGCTCAGTTGTTCTTCAGGCCAAACATCAGAATGGGGAAGAAATATATTCTAAGTGATTTTGACTGTGGAATGATTGTTGGTGCCAGACAACATGGTTTGAGTATCTTAGAAGCTGCTGATCCCTTGGGATTTTCACAGACAACAGTCTCTGCAATTTACGGACTATGGTGTAAAAAAAAGAAAAACATCCAGTGAGCAGAGTTCTGTGGGCAAAACTACCTTGTTAATGAGAGAGGTCAGGGGAGAATGCCTAGACTGGTTTCAGATGACAGGAACACAACAGAACTCAAATAACCATGTGTTACAACGGAAGAGCATCTTTTGAGTGGCCACTGAGAGTATAGTATATGCTATATTAAGAGGCAACACAAAACACAGTTGACCATCTGATACAAGATGCTTGAAAGTAACAACAGTTAGCACTTATGTGAAAGTTGAGAGTCATATAAACTCTGGTTTATGTTCTGGAAACGAGCAGTTAATCAAAGAACAACCATAAACATAGTAAAAACTAAGCAAGCTTAAAATAATGGCCATTTTGTGTTTTGCTTGAATCTTTTTCCCCAAGGCTGTAAGTGTTGGTTGGCAGGTTGACTCATAACTTATTCTAATTAACAAAGATCTTCTGCTCCTTAAACCGTCCACTCAGATTTGTCACTGGACCAGTTCTTTGGGTTCTGAGGTGATTAAGAAAGAGAACATAGGAGCAGCAGATTCTGTCCTAGACTGGAATTGAAATTCAAATTCAGAATTTTTTTTATCACATGTATATCAAAACATACAGTGAAATGCTAGAATTCCTTCCCTGAATTCTCTTTCAGGGAATTCTCTTCCCTGAAGAAATTCTCTTTCTTGCTCTCTCATTCTTCTTCCTTAACATCTACTTGATCCAGCTCTTGCTTCCTGCTCAAATTTTATTCAGATTCAGATTCATTTTTAATTTTTTTTAATTCTTAATTTTTCAAATTCTGGCTCAATGAGCCCATGCTGCACAATTGCACCTTGTGATTAATTAACTTGTATGTCCTTGGGATGTGGGAGGACACCGGGGAAACCCACTCAGTCACGGGGAGAACGCACAAACTCCTTACAGACAGCCGTGCGATCTCATGTACCTTGAAACAAAATTTAATGTGTCATTTGGTGGTAACAACCAACACAATCTAAGAATGTGCTGGGGGCAACACGTAAATGTTGCCACACATTCTAGCACCAACACAGCATGCTCAGCAGAACAACACAAACAACAACAAAGCAAATCAACAACAGCAAAACAAACCACTTTCCCACTCACCCACTCAGGCAGACAGACAGGCCAGATAAGACAGGACAACAGGAGAAAATCTGTAGATGCAGGAAATCAAAACAACACACACGAAATGCTGGAGGAACTCAGCAGGTCAGGTAGCATCTATGTAAAACAGTAAACATTCAAATTTTTGGGCTGAGCTCCTTCATCAGGACAGATTAGATAAGACCCTTCAGGCAGGACAGCAGCTGGTTGGCAGAGCTGTGGCCAAAGATCACTTCTGAGTATCAACTTCTTTCACTCAAGCACCTACTCGGTTCCTACATCATTTAATTAACACTAACACCGGAGTATAAGTCATAGTCTATTTGTCATAGTAGTCATAGTCATAGTCATACTTTATTGATCCCGGGAGAAATTGGTTTTCGTTATGGTTGCACCATAAGTAATTAAATAGTAATAAATCCATAAATAGTTAAATAGTAATATGTAAATTATGCCAGGAAATAAGTCCAGGACCAGCCTATTGGCTCAGGGTGTCTGACCCTCCAAGGGAGGAGTTGTAAAGTTTGATGGCCACAGGCAGGAATGACTTCCTACGACTCCACTTTCAAAAGAATACATCACCCAGAAGTATTTCTGTGTCTGCTGAAAGATTATATTTTCCATGTGGATAGAGGCTGGAAATGTGAGGGAGAGCTCATAATGGGAGGCACGGTAGCGTGGCATTAGCATAATGCTATTACTGTGTCAGTGACCCAGGTTGATTTCCCACTTCTGTCTACAAAGAGTTTGTACATGCTTCCTGTCACCAAGTGGGATTCCTTCAAATGCTCCGGTTTCCTCCCACTTTCCAGAAACTTATGGGTTCAAAGGTTAATTGGTCACATGGGTGTAATTGGACAGTGCAGGCTCGTTGGTTTGGCAGGGCCTACTACTGTCCTGTACTTTTAAATGAAATAAACCTCTGACATTTCATGGAAATTATTTGCTGATCTATAGGTTAAGGCAAATTTAACGGACAATAGCACTGGACTGAGTATGATGGGTCTCTCTGCTTACAAGAAACAATCAAAGACAGAGGCAGTTAGTTGTGGTCTGCAAAGAACATGATGCAGTACTGTACAAAAACAGATACAGTGGCATGCTAAAGTTTGGGCACTCCTGGTCAAAATTTCTGTTACTGTGAATAGCTAAGCGAGTAAAAGATGACCTGCAAACATGAGGAAATCTGCAGATGCTGGAATTTCAAGCAAAACACATAAAAAATGCTGGTGAATGCAGCAGGCCAGGCAGCATCTACAGGAAGAGGTACAGTCGACGTTTCAGGCCGAGACCCTTCGTCAGGAAACATAAATCAAAGTACTGCATCTGGGAGATGGATGCTGTGTTGAAGTTGAATAAGACATTGGTGAGGCCTACTTTGGATTATTGTGTGCAGCTTCAGTCACCTAACTGCAGGAAAGATGTCCTGACGAAGGGTCTCGGCTCGAAACGTCGACTGTATCTCTTCCTATAAATGCTGCCTGGCCTGCTGCGTTCATCAGCATTTTTTATAAAAGATAAACTGATTTCCAAAAGGCATAAAGTTAAAGATGACACATTTCTTTAATATTTTAAACAAGAAAGCTTTTTTATTTCCATCTCTTACAGTTTCAAAATAACAAAAAAGGAAAAGGGCCCGAAGCTAAAGTTTGGGCACCCTGCATGGCAGCACTTAGTAACACCCCCTTTGGCAAGTATCGCGGCTTGTAAACACTTTCTGTAGCCAGCTAAGAGTCTTTCAATTCTTGTTTGGCAGATTTCCGGCCATTCTTCCTTGCAAAAGGCTTCTAGTTCTGTGAGATTCTTGGGCCATCTTGCATGCACTGCTCTTTTGAGGTCTATCCACAGATTCTCGATGATGTTTAGGTCAGGGGACTGTGAGGGCCATGGCAAAACCTTCAGCTTGTACCTCTTGAGGAAGCCCATTGTGGATTTTGAGGTGTATTTAGGTTCATTATCCTGTTATAGAAGCCATCCTCTTTTCATCTTCAGCTTTTTTACAGACAGTGTGATGTTTGCTTCCAGAATTTGCTGGTATTTAATTGAATTCATTCTTCCCTCTACCAGTAAATGTTCTCTGTGCCACTGGCTGCAACACAAGCCCAAAACTTGATCGATCCACCCCCCGTGCTTAACAGTTGGAGAGGGGTTCTTTTCAAGAAATTCTGCACCCTTTCTTCTCCAAACATACCTTTGCACATTGCAGCCAAAAAGTTCTATTCAAAAGGTTCAAAGGAACATCTAAACAACCGTGATGCATTTTGGAAACAAATCCTGTGGACTGCTGAAGTTAAAATAGAACTTTTTCGCCGCAATGAGCAAAGGTCGCCCATTTTGTAAAGACACTGCCCAGAAGTTTCTACAGAAATGGCAAACCACTTATGTAGAAAAATTAGCTAAGCGGAATCATGATTGTGGAAAGACCATGATCGTCTACATCATATGACTCAGCACATAATGAACAAATGAATGATTCTTATCAGATTTTCTTACAACATGAAAAATGTAAGCATTATTTTTTATTACAGTTAATGAATTGTACCTGTAATGTTACATAAATGCACTCAGTGACTACTCTGTTAGGTACAGGTGTAGAATCCAGTGTGATTTTCTGCTGCTGTAGCCCGTCCAATTCAAGGTTTGATGTGTTGTGTGTTCAGGTGTTCAGAGATGCTCTTCTACGCACTACTGTTGTAACAGGTGGTTATTTGAGTTACTGTTGCCTTCCTGTCAGCTTGAACCAGTCTCTTCATTCTCTTCTGACCTTTCTCGTTGACAAGGTGTTTTTGCCCAGAGAATTGCCGGTCAGTGGATGATTTCTGTTTTTCTTACCATTCTCTCTAAAATCTAGAGACTGTTGTGCATGAAAATCCCATGAGATCAACAGTTTCTAAGATACTCGAACCAATATATCTGCTATCAATAATCATTCCACAGTAAAAGTCACTTAGATCACATTTCTTCCCCATTCTGATGTTTAGTCTGAGAAACAAATGAATCTGTTGACCATGTCTGCATGCTTTTATGCATTGAGTTGCTGCTATGTGATTAGCTGATTAGATATTTGTATTAATGAGCAGGCATACAGTTGTACCAAATAAAGAGGTATATGTGCAATATTGATCTAACCACTATACTACTGTGCTGTCCCAAATCTCTTTAGATGTAAGATCAGCAATAACCTTTTGAATAATGGAGTTGGGAAGGGGTCAAATGGTTTACCCTTCATTCTGTTTCTTATGTTATGGTGAGCCATTGTATGGCATTGGTTTAAACTTTGTTTTATTCTTGTGTCCAAGCCGAGTTAACACGTTGCTCTGTAGCATTATAAGGCTTGCCCAAGATGTGGAGAAGGTTCAGCAGAAGGGGGTCAGGGAACACAGTTCAGTATGTACCTGTCCAGTTAGGAAAGTGAGATATGCCTCACTCCCCTTACAGTATTCCAGTGTTCCAGATTTATTTGTTTATTTAGAGTTACAGTATGGAACAGACTGTTCCAGTCCACCAATCTGCTCTGTCCAGCAACCCACCAATTTTAACCCCAGCCTAGTTATGGGACAATTTACAAAGACCAATTAACTTACCAACCAGTACGTCTTTGGACTGTGGGAGGAAATCGGAGCACCCAGAGGAAGCTCGTGCACATGGGAAGAAACATACAAACTTGCTAACAGAGGACAGCGGATTTGTGATTGAAACTCCAACACCCCAAGGTGTAATCGCATTGCTCTAAACACTACACACTACTCTGGCTTGCCATAATATTTCCATATAACCAGGTGACACAGGATGACAGGTGGCTTCCTGACACAGGATGACAGGAGGTTTCCTGACACAGGATGACAGGAGGTTTCCTGACACAGGATGACTGGTGGTTTACTGATGAACGTTAAGTACATTGGGTGACCACATTGTGGGACATTTAACTTCACTCCACAAGACTGAGGGAGACAGACATGTGCAGTTACTATGGAGGGAAAGAGACCATGTACAGGTAGGAGAGATTCAGTTTAATTTGGCAATCGTTTTGGCACAGAGATCGCATGTTGAGGGGCCTATGCTTGTTCTTTATGTTCTACATATAAGGTGAGATTGAAGTTGCAGTGGCTCACCACTTTAATTGTTTCTTTCTCTTCCACTTGTCCTTTCCATCCTCCATCTCCTTTGTCATCCCAATGAAACTGAAAATAGGCTCAAGAAATTTCATTTTTGTTTAACTTAGGTACTTTCCTTCCTGACCCAGTATTGAGTGCAATAACTTCAAGTAATTGTGTGTTATTCTGAAATACGTTTAATTTCGGCCACTATAGGTATCTCTAGTTGCCCTATTATTAACAGCCTTGCATTATCATCCCTTTCTCATTTAATCTCTCCCATCTATCATTTCCTCATGCTTCCTCACCCCACCCCTGACTAATTCTCTGCTGTTTTATTTGGGATAAATCAGGACCTTCCTGTACAACATGGCACAACCATCGGGCTTTTGAACTAAAGCGGCTAACTTCACACAACTTTACTCACCGCAAGAATCCACAACTTATGGACTCACATTCAAATACTCTTCATCTCATGTCCTTGACATTTATTGTGTATTTATTATTATTATTGTATCTGTATTTTTTTCTTTTTGTATTTGCAAAGTTTGTTGTCTTTTGTACATTGTTGTTTGTCTGTCTCGGTCATGTTTGGTTTATCATTGATTCTATTGTGTTTCTTTGTATTTGAAAATGAATCTCTGGTTAGTATATGGTGACATATATGCACTTTGATAATAAATTTACCTTGAACTTTGAACACAGTAGCACATTCTACAATTCACTGAATGAAAAAAAAACAGTAAAGGTTGAAAGCACTCTGCAGGTTAGGTGGTGTCTGTGGAAAGAGGAACTCAAATAACATTTCAGGTCACCTATCCTTTGACGGAATGTTTCCAGCATTGTCCGTCTTGATTCCGCCAACGTTACAATGTTGTTACTTGAACAGAAGGTCAAACCCTCCAGCCACTTCTTCGAAATCTGATCTGTATTTAACTCTACAACTGTGACTGTATAAACCTTGATATTCAAAATCTATCAATTTTAGATCCAAAAGTTTCCATTAGTCTGACCTCTCTCTCAATCCACCAACATTTCACAAATCCAAGGACATACAGGGTAGGCGGTTAATTAGAGTGGCAGAGGCTCGTTGGACTGGAAGGGCCCTTATATCTCCAAAAGAAAATAATTACGACTTTGGGAAATCTAATCCTGATAAAGGGTCTCGGCCCGAAACGCCGACTGTACTTCTTCCTATAGATGCTGCCTGGCCTGCTGCGTTCCACCAGCATTTTGTGTGTGTTGCTTGAATTTCCAGCATCTGCAGATTTCCTCGTGCCTGGATCTTCTCTCTTGTTTCATTGAAGAAATGTTCTCTGACTTCAAAACCAGGCAGGCCAGTTTAAATTTTAAGACTCTGCCACCATTAGCTGGATTCTTTCAGACAAGTAGTCAGCCAGTCAAGGATCTTACAATCTCACCCGCTGGCATAGTATTGTTGACTTGTCTAATCATAAATGTCTTGGGCAAGTACAAAAACATTCCAAAACATAAAGCAGCTTTTAAAATATTGTTAATAAACCATAAGAACATTAATTTTAATAGTGTGCTGTACTTGGATTGGTTCTAGCAGACATAACACAGTGGGCAGATTTCTGAGCTTGAGAGATGAGTATTCTTCAGCAATATAAGCCATTTTATTGGACCCCATGGGATATCTACTACTGCAGCACAGACTAAAGCAGCCTCGCAAGCTGTAGGTCTGAATGTCCCTTTGCTGGAAGTTATGATATGTATGGAGAAACATGGACATGTACCATGGAAGAACAATGTTTAGTCCTGGTTGCCTCATTACAGGAAGGATGTGAAAACTTTAAACAGGGTGCATAGGAGATTTACCAGGATGCTTCCTGGATTAGAGTGAATGCCTTATGAAAATAGGTTCTGCAAGCTTGGGCTTTTCTCTTTGGAGTGAAGGAGGACAAGAGGAGGTGCACCATATGATAAGAGGCATAGATCAAGTGAATAGCCACAGACTTTTTCCTAGGGCAGAAATTTTAAGGTGATTGGAGGAAAGTATCAGAGGATGTCAGAAGTAATGTCTTTACACTGAGAGAGCTACGTGTGGGGAATACGCTGCTAGTGGTGATGATAGAGGCAGATGCATTTGAAACATTTAAGAGATTCTTAGGTAGGCACAGGGATCATAGAAAAACCACCTGTGTTGGAGGAAGGGGTCAGACTGATCTCAGAGTGGGTTAAAAGATGGGCACAACATTATGGGTTCAAGGACCAGTACTGTGCTGTAGTCTGATTCTGATTCTGATCTGATTCTGCTCTATGTTCTATGTCCAGCAAACAGCAGGAGACTTGGCAATTTCCCCTTATGTTGGTTGTTCCATGTTTGCTTTAATCATCCACCTAGAGATGTCTACAACATTTAATACACTAGTTCTGTTGATATTGTTTTACACACAAGGGACTATTAGCTCAGTTTACAGTCCCAGATCAGCTCCTACTCTGGGATAAATATTCCAGGATATCTCCCCGTGCATCTTTAAATAATACTACGGGATTATGCACATGAAACCTAGTAAACTACACAGTTGTTCATTTGAAAGACGTCAACTTCTATTGACAGACTGTATTAAAATTTTGGGAGAGAGGCTTGAACCTCAATAATGTTGATGCTGGCTGAGAGCTGCCATAGACCCTGTTGAGATTTGTATATGCAGCACAAAGGACACAATTGGAGACTGTTATCACTTGAGAGGAGACCTTTCAGCCCACTGAGTCTGCACCAGCTCCATATCAGAGCAATCTAGCCTGCCCCAAGACCGACCTTAGTCTTGTAAGTTCTCTCATAGACCATAGAAATTACCCAAGTCAAATACCCAAGCCAGCTTCCACTTGAATCTGTCTCCACTACCTGCCTTAGCAGTATATTCCATACTCTGATCGTTATAAGTGTGTTAAAAAAATCCTCCTGTCATTTTTCTTCTGCACTTTATCTTCATCTTAGTGCACTCTGCCCAACACATCACAGACACATCCTTCCCCACCTTCAGTAGTATCTACAGGAAGTGTTGCCACAAGGGGGCAACATCCTTCATCAAAGACCCCCACCATACAGCCCAAGCCATCTTCTCAAAGCTGCCATCAGATAGGAGGCACAGGCGCCTGAATTTCCAAACCACCAGACTAAAGAACAGCTATTTATTTTCAACTGTTCGGTTCTTGAACCAATCTGCACATTCAGAGACTTTAGCAACACTATGACAACTTGCTCATTGTGCAAAAAAATTGACATTTTTTGTTCTAATTGTGTTCTTTCTTGTAAAAATTATGTTCAATTCATTGTGTTTTCTCTGTGAGTGCCACTTATGTGATGCTATGTGCCTACGATGCTACTGCATGTAGGTGTTCCATTGTGGCAGCTAGATTGTGGTGGTACAACTTGCAGCGGTTACTTGCAAACAAACTAAAACCACACAGAGACTAAGCACAGGGGGATACTGCGCTATCCACAATAAAGAAGTTCCTAGTCAAAGGAAGTATGTTCAATCCTTTATTTAGAAACCAACAAAGATGAAAAATCTTGTAACAAAAACTAATGAAACTAAAACTAGTGCTATAACCAAGTAAGCTGTCTAAGTGGTAGCGGCAGCGATATTTAAATATATCTAAGCGTTCTTTAAGCATTAGCGGTCAACAAAAAAATAACACTCTGGCTGCCTTTTTGGTTCTACCTTGACTAAATTGAACTCAGACAAGGGATTTGCTTCTACCATACCCCAATCCATGTGAAAGATTATCCATAATAAAATACAATACAGAGGAAATATTTATAATGTAGTTCCTACACACACACTTATGCCATATGACAGAAAAACTTGACTTTGATGCCTCTGTTCTATACCCCTCTACCAATAAGAATAAGTTATCTCAATCTACTATGTCTGTACCCTTCATGATTTTAAACATCTCCACTAGGTCACTGTACCATATACTGTACAATAGGGTTACTGCCCAATACCTCACAGGAGAAGCCCTCCTCACCACTGAGTACATTTATGAGGAGTGTTGTCCCAAGAAAGCAGCATCCATCATCATGGACCTACACCAACCAGGTTATATTCTCTTCTCCCTCCAGATGACATCAAGGATAAGTTCTATGTACAACTGCACTCAGTTATTGTCAGTGCTCCCAAAGCAGAGAATCTGATCATCCATTGTGACTTCAGTGAAAGAGTAGGCTGTGACCACTCGTCCTGAGATAGAGTCATTGGGAAATATGGTGTTGGCTGCTGCAACAGCAACGGTCTTCTACTACTCCAGATGTGTGCTGAACATAAATTGTTGATCACCAACACTGATGTCCACCTTATTACCCATAATAGAACTTCATAGATGCATCCCCACTCTAATTACTGGCATCTAATTGACTACATCATCATCAGGAGCAGATACAGCAGGATATAAGGGTGACAAAATCTATGCGTGGTGCTAAACACTGTCTCACCATTTCTAAACTGAACATCCATATCCAGCCCTTAAAGAAAGAAAGCCGCAAGACAGTTGAACGTTTTCAAGCTGAAAAGCAGCAACATAAAGCAGTTTTTGTTGACACTCTGAAAGAGGGCGTAAATGCCACCCCTCTGGACAAGCAGAATGTGGAAATTGCTTGGGTCAACTCTTCGACAGTTGATCTAAAATACTGCTACTGAGATTCTGAGGACCACTACCAAAAGGAACAAGGACGGGTTTGATGAAAACTGTGTCAACATCAAATAACTGCTGGATGAGAAGCATCATGTCCACAAAGCTTTCCTAAGTGACACTGCCCATCTTAAAGAAGGATGCCTCGAATAATATATGAAAGACCAACAACACAAACTGCACAAGATGCAGGGTTCTCGGTTGAACAATAAAGCTGATGAGATCCAGCTGCATGCACATGGGTATGATTTAAAGAATTTCTACGCTACACTATAAGAAGTTTATGGCCCACATCATCAGGATCATGCCCTCTCCTTAGTACTGATGGGAACATGCTGATTAGGGACAAACAGAAAATTCTTCATAGGTGGGCTAAGCACTTTAACGGTATTCTGAATCATCCTTCCATTATACATAACAATGCCATCAATTGTCTGCCCCACATCCCAGTTAGTGAAGCGCTAGATGTTCCACCGACCTTAGCTGAGACCCAGAAAGCAAGACGTTAGGTCTCGAGCAGAAAGCTACCTTGATCAGATGCAGTACTAGCCAAGGCCTACAAGGAAGGTCATGTAACAGTGACAGAGAAGCTCCATCAGATCCTCCAACACACACAAAATGCTGGAGGAACTCAGCAGACCAGTCAGCATCTATGGAGAAAAGTACAGTTGTCATTTCGGGCCAAAACCAAACCCTTCAGCAGGACTGGGGTAAAAAAACTTGAAGAGAAGATTTAAAAGGTGGGGGGAGGAGAGAGAGAACCACCAGGTGATAGGTGAAACAGCGAGGGAGAGGGATGAAGTAAAGAGCTGGGAAGTTGATTGGTGAGATGTGGTGAGAAAGGGGAAAAGGGATAGGAAATGGAGAGGGGCTGGTGTTGGAGGGCATTACCGTAAGTTTGAGAAGTCGATGTTCATGCCATCAGGTTGGAGGTTACCCAATCAGAATATAAGTTGTTGTTCCTCCAACCTAAGTGTGGCCTCATCACAACAGTGGAGGAGGCCATGGATGGACATATTGGAATGGGAATGGCAAGTGGAGTTAAAATGGGTGGCCACTGGGAGATCACACTTTTTCTGGCAGACAGATCATAGATGCTTGGTGAAGCAGTTTCCCAACCTACATCGGGTCTCTCCAATGTACAGATCTCCAATCTGCGGATGTTCTTTTGTTTATCAGCTCCTCCAATTCATGTAGCAGCAAGAGATGATTCCATGAGAATTTAAAGATGTATTCATTATCCACCTGTATAAGAGAAAGGGGAGCCAATAGTCCTGTCACAGCTATAGGGGAATATCCCTGCTGTCTATTGATCTTCACCAGGCTTCTTCCCAATCATCACACATCACATGTTGACCAGGGACTCCTACCAGAGAGCCAGTATAAATTCCGGAAAGAGCATGGGGCTATCAACATGGAGTTTGCTGCAAGGCAGCTGCATGAGAAATGTCAGAAGCAAAACACTGACCTGTTTTCCTGCTACTTCAATTTACAACAACCGACGCCATGCTACTCCCCTGCCCTCTGTCTCTGCAATAAACAAAGGGAACGGGTTTGCAGCATTTTACATGATCAATTGCAAGAGAAACATCCCAGACAAGCACTAGCCATTAGGCTGCAAACCACCTTCTTGCTCTGACTCTGATACTGTTACTCTGACTCTGTTACTTCCTGTAGCAGGCAGTAACATGGTCCGCACCAAGTCCAGATTCTTGCCAACGAGCGGCTCACTGGTGGGGTAGACCTGCGGTATCTGAAGTTTTTAATGTCCAGCAGGGTCCTGAGATCATTAAAAAGAAGTTTAAAACGGATAAACAATATTGTGGGCCGAAGGGCCTGTACTGTGCTGTACTATTCTATGTTCTACGTTCTATTAAACAACTTTGGTTGCCCCCCCCCAACCCCCCAGGGCTGCCATCTTATCAGACGGTGACTATGACAGGAAATGATAAAGTGACAAAGTGACTCTTGGCAAAAGAAACTTTTCTAGATCGCAGCAGGGCACCTGAAAACACACGGTGACTGTGTCAGTGTAGCTATGATGTGTGGAGTGTAAGTGACCTTGCACGGGGGGGGGGGCGGGGGGAGGTTGATGGGTGATGAGGAGCTGGAGTGGCTGATGTGGGTGTAGTGTTGGTGTGGTGGTTGGAGGTGTTGATCAACCTGATTGCTTGGGGGAAATAACAGTTCTTCAGGGAGTGGTCCTGGCATGGATGTTGCGTAGCCTCCTTCTGTAAGCAGCGTGGGTGGGATCCTTTATAATATTGCTGGCTTTTTTTTCTGGCACCTTTCTGTATATATGTCCTTGATGGCAGGTTATCACCATCAACATTTCAACTTGTCATTGATTTAAAGTTCAAAGTTCATCCAGTCAAAGTTCAAAGGTGTAATCACATACTTCCTGTACCTAATAAAGTGGCCACTGTGTGTATGTTCATGGTCTTCTGCTGCTGCAGCCCATTCACTTCAAGGTTTGACATGCTGTGTGTTCAGAGATACTCTTCTGCACACCACTTTTGCAATATGTAGTTATTAGAGTAACTGTCACCTTCCTGGCAGCTTGAACCTGTCTGGCCATTCTCCTCTGATCTCATTCATTAACAAGGCATTTGCATCTGCAACTGTTTTTGTTTTTTTTTGTTTTATCTATAAACTCCAGAGACTGTTGTGTGTGAAAATCTCAGGAGATACTCAAACCACCCCATCAGGCACCAACAATCATTCCACAGTCAAAGTCACTTAGATTACATTTCTTCCCTAATCTGATGTTTGGTCTGAACAACAACTGAACCTCCTGGCCATGTCTGCATGCTTTTATGCGTTGAGTTGCTACCAAATGATTGACTGATTAGATATTTGCATTAATGATCAGATATACGGGTGTACCTAATAAACTGGCCAGTGAGTGTATGTGTACATAGTATTGAATGACTCTTTAACTCTCCGAATGTGAATGAAACAGCATTCCTTTGCCTGCCTCATGATGCGGCTGAGTTTGGGAGTGGTGATTAATCAGTGCCCTATTTTTATAGCTTTGGAGAAAGAGCTGCCCACTGGCCCAGTTTCAAGTGTCTGCAAACCCAATGTCAAAAGTCTGCCTTTAATTGAAGGTGCAGGCCTCAATTATTAATATTAGACTCATTTTCAATTAATTTTCAGCAGCAGATTAAGGCTTAAAGTAGGGACCTTGATCTCACTCAGCAGGCTATACTGAGCGGTACACTTGTATGATTTCTCTGGTAAGGGAATGAGTGGGCGATGCAAATAAATTCACCAGTTTAATTAAGCTGAAGCAAAGAGGAGCTTTTATTTCTGCTGGTGTGTCTTTTTGTTCAGCTTTTTAAGAACAGTGAAGAGCTTTGATCGAGATATTGAACTGTCGAACTGTCTGCCCATGCCTCCGACAATTTCTTCCCTTTAAAATGCCAAAGGCTTATCTGTCGTAGTGACTGTGGGTTTGTTTCAGATGATATCGGTGTCACTGTTGCCTGGATAGAACATTTATTCAAGTAAGCAATGAGGCAGATATTCTGTATTCTGTTTAATTATAATGTGCCACTAATTATCTGATGGCAGTTTCCGGTGACAGGCGGGACAATTAGAATCTTCAACCAGATCATAAAAATACCACTGTAATTAAATCTTTTGTAACATCGGTTAATGAGATAATGATTTTCATGGCAGGCATCACTGCTTAAGCTTATTTTTTATTGTTTCGGCAGTCCGGAAGGAAAGCCCTTGTCTTTTGGTGCAAACTGATACACCTTCCCTCCGGAAACAACAGAATGCCATTAATTCAAGTGCCTTGCTTGGCTAACCATTTATCTAATTGGTTGAACCTGGTGGTATGGAACCTAAGGCTTTTTCCTGATAGTTTGTTCATTTGTTCATCCATTGTGCAACAATAAGAACCACTTTAGTCATCCGCTATTTGTAGGGGTTGGACCAATCTGTAGGCACGCAGATGGTTGGAGAGGCCAATCCATCCTTGGAAAATTCTTTGGCAGCGTGAACAAAAGATGACAGCCACAGTGGTTTGCAGGTTACTGGCTCAAACTTTCCTGTCCAGCCTCTGTCTCTGTGCTTTAATTGTCCTTTCTGCCTCATGTGTCACTGCACCCTTATGGAGGGAGGAGTGTCACTCAACCCGATCCAGGGCAGTATACGTATTCCCATGTGTCTGGGTTGATGCCAAAGTGAAGTTTTCAGGCTAACTTTATAGCGTTTCTTTTGGCCTCTACGGAAATGCTTTCCTTTCTACAGTCCACCATAATGTCCCTTTGGCAGCCAATGGTGTGGCATATGAGCTAGGAGGTCTGCCCAGTTTAACCGGAACTGCATCAGGATGGTGTAGATACTGGGCAGGCCTGCATTGGTAAGTGCCTCAGTGTCAGGGATTCTGCCTTGCCACTCACTGTGGACGAGCTTTCTGAGGCAGACTGTGTGGAAAGGTTCAGTTTCTTGACATGCCATTGGTACACTGTTCATGTTTCACAGGTGTAAAACAGCTGTAGACTTATGCCTCTTTTTCAAACATCGGTATAAAGTCCGCTGAAATCTGCATTTGCTTTGGCAATCCTGACGTTTACACCACCATCTGCTGAGATACATGAACTTGTTCACTGGTTTGAGTCTTTGACCACTGATGGTGATTTTTGGCTCAACACATGGTTTCTCTGGAAATGGCTGATGCATTACTTCATTCTTCCTGGTGTTGACGGTAGCCCAAAGCTGGTACACACTTTGAAAAACTTGAAGACGGAGTGCTGCATATCATCTTTTGAATCAGCATTGAGGGCACAGTCATCAGCAAAAAGGAAGTCTCTGATGATGTCTGTTATAACCTTAGTTTTTGCTTGGAGCCTCCTGAGGTTGAACAGTTTCCCTTCAGTGCAGAATCATTTGCCGATGTTGCCATCTCTGAAGGCATCAGTCAACATGGTGGAAAACACCAGATTGATTATTGTTGACGACAAGACGCAGCCCTGTTTGACCCCATTTGAGAAAGGCAAGGGCTTGGATAGCTCACCATTTTCCTGAATTCTAGGTTGCATGCCATCATGGAATTGCTGTACCATGGTGATGAATTTACTTGGGCATCCATACTTCACCATGATCTTCCACAGACCCTCTCTACTAACAGTGTCAAAGGCCTCAAACTATGTGTTTGCCTGTTGCAGCAGTCCAACGAGGAGACAACGGAAGTAGCACAGCATGGCTTTCATGTCCACTTGGAGGCCGATCCCTCCCGTCAGTGCTGCCCTCCAGTGTTCAGCTGATGCAATGATCAGCTGGACTAGTGAGAATGACTTGTTTTTGCCGATAACACCCTTGGAGTCATCTGTTGTATCCGGTGCTCCTGGTGTAGCCTGCTGTCTAGCAGTGAGACCAACGCAGATTGGCGAACTGCTTCATCCAGCACCTTTGCTTCATCCACCAGTGGCTTCACATTTCAATTCTACTTCCCATTCCCATCCGACTAGTCAGTCTGTGGCCTCCTCTACTGGCATGATGAGGCCACACTCAGGTTGGAGGAGCAACACTTCATATTCCATCTGGGTAGCCCCTGACCTGATGGAATGAACATCAATTTCTCGAAATTCCAGTAGTGGCCACCCACTTCTTCATCATTCCCCATTCCTGTTTCCCTCCCTCACCTTATCTCCTAACCTGCCCATCATCTCCCTCTGGTGCTCCTCCCTCTTTCCTTTCTACCATGGTCTTCTACCCTCTCCTATCAGATTACCCCTCCTCCTGCCCTTTATTTATTTCACCAATTAACTTCCCAGCTTTTTACTTCACTCCCTCCCTCTCTCCTGGTTTCACATATCACCTGTCGCCTTGTACTTTTCCCTCACCTCCTCCCACCTTCTTATTCTGACTTTTCTCTCTTGCCTGATCTGCTGAGTTCCTCCAGCATTTTGTGCGTGTTGCTAAGGACACGGCGGAGGTGTGTAGCATAATGTCCATGCTGGCTTGGGACCGCTCCCTCCCATCAGTACTACCCCCAGTGTTCAGTTGGTGGAAAGACAAGTGTGCATACGTTCATCTGCCGACATCTTGTTCTTGCCAATAACCATCTTGCCCATACACCATTAACTTACAGCGCATGTTACTCAAAAACGTGGGCAATATATACGTATATATTTTCTGTGTGACTATGTTTACCTGCTATCTTATACCAAGGGTTAAGAAAGAGATAGCTGAAGAGGTTGTGGAGGCATTAGTACTGATCTTTCAAGAATCACTGGATTCCTGAATGATTTCTGAGGACTGGAAAATTGCAAATATCACACCACTGTTTAAGAAGGGAGGGAGGTAGAAGAAAGGAAATTCTAGGGCAGTTAGTCTGAATTCATTTGATGAGGTTTCGAGGTACATGATAAAATATGCCAAAGTCAGCATGGTTTTCTAAAGGTAAAATCATGCCTGACAAATCTGGTGGAATTCTTTGAGGAAATAATAGGTAGGATAGACAAAAGAGAATCAGTGGATGTTGTTTACTTGGATGCCTTTAACAAGGTGACGTCCATGAGGTTGCTGAACAAGATAAGAGCCCATGGTATTACCGGAAAGGCACCAGCACGGATCGAAGATTGGCTGACTAGCAGGAGGCCTAGTCTGGGAATAAAGCGGGCCTTTTCTAGTTAGCTGCCGGTGACTAGTGGTGTGCCACCGGGGTCAGGTTTGAGACCACTTCTTTTCATGTTGTATGACAATGATTTACATGAAGGAATTGATGGCTTTATGGCCAAGTTTGTGGATGATCCAAAGATAGGTCGTGAGGCAGGTAGTGCTGAGGAAACAGGGTGCCTGCAGGACTTGGACAGATTGGGGGAATGGACAGAGAAGTGGCAGATGGAATATAATGTATACTTGACAAAAGGAATAGAGGCATGGACTATTTTCTAAATGGGGAGAATATTCAAAAAATCAGAAGTGTAGCAAGACATGGGCGTCGTGCAGGATTCTGTAAAGGCTAACTTGCAGGTTAAGTAGGTGATAAAGAAGGCAAATGGAATGTTAGCATTAATTTCAAGAGAACTAGAATACAAAAGCAAGGAAGTAATGCTGAGGCTTTGTATTAGAACGATCCCAGTAATGAAAGGGTTAACATATGAGGAGCATTTTAATGGCTCTGGGCCTGTACTCGCTGTAGTTTAGAAGAATAAGGAGGAGATCTCATTGCAACTTATTGAATATCGAAAGGTCTGGATAAAGTGGAAGTGAAGAGGATGTTTCCTATAGTGAGAGAGGCTAGGACCAGAGGGCACAGCCTCAGTGTAGAAGGACGTCCATTTGGAACAGAGATGAAGAAAAATTTCCTTAGCCGGAGGGTATAAATCACTGGCTAAATTCTACTCCTCAGTCTTATAGTCCTATATATACTACAGTATATGTGCCTTGTGCTGTGTATGACTGTTGGTACTGTGTTTTACACCTTAGATCCAGAAGAATGCTGTGTTGTTAGACTGTATTTATATGTATTCATTTATGGCTGAATGCCAATTGAACTTATGCATAGACATTGTGCTGACAAATGACAATAAACTATCTTGAATCTTGAATATTAAGCTTTCACAATAGCAAAGTTCTAGAAGAAACTTCCTTTGTTTAGGAACCCACACTGACAGTCAGAAGAGCAGGGGTCTGACTGGGAGAGTTCTAGCCCATCCAGTAACAGGCAGATTCAACAGTTCTGAAATGATGGAACATGGCTTGTGAGGTTAAACCTAGCATAGTCAACTTAATGAGTATTGCCATTCCTCATACAAGGATCTTATAATTGCAAATATAAATTGAAACAAAAGTTTTACTATCTGTGAAATCTGGCCAAAAGATGTTCTCCTGATCTTCAATCTATGAACCATGGCCATTATTTATGAGTCATACATATTAATTATTCTCTTCATTGTTTGATTTATGCTGGGTGTGTTGTAACAGTCGGTTGAAAAATTTTGGCATAAGCTTGCCAACAAAAAATGTTGACCACACAGTTGAATCCGTTTTGTACAGGAATCCAGGGTCTTGTTACTTTGTTGTTGATCGTCTTTGAGTCAGACAGCATGGAAACAGCCCTTCCGCCAAATTTCTTCATTCCATTTGAGTTCATCATGTTTTTCTGCGTTTGGCCCATAAAACTTCTCCTATCCATGTACCTGTCCCAGTGTTTTTTAAATGCTGTTAAAGTGCCTGCCTCAACCACTTCATCTGGCAGCTCATTCCAAATGAAGATCAGGAGTAAATCCCATTTGTGATCATTTCAGGATTCAGTATGCTATATAGGTATATAGGTAACTCTTCCCAACCATGGTCACCCTTGTTATCCTGAATGATTGCCACATCAGGACTGTGTGGATGATGACATGTCTTGTGAAGTGTTTCATTTGGATGAATGAAGAGTGATTTGGACCTTATTGCTCTGGAGACAGATGTACTTGGGCATTGGCAAGACTAAGTGATCCTAATCCAACACTGCTGGTCTGGGACACCTGCAGATAAGTAAATCAGTGTGAGCACTGCTCCAGCCCTCAGTAGTCCACTGATGACCCTACACACTTTAACCTGCTCTGATGTCTCAGACTGAATCCCACACTATCCCGCAATCCCATCCCATGCTAATCTCAAGAGGAATGCCTCTTCTCCCAACCCAATCTTCAAACATGCCGTCTTCCTTCTGTCCCAGACACCTGGCTCCCTTGTCGTGTCCTCTCTGATTATTAGGTGAGAGTGCTGTTTCCTTAATCTACCTTCTGAATACATTTCACCCAAATTCTCCCTCCTCCAAACATACACCCCAACCTCAATCTTCAACACAATGCAAGACAGCACAGCTGAATTGAGTCTTCTTGAAGATCAATTACCAATGCTTATTGAGCCAGTAGGATAACAACAATAACAGTGTCTCTTATGTTGGGACTTTTGTTGACATCTGTGCCCCAAGATCATGATAAGTCATGGATCAATATGAGTTTTTTTTTCTCTAATTCCAGAACTTCAGAGTTTGGATAATCCTTCTGTGTCAAATCAGTCTGTTCCTTGGCAGATAATTCTCATCATATTTCGTTTATTGCTATAATTTTTTTTAATCCAAGCTTGGGAACAAGCTTTGTCAATCTGTTTTATTTGTAATAAACCAGAAATGACTGGCATTTATGTAGCATCATTCGTAGAATTAAAAAACATCTAGGTAATCCATAGCAGCACATGCCAACAATATTTGTCATTGAACCATATTAGACATTAAGTAAGATTAGCAGGAGCTTGGCCACGGAAGTAAGTTTCCAAGGGAGCCTTAAAAGAGGAGAAATAAGTTGAGACAGAGTGAGGTAAAAACAGGGAATATTGGAAGTGCTCAGCAGTTAAATGCTCAGGGGATAAGGCAGGAACTGGATACTGATTGTGGATGATCATCCATGATCACAGTGAATGGCGGTGCTGGCTCAAAGGGCCGAATGGCCTACTCCTGCACCTATTGTCTATTGTCAGATCAGGCAGCATCTATGGAAAGTGAAGTAATTAACATTTCAGGTCTGGGATCCCTTGTCAGAACTTATTTGCTTTGATAAAAGGTTCTGGTTCTGCAACAATTCTTTCTTTCTGAGATGTTGACTGACTTAACGACCACTTCCAACAATTTTCTGTTCATTTCAAATTTCAGATTTCCAGCATCTGCAGGTTTTTTTTTTGAATTTTCATCTCAAGTTCAAGTTCAATTTATTGGCATTCACCTGTATACATGTATACCGCCAAATGAAACAATGTCCCTCTGGACCAAGGTGCACAACACAGTACATACAACTCACACACACAGCACATAAAATAATATTACCACTAGTAAATTAATGAATAATAAGGTGCATTTACCATACAATTTAAAAAGCAAAAGTATAACGCTGGTGGTGCTTCATGCATGATAATACCTGGATAATGGCAGGGAGTTCAGTGGTCTCCTGGCTTGGGGGATGTAACTATTTCCTATCCTAACAGTTGTTGTTCTAAGCTATGGAACCTCCTGCCTGATGGTAGAGAATCAGAGACTGCAGGAGACAGGGAGAGCTTAATGAGACAGCTTCAACTCAGGCTGACAGTTTGCCTTTTGATTAAGTATGCAGATAGGGAGGTAAAAAGATCTGATGGGTTTGTGAATTTGGAGAGAAATGTAGAGGAAAGAATGAAAGCATAACACAAGAGATTCTGCAGATGTTGCAAATCCAGAGCAATACACAAAAAATGCTGGAGGAACTCAGCAGGTCAGGCAGCATCTATGAAGGGGAATGAACAGGCTGAGAGCCTTCATTAGGACTGAAAAAGAAGGGGGGAGAGGCCAAAATAAGAAGGTGGGTGGAGAGGAAGGAGTACATAGCAGGTGATAGGTGAAACCAGGTGAGGGAGAAGCCGGGTGGGTGGGGGATAGAGGAAGAAATGAAAAGCTGTGAGTTGGTAGGTAGCAGAGGTAAAAGGCTGAAAAAGAAGGAATCTGAAAGGAGTGGGCAGCAGACCATGGGAGAAAGGGAAGGAGGAAGGGGGACCAGAAGAAGATGATAATAGAGAGATGATGAAATCAAAAGAGGTCAAAATTTACACAGTTAGCTCTATATTGTTCTTAGTAAGCTATCAGAAAGTGATTAATCAACATGTTCATCACAATATTGAAATGGACACTATTACTCATAAAGCATAGAAACAGGCACTTCGGCCCATCTGGTCTATGCCTACCAAAATTTAAACTGGTCCCATTTGCCCATATACCTCCAAACTTTTCCTATGCATGTCCTTTTATTCTGTAAAATTACTTTTTATAATCACAGCTTTCATCATGATTCTTGTGGAAATCACACAGTACAATAGCTGCAGACCAATCGATTCAAAGAGAGAGGGAGAGCTTCGCACAAGTCAGGGAGAAAAGTTTTAAAAAGAATAGTGTTTTGCAGAACTTGGCACATTAGCAGCGGACCAATCAATTCAAAGAGAGAGGGAGCTTCGCACAGGTCAGAGAGAAAAGTTTTAAAAAGAAGTGCTTCGCAGGGCTTGGCGCATTAGAAATAGTGGGTACGATTGCAAGGCCAGTTTTCTGTTCTGGGTGTCAGATGTGGGATGTCTGGGAGACTTCCAGCCCCCCTGATGGTCGCATCTGCGCCGGATGCAACGAGCTGCAGCTCCTTAGAGGCAAAGTTAGGGAGCTGGAGCTGCAGCTTGATGACCTTCGGCTTGTTAGGGAGAGTGAGGGGTGATAGACAGGAGCTACAGGCAGGTAGTCACCCCCGGGCCACAAGTGACAGATAAATGGGTGACCATTGGGAGAGGGCAGGGAGGGTGTTGGGTAGTGGAAAGCACCCCTGTGGCTGACCCCTTAACAGTAAGCAGCCAATTTTGAGTGCTGTTGGAGGGGGACCTACCTGAGGGAAGCAACAGTAGCCGTGCCTGGGCACTGAGTCTGGCCCTGTGGCTCTGAAGGGTAGGGAATGGAAGAGGATGGAAGTGGTAATAGGGGACTCTATAGTTAGGAGGACAGATAGGCACGAAAAAGAAACAAGGATGGTAGTTTGCCTCCCAGGTGCCAGGGTTCGTAATGTTTCTGAGAGAGTCCACAATATCCTGAAATGGGAGGATGAGCAGCCAGAGGTCGTGGTACACACTGGTACCAACGACACAGGTAGAAAAAGGGAGGAGGTCCTGTAAGCAGAATACAGGGAGTTAAGAAGGAAGTTGAGAAGCAGGATTTCAAAGGTACTAATCTCGAGATTGCTGCCTGTGCCACGTGACAGTGAGCATTGGAATAGAATGAGGTGGAGGATAAGTGTGTGGCTGAAGGAATGGAGCAGGGGGAAGGAATTCATATTTATGGATCATTGGAACTCTTCTGGGGCAGGTATGACCTGTACAAAAAGGACAGGTTGCACTTCAATCCAAGTGGGACCAATATCCTGATGGAGAGGTTTTCTGATGCTGGTGGGGAAGGTTTAAACTAGATTTGCAGGAGGGTGGGAACCGAAATACAGTTGAAGTCAGAAGTTTACATACACCTCAGCCAAATACACTTAAACTCGGTTTTTCACAATTCCTGACAGTTAATCCAAGAAAACATTCCCTGTCTTAGCTCAGTTAGAATCACTATTTTATTTTAAGAATGTGAAATGTCAGAATAATAGTAGAGAGAATGATATATTTCAGCTTTTATTTCTTTCATCACTTTCCCAGTGGGTCAGAAGTTTACATACACTTTGTTAGTATTTGGTAGCACTGCCTTTAAATTGTTTAAATTGGCTCAAATGTTTTGTGAGAAGCCTTCCACAAGCTTCTCACAGTAAGTTGCTGGAATTTTGTTCCATTCCTCCAGACAGAAATGGTGTAACTGAGTCAGGTTTGTAGGCCTCCTTTCTCGCACACACTTGTTCAGTTCTGCCCACAAATTTTCTATCAGATTGTGGTCAGAAAATGATGTCAAGTCTGGTTCATCCTGGGAGCAATTTCCAAACGCCTGAAGGTACCACGTTCATCTGTACAACAATAGTACGCAAGCATAAACACCATGGGACCATGCGCCCATCATACCACTCAGGAAGGAGATGCATTCTGCTTCCTAGAGATGGACGTACTTTGGCGCGAAAAGTGCAAATCAATCCCAGAACAACAGCAAAGGACATTGTGAAGATGCTGGAGGAAACAGGTAGACGAGTATCTATAGCCACAGTAAAATGTCCTATATCGACATAACCTGAAAGGCTGCTCAGCAAGGAAGAAGCCACTGCTCCAAAACCTCCATTAAAAAAGCCAGACTACAGTTTGCAAGTGGACATGGGGACAAAGATCTTACTTCTTAGAGAAATGACCTCTGGTCTGATGAAACAAAATTTGAACTGTTTGGCCATTATGACCATCGTTATGTTTGGAGGAAAAAGGGTGAGGCTTGCAAGCCGAAGAACACCAACCCAACTATGAAGCATGGGGGTGGCAGCATCATGTTGTGGGGGTGCTTTGCTGCAGGAGGGACTGGTGCACTTTACAAAATAGATGGCATCATGAGGAACGAAAATTATGTGGATATATTGAAGCAACATCTCAAGACATCGGCCAGGAAGTTAAAGCTCGGTCACAAATCGGTCTTCCAAATGGACAATGACCCCAAGCATACCTCCAAAGTTGTGGCAAAATTGCTTAAGGACAACAAAGTCAAGGTATTGTAGTGACCATCACAAAGCCCTCACCTCAATCCGATAGAAAATTTGTGGGCAGAACTGAAAAAGAGTGTGCGAGCAAGGAGGCCTACAAACCTGACTCAGTTACACCAGTTCTGTCTGGAGGAATGGAACAAAATTCCAGCAACTTACTGTGAGAAGCTTGTGGAAGGCTACCCAAAACGCTTGACCTAAGTTAAACAATTTAAAGGCAATGCTACCAAATACTAACAAAGTGTATGTAAACTTCTGACCCACTGGGAAAGTTAAGAAAGAAATAAAAGCTGAAATAAATCATTCTCTTTACTATTATTCTGACATTTCACATTCTTAAAATAAAGTAGTAATCCTAACTGCCCTAAGACAGGGAACGTTTTCTAGGATTAAATGTCAGGAATTGTGAAAAACAGAGCTCAAATATGTATTTGGCTAAGGTGTGCGTAAACTTCTGACTTCAACTGTAAAGAAGCAGAGGATGGGGAGTTTGGAGCACAAGTAGAGACAGCTTGTAGGGAGTTTTTGAGGAAGGATAGGCAGATGCTAGAGCAAGAATGCATTCAGCCTGATGGTTTGCGTTGTGTCTATTTTAATGCAAAGAGTGCCATAAACAAGGCGGATAATCCTCTCATATCCCTTTTGCCAATCAACTGTCCAGCTCTTGGCTCCATCCCTCCCCCTCCTGTCTTGTCCTATCATTTCGGATCTCCCCCTCCCACTTTCAAATCTCTTACTCGCTCTTCTTTCAGTTAGTCTTGACGAAGGGTCTTGGCCCGAAACGTTGACTGTATCTCTTCCTAGAGATGCCGCCTGGCCTGCTGCGTTCACCAGCAACTTTGATGTGTGTTGGATGAACTTAGAGCGTGGATCAATACGTGTAAACTATGATGTTGTGGCCATTACAGAGACTTGGGTGTCTCAGGAATAGGAATGGCTGCTGAGAGTGCCAGGCTTTAGATGTTTCAACAAGAACAGAGAGCAAGGGATAGTGTCACATCTGCAGAAAATGAGGAAGTCATGGAGGGATGGTCTACTGAGTCAGTGTGGGTGGAAGTCAGAAACAGGAAAAGAGCAATAACACCACTGGGTGTTTTTTTATAGATACCTCAATGGTAACAGGAATATTGTAGAACAGATAGGGAGGCAGATTCTAGAACGGTGCAATAATAATAGGGTTGTTGTGATGGAAAATTTAAACTTTCCTAATATTGACTGGCACAAGGGGTTTAGATGGGGTGGAGTTTGTTAGGTGTGTTCAGGAAGGTTTCCTGATGCAATATATAGATAAGCCAAATAGAGGAGAGACTGTACTTGATCTGGTATTGGGAAATGAACCTGGTTGGGTGTCAGATCTCTCGGTAGGGGAGTATTTTGGAGGTAGTGGCCACAACTCTCTCCTTCACCATAGTGCGGGAGAGGATAGGAGCAGACAATCTGGGAAAACATTTAATTTGGGAAGGGGGAAATATAATGCTATTAGTCAGGAACTTGGGAGCATTTGCATCGAGTTCTGCTCTGGTATGTTTCATTGAGGCAGGGAAAGAATGGTAGGGTTAAAGGACCATGGTGTACGAAGGATGGAGAAAATCTAGTTAAGAAGAAAAGAAAAGCTTACAAGATGTTCAAGAAACTAAGTACTGTTCTTTTTATTTTAGAAATCCGTTAGTCTTGTGAGACCATGGATTTGCGCCTTAGAAGGTTTCCAGGGTGCAGGCCTGGGCAAGGTTGTATGGAAGACCAGCAGTTGCCCATGCTGCTTGGTCTCCCCTCTCCACACCACTGACGTTGTCCAAGGGAAGGGCATTAGGACCCATTCAGCTTGGCACCGGTGTCCTCGCAGAGCAATATGTGGTTAAGTCCCTTGCTCAAGGACACAACACGCTGCCTCAGTCAAGGCTCAAACTAGAGACCTTCAGATCACTAGACGAATGCCTTAACCACTTGGCCATGTGCCAAGTGGGCTCAGAAATTCAGATGGACTTCAACACAGATAAGTGTGAAATGGTTCATTTTCGTAGGTCAAGTTTGTGGATCCAGAATTGGGTACTGTTTGAGCTCTAGAAAATTATAAGGTTGTTAGGAAGGAGCTAAAGAATGGAACTAGAAGAGCCAGAAGGGGCCATGAGAAGGTCTTGGTGAGCAGGATTAAGGAAACCCCCAAGGCATTCTACAGGTATGTGAAGAGCAAGAAGATGAGCCATGTGAGAAAAGAAGCAATCAGGTGCAGTAGTGGAAACGTGTGCATGTAGTTGAAGGAGGTAGAGGAGGCACTTATTGAATAGTTTGCTTCAGTATTCACTAGGGAAAAAGACCTTAGCAATTGTGGGGATGACTTACAGCGGACTGAAATACTTGAGCAGACAGACATTAAGAAAGAGGATGTGCTGGAGCTTTTGAAAACCATTAAGTTAGATAAGTTACTGGGACTGGATGAGATATACCCCAGGCTACTGTGGGAAGCGAGGGAGGAGACTTCTGAGCCTCTTGCGATGACCTTTGTGTCATCAAAAGGGACCGGGAGAAGTACCAGAGGATTGGAAGGCTGCAAATGTTGTTCCCTTGTTCAAGAAAGGGAGTAGAGATAATCCAGGAAATTATAAACCAGTGAGTCTGACTTAGTCATAGTCATAGTCATAGTCATACTTTATTGATCCTGAAGGAATCTGATTTTCGTTACAGTTGCTCCATAAGTAATTAAATAGTAATAAAACCATAAATAATTAAATAGTAATATGTAAATTATGCCAGGAAGTAAGTCCAGGACCAGCCTATTGCCTCAGGGTGTCTGACCCTCCAAGGGAGGAGTTGTAAAGTTTGATGGCCACAGGCAGGAATGACTTCCTATGACACTCTGTGTTGCATCTCGACGGACTTCCATGTTGAGCGAGTTGTTGAAGAAGATCCTGAGAGACAGGATTTATGAGCATTTGGAGAGACATAATCTGATTAAGGATAGTCAGCCTGGCTTTGTCAAGGGCAGGTTGTGCCTTATAAGCCTGATTGAATTCTTTGAGGATGTAACAAAACGCATTGATGAAGGTAGAGCAGTGGATGTAATGTATATGGATTTCAGCAAGGCATTTGATAAGGTATCCCATGCAAGGCTCCTTCAGAAAGTAAGGAGACCTTGCTTTGTGGATCCAGAATTGGCTTGCCCACAAAGGCAAAAGGTGGTTGTAGATGGTTTGTTTTCTGCATGGAGGATGTGCTCTGGGACCCCTCCTCTTTGTGATTTTTATAAGTGACCTGGATGAAGGAGTAGAAGGGTGGGTTTGTTGATGACACAAAGGTTGGGGATGTTGTGGATAGACTGGAGGGTTGTGAAAAGTTACAGCAGACATCAATAGGATGCAGAACAGGGCTGAGAAGTTCAGATGGACTTCAACCCAAGTAAATATGAAATGGTTCATTTTGGTAGGTCAAGTTTGAAGACAGGATATAATATAATATTAATGGTAAGACTCTTGGCAATTTGGAGGATCTGAGAGATCTTGTGGTCTGTGTCAATAAGGTTGACAGTGCTGTTGAGAAGGCGTATGGTGTATTGACATTCATCAACCGTGGGATTGAGTTCAAGAGCCATGAGGTAATGTTACAGCTATATAAGACATTGGTCAGACTCCACTTGGAGTACTGTGCTCAGTTCTGGTCACCTCACTACAGGAAAGATGTGGATACTATAGAAAGAGTGCAGAGGAGACTTACAAGATTGTTGCCTGGATTGGAGGGCATATCTTATGAGAATAGGTGGAGTGAACCTGGCCTTTTCTCCTTAAAGCAACTGAGGACAAGAGGTGACCTGATAGAGGTATATAAGATGATGAGAGGCATTGATCATGTGGATAGCCAGAGGCTTTTCTCCCAGGGCTGAAATGGCTAACACGAGAGGCCATAGTTTTAAGGTTTTTGGAAATAGGTATCAAGGGGATGTCAGGGATAAGTTTCTCACAAAGAGAGGTGGTGGGTGTGTGGAATGCACTGCTGGCAGCAGTGGTGGAAGCGGATACCATAGGGTGTTTAAAAGCCTCTTAGATAGGTACATGGATCTTAGAAACACAGAGGTCTATGTGCTAGGGAATTTCCAGGCAGTTTCTAGAGTAGGTTACATGGTCGGCACAACTTTGTGGGCTGAAGGGCCTGTAATGTGCTATGTTCTTAACATTTTATGGTGAGGTGGTAAGTTCTTCTCAATAAGGAAACTAAAATAAGTACAATCTATTAACAAAAAAATTTTAATGTACACCAACTTAGTAATATCTCATTAGCAATCTAACTAATGTTCAGTTTATTGATTTATTTATTTATTTTAGCACTACCGCATGGAGTAAGCCCACCTGGCTTTTGAACCAAGACGTCCCAGCAACCCCACAACCCCAAAAGTCCTTACAGAATGGCGCCAGAATTCAACTCCAAACTGTAATAGCGTCACACTAACATGGTGCTGCTTTTTAGAGCAAGTAGATTGAGACATTATGATCAAGGGAAAATTCTGCATTGGTGAACTTATTGGGCATTTATAATTTCATGTTCCTTGGATGAAGTGTGCTAAAGTTAATTGCTTAATTCTCTGGAATTCTGTTGAGTGAGTTCATGATAAAAAAAACTCCTACTGCTTTAGTCCAGGAGATAATTATTAAAATAAAATCTAGAAGGTATACTAAAACATAAAAATATAACTGTAATAGCATATTTGTATCAGTTTCTTCCAAGGAGCTAAAGAAGTGTGGCAAGTTCTATTTGACCCTGACCAGTTTTTATATATGCATACTCAGCCATCAGATTCCTGAACAGTCCAGGAACTCATGAGTACAACCTCACTATTCCTCTTCTACACTATTAAATTTTATTACCATTTATAGTACTTGGTTATGCCTGCTCTGTGCTGCTGTCAGAAAACAACAGATTTCATGACCAATGTCAATGACAATAGATCTGTTTCTGATAGAAAGTATCGCAGCTTGGTGTAGCGACTGCTTTGCCCACAACAGCAAGGAACTGCTGAGAGTTGTGGAAACAACTCATCACAGCTAGAAACTAGCCTCCCCTCCATGGACTTTTTCAGTAACTTCTACATTTTATTCTGCATTATTATTGTTTTACCTCATTCTAGCTCAATGCACTGTTAATGATTTGGATTATAAGACAAGCTTTTCACTTATTAACCATTCTTGAGAAAATTTCTAACTACTTTAAGCATGTGCAAACGCACGATTTTTAATAACAATTGCTAATTATTCTGTAATGAACCATGTTAATAACAATAGAATAATGAACTGTCATTCCTCCTAAAAGCAAGCCAAATGACAAATGTGTAATGTTTTCTTTTACCAGACTAATTCATGCTTGGAAATGAACATGAGGCATGATATTGTCGATATAAGTTGGAATAACCGATGAATCAACATGATCAATGAGCCACTGATGACAGCTCATTAATCTGTGGCATATGAACCAAGGGACACGATTCTGAAAGCTCAAAATATTAGAAACACTGACAAATTGCTGCAGTTGCCTTAATCCCATCCAATCAAATTTATTTATTAGAACTTCCACAAAATGAATATTTACTCGATATACTCACAAATGTACAGTCAGATTCTGCAGTAACTCCACCTGTGAGTTCACAGACGATACCACCACAAACTGAAATATCAAATGACCATGAAACCACAGGAAAGAGATAGAGAGCACAGTGACTTTGGAAGTAAATTTATTGTCAAAGTACAGATACAGTATGACACCATGTACAACACTGACATTCATTTTCTTGCAGACATTCACGATAAAAATCAATGAAACACAGTAAAATCAATGAAAAACTGCACACAAAGGTGGGCAGACAACCTGTGTGCAAAAGACAATAAGTAGGGCAAATACAAAAAAAGAAAAAAAGGGAATAAATAAATATTTAAGCAAGGAATACTGAGAGCATGAGTTGTAACATCCTTGAAAGTGAGTCTATAGGTTGTGAAATCAGTTCACAGTTCAAAGTAAGTTTATTATCAAAGTACATATCTGTCCACCATATACAACCCTGAGATTCATTTCCTTTTGGGCATACCCAGTGAATCAAAGAACCATTACAGAACCAACAAAAGACTGCACCCAACAGGGCGGACAGACAATCAATATGCAAAACCCAAGCTGTGCAAATACAAAAGAATAAATCAGTAATAATTGTCGAGAACATGAGATGAAGAGTCCACAGACTGTGGGAACAGTTCAGTGATGTGGCGAGTGAAGTTGAGTGAAGTTATCCGCTCTGGTTGAAGTGCATGATGGCTGAAGGGTAATGACCGTTCCTGAACCTGGTGGTAAGAGTCCTGAGTCTTCTGTACCTTCTTCATGATGGCAGCAGTGAGAAGAGAGCATGACCTGAGTGGTGGACATCCTTGATGATTGATGCTGCTTTCCCATGACACTGTTCCATGTAGATATGCTCTGTGGTGGGGAGGGCTTCAGTGTTGGGGTGTGAAGTTATCCACTGTGGTTCAGGAGCATGAAGGTTGAGGGGTAATAACTACTTCTGGACCTGGTGGGACCTAAGGCTTATCTACGTCCTATCTGATGTAGCACTGATCAGAGAGCTTGGTGTGGATGGTGGAGTTCCTTTAGTGTCATAGTGTCATGACAACAACCATTCTGTCAATGTAAGCAAAACAAAAGAGCTGTCTTTGTCTTCACTAAGAGGAGTGGTTCTCTACTTTAATGAGACTGAGATCAAGAAGGTTGAAAGGTTCAAGTTCCTCGGAGTAACCACAACCCTTAGCCTGTCCTGGTCAAACCACATAGACACCATGGCCAAGAAATCTCACCAGCATCTCTACTTCCCTGGGAGGCTAAAGAAATTCAGGACATCCCCATTGACACTCACCAATTTTTATAGATGAACCATTGACATACTGTAACTCATTACATCATGGAAACCAGGTTTGCATCCCCGGAATCTGTCTACACTTTTCACTGCCTGAGTAAAGCAGTCAACATTACTCAGGATCAAATCCACTCTTCTACCCTCTCCCACTAGGAAGAAAATACAATCACATATCACCAGGTGCAAAAACAGCTTCAATCCCATTGTTATGAGACTACTGAATGGTCCGCTAGCAGGATAAAATGTCCCACTGACCTCACAATTTATCTCATCTTGGCTTTGCATTTTACTGTGTGCCCGCACTACACTTTCTCTGTAACTATGACATCATCAATTTTCCCTTATATTATACTGTATATAATACAATGTACTATATATACTGATGTGGCAAAACTATCTGTATGGATAACACGCAAAACGGAGTTTTTCACTGTACCTTGGTGCATGTAACAAAAAGAAACACATTTACTAATGTATTGGTCTGTCTCTTTCTTGGAGTAAAACACTCTCGTGATCCTGAGTAGGTCATGCTCCTCTTATGCAAAAGAAAGCAAGTTACTGATCCATCAAAAGTGAGTGAAGATGTTAGATTTATGTTGCAGGGAGAATGGGGGAGGAATGGATCAGACAAATGTAATAGAAACTCAAGATATTTGGCAGATGCTGGAAATGCAGTGTAACACACAGAAAATGCTGGAGGATCTCAACAGGTCAGGCAGCATCTATGGAGGGGTATAAACAGTTGATACCGTTTGTCGTCAGTCACATTATGCACAGACTTGTGTTACTTTATGGATCGATGAACATAAGCTATCTTATGTATTTATATTTATTGTGTGTGTATTAGTGCTATTTTTGTGTTCTTCATCTTCTGTGGGTTTTTTGTGTTGCATTGGATCTAGAGTGACAATTATTTTGTTCTCCTAACACTTGTGTATGGGAAATGACATTAAATGATTTTGAATCTTAAACAGTCTTGAATCTCTACTTTATCTTGGTTTTCAATTGGGATGATCCATTCCATTGACACCAGCGTAGACTTCCTCTTTTTATTATACCCTGTATCAGAACCTCCAAGGAACTGATTGCGGGCCTCAGAAGGAGGAATTGGGAGAATACATACCAGTACTTGTTGAAAGGTTAGCAGTGAAAAGGATGAACAGTTTCTAGTTTCTAGGCATCAACATCTCAGAGGATCTAATCTGGGTCCAACACATTCATGCAGCCATGAAGAAGGCTTGATAGCAGCCTTGGGAGTCACTAGGAGCTTGAGAAGATTTGGAATGTCACCAAAGACTCTGAAAAATTTCTACAGGTGTAACCTGGAGAGCATTCTGACTGGTTGCATCAGTGCCTGGTGTGGAGGCTCCAATGGGCAAAATCAAAAAAGCTGCAGAAGGTTATAGATTCAGCCAGCTCTGTCATGGGCACAAACCTCCTCACCACTGAAAATATCTTAGAACATTGGTGCCTTCAATCGTGGCACTCATCAATGAAGACCCACACCATCCAGGCCATGCCATCTTCTGATTACTGCCATCAGGGAGGAGGTACAGGAAACTTAAGACAAACATTCAGTATTCTAGGAACAGCTTCTCCCCTGCACCATAAAATTCATGAATCCATGAAAACTATTCTGCACTTTAATACCCTTTATTTTTATATAGTTATTATTGTAACTTATAGTAATCATTTATGTATTGCACTGTACTGCTGCCCTAAAACAACCAATTTTAGAACAGGAGAAACGGCAAAGAAGTGGCAGATGGAATACAGTGTCAGGTAGCGTATGGTCATGCAGTTTGATAGAAGAAATGAAAGAGCTGACTATTTTCTAAATGGAAAGAAAATACAAAAATCCGAGGTGCAAAGGGATTTGAAAGTCCTCGTGCAGGATTCGCTAAAGGTTAATTTGCAGGTTGAGTCTACGGTGAAAAAGGAAAATGCAACATTAGCATTCATTTCAAGAGGACTGGAATATAAAAGTAAGGATGTAATGTTAGGACATTATAAAACACCAGTGAGGCCTCACTTGGAGTATTGTGAGCAGTTTTGGGCTTCTTATCTTAGAAAGGATGTGCCAAAACTCGAGGTGGTTCAAAGGAGGTTCACAAAAATGATTCCAGGATTAAAGGGGTTGTCATATGATGACTGCTTGATGGCTTTGGGCTTATATTCACGGGAATTCAGAAGAATGAGGGATGACCTAAATGAAATCTATCAAATGGTGAAAGTGGATGCAGAGAGGATGTTTCCTATGATGGGAGTGTCTAAGACCAGAGGACATGACATCAGAATAGGGGGGCATCCTTTTAGAATGAACATGAGGGGGAATGTTTTTAGCCAGAGCATGGTGAATCTGTGGAATTCATTGCCACAGGCAGCTCTGGAAGCCAAGTCTTTATATATATTTAAGGCAGAGGTTGATAGATTGTTGGCTAGTCTGGGCATGAAGGGATGTGGGGGGGGGAAACAAGTGATTGGGGCTGAGTGGAAAAGTGGATCAGTCTCGAAGGGCTAAATGGCCTAATTCTGCTCCTATATCTTATGGTCTGATGGTCTTATCTGCCGGTGATAATAAACCCGATTCTGAGATGGGTAGTGCATTCATTGCTTTACTGTCAGTCAGTGGGCATTGCAGAAGGTTAAACATTTTATCCATGATTCATTATCTATTGACCTGAAAGCTTCTTGAAAAGGTGGAACATTCTCCCTGACTCATAGAACTTCAAACCCGACAGCTCAGAATGGAGAAAGCCCTGAGACTGTCCGGAACTCCTTAAATCCTTTTAAAGTGAGTGTGCTGAAGCTAAGGCAAAACAGTGGAAGGTGATCAGTAGCTCCCAAACCTGCCCTGCTTGTCAGTCATTGGATTCCACAAAGACTCCAGCAGCCACTCCAGAGCAAGAGTGGCAGCAAGTTATCATCAACTTCAAGAACTGGCTGAGAAGGAAAAGAAGGCTGTCTGCCATCTTTAAGACTTTCTGACAGATGGTTAAAGCATCGGTGAAGATGGTATTGTTAAACCAGAAATTGCTAAGGACAGGGCAGCTCCATTTTATTTTATTTAGAGATACAACATAAAACAGCCCATCGAGCTGCATCACCCAGTAACCCATCTATTTAACACTAGCCTCATTACAGGATAATTTATAATGATGAATTATCCTCCTAACCAGTACACCTTTGGACTGTGGGATGAAACTGGAGCATGCGGAGGAATCCCATATGCATACGGAAAGAACATACAAACTTTCTTACGGAGAACACCCTGAAATGTAATAGTGACATGCTAACCACTACACTACCGTGGTGCCTCCAATTACTTATTCCACAGTATTATCTTCTAACAGGAAGAGTTAAAGTTAACATTCTAGTTTACTACTGAAACTGATCAACAGTCCTGTGGCCTTCCTCAACATTTTACCTCTATCCGAAACGCAGAGTATTTAATCTGGATAATTATCGTCTGAGTGTTACATTAACATATCAAACAATAGGAGCAGACAAGTGTTCTTAGCAAATTCAGAATAGAAGGAAGTTCCTTTCACCAGAAGATGGTGAATCTGTGAAATTCAGTGCTACAGATGGTTGTATAGGCCAAGTAATTGGGTATGTTTAAAGTGGAAGATAATAGGTTTTTGATTAGTAAAGGCATTAAAGGTTATGGGGAGAAGGCAGGAGATTCGAGTTGAAAAGTACAATAAGTCAGCCATGATGGAATGACGGAGCAGATTTGATAGGCTGAATGGTCTAATTCTGCTCCCATGTCTTACGGTCTTATAGTAATCTACGGTGAACTAAAGATCATGAAAAGAGATTGTGTGAGTTTATAAAAGAATCATTATTTGACTTTAATGGTAGTTCCAAAAGGACAGGATTTGAGAATTTAATTAATCACACTCAACTGGAGTAGCTCTTTGTCTCCCAACCCATTCCAGCATTCTAGAAGAAATATATCGAAGCTTCAAAGTAGATTATTACTGAAATATTAAGCAGGAGTATATGATTATGCATATATTGGGAGGCTGCAAGGAGAAATAAGTATAAATAATTAAATATATGGAGCAATGTTGGGAGCTTGGGCTTATCTGAGGTGGAATTCATGTTATAGATGGTTCGTTAAAAAGCAGGACTTGGGTAAATGATGACAGCTTATCTTGCACATTCATTCCGGTGCAAGCTTACACATCAATAATTCATTCAGCACAGGCCACTGTAACTTCACAGTCTATTCCACAGTAAAGTGACTTTCAGCTCTAGCAGAGGTAACTGAGTATTGTGTTAGATGATCAGTTTAAGCTGCTCTTGCTATAACCGTGGTAATATTTTACAAGAGAAGAAAATCTGTATCCTTGTTTGACCAGCGAATTGAAAGGTCACAACAACCTTAAAAACTGGTTGTGTTTCTCAAGATATCTTGTTACAAAGTTCACGACATGCTCCAACATCGAAACTCGTCTTTTCTTTAATGAAAATTAAATGTGACTGATTTGAATCTTTAAACTGGCTTATGACCAATATTCAATGCCATTGCATTATTAACCTACCCAAGCAAGGAGGAAAGAAAAGGATGAAAAATGTGCTGTGCATGAAGTAATTTATTCACATTGCTGAGTGGTCTACTTCTTTTAATTCTAGGGCAAATAACATAGGACATAGAATGTAGAAGGAACAGGTCCTTCAGCCCATAATGCTTGTACCGATTACAATCTTAAATTAATCTAAACCTCCTCTGCCTGTCATGATCCATATCCTTCCATTCCCTGCATATTCATCTGTCCAATAATCTCTTAAACACCACCATCACTTCAGTTTCCCCAACCACCCCTGGAAGCCTGTTCCCAGCTACTCCCATTCACAAAATAAAAATCTGGTCCCACACATCTCCTTTTAACTTTTACCATCCTTCCTTTAAGTGTGTGTCTTCTAGATGTTTATACATGGGGAAAAGAATGCTACTTACAGAAACAACACTGAGGAATCCTTCTACATCTGAGCGTGATGCTGTTGCTGAGTCTTCAACCAGAACTTACATGACTGACAGCAGTGAAAACCGAGAGGAACTACTGACACGGTGAAGGAAACCCTGAACACCGCCAGAGATGGAGGACTATCAGTGCTTCCCTAAATGCCAGCAGTGTAATGAGCAGTAAGTAAGTAAACAAATGCTGACTGTCTACTCTATCCATACCTCTCATAATTTTTAAAAACTTCTATCAGTCTCCAACATTCCTGATAATCTAACCTTAGCTGTCCATCCACTCCATATAGTTCATGCTACACACACATAATGCTGGAGAAACTCAGCAGGCCATGCAGCATCTATGGAAAAGAATACAGTCTACATTTCAGGCTGAGACCCTGCAGGACTGGAGGAAAAAAGATCAGGAGTTAGAGTTAGAAGATGGGGGCGGGGGTGACAGGAGGAAGAAACACAAGGTGATAGGTGAAACAGGGAGTGGGGAGGGCTGGTAAAGAGCTAGGAAATTGATTGGTGAAAGAGATACATGGCTGAAGAAGGGGGAAATCTAATAGGAGAGGCAGAAGGCCATGAGAAAAAGAAAAACGGGAAGAGGAAGGTGATGGGCAGGCAAGGAGATAAGGTGAGAGAGAGAGACAAAAGGGGATGGGAAATAGAGAAGGCGGGGGGGGTCATTACCGGAAGTGAGAAATCAATGATCGATGTTCGTGGCATCAGGTTGCAGACTACCCATACGGAATATAAGGTTTTGCTCCTCCAAGCTGAGTGTGGCCTCATTGTGACAGTAGAGGAGGCCATGGATGAACATGCTGGAATCGGAATGGGAAGTGGAATCAAAATGGGTGGCTACCGGAACATCCCGCTTTATCTGGCAGACAGCGTGCAGGTGATCGGAGAAGCAGTCTCCCAATCTACTATAGTTCATGCTCTCGAATCCAGCCAGCATTCTGGTAACCTTTCCTGCACCACTTCCAAAGCCTTCATGTTACTTCTGTAATGTCAGTGACCAGAATTTCACACAATATCCCATATGCACATTAACTGAAGTTTTACTTTGCTTAAAATATTACAAAATTTATATAATAATTTAAAGTCCACAATGACAATTTTTTTTTAATCATTCATACTAAAAACTCAAATTTCAGAACTACAATCACGCTCATTATGTAGTGGGGGAAGCAGATTGATTAGGGGTTATTTCGAAACTCTTAGAAATTCTGACATGGATAATAGAAAATTGAAGGTTATACAGGAGGGAAGGGCTACATTGAACCTAGGGAGGGAATGTTGACTCAGACCGTGAGAGGCCTGCGTCAGGCATTTTCATGCCTTACAAGGCGCAGATTGGAAGTCTGTGTGGGGCGCCACTCCTCGCACAGACTAGAGCAATGTGTGATTAAGTGCCTTGCTCAAGGGCACAAACATGCAGCCACAGCTGAGGCTCGAACAGGCAACCTTGAGGTAACTAGACGAACGCCTTAACCACTTGGCCACGTGCCCAACACTAACCTAGAGTAGGTTAGAAAATCGGCATAATATCATGGGCTATGCTATAATTTCTATGTTCTACTATCACTGACATATCATGAAATTTATTGTTTTGTGTCAGCACTGTGCAAAACATAGAAAAAACTGTAAGTTACAATATCTTCAAGGAAAATCCATTCTCCAATGTAATTATTTTAGATCTGGGAATAGCTCTCATTTCACATAGTACATAGAACATAGAACTGACCAGCCTAGGAACAGGCCCTTCAGATCCACACACAAAATGCTGGAGGAACTCGGCAGGCCAGGCAGAACCTATGGAAAAGAGTACAGTGGACGTTTGGATTTGTCAGGTCTTGCTGAAGGGTCTCAGCCAGAAACATTGACTGTACTTTTTTTCCATAGATGCTGCCTGGTCTGCTGAGTTCCTCCAGCATTTCGTGTGTGTGTCACTTGAACTTGCAGCACCTGCAGATTTTCTCTTGTTAGGCCTTTCAGCTCACAATGTTGTACCAAACTATCTAAATTAGCAATCAAATGGCTAATTAAATTTTATCCCTTCTCCTATCAATGCCCACATCCTTCCATTTTCCTCCCATTCATTTGCTTACCTAAACGTCTTTTAAATGTCCCTAATGTATCTGCCTCTACTACCATCCTGGGCAATGCACTCCAGGCAGCCACCACTCTGTATAGAGACTTGCCACTCACATCTCCTATGAAGTTAAATGCATGCTCTCTGCTATTAAACATTTCAAGTCTGGGGAAATAAGTTATTGTCTGTATCTATGCATCTCATATTCTTATAAACCTCTACCAAATTTCCCTCAGGTTCCACAGCTCCGGAGAAAGCCACCAAAATTTGTCCAATCTCTTGTTATAGCACATACCCAGTAATTTTAGCAGCATCCTGGTAAACCTCTTCTGCCTCCTCTCCAAAGCCTCGACATTCTTCCCATAAGGTGGAGACTGGTTAAAGGGAGATTTCAAACTTCAGGAAGCATTTCTTTACACAGCGAGTTGTGCACACATGGAACAAACTACCCAGTTTGTAGTTGAGAGTAGTATCTTAGAGACTTTCAAATCTAAACTTGATAGTTATTTCAACACACTGGGGGAATAGGAACTTGGCAAGCTTTGTTGTGCTGAATGGCCTTTTCTTGTCAAAAACCTTCTAATGTTCTAATAATAGGGTGAGCTGAACTGTGTACAGTATTCCAGATGCAGCCTAACTACAGTTTTATAAAGCTGCAACATCACATCCAGACTTTGAAATTGACATCTTGTCTAATAAAGGCAAGCATGCCATATGACTTCTTATCAACCTGTCTATCCACTTTCAGGGGGCTATGAACTTGGACTCCAAGATTCCTCTGCTTATCAACACTGTCAAGGGCCTCTGCAATAGTTTCTTACATGTTCAGTATTCCCTTTCACTTCACCTTTAAAACTGGGCACATTCAGCCTTACATACGATAAGGTTGGAAATAATTTCTGTCTATTAGTTTCAATGAGAATTCAATCAGTCCCACACAGGCAGTACTGAGCACATGACTAAATAGCAGATAAACAGCAATACACACAAAATGCTGGAGGAACTTAGCAGTTCAATTAACGTCCACATAAATGAATAGATAGCCAACGTTTTGGGCCAAGACTCCAGAAGTGGCAAAATATTGTTCCTCATTCAAGCAAGGTCTAAATCTCAAAGTTCAGCAAAAGCTTGAGTATTACTGACAGTAGTAGAGTTTATTAAAATTATTAAAGAAGTTCTGAAGGATAAATTTGGATAAAGGAAGGTGAGAACATAGCTTCTTACGCGCAGCAGAGCGGCAGATGGTGTAACACTTTTTCACCGCTGTCTGTAAGGTGTCTGTGTGTTCTCCCCATGACTGGGTGGGTTTCCTCCCATATTCCATAGATGTACGAGATAGTAGGTTAATTGGTCACATGGGTACAATTGGGCAACACAAGTTCATTGGGGTGGAAGGCCCTGTTAGCATGCTGTATCTCCAAATCCAAAGATCTAAAAATCTTAAGGAGACAGTAATATCTACAATGCAGATATCCCAGGAGGGAGACATGATAGTTAAAGTTCACCAACTATTTAGTATGTGGGATTGGTCCAAAATGTGACCTTCGCTATAAGCATCTGTTCTCCACTGTTTATTTCTGGTTTTATGTTCAGAATGTGTTCAGAACACATTTTATAACATTCTCTAATTCAGATCACACCGCACAAAGTCTTCGCTGGTGCTGGCCAAAATGGAGAGAATAACTTGATACTGTAAAACAGTGGTCCCCAACCACCGAGCCGCGGACTGGTACCGGGCCGCGGACTGGAACCGGGCCGCGAGGAAACGATATTATTTGGCGGTATGAAGCGATATGAGTCAGCTGCACCTTTCCTCATTCCCTGTCACGTCCACTGTTGAACTTGAACGTACGCGAGGTCATTACCCACGTGAGGTCATCAGTCGGTATGAGTAAAAAAACAAACGTCGCTTGAGAGTTTCTTTAGAAGAGATGGTAGGGGACATAAAAGGCCTAACGAAGATGATAACACAGAGACAGCTGAGGCAGAGACTGCAAAAACTAAATAAATCTTCCTTCAACAGAAAATACGACAAGTTGTACATAAAAATGGCTTTATTGCGACCGGTGACTCGCATGCTCCAAGCCCCCTGTGTGTGATATGTGGAGACAAGCTGTCTAATGAGGCAATGAAACCCTCAAAACTGCTTCAGCACCTTGAGTCCAAGTGCCCTGCACTTAAAGACAAACCTGTTAAGTTTTTTGTGAGGAAAAAACGTGAGCAAGTGGGACAGAAGCAAGTGCTGAGAGCCACCACCTCCACCAATGCTGCTGTTCTGAGAGCGTCGTACTTAGTGGCTATCTGTGTGACATCTTCAGCCTGCTCAATGAACTCAATTTGTCACTTCAGAGGAGAACGACAACTGTCTTCAAGTTGGCAGGTAAAGTGTCTGCTTTCAAAGCCAAACTGGAACTGTGGGGACGGCGAGTGGACAAGGGAATATTTGACTTGTTCCCAACATTAGCTGGGATTTTGGGAGAGACTGAGGCTGCACCATCTTTCTCACAGCTGGTGCGCGATCACCTAACTTCGCTGTCGACAGAATTCGAGCGTTACTTCCCAACCGCAAATGACCCAAGACGTGCAAAGGAATGGGTCCATGACCCATTTGTGAATGTCCCCGGAGAATCAACCATGTCAGCACGGGAAGAAGATCAACTCCTCGAGCTTGCAAATAACGGTGGGCTGAAAAGTATGTTTGACATAACATCTCCGCCAGCATTCTGAATCAAAGTCAAGGCTGAATATCCTGAGATAACCACGAAAGCACTGAAGATTTTGTTTCCATTTCCAACATCATATCTCTGTGAAGCAGGATTTTCTGCAATGAATGCAATGAAAACTAAATTGCTGAATAGACTGGACATAAGGAACCCCCTTCGAGTATCGCTGTCTCCCATCACCCCTCGATGGGACCGTGTTGTTGCAGGAAAACAAGGCCACGACTCCCACTGATTCACCGATATTGGTATGTTGCAATGATTTTATACGTTCATACGAGGAAAATATGAACTGTGTGTTTAATATCCAAACGTTACTTAAAATGTTATGATGCTATTGACTTATAAGTGACTTATAATTGACTTATCACTATATTCATGGGAGGAAAATATGAGCTGTGTGTTTAATATTAAATTCGTTAGATAAACCCTTTTAGAAATGAAATTGAGTGTATTATTAGCCACTTATAAGTGATTTATAGTTTCACCTGTATTCCAGTCGTGATTAACACCACCCTCTCCCCCCACCCTAGTCAGCCAGTCCACAAGAATATTATCAATATTAAACCGGTCCGTGGTGCAAGAAAGGCTGGGGACCGCTGCTGTAAAATAATAATTAGATCAAAAATAAAAGCAATAAGACTTACGTTCAATCTCACTGTAGCTTGACTTCGAAAAACCGACATGGCAAAGATGCATCTATTCTAATACTTTAAAGAACACACACAGCTCAAGGACACCTTTGGTTCAGAATACCTTACACTGAATATGTATTAATCGTTGTTATTCTATAGCAGCACGTGAATGTCAATTTGTGAAGTACAGCAGAATAGGAGGTGATGTAGGATCTGGCCAATCAACTCACAGCTTTGAGTTACTAAACCGAATGACTAGAAGCACTGTAAAATGGCAACATTTGCTCAAGAATGGTGTTCTCGTCCTCCCTGCTTTTGAGTAGAGCAGCTCCTGAAACCGGTGCACCTAACTCTGGAGTGCAAAGGTGCAAAGTTTCATTTGCTATCAAAGTACATTTGCAGAATCCAGTTCTGGGATTCGTCTTCTCCAGGTAGCCACAAAATAAAGAAAACTATGGGAGTCAATCAAAGAAAAGCATTGACAAGCCCGCACAAAAAAAATCTCACGAGCAGCAATATGATCTATAACCTCCCCCCGCCCCACATGAAACAAAATTACAAAATTGGGCAAACAGCAAGAACAGCAAATTCGATACCTCAACTCCCCCACCCCCGCACAAAAAACGAACAAATCACACTGTGGTGCCAAGAAAACAACCTTTTCCTCAGTGTCAAGAATGAAAGAGTTGATTGTGGATTACAGGAGGAACGGTGATAGTCTAGCCCCTAATGTTATCAATGGGACTGTAGTTGAGAGGGTGAGTTCTTTTAAGTTCCTCAGCATACACATCATCGAGGATCTCACCTGAACTGTACACACTGGCCGTGTGGTGAAAAAAATGTAACCGCACCTCTTTCACCTCAGGTGGCTAAAGAAGTTTGGCATGAGTCCCCAAATCCTCAGGACTTTGTACAAGAGCACCGTCCAGAGGATCCCTGACTGGTTGTATCACTGCCTGGTAAGGGAATTGTATTACCTTCAATCACAGGGCACTGCAGAGTGGTGCGGACAGCTGGAGATGTTAACTTTCCTCTATTCAGAACATTTACAGCAGCTGGTGTGAAAAAAGGGCCCGGAGGATCATCAGGGACTCCAGCCATCCCAAACACAAATTGTTTCAGCTGTTTCCATCTGGCAAATGGTACCCTAGCATTAAGGCTAGGACCAACAGGCCCTGGGACAGGTTTTGTCACCAGGCCATCAGATTTATCAATACACATTGATCTGATTGCATATCTGACTGTACAGACATGTATACAAAACAATGATGTATACAACCTTAGTGTTTGGGCAATATCGTCCCAAATTTCCCTTCCTTATTGCTTGTACATAGCGACAGAGATGCAACCTAAAGATTTTTACTCCGTCATGTTGTGAGACGGATGTAAGAAATAAATTCTAAATCTAAATCAACTGGCAACAAGAAAGAATGGGCAAAAACACAATATAAAAAAAAAATTTAAAAAGGCTGCCAGCAAATACAGCCCTCCTCAGGCAAACAGACAGATGCTGGAAGAGCTCAGTGGGTCGGGCAGCAGTAATGGAAATGAATAAGCAGTCGACGTTTCGGACAGACACCCTTCATCGGGACTGAGAAGGAAGGGGAAGGAAGCCAGAATAAGAAGGTGGGGGGAAGGGAAGAAGGACAAACTAGAAGGTGATAGGTGAAGCCAGGTGGATGGGAAAGGTAAAGGTCTGGAGAGGAAGGAATCTGATAGGAGAGAAGAGTGGACCATAGGAGAAAGGAAAGGTGGAGGGGGCCCGGGGAGTAATAGGCAGCTGACAAGAAGAAATATAGGCAATATAGGCTATAACATTTGGTTACCACGGTAGCGTAGCGATTAGCATGATGCAATTACAGCTCGGTGCGTTGGAGTTCGGAGTTCAATTCTGACACCCTCTGTTTCTATGTCCTTCTTGAGAGCAGGAAGTTTCTCTGGGAGCTCCGGTTTCCTCCCACAGTCTAAAGACGTACAGGATACTGTAGTCGGTTAATTGGTCATTACAAATTGTCCTGTGATTAGACTCGGGTTAAATAGATGGGTTGCTGAGTGGTGTGGCTAGCTGGGCCGGAAAAGCCTGTTATGCAAAGTATCTCTAAATAAATAAATAAATAACAACAAATTGTCTTTTTTCTCTGGTACTGACCTCTACATTGTTCAGCCATCAGACTCCTGAACCAGTGTGGATAACTTTACCCACCTCAACACTGAAATGACTCCATAACTGTAGGCTCTACAACTCAACTTTATTTATGTACTTTAGAAAGTATTTATTTGCATTATCTGTCCTATTTTTCACATTACATATTCCCCAGTCTTTGTTACATATATGTAGTTTTTCTCCATAAATTCTTTGGAATTTATCATTTTCCTGTAAATGCCTGAAAGAAGATGACTCTCAAGGTAGTATATGGTGACATTTGGCAAGGAGTTGCATTTTTATTCTTTGCATGACGATCAGGGTTGAATTGTTGGCTCTGACAATGAACAGATGAAAATTAGGGATTTTAATCACTTCACTTCTATTGGCAATGCCTTCAGATGTCTGAACCTAAACCACTGTAGTCCATGGTTCAACATCAGTGCCTCATTTTCCTCCTTTTAGAGCAGCCATTGAACAAACAGGTGCCCTGAATACTCCTTTGATGGCTGAATGTTGTTGGGAAAAGCCCCTATGACACATGGGGGACTTGTACAATGTCATATGACAATATTATTACACTCTGTGGCCACTTTATTAAGTACAGGAGTGGAACCCAGTGTAGTCTAATATAAGTTACAACAGTGGTGTGTAGAAGAGCATCTTGGAATGCACAGTCTTCAAGTGGATGAGCTATAGCAAACACAAAATAATCTGCAGATGCTGGGGTCAAAGCAACACTCACAACTCGCTGGAGGAACTCAACAGGTCGGGCAGCATCCGTGGAAAAGATCGGTCGACGTTTCGGGCCGGAGCCCTTTGTCAGCACAGAGGTTCCGGCCCGAAACGTCGACCAATCTTTTCCACGGATGCTGCCCGACCTGCTGAGTTCCTCCAGCGGGTTGTGGATGAGCTATAGCAGCAGAAGACCACACCAGTTTCCACTCCTGTGCCTAATAAAGTGGCTATTGAGTGTACATATAAAATATCTTACATTCTAATGATCTTTATAATTACACTGTATTATGTCATACTTTCCCAGTAATTCAGCACATTATTTCTATGGAGTTTGGTAGAACAGTCCTATAATCTAACATTTTAATTTTGCTGATCATTCCACCATAACAGGATACAAATTATCATTCTACACTATCATTTTAGAAGATGATGTTGATCTGATTTTTTAGCACATCTTTGCATTCTTGTCCACCCAGACATGAACAGAATCTGTCGAGCAAAGCCAAATTGCACAGGTTGGAGCCTGAAGGTTGAAGATCAATTGAGGCAAGCCCAGAGGTAGCAATTTGAAGGAGTCAAGAGGGACAGTGACACATCCCCACCCCCAGGTCATCGGGCTTGAAGGTCCAGTAGTCGAGGCCCAAAGGTGAGCAACGAGTCCTGGGGTCCTGGTCTAGGCCTGAACAGAGGTTGACAAAGCCTTTTATTTAGATACATCATGGAATAGGCCCTTCAGGCCCTTGAAGCCTCACTCCCCTCAGTTAACCCTAGCCTAATCATTGGACAATTTACAATGGCTATTTAACCTACCAAATGGTACGTTTTTGGACAGTGGGAGGAAATTGGAGAGCCTGAAGGAACCCACACAGACATGATGAGAATGTGTAAACTATTCACAGGTAGTGGTGAGAAACTGAAAGCTCGAAAGCTCGATCTGGGGCCAAAGACTGAATGCGCAGAGGTGCCTATGCTGGGATCTCAGCACAGAATCTTAGGGTTGTATGTGGCGATATGTATCTATTCTGACAATAAATTTTACTTCGAACTTTGTACTTTGATTGGAGGCCAGTCTGTGTGTGCACCTGAGTGCATGGGAGGGCGGGGAAGGGGTTTGTTTTGATGTTGTTGTCTTGTTTTGTTCTTGTTCTTGTTGTGGCTTGTGTTGTTCTGCCGAATATTGTGGGCATGATATGTTGGCACCAAAATACGTGGCGTCACTTTCGGGCTGCCCCCAGCATAGTTTATCTTTTTTTTAGATTTACAACTTGGTAACAGGCCCTCCCAGCCCAATGAGCCTACA